>NC_134366.1:135108171-136333588 GCF_035582795.1 Mycteria americana | reverse complement strand
AGTGTATGTGCCATATGTATTTGCCCTGTTTTGCAACAGTTAGCATTCCTGATATAAATGCTTCATCATTTTAGGATGATACCCCAGCCAGTGATTTGCTTTCGTTTGTGATTGTACATTTCCTACATTTCCCTACGTGGGGTTTCAGAAATGTCTGTAGGTGGATTCCCAGTTGCATTGAAGCCAGTAGTATTATCATCCTTGATGACAAACCTGTCTGGATTTTACTGTCTGCCTTTCCACTGCTTCTACTGTCTAACCATTTGGCTCATATAATATTCTTACATCACAGTCCATCAATAATACACTTGCTACTAGTTTTAGGATTTTTCATCTGCAATCTTCAATGATTCATTCTTTTCATTTGGGTAACTGTGTACTCTTAAGACTTTCTCTTGAACTGTTCCTGTTTGCAAATCAGGGTATTTCACCCTGTTGCTGATTCATCCTTATTATGGAGAGGACTGTGAGAGCTGAATTTTTTATGTTGCCTTCCCATCCTTTTTCTCCTCTCCTCTCCTCTCCTCTCCTCTCCTCTCCTCTCCTCTCCTCTCCTCTCCTCTCCTCTCCTCTCCTCTCCTCTCCTCTCCTCTCCTCTCCTCTCCTCTCCTCTCCTCTCCTCTCCTCTCCTCTCCTCTCCTCTCCTCTCCTCTCCTCTCCTCTCCTCTCCTCTCCTCTCCTCTCCCCTCTTCCTCACCTCTCTTGCAATTTGTGCTATAGCTATGTTCAGTGCTCCAGAGAAATGAAAACTGTCCAGATGTTGTTTATATATGTACACCTGCCAGTTAATGAGTTAATACATGATATTTGGTTTTATAGTACTACAAACACTCTTTAGTTGCCCCGAATATTTGTGGCTAGCAAAGACTTCACTATTCCCAAGGCAAATAAAACTGAATTATAGCAATGAAAAGTAAAAAGTACATTTTGAAGGTTACAACGTCAGCTACTAGAAAGTTAGGAAATCCCAGAATCGGAGGCCTTTAATGAAGGTAAGTATGACATAGTTCCATTTATTTTTTGTCAGAACTTTGCCAAATTCTGTCTATATAATACTGTGCAGGGAATACGGCATTCTTCAAAATTTTGTGATGTTACTCAGGGCATACAGCTGAGTACGTTACTATATTGCAAATATAAATTTTGTTTAGGGTACACCAGCATTAATATTTTCACGGATACTCATCAGTAGGGAAGCTAAATGATAGGTTTTTTTCATGCCAAGAGGGCTTTATGTGTTCAAAGGGCAAGTCCTGAATACACCACTGTTTTTTACATCTAGATATCTATAGGTATATATCTCTTCTGATGGGCTTAGCGCTTTGGCAAATCAGATCCAAGCTCTCAAGTTGAGCCTGCAGAAAATGAGGGACTGTCAGATAATTAGCCTATGAGTGGTATGATGGTATACGACTTACCACAGAAAGGGATGGAATATAACTCTCAAGGACAGTCTTTAGTTAACTTAGTCAGGACAGCCATTGCTCTTGCAGTCATCTCCTTGCCTCACCAAGTTTCCAGCTACAACTAGAAAGAAGCAGGAGCTCTCCACCTTCTTTGTCTACATAATCTAGATTTATCTGTAAAGCTCATTCCTAAATTACTTCCTTATAGATACGTGTATATATTAACATTCTCTCATTAAAAACTCAGAGTGAAAATGTGAAAATTCTCCCATGTGGCATCATATTAGCATTTCTCTGGGCATCACCAGGGCTGAAAACCTTCACGCTGTAGCACAGCTCACTTTCATTTAACTCCTAGAATAGGAAGTCTCATTTTCCCATAGTCCCTATCTTAGACTGCCAGCCCATTTGCTTATACAAGCTAATGACTGTATGGCTTCAGGATGAGTTGAATCTGGTGGCATGCCATTCCTTCTTCTCCTTCAGTGAGGGAGTTTTCTGCCAGATTAGGAAGTAACCGGTTCTCATGGGGACCACATAATCGTTAGACATAACAGAAGGGAAATGACAGGATTGCATGGCTCGTAACAGGAAGGAGAAAGGTGACCATGTCTTTTGAGGCTCTTTGCAGTTGTACCATCTTAGACAAAGTAAAACCGCAGCCAGGAAGGTGTAGCCTCTTCTGTTGGTCCCTTCTTCTCTTGATCCTCTTGCCCATTGCTTTTATGCTTTCCCAGTGTCAATTTTTGACACAAATCCTTTTCTTCTTTCCCACTGAGACCCAGCCTGCAAACTGTAGGAACCATCTCAGTGGTTTTGACCGCAGTCCTCTTGGCTTCTCCTCTCGGCTTCTCCTCTCCCATACTGTCATTCCCACTCATTTCTAGTTCCACCTGTCTTCTTGGATTTCACTTTTGAGTCATATCACAATTCCACATCTTAACCTCTACACTGAGGCGGTGTCAGTTCTGTCACACTCCTCCTCAAAATCTTCCCTATTCTTACTCTCCTCTTCTTCGTTCCTTTCCTTTGGTTCCCAGATTTCATCTTGTTCATTCATCCCCAGTTTCCACTCATCTGTTCCTAGTCCTTTTTTCTGTTTCCCTCCCTGGCTCCCATTCATCATCTCTTTGCCTATTCAGTTCCCCATCTCTACCAGCCAACCCCACCACCCCTGCCCCTGTAGACCCTCTCAGCTTCTTTTTTGCCCTGACATCATACGAGTCCACGTGTTGGTGCATGTAACAGGCATGTGTTTGGCATGCCAGCCTACATGATAGCGGGAAGTGGGACTACGACATCTGAAGTGCAGGGGCAGATGAGTGGGACTTCTTGCCCCTCTCAGCATGGGCTCTTGTTCAGAGCTCAGGCCAATCAGCCATGATTGACACAGGAGGTCACGGGAGAGAGGCTGCAGCGCTGCATTACAAAAGCATTAAAAGCAGATTGATCTGTTCTCGAAGGAGAGAACACCCAGTGAGAATCAAATGTATTAGTCTTAAATCTAGTGAGTGAGATTTGAGAGGTCTGTAGCCTTTTCGTCCTACACTTAAAACACTGCACTTCCCTTTGCCTGTATTCCAGCAGGAAGGGAGACGGAGCGCAGTGAACAAAAAGGCTTTTAGTTTCGTTGCCCTGAATTCAGCCTGATCTCTATTAGCTCAGAGCTTCACTTTCAGAGAAAACAGCTGCTGACCTCAGAGCTGGAAGCAGACCCAGTTCCAGTGGCATCTTCACGGAATTAAGCTCCAAAGGTCCAGCGGGTCACTAGAGTATACAAAACCTCTCCTCTTGTGGGGCTTATAGCCTAAATAAATTTGGACAGATTATCTTTGACACAGAGGTTAATTTGTTGACCCCGTTTCAAAGTCTGATGCCACTGCCATTTCTCAAAATCACTAAAAATGTTACCACAAGTATTTTTCCTTAGCTTTGTTCACAAAAATACGTAGATTGTTTTGGCTGAAATACTTCATGCGCATTTAAACCGAAGGCAAGAATGGACTTGCAGTATTGCAACTGCAACAGTTACAGCAGAGCAAAGCTACAAGCTGTTGAAAATAGCCTTAGAATGAGTAGCACTGGGTGAGTGGAAAAATAAGCCTTGTTCCTGCCGTGGCTTACAACATGTATCTCACTGGTGTTTCAGTGATGGAGAATCTGCTCTTGTCTAAGCCTGGGAGTTTAAATCCTTGTGCACATGAAAGCTACCCAGTAGAACAGGCATTTGTCCATGTGCTGCATATAGCAAAATCACACTGTGATGTGTAACATACAGTACAGATTGCAGTATATACTGTTCGAAGTTTATTTTGAGTCTTCTGCATTTTCATAAGACAAAAAATATGATCTATATCATCTTACAACATTGGCAGTATGAAACATACACACAGTATGCATTTTGAACTGTAGCATATGTACAGAATGTTCACAATTTAAACAGGAGACATGTAACTGAGCATCTGTCTATCTATCTATCTATCTAGGCTTACTACCATGGTATTAGGAACCTCACCGAAATCTTTGGTGTCTTCCAAATGAAAAGCCCTCCAAGCTTTGATCTTATGAATTCTCTCTCCATCCCTCTCCCCAACCCAGTATATATCTGCAAATGCCTTCACCTCTCTCCAGCCTGCAGTTGTTTCTAGCAGCTTTCTAAGCATATGAACTGCCCTTGAAGAAATTTGCCAAGGAGCCAATACTACTGTCAGGGAACGACAGCAATTACACCCCACCAGTAAGGATAACAACTGGACATAGTTGTATCCAGCTGCAGAGTAATGTTATCCTTTTCCAAATATAACAGCATTTGCATTCTTTCTCCTCACTTATGACCGTGCTGCAGCGAGAGCTCCACAAAGATCTCATGACAGCTTGAAACTGAAAATCCCTCCAATTCTTAACAGAGTCATTTTTCAACATGAGACCATATCACTATAAGACTAGGCTTGCGCCTCCTGAACATGAAATAAATTTCTTCTTTTCTGTTACAGCTATGTTAAAGGGGATTGTTCAGCCTCACCTTCTTTCCCCAGTTAGCTGAGATGCCAATATGTAGAGATATATCTATTATAATTTTAGCTGTGTACGTTATGTGCAAACACCATCCAGCTGGATTTGCATCGAGGTAGTTTATACTATATATAAGACACCAAACTTCAACAGGTTTGGGCTTCTAAGCCTTTGAGATTTCTTTACTAGCTGAGGAGAAATTAACTCATCCTCTTGGGCTTTTTAAAGGGTCGACACAGAAGAGCTCCTAGGGTACTTAGGACCTTTCAGGTTGTGTTCCCTGTATTTTAAAATAACACAGTCTTGCTCATGGTGTGGTGCTTTTTGGTGTCTGGGGTAGGTTTTTTTTCATCTGCAATTAGTCTGAGACAGTAACTTTCAGCAAATATGAAAAGTGCAAACTAAAAAATGTTGTAACCCTCTTCACACCCTCTGCCAGAACTACAGTGATCTTCTTGATGTTTTGAATCTGGATGAGGGCTTACTCTATCTGCCATAGCTATTTAATTGTATATGAACAGTTATTTCTCACTATACTGAAGTGAAACACTGAATTTTCACAGCAGAGGTCACCTGTAAAATGAGTAATATTTTACACTGTATAATGTCTTACAGTGCAATGCTTTTCAGTCCTAAATTACTCCTTTTCCAAGAATTAACAGGACCAGTACCTAAGAAACCCCTTGGGATTCCCACGCTGGGGATTTCAAATACAGTTCCCTGCAAAACGCCCTACAGAGCTACGAGTAAAATGTTAGTTTCTCTTATGGTTTCCCTCAGTGCATCATATTGCACAATAAGAGTGTCTGGGTTTTTGATCTCAGGAGGGACAGCTGATGGTTTTAAGCAGTTGTGAGTGACCCAATTCTGAGACACTTTAATGTGAGACACATTAATTAGATTTTCTCTGATTAATACAATGGCATTTTTTAGTACTTCACTGAAATCAACAGGAATGTTTGAGGAAGAAGACACACAACGCTGCCAACTGCAAACCGTCAGAGGTGAGTCAGGCCTCTCAAAATGATGAGATCTGCTCAAGTCAGGAAGGTTTTTAGCTAACTGGCTTTTTTATCTGCTAAGATACATTTGGGTCTCTACAATTCAGAAAAAACTTACAACAGGGTAATTCAGAAAACTGAGTGTTGTACAACTTGTTTCAGGATGAAAGGAATATATAAACCAAATTTTGTTTAACACATAATTCGCAATACTGCATGCAGCCGCGAATGACTAAGGTACGTGAACTTCTGTCTCTCAGCATTCAACCAAACTACGATTCCAGAAACTGAAGCATCTTACTCCAACTTTCAGCACGAATTTGTGTTGAACGGTATCTTACATCACAGCAATGTTTCTGAGTGTACCTTGTACCAAACGGCAGCGGAGCTGTAAGGTACTGCTGCTGCCCTGCTATTTCGTTAGCCCCCTGCCCTGCCACGCAGTACCAAACCCCCGGGACCTCTGCCCCACTTCAGCCCATCCCGCTTCCTCAAGCCGGGCATCTCTCCATTGCCTCAGTTTTTGGTTTCTCACCTCCTCCTCTCTTGTCCTTCCCTGTAACACACCGGAGGGGCTGGCATGGTGGGAGGACTGGGAGGACTGGACCCAGCTTCTTCTCACCTGGCACATCAAGAGCCAAGCTTCACTATTCGTATCTCATTTATCCCACCTCAGGTTAAGTTTTATGAAGCTGGGTGTGTGTGTCTTATCTTGCTTTTTAAGCAGGGGACACACATCGGGTGTTTGTACCAAAACCAAGTGGAGGTCAAAGGGCTGCCAGAGCCGCTCCCTGCCCAAGCCCAAGCGTGTCCCCGTTTGCACTGGGGACACGCCATCGCCGCTCTGCCACCCGAGCCCGGGTCTGCGGGGGCACCGAGCCCCTCCCGGGGTGCGGGGAGGGCTGAAGGGGAGCGGAGGGCGGGGGCCGCTTTCCGGCGCGGTGGCATGACCCCGGGACCCCCCTCCCCGGGCTCCGTCCTGGGACCTTTCCGCCGCATCGGAGCCTTTCCCCGCAAGCCGAAGGCCAGGGCTTCCCCTCCGCCGCCCAGAGGCCGCGGGGGCGGGCGGGCGCGACCCTCCCCGCGCCGAGCGCTCCCCGGGGAGGAGCCCGCCGGGTCGCACCGGGCCCGCTCGCCAAGTCCGGCTCCGAGCAGCCAAACCCAGCCCCCTGGGCTCGGGGTGGGCGGGGAGGGCCGGCCGGCCGGGCGCCTCTCCTGCGGAGAGCGGGAGGACGGGCGAAACTTTCCTCCCCGGCAGCGGCGAGGCACCAGCGGGCACCGAGGCGGGCTCTGCCGGCATGGGCCCCGACACGCTGCAGCTCGGCACCTACGGCGGGGCGGCCGCCGCCGCCCTGCTCCTCTGGGCCGTGTGCGTGCTCTGCAGGAGGAAGAGGTACCGGGCCGGCGGGGGCGGCGGGGCGGGGGGCGGCCGCCGCATTCCTTCACGGCCGCGCCGGGGGAGCGGGGCTGCGAGGCGGGAGCCGCGCCGCCGAGCCGCGCATTGGGCCGCGCTTCCCTCCGCCCGCCCCTCTCGCGCCGGGAAGCCCTATCAGCGCCCGCCGCCGCCGCCGCCGCCCCGCCGGGCCGGGGGCGCTGGGGCCCCGGGGGGTGGCGGCCCGGCCCCCCGCTGCGGCTGCGGCGGCGGCGGCTGGGGCGGGCGCGGGGGCCGCGGGCGGCGGCTGCTCGGCGGTCGGCGGGGCTCCGGCGCCGCTCGCTCCGCTCCGCTGCGGCGCCGCGGCCGCAGGCGAGGGAGAGCCGGGGCGGCGGCGGCGGCGGCGGGCGGCGGCTCCTCTCCTGGCCGGCGGGTGGGGGCCGCCGCTCGCACGTGGGTGCTCGGCGCGGCCGGGGAAGCTGGTCTCGCCTTTCGTGGGTGCGTGGAAGTCCGTGCTCCAAAACAAGGGGTGCACGAAGCACATAGGCTGGCCCCTGGCAGTTGGCATGTGCATGTAAGTGACCCTCGGGTTTGCTAAAGACCTGTTACTGTGCGCCGCACGTAGCGAGAGTCCCGGTGCGGCGCTTGACAACTTTCCCGTGGAGTCCAAGGCGCACTGACCTTACCTGCTGAGGCAAGGTGGACAAACGCTGCTGCTGCTGGGTTGCAACATCGGCCCTCCGCTGCCGCTTTCTGTGTGATGAGTAGCTGACAGTGGTATTGGCAAAGCCCCTAGAGCTCGGGTCACGGACATTTCGGTGACTTTTGTTAGTGTTGCCTTTAGTTTCTTTCAGCTGTACGATCTAAAGCTTTGCAGAAGGTACACACATATTTTGGGACACTTTAAGTAGAAGTTGCAGTTTTTGCGGGGGGAAGAAGAACTGTCTGGAGCTATTCTTTCTGTTTCTCAACAATACCTGCTTATATGCTAACCTTTTTCTGGGTATTTTTCACTTGTGTTGCCAGTACTTGACGCTCTTCAGTGTCTGTTCTGCAGCTGATGGATAAATGTGTGTACAGCCTTGGTGGAGGAGTGAAGAAGGGGAGGGATCAGTAGTCACTGTGTTATTTGCTTATTTTTTTTAATTGCATAATGAGACGCATAGCAAATATTAAATTTAATTCTAAATAGTAAACAGTTACTTTTCCTAGTCATTAAAAGTTATTTTTGGAAGGTGTAGACATGCAAATGCAAAAAAGAAATTGCAGTACTATCCTCTAGAAAAGAGTCAGAAAGTCAGTCTGGCAGTTTTTAGACCAATAACCCCAACTTTGAAACCATGTATAGAATGAATCAAATAGCGGAGGAAAAACAGTGAAAATTCTTGTTTTGGTCCCAGAAGGCATCTGGGCACTGACTGTAAACAGAGATGGATTATTTCCATGATGTCTGTTTCAGAACAAATGGAATTATTAATGTGTTTTGAGTTAGAGAGCCCAATCCATCCCTTAAGTGGAAGACATCCACGCCAATGTTCGAGTGGGGTCATCCCATAGGACAAACTACTTGACAGAGTAGCTTAGGATGCGGCTTCATGTTTCAGCTCAGTTTACCGAGTGGATAGCTGCTGCTCGACTGGTCACTCCTCCTCTTCCTCCTCCCTGTTGCTTATCTGTCCCCCTGTGAGCTGGTTCTGGGTGTTAAACCAGCAAAAAGCTATTTACTTTTTTTGATAAGTTTAGTTTCCTGCAACTTTTTCTCCCTAAAGGAGGTCAGCACAGAAAACAAAAGGGGAGCAGTGAGGACATGGTCAGGCCAAATGGGATTGTGTGTCATTTTAGGGCTAGAAGCTGTTGTACTGGCTCAGCCATATTATAAAATTGTGCCTGTGATTAGTAGAAGTTCTAGTAGAATTGTAATGGGCTGAATTTTTGGAAATGGAAACAGGCAAAGCTCTTGCTGTAAAGTTTTCAGCCAGATGTTAGTGGTAGGCAAAAAGAATCAAATAACTCATTTTGAGTTATTTTCATAACCCTCATGGCTGTAGCGCTTTTTAAGTCAGCTCTTTAGAGTCTATACGCACATTTGTGGCACAACAGAATGATATTATACAGGAGGCCTCAGCAAGAAGGCATACTGTCTTGCCCCAAAAAACAAATTGCTATTTGATTAATAAACCTCTTCTTTAAATCCTGTGCTCCTTCTCAAAGACGTGTACAAAGCACCAGCATGCAAGCAACTGGAAATAAAAAGTGGAAAACCCAATCTACCTCTGTGCAGTACAGTCCTCAGCCTCAGCGTAAGTGGCTGGTGTAGAAGTGCTATCCTGCTCCAGTAAAATGTGCAATTATTATTTTTTTTTTTTTAGCATAAAGGAAGAAAAGAAATTGCGCATGGTCTTGAGAGATGCCTGGCAGCAGCCTGGCTGCCTTCAGCAGCCATTTCTGATCTGCAGGAAGAAAAACTATGCCAAGGGGGTAGTAGATTAAAAAATGGGGATAACGCTTAGTTCATGGTCCTCAGATTTGGTGCAAATTTGTGATCTCCCCTTGCTTATCTGACCCTTATCTGTTTATCCATCCCCATGTGTCCTCCATGAGTCAGATTTCTTCTTTCCCTTTCTTCTATTTGAATCAAACAAACCCAGCAGCAGGCAGGGTCACCCCCCTCAGGAATCCACAAAAACCGTTTGGGAACCTCTTGACATAGAGGCTGTTGGCAAGTTACTGCCAAAGTCAAGTTTGTACTCCTGGTCATGGATCATACCCATTTGGACAGAAACGTGAATAATTCTGGTTTTGCAGAGCTTGCCTATGCTAGAAAAAAATGTTGCTACTTCACCTATGCATGTCTTTTTACAGAAATTAATATGTTGCCCTAATGTTGGTATGCTTGTACCAGTGTGCAAACTCTGTATAAGGGGATTGTTGTGTTTAAGGTACCAAGATAAACTTTACCAGAATAATCAAATTTCACATCTTTACCAAGACTATGTGTGGGTTCCATCTGGGATAGCAACAGTAGTCAAATGCACGTGTATATATAAATGAAGAGGTTTTAAGTAAGTAAATATATGCCACTAAGTGCTAACTTGCTCTTCAGGTTTCTTTTGCTGGATAATGCCCCTGTCCTGCTTGGCTGAGGCAAAGCACAACCACCTACGTGGCTCTGAGAGTTACGTGTCCCAGAGCGTAACAAGGGTTTGTATGTCCCAGAGAAGAAAACTCCCCAAATCTGTCCCTGCTGTTCCTTAAGCAAATGTTGCAGGATTTCGCCTTGCTTGGTGCGAGGTGCTTCTGCTTCGTTTCCGCTCAGGCTGAGTGCTCATTACTGGAGCAAAGATTTTGTCAGAAGAGGTGTTGTGTTGACTTAATCTGCCGGTGCCTTTTTCTGCAATGCAGTTGGTGTAATCTGGTGTTACCAGGTTTCACGGTGAGTTCAGTAAAGGTTTTCTTACTAAAGTATTTACATCTACTCTTTGGAGATGGCAAAGAAAGGAAGAGGAATTTCCTTTTGTGTAAATGTTTATCATTTGAGCGCTAGTGGCAGTAATAACACAAAGGAAACTAATTGGAGTCTTTGCCAGGTTTCATATCACAGATGGTGAAGAAACAGAAGTAGAACAAAAGTTTCCTTAATCACAGAAAATTTTATTTTGACTTAAACTTCAATGTCAAATGAGGCTCATTGCCTTCTGCGTGCTGCAGAAAGATCTCCCTCTTACTGGTTAATGAAGAAAAGCCTATGTAGGCTGTTTGCTGGGGAATGTATTTTTTCCAGAGAGAGCTTCCTTTGTGCCGCCGCACAAACGTATTTCTGCTATGGCAAAACCTGATCACTTCCTAGCCTGGCGATTGTATAGATTACTCTCTTTTGTCTTTGTAAAATGACTTAGTCAACCCCAGCTTTATGGGTTTTTTTGTTTGCAAACTGTTTTTCCACGAGCTGTGCACAGTCTCACAGAGCGGGAGGTGAGACGGCAGGTGAAGCCAGCTCCTGCTCGTCTTCCAGCCGTAATGCTGCCCGAGTCAGGGAGGGGCCCTGGAGATCAGCAGGGGTTGGCTCCTGGTGACTTCTATAGATGTGGTGCTATTCCACTTTCTCTTGCTCAAATTGATGCTTATTTTTGGCTGCTACTGTTTATTGCATGTCCATGACTGAAAATGATCACAAATTGTAACCAACAGTTTGGGGACAAGGCTGGGACGCTCTCTGCCTCCCTCCTTGTGGGGCAGATGCTGCAAATTACCAGGAAGAGGAAGAGGCTCAGGCTGACCACAAAGTAAAACCACTGGCTTTGGGGAAGGGGACAGTGGAGAGAAGTGGAACAAAGATTGTTGCGTCCATATGTAGCCATTGAAATTGGATCCTGCAGTCCTGAGGTTTGCATCCCGACGTTTGCATCCCAAGGATTGTCAGATAAAGAAGATACAGACCCAACCTGGAAATACTCATGAGATTTTTATGTCTGCTTGGAAAGTTAATGCACGTCCTATGTGAGCTACACCGATGAAGGGGTTTGTAAAAATTATTCCCTCTGCAACTCTATAGGTTGGTAAGGTTGGTATTTTAATTGTTATGAGTGGGCTTCACAGTCAAGATTGGTTGCGAGGAATGATACGATATATGGCATGTGTAACCTGTGTGGGTTTTACTGTACAGCAGTATAGGAATTCCCATACTGGGTTACATGGGGCACATACATTCTAATATATTACTTCTGACCAGTTTCTAATGCGTCAGAACATGATATAAAAAAGACTTAAACAGTATAATTGTAGAATAAAGTCAACATAAGAAAAATTACTGGATAAATTTCTCAGAAAGGATTTTGCTATGGCCTGAGTTACGGATTTAGAGCCTTGTTGGAGCAAAGTGTCTTTCATTTTTCTCTTTTATTCTATCCTCTAAAATACCTCCTAATATACAATACCTAATATACAATACCTAATATACAATCGCATTCATCTAAGATACTTTTCCAAAAAATTGCTCTCTTGAACCCAGATAGATATTGTTGAAAAGAATATAGATTTTGTCTTTGCCTTCAAGAACATCTTATCGTTCTCTGTGACAAGCTGTGAGCTTGCTAACAGCTCTCTTACCAAGTGAATTGTAGTTCACAAGATGTCATCAGCCTGTCTTTTTTACCACTTCTGCTAATTTAGGCAATATGTTAAGGTAGTTTTCTGTTGGAGGGAACATCAGGAAGGACAGTGAAGGATACCAGAAAAATCTGGCCTCTCCCTTCTTACCTTGGCTTTCTACAGAGGCCTTTTTCTCCATCCTTTTGGTTGGAGTTCTAGGGAGTGCATGCATTTTCGTGACCTCCTTTTGTTTAATGTCATTGTCCATTTTTACTCCACTCTGAAACGATTAGGACTGAAGACTGAAATTGTTTAAGGCAGAAAAGTAACAGTTCTGTTTCTTAAGTAGCCTTAAAAAACCTTTCTTTCTCACCACCACACTTGGGTTTTCCATCAACTGTTCACTGCTGTGCCAAGATGTGGTGGAAGCTTATTTCTCTGCTTGCTTCTTCTGGTAGGAGCTTAGTGAAGGTCGAATAAAACAAAGTAAGCCAAACCACAGCCTTCTCAAGATGTAAAAGACTCAGTTCACTGGCTTTTGCCTTCTCTTATGGCACTAATAGACCTGGAGAGCCGTTATGTTGTGGGTCTTGCACAGTAGCGTGTCTCAAGACAGGTTTTTCTTTTTCTTATTTTTTTTCAGTGCTGCTTCTCATCCTTCTGCTAGGTGGTCTGTATCATGTACATCTTGGGTTCTGCTTCCTACCAAGGCTTTGAAGATGACACTGAAGATGACACTACTTTTAGCAGATAACAAACTTTTCCAATAATCTATGATTTACGATATTCTTTGCTTAAGGTACACTGCCACCTAGCAACAGTTTCCCTTCCCTCCCAGTTCTCGTGACCTACTTTGTCGGGGGTTGTTTGGCTTTAGTTTGTACATGGTCTGGTCTTGATTAGCATCCAGAACCCATCAGTAGATGCCATCCTGGTAAATGTGTGTGTGTGTGGTGTGGAGATATTTTTAGTGCCAATAACAACTGCTAGCTTCAGGTTTCTCACTAAAATACAATGGTTTTTACTTTTACAGTGGTTTATCCTTCCAGCGTTTTTGGGGAAAATGCCTGTAATCTTTTTATTTCTTTTTTTTTTTTTTTCTTGAAGTGCTTGGTTTTGCTTTCTGCTGCTCATTATTCTTTGGAGGAAATAAAATTAAAGTGTGAGAATTAAAGGGAATTGCTTTCAGCTCTTGTTATTATTCCAGTGCAACATGAAGCATGGAGCATCCATCTACAGCACTGTACACGAAGGCACATAGCTTACAGGAAGTACCGAACGATTAACCCTTCTGCTCCTTCTCCAAGTTGATAGTCCTAAAGGTATGAATGAGGAAAACCCAAGCAAATACAGACTGCTTCAAAAATGAGATTCATACTTACTACTGTATTTAGAGGAGGAAAGCATGCTAGGTGGCAAATCTTAGCTGAAATGTTACGTATAAAGGCTGGTGTGAAGGAAGACACAAAGGGGCAAATCTTAATCCTGGTATCCTCTTACAGGAGGTATTAACTACTTCTCCTTTAAGCATGATGGCGAAATTTGCCACCTAATGTGTGTTAACCGTTGGTGATACAACTAGAGAGCTACTTTGTCAGGCGACCGCAGGACAGACTGGAGCCCCAACCCAGGGAGCTACCTGTGCCTCCAAGTCCCCCAGCGAGGAGTGACTTCAGTGGGATGCAGGGACTTGGGTGCTTCCTGAGCTTGCAGTCTTGCCTGCGGACTCCGCCTCAGTTCCCCTGCTGTAAAGTGGAGGTCAATGTGGTCTCCTCTTGATTTATGGATAACGCAGCCGAATGCTTCACGGGGCACTCTGATAGTTGCCAGAGAAGATGAAAAAAAATCTTCCATAGTATAACCACTCAACATGTGCTGAGGAACTGTTGTCTGCCCATTTCCTTTCTCCTGGATGCTGCAGTACAAGTTCTAGTTACTGTTTTAAGCCAGAAACGCCACGGTTTTTTTGCCATATTCAGCTAAGCTGTTGGATCATGTCAGCCGCTTTAGTGTTTTGCTCAATTATGAGAATTACGGTCCCATGTAAAATTGTTTGAGGTTTTTTTTCAGTCAAATATTTTGATTAAGAAGTTGGTCAGAGCTTGTTTTAGTATAGTACTATAACTGTTCTCAGTACTCCATCTAGTCACTTATTTAACTTAGTGCATCGTAATGCCAGGGAGTGGGGGAAATATAGAAGCTAAAAGAAACAGCATAAGTGCAATGTTAATACACTATATGAAGTTAAGGAAAATCTCACAGTTAAGTTGGCAGTCTTTTTCTCTTTTATCCAAGTTTTATAGAGCTACTTGGTAGTAGAGCCAGGGTTGGAACTCATTTTCCTGACTTCTAGTTTTGTGCTTTAACTTGCTGCCTTTCCTTTCCAACACACTTACCATATATGACATTATAGCTGTCTGGTAAACTAACTTTTTCAACCATGAGGCAGATTTTGAATTCTGATTTAAAACTTCAGTAGTGTTCCTTTTCTTTCCCCACCATTTACTGATCCTTCTACAAGATGCGTGTAGGTTTTTAGGCTAATATCCATTTGCACGCCGTCTGGGAGAATTTTGGCTGACTGAGAGTCCCATAAAACAAAAGTTTCCTCTTTACAAACCACATGGAGCTTGGCTGTAGATATTCAGTTCCTTTCTCCACAAACTGTTTTTAATGGTGCCAGATTCTTCTGTTTCTTCTCCTTGTTTGGCACATGTCAGGAAAAAAAATCTTGGCTCTCGTATTGAACATATCTTGTTTCCTCCTAACTGCTCGTACTTTCTATTCGTAATTCAAATCAGCAGAAAAATGCTATGGTTGTTCTTCTCGTGATTTAATCTTGTAGTTTCCTAAGCAATATTCTAATGTTCTTAAAAAAATGTTCTCCTTCATACTGCAGGCCTGACTGACGGTAGGAGGTTCTAGCTGAATGCAGCGGATGCGTCCCTGTTGATTCGGGAGAGTATTGCATGGTGTCCTGCCAGGGTGGCCTGCTCAGGCCCTGTGGAGGCACATGAAAGAAGAACAGACGAGCAAAATGAGGCTAAAGTGGGATGTTAAAGGAGTGTCCTCTCCGTCACACAGCTGTCCCTTTCTGACGCTGCAGTGAAAACCCGGATTGCAACACTACACATTGCAGGCTCATGGCCATAGCGAGAAGCAGCTCTCCTTGGTCCATGGCATCCCAGGGACCTGTCAGAGAGCCTGTGCATGTTTGTCACAAGCTACTCGTGTTGCTTGCTGACAGCCTCACTCTGCACCCATGGAGTTCTTATTTGTATGAGTCAATCTGCTACTGATGGCTAAGACAGAGTGCAGCACTGCTAAGTGTGGTTGCCTATCTGATTTCTTGTGGGTCCCCAGAAAAATCAGCAAACTGCTTAGTGTCCTGCTCTTCCCTTACCCCAATTCCTTGCTTCTCAGAAGGCCCTTGCCTAGATTTTTCCTGAGTTGTCATTACAAATTCTCATGTCCCTTGCCTTGCCTAAAAAGATTGAACAAAATGTGTAATTTTTGAATATGTTGAAAAAATGGTCATAGAAAATTGCCACATTTTCATTACTTTTTAAAGTGATGTAGTATTTAGGAAAAAATGATGGTCTCATTTCAACACTGTGAGAATGCAGAAGTTTTGCAATTATTAGCTCTGGCAGTAATTACTTTATAAAAACAAAACACAAACCAAAAAGGAACCTGTATATTGCTTAACAAGAGAAACTACTGCTGTTAAAGCACAGTAGACAGAATTAACGGAGAATTGGTGATTAAAATGAAGTTCCTGAGAAGTCAGTATTTCAGTCTTTTTGTACTCTTTCTTTCCCTTTGTATGCATGCCAGCAGAAGGGTGGATTTGCTCCTTTGTCATGGTGTAATACTGTAGTCTCTGAAGGCTTCAGAGAGATGGTCTCCAACTTTCTAATAGGGCCCCAAGGAAAATCCAAGTATTTTCAGATACTCTCATTTAATCTGGTTAACAAAAGCAGGATGCTTACCGAAGGAAGGACAATTGCTGGTATCTCCTCGGAGAGAATTTGAGCGACTTCCATTGCTGGTCCACTCAACTGATGCTACAGTAGCATTTGGTCATCGCTTCCCTAGCTGGGAAGTACTGCTCCATGTTTTCCTCTTCAGTGCTGGCATGGTTTTTTTAGGTTACAATAGCTCCTCTTCAGAGCTTCTGGTGTGTGATAGATCATAGCCATACTAATTCTCTCCAGCTGGTTTTTCAGCATGAGAAGCTTTGGGAGTCGCATTTGGGAAGCTTCTCTGAAAATAGTTCAAACAGTGGATTGATGACAGGGTATAATTTTTTCCTTCAGTTGTTCAGGAATTGATCTGTGGTATTTACTCATCTCAGACTTCTACTTCATTAAGACAGAAGAAGCCTCCCTGGAAGATTTACTTTTGTTTCGGTAGGTACCAGTATTTGTAAAACGTTTCCAGTAGACTATGTGTTTCTTCCTTATTCCTTTCAAAAAATTCTGTTATTCTGTTGGATGGGATTTTTTTCAAATTTTTTAAAGATCTTCAGATGTCCAGGTTAGTTTTCAGCACAATAACTGTTTTGCTTAAATAGCAAATTTCCAAGCCTTACAGCTGAGGGCGAGGCATATTGCCAGAGCCCGCACTGCAATGCTCGTGCGCGATTCCCGTTTAAAAAGGAGCAGCTGTGTAGCTGTATGAGAACTGAAAATGTCTCTCAGTTCAGGAGTCATCCAAGAGCCAATTGTAAAACACGATGAACCCGCAGAATTGATATTCAGGCAAAACGGGAGGAAAAATGAAAGTACTGGGAGGGCAGGCTTGTACGTGGTGCTCTTTTTAACCCCAAATACATGCCTGAAAGATTGTGATTCAACAGCAGTAGGACTTAGATGTGTGTATCTGATGATGAAATTAAGCTTACAGTGCATGACAGTACACAAAAGACGTTTGGGCTTTTCAGTAACAGTTGCCATCAAAGCATACGTGACTGATGGAGATTCATTTCCAGGCCCTGGAACCAGTGCAACAAACCGGGTTCAGAGCCTGGGCTCCTTCTGCGGACCAAATGAAGGGAATTTGAAGTTTGTGTCCTTAGCGGCTTGCACTTAATATCCTTTAAAGCCAGGTTAAATTATCTGTCGCTGCTAAGGAGCGACACAGAATTGTTCACAGCAGGACTGGAGAGGTTCCCCATGTATGTCAGTGTTCAGTGGCTTGGGAAACAGCTGCTTGCACAATGTCTGGTTTGTGGTTGAACAGACCGCTGAATTTCTGGCATTGCTGCTTTAAGATACAAAAATGATAATTAAGCTTCAAAGAAATTTTGCATATGTGAATGAGTCAAAATTATTTTTTTTTCTGGAAGCTGTTTAGTTTCTTGCATCCTATGTAGTGAAAACACTGCTAGATCCTACTTGATATTATCACATTACAAATTAAGGGATTTTTTTCATGACCTGTGGAGTTACTCAGACAGAACCACATCAGATATAATAAATTTAGAGCCTTAAAAACCTGTTGGTATTACGACTTCAAAATAAAACTGCATGCTGCTCCTGTTGGCTCTGCAGTGGTAAGAAGCTAAAATGGACGACGCTGAGATCTGTTGGGCTCAAAAGAAAGTTCAGGCTTCCTGGCTTCGTGATCTTCTTTGGTTGACAGCTGCCTGAATATGAGCCAGCAGTGTGCCCAGGTGGCCAAGAAAGCCAATGGCATCCTGGCTTGTATCAAAAACAGTGTGGCCAGCAGGACTAGGGAAGTGATCGTGCCCCCGTGCTCGGCACTGGTGAGGCCGCACCTCGAATACTGTGTTCAGTTTTGGGCCCCTCACTACAAGAGAGACATTGAGGTGCTGGAGCGTGTCCAGAGAAGGGCAACGAAGCTGGTGAAGGGTCTGGAGCAGAAGTCTTATGAGGAGCGGCTGAGGGAGCTGGGGTTGTTTAGCCTGGAGAAAAGGAGGCTGAGGGGAGACCTTATCGCTCTCTACAACTACCTGAAAGGAGGTTGTAGAGAGGTGGGGGTCGGTCTCTTCTCCCAGGTAACAAGTGATAGGACAAGAGGAAATGGCCTCAAGTTGCGCCAGGGGAGGTTTAGACTGGATATTAGGAAATTTTTCTTCACCGAGAGGGTTATCAAGCATTGGAAGAGGCTGCCCAGGGAAGTGGTTGAGTCACCATCCCTGGAGGTATTTAAAGGACGTTTGGATGAGGTGCTTGGGGACATGGTATAGTGGTGGTCTTGGCAGTGTTAGGTTTACAGTTGGACTCGATCTTAAAGGTCTTTTCCAACCTATACGATTCTGTGATTCTGTGATCTCATTTGCAAAAGTGGGACATACCTTCATGTTTTGCTCTCCCAAACAGATGTCAAATAAAGTACAGTTGTGACCCATCCGGTCTTGTCTCCTGCATAGACTAGGGCATTGCAGCATCTCCTGCATTAACTACATTAAATTGTGATTGAACACAGCTGTGCTTGAAATTGTGCATGGAAAGATGTCCTGCCTTTGGAAGCACTGAGTAGTCCAGTGCTTATCCCATAGGTTGTTCTTACCATTCTGTCTTCGCTTTAAGAAAGGGGGGTGAATTCAAGTCTCCGTGGTGGATGTGTATGTCCTTTTAAACGTTGAAAAAAATTTTAATTGAAGTGATGAAAGGTAGCCTAAGGTGGCATCCAAAACTAACAAATAAGGCCATATCTTGTTCAAAGTATTGAATACTGCTGTTGCAAATAAATACCTTCTCAAAGGTGCTGGCAAGCTCATCTGACATGTCTTTAATTGTGCCTCGATGACAAATTAGTATGGACTGAAGCAACTTGCTGTCTACCCTTTCTCCCCACCCCAAGAACATTTGGGTGGACCAATGCATGTGTACTGCCTGCTGCTGCTGCTCCATAGTCTCTGCATTGCATGCTTGCTTGCTTGTTTTGGGAAAAAGGAGAAGAGCAGCCAGGTTTTTTTAACCAAAGCTATAAAAAACCAGAGACAATTCAGACAGGACAGATGAGCCAGTGCTTTGGTTTTTTGCTTAGACATTAAAAATCTTGTTTGTTTTGTTTTGCACACTATGTCAGTGTATCTTGTTATTAATAATACCTCTGAGACTACTGTTTAGCAGCCAGGAATATGTGTGTGATCTCATGCCTCCAAATTGTGTTTCAGCAGTTCCAGAGACTCAAACGGACTGCATACAATAGAAATGTGAGAGATGAAGCAACTTAAACTGTAGTGATAAAGTTCATTTAATCAAAATGAAAGCCCAGGAAGATTTTTCTTGTAATTGTTTTCAGCACAAATACAATGTGCTGGTTTGGAACATCAGATGGTTTCTGTTATGAGACCATGTGAAAAAAAACCCAGCCGAATATGCTTATAGTTTTAACTTTGTAGGCAATTTGCAGTGTTAGGAATGTCCTCTAGAGATACAGTTTTGGTCCCTCAGTAGTCGTTGAATTAAAGACTGCACACCGGGCTCAGTTTTCAGTGAAGGACTGCAACATCGGAGATGGTGGGAAGATGGAAGTCCCTGTGTGTGCTATGGTGGTGGTGACTTCCAAAGTGGAGGCTACCCTCGGATTCCCATGCGTGCAGGACATCGCCATCCCCCATAGCTTTTCTCAGTGAGCAGGACCCAAGGCTCTGGAAGACAAAATCCCTGCTGCTACCATCCATGGCCATTTGTACCTCTGGTATCCTATTTAGTCCCAGGCACACTGATCAGATACAGCTACAGATTCAGCCCTGCTGTATCAGATGCTTCTTTTTACTTTTTGTGGCAAATATCAAATCATCTCCGTAAAGGCAGCAAGGTAGTAGAAAGTCTTTCCTGCTCATGGCAGTCAGTTAATTTCTCAAGATTGTGGAAGGCTTAGATAAGTTAATTCGCTGCTGAAGTATGGTTTTTACTTCAAATCAGTACAGAATGTGGACATCTCTCTCATTTGCCAAGGTTGGGCTGGTCAAAGCAGCCTCAATAAACATGACTTTGCATGTTGAATTTCGCAAAACTGCTCTGTATATGGAAAGCAACCAGCACAGTTGGATTCTGTAATATAAATAAGGTCCTTGGGCCCTACTGCAATTCTTCTGATAATCATTATAACGTGACCGCAGAGTTTGGCTGGTGGGTAATGATAGATTTATGCCAGTAAAGGATAAAGTCTGTATTTATCACTTTTTGCTCTTTCAGCAGGCTTTATATTTTGTATAATCCCTTTTTTCCGCTAGGTATTAGAGTGCTTTTTTTTCTGATTTCTCAATTTGCTTTTTTACTGTTCACAAAATTCACTGTGCTATATAGGAACTGTCCTCATGAATTCCCATTGCTCTGCTCAGGGGGCAAGCTAGACTAATGAGACCCTTCTTTGTTTCATTTGAGTGGGTTTTGCTAATTGCTTTTATCACACTGGAACCTGTGAGGGGATTTTCTGTAGACAAAATGACAATAAAAAAATGAAGCGCTTTTGTTGGTAAGTCACCTGGCAATTCCACCTGGATCCTCAACATAGCTGTCAGCAGATGTGAGTGACTCCTTGACGTCCAGTGCCTCTAATTGCCCTTTATTTCCCCTCCGTTCTCCTTGTGTGGGATTTATTTCTCAATTGATGCGGTGAAATCCAAAAGCAGGTTGTGATGGAGTACATCTCCAGTCAGCAGTAGGCAGAATGAAAGAGCAAATTAGGGTGGTCAACATGCAGCAGGAAGAGAAATGTCATCCTGCCTTCTGCCCTGTCCTGTGGTTGCGGCTGATCTCTCCCCATCCCACTTCATCCTCGTGTCATCACTTCCTTACAGCTCAGCTCGTGCCGGGAGCCTGCCGCTTCTGCAGACCTAAGGGGCAGGGACTTCAACACTTTGTCCTTCCCAAAGGCTCATGGTAGCTCCCTCAGTTGTCCATTTGTATCCATCTTCTTCCCCAAGTCTTGCTCAGTATACTGATCATCAACCTACGCACTCACCTTTCCCCAGGGTCATATCATTTTCAGCATGAGGATAGTATTAGGTTTTATGAATTTCCTAAGAAAAGGTGATTGAATGAATTTCAAGCTCCAAGAATGAGATGGCAGCTGTTAGTCAAACGTACCTAGGAGTGGACAAGGTCCATGAGTCCCAGGTAGACCTGTGCTCTGGCTTTTGAAGAAAATTTACATTGAATCCTAACGGAGCTTACCGAACCACTGAATTTGTAATTACTGATGTTTATGAATTTCACTCAGTTTATGTTAAATCAAGATATACTGGGATTTTTCTTGTCTAGCTTGAAACTTTCCCCTTGAGCTATGCTGTAGTCCTTTCTTATCTCTGACTTGGTCAAGAGTAGCTTGAAAGCTTCTTGCCTGTCCTGCAACAGCTGCCTTCTGCAAGACTCCTTCCTTCACCCAGGGAAGGATTAGAGCCGTCACTATTCTCTTCATTTATATAATTCTGTCATTGCCCTGACACCAGCGTAATCTTCTTGACTGGCTGATCAAACTGATTTTCAACAGTTTTAGACAGAGTAAAAAATTAGTGCATTTAAGTCTTCCTTGATTTTTCTGGCAGTTTCTCTGTCATTCAGTCTAGCATTTTCTTTATTTATCTCAAGTCCCTTTTGTTTTTTAAAGTGCTTATCTTCCTCCCTGTAAAATATCTACTACAGCTGGCGTTTTCCAACCTTTAGGCTTCTAATTCTCCTAATCTCATGTTAAAGCATTTAATGAGTGATAACAGACCCTTATCAGACTTTGTATTATTGCAGTGTTCAACATGACTTTTTGGCCTTACTTTGGGTTTTGGGTTTGGTTTGAGGTTTTCCATTAATTTCAGTTGAGGTTTTCCATTAATTTCAGCAAGCCCAGGATTTTACCTTAGATATTTGCTCACACCATAGAGCTTCTGCGGTGGCTGCAGCTTTATCATATAGCCAAATGAAATAATCTCTTCTGTAAGCTGTGCATGTAGATTTAGCGTTTTTGTGATTCATAACACATCAGTAACAACTGAAATACTTTTGCATAAGAAAAACTGTTCAAAATCACAGCAAATCCTGATGCTTTGGGCTTTTGAAAAGGGAACAGAGCTCTGGTTTGTGGTCCTGCTTCTACCAAGAAATGGCTTTGGATTTTGTAGCAGAGAGAGGTTTGCATTTTTACTCTGCAGGATGAAAATACGCAATGGCTGAGTATGAATTTCTCAGTGACATTTTAAACACCAGCCAAGTTTTGCCGACCTGGCCGCGTTGACGGGGTTGCGATTTGTCCCTCTTCTCACCCTCATAGCTGTGCCTGCAGAAGCCCTCCGGCAGTAGCAGTAGTACTTGGGGGGCAGGGGGGATTGCCATGGTAGCTCTTTCTGGTTGAGGAACCAGCTTAGTGCATCTGTTCGAGGCGTGTTTGCTCACATGGCGTTTACTGACGAGTAGGACAGACCAGGCCATACGGGAAGGAGTGTAAATCTTGATGCTAAAGACGTGCAGCCTGACCATGCACGAGTTCTTTGCTTCTGCTGGACCTCGCCTTCACCGTCTTACCATCTTTACATGATGACTTACCTCACCATGTAAAGGATAATACTTGAAAGTTTAGTTAGGGTTCATAAGAGTTCCCTTATGTTGTGATTCCATTAATTGCTGAAGCAATGGCTTCCTTTCAAGCCTTTGAATACCTTCCGATTTCACTGGGACTTGAGCTTCTAAGTTGAGCAGAAGCTCAAGTTTTTGACAGATCAGCACTTAGTTGCTGAGGCAAGTGTGAATTTCTGGTTTGATGGTATGATACAGAATATACAGTAGTATTTCCTACCTTAGTGCTACTAATTCCTGAGGGGAAAAATGTGGTACTAATTTTGTACTTTGAACAGAATTTCAAAGCTCAGTTTTGATACAGTTAAAATGCCTTTATTCATCGCTTCTTGAAGAGTTTACAATTCAGTATCTGGAATGCAATTTTAATCGCCTAAAAGTTCATGGAGGATGAGTCCACTTCTTGTTGGTAACTGAGGTTATTTAAAAATAGAACTTTCGCTTCCATCCGAATACACGTGCTGGTTGACAGCTTAAAAGGCTGGGGCTGATTCTAGGTTTCCTCTCATATGCAATATTACATATATTTGAGTCGTATGGATTGCATAAAAGTATAATGGCCACACGGCCCTGATCATGAGGCAAACTTTTTTTTCACGTTCCTAACACTGTGAAGCAGTGACTCGTCTCTCAGACTTCTTTATGGGTCTGTAAAGCTAGCAGCTGCGTGTGGCTAACCAGAGCTGGCACATGCACTGTCCTCTGCTAAACCCACCCCTTATTTTTCTTTCCATAAACTGGCACGCTTGTGCTTAACCGCGTCTGCTGACGAGTCTGATTCAGTGTTTTCCACTGGGATACTAACCTTTTAAAAGCAATCTGAAGCTTATTCTCCTTTCATTAAAAAGATGGGGAGGTGCAATTCTATTGACTTATAGAAAGCAAAAGTACTCTGTTTCAGTGGTTCAGAAGGCTGAAGCCATTAGAGCCTGTTCTCAGTTGTAAGCAATAAGTTGCAGAACGCAGTCAAGGACTTCTGTCTTCCAGCTGTGGACCACATAGGATGTGAATTTTCTGTAATCGTGATAACAAAACTAATCACATAGTTGCTAAAAGTGACAAAGAGGCTTCTGAGCCACAAAGATTTTGTGATATTATAGTGGTTTTTTGTTTTTTTGGAGCATCTGGAAACTGAGATAGTACTTTAACAAAATCCATCCTGAGTTTGTGAGCGAGTTGTCCCGTGAGAAGCTCTGGTAGCCTTCAGCTGCACAGAGCTGGCTGCAGTTTGTTATCACTGAATTTTTAAGAATTTCTTCTGGTCACTTTAGCACAAGACAGTTCCTTCTAGTACAAAAAAACCCGTGTTGTGGGTAGTAAAAATAATGGGCTTTTTCTGTTGTGAAATGTGCATGTGTTCCTTCCCACAGAAACCAGCTGTGAGGGGAGAAGGAAGGGAGGCTGGGGGAAATCCCAGCGCACGCTCAGGGTGTGTGACAGGACCCAGAACCTGGGAAGTGATCCTTGTCCTACCCTGCAGACAGAGCCACACTGAGCTTAATTAATAGTTTTCAAAAGAAAGGACATTTGCTTCATCAGCTATCATATTCATGCCATCGCGATCATGAAGAGTGTAAGTCCAATTCTCTGCTTTTTCCTTACCATCCGGAGTATCACTTCTCCTAATCCTGATGTTCAATCCTGAATTGGCAGCTTCTACTTCAACTTTAAAATCATTCCTTTTTTAGCTAGGCAGTTTTTCCTAAATTAATGAGGACTGTAAGCAAATGGGAAGATAACTCCCAGGTGTATGATGGAAAAGGTGTAGGGTAGGTAGTTTAATTGGGGTGTAATAGGTGGGAAAACTTTTGGAAACAAAGAGAGCTCATAAGAAGAGAAAGGTAGACTGAAAACCCCAACCATCCTTTGATTACGACCAGATTCAAACATTCCTGCAATCTTAGCATATGAATTAACCACAACTGATACATTATGGATGCTTGTAAATAAGTAATTTTCCTTTAACTCTGGTTTAACTCCTGAAGATACTATTTTAGGTGCTTATTTTGATGTAAGCTTTACATTCATTTAGCTGTACTCTTTGGTGTCAAAAATTAAACTTAGCTAAATTGATAAATGTGTCATGATATATATCTTTTAAATAACATCAATACATAGGTCTTGTTGGCCTACAGCTTGATGAGAATCAATAACTTTTAAAAGAAAAATACCTTTTTTTCCTTAAAACTGATTTATATTTGTTGCCATTTTCTTTAGTGTCAGTTACCATTTATCATCAGTTCAGGCACTTGGAGATCTTTGGGTGAAACTGGAACAAAAGCCCAACTCCTATAAAATGAGTTTGTTTCTTATTAATGTGTTGAAATTAATGTGTTTTCCGAGTTCACATATCATCTTGTGAGCTTGCGTTTTTCCCTTTCCTTTTTTTTTTAAGTGTTAAAAAAGTGTTAGGGGAACCAAACCGTTAGGGGAACCAGTCTGGCTTTCTTTAGATTTGTGGTTTGACTCCCCAGCGTGACTGTGCTGCTGCAGCTATGGCAGTGCTGGAAGCCTGCTGAATGTGTGCTGTATTGATGATCTCTAAATCATCTCATTTGTGGTTGAGTGTGCTGCTGTACCAGTAGGTCATCTTCACTCTGTGCCTGCAGTGATGGAGCCACCCTGGGGCTCAAAGCACTGTTATTTCAACAAGACCTCACTGAAATAAAAATGTTGAGTGTTCACCGCTAAAGTTCATGGAAAAATTCAGTTTATTATTGCACAGTCATATAGTGTTGTCAGAAACTTTAACCTCTTTTTACAGGCTGATTAGTCAAGAGTTCAGCGAGGAGTTAGTCCAGACTTGGGATTCCTGGTCTGAGTCATCTACCATGCTTCTCTGCTTTGTGTGTGAGAGCACCTGGCAGACACCTCTCCCTAGAAAGCATAGCTAGTTCCTCACTGTCGTGCTAGTGCCAGGCGTGCTGTGAGGATCCAGCCTCGTTTTTATACCCTTTGCACTGTTTTTGGACTGATGGACTTCGCTGGCTTCACTCAAGTCACCCATTTACAGCAGGGATTTGGATGATGCCCAGTATCTCTGGCTCCTGCAGAGCAGGGAGCACCTCCATTGCTCAGCACGGAGCATCCCATTATATAAGAAGGCTCTGTCCATTTTTTCTGAGTAATTAGGAAGTTATCTGGGTGGAACTCATGTACAATTAGGTAGGTTCACTTGGATTTTCCCATGGATGAAACTAAAGGCTCTCTCATAAGCAGGAGTAAGAGAAGGTGGTTGATGTAGTATTAAGAATACGGTCATTTTATCTTGGCTTATTAAAAGTGGTGACTGCAATAATTAATACATTTTTAAAGTAAGAAAGAATATGGAACAAAGACGTTCATGCAACTTGTTTGTAATTCCCCTAAATGTACTCTGCCTCACAAAAATTACTGCAAGAAGTTGATAAGTCTTTTTTTCTCCACAAAATCAAAACGAAATTGCTTTCCATTTTTCAACCTGGTGCTTCTGCCAGATTTGTTATGTTGGGAACATGATGTGGTGTAAAAGGCATCTGTAACCTCAGGCTCTCAAGAAAAGGCCCATGTTTTATACATTATTCTCTTCTCTTCGATGGATACCTTCTAGGAAATGTCTTTGTTAGTTGTTCTTTTTTCCAGTACAGAAATACTGCTTCAACATGTTCTGTGCTGAAATGTCAGCGTTGTGCTGTTGTGTAGGTGGTAGTATGTATTATACACAGTTTTCAAAACCTGAATAATCAGTGATGTGCATGACTTTGCCAGGGAAAACAAATGGCTGTGTCATTTTGATTTCGGTATATCAAGAAAATGTAACCTATAAAAGTTAATTAGCATTCTTCCAGAAGGGGGTTGTTTAACTAACATCTTTGTTTCCATGTTTTCAGTTTTGTCAGAAGTTGGAGGGGAGTGTTTTATTCTGTTGCTAATATATACCCATAGATTTGCAGAGTATTTCACGGAGTTTTAGCTACCATGCATCTGTCCTTCATTTCGGCGAATAGCTAGATTTTCCACTCACTTGAACAACTGCTTAGATCCACTGAAAATTTTTATTCTGGTTTTCATGTAATTTTTTACATAGTTTTTATAAATAAAATTCCTTGAGCTTGATGGTGCTCCTGTTATCTATCAAAATGAGGTTTTGCCAGTGATTTTAACAGGAGAGATCCTGCCACTGTCATTGAAATCCTGACCGTCTGCGTTGCTGGTCACTGCAGGGAGTTGATGGAGCTCCAGCTCTCACAGGTTGGGTTCTCTGGTAGGCTCAGTTCTTCCCATTCAGCCTGGATATTACTGACATTTGGCTATACCAGATGCACAGAAGTTTCTGGTCTGAAACAAAACTGAAGTTTGAGCACCCATAATACTGAATTAAGTAATCTCACTTTATTTTTCTCTATAACTCTGCAACTCATTAGCCTTCCTCCACCACTTCTATCACTCCACGTCTTCTATCAGTTAGAAGCTAATTGATAGAAGACGTAGCTGTTTGCACACCAGCATTACTTAACTGTGCTAAGCTAAGTTATAAAAATTAGGGAACAGGCTTCTCATGCACTAACTGGTTTGATAAACTCTGTCTAGACTGAGGTATTCCCAAGGTTGAAAAATCAAAGATGAATAAAATTGTCCTTTCATAGTAAAATTATATTGGTAGCTTTACAAATATGCTAGAAGTGGAGGTGAGGTTTTATTCTGGATGTTAATATTTACAGAAAGTGTTTGAGAAAAAGCAGTCAGTGGAGAAGTCTAATTTTTGTTTTAATGAGGCCCTCATAGAAAAGATAATCCTTAGAGGCCAGATTTTCAAGCCTGCTAAGTGTACTGAGATACACTTGCTGTGTACCAAATCTTTCCTTAAATGCTGAAGTTAAGATGGTATTGTGGATAACTTGGCTTCTTTTCCACTGCTCTCTAAATGCACGCTTGAGACTTTGATTTGGGAGTCAGCTTTGATACTGTGTTACTAAGCTGTATGTTGAAATGCTTGGTGTCCTTTAATGCAAACCCTGGATGGTGGCTAGAACCCGTCCAGAGACTTCAGCATGGTAGCTGCCTGTGAAACTGCCTCTCCTCCTTACTTAACCAAACTGCAGGGACTTGGAGGTCCCTGGGGCTGGGTGAAAAAGTGATCAGGAGCAAATATTTGAAAGATAATGGGATTTATTAGTCACAGTGAGGGAGAACTGAACAAATGGTGGACTCTGTGGCAGGGAGAGGGATTCGGGGCAAAGTAATTTGAGAATTAATGGTAGATAGAGGGCTGTTGTTTCCAAATTACTGTTGTTGAGAAGACATTTCTGTGCTCCCTCGTTACGCTTAGGCCTGTTCTGAGCACAATCTGTTTGAGTTTATCATCTCTTAGATTATAAATCCAAGAGCCTGTGAGAGCATCTACTCTGACCCTTTGCTTGAAGCGGGCTTTAGCATTTCGCTTGGCGATGCCATGCCAACTTGTCTTTGGAGAGTATGCATCTTCCAGACCAGCCCCCTGGCTTTTCTGGTAGCCAGTTCCTTTTGTTCCTCATCCTTGTGTTTAAAATACCACATTTATAACCAGGGTTTGTCATTTCCTCATCACTGGTGGTTGCTATGTGTTTCTCCTCTAAGATGAAAGCCTGCTAAGGCTCAATTTTTTCGCTTAAGGCTTAACTGAATTTTTGCAACTTCTTTGTTTAACTGCGTGGTGGTTGATTCCCTTCCCTCTTTAGAGATGGTGTCTTCATAAGAGGTTTTTGGGGCTAAAACCCTATTTATGTCTGACAGCTGGAATTCAAGCACCCCCAGGCCGATTACTAATATCCTTGCCCATATTTCCAAGCCAATATGCTTTCTTACAAAGTTAAGTTTTCCTTCTTTTCATGATTTCCACTGTTTCTAACATGCTTGTTCTCTCCTGTCATCTTTAGTCCTACCAACCACATTACCATGTTTTGAATTTTTCCCCGTGAGGGCTCCAATTGCCCTTACTCATTTGTAATGAACTAACTGCCTACAGACTGCAGGGTTGAGAGAGGTTGTTATAGAGGATTATTAAAAACAAAAGAGAATACCCATTAGAAGTAAAGGGTGGAAATTATAATCCTTAAGGCAAGACTATTTTTTATCCCTCATATCCATAGGATATACCTTTCTGTCCTTAGTTTTTATTAGTAAATGTTGCCTTCAGTTCTTTACTGACCCAAGTTGTATAGTTTTCCAAACTTTGGTACTTTGGCTAATAGAAATCTAAGTCGTCTTGAGGAATTTTAAATCACATTCACATTTTCTTTTTCTGTTTTTTCCTTCCCAAGCTACGATTACTAGGCTTTCCCATAGCATTTGGAAACTGTGTTCTTTAAAGCTGTTGACTTTGGAACTGTCCACATTGGAAATAAGCCAGGACATGATTACTGATTACTGCAATAGTAGCTTCCAGTGCAAAGGTTTATTTCATCTATCTGCATAGTTACTCTGTCTTAAACAGGGTGTCTCTAGTGCTGATAGGAGGTGGAAACTCTAATGGTGTTTTCTGACTGTCTGCCGGGCACCCAAAGAGAAGCCCCTCACAGCAGAATAATTTTATTTCATGTACTGGATAGCTGCATGAGGACGAGTGCATCCCTGAAGTGTGAGAAGAGCTTTAATAATGATGCACAGTTTCCTTCTTATCACCCCTTCATCCCCAAACCACTTGAGCGCAGAGCTGTAGCTATGAAACTACAAGGAAACTGGGCAATACTGGACCTTTGTTGGGCCACGGGGTCTGCAAACCGTACACAGCCATGAGCCCCCACCCCTCCGTGCTTCTGATGCAGGGTCCAGCACGAAGAGCTGAGGCTTGGGAACCCAGCTGGGCGGCCAGGGCACGAAGCAAGCACAGAGCCAGCCTTCAGGAGCTCTCAGATACTTCAGCATCTGCCCTGCTGATTGCCGGAGCCTGTTCTGAGCCCTGCAGTTCCTGTGCTTTGCACTGCCCTGCAGCCTCATGGATCTGAAATGGCTGGAGTAAGGGCAGCTGTAGTTCTTGCAAATGAGACTGCTTTACTATTGATACTGTGTTAAGGTATGTCGTTTAACCATTTATTTCAAGCTCTTTTGAACTTTCAACTCTAAGGAGTAGGTGACATCATTGTAAAAATACTCAAAATAGATCACTAACAGGTTTTTTTTTTTTCCTCTGCTGCCTTGATACTGTACTATGCTAATGCCAGATATACTATAATAGGAACAATTACAAGGCAAACTCAGTAGTTTCATTTAAGATCTTAAATGACAGGGAGATTTGGTGAGGAAGAGGGTGAAAGACTGTTTCCAAGGTCTGGAACTGGGAAAAGTTTTTCCTACCGAGAACAGCGAGACTGTGTGGAAGGATGGGGAGCCTGCCCATCCCAGGACAGGCAGGCAGGAGGAGAGTGCGGTGCAGCCTGTGGGATGGGCTAGCACCAATTATTGTAGGCATGGATGGGTTAGTAAAGATTTGAACAGTAGCAAAGTTGGAAAATACTGTCCCATATGCACAAGCGTCTCGTGGAGGTGGGGTAAGCTTTTGTGTGTGGGCCTGGGAGAAGGGGGAGGATCTGGAGGTGGGAGGAAGGTGAACACTTCAGTTGCTGGGGTCAGGCTTCCTACAGGCTTGGATTGTCCAAAAGTACTTTGGAAAAGCCCTAACGCAGACAAATGTTTGTGTGGTGAAGGCACAGGGAATGGACAGGAAGATGTCCTCGAGGGCTTGAGGAGGTTTGTGTGCGGTTTAGTATCCTGTTCCTAAAATGGTGAATTATGAAGGGAAGAAGCACAGTAGCAGATGGCTAAAAGGAGGTCATGGAGGTTTGGTTGCTTTTGTATTAGTATATAATATGTTTAAACTTTCTGTTTCTCTAGACACATTTTCACATTCTGGTTTATCATCGTGTCAGAGGATAATATGAGATCTTGCTGTATTTAAGTTTGAATCAAGAACTAACAAGAAGATTTCACAGAGGAAAAGAAAAGAGGATTTTCAATAAAATGGTGAACACTTTTCCGGGCTAAATGTTCCATCTTACCTGGTTAGTGACTTCACCTAAAAAAACCCAAAAGTTCACATTTCCTTTGCCAAATAGAAAAAATTATGATCTCTACCTAAATAAAAATTCAGTATAGTATTTTGTACAATTCATAATGTCATTTTACCTTCAATAATGATGAAAAATGAACAGATAATATATATGTATGTTAATGGCAAATGACATGAGCTTCCCTTTAAAAAGTTTTCTTGGAAAAACCAGCAGACTTCATCCTTTCCAGTACTGACAGAACTGGAGCTATTGCTCTGTACAAAAATTATAAGTGACTATAAAGTATGTCTATCTGTATTAACTGCAGGAAATTAATTCCAAGAGAGAGGGTTAATATGTCATTATTACAATAATTACAAGTCTTGGAAAAAGAAGCATTACTAAGTGAGAAAATAAGTGTTGCATTCAGTTCAAGCTCTCTTTGAGGGGTTGCATTTCTTTTTTTGAAACTATTCTACACTTTACTTCTGAAGTTCTTACTTCTGTATTTTAGTGTGAGGACAAAAAACATACCTTCCACAATGAGCCCCTACTGCAATAAGAATTACAGAAATGTGCAATAGTGTCTTTATACTTCTATAGAAGTGTAACATTTATTTTTATCTACCTATATATATAATATTTAAAACTAGTCCTTTCTCTCTTGTCAGTGTGCTGTGCCATATGGTGCCGAGCAACATGCCAGATGATAAAAATATTCCTAGAACATATGATATCATCAGTCAATTCAAGAGGGGTGAAACTTCTTGACCAAAGCATTTGTGGCTTTGATACATTTTCCTAGGTGTAAAGTGTATATTTTGAAATGATGAAGTGTGTCCAAGAGGTCTCCTTTTATGCAAATTCTAAAATACCAGCTTAGAACATTTTGCTTGTTAAACGAGGTTGAAACTAAAGAAATTTTGTTTTAACAAAGGAATTCATGGCAAAGTAGCAGTTCTTTTCATAGCAAGAAATGATTCACCTTCTTCCTTTCAATATATATCGCTGATAGTTGCTCTGGTGTTGGAACCGCGCCACGAGGAATGGCATCTCTCCATCTCTCTTCTCCACTTGCAGAGAAGACAGAATATAGTGCTCGGTCAGAGGATGTTCATGTTCAGTGCAGACAGCTATCTGTACATGCTTGGGAAAAGACCGTGTGTGCCCAGAAAAAGAAGAAAAAAAGGACAATATTAAGTATTATGGTGTTAACACTGGGTTTTTCTTACTTTACATTGAGCTTGTTTCTTGTTTCTATCTGTTTGCACCAAACACCAAAAACCAGAAAATTAAGTGTTTTCTATTGGCAGGGTGACTCCTGGTCAAGTGGCCTGCTCCAGGCAAACTGTGGGTGTTCAGAAAATATCACAAGGATGCTACAAAGCAAATAGAAGAGAGACGTTATAAGCTGTAGGGACAACGCTGCAGGAAAAGTGGCCTTTGCGATGGGGTTAGCAGTATACGCTGTACATAACAAACTTAACACACTAGAAGTGCCTACGCAGCCAGTGTCTTTAGCTGCCTGCCAGTGCTCTGTTCATTTGTGTCTTTGTCATGGGAGGAGTATTAAGGAGAAAAGCCTCGACTTTGAGTTAAGACCTAAAAATTGTGCTAGTTGATTGAACAGGATCATCTTCATGCCACCAGACTCTTTCTTCCTGCTTGTCTTCCTTAATGTGTTTCCTGACAGCGTTCATGTTTTGCCTGAGAGTCTCCTTAGTGTCAGGTCTGGTGGTCCTGGGTCGGTGTTTTTTAGACTCGCCTTAAAACTCAAGGGTGTATTGCAGCATTCTTGTTCTGTATTCACTGTTTACAGATTTCAAGTCCTTAAGTCATCCTCGCTTCCCCTCCCATCAAATATCTGTTAGGGCTTTGACCTATTTCTTTGTAGTCAAAAATTGCCTTACAGGAATTCTTGAATATTCCAGGACAGAGGCCTCAGTTATACAAGACATAGCTTAAAAGATAGTGTCTGGTCTGATTGTTATAGTCTGATTTATAGAATGAATGCATTAACTGGGCCTGAATGAAAAGTAACATTCAGAAGTGTGGTTAAAAATCTTTTTTACACATTGCTCAGGCTCAGACCTCTGATGTTACAGTCTCAGTAATTCTCCAGTCATCCATTAAGTTCCCAAAGAGATTGGATGTGTATTTATAACTAAAAACATGAAAAAATGTGTATGTGAGAAAAAAAAAAAAGGGGTTTTTTTTGCACAATGTGAAGAGGGGAAAAGGAGTGCAAAATAAATTTTGTAAAATTATAAACAAAGTGTAAATACTATCATAAATTAGTATCTGTATACTAGCATGAATGCTGTTGATGTAATGGAAAAAATACAGTCCTAACTTCCAGTTTATACTTTCCACCGTTGTTTCCCTTTCCTTCTCTTTCTTATTTAATGGTTCTCCATAACAATCTCTTTCAACCCATGAACCCATCAGCAATTTGTTTTTACAGGTTAATACACTTACAAATGATTTTGTAATAGAGTATCCTCATCAGAGGGCAGATTTATGAACAATCCTCCTCCCCTGCCCCCCAATTTTTTCTTTGAAACTCAACTACATACCTAATTTAGTGCTTTTACGGTGACTGATTAGTTTGGTGAGGAGTGCTTTGCCTTGTGATTGAACTCTTCTTGAGAGTCTCCAGAGGTACATCACGCCACATGCGTTTTAATGACTCAGGCACTGTATGTTCATTTGGGTTCTGTATGTGTAATGCAGAACTAAATGAGGTCGAGACCAAGAACCCCTTAGGTTATATCACCTCTTAGGATTTGGGGTTCTCTTCTGGAGAGCTGTATTTACCATGTCTGCGGTACCCCTTCACAGCTGCCGCTCATGGCTGGGCTCTTCCCAGAATCAGACTTGCTTGTGCTCATCATTGGTGAAACAGGACACATTTTTCCATGTGTGTATTTGATAATACAATAATCTACTAATTCAAATTTTGAAAATGCAATCATCATTCTTGTACCTCTTCTTCCTCAAATCAAGATCAGACCTACAGGTTCTGTCTGACCCTACGGTTCACGTGTGGATATGAACTTGCCCTTTGCCTGAAACTTCTGAATAGTGCTGCTGAGATCTTCTAAGCCAAGGTGATCAAAATGCTGTTAAGTGGGCAGGGACGAAATCATTTTGCAAATGTGATCCACTCCTTTCAGGAAGGCAGAAGTAGCTGTCTGTATTTAAAAGCAAAAGGCCTAAAAATGATTACTTAGTGGGGTGCCGGTGCCTAAAAATATTCTTCATCACTAACTTTAGGCTGAACAAGGTCAATATGCCAGAGCAAATGACATGGATGTGATTAAAGGCTAAAATGACCTATACTTCGTCTACTTCAAAAAAGAATAAAGCAGTACTTAGTAATGTTGTAAAATCATCTTTCAGCTTCTTTCTGAGGATCTCGTCATTACAGTAAGTTGGGGCTAGAGACCATGATTGTCCATACCCTGCTGATGAGGGGACTGAGGCTCAGAATCAGACTTTAAAGATGCTGCTAAGGAGAGTTGCTGGGTTCTGGTCTGGCGTGGGGCTGGGCTGTGCAGCCAGAGTTAGGTGCCGCGGGAACTGTGTCTGATCCTGTGGCAAGGGCATCTCCCATGCCACAGGGTTGGGTAACGGGCACTGGCCACCGCAACTGAACATTTATTAATTTGCTGTCTTAATATTGTAGCCTGCAGACCATCTCAGTTAATTTGCAATCAACAAGAAACAACACGGTGGGAACAGAAACACTCTCTAAACAAGTAGGAGCTAAGGAGGCCGTGGATGCTCCCCACAGCTCTGTGGCACTAACCTGCCTCTCAAGCGTCTCCGCAGGTGCCTTACAGCACACCCTGCTCCTGTGTAGCCTCAGCTAGGCTGCGTCTGGGCTGCAGCCTGCTCCTTTGCCATACAACGTACCTCAAGAAAGCAGGTCAGACACAGTTTGCTGTGTTGTATTATTATTTTTAATGTTTACGAAGCAGTTCATAAACCTTATCAACCTTAGCTAACCACACTGTAAATATTTTCAATGGGGCTTTACACTCTCCTAAGTGATGAAGGGTAAATAGAGACAAAGTAAACAGAGCAAAGCTCAGGAGCTGTAGGCAGTGGTGAAAGGGATTTGTAGGCTCTTATAACCTTGAATATTCGTTCTCATAAGAGATCACATTTTCAGAAGGTAAAGAAACAAAAGTTATGCGCACAAAAATATGCATGCTTGTCTGGATTAGTGCAGTTGGTTCACTACACGCAAATGCATATTTCAGCACCTAATTACCCCTTCTGAAGTGTAGTTATGCAATGTATCCACCCACTTGCTATAAACCTGAATGAAGATATAAGCTGCATATAGGTTGTTTACATTGCAAATCTCTGCCTCTTTTAGAAAATCCAACTTTTACTCGCTTCATATGAGCAGCTCACAGGCTTTTAAGAATTCATCTTAACAGAAAGCAGATGGTTTCAGAAAGCTGAAATGAAGAAGGGAAAGGAAGAATTGAAGATCAGAACTAAAACATATACCATTAAGTGAAAGCTACCATGATAGATTTTTCTTTTTTAAAGACAGGGGATTACAACAATTAGTCTTGTGTCCTGGCATGCAGGAAAAAAGGAAGTGCTAAAGATGTCTTGAGAGGCAACTTTATTTTTTTTCTCTGGGAAGTTTTCAACAAAAAATCGCAGAGCACGGATTAGCTTTCCTTTTTAATTTTCTATCTGGTTAGGAGGTAGTGTCTGTTGGCAATACCTAACTCTTCCCTAGGGCCTCCACTTGCAAAACCCCACGTTTCCTCGCTGTGCAAGACCCTAGGGACTCTTGTCTCAGTGCTAGGGTGAAAGAGGACATCAGCTCTGAGACGAGGGAATGCAAACTTCTCCGGTGTCTGCAAGAGAGCTGCAGCTTTCTGCTCTGCTCAGCCTCTGTTTCCAAAGATACCTCCTGTCTGTTCAAGGCTCTGTGGATTAGGGGAACCTCAAAAGGGCACTTAACAGTCCTACTGCGAAAATCAACAGCCTATTTTAAATTAGTAGGAAGAGTAATTTCCTCTTGCAGTACCAATATTTCCTTATTAAAACGAGAGGACAAGATTTAAATATAGCATAAAACTTCCAATACTGTGTAGTATTTCTTGGAGGACTGTGTTTGCTATGTTTATTTGCCTCAGGGGTAACACTTTTTTATGTACATTGTGAGGCTCAATAGTCTGGCAGCGGCAGCGCTCAGAGCTGCTTTTCTTGATACTGTGCATCTGTCTCTGTTGTGATGGTATCTATAGCAAAGTTGATAGGAGAGAAATAGATAGTGAAGATGTCTCTGGACTCAGTTTTTTAGTGTTGCTATAGTTTGGTTTTCCAAAAGGTGGTGATTAACTTTAGTGTAAGGCAGAATGAATGCTAACCTTTTTTGCCCTTGGCTATTCTTAAGGAAAGAGTGAAGAAAAATTCCCAGAGGAAATTTTGCTGTAAATACTGTGAGGATTAGTTACTGCCTGTTGTCTCCACATGGATACGTAATCTTTTTGGGTTTGTGGGAGAAGGATCATGTGCACTTTATTAATGATCAGTATGTGGTCATCATAACCTTTTTTATTATTTCAAACTTATGTTCAGTCATGAACTATTGGTCTTGCCATAGGAACCAGAGGCAATCAACATGAATATAATCTATATTGTTCATATTTAATAATTGATATTTGTTAATTCATATTAATAATTACACTAGGTCACTACTGTCATTATGGTTTTTTATACTGAAAGTTCATCTTTAAATAGCTGATATAAGAACGGTTGGTGTATCTTCTCCTTTCCACCTTCATTTCTACAGGGACTGATTTCCAGTGACTACATGATGCTGGTGTTTCCACCTGTGCCGTGTGGACTTCCAGAGTGGAGCCTCAGCTTCCCAGTAGAGGAATTTTTCAAAACAGGGCTCTATAAATTGCAGTGATGGGAGAATATTCAAATGGCCAGAAAGGTGGAGAGTTGATTATAAAAGCTTTTGCTTTTCAGATTTCACTCATGAGCAGATGATTCCATTTTAAAAATACTCGATTCCAGAGATTTTTCTTTTTATTCATCCCCAGAAAGTTGCTGTTTGCAAACCATGTTTGGTTCTCAGTAGCTGACAAGCATTAGGCAGCTGTCTAGCAGCAGTAGCAGAAGCACCGTTATTGCATGTCTCCATAAAGATGTAGCTATTTATTATTCTTATTGGGGGAAATATATATCTCTACATATTATCTGCATCTTTGTATACCATATATAGAGAGATATATTCAGAAAAGGGCAACCTATCCACATGGCTTATTAAAACATACAACTTCTGCTTTTGTTCTTCTCAGGTTATTTACATAGCACAGTTCGGGATATACACAGGAGAAGAAAATTATTTCCTCAATGGAATTTTTTGTTCAAATTCTCCACTAATCTACCCCAGTGCTATTCGTACACCTGTTCAGAGTTTTGTGCCTATATCCATTCTACAGCTTCTGAAGATACCAACTCACTTCCAAAGCCTGATGAAAATATGGACTGGAATGGATCCACTTGCTGTTGAATATAGAAATTCATAGCATTAATATAGAAAGTAAAGCATAGTATATTAGTCCTGCATTAGTACAGGACTACACCTAGTCAATAACTATGAGTTTTCAACAGCGAGAACAATGGATTAATTATATGTTATGCCTTTGGCTTTTAGTAGCACTTATGAGTTGGTCTGGGTCCGTTCTTACTGAAATCACTGCTAAAATCAGTGTCAGGGTTGGAGAGCCTGACACTGAGGTCCTGTTTGTGTGATCAGGTGGTTAACTTATGCTCTGGATGCTTTCTTATCCTTGAGTGCCCACGTGGAGAACTGGTCAGGAATAATTGGTCTGTTTGGAGCTCATAGCCTAACTTGTTCGTATTGACTGTGCACAGGCGAGTTCTGAAAGCTTTGGAAAACAGCAGCAGTTAGCACTGGCTTGTGCTGGAGGCAGTACTGGTCCTACCTAGCTCAGAAGAAATGGTGGTAAGATCATTATCTGGAATGCCATTCATCTCCAGAGTCCAAGGGTAAAATCCTCGCTGGACTAAACTCTTCCTTCTCATGCTTTGAAGCAGCTTGTGTCCTTGGATTTGCTAGGAGAGGAGCATTTCCTTTGTTCCTATTATTCTTCAGTGTGGGTTACGTTTGCTTGTGGTTAGCATAAATATTAATGCAGTGTACCTTCCTGGAGGTTCATCTGACTGCATGTACGTTTGGGGGAAGGGAGCACTGCTAAAGCATGATTCATCTCATTTTAAGTAAGCCTAAAACAGATGAGACAAATTGCAACTCAAAAGGAGATAGCTAATCCAGATGTGTCCTTGTGCGTCTCTGCCAGAACTGGCCACATACATCTAGCCAGGACCTTGTTTTTCTTGTTACTCTTAAAAACTGGTCATTCTGATTGCACATGTGCATTGCATTTCAAACTGGATTAAAAATATCCTCGAAATTTGGTATCCAATGAATTTTGCAAACACTTTTCTATTTTTCTAAGCTCTCCTGAGGATAAAACTCATTCTGTGTGAATGTCCAAAGTACAATTGCTTCTTGATTTGTAACAGCTGCTGCAGAAAAAAAGGAGTCTTTTACATTAACAATTCTGGGCAGACAGTCAGATTTTAAACTCTGGGCTACTCCATTCTCTCTCCCTGATTTTCTCAGGAGACCAGTGAATCAAAAAAAAAAAAAAAAAAAAAAGATTTGGATACATATAACATGTTGTGCAAACCAGCAGGCTTTGAACTTTCTGGAGGGATGCAACAAGTACATGAAGAGTGGAAATCTAATTTGGAAACGTGACATTATGAGACAGTTCAAACGAAGAAAGAGATTAAATTTAAAATTTGATTAAAAATTTCACTGGTGCAAATATAGTTTTAGAAAAAAAAAGAGTTTCTTAGATGGTCAGTAGAGGGCAGGCATATTTTATTTCTGAAGAACCTTTGCCCGCTACTGAGTGCAAAGAATATTTGTTCTATCTTCAGATTTGAGGAGTGTAAGTCTACTTTGTCATATTACAGTGATATAAATCAGCAGTTATAATTTAAAAAGACATTGTCAACCCCTTTGAGGAACTAAATGTCCATTTTAAAGCAATTGGAGGATATGAGTTATGACTACAGGCATTTAATTTCTGTGTTTAGATTGTAAAAACCATGGCATAAAAAACCTGAAATATTGCTGCTACCAAGTACTAGAGAAGAATCATTTCTCTGCTGAATTCTGTAAAATGCAGTAGTTCTTTCTGATGTGAACTACTATATCACTAATGGGGTGGAAACACACTCTTGAAAGTCACGATTGTTTAAATCTTCAGCTCGATAACAGAGATTCTTCTTGAAGATCTGACTAGCCAAGCGACTTTAAACCTAAAGGAGCAATGCCTCTTTTAATTTCTACCTGCCTTCCTCTGTAATTGAAACAGTGTTTGTATTTCAGCTGGACAGAATACCTAACAGGTTCTGAATACAGGATAAAATCAGTGTCATATCTGATTAACTCAACAGAAAAAATTAAAGCGGATTTAAAGAAGCATTTATTCTGAATGAGCCTATTCTTCCCCAAATACATTTTAGCCCTGAAACAAAACGTAGGCAGAGTCTTTTCAGGAAACACATTAATATAAACACATCTCTAATATTGTTATGGTATACAACTTTTCAAGTCTTGTCATGAGATTTATTCTTAAAGAGAATGAACGATGAAAACATACATGTTGATGCTGTAAAAGACTAGAAATTTTTGTTAACCTGTGTGTGTGTGTGCATGCGCATATATGAACTCTTATTTATGTGCATGATCAAACTTGCTACAGTGAAGCTACACAGGTAAGTAGCAGTAACATGAGACAAGGGTTATGTCATCTACCATTTCTTTCTATGGCTTGACAGTTCCATTTTTTTCTGGCAAGGTTGATGTTCACATAGACACCTTTAATTAGGATCAAAACTGGTTTGAAGATTTGTTCCAAAATATGCAGTTCACGTTCACTTTGCCCCCTCTGTATCCATCAAGAGAAAGTCTTCATTACATTTCAGAACTATTCCAGCTAGAAGTAGTGAATGCTCTGGAAGATGTTGGCCATCAGCTCCAACTTCACAGGCTTCGGACTTCTTAGTTTGGGTGCTGCATTGCCTTCGTTACAACCATGGCTTAGACATGTGTGACTGAGGTACAGAGGTCCTTGAATTGCACTTGTAACCAAAAATGAAACCAAGTTTGTGCGATTACTTTTGCTCTTTTTAAAGAAGTGATGTGGCCTTACCGGCAAGGAGCTGAATTTTTATGCTACTCATGCCTTCCAGATGGTCTCCGGGATTAGTTTCAATTTTTCGTTCTAGAAATTAATGGAGGTCCATATTTTCATGCAATCCAGCTAGACACCAAGATGATGAATCTCTGTAAGAAATGAAAGCTGATTGAAGAGATGCAAATGTTAGAACCTTCAAATGATTTCAATCAAAATTGGACTTGCTATCATGCGGGTACATGTTACTAAATTAACTGCAATTTTATCTACTTGTATCTTCGTTGTAGTCATCTAGGCAGATGGAAGAACTGTCCATATGCAGCCTATATCATACACAAAATTTACAGGATATACTTTATTCTAATCTTGCACTTAACCCCTGAACGATCTAGTGTTATGTTTCCTATGAAATGCTAAGTATAAAACTGAACTTACTGCTTAATGCTTTTAGATAACTGGATTTCACAGCACTTAGACTGGATAGAAAATCTAAAACTTTATTGTATATTATTCTGTTACAATGATGACACTGCAGCAAAATATTTGTAGCCACATGGGTCATAATAAAAAAAATGGTATTTCTGTTGATAATGCAATAACCTTCATCAAGCCAACAAATAACTTTCAAAGTTTTAATGCATAAGCTTTCAAAAAGGACTTTTTCCTTTAAAATCTCTGCCTTTGACTTGAGAAAGTGAAACTGCTGTAGTGTAAATTTCAAGATTACTTGCACTGACAACATCAACTTGAAACCTAGTCATTTCATAAAAAAAAGAACTAGTGGTTTCAGGAAATGTTTCTATTTCTATGTTACCTTGCCAGTTTCTGTAATTCTACTGTTATATTTTCCTCTTTAATGACTTCTCTCTCCTGTGTTGAACTGAAAGGCTGTCACAAAAGCAGGGGAAAATCCATTTATGCAGAGTAACCATGAAACAGACTTCAAAAAAAATGATACTTTTTAACACAAATTCATATGTGAATTTTTTACACAAATTCTATTTTCACAAAGTAAACAGAGATTAGAGAATCTAGTTATGTTATTAGCATTGCTTATAAATGCGTACCTGTTTATTATTACGTTAGTGCTTAGCATGGTAAAAGCTGGAAATAATTCCTCCTTCAAGAAATTGCGTCTTGAAAACAAGACAAACAGATGGCCATAGAGGAAACAGAGATGAACTGGAATGGCCTGCTCGATAGTAGGTCAGAGATTTTCATCTAGGAGTACTGGAACAAGGTCTTACTGAATGTCTTCAGTACCACCTTAAAAAAATCAGAACTGCTGTTTTAGCTTATCTGGTTTTTTTAAGACTTAGGACCTTGGTGCACGTAGGCTGCCATGTAGCATACGTTAGCTGTCTACCATAGCTTCCTTAGAAACGGTATGTGGACCACCTGGGGTGTCCAGCAGTTGCAAACCCACTCATCTAAATAAAGCTGAGGAACAGCCGTGACCACAGTCAAATGTGAGCTGTCCTTCAGGGCTGTTTCTTTCTGGTGAAGCCACGTTCTGTGCTGTGGGTTGTTGTGCTCAGTCTTCTCCATCTATCCTCGCTTGCCTTCAGAGGTGCTGAAATGGCTATTTTCGTGGCCCTTCTTGTGCTGTTTCTCTCTGATGCTCTGTACCCTCCCTGATGCGAAGGATGAGATGTGTGGTAGGAGACATGAATGGAAACAACAGTATGGGGAGCTGAACTGAAGTAACCCAGATGTGACTGCAAGATGATGTTCAACACTTAGTTCAATACCTGTATAAAAGCCTGTGTGGTTAAGAAGACTTGGAAGGGAACTAAGAAATAGTTCTTATGCAGTAGGACAGAAAAAAATGCATGACAGAGGATAAGAGACGAGTCTGTATTGGAGACTGGGAGAGGTAAAAAGGAAAAGAAGTAAGGGGAAGCCTCAGAAGAAGTGATAGGAAAGAGGAAGAAAAGAATCTCTTCTTTGTTTCTTGCATAAAAACTTGTGCCTGAGGAAGAGCTCACTTGAACATTAGCAAAATAAAAAGAACCAGGAAGGCTGACCAGGGAAACAGTAAACTGGAAGCAAAAAAGAGAGGGAAAGGGCTTTCTTTTTTGTGTGTGTTCCCAGATTGCTGCTTTTTTTTCTTTTTCTTTTTTTTTCCTGGCTAAAAATCCCCTGATTTCCCAACTCCTTCTCATTCTGTAAACTGAGGTGGGATTTAAGACTTTCCCCATCATATTTATTATTGTTGTTGCAGTACCACCCAACATCTCAAACAAGGTCAGGACCTTTCTGGGAGAGAGGCTATGAAAACAAACAAAGATGATAAATTTTGTGTCCTGAAGCCTGGTTCACAGGCTGTTACAAGCAGTGTGAAGACTACCATTAATGTAAATGAGTGGTTAATATTTTAAATGTGCTAGAAAACTAAGAATGTGTCTGCATACTGCAATAACGTGTCATTCGGAGATGTAAAGCCAGCTCTGAACATCTGAGCAGCAGAAGTCTGAGGTAATTCATCCCAAGATGCAAGACCGAAGTTCTGGCCTCACTGGAGAGAGGAGGGGTAGGATTTTAGCCCTGCAGCTTCTGGGACAGGAATTAGCTCAAGTGTTTCTAAATGGTTCTTGCACTGTAGCGATGCGGTGCAGCTACAGTGGTTAACTGCAAGTGGTTAACTACGGTCCTGCCGTAGAAGGTGGCCAGGTTTTGCTGGTTTGATCTTAAAGCATAAGCTGTGTTTAATGTAAACAGAAGCAGCCTGGCAGGGCTGAAGAAAGTCAGGCTTAGGACTTGTCATTAATTGCCTGGGTACTCCTTTTTCCAGTTGCCAAGTCCAGTTTGGCCCTGGTTTGATCCCCCAGAGAGATGTTAGAACAATTCATAAGCACCTAGACAATAATCAGGTGATAAAAAAACAGCCAGCGTGAATTTGTCAAGAACAAATTGTGTCAAACCAATCTCATTTCCTTCTTTGACAGGGTAACTGGCCTAGTGGATAACAGAGAAGTAGGAGATGTGATGTATCTTGACTTCAGTGAGGCTTTTGACACTGTCCAACATGACATTCTTATAAGCAAGCTTGAAAAATATGGCCTAGATGAAATTGCCATAAGTGGCTGCAAAGCAGTTGAAACAAGTGTTCTCGAAGAGAAGTTACCGGTGGTGCTCTTTCCAGCTGCAGCAGGGGCAGCTCACCTAGCATCACTCGTCGGTCTCTTCCACGGAAAGTTCTGCTCTCTAACCCATCATTCAAAATGCTAATGAGAAAATACACTTTCTTTTTTTACAGGGACAATGGGTCAGGGGGAGGTTTGCAACACTTTGGAGGAATGAATCGGTGCAGAAAGGTCTATATAAAAATCACCCAGGTGAAATTCGGTAAAGAAGTGCAAAATACTGCCCTTGGAAAAGATACGGTAAATGCACGAAGACAAAAGGGGGAAGTAATTGGAAGGCAGAAAAGTGTCTGGGGTTTTGGGAGATCACAAGTGAAATATAACTCACAAAGGACATGCTATTGCAAATAAAGCACCTCTTTTTTCGGGATTCTTTAACAGGAGTGTCATGTGTAAGACATGGGAAGTAATTATTTTGCACCATATGGTGCTGGTGAGGCCTCAGCTGGAGTATTGAATCCAGTTTTGGGGACTGCATATAAAGAAAGATGTAGATAAATTGGAGAGTTTCCAAAAGAAATCATGAGGAAATGAAGAATTTTAAAAGCATGATTTAAAAGGAAAGGTTGAAGGAGTTAGGTTTGCCTAGAATATTTATTCCCCTTGCCCCTTTTATGCAGCAGGAGGGTCTAGACAGTCTCCTGAGGTCTCTGAGAGTCCTATATTTTTGTAGTCCTAACTGTAATACTGGCTATCTGAATAACATACTCATCTCAGTCACGATTAGTTGATGTCATAGCAGAGGCATCTTTAGAGATGTCATAGCAGAGGCATCAGAAAAGATCTGAAAGAGGAAGCAGATACTTGGAGTGGCTTCAGAGGGTCTCTCTGTGCAAGTACAGCAGTAAGGAAGATGAGTTTATTGGGGAAATAGAGAAGCCAGTGTTCAAAACTGACATCATTACTAGTGTGGAGAAAAACTACTTTATACATGTTGATAATTTTTGTGTGTGGCCACATGGATTTAAGTATCATCATTTTGACAAGTTGGTACCATCCTTCAACACTCAGAGGTTTCCTTCTGTAAAGTTTTCTTCACCAGAGATTTCTGATTGGATCCAGAATATTTTTTTCCTGAATTGGATCCAGAATATTTTTTTCCTGAATTGAAATGCAATAGAGTAAGAACAATGTTTTTAGAAAGTAAAAATTTTTAAGAAGGAAATAAGTCCACATTTACAGTATATGGTCAGATTTTTCTTTCTTTCTTTTTTTATGTTTATTTTTCAATTCCAAGATACATCTGCTGAATTGTATCATTTAGACATTGAGGTATTGGGAAAAATGATTGCTGGCCCTTGATTTCTGTTTCTCTGCTTTTCTTTAGAGCTGTATGACACATACTTGCATATACCTACCAAAAAGTTCCCAGCATTTGCAAGATTCAGTCTCGTGTGCTCCGCTGAAAGGTAGAGTTAAGAGTAAGCATGTCCAGATTAACTGTGGAGCAGCTCAGCTCAGTGGGCTAATGCAGTGCCAGGTATGGCATTTATCTTTGCTGCGGAAAGTTCATATGGTCACCAACAAAGTATTAATAGATCAGTAGATAATGAATCTTTGTAAGCTGTTAAGAAAGGAATTATAAATATAACTCCTTTTTTCCCTAGAAGCCAAATCCTCCTATCCTGCCTCAAGAAGAGTTAGACTTTCCAATGTGGTTTGAGGGAGTTTAAGCTTCCCCAAAGTTGTAGGGATTTGTGGAGCAAGTGGAAGTAGTCTTGCATCCTGTGAAGGATAATACTGCCCAGATATCCCAGAAGGATAATACTGCCCATTCGTCATCCCTAGGTCAGGCTTTGTGGCCGGTGGAGCTGAGGAGCCATGGTTATGGCTGCACTTCAGCCTGTCCTTCACGTTCTTCCAGACCAAGGTGTGGCACAGCCGTGTTCAAGGGAGCAGACACCCTTGGCTTTGTAGTACCACAGCTTCTCTGCTGCTAATACCTGTGACTTGAGTGGAAATGATGTGATTGTCTGTAGGTATGAGCAGAATCTGTATCACGACTCATCCTGTGCCTTTCCCAATACAATGCCTCAAAAGCATTCGTCTTCGCCCTAAAAAAACGAGCAAAAAATATCTCTGTCTCTTAGATACACACATACACACAAACCAAAAAAAAAAAAGAAAAAAACCCCCCGGACCTGGTTTAATCCACAGCAAACCCCAGGCAGATCGAAGTTAAACTTCCCATTCAATTACTAATTCATTGCTTTTGTTTGTGGGTATTGCAGTATATGTGGTCTGTGAGATTACCCGCTGATTGTCATTTTTCATAGCGATGTGGCTATCCCACAGAAGGGATTAAGAGTGAAGCTTCCTTTAGCGCTTGCACTTTGCAGTGTTACAGGGCACGGGGAAGTTGTTTTGCGTGTGTGCGAGGGGAGCTGTACGTGGATGCGAATTAATAGAGTTTTTAAATGTATTTTTAATTTTTATCTCCAAGCAATGCTCTATTATCAGCTAGATGATAAAATGTCTTGAATAGTTGACTCTAGGGCTTTCACTAAACTGCCCATGAATGCTGAAACCATCTGTTTTTCTGGACGTTTGTCAGGGTGAGTGTGGCAGAGGCAGCTGTTTGAAAAGGGACGCTTTGGATGATGAACCAGCCCATTGTTTCTGAGCGATTCGCTTGCATTCAGAGGCTCTACCCAAGCGTACTATAGAGCAATCAAAATCAAACTATTGTTTGTCCCAATCATATTGATCTGAAAAGAAGGTGGTGGGATGACCGCATTGTAGATGCAAATAGTTGTTTAGAGCAGCTGTATGCTGGCCAATATGTACCACAGTAGGAAAGCCACATGGAAGCTAGAGGGCTCCCTGCACCCTACTGGGGAAAGAGAAAAGATGATGCCAGATTGAACTCCAGTCTACAGCAAAAAGGAAGGCTCTGGACTGTTGGTATTGCTAGTAATTTGCTTTTTACAGCAATGGTTGACATTAACCCTGTAGTGCCTTAGTAATTAAAGTCAATTGTTTGGGGTTTTTTTCTGCAAGCACGTTGCGAAGAGAGTTTATCAAGAAGATAATTACCTAAAGCTACTGCAATGAAATATAGGAGCGACTGGATTGCTTGGATGTCAACTATCAATTTTCTCTTCTATAAAAATTAATTGCGTTTTTGTTGTTGTTTTCTATGCGGAATCATTCATGCACTGTTTAAAGTTTTCATAATTTATTTATGATGATGAAAATATAGCAGCTGAATCGAAACATATTGTGGTGTTCGTTTCTGTGTTAAATATAGCTGTCTTATCTCTGCAGAAAGCAGGGGAAAAGATGATCTTTAGTGCATGTAATGAAGATTATAGCTTTTAGTTTAGAGTAACTGAGAAAGCTGCACTTCATCCATTAACATTTTAAGCTTTTTAGTTGTCCTTGTCACTTCATTGCATGCATGCTAATATCTCCTCATATAAAATTTAATCTGTCGAACTAAATGAAGGAATTAGTATCAGAAAGACATCTTTCATTAAGCAATTAACGAATCTTTCTAACAAATCTACAAAAGCATATGTGTTTATATTTAATAAGTATTTGTATGATCAGCCAATTACAATACACAGATACCTCTTTTTTGTTTATTTGTGATATTACAAAATCTAAACTTACAATCAAGTTGTAATTATGCTTTAGCAAACGTATTGTAATTGTCAGCAACTGTGGTTAGGGGACTACTGTCTTTCAAAATCATCAGAGTCACGTAAAGCTTAATATCTATTTCTTTGTGTAAGAATCTTTTTTCCTACCTCTTCATGATTCACGGATGGAAAGAATAGTAGTAAAGAATACGCACAGGGAATACATTCAAGGATATGTCTTTTTAAAATTAACAATGATGTGTATGTGCATGTAGGAGGGAAGCAAACAAGAATAGGATGGCAGCCTGGATGAAAAGATGATCACCTGCACCAGCTGCAACACATTTCCTTTCACAGCTTTGGAGTAGCTTTTCAAATGTATTCTCTTTTCAGGACGCCTGCCTAATTTTATGAAGGGACACCGAACCCTAACTTAAACTGTTACTAAACCAGTGTCAGCCTCTGTGTGAAAAGTGAAAAATATAAGTAAAGATACTGACATTGTCCTTTTGGCCTCGTGCCATTATTAACATGTTTGCGAGTCATTTTCTTAGCAGGCTATACGAATGCTTCCTTCTTGTCTGAATTATTTTACTCTTCAGAATGCTCCATCTGATGTATAAACGTCCAGTTGCTGCAGCAGAACGAATTGTCAATTGACTAGTAATTCTTTCATATGAAAAAAATATGCTGCTTGATTTCCTTAAATAAGGTGGTGCTCGGGTACTAGTTGCTCTCTGATTTGGCCTGCTTTTATAGAACTTTTTAAAATTAAGTTGTCGCTTGGATCATGCAGTTGTTTGGAGAAAAAGACTATGGTAAAGCAGATGAGCAACAAATCACACTAGCTGCAAGTAATGGCCACTTTCTTGAGTGAGAAGCAAATTCTGCGTTAAAAAAATGGTTCATTTTCAAGCGCATAGAGCGTATACAACTCTTCTAAGCATTTCCTTCCACTAAATAATAAAGATTTATATTCTTTGGAAACTTCTACCCTTCTGAGTGCATGTAGGTCCATCTATGTGAAAAACTCTGGGCAGTCAGCAAGAAAACTCCATAGAGGAAAATTGGAGGTGAGCAAGAGGAATAAACCCCCAAGTACTTAAAAAACACCGTACCTGCAATTCTCTCCCTGGGGATGAGAGTGAGCCCCAGGGTAGAGATGTGAGTCAGGTCAGTTAATGAATTACAGGAAGGCACTTGGGAGTTATAAAAATGAATTTGGCCTGTAGAAAGACTTGTTTTTCTTTCCAGACATACCAAGCAACATTAAGACAGACAGTGTAGCATGCTTGATTTGACTCATTTGCTTATCTTTTTCATTAGCAGTTTGCTACCTGACTGTTTCAGAGCCAGCTCTCCAAGTGTTAAAGTAACTCACCAGCTTGACAGCTATCATATATGTCTGGCAGTATTAACAAAGTGCAGTCCTTGCCATAAAGTTTAAAAAAAATGTATCAGACACATACTCGCTGGTTGCCAGAGGACCAAACCTCTGAGCAGGAGAGAGAGAGAGGGAGATGCTGCACCACCAGCCAAGTTCAGGGAGGATGAGGAGCCAAGGCACCTGCTATGTTCACCTCCTGGAAAGGGTGGGGTGGAGGAATCCTGGAAATCTTTGTTCACTCTCAGGTACTCCTCTGTGGCGTCTGTGAAAGTCTGCTCAAAGTTTCACCCTTCGTGTCAGACTCGGGGTTGTGTTTGTCTCCTATCACGTTGTGGTGGAGGCCAAAGTCATCTGCTCAAGGATGCTTTCAGCCGTGTGCAGTGCGCTGCACAAAATACTGATAAGGCCCATTCCCATCCTGAAGGAGCCCCAGCCACTCTCAAGCATTAGCATTTGCCGCCTTCTTTTAATCTTTTGTTTGCTCTCACACAGCTTTCTGGATGTAGGCTTTTATTACGCTGCTTTTTTTATACGCCTTCAGCGACTGATTCCAGTGCCTACTTCCAATCCTATTCAGTTTTGCCAAATATTGGTGGTGTGAAATTATTGTTTAGTTAAATCCGGAGATTTTACCAAGTGCAATTCCTGGATCTGCTTTACTTCAAATGGAATTACACAAACAGGGAGCTACAGAATATCAATGTTTCATTATAGTCCTTCTGATGAAGAGCAGTATAAATACGTAGATAGACAGAAATCAGTGCCTTGGAAAAATAATACATCACTAGCGTATTGCACTTTAACCTTTTCCCATGATCAGTTTTCATCAGAAAAATTGTGGAGATGTGCTTGGGTATAGGTGTAGGGTTGTGGTTTTATGCTGCAGTTACCTGAGGGAATCATTTGCCTATGGTCTCAGGCTGAATTAGACTCTAGTTTGGTCAACCCAGTGTCCCCACGTCTGCCGTGCATTTCCCAATCCGGACACGGGTTGTAAAAGAGGTAGATGCAAACCATAATGTGGAACTATTGGTACTGTGTGTCTGTGTATTAACAGTATTTAGCTGGTTTTTTATTAGGGAACAAAAGTGGGAGTTTCTTTTTTAGAGTGATGGAAGACACAGATCTTTAAATCCTAATGGAGACAGGGAAATGACAGTCTGATATAAATAATGTTTCTTTGGGGTGGGCACACAGCAGTAAAGCCTGTTTTGCTTTGTTTCCTTTAGGATTTTAGTCTTCTTAGTATAAAAATGCATACATCTGAATCCACCTTTTTTCTTTCCTTATTTTTTGGTTTTAACACATGTTGTTACAATCCCCTAAAAAGGTTTTTTTTTAAAGCAGTCTCCTTTTCCTGGCAAAAATTTTCTTCCCAAAGAAGCATTTTGACAACGATACTGATTAACATCCTTTCACAAGGTGAATAATATGTTAGGCGAAAATGTAGTAGAGTTAGAGAATTTGGCACAAAATTGGAATAAGGACAAAATGTTGTCAGAATTGGGTGCTGGAAGCCATATGCTTCTTTTTTGAAGGTGGGTCACGTTTTTAGCTGTCAGATTGCTAAGAATCCTCATGTCACCCGTGGACTTCAGGCAGAGACAGGTTTTCACCATGGTGGGAAGGCAGGCCTGCCTGCTACCCCCAATTTGGCACATGAATTCGAGACTTGTACGACAAGGCATCTAATTTATCAAGCCTGATTTGTGACGTGGAAGGACTTCTCTTACAGAGATTTGATTTCCAGTCTTCCTGTGGCAAACTGTCATTTTACTGCAAGTTTCAGAAAATGGGGAAGATTGGGTTAGTTGTCTTATGTCTTTCTCTAAAGGATTCAACTTGTGAAGTTAAGTGCTGGAATAGGAATTTCATCTTTAGAAGAACACAAACAAGTTTTGTGACTTGTGGTCCCAGCATCGTTCTTCTGTTCGAGAGAACAGAGAGAGAAAGAGGGAAAAAGCTCTAAAAAAAATATTAAACTTCTCATCTCAACACCGAATGAGCTCATAGGTAATTTGCACCCAGATTTTTATGCCCACATTTTTGTATTAGCTTGAATAAATCTGCTGTTTTCACCTTCACCTTTTGCTGTTTCTTCCCAGTGTATTTTTAGGAAGCCTTAATTTTACTATGCTAAATAAGCATATCTCCCTGTCCAAAGAACTGGTCTCACTCCTGTATCATATAAATTCATCTTTCTTTCTTTTTGGAATTTTTTTTTTTAATTGTCCACTAAATGTTCTTTGAAGTTCCAGATGAGGTTTCATCTGAGATTTTTGGGAGGTGATACAAATATTTCTGTTGACAATACGTGGATTGACAGTACTATTGTGTTTCTGCGTCTCATTACTAGAAGAAATGAATAGCTCTTGGTCCTTGGCCTCCTCTGTGTTTTCACTTGTGGAAGCCCAGCACCCAGCAGAAATTCCTGTCTCTGTCCTGAAGCACATGACCTCTCAGCTGAGGCTAACAGATCTTCCATTGCTGGTGTCCCACATTTCTTCTTTGTGATTTCTGGTCCTTCTTTTTGTTGCTGGTGAGTCCTGACTTCATGTTCTCCTTAACATCTTTATATTTAATATTTTGTTTGTGAAAGTATTAAACCTAACTAGTCTTGAAGCCAGTCCCTGAAGTACTTCACTAGTAACCTCCTTCCCACATGAATCATCCGTTTTTCTGTGTACACCACTGGCTTCTGCAGCTGGTCCCAGTTCTCCATTTGAACTGGTTGTGACAACTGGAAATGCTCTGCTGAGTTCCAGGTAGATTAAGAATTACTGATTTTGTTGTTTTAGTTTTTAACCTAAAATAGTGGTTCTCCTGGAAAAGAAAGATTTAATGTCTAGCTGTCTCCTCTCAAAAATTATTTCAAAACCTCAGTATCTCTAAAGGTGTGTAGTACCCTAGAACCGCTTTTCTACAGTATTGCCATTAGAAAGAAATGGGCAACTCCTGATTTGTTTGAAGAGTGTATTTATTTCAACAAAAATTATCCCAGTAATCTTTTCAAAGTAGACTATTCTTGAGTTTTAATCTTTTCAGTGTTTGGAAATGAAGCTCAGTTGCACTTTATGGATGCTGTATGTCACAAGAAGGAGTTTTATGCAGCAATTTAGCATGCAGAATTTCCATTTCTGAATGGTTTTTAACCAGAAACTCGTTAGTCCTGAAAGGTGTCTCTCCAGCTTCCCAAGCATAAGCCAACAGATATGGACCCATTCAAACTGAGAGAATAATTATCCTACTTTCTTGCAAATGAGTTTTAAAAAAGGAGATGCTTATGGTTGTTAGAGATCCCGTAGCAATCTTTGTCCCGGCATGCTCATCCAGTTCTGCTTTAGATGCTTACCAAGTCATGTATCCCAGTCATCTCAGAAATTACCTTCCCCCTACTATTATTTGCTTTAGGTTCGGTTTGATACTGCATTCTTTATTTTATATCTTCAGCTGTCCATGGTTTAATTCCAAACCAGTGAAAGCAGCTTCTGAATGGCTGCACTGCCGTGGCTCTCGTGCATCTGAGTGGGGTCAGCCCTTAAAACGGAGCTGGTCACCAGCAGAAATGGAAGTTATTTGTGTTTTCCTCAAGTGAGGGTGGCTCTCAGATAGCTTCTTCATGTTTTATTAGGAGGAGTCACTGACCTTTCAGTTCCTATGTGAATTTTGTATTTGGGAAAGTGGGTGATGTGGCATTTCTAAAGACATAGAAACTTTTGTGTATAGATTTATCGAACAAATTTGATATTCAGTACTCACTGCAGACAAATACTGCACATTCAGTCCTCAATATGCATGCATAATAGTAATCAGTATTAAATGAGGAATGTGTACTCAGCCTTCAACTTGAAGTAAAGGCTTTCTTCTTAAATGACATGTTAACTCTCTCATTCCAGCAATGAGTGAATCAAAGTTTAATGATAGTAATGAGGCTAAATTAAGACAGTTTATGCATGAAATAAATATGAAAGGTTATAAATATCAATTTAGTTCCAGAATCTTAAACTTTTTAGGTCAAAAAACTTTCTGCTAATATCACTTTGTTTTTAACTGATGGATGTTTACCTTCACTTCTATTTTAAAGCCAGTTTCTCTCCTGCACTGAACACACAAGAAATATAAAATATTGATGGAAAATGCTGTGTAATAACATAGCACAGTGATGGTTCAAATACAGTGATGACCAATGGATGGCAGTTATAGTAAAATAAATATTTGGCATAATTTAAAAAAAACCCAGAGTTTAGCCTCTTTCAAAAAGGCTTAGCAGTAAAATTTATGTTTTCTTAATTTTATGAGAAATTTCATGAAGGGTTAATCAGTTTGATTTATATTGCCACCCTAGGAAAAAGATTAAAAGAGTTTAACTTAAGACTCCCCATGTCCAGCTGAACTGAGATACACTTTTTGATCAGACTGGATAATTTACCTTTAGGGAAATCATCGTGTTATGGCATATATTAAGGGAGAGTTAAAAATGGTTGCCACAGTTGCAGTAACTTTTGCTAAAATCAGTGTTGACATTGTTTAGCTATTGTCAGAAAATGAATCAAAGTATTTCCTTTATTAAAGGATAAATTCAATGCTTCCACATGAGGAAGTGGGAGTGCTCCAGGTAGCCTATATGTGATGCCCAGTTTTCAGCATGATCCCTGCCTGGAGCTCGGTGGGATGCATGCCCAGACCCCTTATTGGAGTGCAGTAGTATTTGTACCTTGGCATGTTTAACCCTTTAAGCCTCTGGGGAGTGCAAATGGGCATTCAGAGCAGTTCCAGTGTGATTTTGTACTGTTTTTGTTCCCTCCCTGGTCACGTCTCCTGAGATGCTGCTCATGGTTTTGTGGAAATAATTTATACTAGTGCTGTAATGAAGACATAAAGGGCACCATTCATTCTCCTAAACAGAGATGTCTGTCCTGCGTGGCCTCCAGCTGTGGGTCCAGAAGGATGCAATTCTCCCTCCGTGGCAGTGTCAGACCTGCCAGCTCTGTGTGAATGTGGAATAAATACCGTGGAGCATCTCACGGTACTAGATAGACCCCTGTCTTGAGGCAGCTGAATTGAGCCCTGCTTGGTTATTTCAGGTGAAATAAATCAGTTTGAGCTCCATTGACTGTACTGGTCACTGTTGGGAGCGGGGGGGGGGAGCGTAGATAGAACATTTTTAGATGCCTGCATTCAGGTACCTGAATTCAATCTGCAGCCAAATCCCACGCACGCAGCCAAAAGCAGGGTACTTACTCTCTTCTTTGGTATATGGGATACAGGCTGGAAACTGTTGGCATGCCACTGCCTACAAACCTAAAACCATCGTGGTGCGTACTCATCTTTAAACAAAATGTGAAATTCTGGTAAGTGAAGTGTAAGATACATTCACTTGTCCTAAGTTCGTGCACCTGACCTGTTTACGTGAAGGCTGTAGTCGTCCCTCTGCAGTCAAGGGGGGTAAGATGGATATCTCTACACAGGAATTCAGCTCTTGAGCACATGAATTGGTGCTAGGAATGATGCTTTCCATCAGCTCTATAGGATAGGTAGGGCAATTAGGATCCTTACTGATTGCTTTCATTTAAGGGAAATTAGTCTTGACTTAAATTGCTTCCTGTTACAGCTTCAGAGAAAGACCCCAAAATGTAAAAGAAGTATAATCGACAGAGTCTGCAAGGAGTGTGGAGTGATACCCCAGCGATGTTGGGGAGACAGGCAAATAGCAAACAGACTTGGTGGTTGGCTGACTCAGGTATAGGGCTGAGTGTTGAATTTGGGTTAGGAATTATTTTCTTGCTCATCTTCTTTGAAAGCATGGCCTGTTGATTTTGTGTCAGGGATGGGCTTAGCAGTGGCTTATTCCAACTGTCACCATGACCTCTAGTCTGTGTCTTCTCCATGGTGAATTCATGAAAGAACAATGGCAGACAGTTGGTATTATTGTGGTGGGAAGGAAGGGGAAAACTCTGATTAATTCCCAGGAATAGTGAACTGTCCCTAGAATAAACTAATGTTCTTTAGTAGCAATTCCTGGTAATTCTTTCTGTCCTCCAACAATGGTTTCTGTTCATGTGACAAAGCTCTACCCTTCATTTTGTCATCTTCTCTCTGGAAAGTGTAAAGAAGAGCTCTTCTGGGAAATAAAACAAGGTGGCCAAAAAGAGAGAAGCCTAGCTGTCCCATTCCACCTTGAGAGCATCCCCGCTTTGCAGAGGTCCCTGGTGCAGAGACCCCTGCCCCAAAGTTCTGTCCAGCTAGTAGGGGCTGTGTGTTTGCACTCACTTGGATCTGCAGAAGAGCTGCACAAGAAGGAGTAACTCTTGCAGGGATGTGGCTCTGCTCATAGAAGGTCAACTTCAGGCTGAAGGGACTTTCTTCCACTGTATTTCCAACCCTGTCACAGTGAGTTGCCCACTTAATTACAACAGTGCTGAGTGTTTTTCAGGATTAAGAATCAAAGCTGAAAGGTAGGGTGCAGATGTGGATTGTCCAAATATGAAGTACTGGCACCTGTAGTACCCTGCATCTCTCAGTGAGGGGTCATTACATGGCCTGAGGCTTTGCTGATGGTGGCAGAGAGGCTGCAACCTCCTGTCTGCCAGCAGCAACCTCCCATCTCAGCAGCTCTGGTTACTACCAGTGATGATCTTGAGGGAAAGTCAAAGTAAAAATGCCTGTCTGAGCTAGATTAACTTGTACCCATGTTTTGAGGTGGAAACATCCTTGTTTAGGTTTCTGAACAGGATGAGCTGGGATGAATACCTGCAGGCGACTCAACTTCATGACTTGGGGGGTTTCTTCCAGCCCTGTGCTCTTTCATCGTTTGAGTTGCCGTAACCTTAATTAAGGTTGCCTTCTTACAGTATTTTTTTAAAATATGTTCTTGGAAGTGTTGGACCGCTTGTGAGTTTAAAGCAAATTAACAATACTTCTTTTTTTTTCCCCCTGTAAAAGCTGTTTTACAATATGTCTCTTGTAAACTTGCAGCTTTCTAAGTTTCTGTATCAGAATGTGAATTGATTATGGGATTTGACGGATCGTATCCCATTAGCTCTTTGGCTTGTAGGAAACAGCCCTTGACCTATTTTTTTAAGCTTTATTTCATAAATGTTTTCAAAACTGTCTGAAGATCAAAAAAGCAGGGTCATTCATTTAAATTTACTTTAAAGACCAGCGGTTCATGGCTAATGAATGTATGGTTTATTAATCAAATGTATGTAGCTGAAAGAAGCCAACTACAATTCACTTACAATTGCGATTTTACCCTATTTTAACGTTATTTTAATGAGCTACAGATTTGAATGTGGGCTTTGTTCATCTGTTGCTTCCACTCAATTGCAGTTTCACCCTAAGAAGACACAAGACAGATTGATCAGGCTTCCAGTCATTGTGAGACTTAAATGAAGTGAACAGGGCCTTATGTTTCAAAACCAAGTGAGAGGATTAAAGCAACAAAAAAAAAAATCTCCTATGTTCTGTCTGCTGTTCTTAAATTTGATTAAGCTACTTGCCACTAAGCACTTTTGGTTTTACTGTAAATACAGCCTAGAAATAAATTTTCATGGCCGCAGGCACCAATCAGCAAGTGATACCATGAATAATTAGCACTTAGAAACACTTGTTCATGTTAGAATATTTCTTTGATTGCCATTTCCAAAAACATACTCAGATAATAGGACAGTACATTTCTTTAAGGTCTAATTGGGATAGAGCTCCATGCCAGCAGTTACAACAGTAGTATAAGCAAAGTTTTCCTTTTTTTTTTTGGAGGGGGGTGTATGTAGTGCAAGTTTGTATTTTGTGAGAACAGGAAAAAAAGAATAGTCTCAAGCTAAACTATAATAATTTGACGTATCCATATTTTATTTTTTAAACTACATCATTCCGTTTTGGGCTATAAAAGGCACTTTTGAACCTGAATATGCCCATATCTCATATTCGCTTTGTAAAATGTAAGCAGATTGCAACCAGCATGTAAAATAATGAAATGGCCTGTGAAGACAGGGCAAGCAAGAATTCTGTAAGCTACTATAATCTTATTCTACTTTATTCTTAAAAGCTCTCCAGTTGGCTTGAGAATGTCTGATGGGAAGTAGCAATCCCTGTGAGTTATACTGAACATAAACTCTAGGAGCAGCAATGTAGAAGCATAGCTCAGTTTTATAGAGTTTTGCTGTGGTTTGTATGTTTAACTTTTGACATAAGTGTGTTTGAACTGCGAAGTCCATCAAGAAATACTGTGAAAATATTCATCACACTAAATAATGCTGTATTTTTCACATATGTTTAATTTACCTATTTTATAATTGGGTTTGATGCCAATTACACATTTCTATATTTGATGTACACCTTTTTTGTTCTAAATTGACTTTTGAATTTTGCATGACAAAATGTTAAGTAGCAAAGCCATTTAACATATCTGTACTTCATCCCACGTTTCTTGTGTACCCAAACTCCCACCCTACTCTAGGGTGACTTTCTGTGCAGAAAAACCCTGCCTGCACATTCCGGTGGCTTGAGTAATGTGGGGTTGTTATCTCAAATGACTTTTTACCGTAAGATTTTAAATGAGAAATACAGGAAATAATAAGTTTTGCTGATGCTGAGACATTTTGCAGGGTTTAAAATTGCTTTTAGAGTGGAAAACAGCTATAGAATCCCTTAAAAGAAATGTTTTTGAGAACTGATCTTTATATAATGCTTTGGCTACATTAAGTACAAGCGCTAACCGATTAGTGCAGTATCTCCATGGAGCAGGCTAGATTTACAGCTGGTGAAACTGAGGCAGAGAAGGAGAAAATGGACTTTCTGGTGTCCTTAAGCATATCTTAAGTGATCAACGTCACTACACAGCAAATGAAGAGCAGGCTGCCATAACTGTGCCACTTTTAATCCAGCTAGAGTGAGAGCAATGAAGGGTAGGGAAGCTGTGGCAGCATAGTGGTCAGCATAGAAATTTGGGGGGCAGCCTCGGTATATCTTCACTGACTATGTCTGTGGTACCAAGATGAAAGCTAATTGGGGTTTGCCTCACTAGACGGTGAAGTATACCTTCATTCAACATCCTAAGGACAAATGCAATATAGAAATTGTAAGATTGTGATCAGATTTGGGAGTCCCAGACTCCCAGATTTGCATGGCTTTCTCTTGAGCATTCAGACTCTCCTTGTCTTGTCTAAGTGTTAGACTAATGTCTATCAGCCTCAGGAATTAAATGTGTGAGAATGAACACATTGATAAGAAAAACTAATTTATAATCAACACTGAGTCTTTATGCAAAAATTTAGAATAATGCAGGTCTTAAATCTGTCTGATTCCCACACATTGTTTGTTTTTAAATAATGTGCTGCATGAAGTACATTTTTGTGTTCTAGGGAAATGATCGTTAATAGACCTTTGTGTATTCTCAGCCTTTGTGTGGCCATATGTAAACTTGAGGAACCGAGTTCTGCTGTGTGCATCTGTGTCTAGCTGAAATCAAAGGTGATTTGATTTTTTTCACCCCCAAACCAGAATTTAGGTGAAAAAAATATTCATGGTGAATTTGAAGCACAAACATATATTTTTCTTCTGTATGTTAATTTTTATGCAAGTTGTATGCTATTATATAAGAAGAAAGCTTTAAGAAATATTTGCATGTATTTCTAATAGAGTTGGATTACTTCATGTTTCGTAAAAGTATATATGAAGACAAAAGCACATGAAATTTTGTAAAGCATTTGTGGGCTCATTTTCTGCAGTGCAGGGTGTTTGGCAGCACAGTCAGTGAATATTTCTGTATAGCTTCGCAGCGTTAAACAAATTTCTCTTGACATTCAGTATATGTAAGTAACTGAGAATGTAGTTCATTTCATTTAGTGTTCAGTCATCTAAAATCAAAGCATTTGGGAAATTATTACTTAGCTTTGATATAAATGAGTAATCTACCATGTATTAAGCTTGCTCTGTTTAAACTGAAGTTTCCAGATAGCACAGGTTACCATCTGTATTTTTTCATATTATTATTGCCCTCATAATAAGTTCAAGGTGAGGCTTTCAGGCAGTAAGCTGCAAGTCAGTTTTCATATAAACACTTTAGAAAAGCTATCTTGACATCAGCAGCTTATGCAGTCTTCCATCTATAATGTAAATGACTACACCTGCGTTATTTTTATTTCTTCATTATTTTGTGGCTGCTCATTTAAAAATGTTTAAAGCATTAAAAACGTCTCTGCAAATACGTGTGAAAGGAGACAATTGTTCTTGTAGGAAAGGCCAGGAAAACCCACAAAAGAGGCCAGTGAGACGATAAACATAAAGGTCCAGGAGGTATTATGATGAGGTTCACAGATACTGTGTTCCAATCAAGCTCAATAAGCTCTGAATTCCTATTATGTTTCTCAAGCCTCCAAAAAGACATGGGAAGAAACCAAAAGTTTAAGTCAAATAAAAAGCACTTAAGCCAAGAGCACATGAATGTAAAGCTGGGTAATGGAGCTTTCATCTCCGAAATAAAAACAGTTCAATTCAATTGGAACCGAAGTTTCTTCCCCCTTTGAAAAAGTTTATTTTAATGAGTTTCCATTTTATGCGTGGGCTGTTCTTTAATCGATGCTGCTCTATTGAAGTTTTACCCAATGAAGACACAAGACAGATTGTCCAAGCTTGCGGCTATTGTTGGGAGTTGATGAAGTGTATGGGCCCTTATGGTTGATAACAGAAGTAGATGGTCAGAGCCAATAAATAAAACTTTAACTCTGATTGTTGGGTGCTTTATGCTGAAAAGCTTTCTATTACCATGAATCTTCGGTTTTGAAGGACTTGTGAACCCAAAGGCAGCTCGTAGCTCTGTCACACAGACTAAGTCGGTCAGACAAGCAGCAATCTGTCCTATCCGATAAACCCAGTTTTGTCTTTTAAATTCTAGACTTCTCTTCAGGAATCAACATTGTTAATATCTTGACAGACCATTAACTTCATAATACATGTATCTGCTGCCCTGTTGATTTATCATAAAAAATTGATGTTTGCGGAAGTTAAATTGTGCTGTCCTTGATCATTTTTTTACAAAGAAAATATCAGAAAGAACAATTTTAACAACTGGAAGCTTGTACTAATGTTTGAGGAAATTAATAAAATATTTTTGTGACAGCGCTGAGAGTCACAAGTGCAAAAGAACCATAAAAAGATTCATATCAGTATAGTAAGATATCAGAATATTAACCTAGGGTTTTGATTTTGTTTCAATGAGAAATGAGATTTATTTTGCAGATAGAGCAGTCCTAGAGCCACATGTGTCTGTCTCTTGGTCCGAGGAGATCTCAGTGAACAGAAGAGCAAATACAAATTCAATTAAAATATTCTGCATATTTACTGAAGAAATGTCATTCCTTTCAATTTTAAAGAGAAAATATGTTAAATATTTGTTTTATAACTGATTTTGTCTGAGCCGCAATACCTGGAGTGTGGCAGCTAGTGGCTGCCTCACTTTGGAGGTGTCACGCAGATATTTGGCTTTAGGGATGCATTGTGTATCCTGGAGTTTCCCGATTCCTGGGGTGAGAGGGAAAGAGAGGGGGTGAAGAACCCTGACCAGCTGGGAAAATGCAAGGAGTGCAGGTGTGGGTACCCTTGGGATGGATGGCAAGAGGGAGAGGGTAAGGTTGCAGGAAAACAGGTTTCTCTGGGAATGTCTGTTGTCTACTTGCATGAAGGTCGCTTAAGATCTGTCCCTTCTAATCTTCTGAGGTTCTTCTTCTTCGACATCTAGGTATCAGAACATCTTTCAGTGGTGTGTGAAGTGGCATGGCTAATATTTGTCACATGTGGTCTGTTCTCTGTTACTCCTTACATCTGAACAACAAGAAAACACTTCTTTACTGTGAGGGTGGTCAAACACTGGAACAGGTTGCTCAGACAGGTTATGGAGTCTTCCATCTATCAATATATGGTCCTGGACAACCAGCTGTAAATGACCCTGCTTGAGCAGGTGGGTTGAACTATACGGTCTCAAAAGGTCCCTCCCAACCTAAACAACAGCAAGTTTTTGTGTACTGTGCAGTATTTTATTCTGTTAGGCATGTTGCTTGGGTTCTAATACTCCATGTTGTTGGCATGTGCTTCAGGAAAGAGAGGAGAGAAAGGTGCAGCTTGCATATGGAATAGGAGGTCATTCTCAGATTGGCTGCCAAAAACCTCCTCTCCTGTAATGATGAGTTTTTAATCTGCAATGGTAATCGAAGCAACATCAGCTCATATACAGTACATGGGGAGGGTCAGCAAATCTTTTTGATGCATGCTTATTATGCCTGAAAAAAAATCTCTATTTAGCCTTAATATTTGATACAGTTGCTTTACTAACTGGCGCTGCACTGCACACTGTTGATCATTCTTCACTCATGCATTTGATGGGGGTGAAAATACTTTGTATTTTCTTCATTCAAAGACCTGTGTTTTGTCCATCTTCTGGAACAAGTTGGGCTTGTGAGAAGAGGTGGCACAGAAAGAGGAAGTAATGTACAAGCTGTGGGAGGTCAAATGGATGCATTTAGTGTATACCAAAGAATCCTGGACTGTAGCTGTGGTGCCTCTAAACTGTGCACCAGTGTGTGTTTAAGGACTGACTTTGGATGAAGTATAGAAATCCTTTATTGTACATGCAATACAGCAGCTACTCCTGCAATGCAATATGCTGACCCTAGTCTTCATAGCCATAAAGATCTCATATCTTTCATGTGCTAAATATGCTGATATTACCATACTCTTGCAAACCATGCTTTAACTCAAAGTGTGTTAGATGCCGTAATGGAATAAAATGTTGTGTGTATGACTCTGTTGGGATGTGGGTAGCTGGAAAGGCTGAACTTAGAGTAAGAAGCTTTGAAATACTTGGAGGAAAGCCAGCTACTAAAATCTCTGTGAAGAGTGGACCCAGATGAAGCCAATTCAATGGCAAATTAAAGGTCAGGCTAATTCAGTGTTGACCAAAGTTGTTTGGAACCCAAGATGAGTTGCTCAGGCACTTGTGAGAGCAAGTGTGCTAATTGCAGCCTCAATCCAAATCACAAAGAACTTAACCATCACTTGTACTGTGCAGGATCTCTTCTGGCTCTCTCAGTAGATAAGCCACTAACTGAAAGGATTCAAAGGCTTGATTCCATCTTACTCAACTAATGACACTTCCATCCTTATTACATTTATCTGTCCATTGCTGTTGAAGAACACTGTGTTCTAGGAACTGGGGACAGCATGACCTGTTCTTAAAGCAGGGATCATATATTTCCATGATCCAGATCTTCTTACTGGTTCCTGCCTTTCTTTCGTAACATGCTTAGAGACTTGAACAGGAATAGTGATACAAAACTCTGGATATTATTGTATTATATTATTGTATTATGTTATGCCGAGTGGCTTTGTGCAAGCAGATCTCCTTGCTGGGGAATACGTAATGTGAGCTCTTGCAGATGAGATTCATTCCCTTGCCAATGCCCATCCTTGCACAGAAGCTTCACTGCCAGCTCTTTCCCAGGGAGGGCTTGTGGCTGTACAGACATCCTCAATAGCAGCGGGCTGTACACCCCAAAGTGCCCAGGGAGAGAGGGAGAGTCACAACCAGCAAACAAAGCAATTCAGAGACTCACTTCACCATTCACAACAGGAATTCTCTGGGAAGATTCAAATTCACTGAGCAGGGAGAGCAGTGCTCCTTCCTGAGGCATATAATTATAAGTCTGTTCCTGGGTATTACCTGGCACAGCGAGGTGTGCTTGCATTTTCCTCATGAGATAAAACTATTCCTCTCCCTCTAATTACATGTGGTAGGAATTCATTCTTTTTGTATTTAAATCGGGTTTGTATCAAGGTTCTTTTACCTGCTAATATACCTCAGGTTATAGAGTTCCCTTAATTCCTCTACTAATGGAATTAGAGAATCTGCCTGTTGTTCCCACAAGGAAGCCCTGAAGGGTGGTTATCCGTGCTTTGCCTTTGATAGACTAGTTCATCTGGGGGTTTCACCAGTTTCAGCAGCTACACGTCGGGCAAAAGAATCCTGGGCAGTTAAAGTCTGCTGGCACCCTGACTTACTACCTTCTTAAAAAATGTTCTCTCTTCTCTTATATATAGCATCAGTAGAGCTCTGGTGACAGTATCAAAGAGAAGTGTAGCTAGAGAAGACTCTAGTTTCTTTGTACGTCCTGGTTTAATGAAAGGGAAGGTTGTTGGAAGAGTGCTGTTCATCATTTAAGATAATGAAATAAAATGTTCAATTAGAATACTGGCTGTATTTTGGATAAATTTGCAGCCATAGGTCCTTTCCCATGCATCACCTGCAGCTATGGCACATGAGGACCATGAAATGTATTAGGAGCAAGCACTCTGGCTGTAGGAAAGGACTGGGATGTGTGTAACCCCCTGGTGAGGCTGCATCACAGGTCCCTCATCGTGCTTAAAGCCTGGGCTCCATCCAGGAGCTGCACAACTGCTCAGTAACGGGCTTTGCCTTTTCTGGTCAAGCTGTAGCAGTTAATGACTCAAGCTCTGGAAACCCCTGTTGTGTTAAGCAAGATGGTGGGTTGTCTCGGGTCCGCGGAGCGCTGACACACTGACTTCTAAGTCTTTGGAACATCAAGCAGCATCCAGTAGGAAAACTGTACGTGATAGAGCAAACTTCTTTTGCCAGAAGATAAGGAGTGTTAGAATTCGATTTATATGATAAAAGTACAGGCTAGAGGCTGTATCGCTTGCTGTCCTTTATTATAATCCCCCAATTGCCAGATATGGGTCAAAAAGGTAAGATGTACTCTTTTGTACCAAAGCGGTGGAGTAATGAGGACATCTGTTTTCATATGGTACTTGACACACACTACCAGAAATTTGATGTCATGCTGTCCAAACTTGTACATCATTGCAGAATTGCATTAGCTTTTCTGATTGATTCTGACAAGTCACTGACAGTTTTTGAGGTGAAACACAGACATGACAAAGGGCAAGCAGAGGCTGCATATGTCAGCTGGAACACTCCCTTGTTGACTCAAAGGGGTGAAAATCTTTCAGTCTTGTCTTTATCTGCCCCTTGCTGCTGTTTAACCTCCCCACCATTGCCCCAGCATGCACAGCTTTAGACATTATTTGGTTACGGGAGTGAGTCCTTTTCAGTTTTGTCTTCAAAGTATAGTGCCAGGGAATCATTTTCTTTTCATGGGTTAATGCCTGCGCCCATAAGGTAAAAAATGTAGTTCAGTAACTTTATTCATCATGAATCATGCAAGGTTGATTTCATTTATCATATTACACCATAAACATAGTATTTTGTGGTTTGTATTTACACATGCATAAACTTAATTTACCCTCATGGTGTCAAGCAAGTCCTTATTTCCTTTCCAGAAAGTGTCAATGTATATGTACTAACACATAGTGTTTTAAAATATCAATGCTATGAAAAAAATAGGGTTTTTTTTAATGTTGTAGGGGTTTTGGGGAGGTTTGGGGTGGTTGTTTTTTAAGAAAAATAAGGACAAATTGCACTCCAGTGATGATACACACAGGTTTACCAGCTCTGAAACAACACAGGATTCCCTCCGGTGCTACTGTCAGTAAGGTCAAATGCACCATTTGTTCTCAATATATGTTTCTAGGTATGCTAGCAAAAGAGCAAGTGGGGTGCTGTAGCATAGCAAGTCGGAGTGGCATTTTATTTTACGATTTTACACGCTCTGTTCTGCTCCAGCCCTTCCCTATGAGATGTGTGGTCATTTTTTGGCCATGACTTGTTTTGTCCATTTCTTGAGAAACAGCTGATCAGGAAATGCAGACCAGTTGTATTGCAAATATTTGCTGCTGAAACACTCAATGTTCAATAGAAGTAATAAAAGAAGGATGTAACATAAATGGAAGAATACTGTATTGCACCTGGTTTATCTTGCTAGACTTGCACACTGATCTCAGAAAGGATCAGATCATGTATGCCTTGGTTTTGCAGATAGGCACATGTTACACTCTTTTGGCTGATTTATACTTTTTTTGCAAGGAAACATAGAAATGCAGTGATCCATTTTAGGTGAAATACTGAAGTTGGCATTTATGATTTTAATGAAAAGATAGCTTCAAACCATATGTTCTTATTCATAAAAGAAAGCTCCCTTTTCACAAGGTTTTTTTAATTAAGAACAGGTCTTTTTACAAAACAGTATTTTAATAGTATTGAAGAAACATAAAAGGAAAAAAATTAATAATTAAGGAAAAATATAATTAATTGTAGAGTCTTAAAGTAGTATCCAAGTGTTAAACCACAGATTATATGAATATTGTTTAGATCTGGCTTTTTCATGAGCTTAGAAATTTCGTTTTGAAAGTGTTGTGATCTCTCAGTTAGGTTAGTGGAAGGCACTTGTAGGTGAACTATAGACAGCATTATCAGCTCTTCCCAGAAACGATGTGTGAAGCAAAGCAACAAACTTCCTCACCTTTTTGTCATGTAAATTCCAATAGACCACTTTACCGTAGTGCCTTCACCCCACCAGGCTCTGTGAAATGGAGAGAGTTAGATCCTTTCAAAGTATTTGATCTGTGGTCACCTATTTTCTTTTTCCTATGGAGATGCAGACCTCTCCTGGTTGCAGGAGACGTGCTTTTCTCAGTTAACCTTTGTGGACATCTGAGATGCAATTCATTGATTCTCCAGGATTCATGGATTACACTTTGAAGACTCCTGGCATTTGGAGGGCAGTGTCATCTCATTTTACATGCTGTCTGAGCTTCTAAAATTATGCACTGATCATGCAGTGGTCGTGGTGGCCATTACAGGTGTGGTTGATATTTCTGTGGCTGTAGAGAGCTATGGTGGTAAAGGCAGACCCACCAGAAGTTGCTCTGCTGCACAGGCTCTGTGGTTGGACTCTCAGACTTCATATGGGCAAAGCTGGCCCGAGCAAGCGTGTGAACACAACTTCCTCCATCTCCTACTTGGGAGGAGAAGCACAGTGTGATCATCTTCACCTTTGCTTTTTTCAGATTCCAGGCTGAAGTACTCATATTCAGGAATGGTTTTGTTCTGTCTGTTTCGTACACTGGAGAGACTTGCACAAGTCATGCTCCCATTTGGGAAGCCTAGCTGTCATCGGTTTGAGCTGCGTACTCGCAGAGGAGAGCCACACAAACAGCAATACAACAGCTGAGATAGAAAAAAATGTTGACTTGTTGCTGCATTTGACATCCTTAGTGCATCCCTTTGCATTCTTTTTGAATTTACAGTGCATGTTCATATGCAAAACCACACATCATTATCAAACTCTTGCAGCATTTAGGACAAATCCATGGAGCAAGGTGATTTTCAGTGTATTCCTTAAAGCATCTCTTGTTTTGCTTAAATGCTATTGACTTGAATTTCCATTGTATTTTTTGTGGTGAAACTTGAAGATATATAAAAAAGTATTCTCTGTTGGTTGTGCATACATAATTTGAGCTCACCAGCTGGAATCACATGTATATGTAAATGACGGCAGATTTGGGCTCATAATTGTTCAAATTGGCTATGGCATTTGTTATGTCAACCCTGTGTTCTCAGTGCTGCCACTTTGATTTCAATCAAAATTTTGTTAGGCAGGAGTCATGGAAAACTCCATTCTTTTAAGCGTGTAACTTTTTCCTGGTGCAGTCTGGAGTTAGTGTACACTTAAAGAATTATTTTAGTAAATGGCAGTCTTTTAATAGTTTAATCTGCAGCATACTCTTAACAGGTTATATTCTTCAGAGACTTCCAAACTGCCCATCAAGATAGCTTCCAGTACTAATGATGTGTATTTTACTTTAATCTATGAATGTAAAATAGAATGCCATATTTTATTTTTCAAATCCGTGTTAATATTTTAGCCTCCTCATCTGCGAGGGCATGCTGTAGATATTATTAGGGACAATTGCTAGCTGCAATGCCATTTCTGAAATTAGGATCTATATTACATTACTCTTCTTAGAGACTCCTGACATTATCAGCAGTCCTAGTGCAATGGGACCATCCAGACATTGCCTTTGGAAGCAGCTGATTAAAGTTACTCAAAACTACTGTTTCAGAACAGAAGATATTTATTTCCAAAACTAGCAAGCACACTGCACCAAAGGTTCACAATGGCAAAAAAAAAATGTATATAAAAATACATATATTCCTTTACCTCAATGTGGTCTCTCTGGTGTAACTCAGATGGGTCCAGTTTAATTCTTATGTTTGAGTTGGAAGGAGGCGTCTGTTCAGCCCACAACATACTTCTGCTTTCTGGTTTTCAGTTTTTCCAAGTTGTTGGCTATTTCACTAACATACCCTCTGATTTTTCTGGCATGCCTAGAAAAATCCCTCTCCCTTCTCAAGCCCTTGAAGATGTCAGGTTTCTGTCCATTGCAGGCTTGATCTTGGGAAGACTGTAGCTTGAAGAAAACCAACTATGGTTATTTTTACCTCTGCAGAAGTTGTCTACCTGTAGCTGTCATTATTTTTTTAACCTTTCCTTTACTTATTTGCTTCTATAGGTCCTTTGATTCTGAGCACAGACACACAGATAAGCAGGCATCAGAGCAAACCTGGGCAGGCAAACAGCTGCTCTCATAATATTTATAAAAGATAAAGCCAACAGTTTCTCAGTTCATCACAGTCCTGACTCTTCATTAAAAGGAATTGAAAATGTGGTGCGACCAGCCTTAAAATCAGGGAGTGACCAGCACAGAAATATTAACTGATCTGGGCTGTCACAAAGTACATTTTGGTGTCTTAGGTAGGTAGGGCTCAAGCAGAGCAGAAGTGCCTTAAGGCGCAGACCAATTCTGAGCTTTAAGCTCAGAAAGCGTTTTACAGCCATGATAATGTGTCTCTGAAATTAAGCATCCTAAGCATGGCTGATTGTCTTTTAGTTAATTTATCGCTATGCAGTATCTATATCACTATGCAGTATCTACACAGTCACTTACAATGACAGGCTGTAGTATGGACAGTAGACCTTTCCTGTGGCAGACTGCGTCTGCAGGCTTTGTCTGAACCCGTGATACAAATTTTCTCGATGGGCCTTGTTTTCCTACCAGATGAGGTTGGTTATTGTGCCTGTTGGTCCGTGCGTATGCATGGGAAACGAGGCACCATGCTGAGTAATGCTGGAGCTGCTTCAGGTCCTCCTCAGCCACCCCAATGTCCTCCTGTCCCCCGACTTATCTCTGCAGAGGACATCGAGCAGGTGCGCCCAGCGCATTTGATGCATCAGCTCCTACACTAGACACTCCTCCGTTCAGAGACCCACAGGGTATTATCATTGACCTTTTCAGGAAAAGTACATTTTGGGGTTCTTCCATGTAAAGATGTAGGTGCCTTTCTAACTAGATAGGTGCTTGGTTTTGCCATCAGCAAAGACTAAATTTCATCTAGTGGTTGTAGGTCTTATGCTTTGGCCACATTTATCAGCTTCGTTTCTGAGCATCTTGTTGCTATGTAACTGAAAGGCTATGGTGGATATTTTAAATAGCTTTTTATGGTGGTAATTACTGATTTGTATGGTTGTGTTTGAGTTTGTATAGTGCCTGTTTATAAGACCAATGTGTGTTTACGTCCTGAACTCCACATTTGTGTATTCCATTCAAACTGTTGATACTGGCTTGTTGGCTAGCCTGTTAAGATGGAGGTTAACTCCAGTGCCTCCCTGTTACTGGGTTTAGTATGCTGCTCAAAAGGAAGCAGTTCATTCTGCTCTATGCCTTCCCACCCAGCTATAATGTGTGTTTTTTTAAAAATAACAATTTCTACTGTGGCCTGGATTTCATTGCAAGCCATAGCAGAAACAAATACTAATACATTGTAACATTTAAAAACCATTACTGTGCATTCATCATGCTGGTTGAGTGTGGCAGCACCATTCCAGCATTAAGTTAATTGTAAGGAAAGTGCTCCTGGGCATCGCAGCTTGGTTCTGTGCTGAGATCCAGATTGCAAAAAACTTGCTGATTTATACCCCATTGGATCCAAATGTTTTTATGCTATTAAAAGATTTGTAGATACACCTTTTATTTGGAATGCTTGTTAAGGTGTAATTTATAGTTAGTTCTATTAATGTACTGGGGAAAAATAGAAAAATATTTCCCTGGAAAGAATAGCTTGGTGAATTTTTGCCTCCAAGCAACTCTTTGGCAGTCCGACAGGTCTAAGGGAGGAAAATGTAGGATATGCTATAAGGAGACCAAAGACAGAAAAAGGGTATGAGATTAGGATTGGCGGACACATCCAGTGATCCAGTGGTGAAAAGGAGTTATTCCTCAAAGTTCAGGGCAAATCCCACCTTTCCCATGTTCTCTTTTTAGAGGGAATGCTTCCCTTAAAAGAAGGGCTTAGTTCCTCTGTGAAAATTGTGATTTATAGGCAGCACAACCTGCCTCTCAAGTTTTCTGTCTGGAAAGTAAAACTGCTTTGATGAGGAATAATAAAGCAACATCAGAAGGAGTTACACTGTGTTTGTCTTCCAGAAACAAACAAGGCTGTTAACATCCTTTTAAGCCTTAATTTCATCTAAGCAGTGACTCGTTTCAGAGACTGACAGGTAAGGTGATTGGCATCAGGAAGGCAGTTTTCTCTTGCCTCCTGACACCTGTCTCGTTCTGCGACTCATGCCCCAACACCGTGCAGCACCATTACAGTTGCTCTGCAATGGTTTTCTTCTTACAGCAGAATTGCAGGCACACGTATAGAGGTCTGGGCAGCGGCGCTTTAAGTAGAAGTGTAAGTGGATTTGTATGTAGAGGCATAACCATTCCTTATCAATCCAGATGCAACAGTTGCATAGCTGATGTGCAAGAGGACAAAGCCCGAAGGCATAGAGAAGTTTGAAGCTTAGCAAACCCCAAGGTGTTTAAAATGTGATAGTGGCACTATTGTTTAAGATATATCAGCTTTTCTCTTGGAGCCTCTGCTTTCAAGGTACTACAACTTTGGTTTTAAAAGGGGGTTAGTTTCCAAAATTTGGTGTACAAGATATGACTCAGCTGAAATTGATTACAAGGGTTTTGGTTTTTTTGTTTCACTAGCAGCAAAACCACACATAAAAATAGGGGAGGGGGGATTGGTTGGTCTTCACTCATTATTGGGCACATGTTTCCTGAGATGTTGAAATAAATCCATTTGGTTGTAGGTAAGATAATACTTACAATGCAAGCATTATTCAGTGTAACTGAACATCCATGGAGCCATTCTTTCAGCTGTTACAGCTCCTTCCTTCGGATCATGGAAGGTGACAGCAGTACTTCTGAATAGCTTCTGAGAGCTGTAGGAACTCTTTCTTCAAGCTTTGGTATCCCTGCCATTTAACACCACTGGCTTCCCCATGTTTTTCGGTGCACATTTGAGAGTACTCAAGTGGGCTCATGTACCAAATAGCTCCGTAGTTACTGGGGCTTGGTACAAAACCAAACAAGGCAGCGACAAGATTTCACTCCAGCAGACCTTGTATTGTGAACTTCCAGTATGCACTGAAAAGAAGGTACCAAATCAAAGCAAGTTTTCCTTCAAAGAAGCCAAGATATCTTCCAACTGAGAGAAATTTTCTTGCCAAATGCTGGCTTTCCAACTGTGGCCATCTTGACTAGGGAGCTATTTAAAGCAAAGATGCAATGATTTTTTTTTCATTATGGCAATACTTTTATTTCACTTCTCATGGATGGCTGAGCTGTTGATGCTCAAGCTCTCCTTAAAAAGTATGTTCAGACAGAAATCAAGATCAGGAAATTTCAGAAGGAAAGTAATAATTGGGAGGAACTGAAAGCAGAATTAAAATGGACACTGTTAGTATAAATATGTGGGTTGTTTCTGCTGCTGTAATTGTAATAATTTCTCTTTATCTGATATATTCTATCCTAACTTAAGTCAGGGCACACCCCACATGGTCATTGCATCCACTTGGATGTATATTGTCTCTTCTGCTCTCTGACACGTTTTATAGCTGGTAAAGAAAGGGCATCATAGGGGTGGTTCAGTGACTGGGCCCAGATATACCAGTCTCAGTTAAGATAAATGCTGTTGCCTTGGATGAGAAGCTGTCCCTTGTCTGATCCCTTGGATGCAAAATATGGATGTCGCATTATGTACGTTAGGAAGCATCTTGCAAAAATTTGTTGGTTTTATGTAGAATGTGTCCAAAGCTGTTTAATGTTTGTTGAAAAAAGCTTGGAAAAAAAATTTAAATCTACTAAGAGCTATAAACAAACAAGGTATCCGGCAGTTGCTCATAAGCTGTAAAGCTAGGTCAACTTACTCAAAGTTAGCAAGAAATGGTAAGTAGTGAAACAGCCACTGAAGGGGTTAATTTGTGATTGCAGGGCTCACTTCTCAGGGTGGACTGACTTGTACAGTTTTTCCATTATATTAATGAAGTCAAGACATGCATATGCTCAGTCTGCCTGGATACAGATTTTTGACCCTTGAGCAATGTAGTATCTGTTTCACCTTTTTTAATTTTTATAACTTGGAGATTTCCTTTGGCCAGAGAATGAACAACTCAGGTATTAGTTGATGTTCAGTTACAGCTTGAGCAGCTCTCTGAGAAGGATGAAAGAAACTTTTCTTTGTTTTGTATCTATGTTTATACGAATTTGTCCTCAGAACTTGAGGAAACTATGGCTAATTCTTGACCTCAAGTCACTCACCTTTGCCAGTTCGGCCTGTGTGTAAATGAATGTTTCAAATAGCACCTTTGTTATTTCCCAGATAATACTGGCTTCTGAAGAGTATTGTTCAGTCTCTGACCAGTAGTTGCTATCCTTGATGAAGAAAGCTTGGGTTTGGTTTTCTAAGTTCACTGCAAGGTTATACGCCATGAAATAAGTACTTAGTGCTTCAACATTTATTATTGGTCATATGATGAACAACCAGTATCTTTTTGACAGTAAAGAGTTGATCTTTTCCAAAAACTTGCAGCAGCTAATCATCTAGGTTATGTAGGCAAATATAGCTCCTAACTGCCTAAACACCAGTAATAGAATTGAACTCGTTTATTTAAAAGTGTAAATATGCACATGCTTGATTTTAATTGGCATGCCTCATTTTCTCATTTTTGCCCTTGTTATAAGAAAGAGCTTTACATTCTTCCAGCCTTTCTTCCAGGCCCCGCTGTTCTTGTTGCCCTTTTCTCCATTGCTGTAGCCCCTGCCACCAGTCTTCCTGTGAATCAGGCACGTGATGCAGACGTCATTATCGTGTACTCACGTCTTCTAGCCAGACTATGCCAAATCTTATTTTGCGTAACATCTTTAAGAGACCCCCTTTCTTGTCCGTCTGTGTATCGTGCGTGCTTGTTCAGTTCCCTCCTCTGTTATGCCTCAGTTATTGCACCTCAGCGTATGACCACCAGGGATGAATCCATCAAATGCAACATGCTTAGTCTCATTCTTGCACTCTCTCGTGGTCTCTCTTCTCACTGATTCAACTAACCTTTCATATAGTATCCAAGTTTTTACACACTCTTCTTTATCAGTCCAGAATGCCAGTTCATCTTTGAGGATATTAAGGATATTGCCCTTGAGAAATGACTTTCAGAGCTTGCTTTTCCTTGTGATGACACAAAAAATGGTTTATCTGCTTATATGCCAAGATGACTGCTAACTGATGTTAACTGAATGCTTTTCCTATGCTGTTTCCTTCTATCTTTAAACAGGTGTTGTCTATTGTCTAAAGATCTTTGAGGAAGAAAATGCCGTCTTCATTTGCTTTGGCTTTGTGCAGTGCCTAATGCAATGGGTTTCTGATCCATGATTTAGGTTATAGACGTAGTTCCAAAAATAATAAAGTACAACCAGTTTGTTCTAGTGATTACCTCTAATAGCATTGTTTATGTCTTGTCTTTTTTATAGTTTTACTTGCAAGCTGTAATTTTTAAATTCCTGTAAATGTCAAAGTCAAAACAATTCATTCTGAGATTATAAAGTAAAGAGCATCCCTAGCTAAAACCCTCTGTAAACATTCAGGACTACTGAACACAAAAATAAAGGACACCAGCAATTTAAGCTGTATTTCTGTTTACTGTCTTGGAAAAAAGGAATTTTTTTTTTCTGTTTGCTTATGTTTTATAGTACTTTGTTTATAAACTGTTACTCTGTTTCCCTGAAGGAAATGGTGAGAATGAATCCAAAGCCCGTTGAAGCCAGTGGAGCATTAGTCAGATTTGACATTTGTTTGTTTGTGCCTTTGATACAGAAGGAAGGTTGTTGGGTTTTTTTAACAAAAATACACAAATCTGATTGCAAAGCCACAAAATTGGTAAATTGGCTTGGGGGCAGGTCTGGCCCCTGAAGCTGCTTTTAAATCATGTTCTTAATTGACTGAATTTAAAGGTGACTTCTCTTTAAACAACCTCATATGGATAGCAAAGAGAAATCCCAAATTCATTAATTGATGGTTGGAGGTTTTTTTCTAATTTTACTTCTAATTGATACTCCAGACCTTGTTTGACAAGACAGGCATCACCAGAATAGCTACCTAGAAAATGAGTTCTTAGTTTCTTATACACAGATTTTAGTTTCGACTCAAAAAATAGTGGCCTCTTTGCCAGAGGCAAATTGTAATCTGGCAGGCACACATGGCCCTAAAGACTTCAGAGGAGCTGAGCAGAATGGCCCATATATCTCATTTTAAAGCTTCCTGCAATAGCTTTGAGTCCAATGAGGATCTGTATGTTGGAAAGATCTGCCTCTTGACACAGCAACAGAGGAAGAAAGATTAGACAGGCACTGCATTCCCTGTGTGGAGGCCTAATTTCTTTCTTTATCAGAAGGACCTCAGCAATGTGCTGTTGGATATGATAAAAGTGGTTTTTACCTAAATCAGGATGATGATGATGGTCTTCACTGTGTCATCATAATTTTGTGCTGCAAGTGATAAAATCTGGGGAGGGGGGGATTTTCAAGATACGGTAAGGAAAAAGAGAAGCTGCATATTATCTGCAAAGCTTTAAATTTCCTAAATCTGATGAATGTGCTATGTTTTTTGAAACCACTAATGGCCTGATTACTTTCTGGGGAGACTTAATAAGAGGAGGAGCTTTAACACGTCTGTCGCCTCTCTGCTGCTGGGTGCATTTTGTGTAAGGCATGCGCGTTGAATAAATGTACATGTAAAGAGATTGCCTTAGACCCATTTACACAGTCGCGTGGATGTGCAGTTGAGGTAAGTGTGCACAAAATTCAGATGCAGAAAGCCTTTAGATAAATAGGACAGGGCCTCTGTTGCTGAAAGTTAGCAGAGCTCCTTTGACATCAGGCAGTGTAAATCAGCAGAGCATCACTGGTGACACAGCCCATCCTGCCTTAGCTCACAAATACCCCTCTTTTCATTTCTGCTGACTAACTGGGGGGCCCAGTGAATAAGCAGTCTCTTTTCTTCTGCCCTTGCAGAAGGGGGTTAGTCCCAAGCAGTGTTTAGCAGCGACCCTCTGGACTGAAATTGCCCTTCTCCAGCACTGTGAGGGTTTGCTTGCTCAGAGGAGTGACTGCACTGGATTAAACTGAAGATCCAGAAGACTGTCATCTCAGGTGCCTCTGGCTTTTGTGCAATAACATCTCGTATGCTGTTTCCAGTGCCATTTGTCCGCAAGATGGCCTGGAAGCCAAGAGCTTGCATGCTTTTTGAAGGCGTTCCTTTTGACTTCAGCATGGCCAGGATATCCCCAACTGAATTCAGTTGTCTTCCCACACAACAACGAAATAAAATCTGATATCAAAATGGACCACAGGTAGAGGTTTAGGGAAAAAGGTGTACTGAAGGCAGACCAGATGAAATGTTTGTCCCAAATCCATGGCAGGCTGCAGGATGTTTCTTCTGCTGCTTCTAATTACAAAGTTAAGAACTTTTTGGACTGGTGAAATGATTTATTGGAACTGAGCACAAGGTAGGTTGTCATCAGAAATCATCATAAAGCTCAGGGAGAAACACAAATCAAAGTATTCCTCCACATTTCCATACAGTGCCCAAGACTACGGTATTAAAACTCTTTATGTGTATATATATATATATATATATTACATACACATATATATTGATAGATATATATTATATATACATATATATTTATAGATATATATGTATTTTTTTAAAGAAAAGAAAAAACATAAGATGGTTTGCATCTTAAGGAAAAATTACCCTGATAGTTCTCCCTAAAGGAGTAGGCTCCACTTTATTTTTTCCCTGTAGTGTGAATGCTCACAGGTTGTATGTTAGGCTTGTTTTGGAGGAAGCCAGGTACTGAAGGAGCCCTGTTCTGAGAGCACAAGATTCATCCTTCAGGATTCAGAGTTCCTGAGGGGCAGAGCTGTCAGGAGTGGTTGACATTTAAAGGAGAGGAGGCTGTTTTCTGTGAATGCTGTGCAAGTCTCTCAAAGGTTTTGAAAACAGGGACTAAATGCAAACTATATATAAAGACTTGCAGGCAAGGTGCTCCTGGTAACCTGCGTGGCTGCAGGTGTGAACTGCTGCACCGCACTAGGTTCAGGTACAGAGGATGAAATCTGTTGTTATCCCGGGAACACAGCTGATGTTGACGTCCGTTCAGATGCATTTTGTTTACAGAGAAGAAGAGAAAGAGCAGAAATCTTCAGTGTTAATAAAAGTTGTTGTTGAATATGTTAGGATACAATAGAAAAAAATTACAGAGACAGATTTAAACTAATTTGGAGTCACAGGAGGGATTAGGAGGCATTTCAGTGGTGCAGTAAATTAGTACAGAGATCTTTCACCTCCAGCCACTGGGTTCAAACTCATGCCAAGCTGCAGGCTGATAAAAACCGAGTGATTTAAACTATATGCTTACTAGGGCATGGCCATGGTTTCTTGTGTGTTCCTCTCTTCAGCTGGCAAGCGCTTCCATTATATTCCATTTCAGAGTGTGGGATTATTGCTTTGTAAATTTACAAAACTGATATATTTTCAACATTAATTAGAATGTTTATAAGAAGAGCTTTGTCCTAATTGAATTAAAATATTTCAAAACCCAGATATTGAAATTAATGGAACTGGTTTAGTATGGGCATTCTTACAGGAATATGGAAGCTCTTTATTCTCTTATTTATATAAGAAGAGTTCATGTATGTATGTGTGTACACATAGTCTTTATAATAAAAATACTAAGGAAGGGAATTATCTGTTTTTAAACACCTTAAACCCTTTCCTTTTTATATAATAGCTAGACTTGGATGTAGCTAATGTCATTTGGACGTTCAGTACAACATATGCTCTGAAAGCACAGCCAGCTATATTGATAAGATAACCCTTCTTCTCCACATACTATGCGTGCAGATTTGAATTTAACACTCTTAAGCTGTGGATGTGAAATGAGAGATCATGTGAGGCCTTTTTCAAAAATCTGACCATAAAACATACATTCAAATGATACCAAGTCATAAATTCATAAAAGTGAAACAGCGCCATGTTTATGTTTCTCTCACGCTCCATAACTCAGACATTTTGCGTATATGTTTGGTTGTGGCATACGGTCTTCTTCTATCAGAAAGTTAGAAAGATCTGAATAATGTTACATAAAAATTGGGAGAAAGCTCTGGTATTTTTCATTGTTGCGATTATGATCTGGTACATGGTATAGGTGACAGAACACCTATATCCTAGACAAGATGAGATACAACTTTCAGTAGGTATCTCTAACTGCATGAAATAAATATTATTTTATGTATTTATTTTATTTTAGAAATGTATTATCATCTCTCATTGCCAAGGCAATATTTTATTAATCGTTCTCTCCTGGAAGAAAAATAACATCTCACTAGTCAGTCAGGAATCCTTACAGTTCTGGAAGCTGCATAAGAGAGCCTTTATGGACGAGAAAAGACCTTTTAGAGAATTAGAGAAGAATAGATGTTTGTTAATAAAAGCCCAAATGTTCCACTCTTGCTCATTGGAGTAATACAGTTTACTTCAGGAGAAAGGACTAGTCATGTGTCAGTATGAAGCACCTAGCAAAAAAGTACCAATTTGTGATTTCTTAAATAATTCACCTCTGGGGATGGATAATGCATATTAGAGCTTTTTAATTGTAGTGTATTATATTTTATTTGCAGAGTAACAGCTAGGGTATACAGCAGTTTTCAGGGTTATTGTGTAAGGTGTTATGTCTCTGATTAAAAATTATTTCCGTGTTGGGTTTTTTATTATTATTTTTATTTACTTCATAGACATACTTCACAAAATATCATAGGCTGGCATCTCTACAGTAGCTCGGAGCTGCTCTTTAAAATGTCCTTGACTTTAAATAAGTATATAGCCAGAATAGGCATATTCTTGGCTTCAATGTAATTTGCCTTAGTCCACTCTCTGACAAGGCTGTTTAGGAGGGAGGATGCCAGTGGTTTCCAACAGGAAAATTTATACAGAGGGAAATTCAGTGTTTGACAGTAACACAAAAGGACATTAGAGGCAGGTATGAAGGCACCTACTACAAGGGATTCCAAATTTTAATTGGACTGCTATTTCCTTCTGCAATACAAACAGTTGGAGAATTGATTAATAACTAAATAAAAACAGTAGAATTCTTCTGGCGTCATTAGGCTTGGGGGAAGCTACTAATGTACTGCATTTCTTTAACAAAGAGCCGTATTTTCTGCTTGGGCCATGTACTGGGAAGACCCTTAATTTGGGAAGAGGAACATCAAAGAATAGCATACTCCTTCTTCTCCATTGCATTTTCTTTTTTTTTTCACATGTTGGGGCAGGGGGAGGACGACACAGCTAAGAATATTTATTTTTACCAGAAAAAAAAAAAAACCCAGTTTGAATTTCTATCTTAAATGTAAAGAACCAGAATAGGCTAACTCCTGGCATCCCTTTCCAAGAAGGATACAAGGCAGAGTACCTTTACAGCTTTACCTATCTGGGCTTTCAAGTTGTCACCTCTAAAATACACCCATCAGCTCACGTGCGGTGCCTCCCCTCTCACGTCACATTGAGGATGTGCCGGGCTCAGCACAGCTAACACACAGGTCTAAGGGCATTTTGAGCCTCCCAAGGCCCTCCTGGCTCTCTTCAATTCAAGGCACAATGTGATAAGCAATAATGAGCTTTTTGTTGCCCCATGATTGCCGTCTGATTTCTTATTCTCCACATAATGGCTTAGTTAGTGATAGAGGGGGTGAGGATGGTTTAAGAACTTCTTGGAAAAGTGCCTCACTGCATTCACAACTGAAACCAACCCAGAGCTAGCTGGGGGTTTTTCATACTTTTCAGTATAGTATGTTAGAGGCCATTAAATGTGAATTTAATTAATCCTTATGATTCCTTTGGGAGGTATAAGATTGTTATTAGTCCTATTTTACAAATGGGGAAACTGAGATAATTTCAGGCGACTCAATTCTGTGTGGTTGCTGATGGAGCAGCACTCCACTGACGGAGCAAAGGTGATAGCATAACACCTCCTAAATAACTCCTAGCCCTCTGCCTCTTCTCCAAGCCATGTTGTTTTATTCTCAGACATACTGCATCTCCAAACCCTTTTATACCTATGCCAGCTGTAAGTCCCTCAAGACTCCTTAAGTTCAGGCTCCAGGTACCACAAATTCTGCATCCAAAGAATGAGGCATATGGTAACGATGTCTGTCAAAATGTTAATTTAAAGGCCTTGCCACACATGACGTAAGAAATCTGGGAGAGCGTGGGGCACAGGACTGGTTTTGGTGTGGTGTTCGTTTCCCTTGACCACACCGGTGCTTTTCTCCAGTTCCCTAACACGATTTCATTTCCCTGTCTCTTGTTGGAAAATCTCTGACCCTGAGAGCCGTTTAGAGGCAGGAGCCTTGCTGAAAACAGCCTTGTTTACTGCATAGTCTTAATTTGCTCCCTGAAAACTATCCTTATGGTACACTGAGGCCATGGAAGAAGAGAGCATACACAAGCCTGCAGCTGGTGATTGGGTCGTAACATATAAAAAGGAAGGGAATGGGATACAGTAACACGGGGCGGCTTTAATTCTGGTACTTCCTAACTTTATGCTTGATAAAGCAACATACCTTTAATTTGAGATTTAAAGTTTCATTCCTTGAGTTTGTTTGTTTCCTTTGTGTTCTTAGAAAGCCAAAAGGAACCGTGCTGCTTGCCATTGTAGCAACAACTTCCTACATAGGTGATGATTGCCTGTCCAACCCCGGGCCTCCGAGACTACGGCACATGCTGTTTCAGCTTGTTAGGGGATTAACAACTTTAGCTGAAAGCGTAATAAGCCTTTTATCCTTTAGGCACCGGCTATTACAGGGGTATGCACATCACGTTTGAACGGTGCCGTATCTAGTGGGATTGAAACAGAAACAAAGGAGGACTGGAGGACAGTTGGGGGGACAGTCCCTGGCAGCCTGGGACGGGGTGTATTGAGCCCCAGATGTTTTTGCTTTCTGAATGATTTGGCTTTTCGTGAGACTGATGTACAAGCAGCAAAGAGAAGGGTTCTGCTGGGGCGGTGGCTCCTGGAGACCCTGCCTCTTGCTGCCTTTAAGCACGCTGTATTTCCTTTTTATTGCACCTGCAAGCGGTACTCGGGAGCAAGGCACTAAATTTTGTATACCGTCTGTGAGCATCGCAAAGAGGGGCTTGTATTCCAGTTAGGATGCCGGTTCAGCTTAGCAAACTGATGCAAGTGGGACAGAATAGCTCCGGGTTTGTTTTGCTCGCTCCAGCACGCTGAGCTGGGCTGAAAAACATTTTCATTTTCACTTCATTTCTCAGAGAAAAAAGCCTCCCGTTATTATTCTCTCCTCTTCTCCGAGAGGCTGTTTTGTTTTGTTTAAAACAGACAGAAAAAGCCCTTTGTTTCTAAACTACTGTTCCTCTAAAGCTCATCCTGGCTGTAAATCTGGGAGCAGTGGCTTAATAGATTTTGGGCCACGCTTTTAATCATGTAAGATGGACACAGACACCTGCCTTGTGCATTTTTGTTATGTTTTTAACCTCGCAAGAAATGTACAGTATTTCAGCATAGATAACATTTTGTTAAAGTTATAAGGCAGATTAGCAGCGTGCTGTTTATGGGCTGAATTCATGAAATATTTTTGATATGTCCATCCTTGGACCCAACTCTGACTTCAGTAGGAAGTTTCACTCTCCTGACTTTCAGCCACCGGCATATGGCAAAAATACAATTTTCAGCAGCCAAAATGCTGCCCCGTGTCTGCCGATCCCCTGGGTCCTGGATAATTGTTTGAAATACGATTGTTTAAGGACTCGTGTCAGAAAGCAGAGAGTGGGAGGGTGCCGGGACGGGGGCGAGGGGCGGCTGCAGCCATACGGGTGTCAGCGAAGTGCAGAGCGATGCCATGTGCCAGAAAATACTGCAACTACCTCTTGCATTTTGTATAAGCAATTTTCCAGTCTGTTGTCTTCTGTCAAATGCAATGTTCTGAGACATTTAAATAAAATAAATATTGCCGTTGAGTTATATTTAGAGCCATGTGAAATTTCTCTAGTGAAACTCCCAGCCAGGCAAAACATGCTGGCTTTCAGGTTTCCGTACCACTTGAAGCTTTGTCTGGGTTTGTCGAAGGGGTTGCTCGTGAAATCTGTCGGCGAACGCGGGCTTCTTTCCAAAGGAGCCCGGCGGAGGCTCTGCCTGGCACCACGGATGCCACCAGGGAGGTTTGGGCAAACCAGGGCTGGGTCCAGGTGATTTTAGTATCGAGGGGAAGAGGGTTGAGTTTCTTGCAGATGGAAGGTCAAAAAAGCGAGTGACGAGACAGGCTGCTGATGGAAATTGAAATGAAGGTTTGCATAAACCTCCCACCCCTGTTCATCGTAATCACTGAGCTTTCACATTTGCCTATCTTCCCAGACGTGCGTCGCTTATCTAATGAGGAAGGGCGTCGGTGTGATGAGTCCTGGCGCGCACGGGGGCTGGCCGAGGCGAGCGTAGGTGCATGGAAATCCCTCTGGAGGTGGGGTGGGAGCCCGCTGGGCCACGGGCCACGGCGGGGCCCTGGGGCAGGGCTGGCTGGCCCCGGCTTGGGCTGGCCGCCCGCCGCCGTCCCTCTCCTCCCAGCAGACCGCTCTGCCCCGGGGCAGTCACCCTCGCCCCGGAGCGTTGCCGGAGGCACCGTTTTGCCCCCTGGGTGCAGTCCGGTGGAGCCCACCCGCTCGGCTGAAGGCCCATTTTGAGGGTCCTTGAGCACGAGCGCGCTGGGTCTGCGCGTCCCTTCTGCTTGGCGGAGGGAGGCCAGCAGCGCAACAGTTTGTCGGGAGGGCCGCTGGTGCCAGGCGGGCTCCAGCGCACGGCTTACTGCGCTTTTCCCCCCATACCGAAATCCAGTCAAATGGATTTTGACAAAGCAGCGAGGCTATCCTCTCTCCCTTCTCCCGGTGTGATGGGGAGGGGAGGCTGAGCATGCCTTTAAATCACTGTCCTTCCTCTCCATAAAGAGTCCCAAAATAAATTCAAAATATACAAAGACTGTATTTTAAAATAGATATTAATGAGGAAGCAGGCAGATTTGTTCACCGCAGTGGTGGTCTAGCTGTGAAGGTTATGTAATAAAACAGAATTTTAAACAGCATTTAAAATAATAACATACATTGTCTAGAAGCTTTTTTTTTATTCTTTTTAACTCGGTAGGACCCTTCTTTTGTTCATTTAAAAGTTAACCTTGTTTGATAATGTGCTAGGAAGGGGCACAGAAACCTTTATTCTTCCAGAGGGTTGAATTCTTTTGTGAGATATGATAGACAAAGCTGGCATCCCTTGTACAAGATATGTAAAGCCTGTCTCCAGACATTGTGACATTGCTACAGACAGAGTTTGTCATCCATAAATTTACAGCTTATTTCAGTCTATTCATAAATTGACTAAATTTTTTTTTGAAAGAATAAAAATATATATAGGTGTATAAAATACCCAGTTACAGGTTGTGTTCTATTTAGCCCTTGATTGAAACGTATTGCTCCTCAGTATCTTTTAGCTATGAAAATTATAATATGGAACAGAGATTAGAATGAAATTATCATGGCTAGAAGGCATTTACTCAGTGGTGGCAGCCACATAAACCTGAGCCCTGAGAATGATGATAATGCATTAGGTTCTGCATGCCCGATATTATTGCTGTACATTATGTATGTTTCATTTATACTATTTCGCACACACCAGCAACGCTGACAGATAGGTAATTACTCTCTGCGCCAATGAACACTTATCAGCCCCGCCGCTGTTTATTGCTGGGATGAAGTGCGCTTGTCAGTCAAGGTCACTTGTTTGTGTGTCCTTTTTAATAGTTCTTTCACAGTTGTTGAACTTTGCGGGCGGTTCTTACGGCAGGCTTTCGGCAGGTTGCTTTACTACGTCGCCTGCCTTATCAAAGTCATTTGTATTTATCACTTTAATTGATAAACAACCAAGTTGCGGGAAGCAGAACTGGAGAGAGGAAGGAGCATATTTTGCTGGTCAGCTGATCCGCAGGGGTGTTCGGTCATGGATGACCTCAAAAGCAGCGTTTTGCAGAGACCCTCAGACCCTGCTGTGCCACCAGCGTAAACTGGTGAAATCTCTTGTGATAAAGATAAACATGAATTTAATGGCGATGGATACCAACACAATCTGCAGACTGCTGTAGGGCTACTGCTTGTGGTTTTTGGCAGAATATTTGCCATTTCTGAACAGGGCTCTTATTGTTTGCACCCTCAGGACATGCACACGATAGACCAAGCCACTTTGTTTGCCTTCAAATCAGGGTTTCCTTTTCTGCAAGAAGCCGCACAGAAACTCTGTATTAGTGCATAAAATATGTTTTCCAGGCTATGTGTGTGGCTCTAAAATTTAAATTTTTCTGTTCTTCAGAGTAACAGTGTCAAAGGCATGATGGCAAGCCCATAATTTCATCGGTTACAAAGAAAAAAATTACAAGCTTTTTCTTCTCTTTTCCTTCCTTCTTTCCTTCCTTCCTTCCTTCCTTCCTTCTTTCCTTCCTTCCTTCCTTTCTTTCTTTCTTTCCTTCTTTCCTTCTTTCCTTCTTTTCTTTTTGCTGCTGAAGCTTTATTAGAAAAAACAGAATAACCTCTAGGATATAATAATTTATCCAGTCAAGATAACTGTAGCTATTTCCTTAAGCCTGTAATCAGCCCGAGTTTGTGTGTTCTGAGATTTATACCGCAGTTCCTTATTACCAAAGAAACAGTTAAAAAGGATTTATGTAGTGTGTGCAGTGTGTGTGTCTGGAATTTCTGTGTGTGTTCCCAACTTCTGCACTCTGGTATCTCCTTGGTCCTTTTAGTAGAGGGCACTATTTTGAAGTGGAGACTGAACATTCAATTAAATGCAAATTTTATTCAGGCATTAAAGCAGAATCACATTCATTCATTAAACTCAAATGATGCTTTTATTTAGAAAAATATACCAGCACATGGTAGCACCACATGCTGCTTATAAATAACTTTGGTGATCTGGTTGTGCAAAAGTATATAATTCCATTATTAAAGGATTTAAACTCCTTACAAGGTGCATGGTGTCCATGAATGTTTCACTTAATTTGATTACATCCATAGAAAAAGCATTTCACTTACATGGGAGGCAGTGGGTCTCCTGTCTTACCGTTCTAATGCATTATGATCCCAGTCTCCCACTTGAAGGTGCTGACTTGGCTGGATGTGTTTTAATATTTTGGGTGCATAAATGCAGATTTGAGCGATTCAGTTCGTTTCTGAATCTAGCCTGCCAAGCTTCCACATTTTCAAACCACTTCCTTTTCTTAGTTCTTAGTTACCAGAGTGTTACAAAGAAAGGGTTTTGATCTCATGTAGATAGCATAGCATTAATTACCCTGACACTAATTAAACTGCATCAAACAAATACCACCGTGTTCCTCAGGGGGACAACAGAAGGCAGTTTAAAATAATTACTGGAGCTTCATGCATGTGTGAAGTTTTCATTACTCTTAGGACACAAGCAAAAGAGATTTGATATCATTAAAATCCCCCCCTTTAGTGTTTGCAAAAAATGACTAAAATTTCCTCAGAGCATATTGATGTCTAAATAGTAGTGATTTCAGTTCTTGCGAATAGTAACTTTTCTTTAAGAATTGTAAGCCTGTGAAGCAGGAACAGGTGTTCCAGTCCACATTCTGGTATGATTATGTATTAGCTTATGTTTGTCAGACCATTTCATTAACCACCCACTGCTATCACGTATACATATACTTTGTTCTTTCTGAACCATGAAATGAAATGCATATATCTTCACTAATGCTTGCTATCAATGTAAATGAGAAAAGGAGGCTTATTACCAATCACTGCTGCTGTGAAGCACACACCTCTGTACAGTTACAGGTAATAAACATCTTTTTGTAAGTAGGAAGCAAGATATATTGAGTTCTGCGTAGAATAAGAAGCAGACGTGCCTTCCACCATACTCCGGTATTAATAGATTGCAATTCCGAGCTGTGTTTACACATTCAACAGGACATCCTAAAGCACATCTCTGAACCTATTCCTTTTCATGCTCATTTATATCTTGCAAATGTTTTGAAGCTAGCAAAACTTTGCTGGCCAACAGTTAATGGGCAGCTTTTCCGAGGAAAATTGGAGCGCGTTTGCGCCATTGAGCAAGTGCTGGTTTCTGGATCAGCGGTCGCTGCTGTCTGAGTCTGCGGCGGCGGCAGCAGCAGCTTCATAGGCCCTTTGAAAAAGCGGGAGGAAGAGTGATGTCCCCGCCCAGGGCCGGGGCTTGGACCAGACAGTCTTCGAAAGGTCTCTTCCAACCCAACCCATTCTATACGGTTCCACAAACCACATACCAGCAAGCAAAGATGACACCAGAGATAGTAAATGCGGAAAATCTGGAGTTCCAAACTTGATGTAAATGCCATATTTTGCTAATGCTTACTTGACTATGCATGAAGCACCGCTTCCCCTTTTCCAAGTTTGTGTGTGTGCGTGCTTCATATTTCCCAGTGCTCTAAAAGCCACCTAAACCATTGTACATGGGCATTTAGCCTCTTTATTTCTAGAGATCTATACAGTGTTAGTAAACTTCTTTGAATTTAGTGCTGATGGCAATTGCCTATGGCAAAAGGTATGTGAGACAGAAAGCATTTCTAGATCTGCACTAGTCGTAGCGTTCCAAGTATGTGATTCTTTCTCAAAATTTGATTATGTATAATTTGAATGTATATATTCGTGTATCATAACCCACTTATTTTCTGTCTCCTTTGAGGAACTATTTAAAAGATTTATCTGTAATGGAAGGTCCAGCGATGCTAATGGTGCTTCTTTTCTCTTTTTTTAAATTAAAGTAATGCCTTGATATTACTAAATCTGCTGCCTGGAATATAACATTGCATTAGGGTTGTGCAATTGACAGACTAAGTAGAGATGATCAAAACTGATTGGAGAGGAAATACAAAATTAATCCAGTTGTAGGATTCTGTGAACCCAACAAACATGCACAGCAGAATACTTTTATTTCTTTGGAGCCAGATGGTTTGTCCTATTTTAAGCTGATAGATTCTTCATGCATTTCTTTTGGATGTCATTGGTTTTAACTGCCAGACAGTATCTACTGTTAGAACTTTCCTTATTCCTGGATTATTTAAAGAGTATTTTTGGCACATTCAAATGATCATACTGTACACCAAGTTAATTTTTCCTTACACTTAGCTCATACGTGAAAAAAGTGTTTATATAATGAAAAAAACCCTCTAAAATGAACAGTTCTTTTTTTCCTTCTTTTGACATGATGTTGACAGAAGTCGCTTTGATGTAGTTTAGAGTCATGAATTTTCTATCTGTTCTGTTTTTCCTGGGGCTCCATCTATTCAGACATCCTGATCTGTCATTTTGCAACACTTTGTGAAGTGCTTGACAGATAGCGGTTTTGACAAGTGCTGGACATCAGCAGCAATTCAGAATAAGCAGTGTATATTTCTCCAGGTAAAGTGACAAAACGTCTAAAAGCGTAAGAAGAACTGTACAGTCTTCAATCACATTTAATGTTACAAAGCAAGGCTTTTTCTGCTTTCTCCATTTGTTCTAGCAGCGTGCAGTGGCTCAGACGAGTATCTGCTGGAATTTTGGATTGAGAACTTTCCGTTTTCTTTCTGTATTTCCTAATAGACAACTAATTTCTCTGACCTGATTAAAAAATGAAAGGGCTTGCTGAGACTGAGATCCGGAAAAGTGCAGCACAACTAATGTTTCATGTAATAATAATTTTCAGGGTCTTCCAGTATTTGACATAAACAATATGTATGTGATCAATTATCCCGGGGTTTTTTTGTAATGCCATTTTAATTCTACAAATAGGTGTATGAAGAATATAATTTAGGAGAGTCACCATTATTGATCAGTCATTCTGTTTCCTATTCCACTTCTCAATTCTTTTCCTGATGGTGGTTTATGCTATATCACCCATAGGTACTCGAGGATTCCATGTTTACATTATGTAGTATATTGAAAATGTAAAACATTTCATATAATTATTTTGCATCTGTATTCACTCAAGAAACAGCTGTTGAAAGTTGAGGGGGATGCAAAATGGCACAGCCTGAAGATGTTCTTGTTCATTCAGCTAACTCCTTTTTGATGTGATACCTACTGGCAGGGTTGTGTGGTGAATTCAACTTCTTTGACAGCCATCAGCCCCACTGACCGGTAGTTTCAGTTTTTGTAGTTAGGGGAAAGATGAGAAAAAATATTTCCATAATTTAGATTTTTTTTTCAGCTGCTGGATCGAAAGCCCCTGCCAACAGCTATCTAAATCAACACCATGCCAACATGTTCTGTAGTCCGAAGGTCACTCAAACATCTGGCCCCACAGTCTTGTTCTTTAAGGTTTGTCACTGGGCAGCATCTGTTTATAGATTCTTTCTCAACCTCTCTTTGATCACTTTGACAGCAAAAAGAAGCTTCTATCACCCTTGATGTGTTAAGATAAAAATATCAGGAACATCGGACTGTTGTAAAATTTGGTGCAATTTCATATAATACTATATCTGCACTTTTAGTTTCTCAAGTTTAATTTTTTTTTTCTTGGCTGAGTTAGAGGGAATTATGTAGTACTCTCTGCTGTTGAGATAAAAAAAAAATATTGTCAAAGCTGATATGTTCAGTGGGAATGTGAAAATGACTACACTAAGCAGGTCTTGCCCAGCTGAGCTTGGTCAGCATTTAAAAAAAAAGTTTGGAAAGTGAGCAGAGCCGGCATATTTAGCTCTGGTCTATTTTGAGTAATGTGTTATCTAACTCTCTCTAGTATGTCTGTCCTATGTATTCCTACAAAGAGTTACCTATTTCATAAAGGTTTATATATGCTCCTATGTCTTTAGATATTTCTCTTATAAATAATCATGGGAAAAAAATGGAAATATCATTGCTTCCCTGTTTCCCTTTACTAACTTTTAGTTAACTTTTAGATCTACCATTTCAAAACTATGTGAAACTTCTTGCTTTATTCTAGATGAGAATAGATAGGCTCTCTTTACCCTCGTCTTTTGCTTGAAAAAAACATTTGATAGTCTTTGACAGTGTTAGAATGATCATATTTATGAACATTACTGAAGTCTGTTTTGTACCATGATGGAAAAGATCTCAGGTGACATGTTGTCTTATGGGGTCTTATGGTCTCTCCTCAGCAAAAACACTTTGTTTGAAGATGTATAACCCAGAGACAGACACAATCTGTAATATGAATGCAGAAAATTATGTATATGTGGAATTAATTTTTGTTTATGCACTTCCAGAGTTTGTGGCAAACACTGCAGACAGCCCTAGAGTCCTTTGTTGCTCCATGGAATTGGTACAGCATGGTATCAGTTATTCAGGCCTACTCATCTTCAGCAGAGAGACGTCTCTGCATGAGAAGTTAATTAAAGGTGCACATAAAGGCCTTAGTGCTGTACACCTGCCATGGACAGTCACCTCAGTTCTGTAATAGTGGTTTTATTGATATACATCCATCTGTTAGATAGAAATGAGCTGCAAGCTCATTTCACCTAGGCTATTGACAGCCAACAGACAGCCAATAAACTTTTGACCATCATCAGCCGAGTGTGAGAAAATAACCATATGTGGAAACCGGGAGCAGAGACATCTTAGTTGGGCGCTGTCTAGCTTTATAAAATGGTATGGGAATGCGTATATCAAACGGCCCAAGTGAGGGGGGCTACATCCCTGCTGTTCTCTCAGGTGCCATCATCCTGGGCATTGGGTGCATGGAGCAGTCTCTTCCCAACCACTGGAATTATAACAAGAAAGGGACACCTGAGCAGTGAGGGGTGGTACTCTTGGCAGATTGGACCTTTAGTTGAAAACTGTTTTTGCCATGAACAGAGCTAAGCCATGAAGAGTCTTAGCAGTAGAGAAGAAAAGTTTGTACCCGACACTGGGGAGAGAAGAAAGCAAAAGGGCAGGTGTGGCCTCCTTCCCCACCAGAACACCCCACCTCTGAGGTGCTCAGAATGAAGGAGGAAGAACTTAATCCTTACTGAACCATGTCCGGTAGCTTTGAGGGGCAAGAAGACATGGACACTTGATGAGATTTCTAATTGTATGAAAGAAGGGAAAGGTCAATCTTCAGAAATATTTTCAGGAAGAAGTGGCAACATTTTGTTATAATCTAATATGCAAAGAAGGCCAAGTCTAAGACTGTAGATCTGAAATATACAGAGGGTAGGCGCTTCCATAGTAACTGTGAAAGAGATGTAGGCTTTGAATTTAAATTCCAGCTAGCACATTTAATAGTGTACGAACTGTTTAGGATAGATTACTTCAGGGTAATTCTGCCCAGAATCTTGCTTTTTATTAGAACAATGTGTTGTGAAAATGGGTTGATTGCATGATCCCACATCTGCTGTGTTCTCCTATCTCTTACTTGGTGTCATGATCTTTTCTTTGCAGTTTCTCTTTCTGCGTAATCTTTCAAGTCCACTTGGAAGTATGATCCGTACTCCTTTTCCTGTGCTTTACTGCTTTTAACTGTACTTTGCTTAATCCCTGTCTTCTTGTCTTTCTTCCTTTAGCTCTCCTTTCCTTTGTAGCAATATTTTATCTATTCTCTTTGTCTACTCTAATAAAATCTCATTGTTGAAGGGCTGAATTAGTGACAACAACTCGTAGTGCCCTCCATTCATTTACAGACAGTATTTGACTCAGTAAATATCTCAGCTGAAGGAGACGATGTAAGAAGTCTAAGACTTGGGTGGGAATTTTGCCTCATAATGTTTTTTTAGAACAGGTGCAGTTGGTATCACCTGCAAGAATCAGAAGGTTTCATCCTATTACTAGTGCTAACATCAGAAAGTGCTATTACTAGTGCTAACATCAGAAAGACATAGGTGCTTTCTGAGAAAAATAAAGCAGGTTTGGACATCAGAAAACCTGCTGTACCCTCTGAGGTGAGTTGTGGAGATTCCTTCTTGGAGGTGGTACAGGTTTGAGCAGCAGGAAGGCTGCATGTTAGCACTAATTGCACTGAAAGATCATATTAGCTAGAACTAGTAGTCTTTCTTTATATAACCCACAAGTTGCTGAGTTTTAGGTTTTAAGATGAACAAGTAAGTATTCGCAAAGAAACTCTACAGGAATACAAAGACCTGAAAGAAAAGAAAGAATCAGGTAAATCTTATTGCTTGCGTACGGCTCAAATATGGTTAAAACTTCAGTCAAAACTTCAACTGATGAAGTAAAAAGCTAGATAGGACTGAGTTTATATGAAAAATGACATTGTGAGCAGTACAGTGAGCACACACCATCATGTGCTTCAGTACAATTTTCAGCACTATGGCTGTGAGAAGAGACCTCTGCTTCACTAACTGCAAAAAGCATTTATTGGCTTGTGTGTTTTTATCTAGTGTTTCTCTTTCACAAGTAGATTTTTACAATGTATTAATACAGAACAAGCAAGTTTTTGGTCTAGGGGTATACCTGAATGAAGACCATGTATTCTCTGGTGTCTGTTTCTGGCTTCCTTCTTCCCCTCCCCAAGTCAGAAACCTGATTTATTAACATTTTGTGTTTGTCATTTTATGTTTAAAGGCACGAATAGTCAAGATGAGACTAACAGCTTCCCTAGCTGGGTTTCATGTTGACTCCAGGGCCAGCAGCAGGTGTGTGCCAGGGAGTGCATGGCAGGAGAAGCACACACAGACACATGCCTTTGCCTTTTGCCTCTTCCAGTTTCTCCAAATCTGTGACCCAGGGGTTTTCTGACCTATGAGCAGTATTTTTGTAATTTTGGACTTTCCATCCATGGATTTCGCTAATTGTTTGGTTAACATTTCAAACTTTTAGTTTCTATAGTACAGTTTCCAAAGACACCCTGCCAGGCTAATTTGATACCTTCTAGTTAAAGGACAGCCCTTTAAAACCTATGGGATCTGGACCAAGTTGATTAAGATACTTCCTTCTTGTTCCCTGGAGTTGGGCATTTTTATTTCTCTTGTTTTCTGCCTTCCTATTTCTTTGGGTGACTCCCAGATCTATTCCTTTCTTTTTCAGCTTGATGTTCTCCATTGTTTTGTTCTTGATCCTGTTCTCCTCTCTCCCACTTCCCTTTCCTTCTTCCCTCTCCAGGAACTTAACTCAGGCACCTCTGCCCAGCTGGCTGGTTGGGAAGTTGTTTGCTGTGCTCTCACACAGTAGAGGTGGGACCCACTAGCTGAGCGCTGCGTGTTGCAGGCACATCGTGGATGGAGCCAGCGCAACCACTGAGCGTGCCTCTGCTCAGCCGTGATGTCGAGCTGGGCAGGGAGGACAAGCATCCTACCAACACAGCACCAAGCATGTTCGGTGGTTAGAAAGCTGGCAGTTTAGTGGGACTATCAACTCCATTTTTGAGTCAAGAAGGGCTTCTAATTAAGAACACGGGCCTTTAATATGTCAGTGATGTCTTTGAAACGAGATGCTGGCATTGCTGCGTGTTGTCTTGGGAGCACAACCGGTTTAAAGCCCCTAGGAAGACATCCCTGACTCACTGGCTGCAAGGCAGAGTTGAACTGATGGGTGGTGTTTGTTTTCTGCAATGAAACTTCCCAGAGATGATACTGAAGGCTGAAGAGCCTTTCCAAGGCAGACTGGAATTTTTTATGTAAACAAATAAGTGGACTGAATGCTGTGCAAAACGGCATATTACAGAGGCTATAAGTATTTTGCCACATTTCTTGCACAAACAACCAGGCTCATAACCATTTATGCCACCTGTAATTAAAAATGATATAATCCCAGCAATTTGAGAAGTCTTCTATGATTAATATCCATTTCCTAGTTGCTTGCTGCATTGAAAGATAATTAATTGTAAAGACATTTTTAGAAGCAATGCAACAATCTTCTCTAACCAAAAGCAAATGTTTAAAAAGTAAGAAAATTGATAATGCAATTAATTATGTGGATATTACAATAATCTAACCTCCCTGGTAGAAAGTTGGTGCCTAGGGACAGTATTATCCACACATTAAATTGAAATCAACAATAACGTTCTCTTTATCATTGCAGTCTGGGAAATGACAGATGTAACATAGCTGCAGCCCTACGGAGCGGCTTAGGTTGAGATTTCAGAGCAGTTCTTGAAGATGCAGATCTGTATTCATCGGTAGATATTCATAGAAGGTCTGTCTCTATATATCCTAAAAGGATGTTTCACTAGAGATTTTAAGATTTACCTTAAATGTATTCATAGGCTTTACATTGTAACAATGCTCCCAACTTTCACAGGTGGACTTGTATCTAGAGGGTGGGTTAATGCCTCTGTGTCTAACTCCTTTGGAGCTTTAACCTGTGTTTTAAATATATTAACTCCACAAGGAAGCATTCGTCAAACATGGATTTTTGTTAATGTAAACATAGTTCAAACTTAGCCATACTATTTCCAAAACAAACCTTAATGAAGGAAACAATAAACATAAACACTTAATTTTTAAAATGCTAATTTACAAGAAAAAACCTAAAAGATATTGTTGGTAGTAGATATGGAAAATAATACAGTTACTGCAAGCTGTTGTGCTGAACGTTTTCTTGAAGGACTGTAAACTCTTAACCAATTGGGTATATGGTTATAATTTACCTACAGTGTTTTGCTAATATTACAGATGGCAGTAGAAGCTCAAGATTAAATTACTTATCTGGTATTCAATTAGACTTCAACAGGTTGCTTATAATATAACAAGAAAATGAGCATTTAAAGTCATATCAGTTGTAACAGTAAAATGATAATGCACAAGTAGGTAAAATAAAGCACTGATAGTAAGGAATATGGCAGGAATTTAATTAGCTCTCTATAGGTGTGTGTAATAATGTGTATGTTTTTATATCTGATGTGAATGTACACCGTGTTGTTTATTCATTATAAAGGAGAGAAGTCAATATGAGCTTTATTAGTAAAACATGAAGAAAATATATCTGTTGCAAGTAGTAGGAAAGAGTTTGTGTGACATATAGAGGGATAAAAGGAAGTTTTTGTGTTTGATTTGTTGGTTGTTGATTTATTTGTATGTATATATACATAGACATATATTTCTCTAATCTTAAATAGTCTTTACAGCAAACCATGAAGTGTCTGCTGTGTGATTCTCTTTCCTATGGAGAATCGATATGCTGTTCAGAGGAAGAGTATGATGTGCCAGGCGGTGTTGGGATGGTCCCTGTTGTTGGGATGCAGAGCAGCAGAGGCTCAGAAGCTGAAGGCAACATGAAGGAGTGGAGATTTATGAAATAGTTGCTTTGTAAGAACTTTGCTGTATGAGTTTTGAACTTGATATCTGATTTCTGCTGCCTTCCAGCTGACTTCACATTGTAGCACACACAGTATCTGCTGGGCTCTGCCTCTACCTGGGGGAAATCTGGACTTGCAGGAGCTCCTGTGGGTTTCAGCAGGTATTTGTCAAGAAAACCTGTGATTCTTCTTGTTATAGTTGAAACAGGGCCCAAACAAAAAAAGGGTCATTTTTTACAGAATCACAGAATCACAGAATCGTTTAGGTTGGAAAAGACCTTTAAGATCATCGAGCCCAACCGTAAACCTAACACTACCAAGACCACCACTATATCATGTCCCTAAGCACCTCATCCAAACATCCTTTAAATACCTCCAGGGGTGGCGACTCAGCCACTTCTCTGGGCAGCCTGTTCCAATGCTTGATAACCCTTTCAGTGAAGAAAAATTTCCTAATATCCAGTCTAAACCTCCCCTGGTGCAACTTGAGGCCATTTCCTCTTGTCCTATCACTTGTTACCTGGGAGAAGAGACCGACCCCCACCTCTCTACAACCTCCTTTCAGGTAGTTGTAGAGAGCGATAAGGTCTCCCCTCAGCCTCCTCTTCTCCAGACTAAACAATCCCAGTTCCCTCAGCCGCTCCTCATAGGACTTCTGCTCTAGACCCTTCACCAGCTTTGTTGCCCTTCTCTGGACACGCTCCAGCACCTCAATGTCCCTCTTGTAGTGAGGGGCCCAAAACTGAACACAGTATTCGAGGTGCAGCCTCACCAGTGCCGAGTACAGGGGCACGATCACTTCCCTACTCCTGCTGGCCACGCTATTTTTGATACAAGCCAGAATGCTATTGGCCTCCTTGGCCACCTGAGCACACTGCTGGCTCATATTCAGCCAGCTGTCAACCAACACCCCCAGGTCCTTCTCTGCTGGGCAGCTTTCCAGCCACTCTTCCCCAAGCCTGTAGCGTTGCATGGGGTTGCTGTGGCCCAAGTGCAGGACCTTGCACTTGGCCTTGTTAAACCTCATACAGTTGACCTCAGCCCATGGATCCAGCCTGTCCAGATCCCTCTGCAGAGCCTTCCTACCCTCAAGCAGAGCAACACTCCCACCCAACTTGGTGTTGTCTGCAAACTTACTGAGGGTGCACTCGATCCCTTCGTCCAGATCATTGATAAAGATATTAAACAGAACTGGCCACAACACAGAGCCCTAGGGAACACCGCTTGTGACCGGCCACCAACTGGAGTAAACTCCATTCACCACCACTCTTTGGGCCCGGCCATCCAGCCAGTTCTTTACCCAGCAAAGAGTACACCCCTCCAAGCCATAAGCAGTCAGTTTCTCCAGGAGAATGCTGTGGGAACGGGTGTCAAAGGCTTTACTGAAGTCTAGGTAGACAACATCCACAGCTGTTCCCTTGTCCACTAAGCAGGTCACCTTGTCATAGAAGGAGATCAGGTTGGTCAAGCAGGACCTGCCTTTCCTGAACCCATGCTGGCTGGGCTTGATCCCTTGGTTATTCTCTACATGCCATGTGATAGCATTCAGGATGATCTGCTCCATCAGCTTTCCCAGTACCGAGGTCAGGCTGACAGGCCTGTAGTTCCCCGGGTCCTCCTTCCAGCCCTTCTTGAAGATGGGCGTCACGTTAGCTAATCTCCAGTCAACTGGGACCTCCCCAGTTAGCCAGGACTGCTTACCCTTCTTTGGAAACCGTCCCAGCTTCATGGATTAAGTGAATGACGTCAAGCTTGTTCTTACTTTCTTTTTATGGTCTGTACGTGGCCTGGTCCTTGGCTTGAGTCAAGATGACTTGAGCTAGCAGAGCTGTAGCAAGACACGTCACTGTGAGCGGAGTGCATGTTTCACACAGTGCCATCAGTCAGTTGGATCAGGAGGACATCACCTGTAGCAGGCAGTTCAGAGGTAGCTACATTTCATTTCTTTTTCCTTATAAATGCACTTAGAGCCCATGCCATAGCACAAAAACTCTTCAAGCTACCCAAGCATCAAATCACATGAAAATAAAAGCATTGCCCATAACAACCAAAAAAAATTTTTAAAATCCACCTTTGGACTTTTAGATCCATATTCTGTAAATAGCTGTGTGCTTAGTGCTGCAGTGTGGTTTGAATTAAGCGTTTGCTTGTGTTCTGCAGGGTTTGGAGCCGTATTTTGCACAGTGCTTAAATTTGTTGCTGGCATGTTAAGACCACGATATGCTAACGTACATGTCCTGAATTATATAATACTACTGAGCACCCTTTCTAATTTTCTTAATGCTGTGAGTCATTCGGCTTCTGGGCATTAGTTAAGTTGTTACATAGATGATTTCCCTCATAATTGTAGACAGTTTTGCTGCCTTGTTTTTCTCTTTTTCTTTGGCAAACAGGATTGTTTCACTAGTGGTAATAGAGTTGCCTGTTGCTATTGCGAGTTTAGCCAGCTGTGAAGCTGCACTTACATTTGTTATTACCCTGCACTTGGTTATGAAATACAGCCTATTAATTATTTCACTAAAATGTAGCCACTGGCCCCGATCCTGGGGGATATTCCACTTTCTCCTGCTGCTTTACATTTCCATTCATTTTAATGGCAGTTCAGGCTGTTTCTTTAGGTTTATGCGTAATTTCCCTTGGCTGTCACTGCCTGTTCCTTCTAGATACTTCAGTCAATATTTTCCACTGTTGATTAAACTCAGGTTTCTGCTCAGGAGCTGTCATTGTAACTTCTGGTCTCTTACTTCCCCCTCGATGCTATGGTTGAACATTGAGGTCCAGGGTGGAGGTCAGGGGTACAACACTTCTGATTCATTGTGGAACAGCTCTCCAGAATAATACCCATCTTTAAGCATTAAAACGTTTGACCCATAACCTGACTTGGTTGCTGCATTGGACATAATAGCTCCATTTTGATTTTTTTTTTTCCTTTGGCTCTAATTGGTATTGCAGTGGACTTGTTGGGAAGTTAATAGCTATCATGACGATTTTTATTTTCTAAATGAAACAATGCCCCCTGGTGCTCTAGGATTCAAGAGGTCTGATTTTACAGTCAAAATAAAAATAAAACCAAATAAAATCTTTTCAGACAGATACTTCTTGTCCGTAAATCTGCCAGCTACCACTCAAATGCTGTCACTGTCACTCACAGGGGATGGGGAAGAACACTGTCAGCACTGAGCAACAAAGAGAAGTCACAAGGAGAGTAACAGAGAATAAAAGCACACTTGGAAAGAGACACACGTTGGTTAGGCAGAGTAAAAGCAAATTACAGAAGAGGAAAATAAAATGAAAGGGTCAAGACAAGAAACAGTCTAATGAAAGGAACAGTCAGAGAAAAGTAAAATTAAAACCGTCTGCTTAATGAAATGTAAAATCTAGATAGTGATAGAGAAGAAGCAATAATATTAAAAAATGGAAGTCCTTTTTTATAAAAAGATTGAATTTAATAAAGGTATTACAGAAGAAAAGGACAAAGAGGGTAAGTGTGAAAAATACGCAATTGAGAGCATTAAATTAAAATGGCAAATCTAAAAAGGAAGAAAAAATAGAAGGTATATATTAAGTGCATGAATAGTACAGAAATTAGTAGAATAAATGTAGTTTGATATTTTCTGTGCACTAACAAAATAGATTACTGATGCAGAAATTTAAACCAAAGTCCCTCCGGAGTAAAAATGTAAGCAAAGCTGATAAGGAATGCAGTGAAACAGTTGACCTCTCTTCGGTTTGGCCTGTCACTTGCAATTGATTTTTTAAAAATTAAGATGCTAAATTACAAAATGGTTCCTGATGGGCATGGCACACATGCGAACCACAAGAACATTGCTTGTCCTGTTTGCAGACAGCAAACTCCAGCGCAGCGTGCCTTCTTGTAGCCTTACGGCTGATGGGAACCTCAGCTTTTGAAGACCAATCAATAGAGCAAAGACTGCCATGAATCACCATCTCTGATGGAGTGCGGGGCTATGAATGCTACCAGAGGTATCTGCAAAGCCAAAACAGACAGAAAAAATGAAGGCAGAAGAAAGGCAAAGGAAACCACCCCATTGCTGCAGCTGCAAGACGTGTAAACAACCCATGCTCTCAGGTTTTTTTTCAGTCACAGGCAAGGATAAAATAGCACAGCTCAGAAGCAGGGATGTCTGAAAATGGCTTTAAGGTAGCTTTATGTTCCCACAGTCCTGGAGCAGCAATGAGTCACTCAAGTCCCTCACTGTAAGTTAGAATAGCCTGAAGGCTGCTCTAAATCATTCTGGCTGCCAGTGACCCTGTAACAGCAGTGAGGGGTTGCTGGGGCATAGCAGTCTTGGCTGTACTTCTCTTCCTTTGGCTATGTCCTCTAGCCCGGCCAGAGGAGCTGTCGGGAGGGGGGTGAGGGGGAATTGGGGAGAAGAAGAGAAGGGAAAGCATAGAAATGGCTGTGATGCCTGTTCTGCTGGAAGACCCCTGCTTCTGCCACAGCTGGCATAGGGCCAGCAGCTGGTTGTGGTGGGAACTGATCCCAGCACGGGCAAGAGAGATTCTGTGGCTCTGCCATGGGCAGGTGCAGTGGTAGGGTTTGTTTTTAATAATCTGCTTTTCAAAGGTGTTTTTGGAGAGTTCTTCAGATGACATAGAGTCCCCTTTCCCTGGGAGTCTCATTGTGATGGGGAATGGTGTGTAGGTCCTACACGTTGGTGGGTGTTCATATTCTGTCACCACCATGGTTAGTTTTGTTAGTGTACCAATGTTAATCAGATACTATTCCTTACCCAATATCATGTGGCCTAGCAATAGCAATATTTAAATTAATGCTGCTATGTGGATTTATACCACTGAATGTAGCTTGTGATTTTAATTTGGTTTTTATTTACCTGCTCTTATGAACTAAATGCCTACCCCAGATTGCGAGAAAAACATGAGACTGATTTGTTTCTTTCTTTCCTTTCTTTTTTTCTTTTAAGAGGAAATTGCTGAAGAATTTAAATACCAAATATCCGCAATAACTTTTTGTTCAGTAATCCTAACTCCAGGTATTTCCATTTTGCATTTGGATGGGTTGATGCTGTTGTCAGTCACCTCTGAGGTGACCCTGTATGTGATGGAAGTTGCAGTTAAGAGTGTGATGTGTTTCCATACTCTTCTGTAAAAGTCCCAATCTTGCTACTTCAGTGTGAACAAAATGTTTGTGGCTTAGAAGGAGATCATGATGCTTTTCAAACCAAAGGGCATACGTTCTGAAACCTTCCCTTTCTCCCACTAAGCAGTGAACAGCCCAACCTTACTAGTGGGTAGCCATCAGAATTGGAATGCTATCGAACCGGTTAGTAACGACAGGTAATTGAGCGGGCTGTTAGAGGAGATCCTGTGGCAGAGGAAAAATTATTATCCCTTTTAATAATTCCTTAAAAGCAGTTCTCAAAATTTCATTTTCAGTCAACTGGGTATTCCATGATGTGCAACAGAAGTAGAGTGATTTTTTGAAGTACTGAGCAAGACCATTGGTCTTATAAGTAGTAGACATCTCCTATCTTGCATATGTCTGTAGTTATGCAGAGACATATGCATAACCTGCACGTGAAATGCAAAGGATATAGTTTATACTTCCAGATCTGGTTTAATAAAAGTGTAATGAGGTACCTTCCCAACTGACTAAACCTCTGTGAAGGCAGAGATAGAAGGTCACAGACATTCAGCCACTCACTGCCTCTAGCTATCTGAGGCAAAAGAATATGATCCTTTGACCAGCAAATGGTAGAAGAATGGTAGTTTGTAACTACAGGTGCGGTGTGCATGTAAGGGAGCACAGATGCTATAATCCATAATTAAGTTTAATGCCATTGATACTGTCGCTTATAATGTCTTGGCTTTTTCTCATAATTTAGAACAGAAGTTTTTAAAGGAAAAAAGAAAGATATATGTGTTGGTTGGATGTATGTCAACACTGGTTGACACAGTCAGCAGCTGAGGACTAGATCTTCAGGGTGTAAATTAATTTCACTCAGTTGATGCCAGGAGTGCTTTGTCAGTCTGCAGTACTGTAAGCTCTGTCCTGAGGACACCCAGTACTATCAGCAGGAACCTCTTACCCAGGATCAGTGGAGTTCCTTGGAAAGGATTCAGTGGTTTCCTGCCAAGAGCTTCAGCACCGGCAGTGGTCCTGAAGATCTAGTGCTGCCAGAAGAGACACATAACCTCTGTCTGTTGCCTTTAATCACAACTGAGGGGAAAACTGTTTCATGTTATCTTCAAGTCTGAAAACTGCTAACATCCCAAAATACTGAAGATCGTCTGATTCTGTGGGATTTGCCTGCTGCTGTCTTCTCCCTGGCCTTTTTAGGTAGGACAAATTGCAGCAATTAATAGTGGCATGTGGGAGACTATTCCAGAGTCTTACCTGTGTCCATTCAAACACAAAGACCTTTCTACAGTGGTGAGCATTTCATCCCATCCACAGTATTGTCTTAAAAATACCTATCAGTTCACCAGGTTGAGCAGTCATTGCAGCTAGTTCTGGTTCACAAAACAGAGGAACATTTATGGTAGCTTGGGGGAAGTGGTGAAAACTGGGTATTCTCTGCACTCCCAATTAATGCATAGGGCAGTACTGGAGAATACTTCCAGATGTATGCCTTTGCATGGGAGAACCCACTGAGCAGGTATCTTTGATTTAGCAGAAGGATGGAGCTGAAATCATGTCCTGACATGCAAGCGTTTTGGATTATTTAATAGCTTAATTTTTCCTTGAGGATTGATGGCTTAGTCTGTCATTTATTTGTTTGAGATATTTTATGATCTGATGATTTCTCCTCACATATTTTAGTCAGGCATATTATGTATCATTGTTGCTTTATGTTTTCTATTACTGGGAATTAATTTTTCACACAGTATCTTCATTTAATTATATAATACAATCACATGTGCATTTTGCATGAATAGGAAGAATCTGTTTTAATTTAGCCATTATATATTTTGCTATCTTGGGTTTTCCAGTTAAAATTCCCAAGTTTTTTGTTTTAGCATAACAATAGTCATATTCATTGCTTCTTACATTATAACAAAAGCACTCAGATGTCAGTTCATAGATTGACATAATCAGCTTTGTCTCTTAATTAGAAAAGAGAATAAAGCTGTTTAGGGGTGTCAATAAAATGACAGATGTATCATTAACAGAAGGCTACATTGGATCAGAATGGTGCAAATGCTTGGAATTGAAATGATAAAATTTTTTACTGATAACCTTTCATTTCTAATTTTCATTTTCTTAGGCTTTTTTTCTAATTGAAAAATAATAAAGCCAAAGGTACATAATACAGCATATAAATGGAACAATTATTGGTGATGGAGAACTTAAATTCCTCTGTAAAGACTCAAGTTTATAACCAAAGCAGAGCTATAGCTAGGCAAACCTGTTACTCAGGATTCCTGCCTACCCTCAAAACAAAATTCAGCATGGCCAGTGCACCCTTTGGCCCTGCCTTTGATGCACTCCTCATCATCCCTATGATGTCACCAATTGTTTATGAACAATGGGACAGCATGTAGATTTTAATATGAAATTCAGGACACACCCCATACCTGACTTCTTGGTGCAGCACACAACATGAAATCTTTTCACAATTAGTCTGAATAGTCAGGCCAGTATTGAGTTCAGTGAGTCCATATTTTGCACATTTCTCCATCAGTTTATGATGCTGTTGATATCCACCCTTTGGTATAATGGAAGTCCATTGTACTTGTAAGACACAGTGGCTTTCAGTTGGAACAAATAAAAATTGCAGAATCAGACTGCATTCAAAATATTCAAATACTGGGACAACGGGAAGTACATGCTTTGGGATTCAGGCATACAGATGGAAATAAGATTGCAAGCTGCATGTATGATCTATCTGAGGTGGCTCATCCCAGCAGGGTCTGACGTCCAGGGCATTCACAAGACCCAGCATCTCATATCAACTTTAATGGCAACCTGAGCTAGAGGATTTTCAGACTTCCTACAGATCCAACTGTCTTCTGGCAAGCAGTATTAAGGTCCTTCTAGGAAGAAATCTGGGCTGTTTTGTCTATTCAGCATCAGTCATATGACAAAATTTGAGGTGCAGATGGGCTAGCTGCCGGGTCAAGTAGCCAGCCACATGAGAGAGCACCCTTGAGTGTTCTCTAAAACACCCACACCCAACGGCTTTCTGTACCAGATGAGTGGCTGTACAGCCAGTCTCAGGCATTTCAGCAAAGGGAATGATGGATGGGTGAGCCACCTGGCCGTAGTCCCAAGTTTGCATCCATTTCTGCACAGTAATATGAACATGGATGAGGTGTCCTGAATCTTTGTCTCTTTCTCTGGCTGCATCCACTTTCTTTTCATTAGAACCTGTAAAGCTCATTATCTCCCCAATAGAAATGTTTTACACTTTTAAGATTTCATGAAGCTTTGACACTTCCATGAATTTTGTGTCCTGAATATAGACAGATGCCTCATCTGCTGTTTGGGATTCAGCATTTAGTTATGTGGGGCTTCAAAATAGGTGTAATAGTACTCAGCTGGAATAGCTGGTTCGAAAATATTGAACGTGTCTTTAATAAAATTTCTAATTTTCAAATTCAAGCCTTTTACTTGATAGAAGATGGAAATTACTGTTACCTGCGCCAGGGAGTTTAGATCTATCCTATACCCTTGAACCAAGGTAGGAAATTACTCAGTCGCTGAGGTGAGCAGCTCCGGTGCCGGCAGGATCCGCAGCGGAGCTTTCCAGCGTGGTGCACGGGGGATTTCCTGAACGGGGGGAACCTCCGGGGGACCCGAGAGAGCCACCAGGAGCCCGCAGCTCACACGACAGCGGTTGACGAGGCCTGTGCAGGGCCAGGAGCAATGGCGGCCAAGCCCCCACACGTATGAAAGAAGCCCTCAGGGAGCGTTGCGAGCAGGGTGGGCAGACAGGGCGTGGCGTGGCGGTTTGTGCTGCAATTCGTGTGGAAGGGCATGCAGGAAGGGCGCTGAAGCTCTGCCGGCTTGACCAGGGAGCAATGGGATCCACCTGGCAGAAAGCTATGGTCTCTCTGAGCTCTGCACCTGCCATAACTGCCACAGCTTCCCAGACAGAGCTCCGGCGGGAACACGCTGCCAGCCAGGTGCCAGCCTGCAGGCTGTGCCCGACTCGTAGGGCAGTACCGGCCGGCAGCAGTGAGCACACCTCTGGCAGGTGCGCCTGGGTAGAAGAACTCCTCTGCTTAGTGACAGAGCTCCGGGAGGGGGTGAGTAGGCTGAGGAGTATCAGGGAGTGCGAGAGAGAGATGGGCTACTGGAACGGCACCCCGCCTTCCCTGAGACAGGCCTAAGAGGCAGACAGGACGCATGATACGGAGGATTCCCTATCCTCGCTCTCCCTGGCTGGACACAGTGACTTAAGGGATAGGAGGCAATGGCGACGAGTTCCTGCCCGGCGCAGGATGCGCGTCTCCTCTGTGACTGCCCCACCTTCCCAGGTGCCCTTGCATAATAGGTATGAGGCTGTGCAAGTGGAACCGAACAATGACGAGGACAATGGTTCATCCAGCTTGGAGGTGTGGCTGAGGTTAAGTCGGCCTACGCCCTGCGTCAAAACTGCTTCCATAAAGAAAAAAAGACAGGTCATTCTCATAGGAGACTCCCTTCTGAAGGGAACAGAAGGCTCGATATGCAGACCAGACCCACTTCTTAGGGAAGTCTGCTGCCTCCCTGGAGCCTGGGTTAAAGGTGTGAAGAGAAAACTTCCTACCTTGGTACAGCCCTCAGATTAATATCCATTATTGATTTTTCAGATAGGCAGCGCTGAAGTTGCAACAACAAGTCCGAGGGCAATCAAGAGAGACTTCAGGGCCTTGGGATGACTGGTTAAGGGATCAGGAGCACAAGGAGTGTTCTCCTCTATCCTTCCAGTTGCAGGGAATGATGAGGGAAGAAACAGGAAGAGCCAGCAGGTCAATTCCTGGCTCCGAGCCTGGTATCACCGGCAGAATTTTGAGTCTTTTGATCACGGGTTGGTTTACACGACACCAGGGCCAGTTCTGTTTAATATCTTTATCAATGATCTGGATGAGGGCATTGAGTGCACCCTCAGTAAGTTTGCAGACAACACCAAGTTGGGTGGGAGTGTTGCTCTGCTTGAGGGGAGGAAGGCTCTGCAGAGGGATCTGGACAGGCTGCATCGATGGGCTGAGGCCAATTGTATGGGGTTTAACAAGGCCAAGTGCCGGGTCCTGCACTTGGGCCACAGCAACCCCATGCAACGCTACAGGCTTGGGGAAGAGTGGCTGGAAAGTTTCAGCCTGGCGGAAAAGGACCTGGGGGTGTTGGTTGACAGCCGCCTGAATATCAGCCAGCAGTGTGCCCAGGTGGCCAAGGAGGCCAATAGCATTCTGGCTTGTATCAAAAATAGCGTGGCCAGCAGGAGTAGGGAAGTGATCGTGCCCCTGTACTCAGCACTGGTGAGGCCGCACCTCAAATACTGTGTTCAGTTTTGGACCCCTCACAACAAGAGAGACATTGAGGTGCTGGAGCATGTCCAGAGAAGGGCAATGAAGCTGGTGAAGGGTCTAGAGCACAAGTCCTGTGAGGAGCGGCTGAGGGAACTGGGGTTGTTTAGCCTGGAGAAAAGGAGGCTGAGGGGAGACCTTATCGCTCTCTACAGGTACCTGAAAGGAGGTTGTAGAGAGGTGGGTGTCAGTCTCTTCTCCCAGGTCACAAGTGGTAGGACAAGAGGAAATGGCCTCAAGTTGCACCAGGGGAGGTTTAGATTGGATATTAGGAAAAACTTCAGCAAAAGGGCTGTCAAGCATTGGAAGAGGCTGCTCAGGGAAGTGGTTGAGTCACCATCCCTGGAGGTATTGAAAAGACGTGTAGATGTGGTGCTTAGGGATATGGTTTAGTGATGGGCTTGGTGGTGCTAGGTTAATGGTTGGACTTGATGATCTTAAAGTCTTTTCCAACCTAAACGATTCTATGATTCTATGAAATTATGCAATTGGACGGTATCTGTTTTGGAAAAAAAAGAAGAAAAGGATTATATATTTCCATAAATCTAGGACGGGCAGGTCTTGGACTCTTCAGAAAGGTGATCCTTTTATAACCCAAGTATTATTTTGTGCCAGAAACAACTTAGGAAAACAATCAAACAAGTGTTCATTTGCAATTGTAATCTCTGATTACAGTCCCCAAGTTGACATTTACTCAATTTAATTAAAAAAATTGAGAATTGTATTTATATTTTCTACTCCATCTCTCACAGCAGAGGGATTTAAAACATGTTCAGACCTGCAATGCCCCAGTTACTGTTCCATCTTGTGATCTTCATTTAATAATATTTTACTTTCTGTGACTGCAGAATGAAAATGTATTCTTGCTTTACCTAAAACTGGAATTAGTTAGGTTACCTAAAACCGACAAGGATGTTGTACATTCCAGAGAACTCACACAAATACAGGGCCAAGAGCTTCATTTAGGTTTAACCCTTATGCCCTTGAACACAATAGGATTTACGTAAATATTTAAATATTTTAAATTTAAGGGCAACACCAGACCAGTTAAAGGAATATATTTTCCAAGCATCAAACCTTTGTTTTCAGGCAATACACTGAAGTTCTTAAATTAATACAGGCTCAGCAGAGTTTTAGGCTCAGGAGAGGGAAAAGCAGATGAGAGCACCCCAGGGGGAGGTCGGGCAGAGATTGCCTGTGAGACACACGACCCACTGCCCAGCTCACAGGGTGTCTGCGTGGGCTGCGGGTGGCTGCAGACTGCTCCGCAAATCCGCCCAAGGAGGAGAAAGCACAACCACCCCTCGCGTTAGTCCTTTCAGCATCCTAGGAAAAGCTGTGGGCATGCTGAGAAGGCTGCGACTGTCTGCATTCTGATATTTGCTAAATAAAATTGAGGAGCAGCTGTTTTGTGGGAAATATATTTAAGATTTTTTTTAATCTTTAAAAATAAAAATGTTTTAAGATACTTCAGAATTTCCCTCGTAATGAGAGGTCTAGTTTCAGGCTAGTCCTACCCAGAAATGCTCAGTAAAAGTCTGCACTTCATGTCCGCTCACTTCGGACTAGGTGCTCGATGGGTTGCTGTTACATAGCATGTAGCATGAATTATAGAAGGGTGCTGCTCATACGTATGGTAATACTACCCAGCCCTAGAAAAATAAATTTGCAAATGATCAGGTTTGTTGCCCTGTAATTTTGGCAGCTTGTTAAGGCAGGGACAGGACTTATCCAACTATGAACTGTGAGAAGGTCTGGCTTGAAAAAGACCCGTGTGTGCTATTGCAGGCAGGGGCAGAGCCAAAGCAGAGCTCAAGGAAAGAGAAGGAGGGAAAGGGTGCAAGTGAAATGTTTTCTGCAAGTGAAATGGAAAACAGAGTGATGAAGTTTTGGAAGAAGAGGGGGGATGTGAGGAAAGAGCGTAGAAGCACATCTAGGAAGAGGGAAGAAAAGGAGAAACTTGTTGCAACTAGTGAGGGGCAAAAGAGGAAGAATGCGGATTGCAACATGCTTTCTGCTGAAATAAATCACCTATAGAGAGAATTAAAATCAGTTCAGATGGAGAAACTGAGATGTTAATCTAGGCTGGTGGCAGAAGGAGGTGAAGCAGGAGAGAATGAATGTGTAGTGGAGGGTCTGGTTACAAGACTGTTTCTCTTAACATGTGCAATAGACTTGTAGCACTGGGAGGAAAAGAGAGAAAACAAGGATCTGGGAAGCAAGTGTGTGTAATACTTTAAAAGGGAAGAAGACTTTCTAATACTACATTCATGTTACAAACATTAAGGCTTTCGAAACATTCACCTGAGTACAGTATTCAGTTGCTGGTTTACTGCGATACGTGCATTAGTGACAGGATTAGTTCCCTTCTCTCAGTGTGTCATTTCAACTTTGAGTTGTATTTACAAGTAAGTGGACTAAGTAACGTACCTGGGATATTTTTTTATTTATTCAACTGTTCAGACTATACTTTGGAATTTTTCAATACATTTTTGAACAAAACATATATGTCCTGACCGTTAATTCTGTAATACAATTCATGAAATGTCTGACATCTGAAGCTCTAGGGGGAGAGGAGGGAAATTGCTTGCAGATCACCATGTGCTGCTGTGCTTCCACTGGGGGAATGCATGGCCATAACTGTGGGAGTAATGAAATCGTTAATTAAAGACTTCATAGTTGTGTTGCATCGCTTTTCAAAGATTAAATGCAAAATTTTTTATTCATCTAAAGCTATTTGCGTGCAGATTTTAAGACAGAGTAAGTGGCCCTGTTTCTCTAGTTAATTACCTCAATAAATCAGGAGTGGGCTGCTGGTATTTGAAAATCATGTCCATGGTAGACAGCGAGCGAGAGAACAGTTTTCTGCAGCGTTCTGTTGTTGGCCTATAACAGTATATAATGCACTCAAGTCAAAAGGGTGGTACTGATACTCACGATACTACCATGGTTATAACATCAGAAGTTTACTGAAATAAAACTAAATATTGCAATAAAACTAAATGTTTGTGTTACTGTTACAAAAAAATTGCAACACCACTCATTTTTTCCTATGGTGAAAGTACTCTCTGTTTGCATATATGCATATGTGTGTGCATATATAGAAATAAGTATGCTTATATACAGATAATCTGTGTTCATAAATACATGTGCACACACACATGCATTCTGAATGAGTTGTGCTTGCTTCTTGAAAATGGCTAATATTCCCTGGAACGGGAAATGGAGAGAGGGAGTCATTTTATTGATACTAGTCCATCTCACAAATGAAGATCAATTTTGCAATGGACACTGTAGACATATACTGGAGAAAGGCTGTTCCTATCTCTGTCTAAGACAGGAGACAACAGATGGGTACAGGCAGACAGAGCATGGTGGGGAAACTGGGCAAGAGTGACCAGCAGCCTTATGCATTCTCTATGCCAGTGCAGTATGTATGTGGTCTGCAGTGGTGACAGTGGTGATCAGGATTCAAGAAGGGATTTGACTGAGGATGAACTGGAAGTGAAAGCAGGCAGACAATATTTGGACTAAGAATATATTGCAGGAGATGAGAGCAGAGGCTCCCCAGATCTGAACAGGAGCTTGGTTTGAGAAGAAGGTTAACAGTGGGTGAGCGAAGGGGCTGAATGGTGGTGGCAGGTCCATGGAGGCACCCCATGGTGCCCATCTAGAGGGATGGGCAGCCAGGGTGGAAGTACATAGAGGAATCGTGGGGAGGAGAAAAAAGTTCGCAGATGAGTGGGCCAGGCAAACTGACATAAAAGAACCAAATGTGGGAAGAGACATGACAGAATTAGGGAAATGTAGGGGAGTCATCCTCTCTTTGCTACCTAAGTAAGCAACTCTAACCTATCTGTATCGTTAATAAAGACCAATACTTCCAAAAAGCCTTTTCACTCCTTTTCTCTCTCTTGATTATAGAGAACTTAAAAGATGTCCAGCTTAACCAAGATACCAAACTTTTGGACAGCTCAGTTACATGAAATGAAGGGTCTATTTTCATTACCCTTTTTGTTCTAGTGAACATCCTGCATTATTAGCATTCATACAGTTTTATAGGAAATAACATTTGAGGTTTGCAATTAATGTTTTTTTTTTACTTCTGAAATTATATACTACATACTCAAAGAAAATACAGTTGCTGCAAACAGAAGCGGCAATATCTTTCCATCTAACATTCTCTTCTCTTTCCTTGTTACCAGGGTTTTTTTTAAACATGATAATGTCCCACCACTGTTTCTGAGATTTCCTGAATTTATTTGTTTGCTCTTTATTACGTAAGGAATGATTTCTGCCTGTTTGAATATATTTCTGTGGGGAGTGCTGACATTCTTATCCACACTTCACTTGTCATTTCTAGGCCAGACGGTTAATATGATTTCCTACTATGAGCTACTTACTGCGTACAGTTTTAACATGTGTTGCAGCAAGGCAGTATATTAAAGTGCAGAAATGGCTTATGAAAGAGATGGATTTTAGGTGAGAGTCATTGGGTTCTCTTAGGTAAAGTCAGTTAATGTGCAGCATAAATATGTTCCTGGTAGTGGTAGAAGGAAATTCTGATGGACTTCATATTCTGATCCCATCGTTCTCACATGAATACAGGAAAAAAAGTGTTTAAGTTTGTGGATAATGCCAAAAGAGGAGCGGCTGCAAGCCTGCAAAGGAGGGATTAGCGTTCCAAATGGCGAACTGGAAAACACAGAGGACTAATCAACAGCATCTGGACAGGACCACGATCTTTTCTCTGCGAAAAGGCTGAGGGCTGTAATGGTTCCCAAGCTGGGTTTTTATCAACACTGTGGTGATTTTGCAGAGAAAGCCAAGGTTGTGCTGGGAGGCAAGGCCAGATGTGTCGCCCTCGAGATGGAAGAGGTAATTGCTCTGCTGAGCTCAGTGTAGGACACTGCCATAGAGAAAGGTGTGGGCCAACGTTAGAAAATCAAGAGGGGAAGTGACATAAGTATGTAGAGGTTTAGAAAATAGTTATGAGGAAATAGTGGGAAAATTTGAGGTTGTTTAACCTAAAGAAGACTAAGGGACAACATGGTAAGTACCTTTAAATACATTAAGTGCTCCTGCAAGAAGTGAAGGAAATCATTTATTCTCTTATCGTTCGCAGGCAGAATGAGAAGTAGCAGGCTTGAGGTATGACATGAAGATAAAGATTAGATGTGAGGAGAAACTTTCTGATAATAAGGACAGGTTGCTTGAGGAGACTGTAGAGACTCTTACTGAGTATCTTCAAAAACAGCATAGACAAATATGAGGGAAGATATTGGTGCACAGAACCCTACCTGCGATATGAGGCATGGAATCAGTAACTTCTCATCATCCCTTCCTAGCCAATTTTTCTTTGATTAAATCTGAATTAAGAAAGGAAAAGCCCTGGGCTGGGCAAGTGATCTCAAATGTAAAATGTAATAGAAAAACTTTGGGCTTGGTCAGGGAAAGTGTTGAATACTCATGGCTGCTGTCACTGACCTCACCCAGAGCAGAAACAAAGTAGGATTTCAAGGATGGGGCCATAAGCGCTGAATTTATATTAATTTCTAATATTGCTGAATTATTGTCACATTGACCAGGTCTTGTCTTCACCATGACTCCTATCCTGGCTGTTATGAAACTTTACATTACATTTTATGTAGGACCTTTCTGGGAATTTTCAGCCTCTGATAAAACCTGAGCCAAAAGGGCTTTTTCAGTGGGTTTCCATTTTAAAACTGTTCAGATTACTTTCCCATGATGGTATTTACTTGCCTTTTGGCTTTTTAGGCAATGTCCCCACCCATCACTCCAAGTAGTGGTTGAATTTATGGATGTATCCTTCAACACACAGTTCTAAAGTGTGAAGAGTTGGTATGAACAATGTCAACCTATAATTGTTGAGATAATTTAGCCTAAAAAACTGCAGAGGAATAAGATTTCCTAGAGAGCAATGTTTCAGAGCTGCTGAATGAGTTGTTGAGTATTGGTATTTTTTGGATATTTGGGGATGACCCAAATGAAATTACTGGAAGAGAGAAAAAAGAAGAAGCTCCTGTGATTAGTGGATTACAACACAAGGTAGAGATCTTAGCACCAAAAAGCTTGTATGCTTTTACATAAAAAAGGGGATTTTGATTAAAATCCCAAAAGTTCTTGACATGAAAAACTTTCAACAAAAGGATTGCATTTTTCTGTGGAAAAGAAAATGACTGTAAAAATTCACTGGTCGGTTGGTTTGTTTTCATCAGCATTTCTCCCAGTTTGTCTCACATTACCACTAGAGTCTGCCTCTGCTGTACTGCTCTTTTTGGAAGCGCGGATAAACTCTTCTCTCCTTGGTGTGCTCAAAAGTGTATTTACTACTTTTTCCTGAGTCTTTTTCCTTTTCTTTTACGAGTGATCTTTATCCTAATGAAAGAGAGGAGGTTATCAGTATTGCAGTGTGAAATCACTTTACCTAGACAAAAGTATAGGTGACGGCAGCGTGAGTTTTTTTCCATCCGAGGGCTCTTGTTTCTTCTTCTTCGCTGAATCAATCCATGTCTGCACCGCTCTGTCAAGACTCGTCCTGATGCATCTATTTACTCCACATAAGCCTCCAAATAGTGATCAGAGAGGAGCAGCATCTGGTCCTTACCTCCATAGGAGGTATGTAAGCTGAGAATTCAAAGGTAGAAGACTGTATATTGCTAACACTCTCATCTGGCTTGTTCTGCAGGGAATACTTTTTCATTCCTCATGTATTCAACCTGGAAAATTTCGAGTTCCAGGAGGTCACTGAGGCAGATAATCTAGACAGGGTATTTAAGGCATGCATGATTTTATAAGTATCAAAAAATTGTGTTGTGGAAGATAATATTTTTTTCTGTCCTCATAGATACAAAACACCTAATGCTATGAGCAGGTCTGGGGGGAAAACTGTAACTGCTAAATTAAAAAAAATAGGAAGATAGACTTACTGGCTTTCTCCTAAGTTTCCTGTGTTCTCTCTCTCATAATACAAGAAGACACTCCAGACACCACGTTTCTGGGGATTACCTTTCTTGGGGTTGAAGCCTTTAGCCTCATTCTTTTCCTTACAATTTGAGCGTTCATAAGCCCCTGGAAAGACACTGTCTGTCATGTCTTGTTGCTTGAATATTGTAATCGAGCCCGTGAATAATCTCAAACTGCCTTGACATGTTCATAATAGCTTTTGTTCTACTTCTGTACCCATCCACTTCCATTCCTTGAAGTCCCCCAGCACAGCGTGTTCCAGCTTGGACGTGGTATGTGATGGTTTGACCAGAGACGCTATGGAAAAATCAGACCTATACCTGTAATTTTTGTGGATGGTGACGATGGTTTGGAAAGTGAAAATGATCCCTTGGTGGCAAACGATATTGTTAGACCTTTTTCTCCCTGGTTTGCTGTTTTTTTCGCCCTTTGGCGAAAGTTTTTGAGAAGTGGTCAGCTGAACCAGTGGTACCCTGCAGAGTGACGTGTTCATGTAGGGCTTTTTCAGCTGTGCTGTGTGCAGTGAAGGCTGCGTTAACACCAGATGCCAATCATACACCACTGGTGGATTTGCAAGATTATAGGACAGGAAAAAAGATGAAGGTTAAGCACAGGGCACAATAGAGATTACTTATGGTAATGAATTGTATAATTTTTCTAGACAGATCTGGATTAATGTTTATCCCAGGCAAGAGATTACTGTATGTCTGATTCTAGTTGTAAACAGACATTATTAAACAGAAGGTTTATGTTCATGAAATGCGACTATGGGTGTTAAAGCACTTGTGATTTATTATGTGCAAAGAGAAAAATTAACCTGTTCATCTGCTATAGTACGAGATGCGCTGTGGATTTTTGCATAATTTGGAAGGCATCTGCTCCTTTGGAATACAAATAACCAGTGAAATGAGAAGGATTCTCCTCTCATTTACACTGATCCTATGCCCTACACTGCAGAGGAGCTGAAGTGGTGTAACCAGCAAAAGAATAGTCTTGTGTGCTTTTATAAAGCAACACTATTTCTATGAGAGATAATGTTGACAAAGTCTATTTGCTTGTGAATCTTTAGGGTATTTTCTTTACAATTAAAAAAACAATGTTAATGTTCAGAGACCTTAACAAATTACCTTATTTGGATTTCCCAAATAATTCCCTTTCACTAATTGAAAACATAATGTCGAGAGATGTTGAATTTAAAAACCATATTTTTTAATCTATTTTTCACGTAATTTGCCTTGCGGCTGATTTTTCTCCTGCTTTGTTGCATGACTGCTGCTTAGCATAAGTGAGACATAGGTACATCATCCACATTTTTTAATACTGTCTTACCTCAGTAGCTAAATAATCACACCTGAGTCAGTGACTTCTGTGTTTTGGGTGAGCTGAAAAATCTCCCTTAAGGAAACTGTAAACAAACTCCAAAACTTTCCTTCTTTGTTCGAGTAGACATTTCAACTTTATTACTTGCTAACAACGAAGTATCTTTTCTCTGTGAAAGCAAAGAAAAATTACAGTTATCAAAATCTGTTCATTCTATTTACAGGCTGTATTTGTAGCCAGCTGATTTTTGCGTAATGCCATTTGAAATTATCCATTTAACAATGATGGATGATACAACTGGGTTGCTTTCCCTCCACTTTGTAACTGATCCGTCTACTTATAGATTGCATTGGACATGTTGCTGATGCTTTATTTGTAAAATTCACTCACATATGTGAGAAATTTGTCCATTGAGTCTTACTGACTTCAGAGAGGCTTCTCAGATAAGTAAAGATATTCTTGTATATAAGCAAAACCAGCCCAATCTCTAAAAAACATAGGAACGTGGTGCAAAAAGGCCTGGGAATATTACAAGGTGTGTTAAGTGAATTAGAATTTAAGCAGTTAAACCAGGACTGAATAAAACGTAATCTGGTAAGACGTTCTGAATGCTTCAATTAAAAAAGTTGCAGTCTTAAATTGCCATCAAAACACTTCATATTGCTTTTTTATATTTCTTAACTGTATTTTATATTTGATACAAAAATATATATATTATATCATGAGAAAAATTTAACATTTGTAATATTTTGCTTAATTATCACATTTTACAACAGCTGTGAAGTGTGAGTCCGGAGTTAAAAGTTTGTCAACAAATTAATTACCCAGTAAAAGTTTCTGTGGGCTTTGTTAATGGTTCAGTGTAGCATCTGAAGGCAATGGGAACTTCTGGAAGTACCCGGGATGAGGGTGAGAGTCCTGAAGGAAGCCGGGGTCAGCTGAACTGCGCTGCTTAAAAGTTTGTGCAGCGAAGCATTGTGTTTTGGGAGGCACTAAAACATACACGGTGCTCTTTTCTTTGCTGTGTGTTGGCAGACATCTATAAGTCATGAAGATGACCTCCCTCTTCCAAAGAGAAGAAAAGCTAGAAATGAAGACACATTTCTGTTATCAGTCTGCTGTGGGTCGTAAGTTGAGCTGGTGTTATATTTTCCTCTAAAAGCTGCATAGCCTTGACACAGTGTTTAACAGTGTTAAGCTTATTGCTGCTGAGCTAAACATGTCTGAAGCGAACGATGACCCTCACGTCTTTGCGATAGCAAAATGTCTCCCTGATGTGATCCTGCAGACTTGGAGCATTAAGTTAATTTTCCCCTGGATTTCTGAGCTGCCTCCTTTTTACCCAGTGGAGAGCTTGTGAAGAATACAGCTTCTGACCGAATGACAGAACGTGGAGGGTGAAATTAGATGCATTCAATTAGAAGATGACAAAAAGCCTATCTAAATATTTGTCAGGATGCTACTTACGGGATGTAGTGTCCAGGCCGGGAAGTGAAAGGAGGCCGCTCTCGGGACTTAATAGTTTGGGGGGGAGAAATGGGTAAATCACCCAGATTCTTTGTGGGCTTGGAGAGGATAATTGAGGGTATCGAGTGGGCCGTTATGCTTCCAGGGCTGGTGATCCCTCTCATGTAATCTCAGATTAGTTCTTTTCTTGTATTCACTTAATACAGAATTAACCGCTACAAAGTTTTCTGCACTACTTGAGTAAATAGCGTTGTTATTTGACCTCTAGAGGATGGATAATGCAGTGGTTTATGGGAGGTATTGTAAAAAGAGATGCTCCACCTTCTCCACAATTAAAAAAAAACACCACAAAGCAAACAAACAAAACCTCAAAGCCACAAAACCCAAAGAAATTAAAAAGCCAGGGCAAATGTATTGGCTGTGAGATTGTCAGGTTTGGACCAGAAGGTTTACTGGTTTTCCAGAGGACAAAAGGACATTCTTGAAAACTAACATTCAGAATTAGTAGTCAGTTAAACAGAAAGAGATCAAGATATGCACTCGGTTTGGCCACATCTGTTTATCTGTAAATTAAATTTATAGCAACTTTTTAAAGTAAGAGGTCAAATCCCTTGTAATTTCCTGCTCAGAAAGTTTTAATTACAAAAATAAAAATTTTAAATGCAGCATATCATGTTGACTTTTTTTTTTTTTTTTTCATTTCTGCTACAGCAGTTCAAGGGAGAATGTGACTATGATAGGGTTAATCCAGCTACATAAAAATCCATGCTGTGTATGATAGTAGTAAAGCTTGTGATCCCTTGATCTTTGATTAGATCCAAGCTAGTAAATATCTTGTGTTTAATCAGAATGAGTTGTTCTGCATGTAGTATAAGTCACCTTCACAGATGGGATGTAGCAGCAGAGTTGTTCGTGAATATTTGTTTTAATCCTTTCCAGAGCAAGCACGCTTTATGTTTCTTTGTTGTAAATCAGATTCAAGCAACTAAAGACCAGCAAGAAGGAAAGACATTTACTTGCAGTCAGGAATAGGACAGTGTGGGAACCTTTTTTCCTTTTTAAAGAAAAATGTAACTTATTAGATTTTTCAAAGGTATTTTATACTATTCCATAAACAGAACTAACACACCGTGGCTGCTTTTTTAGACTGGGATGCAAATATCATTATCTAGAATTTCATCTTAACCTGTTCATACACGTTCATAGCTTAGGAGACTATAAATATACAGAGGCTAAGATTTATTATGGTAAATGTTTGGCCTCTATTATTATTCTATATTTTAAAGATATTTAGTTAGAGTGGTAGCTGGTCTGTGTTCTGGTAAACTGAAATTCTTAAAATGTTATCTGTAAGGCTAGTTGTTTTGTGTGGTACGTTGGCGTCCTATTTACCTAAATCTGTCATAATTGCCTTCTGATACATCTTCCTCTGACACACCAAATATTGAAAATGAGAGGACTCTTTGCTGGGAGATTTTCCACCGAATGTCATTTTTCTGTGTTCGTAACTTGACGGTAATAACTGGACGACCTGTAGTTAAATGCATCTCAATTTCTCTCACTTATTTTTCCTAATCACCACACAGAGCCTTCTGTGCTCAGAGGTGTGATTAGATTTAACCTGCCATCATATCTGAAGAACTTTCTGTACAACATATTATACATTGCAAGAATTATATATGTAGATGGTGGGTCTAAGTGTAATATATAAATAGAGATAAAGATGAGTTGCTCTTATGGCAAAGTTAATTCCTGATTATTTATTTTTCTGTTTTTAACAGGAAGACTGGAGAGCCCCCGCTAATAAATGGCTGGATTCCTTACCTTGGGAAGGCTTTGATTTTTAGAAAAGATGCTTTCAAATTCTTACTGGATCAGCAAAAGAAACTTGGAGATATTTTCACTGTACATATTGCTGGTGAGAAATATTTTAGTATTTCTCTTGATTTTTTCCATCAGTGAAGTTAAATACTAATTCAAATGTTTAGTTTAGAATCTTCCTTAACCAAAAACATTTTTGTGTAGCGTGGGCCAATAAAAATTACTTAAATTCACATGTATTGTATGCATAATGAGAATCCATAGGATATAATTATGAGCATGTGTATTTATATACAGCTATAGGTATATATGCATGTTGATAGAATTTGTAGGCATGTAATGTATGAACATAGATTTTGCCAGCACATTTAATTGTGTATTGTGGGGTTTTTTTCCTAAAGAAGGGAGAACTAACATCATCTTGACACCGCACAGAAAAATATCAGATTAAATTTAGAAAACACTTAAGAAAAAAAGTGCAGAATATGTTCTCACACATTTTACAACTGGTTGACAGGAACACAAGGGAATGAATGACACATTGACTCAGTGATACAATCAGGACTGGAACACAGAAACTTCCCGTTGCCAGCCTCTTACTCTGATCATGCTTGCTGAAAATAACAATATAATAAAGTATGATATAACCTTGCTGCTTTCTGTATTTATAGCTGTATTACTACACTAGCTTGAATACAAACATTTGAGTGAGTTCATGTAGACACTTAGCTGTAGAAGAAAAACATAGAATGAAACTAGAATCTTGAATGAAACTTAAATATATAAATGTACATATATATATACATACACATATGCACTTTTTACTAAAATCAATTTAAAATTCAGTATTTTCGTCTGTTCAGAAAAAGGCAAACTCTTATTAGTTTAGGTGGATGTAATGGATCTTTTGCCCCTTTACATGCTGATATCCTTGTTCAAATGATCAAGTTTAGAGTTAAGTCTATCTCGTTTTTAGCTATTCCTGTATTTTTAGGGAGTTTCAAATAAAAACGTAAAGTGTAAAGTATAAAGTTTGTTTTGTAATTTCATGGCAGTAGCATTAGCTTTATATTTTCATATAAGTAATATTTTGCAATAAAAATAATTTTTTTCTTCAAAAGTCAATTAATTAAATTGCAAGCCGTATGTTTAATTAATAAAATTTTTCTTCTTCTTACCAAATCTGTTCTTTTTTTTCCTTTGGAAGAGCATTTTTACTGCTATTAAATGTGTGATTTTTTTATTCATTCAGGGTTTTTTCTTTGGAAACTGGTATGCTCAGATTTTTTTCCATCTTGAAAGTGAGTTTGACACATTACAAGACCAACTTTTGTTTAAATACAGTCTTTTTTATTGTTAATGTACATTCACACTATATACAGTTGTGGCTTCTTACAAATACAGATTAATAATTATAATTCAGAGACTACCTTAGTACATTCATAAAACCAGATACAGTCATACTTCAGAATCCTTAATGTGTTTAATCAATTATTTGTTTCTCTTTCACCTCTTTATTATTTTATGCAAGACTATGTTTAGAGATTTGTGCGTTTAAGCAATCTATGAGTGTAATTAGTTTCACGAATTTCTATTTAATGCTAAACAAAATTCCATTTCAACTTATCTCCCTATGTTCAGATATTTTGAGGAAGCCTTCCTTGATAGAGACTGAGGTAAACAGAGTGAGTTCTGGATATCATTTCAGCCTTATGCAGGGAAATCTTTGATTTTGTGAATTTGTCATATCAGAGATACCACTTTAAGTTCTCTTTTTTTGGTATAAAAATATTGACTGTCAAGACTTCACTAAGGAGAAACAGTTTGTCATCCACAAGTCAAGGAAGAAGCCGAAGCTAGTTAGTGCCTCCTATCATGTCCTGATCCGAAGACATACAGGATTTCTATATGTCTTACTGATTTGACAAAGATGATGCTTATACGTTCGGCAAACATAGTGTAGCCTGCTGTATATGGACTATCATTACTTTACCCCCATGGTGGGTGTCTAAAGGTCCTGTCAAAAAATTCTATCAATATATATTGTTCTAATTATTGGTTCTCAAACTAGTTCATTTGGAAAATGCGGAACGATGCTTGGAGTTTCTGGCATTGCCCCGTACCGGTAATGCGATTTCGCTGATTGTACTTTCCCATGTGATGAGCAAATGATTGTCATCCCTAAAAGTCGCAAGGGACATGGATGTCATCTTAATAAAGAAATTAAAAAGCACATCTTTCTATGAGAAACAATGTAAATTCCTGACCTGTCGCAGAAAATAGTTCTCTAATTGGTATTGTGTGGTGGTGCAGCAGAATCGTTTTCCCCAAACGTCACGGCGGCGAAGCACCACTGTACATCATTGTCAGCAGTTCAGCAGAATCTCCCTAATAAGAGGACGATTACGTAAATACGATAGTCTTAAAAAAAAAAAAAAAAAAACGAGAAAAGAAAAGAATAAGGAGGGGAAAGAGAGAGAGAGACAGAGAGTCTGTGGTGTTGAGATGATCATACTTCCCAAGCCAACCTCTCTGCTTGTTAAGGGTCAGCAGCATAGGCAGACGGCTAGGTAAGAACTTAAAGAGCTTGAAACAGTTTTGGCATTGTTTCTCGGGATTAAACTTTGTCTCCTTTTCCTGACCAGTTATTAGGAATGATACCGAACCTTACAACACTCTCTCTGAGACTAACTCAACTTTTAATAAAATAATCTTAGGGTTTTTTACTAAGCACAGTTGCCTTTTTGAATACTGCTGCTAAGTCATTCTTTTCTTTTAAATCATGATACACCTACAGTAACATATCACGTTTTTCTCTCCTAGGCAAAAGGTAATTTACATTAACTCCTTACCAAGCTGAAGCCTGCTGCAAGCATTACCAAAATAACATCCATCATTAGATGCCATCTGAAATGCTTGTCTTTCATCATTAGCATTAAAAAGCTCCAGAATGCATTATTAGAGTAATTTCTTAACTATCATACAAATACTGGCTTCTGTACTCAGATTTACCAAAGTTGACAATTTTCATATTTTCCACATCAATCTTCTATTTCTAGGAGACTATAAACTAAAGGGAGATAACCAGGCTATTTGCAGCATGGGTGTAATGCAGACTGAAGGATTGGACGGGGAAATATGAATTCTCTGTATCCATATTAAAAAAAAAATCAGAGGGCTTTTTACAGAAACAAGCATACATCTCTTATTTTGGCTTGTTTCTACAGTACTAAATAAAATAGCTCAGTGACTTAAACTATTGAGATTTGGAGTGTGACATTTCTGTATGGACATGTCTACTTAGTTTTTTGTGTTGAAGGATTTTTTTACAATCTAACAAGGAAAGGCTTGGTCCCCAGCAGTTTCTATATAAATACCTTCAATATTTAAGGCTTTCTGATTTGTGGAGCGTGTGATATGCCTCCACTTTTGGCTGATCTGGCATTTACCGTTACCGGTACTCTGATGGAAACTCATGAGCATCAAGATTTTGGTTCGGTTTCAGAAAAGGCTACTTTTAAGAGGTGGTTCTTGGCATTAGCTGCAATGGAAAGGCATGGGAGGGGAAGGGGGAAGCTGCATTTTAAAATACTGAATAATAACTCATAATTTTAGGAAAAATTTGCCTTTGTTGGTCTCTGACACCACCAGGGACAATCAGTGGGAAGAGACCTCATGAGGGACAACGACAGGATTTAAAAAGCAAAATTAAGAACCGTATTGACACTTACAAAATTTAAAATCATAACTTGAGGTGAGAAAGTTGGTTCCAGTTCGGATGTTTGCTGCTCAGGGTAGAGGAGGTGTTGGGGCATGGCTCTGTAATTAGCAATCTGTTCCTGTATGGAAGAGACTGGGGTAACCGGTGTAGCCGCGCAGTGCATCTGTGTGCGAGTACGACTGTAATTGCTAAAGGCTCCCATACCCACTTTCACAACAACAACTTACTAACTGCAGTTAATTAGCTCTAGATTTTAGTCTTTTTCTAATTAAAAGATCTAAAATTAGATTCTCATTGAGGTACATAAACAAGCTGCCTTTGTTATAGAGGGGTTCTGCTTTTCTGACTATACAGACCTTTACTAAATGCGGTAATAAAAGTATTTTGCTTTATGTGTTTATGTATATTGTTGATGTGCACCGATGTGGTCTGGAGCCTGAATTGATTCTACAAAACGAATTATATTTTGGTGCGTACTTACTTTTTGCTACCAGGAACCTGATGAGAATAATAAAAATCAGGATCTGTGATAATCTGTTTCTCAGAGATTTTTTTTTCAAGGTATGTGCTAGTGTTGAGTGAGTTTTGATTTAAAATTATTGCTAAAATAGTTTGTTTGTCTGAAAACTCATTTGCTAAAAATCATTTTCTTACTTAAAAAATGATAAGAATTGATGTGCGTTTGCTAAGTGTCTGATTAAAGATCACAAAGAAACTCATATTTTGCATCAGAAATAAGCAGATGGTGGACAGATGGTTTAAATTAATATTAATTAAAAATCTTAACTTAAATTGTTTACCCTGTAAACGCAAAGTTAGGAAGCCAGCTTTCATCTTTAGGGTTAATAACACTCCAAATCTATTTATTAAAAATTGCTCCAATGGGCATTCTTTCCAAGCTTTGATTGCAAAGATGGTAGCCGCAATAAAGAGTATGACAGTGGGCAAAAGCTAGAAAGATAGAGCAATTCTAGGACTCTTAACAAAGATCCTGCAGAGGTCGAGACTAAAATTCCTGTCAGCCTCTCTGGGCTGGGAAGGAAGAAATGGTCAGAAAAGAGGACTGGGAATTCAGGATCTCTTTTTCGTGCCGGTTTCTTCATATATTTATTTTTTTTAAATGAATTTACATCTATGATTTGTTATGTTACAGTAAAGCAAACTCTAAGAGTACCTTAAAAACCTTCACACGCTGTTGACAAAAAAAAGGGAGTCAAATTCTGTCTGGATTTATCCCTTGTGTGTCCTTACTGGTTCTCTGGGATTGCAGTGGATGTAATCGGGGGGAAATTATGGCAACTGGTAATTGCAGAGGAAGTCCAGAGTGCACCCAGATTTACCATAGAGCACTGTGTGTATATACAAGTCAGAATACAGAATAAGTATGATAATTCAAATATCACTATATGGTAACCATGGATACTTGTTGACATTTTTAGTGGTAATGACTACTTTATCTCAGGACATCTGTCACGGAGCCAAATTTGGTCCTCAGTTAAGCATGTAGTGTTTGTTCCCATTAAAATCAAAGGAGATTTGTCCCTTTAGTGAGACAGAATTAGACTGTAAGTGCTGGAAGCTTTGCTATTTTTCCGAGTTTATAACTAGGATATTTCACAGAGGATGTGTACATTTTAATGGGTACCCTTTTTCCCTAATGCACCTCTCCATTCAAGTTAAGAATCAAGAACTCTAAATTTAGATTTAACATGGAATCATCTATAAAGAGTTAAGATTTAATTGAGCTTTGGGTGCGTTAGCATTTTGATTCATGCTAGTTCACCAAAATGCTCTTCTTTAGTAGTTGACTTAAAGTTTAGGGAGAAATTGCAGGATTTTTCTGGCATGGGCAACTTGGAAAAGCGTCAAACTTGATGCAACCCTGTTCCTCTGTACAGGCAGCTGAAGGTACGGCCGTGTCACCTCACTGAGTGCCTCGGGAAGGGTGGGAAGTTGTCGGTGCACTCTGGCACAATGGATGATAGCGCTAGGACAGTGTCTACCCCAAAACGGCACCCATGTTAAAAATGGTATCTTACTCCATTGTAACCTATGGCTTCAAAATCAAATCTTGAGGTAGTCATTTTATGGATACTAAGCCCATTCTTAACAAAAAGTTAGCAAAACTTCAGGAAAAAAACAGATGTGAAGAGGGTCTTTAAATGTTGGGGGGTTGCAGTGTGCGGTTAAAGCCATAACCAGCAGATTTTGAGTTTGTGTGTCACCTGCTTGAAGAAAAGCTGCCTAGGTGGCAGGTTTTCCACTCCAGCCCCCCCCCCTTCACGTTCCTCCATGCAGGTGAAATAGGTGTGTTTCTCCCTTTCTGCTGGTAAAAACCTAAAATTTTCAAATGCTGCTATGCCTCCACATTGTATTTTCATGAATTATACCAGGTAGTAAATGATTTATGTCAGAGTGCCACAACTGCAGAGATCACAGCCTGCTGTTGGCAAAACCAGTAGATCAGTCTACATGGAAATGGCTTCATGCTGATTTTAGAAGAGCCATAAAAGTCTACACAGGTAGAATCTGCATCACAAAGAGAATCTAAATAAAACTTGTTACAGCTTCCTTTTTTCTTTTTTTTTTTTTCTTTTTTTTTTTTTTTTTGCTTTGCAGATTTCTTCACAGATCTTTGCTGTGGGGATTTTCTGTGTGCTATTTGTCCAGGCATTGGCTTATTTTCAGTTATTACTTCTGAAAGTGTCACCAGATTATAAAAGTGCACGTCTCTATTTTTTTCTTTTCTTCTATTCAGGTAGATATATTACCTTTATCATGGACCCATTTCAATATGTCTATGTCATCCGAAATAGCAAGCAACTTGAATTTCATGAATTCGCTGATAAAATGGCTTCCAAAACTTTTGACTACCCAGCCTTGTCGAAAGGAAAATTCCCTGATCTCAAGGAAAACCTGCACAGAATCTACCAGTATCTACAAGGCAAGCCTTTGGATATCATTTCTGACCACATGATGAAAAATCTCCAGGATATATTTGAATGGAAATGCTCACAAGCAACAGATTGGGAAACAGAAAAAATGTACAAATTCTGCTGCTCTGTAATGTTTGAAGCCAGTTTTGTAACACTATATGGAAGAGTTCCTGCTGCAGATGGCCACAAAGTTATTAGTGAAATCAGAGACAAATTTATCAAGTTTGATGCCAGCTTTCCCTATTTAGCTGCAAACATACCAATTGAGTTGCTAGGAGCTACCAAGAAGGTTCGGAAGGAGCTTATACATCATTTTTTACTTCAGAACATGACAAAATGGCTGGGAGGGTCAAAAGTGGTCCAAGCCAGACAAGATATATTTGAGAAATATGATCTGCTTGGAGATTATGACAAAGCAGGTAAGAAACTTATGAATGATTGCTTGTCTAGAATAAAATAATTTACTATAGACCTTTGAAATAAAAAGGCAAAATGGCGACCTTGAAATTTTTTTATGTTCTTTCTAATTGGCTAATGATAAAATGTTTTACTCTGAAACAACCCTCTATGATAATTGATTTTTTTTTTGTGCTGAGGTGGTAAAACAAGATACTTAATGGTGATAATGAGAAAGATTATAACTGAGCTGCATTTCCTCCCCTTATTCCCCCCACCCCCCCCGACATTACATTTCAAACTATTCTCATTAAGCAGAAAATTAGACTTCAGAAGCCTATTGGTCCTCATTAGCATTCACTGATCCTTGGCTGGGTCTGTGTCCTAACATCTTTTAATTAGCACACTGCAAATCTAATCAGTGTAATAAACGCTATTAATCTTCCTTTTCACTTATTTTCTCCCAGCACATCATTTTGCCTTCCTGTGGGCCTCTGTGGGAAACACGATTCCAGCTACATTCTGGGCCATGTATTATCTTCTGCGGCACCCAGAAGCTCTTGCAGCAGTGCGTGACGAGATTGACCGTTTGCTGCAGTCAACAGGTCAAAAGAGAGGGCCCACGTATAACATCCACCTCACCAGAGAACAATTGGACAACCTGGTCTACCTAGGTAATTTATTTTTATCTGTTAGGAAGAAAAGAGGGGCTCTCCCGGCAAACTCGGTTTATCACTCATTTCTGTTTACTGAGAAGGTGGAGGACACAGCTGCCTAATTGACATAATAACACCCATTTACATCAATTATAAATTATGTAGTTTATAGCTGTAGATACTCTCATTGCATGTAAACATTAAAGCCTAGGTAATTAACTATGCAAGGTATGCAAAAGGCTAAATCGAGGCTTTGCAATTATTTGAAAAAAAGTTGATGCCTATTAAGTTGTTTGATTCTGAGCATCTGCCGAAGTGTTAATGCATTTCAAATACTTCTGTATGGTACTGCCAAGAAAGACCCTTTTCTGAAATTAAAGTGGGATAATGTATTTAAACTGCAAATGTAGTTTTTTCACAAGCAGTTTCTTTCTTTCTCTCTTTGACAAAACAAAAAGACTTCTAAAGCGGGCTTCAGTGGAGCGATGCCTCTGAACAAAATATAAGAAGGTAAAGCTTTACAGAGTAGAAATAGCATTTCCAGTATTGAAAAAAGTGCCTTGATTCAAAATAAGGGAGCTTTAAGTGAGATACAGATCTTCCAATTCTGGATCAGTGGTTCAGAGGGAGACCCTTGCCAGTTGGCATTAGAAGCTGGTTAGATCCAGGAGCTGGATAGGCCTTCAGAGCATCAGCTGATGGTTTCACTTCATTTGCTAGTGCACAGGCACTGGCAAGATAAATGCTAAAGTTAGCCCAGGGGAGGAGAGAAGGTGTAGAGGGTAGGAACCTAACCTTGAAGCATCTGAAAGTCCCCATAGGTAGCGTTAGTAAGGTAGACAACAGCTGCATAAAAGCATAAAGGTTCAATAGTCCTCTCTTTTTTAATATTGAAACCAGTCCCGTGTTAAAACTGAGCTCATGTCTCTGTTTTGGTAGCTCATGGCCTGAACTGATGTTCCACTCTTAAAAGAAGCTGTGTCAAGACAGGGTGGTGGAGCCTAGACTTGATTTGGATATAATAGCTGCCATTCTCCAGGACCATCCAATGTGGCATGTATCAAGAACCTGTGTTCAAACTTGAATTGTTTCTCATAGTACAAATATAAAATCGAGACCGATCCGGTTGCTTTTTGTTAGAGCACTAATGTTTATCTTCTATAGCGTGAGTCTAGTAAGTTGGTTTCATCTGGAGTCACGGCTGTTTTGGTGCAGATTTATCTCAAACTGATGGAGGATGCTTTTGAAGTAGGGGAGATATCTGACGACAAGGACACTTCTGAAGAATAACAAGACATTCTAAGCATTTAATGTACTTTTAAGGAACACAAGTAAAATTGCTTCACATCAGTTAGCATCCACCAAAAAATAATAGAAAAGGAAAGTTACCGAGCATAAAGAAGATCAAGAGATAATTTATTTTGTATTTGGAGACTGAGATGGTAATGGCAAGGAAAAAAAAAGAAAAAAAAGAAAAAAAGCACCCCGGAAGTGTAGGAATAAGGAAAATAAAAGCATGTACTTCACTAAAACCATCTGGTGCAAAATGGTATGAACAGTTTAAAACATTAACTGTGTCATTCCTCTGCTGCTCCTTGAAATCTTGAAGTACCTTGGTAACATTTGATTTATGTGTTGAGAGGAAAGTGCCACATCCTACTTTGTAGTATTCTTGTAACACTTTTGTTAAATTTTATAATGGCGTTAAACGTAATGTGGTATGAACAGAAGCTAGATTTCAATTCTTCTGGCACTTAAGTCATAAAGGGCTGGATACTGTCCCATAAAATAATAATATAGAAAAAAAATCTGTACCATAAGAGAATTAAAGTCATGCTTCAGTGGAAAGGGAAGAGGGATGTTTTGTTAATAAATGCGTAGGAGGGACAAAGGTCCCAATTTGCATTGCTTGCGCACCAAAAATCCCCACGTCGCAGAAGGCTGTGGGCCAGCACTGCCTTTGCCCTTGCAGCTCGCTGACCCCAACCTCTGAGACTGAGCTTTTCCTCTTCCCTCTCACTCCCTGTGCCAACCCAGAGCACAGAAAACCAGGATTTGTGTCCCTGCTCTCGAGTAAGGCAGACCAGGTGGGATTCTTGTACGTTCATCACCTTGTCATCTCATTCTCCTGTTTTAAGCGCTCTGATTCTCCGTCCTCTTTTTGGCCTACTGTAACAAGAGCCTTTTTTTGGATTCCTCATGCTATGGAGAACAAGCAAGAATTGCTAAAATGCCTTTCTCAGGAAGCAACGTTGTTATTATGGTCAGATTCTTTGGGTCTAGGGAACAACATGGCCTGATTTACTTCTAAATTCGAAGCACAGGTACGTGATTTTTTTATTAAAAAAAAAAAAGCTTTCAACTGACAGCAAAACTAGCAAATTCTGGCTCTGATTATTTTGTTCTGATGGCATTTCTGGGGCAGCACACTTTGTTTTGTCTACGTAAGACTTTTCCCGAAACCCAAACGCGCCTATTTGTGTGCGCAGAGTAACATACATTATTAGTCGTTATGGCTCACAACGGAGCTCTAATATGGTAAACGACACATGAGAATGGTCTGTCGGGTTTTATGGTTATAACGGAAATGCGAAGGGTAAAGCAGAGATATACTTAGTGCATGTTTAATGCTAGGCGTGTTTAGTCAGTTTGTTTATTTAATATTAGTCCATTCATTTATATGGTGAAGTATTCTTGCCCCAGGTCATTGCTGAATCCCAGATATTTCCTATGAAAAGAGCACAGCTTGAAAAATTGTTTCAAGCACAGGAAAGGGTAGGAACCCAAAAGCAGCTGATATGGAGTGCGTAGTCATAACACAAATGCTAAGCATTAAAATCGTTGGTTGGACTGAGAGAAATGAATGTATTTTCCTGGAATGGGCTGGGCAGTACCATTTAGTTCTTAGTAAGATGCAAATGTACTTGTATCAGATCATCATTTGTGTTGGCACACCGTGATGCCTGTGGGTATATGACCCCCCCCAAATATTTGCATACTCAATAGCTATTTTCCTACAATACACTCTAATAATTATAGTACCCTATTACCTGCTATGTGTTAGTGTAAAATTAACAATCCATTATGCACAATAAGTTTTATAAAACATTTACAGATAGAGATCATGTTTAATTAAAATTAACTTGCCTACGAAAGCCAAATGCACTTATGATTCGCAATGACCTTTTATTACCTGCAGTCCCTTGTTTTGGCTGGATGATTGACAGCTTGCTGTTTGGCTACCATGTTGTATTTCAGCTGACAAGACTTTTCATTTTAACTCAATTTGCCTGCCTATCACAAGCTGGTGGCAGGCCAGGCTCAAGTCACCCAGCTTTGCCTCAGCAGCTTGCTCTATTTCTCATTAGTACGCATTTATTCAGTGGAAATTGGAAGACAAATGCTTGAAGGCATGTGAACTAAGTATAGCAAATTAGGGTTTAAAGACTGAATATTTATAAGTATATTGAAACAGTTTTTTAAAAAAATCTAGAATGAATTGGAAGCTGAGTGCTAGCTTTAGTATAAGAGAAACGAAGAGAGAAGTGGGAGGATTCTAAGAATAACAATACTATGAGAGAGATATCTCTCTTTTTCCCCCCTCTCTCTCTCTAGAAAATATGTAAAATCTCTCTGACAACACCTTATCAAACAACAGCCTGGCTTCTTTATGTAGCGCTCGCACAGTGAAGTTTAGCATCTCATGTGTGTAAGAAGGGGGGAAAAAAATGAGGGTCATGTTCATTTGCTGCTTGGTTATCCCTTGGTATGCTTTAAATTGCCTTGTTTGTTCGGCACAAGCACAGAAACAGATGTTGCTCTACCGTGCTGGATAATTTACTGTACCTCACGGTGCAGAATGGAAGGCCTCCCAAGCTACCCAGCTGGTCTGTCAGCAGCGATGGCTGGTGTCTGCTGAACTATGACAACTGCAAGTAAAGGCTGCAGTTTTATTGTGCAGTTGTCATTCCTCTCGATGTATAGCTCTGGCATTTGTGGAAAGCTGACTGTCTATTTTTTTAATGTGAGCCTGCAAAGCCATATAAGCTCCATTCTCCTTTGTTGATCATAATGTGACTCATTACTTTTGTCATCTAATGATTATCGGCATGATCGCTCAGAGCAAGAGCCAAGCTCGCCTTCCACACATAACTGGTACTGGAAGGTAAAACAGATTTGTCATTTACGATCTGACCGCTAAGCCACACTTTGTGCTCCATTATTGTGATTAACTTCTGCATAAGATATGCTGCCCAATTGTCATTTGGGATCCGGCAGCGGGCAGGGACTGCCGTGCTTTCTGGGAGGATGTCCGCCGATAGGATGTGACTGCATCGCTTGGGCGGTTAAATGTAAACCTGCTGTTTCGCAGCGGCGCTTTAATAATTATTTTTCTTTTGGTTTTTTCCCCTCCTTCCCCCTTCCTCATTCGATTTCTGGTGTCGCTACGTATGTCGCCACCGTTTCCAAATGGTGGACCGGCGCGGAGTTACCAGCTTCGTTTTCCGCAGGTTGAAGACAGTCTGGGAGCGGAGGCTGGACCCTTTCTTTGTACCGCGTAAAGTTTTGTTGCCAGAGCGCTGCCAGTTGAAATCTATCGTGTCAGGTGCCTTGTGGCTATCTGCAGTAGAGGCCATCTTCTGGAACCAGGGTTCTTTTCTGGCTTCGTCACCAACAAGCCGATTTGACTCTGCCTGATTATAGTAACGAAGGCAGTCCAAAAGAATATGCACAGACTCACTGTACGTCACATTGAATCACAGCGCTGGCCACACAAAGCTGACCGCAGCCTCATTTCTTTAGACAAATGCATGCTTAAGGAAAAACCTCCTGCAAGAAAGCATCCAGGGCCACTTTATTTGCTATGCATGCTGCACCAGATTTAATTTTTAGTGAAAGAACATTTGTTATTATTTTTTTTCAGAGGCATCTACACTGGGTAGCTACTCTCTCTAATAAACTAACCTTTTGGGTGCAGCAGTTACAGTGCCTTGGTGAACACTTAGAGAGGGCTTGTTTGATATCACAGAACATAAATGCAGACACAAATGGATTATTATGTGCAAATGAAACCCTATTTTAGGCTATTTTTCACACTGATGATTAGAAGGAATCAAGTCACATATAACAGCGCCCATACACGCTGGTGGAAAAATAGTCAGTTTTGATTACAAAGTGAGAGATGCAGCCTCAGACAGGAGCTACATGCTGATATACATGCTATCAGAATGATTTATGCAAATTATGCATATTATTCCCAAAGGAATTCCTCCTCAAACTGCCAGGATAAATTGCCGGAAATTAGCCATAAAATCTGTCGTGCTAGGAGCAAAAGGTGAAGGCCACTGGGAAAGCAAGGACATTCAGCTTCTGGAGCCTTCCAGGATGTGATGGTGGAGACAGAAATCTTGCTTTCCCTAAGCCTGAAATGTCTATGTTTTGTTTTCTCTTGGCCAATTAAAAGTGTCTTCCTCTCTTAAAATTATCAGGCAAATAATGAATTGCTTTCATTCACTTTGACCATAACAGACACTATCATTTGGCAGCATAGCACATTGAAAAGAAAATAAATAGATTTAAAAATCCTCAGAATGACTACAGAATTAACAAGTGAAATGATTGTTTCTAACATATAGTCCTGCCACTACATCCAACAGCTTTTGAAAGGCAAGCGAAATAGCTCTGTGGATGCTTTCGCTGGTATTTTCTTGTAACCTCTGAAATATATGTAAATGCGTAAAGCGTTCATGTCTTTTGATTGTGTTGTTTCCAACGTGATGCCTGAATAATGACTTTCCACCCAAAACTTGGTACTGCCTACAGCCGACAGGATTTCTCAGCACCATCAGTGAGAATCACATCGAGAGGTTCAGTGTCATGGCTCCCTGCCCCAGCCCTGCGGGGTTGTTTATTGCCTCCTCCTGGTCTCTGCTTTATGTTTGGTTTGTGGGGTTTTTTTCCTTTTTTTTCCTTTAGCCTGCCGTACTAAACCCGTCGAGATTCAGCAGCTGTAGCCATGTATAACTTCCAATCATCTCCCATATTTCTGACGCTTCCCCCCCCCCGCTTTTGTTTAATCGCAGAGAGTGCCTTAAACGAGAGTTTACGAATGTGCTCGTCCTCCATGAACATTCGCATCAGCCAGGAGGATTTTGTTCTCAAGCTTGAAGGGAATCAAGAAGTGAGTTTGAGGAAAGGAGACTGGATAGCCCTTTACCCGCAGATTTTGCACATGGACCCTGAGGTCTATGAAGATCCTAAGGTAAACATTCAGCTGGTGCTACTCTTCCTACTCCAGGCACATCGCAGCAGCCAAGCCTTTTGTGATCTGTGGGGTTTTTTTTTACTGCTGTTCCTTCTTGTGGAACAAATCTTCCTACTTTCAGATGTATTTTCTAGGGCCCTATAGGTCAAAGGATTCATGGCCTGAAGAGAGAAATATGGTGATGAGACTGACTGCGACTGCTTTCAAAGGAATTGACAATTGCACATTGACTACCATAAACTTTAGGCTAAATGTGGGTTTTGTTTGGCAGTGGATCATTTGATACCCAAGGAGGGCTGAATAATAGAAGGTGGTTTAAATAGCAAATAATGTGGACCATTTAGCTAAGTGCCCCCAAAGCATCATTGACTCTCTGAAGCCCTATAATAGCAGTGTCTTACTTGAGCCTTATGCTTTTTCACCTCCCTTCATAGGGATTCACCCCTTCTTGATCAATTAGTAGAGTGTTGTGAACTTGAGACTGTAAAGCTGTTGCTCTGCAGCAAAGCTCGGAGGGTAATTGTGTCATCTCCTTGTATTTTTCTCTGACGCTTGAGTTAATGAATATCAAAGACTCAAAATTAATCCACCCTGCCTCAGCCTTAATACGGCTTCAGAAGTTCACCACCTGCATGCAAATTGAATAGTCCTCATCTCGACTAGGTTGCTCCCCCGGATTGCTGTCCCCAGCCCAGGGTGCCATGGGGAAGAGCGAGGGTGCACGCTGAGGCTATTAAATGCCTCCTCTGCTTGAGAGGCAAGAGCTCGCACCTGATCCATTTCTCATTGCTGTTTTCCTAAGCAAATGCCTGTCTCCCAGCCATGCTGATTTCCATCCTTGGCATTTGAGCCAAAGAAGGGAACTGGATATTTTTACATGTTTATAGAAAACCCATGTTAGAGGCATTGCTCCCTGAGGCTCTCCCTTTTGGGAATTTAAGGATATGAGGTTGCAGAGGAAAGATGAGATTCAAGTGCCTTGTTGGTGCAGGACAGCGTCTCGCTGTGCAGGAACTCCACCAGCCTCTGTGAGAGGAGGTGTGGAGCATGTTGGAGTTAGCAGGAGTAAGGTATAGTCACTGGGATGAACACTGGAGCGATGAAAATGGAAATAACATCCAGGAGGGCTCTGCTGGCTGTCCTCACCCAGAAATGAAGACAAAGCCCGCTGAGAAAATTAGGGTTTTAAAAAATAATCCATATATTGGCAAATAGTTGATTAATATTTCTATCCTTAAAAAGTAACAACTAACAAATAAGCTTTTTCTCATTTTATTCTTAACACTTTATTTTGGAGAACATTATTGATTTGTCAAAAGTCCATCTGTTTGTTTAGGTCCTAGACCAAAAGCATCAGTGTGGAAACTGATCCCCTCCCTTATCCAATAATTGCCGGAATATATTACCATATTTCCATTGCTTGAATATATCTGCTTAGTATCAGCTCTGCTCAGCTTTCACAGTACAGCTTTAGTTCATATTTTTTATCTTTTTGATAGTGAATGAGCAATCCACACATTGCAGTACATTGATTTCAGCACATGGGCCCTCTCGAAAAGTGGGGAAATCACTGTTCTGTTTGGTTCTTAAAATATGCAGTGTGCTTTCAACAATAACTACTGAGGATCAGATAGAGATGGAGAATGAATTTTTTGAAAGGTGCAGTCTTGAGCTTGTCATGTATTTAGGGAAAACTTTCCTGGGAAAACAGGCAGCTTGACGAGATAATTTTGTAGCAATGCTTTTCTCCTGGATACATAAATTTAAGTTCAAGCTATCTTCTGCTTTGGCACCATATTGTATAAGTGTAAGCATATATTGTTGACCTCTTTCTCCACTCATCAAAGCCTAAATAAATGAGTCAGTTTTCTATAAAGTGGGTAAGTGAACCCCTAAATCCTAACTCAGCTAGTTATAGAGCTTAGTAAATGAACTGCGCAAATCCCATAGAGTAAAACATCAGGAAACCCTGCAGGAAACCCTACATGGTGGCTTCCCAAACAAAGCTAAATATGAGATGTGACAGAGAGAGACTTATATCAGTCACAGGAGATTGCTCAATTTTCATAATAGTCTTAGCAGGCTGTCCACACAGACCTTCATTGCCTGTTCTTGCTCAGTGTCTTCACCTTTTCTTTGCCATCAACCACCCTGTGTCTTCCAAGGAGGCCTTGTGTATGGCTGAAAGTTCATTTATTGTCAAAAATTAGTCTTTATTTAGCCAGTGAACTAGCTTTTAAGGAAACACTATCCAACCCAAGGGGCTTCAGCTGCAGAAGCCTGAGTTTGATGTCACTGTCATTGGCTCCATTCCTGTCTCACACTTGTTTTCTGCTTTCCCAATTCCTTAGACACCAATTTATTTTTTGTTAAAAGCAATTACAACTCTCAGATGGCTCTTAAGATTACAAAGAAAGCATAAGGTTTGACCCAGTATGTCTATGTGTTTGATACCACAGTTCTTAATTGCTCCAGACGCCAGGAGTGCACCTTGTGGAAATGTTCCAACAAACTGAAGAGCTCTGGGTTGGGTTGGGTTGTTTTTTTAAGCTATTGCAGTTCATATTTAGCAGTGCTTTTTTAGACCAGCAGGATTTACATTTCAGGAAGGGAATCTTTTTTAAGGAAGAAGTGGTATTCTGGGCTTTTATTTGTTAGTGTGCTTCTTCAAATGAAGCAATAACTTACCGGGAAAAAAAAATGGCATGCTTCCTTTTGGCTGGGGTGTTCAAAGAGACTGAAAAGAATTACTTGTCAGTGGAAACACACATATAATCACCTTTATCTTTGTGGAAAATCCAGGCAACTGCCCTTTAGAGAAACAAGCTCCTGTTCTTCAACACCCAGTTACATCCCTTCCAGTGCACCTTGTACTTGTTCCCTTTCTCATAGACCACCTCCCCTGCCACTGTTTTTTCTCGACAGCAAGACCTGCAGTGCATGGTTTTCAGAGCCTTTAATCTAATGTGTAGATCAGTATCAGTGTATTTTTCATTGTGGTGTGGTTTTTTTAATCAGTTGAGGTTGGTTTCTGTCTGACTGACTTGTTCCCAGCCAGCTCCAAATGGCTGCTGCTATAGCAGATGTATGCAAAGCAGGACAAATGCTAATGAGTGACCATAAGCAAGAAGTGTCTGTCATTTTTATTCAAAGCATGCAGGAGGATTTTGTAAGTGGTTAATTTGCCGTTGACTGAGTGAGGATGCCAGATCTCCTTCATTCAAAAACATGAATTATCTCTAAACAGGGATCCTGCCACTGGAAAATAGTCAGAAAGATGTTCAATTTAGGGAACGTAGGTTACAAGCGCAACCTCAAGCCTTACTTGAAAGCACCCTCTTTATAATGGTCAGTCATTGGCAGTTGTCCTGCTTTGGACATAGCTTCCGGAGCAAAACATTTGAAGGTCAGATGTGGCAAATTAAGCAGCAATCCTCTCCAACTGAAGGGAAAATTGACTGCAAAGCATTGGGTCTGGTTTTCGAATAATCTGCACCACTGGGTGCAAAAGAAGGATGGATTTTGCTCTAGCTTGCAAGAGCAAGATCAGTGCAATGCATTAATTTATTCATAGGCATTTGCAGAATTTGGCAGATTATCCTTATTCATGATGTATGTACCACACTGAGCGCGTATGATGCTTTACAAGAAAATTGTCCTTCCACTAAGGTTCATTGTCCCTGCTACAAAGCGGTCAAAAGCTAATTACAATCAATATAGGCCAGACACTCAGTGGATGAGACATGGAAGTTGAAGGAGCTTGATGTAAAAGGACTAAGCTAAGTAAGTGGATTTAAGGAGTGTTCTTTGCAGGGAAGATAATGTGAGTTAATGAGACTTGAGGGAACCAACTAAAAGGAGAAGCTGTCAGCTCCTTGTCTTCCTCTTTATCTTATTTTCTGGGTTTCAGAAGCGTTACCGTTGTGCAAACAAAGCAACTCATGTAACTGCCTTGTTAGATATCATGCTCTCTCTCTCTTTCTCTTTTATTTTCAGGAGTATAAGTTCGATCGATACATAGAGAATGGCAAGAAGAAAACCACGTTTTACAAGGCAGGAAGAAAACTGAAGTATTTCCTAATGCCCTTTGGCTCTGGGATCAGCATGTGTCCAGGGAGGTTCCTCGCTATGAATGAGATGAAGATGTTTCTTTTCTTACTATTGGCTCATTTTGATGTAGAACTAGCAGAAAACAAAGCTGTCAGACTTGATAACAGTCGTATGGGCCTTGGTATCCTCCTGCCAGATGTCGATATCGCCTTTCGTTACAAGCTAAGGTCCTTAAGAAAGTGAGCGGCTGCCTATATGCCTTCTACTAATCTCCGTGTTTGCTCTGTTTCATCATTTAGCTTTGTATTTTTGGAAACATTTGCTTTTCCCTCTCTGCTTTTACCTCCTTCCTATTTGTTTCTAAGGAGAAAAGCCCTTGGGCCGGAGGTAGATATCAGATGCAGGGACGTGCAACCTCAATTTGTCCTGCCTGAGTTGTGAGTAGTGAGGTGAGATGACAAGAGTTTGGCCAAGCAAATAGCCCAATGTCCCTACAAGACAGACCCCCATTCTCTTGGCCATGAGTTGAGTAGGATTTACAGGGAGGGTGACATCAAGCTGAATCCAGGCCATTTATATGGGGGCTCAGCAGCCCTCTGTCACAGGGATTCCCCCTTGTTAGATCGAGAGGTCACATACACCCTCCATCTGGAGGCATGTCTGCATCTGCTTGTAGAAGCATAATAGCAAGAAAGGGGGAACTTAGTTCCAGGGGGTGAAAGACTTTTCCATGATTATTATTCTAACTTTATTTACTCTGTTCCCTTCATGGTCTTGAGTGTCTTAGCCCTTATTTGGAAGATGTGATGGAAGCTGTGTGGGGTGGTGGGGAATGATTTGCAATAATGTCTTACTGGCAACACATTTCTGACTTCAGTTTTATGTACTGAGGGTGAATGCTTTGATTTTCTTCTTTTTTTTTTTTTTGGTGCAATGCGAAGAAATTAAAATCTGCGATTTTTTTCCTGCAGTCATTTAAAGTCAGAAGAGAGGTTCTGTTGATTTTAAGAGGCTCTGGATCAAGCCTAAATTATCTATTTTGGCTTTTGAGCCAAAAAAGTATATTCTTCAGGGAGAAAATATATGAGCCTGTTTGAAATGATTCTATCATCTCAAAAATTACCTTCTGTTTGTCTCACTGTTTTCCTAGTAACACATCAGTGTGTTTATTTTGACCATTTTTTGTGTTTGTGTGTTTCTCCAAAAAGGCAAAAGAAGAAGAGGGCTTCAAGGGCAAGTGGGGTATCTAAAACTAATTTTTAGTAGTGTTTTACTGTGCCTAAGTTATGCATAGGCAGAATAGTGTGACTTGTATTTGGAAACAGACTTGTCCATCCACAAATTGGGAAATAGGCTCTTCCCTGGGGCCAAAATTTGAGCAAGTGAAAATCCTAGGCAGCCACAGAAGTGATCTTTATACTGGCTGCCCAACCTGCTTCACTGGGTGACCAGCTCTTGTTTCAAAAATTAATTTCCTAGTGCGCAGGATCTGAGATTTTTAGACCCTGTCCCTCTTCCCAGCCACCACTTCAGAGGCTGATGAGGATTGTTGTGGCTGTCCAGTCTCAATTTGCCAAGATGATAATTGTGATGGGACAGTAGCCATGTCTATGGGCCTTGCCTTGTGTTCCCAAAAAACATATCTAGGATGTGCCAGCGTAAGTCTTTTAAGATCAGAAATTTTACTAATCTCTAAAGCACTTGATGTCCTATGGATGGAAATTGCTACATACATACTGAGGTTTAGAATTATTTATTGTTCTTTGTGTAGAAGCCTGTTTAGTTATTCATGTAAAGCACATACCCTAAATAAGCATTAGCATCAGTAGAAAGGCTTTCAGAGATTGGCACAGCCACATTCCAAATCCTCTGAGAAGAAAATTGTGGTTTTGTGAGATATATTGGATAAACATTTTCTCTTCATATATAATATCAATAATGTCTACAGTGTTGGAGTACGCTTACATTAAATGGCCTTTGCAGTTGATTAAATGCTTTAACTTCGCTTCAACATTTAATCAACAGCAAAAGCTGATTATTGCTTTGTGCCACAGAATAAAATTTGTCTTTATGGAGAGATTCTTGTATTCAAGTTACTGCTGTAGTTACTCTGTAGGAGCTATTCGGTACTCACCCATAGCTCACAATCCAGTTTGGACATTAGAGCCTGGTTTACTGAGAGAGGAAACATTGATATCATTACATTGTTGACTGTATTCGATTATTGCTTAAATGTAAGCTGTAAAATGTCTCATGCCACAGTTATGATAAATCTTTCTTTGGCATCCAACTTTGAAACAAACCTGAAGCAACTGCAAAAATAACAGTAGGTATTTGTTTTAAACAGAAGACTTTTTTTTTATAATTGTATTCTATTTTTAGGATTTGGAATTAGAATACCACAGGCTGCTGCATAATTTGGTAAGACATAATAGGACTGTGCCAAAAGTACATGCAAATCATTAGTAATTTCAGATTAATTGCTGATCAGTTTGTATAGAATCACAGAATCATAGAATCGTTTAGGTTTGAAAAGACCTTTAAGATCATCAAGTCCAACCATTAACCTAGCACCACCAAGCCCACCACTAAACCATGTCCCTAAGCACCACATCTACACGTCTTTTCAATACCTCCAGGGATGGTGACTCAACCACTTCCCTGAGCAGCCTCTTCCAATGCTTGACAACACTTTCGGGGAAGAAATTTTGCCTAATATCCAATCTAAACCTCTCCTGGTGCAACTTGAGGCCATCTCCTCTTGTCCTATGGCTTGTTACTTGGGAGAAGAGACTGACACCCACCTCGCTACAACCTCCTTTCAGGTAGTTGTAGAGAGCGATAAGGTCTCCCCTCAACCTCCTTTTCCCCAGGCTAAACAACCCCAGTTCTCTCAGCCGCTCCTCATAGCACTTGTGCTCTAGACCCTTCACCAGCTTCGTTGCCATTTTCTGGACACACTCCAGCACCTCAATGTCTCTCTTGTAGTGAGGGGCCCAAAACTGAACACAGTATTCGAGGTGTGGCCTCACCAGTGCTGAGTACAAGGGGACAATCACTTCCCTAATCCTGGTGGCCACACTATTCCTGATACAAGCCAGAATGCTATTGGCCTCCTTGGCCACCTGGGCACACTGCTGGCTCATATTCAGGCGGCTGTCAACCAACACCCCCAGGTCCTTTTCTGCCTGGCAGCTTTCCAGCCACTCTTCCCCAAGCCTGTAGCGTTGCATGGGGTTGCTGTGGCCCAAGTGCAGGACCTGGCACTTAGCCTTGTTGAACCCCATACAATTGGCCCCAGCCCATCGATGCAGCCTGTCCAGGTCCCTCTGCAGAGCCTTCCTACCCTCAAGCAGATCAACACTCCCACCCAACTTGGTGTCATCTGCAAACTTACTGAGGGTGCACTCAATCCCCTCTTCCAGATCATTGATAAAGATATTAAACAGAACTGACCCCAACACAGAGCCCTGGGGAACACCGCTTGTGACCGGCCACCAACTGGATTTAACTCTGTTCACCACAACTCTCTGGGCTCAGCCATCCAGCCATTTTTTTACCCAGCGAAGAGTACACCCGTCCAAGCCATGAGCAGCCAGTTTCTCCAGGAGAATGCTGTGGGAACGGGTGTCAAAGGCTTTACTGAAGTCTAGGTAGACAACATCCACAGCTGTTCCCTTGTCCACTAAGCAGGTCACCTTGTCATAGAAGGAGATCAGGTTGGTCAAGCAGGACCTGCCTTTCATAAACCCATGCTGACTGGGCCTGATCACCTCGTTGTCCTGTACATGCCACGTGATGGCACTCAGGATGATCTGCTCCATAACCTTCCCCGGCACCGAGGTCAGGCTGACAGGCCTGTAGTTCCCCAGGTCCTCCTTCCAGCCCTTCTTGTAGATGGGCGTCCCATTTGCTAACCTCCAGTCAACTGGGACCTCCCCGGTTAGCCAGGACTGCTGGTAAATGATGGAAAGGGGCTTGGTGAGCACTTCCACCAGCTCCCTCAGTACCCTTGGGTGGGTCCCATCCAGCCCCATAGACGTGTGTGTCTAAGTGGTGTAGCAGGTTGCTAACCATTTCCCCTTGGATTATGGGGCCTTCATTCTGCTCCCCATCCCTGTCTTCCAGCTCAGGGGGCTGGGTACCCAGAGAACAACTGGTCTGACTATTAAAGACTGAAACAAAGAAGGCATTAGGTACCTCAGCCTTTTCCTCATCCTTTGTCACTATGTTTCCCCCCGCATCCAATAAAGGATGGAGATTCTCCTTAGCCCTCCTTTTGTTGCTAATGTATTTATAGAAACATTTGTTATTGTCTTTTATGGCAGTAGCCAGATTAAGTTCTAGTTGGGCTTTGGCCCCTCTAATTTTCTCCCTGCATAACCTCATAACATCCTTGTAGTCCTCCTGAGTTGTTTGCTCCTTCTTCCAAAGGTCATAAACTCTCCCTTTTTTCGTGAGTTCCAGCCAAAGCTCTCAGTTCAGCCAGGCCAGTCTTCTTCCCCACCAGCTTGTCTTTCGGCACATGGGGACCGCCTGCTCCTGCGCCTTTAAGATTTCCTTCTTGAAGAATGCCCAGCCTTCCTGGACTCCTTTGCCCTTCAGGACTGCCTCCCAAGGGACTCTGTCAACCAGGCTCCTCAACAGGCCAAAGTCTGCCCTCTGGAAGTCCAAGTTAGCAGTTCTGCTGACACCCCTCCTTACTTCTCCAAGAATCAATAACTCTATCATTTTGTGATCACTATGCCCAAGATGGCCTCCAACCATGACATCACCCACAAGTCCTTCTCTGCTTGCAAACAAGAGGTCCAGCGGGGCGCCTTCCCTAGTTGGCTCACTTACCAGCTGTGTCAGGAAGTTATCTTCCATGCAGTCCAGGAACCTCCTAGACTGTTTCCTCTCTGCTCCATTGTATTTCCAGCAGACATCTGGTAAGTTGAAGTCCCCCATGAGAACAAGGGCTAGAAGTGAGACTTCTCCCAGCTGCTTATAGAATATTTCATCTGCCTCTTCATCCTGGTTGTGTGGTCTATAACAGACTCCCACCATGATATGCCTTGTTGGCCTTCCCCCTGGTTCTTACCCATAAACAACCCTATCGTCACCATCATTAAGCTCTAGACAATCAAAACACTCCCTGACATACAGGGCTACCCCACCGCCTCTCCTTCCTTGCCTATCCCTTCTGAAGAGTTTATAGCCATCCATTGCAGCACTCCAGTTGTGCAAGTCATCCCACCATGTTCCTGTGATGGCAACTATATCATAGTTTTCCTGCTGCACAATGGCTTCCAGGTCCTCCTGTTTGTTGCTCATGCTGCATGCGTTGGTGTAGATGCACTTCAGTTTGGCTATTGATCCTGTCGCTTTTTTGGGGGGAAAAGGTCCTACATGACCATTCTTTCTCAGGTGCTTCCGTGGTTTCTAACACATCCATAACCCTTGCATCTTTGCTGCCGCATGGATTTCCATCCCTACCTCCACTGAGAGGGCAGAGCAAAGGACCTCAGTAGCACACCGTCCCTCAAACATTGGCGTGCCACCCCCATGCTTATCTCTAGCAAGCCTGGTTTTATACTATCTATTTTGAAATTAAAAGAAGAGCTAGATTGTATCCAAAATAGCAAATTAAATCTATAGGGCGTGCTTCCATTTAAAAAAAAGAAAGTGTCAGAATCTTTCCCAAGAGTTGAGGAAACCTCCATGAAGGCACTTGGAGGCCTTGTTGGAGAGCGTGCTATGCACCATGCAAGAGGACAGCATTTTGCTGGGATAAGAGTTAGTTGCTCTTTTTGCTCAGGGACCAAAATAATCAAACTTAAAGCAGGGCCTTCCCAGCTTGTCCTGGAACGGCATCCCTGGTAACTCATGCTCCTGGTGGGTTAGTTTTGCTGGTAAGCAATGCATCACTACTTTAGCATACCCCAGCTGCAGAGGAGGTAAGCCTCACCCCCCTGTAAAGTCACGAGTGCTAGAGCGGGACAGAGGAAATGTTAAGCCCTTCTGGTCCATGTACTCAGCAGCTGAGGAGGTGACTTACTGAAAGTCAGCAGCTGGTCTGACCAGGAGTGACTCAGTCTCCGTGGAGCAGGGAGTGAAAGGCCCGCGGTGTCGGTACTCCTGGTCGATAAGCCGTAGCAGTACAATGGGATGAGCGTGCACCATCCCTGGAGGTCCCAGCTGGAGCCAAGCTGGCCGCGCAGCATGCTGCGCCGAGGAGAGCATGTTTGATGACGTAGGGAGCAATACGGTTTTTGATGACCTCCTCTGCCGCAGAACCCAGGAGCGATCAGCTCTTAGCGTCTGTCACTGGGGGACTAAGATGACAAAATCATCTAAGCAGAAACCACAGTGCTGTTTGCAAGCATTCAGGTGCCAGTGGTGCTGCACGGGTGAGTGGTGGGACGCAGTCAGACCTTGTGCTTCCTTGTCCCTCCTCTCCACTTTGGCAGTGGGGTCTGCCCTGCAAGCCCAGCAGTGCCTGCTTGTCTCATCTGCTGACCGGGCAGGCAGAGGGTCAGCCAGGAGGAATGTGCAGGTGCCCCTTGAATTTCTTTGCTGTTCCTCTAGTGAAATGGTGCACTCACTGATCAGTTTGAGATGTGACTCAGCTGGTCGGTACCAGCCTCCGGCTGTACGTCGTCACTGCCTATGGCTATATTGATAATATCTTCTGCTATTAAAAAAAAAATCACCTTTTTTCTCATATGTTTACTAAGTCAGTATGGCCCCTTATAGCACCAGAGAAGAAAAGTGAATTCATCATCAACTAATGTGAATGCTAAAATGTGATTTTTTTTTAATTATTATTCTTACTTTAATTTACAGATTGTATGTTCTCCATTTTCATGCTGGCACTCAGTACTGCTATAAGCTATTGTAAACTTTTTAAACTGTTACGTTGCTTAAAAGACCATGCTAGTCTATGTGTACCTGTTTGCAAATTAGACTTTCTAATCTCTGCCAGTATGTCCTAATGTGCTAATATAAAAACATGTAAGAGTTGTTCTTTAGTTTATGCTTTTAAGCCAGTTGCATGTCTCTATTTTTGGCATTGCTATTTTTATGAATAATTACTAGTCTGTGAATTTCGCTTTATCTTCTCTAAAAGATAAATGATCTTTTATTTCATTATTCTTGAACTTTCTGACATTCAAAAGATTGTGAATTGCTCTTAATTGTGCAAACTGACATTTTGTATATAGATGAACAACGGTCGGGTTCTACTTTAATAGTTAATATCCATCATTAGGGCTCTTAGATCGAATAAGGTATATTGTGAATTTCTGAGCAAGAAAATTGAAACTTCATTATTTTAGTAATCTAACATCTTAAGTGAATTTTGTATTTCAAGGACACAATAAAAATGAATATATCTATTTTAATATTGAATGACTGTCCATGGTATTTTTTTCAAGCTTACATTTACACTTTTCTCACAGATTCACAACTATTGCTTTCATTTTTAAAGTATTTATTCAGCATACAGCATTTTCCTGTTACTTGACCTTGAAAGGTATTTCTGTAAAGCAAAAAAGCCTTTAATTCAGCACTGGCATGGAGCAACCCCTTTGAATTTAGGAAATGAACAAGTCTGTTTTACCCCCCATCAAATTTAAGCTAGTTCTTATGAGAAAAAAAAGTACTTCTGACATTCTTAGGATATCATTCAAAATCAGCATAAAGATCTGCAATCCACTGGTGATTCCCAAATACAGCTCCTAGGCTTTTCCTTTTGCAAACCTTTGTGTAGTGTGAGACATACTACCTAGTGTAAAATATTTTGTCCTCTCAGATCATTCATTTTAAAAGGGGAAATGAATGAAAATTGGTACAATACACAGCACTGCACCAGCAAAGCACAACTTGGCTTTCCCAAGTATCGCTGTAGCTACTGAGTTCTACAAGTAGCTATTTAATACGAAGGCTATACCCGAAAGGCATCAGTGTTTCTTCATTCCTTCCTGCAGAAATGCTTGTCAGGTATGTCTGTGAGAGTTGTTGAAGGTACGTCGTAGAGAAGATAGACCTGCAGCATTCTTCTGGATTTGATAGATGTGTTTGTAACTGTGCAATGGCTTTAACTCCAGATTATATTAGAAGTTACTGAAGTTTATAAATAAAAAGTGGCATTGTTTGAGATTTCTTGAAGGGCACATTTCTGAGTGAGCTTTCCATGATGGTCTGAAAGATAGCTGGGGAGAAGGGGGGGGGGGTGTGGATTAATAAGACCTCCTAACACTGTATTTTATCTAATATTTGTTTTGAAACTAGGTGCTTTTTTGATGTTACTTACATTGCACTGTATTTTAAAATTGAGACATCAATTTATGCATGACATATGCTTAATTCATATGAATAGAGCTATTTTAACTGTCAGACCACAGAAAGTGAAGTATTTTCCTGCCCATTAGCTAAACCAGCCTGTGTACCCTGACTAGTCATGTCCCGATACCACAACATATCAGAAAAATGATCTCATTACAAAAACACCATTTAAAACTACACTTGTGAGAGTATTGCGATCCTTAAGCTATTGTCTATGTTTATAAATAGTAATAAGCATGAAGAAATGGTTGCTATGTACAAAGCAGCATACAAAAAATAGAAAATGTTCCATGTTCATTTGAAAGCAAAGAAACTGTAGTGGGATCTTTATTCTCATATAAACCAGTACTGTGTCTAAGTAGCCTATGTTGTGCATGAGGCTTCCCTGGGATCTCAAGTACTGGGGTTGTGTGAATACATCATTTGTAATAGCAGAAATGTGCTTGTCTTCAAAACTATTTACACCAAAATAAATAGTCAAAAGAAGCCCAAGCTTCAGCTGTTCCTGCTAGGAGCCTTGCAGGGCTCTCTCTCGCAGGATTTTCTTAAACCGATTTTGACACCGATCTGTTGGTTTGTATTTTTTTTTCCCCAAACAGCAGCTATGAGTACAGCAAAGTTGAATAAAAGTCTAGATTCTGGCTACAAGGAGAGTAAAAGACTAAGTAAACACCCTGTGATGACTTTTGACAGTGACTTCTTTCCTATCAGCTCATCTTTCCAACTACCTCTTTCTTCCAAAGAGTTTAGTTGCTAACCTCCTACAGGCAGCACGTCTTTCCCTGTCTAATTTCCATCTTGTGAGCCAGTGACTCGGCTGTCTTCACATCGTATTTTTCACTTGCCTTCTAAAACCGAAATCTTTGCAGCAGCCTCTTGCACAATCGGCACCGCAGGTAGCTACAGCCGAGAGAAGCGCCGCGCCGCTAAAGCTTTCCACCTGAAAAGTGGATGGGCATTAGTGGAGCTCGGGATTGATGAAGGGCTCGAAGCACGGGGGGATGCCGCCGCTCCGGGATGCCGCCCCGGTGTGTCCCCGGCCCGCGGCGGCGGCGGGGGGGCCCCGCACACCGCCCGCCCGCTCCCGCCGCGCTCCCGGTGCCGGCTGGCGCTCGCTGCGCTCCCAGCTCCCCCGACCCCCCGCAAAAGTCAGGAAAAAGGGCTGGGGGGGGGGGGGTTGAGGAGAGCCTCTTGCCGCCCCCTCCTCAAAGCAGCCCGTGCCCCTAGGGATGCTGGAGTGGGGAAAGGGGAGAGGACCCCGAGGAGGCTCCTAGAGCACCGGTCTGGGGGTTAGGTGAGTTTGGAGGGCTCCGGCTGGTGCAGAGGCGGTCTACTCCGGAAAGGCGATTGTTTGCCCCTAATCCTCAATTACGAGGATTTGAAAACAGTATTAGAGGGGCAATCTGTTCTGCAACTTCTCGGAAGAAGTAATTGTTGATTTAGATAAGCACTGATCCCTTCACTGGTTGATGAAGACGTTAATTTATGGCTGTCTAGCAGTTTATGGCTGTCATTAGATTTTCAGCTTTGTCTCTGTTCGAAATGTATCTTTCTTTTTATTTTAATCCGAGACAATTATGTAAGAAAACGGTTATGTTTGATCTAAAATGCGTCATTTTCCTATAGCATTTCAAATTATTCACAGATCATAGTTCTTATATGTGCATATATGAATTTAAAAATACAGCAGTATAGTGCTTGAAACAGACCATAAATTTGCCTCATATTTTATTACACCTCTCTGAATCAGGTTGAGAGGACAAGGGCAACTAGGGGCTTGGGGAAGGATTTAACCCTTCCCGAGGCTGGAGAACCAGCCAAACCAGAGCAAATCCCCCTCCGGAGTGCTTCGGGGGAGGGGGAGGCTGGGTGGCACCGAGCTGATGAGTGACCACGGGGACATAGGGCTGGCTGCCGCTCTTTGCTCATTTAGCAGACGTCCCTTCCGCGGCGCGGCCGGGGCCGGGGCCGGGGCCGGGGCCGGGGCAGCCAGGCTGGCTCCCGCTCCCGGCAGCGGGTCCTGCCTTCGCTCCTGCCGGGGCCGGGATGACACCGGGGCGACGGGCAGGAGCGGCTTAACCCCTGCGGTGCCTGCCTAAGCCGAGCGCAATACTTCACAGGGAGCCAGCATTAAGCCTGCGGTGGGCTCCGCCAGCGCCGGAGCCCCCCGGGCGGGGGCCCTGCCCCGCCGAGCAGTAGCGACCCCGCGGAGCGGGCGGGGGCCGGGGCCGAGGCCGAGGCCGGGGCGGCGCGGAGCCCAGCGCGACTTCCCCGAAGTTTCGTCCCGCTCCGGCACGGAGCTGCTCCGCCGTCTGAGGACAGCCTCGGGACCCCTCCGGCCTGCTGGCAGCGGGCGCGGTCACAGCTACCCACGATCCTGCAGCGAGGCGCGGAGTCCTGGCTCGTCTGTTTTACCCCCCAACACCCCCCCTCCGCCGCCACCACCACCACCACAAAAAAAAAGTGTTAATTGCTGTAAAGTTTCCGAGCACGTGGATAATTTACTTTGACTGCTGCGTTTTAATTAAAAACAAACTTATTTATGTTTCTGATGTTTATATTACGCGATTTAATTACGTTCAGAGGCAGCGTCGCACTTTTTTTCCCCCCCTTCCACCCTAAATCACATTTTCATTAAAGGTTTTAATAAGAAAACTCACTTGACCACTATTCATTATCTAGTCCCCTCCATGCACACAAGTTCACTTACCCATTCATTTATTCACTTACTCATTCCAGCAGATCCGCTGCAACTGCTGCTAGCAGGGATGTGAACACTCATAATTATTTGTCAAAGTCTGGAAAGTGTATTATCCCTTCTTCTAGTGGTAATTAGTTACCATAGCATCTAATACGTAAATGTGCCCAGAGCACACCATTAACAGTTAAGCGGAGGATTCAATTTAACACATGATTATATCTTTCATAAGTCATTACATTAGGAAAGCCAATGTCACTCATGCTGGGACAATTTCAGGCTCAGGGCCGGGGTAAGGGGCCGGGGCCCGGGGGGAGGCAGCCGGGCTGAGCGGCGGGGGCAGAGGGAGCCCTCGGAGGAGGCTGGGGGAGACCCCGGTTCGGTGGGGCGGCTGGAAACGGGGAAGAAGCTCTTTTGAAGGGGGACATGATCGTTCCCGCTGAAGTGATCTATCAAGCGTTAAGAGGGGCGGGGGAGCCTCTCTCCTCCCCCCACCCCCGACGGACTCGGCGCTCGCATTGCCAAGACCTGCCCAGGGACCGGCCCGGCGGCTTCGTGCCGCTTCCCAGCGCGGCTGCTCGGTGCAGAGGGGCAGCAGCACGGGCCGGGAGTGACAGCACCTCTGCCCGGCAAAGACCCCTCTCCCCCCTCCAAAGCGAGCAAGGAGGGAGCAAGCGACCCCAAAGTCGGGCGGCAGCGGCAGCCAGGAATGGAAAGCCTTTTCATTGCGCTTCCCCGTCGCTCCGAAGCGGAGGCAGGCGAGAGGTGAACGGAGAAACCGCCCGATGTGCCACAGACGGCAGCGGCCGCCCTCGCCCCTCTGAGCCGGCGGGGAGCAGCCCCGGCCGGGCCCGCACACGCCGCCCGCGCCTCGGCCCCTTGCCACGGGAAGCAGAGCGTGGGCCTCCTCCAGCCCTTCGCCTTCCCCCCAGCGCAGGTCCCGGCCGTTCCAGGAGTTTGCTGGGACCTCGCTTGCCTCCCCCGTCCCACGCCCGGGCAGAGCCGAGCAGCGCCCGCGCCCTCCAGGGGAACCTCTCCGGGAAGCCTGCTCGGTAGCCAGGGATATTAAGCGGTAAATCTTGCAGCAAATGCGTCCTGCGATGTTATATGCACGAACACACACTCGCACACACACACACACAGACGCAGGCACGCACCACGCCAAGCTGGTGGCGGTGGTTAATTCCTAATCAGAATGATGGACAGCAGAGACAGAACAATACAAACTAATGGCTGTGTTGCTGATCACTTTACCCCTTGATTAAAGACACCCAATTATGGCGCAGAACAGTGTCGTAATTATGTTCCTTAATCACATCCAGGAGGTTTAATTGCCTTAACGATGTGTTTCATTAAATGAATTTAGGTATTATAGTCGACAGTTTTCATACACAGTTGTTTTCAAATTAACATAATATTAGACATCGTCATGGAAATTGTTTTAATAATCGTAATTAGACGCACCCAGCCTTTGTCTAGTAAATGCTGAGAGACGCTTCTCCTTGCGCCTGGGGGCTGATCTGCCCACCCTCTCTGGGCTGCCTTCCCACAGCTCCGTGGCACTTTACAGTTATGTTTCCTGAAAAGTTACAGGTTCTGATTAATCTTTTTTGATGGCAAGTGGAGCAGAAAATATTTATCCCCTTCCCCCGCCTGTGCTGCTGCCCTTGGGAGAGGCGGCTCCGTGGACACCCGGCATCGGCCCGGGCCGCCCGAGGCGGGGGACCCGGCGGGGCTCCGGCTCTCGGCTCTGCCGGGACCGCCGGCCCGGGCCCAGCGCAGGGCGGGCAGCTTTGGGGAGCTGCCTGCTCCCGCTGCCCTCGGGTTTGGGGCAGGGCGGAGGGTCCACGAGGGGAGAGGCGGCTCCAAAACTTGGGGGGTAGGGAGGAGGCGAGGAGACGGTCCTGCAGCTCACCTCGGGGCGCACCCAGCCCCACGGGCCGGGCGGCGGGGGGCGTGCGTGGAGCCGCGGGTCGGGCGGGCAGGGCCCGGCGCTGCCCCACGGCTGCCCCGCACCGCCGGGGTCCGCCCGCCACGGGCACGGGAGAAACGCACCGCGGAGAAGAACTTCTCGCCCCTCTCCCTGGGACACCCCGAGCCGGGAGTGGGGCTGTGGGGGGTGCTGGGGAGCATTCAGAGCACGGCAAAGGAAAGGAAACTACTCCCCCCCCCTCCTTAAATCTGGAGATACACGCTTCACAAAGCACGGCGTAATACAAGCGTTTGTTCAAAATATTTTAATAAAGATTCTTTCCGACATAGATACACATACAAACGATCGTACATTGCTGTCATAATCTGATTGACCTATTTAATATATATCACTCTTTACACATCCGTGACCTGCCAACAGATCCATCATGGCTCCTATTTCGCCATCCAACCTGACAGTCCGAATTTGTATTATCTGCAAGTAGTGGAAAATAGCAGGACTCGTTTTTGAAAAGAAAAAAAAAAGAAAGAAAAAAAAAATCTTGATTTATAAATGGCAGAGAGACAGCCACCCAGCCATGCAAACTCAAACTGAAGGCTCACTTTGGGTAAATAGCTACTTCTTGCTTTTCATCTCTCATTTTTCTTCCAAAAAACCCCACCCTCCCACCCACCCCCACCAGAAAAAAAGAAAAGAGAAGAATTCCACGCGTTCTGTAAATCAGCCTAAAGTATTTTAAAGTATTTCAACTTAAATAATCATCCACAGTCAGAATAATTTACATACACATTAAAAGCGGTTTAAATTATACCTTTGAAAACACAGCGCCTGGGAAAACATTGGCTTGGCAAGTGTTCTTGTAGCAGCTATTGCTCTGATGCCTTGTAAAAGTAAATAGCTATTACCTGTTATAATGCAAAGAATACCCTTTCAAAAATCAGTTGGTTGAGCAATTAAGAATACACCTTTCCTGTAATTTTTGGACTGAAGCAATTTATTAAAGCTCAATTTAAATACAGGGATGATGCAACTTAAAAATCCAGATGACCTTTCATAAACCTAAGCAGCTCGGATACATCGACATTTCTGGTTATACGTTGTTGGCAAATAAACGTTTTAAACACTTGGCACACAGTTTAAGTTAATCCATAAACAGAATTTTAGAAGCATTTAAAGTAACTGCACGTAAGACCCGTGACCTTAACGCATGATAAATACTGTTGGCGTGGAAGGGTCATTTAAAGAATAACAAATAAATAGCATGTCTTGTTTATACATCATTGCAAAGTGGAAAGAAACAAGGTGCACATAAATATTTCTTTTAAAAATGCGATACTTTCAGCCACACGGAGCAGGGGGGTCGATCGGTCTTTTTTGTCTGTCTTTTTAACTCTCTGTTTTTTTTTTTTAAATCACTCTCACCAAACTTTGCGCATTTTCACAGGATCAAAGTTTAGAGACGATAAAAAATACAAAGTCTTCCATAGCAATGGTCCAGTCTCTTTGTTTCTGCGAGTCGCTTAAATAATAAGTTTACATTTCAAGTTTGTTTGTTTCCTGGCTCAGAATAATAATAATAATACTGCTAATAATAATAATTAAAAAAAAATCTATGTTCAAGTGCCCTCTCTGATTTGTCCCATCCACCTCCGCGCCGGGTGGCTGCGGCCCCTTCCCTTCCCTTCCCCTCGCCGGGGCCGGGGCCGGGGCCGGGGCCGGGGCCGCGGCGCCCCGCGCGGCCGCCGGGGCCGGGAGAGCGGGGTGGGGGCCGCTCTCCGTCCCTCTCCCCGGCCCCAGCCCCGGCTCCCAGCCCGGCCTGCCGCGTCTCGGCCTCTCCTTTGTCCGGGCGCGCAGCGGTCGCCCGGCGAGAGCGAGCCCCCCCCGCACCCCCCGGCCGGGGCTTCCTCCCCGCGGCAGCCCCGGCCCCGCGCCCCCGCACGCACGCTGGCTCCCGTCGCGGTCCCGTCTCGGGAACACCCGAGGAGAAGAGGGAGGCGAGGCGCGGCCGGGCGGAGGGAGGCGGGGGCCGGGCAGCGGGCAGTCCCTCCGCCGCCCCCGCGCCCCCCGGCCCGGGCCGGGGGCCGGGGCCGGGTGGGGGCCGCCGGCTGTCGCCGCTCCCCGGGGCCGCGGCGGCGGCGGGGGGCGGCAACGGCGGCGGCGCTTAAGGCTTCTCCGTGCACTGTTTGCAGAGGCTGGAGGAGACGCTGTTGAAAATGGCACATTTCTCCGGGCAGGAGGTGGCGGGGGGCAGCCCGGCGCTGAAGGGGTAGCCGGCCGCCTGCTCGTAGGCGCCGAGGGCGGGGTGCAGCGCCGCCGCCGCCGCCGCCGCCGCCGCGGCGGAGCTGGGCAGGGAGGCGGCCGAGATGGCCTGGCCCTGGTTGAGATAAGCCACCAGGCGCCGCATCTCCTCCAGGGCCTGCGCCTGCATCAGGATGTAGTTCTTGGCCAGGAGGAGCGTGGCGATCTTGGAGAGCTTCCGCACCGAGGGGCTGTGCGCGTAGGGGATGACCGCCCGCAGCTCGTCCAGCGCGTCGTTCAGGTCGTGCATCCGCCGCCGCTCCCGCGCGTTGATGTTGAGGCGCAGCGCCTTCTGCTCCTTGGACTTCTTGCTGCCGCCGTGCCCGTGGCTGTTGGAGCAGCCGCCCTCGGCCGCCTTCAGCCCCCCGCCCCCCCCGCCGCCGCCGCCGCCCGCCGCCGGCGAGGCGACGCGCGGGTCCCCCCCGGCGCCGCGCAGCACCAGCTCGCAGCGGCCGTCGCTGTCGTCGTCGGGGCTCTGCTCGCCGCCGCTGCTCTCGGCCACCGAGCTGCGGCTGGCGCTCTCGCCGTACTTGACGCAGACGGAGCCCGGCGGCAGCGCCAGCGGGTCGCCGCCGACGCCGGGCTGCAGCAGCGCCTCGGGCTCCGCCGCCTCGTAGCAGGCGAGCGGCGAGGGCTGGCGGTCGCGGGGGTGGGAGAGGTCGAGCCCCGGGGGCGAGCGGAAGGCGGACTCCATGCGCTTGGCCGAGGCGGCGAGGCTCTTGTGGAAGAGGTCCTCTTCTGCGGGCAGCCCCAGCGCCCGCTCCATCGGCGCCCCGCTCGCCTCCGCCTCCGCCTCCTCCGCCCCCCTCAGCTCCCGGCCCGCTCCTCCAAGGCTCCGCGCCGCGGCGGGCGGCTCCCCGGCGTCCCGCTGGCAGAAATCGCCTCCCGGCTCCCGCCGGGGCTGCGCCGTGCCCGGCGCCGCGGCTGCCCCTGCTCCGGCTCCGGCGGCGGCTCGGGCTGCGGCTCCGGCGGGGGCTGTGGCTGTGGCTGCGGCTCCGGCTCCGGCTCGGGCTGCGGCTCCGGCTGCTGCGGCGGCGGCTCGGGCTGTGGCTCCGGCTGCGGCTCCGGCTCCGGCTCGCCCTCAGCAGGCGCCGCGCTGGGGCATTGTGCGCTGCCAGCGGAGCCGCTTCCACCGTTTATCTTGCTTGAATTCACCTTCAAGAGATTTCCGGACCCATCAACCAGCAGCCGCCGCAGACGGGGGAGTCTTTTACATCATTATCTCTGGGAGTAGGTTATTATGAAGAAGACTCGCCTGTTGGGACAGAGCTTTCTACCCAATCAGGTTAACGTTTTAATTAATAGGATTAAAACGGTAACAAACAATCCCAGGCGCTATCTGGCCCTGAGTCTGAATAGTTTCATTTCCCAGGTCTGAAGACAGGCAGCAGCTAGAGCTTTATAAGAGGCGCCTGCTCCATTATTCTCCCTGCCATCTGTATACACAGCTTAACGCATATGTTTGCAAGACGTTGTGTCCTGTTAGTAACCCAACAACTGCCTTTAGCTTGACATGTGTGGCGACTTTCACTCATCAATGAGCACACTAAAAGCCCTACTTAGATCGAAGGATGTTCTTTGCCTCCTTCAGCAAATTACAGCCCTGCACTGCAGAAAAGCCCGCTTCAACACTTCCCCTTCCGCGTGCTGCCAGCAGACTTCTGCTAACTTAGCCGTGGAGTCAGGAGTGACACCCTCTCCCCCCACCCCAGCCCACCCACCCCTGCATCTGCATTAACTTATAGCCCCCTCCCACCCCCACCCGTCTTCCCGAAAAGCGTCGCCTGGGAAAGAAAAAAAAAAAAATTAAAAAGCCCGGACCAACCCGAGCCGCCGTGCCCGCTCCTGCCCACCGCCAAAGTCCACCGGGCTTCCCTGGGAGGCGGATGGTCCCCAGCCCCCTCTCCCCCCTCCAGCAAACGGAGACCAAACTACGGGGCGGTTCCCCTCCTCCTCCCCGTAGCCGATTTCAAGTCGCAGATTGCCGCTTTCGAGTGATTATCCCCCGTGTCCCCGCAACAAATATAAAGCCCCATCCGTTACCTCGAAAATGAACCCGTCTGGGGAGAAGGGAGGGCGGGGTGAGAAAGGGCAAAGCCCACCAAACTTTTTTTTTTACTGTGACGGACCAACTCTTTGCAGCTCCCTCCCTGCCTCCCTCCGGCCAGCCCGGCTGGGCGGGAGCGCCCCGCTCCTCTCCCCGCCACCGGGATGCCGCCGCCGGTGTCAGGGCGAGAGCGGGCCCGGTTGCCCCGGGCGTGCCGGCCCCCCGCGCTCCTCCTGCGGCTTCTCCTCGGGGCCGGGCACGGGCTCTCGCTGAAGCTGAAGGGGCGAGCCGAGGGGCTGGTCTGGATTTTGTCCCACTGCTCCTCTGAAGCATCATGAGGCGAGCAGCTCGCTCTCGCTTCCCTGTTAGCGCTCCGAGTATTTAGTGGCAGGTTTTCATTCTTATGACATCAGTAAAAACAATATTTCCCAACACTTCCAGTAAATCATTCTTATGTGGCAGAATTACTGAAGGCTATGAAATTTTTTGGTTTCTCCGGTTTCATTAAAAACCTTTTAATTGTGTCTTTCAGAGTTGGCCCCAGGTGTTGGGCTCTTTTCATTACATTTTGCTCTAATGTGATGAAATTCTAATTCTCTCCTTACCATATGGTTAAATTTCCCCACTGAGAATTAGTTGAAAAAGGAGAAATAATCTATTAATCTCTGTAATAGATTCACAAATGAGGTTTGCCACAGAACCTGTTTTTGAATGGTAATATCAGAACAGTTGGGTGCCTTGTTTCAGGAAAGAAAGGACCAGGCGACAACAGAAAACGTTTGAATTTTCACCTGGAAAGAATGAAAAGAAGCCAAGCCGCAGATTTCAAAGTAATTGACTGAGATTTCATCTAGCGAGGACATGACCACAATACAGACCTTCCTCACCTCGTGTCTCCGGATCAGAGGCGAACACACAAGCCGAGCCCCCCGAAGAGGGGGGGCTCACCCCCGCCCCCCAGCCCCGTTTGGCTGCGGCGCTTCTCCCTGGTCGCCGTCCAAGCGCACAGTCACCCACCGCCTCCTCCCCTCCCCCGTTCCCAGCGATGCCACCGTTAACCTCCATCATTATTAATCCAAAGGCATTTTAGGTTTATTGTTTTCCAATTAGCAACTTCATCTTCCCTGGGAGCATAAACAAAGGGCTTTATAATCGCGATAGAGGTTTGGAGTTTTTTTATTATTATTGTTTAATCTGTTTAATATCCAACTTGTAAAACTCATGCGGTCACTTCAGGATGACGGACACTGGTACTAAAATGGGTTAGGGGGAACATTTCATCCCTCGCAGCTTATTTCTTCGAAGACGGAGATCCCCGGCTCCATCTCTCCCGCTGATCCGTGGGTTCACTACTGCTACCCCCCCCTCTTTTTGCCTGCAACTTTGGGGACGGCGTACGCTCCCGCTCCGCCGGCGACGGGGCCGGGTGTCCCGGGGCTGCAGCCGCCGCGCTTGCCCCGAGGGGCGGCGGGCGCTGCCGGGCCGCGCCGTCGGGGCGGGGGCCCGGGGCATCGCGGCGAGCTCCGGGAGGTGCCGACCGCCTCCCCTCGTCCTCGGCTGCCTTCGCTCGGATTTGCGCTCCGCATCTGAAATTTCTCTCTTCGTCTAAGCTTTCTGCTCATCCCTGTCCACCCGTCAGCCCGCCTGCTGCTGCCCTCCCTGTGGATCTGCGCGTCTGCTTGTCCCTGCTTCTGCCCGTCCACTCACCCTCCTCGCTTTTTCTTTTTTCTCTTCATCCTTTCCTTTCCTTTCCCTTTCTTTCTGCGTCTGCCCCCTGTTCTTGAAACATTGATGTATCCCAATCATGTTGCCGATGTCTGTGACAAGTCTGTGACTTGCCGTGCTTTAATTATGCCAACTTTCTACCAAACTTTAGCTTGGGGGGGGAGTGAGAGCAAAGTGGGGGAAACAAAAAGAGAGCCCCCTCTTGCCTCCCCCCGGCCTGTTGTGATCTGTCCCTCCCCACTCCCCCGGGCTCCCTCCCGAAGAAGTGGCTGTTTAATAGTCTCCGGGAACTTTAGTTTGGAAGCAGGCAGAAGAATTTATAGAAGCTTTAAATGCGGGGCTTATAAAAATACCGAGGAATGGTCTTTGAGGTTTATGCACTCGTAAACTTTTGCTGATTGCTTCTGGGAAGTTGTCAGGCATTTAACACTGCGTTTATCTTACAGCGCAATGAAAACACATCTGCCCAGCGTCTCGTTACCTGGTTTAATTGTACCGCAGCCCTCTGCCACCGGCTCCGCTCCACTTGGGTCATGATTTCGGGGAAGGAGCAGCCCGGAGCCGAGGTGCAGAAGGGGGTGCGCCGGCCGCCCTAGAGCATCCCCCAGCCTGCAGCGTGCGCGGCCGGGCTCGGGCCGTCCCGGGCGGGGCGGGAGGCGGGGGCAGGGGCTGCGAGGAGGCTGGAGGGTCCCAGAATACAGGGGAGAGCGGACAGCACAGCGATTACTGATTCTCCACGGCGCCTTTTGCAAGATCTGCTCGAGAGGCATTTTGGGAGAGAAGTTAAAAACCTCTTCCCTCTCCCCAGGGCTGGGCTTCCCGTTTGCTGAAAAGCCTCCAGGACGAAGGATACTTTCCAAATTCTCCCTAAAGGCGCCCAGGAGCTGAAGGCTGGCGAGGCAGATCTTAGATAGATGAAGGCAGCCCCTCTCTGAGAGGACGGCCTCCGCAGCAAGCTGAGGGCTTGGGATCACTCGCAAGCTCCCGGTCCTTCTTCCAGCGGCTCAGCCCCGAGTCCCTCCTGCCTCCGGCACGCCGAGCCGGGGAGAGAGCGGAGCCGGGCGCCCGGCTCCCCTTGCAGCGGGGGGCAGCCCCAGCCGCAGGGTCTGCCCGGCTTTTCCAGCGCTAAGTCAGGTGTCGCAGAGCGCTTTCGTTCGCCACAGCTGCTTGTGTGTTGTCTTCACTCTCAGGCAAACTTTATTTAAGTTCAGGGTGAAGAAAAGACAGTAAAAAGAAAGAAAATTACACCCCCATTGCATTCGCTCCTAGTGCAAACCTCCTCAGAGGTGTCTGTCGAGGGGCAGCCCCGGTATACCGGTGAATTCCCAGCCTGGGAAAGTGTTTCCAGCAGCAGACAGGGGCCCGGCAGCCCACCGGGGTCTCGGGGCCGCGTGTAGGGGAGGAGAAGGGGGCGATGGTCTCAGCCCCCGGGCACCCGGCGCAGCATGTTGCTGCCTGGGGTCAGGGGGTGTTGGGGAGTGGGCAGGGTGGTGAGACGTGGAGGGAGGGCTTGGAGGATATTTGTGTAGCGAGGGGCTGCGAAACGGAGGAAAACGTCGTGTGTCCCCCCCCCCCCCATCTCCGATCCTTTGCAGGAGGAGAAAAAAAACTGCATCGATGGACTTGACCCGACAGCGCAGCAGGAGATGAGGCATCTTGGGGTGAGGGATGTCACCCACAGACGGGCGTCCCTGCACCTCGGAAGGGGACCGCTGAAGATGGAAAGTCTGGAGGGCTGCAGAGGGATCAACGGCACCTGAGGGTCCCCGCTGAGACCCGCCGGGTGACCGGGAGGTCCCCTCCGGGCTCTGCGGGGAAGTGCGGCGGCCGCCGCGCTTCCCCGCAGAGCCCGGAGGGGACCTCCCGGTCACCCGGCCCCAGCCCCGTCCCCGGTCTCTGCGCTCCCGATCCAAAATCCACAGCACCATCTCCTGGGCAGTGGGAGAAATGCACGGCCCGCCTCGGAGGCGGTGGGGTTGATGTCGGCGGTGGAAGGAAGGACCGACGTGGGGCTGGAGACATAGAAAATTACATGGAAATGTAAAAAAAAAAAAAAAAAAGACATGGAAATGTAAAATAACTCTGCAGCGTGTTTTGGCGTGGCGAACGAAATAATTATTCCTCTGGTCTCCTTTTTGAAGCTGAAGCCTATGGGATGAGGGCTGTGCTTGGGCAGGAGTCAAGAGGCTCTCAGGAGGTATTATGTATGCTTTTACATAGACACACACACCAGGAAATACATGTACTTGAAATAGATTATGGCTGGAAGAGCCTGACGGTATCCCAGTTTCAGGGACAACACTGAGTGTATATGCAGTGACAAACCCACCGAGGCGTTACATTGAGGTTTGTGGAGAAAGACTGGGAGATCCTACCACAATTCAGTGTGCTCTGTTTTGGTTTTGGGAAGTTTGAGATTCTTTCCTTCCTTCTTTCTTTCTTTCTTTCTTTCTTCCTTTCTTTCTTTCTTTCTTTCTTTCTTTTTCTTTCTTTCTTTCTTTCTTTCTTTCTTTCTTTCTCTCTTTCTTTCTTTCTTTCTTTCTTTCTTTCGTTCTCTCTTTCATTCTCTCTTTCGTTCTCTCTTTTTTCTCTCTTTCTCTGTTTCTCTCTTTCTCACTTTCTTTCCCTTTCTCTCTTTCTTGCTTTCTCTCTCTCTTTTTCTTTCTTTCTTTCTCACTCTCTTTCACTCTCTTCCTCCCTCCCTCCTTTCCTTCCTCCCTCCCTTCCTTCCTCCCTTTCTTCCTTCCTTCCTTCCTTCCTCCCTCCCTCCCTTCCTTCCTTCCTTCCTTCCCTCCTTCCCTTCCTTCCTTTCTTCCTTCTCTCCTCCCTCTCTCCCTTCTTTCCTTCCTTCCTTCCTTCCTTCCTTCCTTCCTTCCTTCCTTCCTTCCTTCCTTCCTTCCTTCCTTCCTTCCTTCCTTCCTTCCTTCCTTCCTTCCTTCCTTCCTCCCTCCCTCCCTCCCTCCCTCCCTTCTTTTCTTCCTTCCTTCCTTCCTTCCTTCCTTCCTTCCTTCCTTCCTTCCTTCCTTCCTTCCTTCCTTCTGTCTGTTCCCCCTTTTTTTTTCTCTCTCCTTCTCCCTCTTTCCTCTCCTTCCTTTCTTTCCTTTCCCCAGAGAAGCCCCTTTAGGCCCTCCAAGCCGTTCCTCTCCTCATGCACATGGTTCCCCATGCGTGTGCACCTCTGCTTTGGCCAAAACAGGGTTACTGATGTAGCTCCCCTTGGCAAACCACTCCCTGGATCGACAGAGCTACTGTTATGATTATTTACCTACTTCAGCCTGAATTCTGCCTCACAAAGCTCTGTCGAAGTGCTTCCCTCTTGTTTCCAGCTCTCAGAGTAAGTCCTCATTCGCTCTGCTCCTTTCAAACAGCCCCAACAAATGCCTGGGTGGGTCTCAGCAGGAGCAGAGGCCGAGCTCTGGCCACGTACAGTTAATATTTACGCCCTGTCCAGCTTTCACTCTCACACCTGACCCTATTTTGTTTATATTGGAAACTTTCCACTGTAAGGAATGTGGCAGTGAGCTTACTCTTCCCACCCTTGGTTTGGCCAGGCTATAGATGTTTATTTTCAGTTAATATTTCATTGCCAAACAGTTTCTATAGGCCTTTCCTTTTCTTTCCATGCTTCTTGAACTCCTTCCAGTTCACCTTTATTGGTACTGAAAGTACTTAAATCTGAAAGCAGTAGTCGAGGTGCTATCTCATCAGTATTGTATACTGAGAGAGACATCTATCACTTCCCAGGTACGTGACACGATGCCTCTGTGTCAGAAGCCCAAAAATTACATTGGATTTTTTTTTTTTTTGGTCACACTGCTAGATCCTGTTTAATTTACTGAAGCCCATACATCCAAATCTATATGTTAGTAGGCACGTATATTATACCTACTGTATTCCCTTCAGTCACCACTTTGCAATTATAGGAAAAAAAAATGCTTGTGTGTGCCTTTCTTCCATTCTTTATAAATCCATGCTGTTTATTGGTTGTGGATCCATTCTCCCCTAAGTGCTTAGGATTTTTACCTTTTAATATTTTTTCCACTTTATTACTGCAGACTGAAGTTAGGCTTACCAGATGGTAGATGACAGATTCACTCTTTCTCTTTCCCTGCCATTCTTAAAGACCGGTAACATGCTCCCCTTTCTTTTCAGACCTCTTAGAACTCACTAATTCTCCAGGAACGCTTTAAAATAGTTGTCAGTAGTTTGGATAAGTTCATTAGTTAATTCCCTTTCCTCCCCATGCTGCACATCACAGGGATATGCTCAGTTTCACAGTCTTAGTTTTCTCCTCCCCAACCTTCCTTATGACCTTCTCTCAACAACCCTAACTACAAGGTTGTTTTTCCTAATTGTACTTTATTTTTCATAAAAAAATGCAATTCAATACTTTTGCTAATTTAGAATCATCGCTCCTTTTGTTCCCTCCTTTGTAGAATAACAAACCTCTTTTATTCCTAGCGATTCCCTTCTTCCCCTTGTAATTAAAAGATCATCTAGAATCTATACACATCTAAGTAGTTGCTACATTGAAAAATGGAGGCACTGTCACTAGCAATGCTGTTATACTCTATAAATAAGGCAATTTTATATGTTTAATAACTTATCATGGGCATAAAATACAAAAATGTGTTGAAATACAGTTCAGTAAGAGTCAAAATCCATATATTTAACAGTGAAAAATAATTTTGTTCTCAAACTCTTCCTGTATTTCAACTATTTTTGAATTAAAGTGGAAGCTCATTTCCCATTACATCCCTTCAGTTACCATGATAAGTAACAAGAAAGAACAAAGAATTTCCTTCCTGGATTACTTTGCTAAATTCATACTTTAATCTTTTGGTAGACGATGTTTTTCAAACACACTCAGATGTCTGATTGTCAGCTTTATGTCTCAGGAAGTATTCCCATCAATTCAGACACAGTAAAGTATCTACCTCTAGCAAGTCTCTGTATACTATATAACTTTTATAGTCATTATAAAAGGTAATTTATTGAAAAAATTTAAACCTTTTCCAACTCAACTGACTTTTGATTTAAAGGTGTGTGCTCCTGGTTATGGTAATCAGGTGTGGTAGGTGCTTTTTTCAGAATTAGGTTTGCTGTTTATGTCACGAAGTTTAGAAGTAACATCCTCTAAAACATAGCATGTTCACAGAAACAGAGCTATCAGCTCATGTTTCACTGTTACAGTGTCTGGAATTGCACAGAATACAAGGTAGGAGAACTTTTTCCTTTTTTAGATCACATTTTTTCTCCTGGGTATTATTTCTATTTGCCTTCACTGGAGTACAATACGGTGTTTCTGGCTACAGGCTGGGTCTGGGGAAATGGTATTTAACAAAAAAGGGTAAGCAACATAGCTCATTGGTAGTCGACTGTATCTTTCTTTCTTTCTTTCCTTCTTTCTTTCCTCCTTCCTTCCTTCCTTCCTTCCTTCCTTCCTTCCTTCCTTCCTGTCTTTGTCTTTCTTTCTCACTTCCTTTCTGTCTTTCTCACTTCCTTTCTGTCTTTCTCTTTCTCTCTTTTTCTTTTTTACCTCTTTCTCTTGCTTGCTTACTTTTGCTTTCTTTCTTGCTTGCTTGTGCTTGCTTGTTTGCTTGCTTCATATACCATATGGCCTTGCTTCATTTTAAAAGTGACAGGACCCTTTAATGACAGCAGAGATCATGACCAAGAGGAACGCTCCTTGTAACAGTGCCTAGCTCCGATTAGTGCTGTGACACTCACTCACAATATTTTTGAGCCAAACCATTGCAATGGGATTTGAGTTTGCTTTTTGATCCAGAGAGGAGCCTGCTGCCAGCTACGGTCCCAGTCCTGTCGTTGATTCTGCATGGGCAGAGGCCTGCTGGTGCAAACTAAAGGACTCCACCTCCCTGCAGCCACAAGGGCAAGGGAAGGAAAAGCAGGGAGGCATGAGGAGGTGAGGCAGGGACCCTGCCTTGCTCCTGAGAGGTCCAGCTGCTGAGCTCTGACATCCCGAGGTGCCTACAGCAGCCTTGGTGTTGCTTTGCATTGTGCTGGTAGCTCAGTTAGTCCTTCGTTCAAACCCGGGATTAGCACACCCACTGCCAGAACTTAGTCAGAAACCAAGGTCAGAGGCCAGATGCTATCTATGGAGAAAAAAAAGTACAGTTCAGTTTTGTGAGGAGCTCTGGCTTCCAGCGTATTTTGCAACACAGCCTCAGTTACCAAGAACAGTCCAGGTACTACAAAGCTTACACCTAACTTCCTTTCTGAGGGTAAGTTACACCTAACTTCCTTTCTGAGGGTAAGACTGAGTCACCAGAGAATGCCTGAGGGCCAACAAAAGCTTTTAGCGTCCTTAGTCGTGTCTTAGGCTGTCACGGAGACTTACAAATACCAATGTTTCCTTTGCAGAGTTATTTGATTGTTCCGGGAGAGGACTGCTGGAGGCAAGGGGCTCCACGCACCTGCAGGCTGAATCCTCCAAGGTGACAGTCATCTTTGAAGAGGCAAGTTTGCATGGAGATCTGAACATATTTCAAACTGATTTACTTCATTATTGTCCCATTTCTCTCACTGGCCATCCACTTGGACAGCGGTTTGATTTATTTGAGTTTAAATGGGCATGAAAACAAACAGTGTGGCTTGAGGCAACGCTAGGTGCATCTGATCTACAAAATATGTAAGATTGCATGTGGGGACTCGTGAGCTGAGGCACTGTCAGGGAAAGGGCATAGGCAGCCTTTTCACATCCCTGGCCCTATACACATCTACATATAGCATCAGACCATGTTAACACAGGAAAGAAGCCTTGTTTAATGTAGTGGTTGGTTACCTACTTCTTGTCAATAACTCTGAATGAAGAGCTTAGTGAAGAATGACATGCAGTTTTTCTGAGAGGTGAGTTCACTGAGGTCAACTTTGTACTAGTCTGACAGGCCTTTGGACTTGGAGGGATGCTTGCTTCAACTGCCAAAGGTCCTCTGAGACACATTTTTTAGACTTCTCAAACAGGTCATGGGATTTTCTCTGCCTCCCTCTCTTAACTGTAGCCATAGGAAATTATGCAGAATTTCTCAGTGTAAAGGCAGAAGGATGGGAGATGGAGGCTCCAACACTGACATTGGCTCTGATAAACCCAAGTCACTCTGGAGACACATGATACGCATCAGATTTGTGTCCCATGATACACATCAGATTTGGCCTTTGGGCTTCTGAGCATCTAGCTGCTTGGTCCATGTTTTGCTTTTCTAAATTTGGCCTCCCTTCTTTGTACCATACCATATGATTTCCTTCAGGAGTCCTCCACTTCTTAGGGTAGGTTCTCTGTAGCACTCACCTGAAGTAAAAACAAAACAAAACAAAACAACTCCACCCAAAAATAAAACAAAGACTCGAATGCTTTCAGCAGTGATAATTATTCCTGCATATCAGATAAAGCCCACGGTGCGGAGGAGTGTAGTTTCAGTGTGCTTGCTAACCTTCTGCTCATGCATGGGATGAATCTGGACCCAAGTGTTCATACACCACAAGATTTGTGCACCATTTTTAGTGATCACTTCTGAATTATGCCAGCAGTGTGAGACCAGGCACAGTGACAAGCATGGAGCCTGCAACACATTGTTATCGTATTCACACTATTGATTCTGAGTCTCTGATAAAGTTAATTGACTGAGTCAGGGAAAATTTGCTCCACACCTGCTCTGGACAGAGCAAGCTCAACCAGCTCTAATCAGTCACTCCCACCAGGAAACTGGCACAAATGGTTCTTGTTCAGCTGGTGCCAGCGTCTGATCTCGGTGGCACTGGTGCAATCCCAGGGGACGACTGTGGGATGTGCAAATCGCCCTGGGGAAACCACATTAGAATCTGTCCCTAAGCCACTTTATTTTTTACCCTTAGGATAGTATGTTCCCTCAGCCTTTCTAATAAGCTTTGCTATTCTCAATGCCATTCAGTTAATGCTCTGACAGCTTTTCTTTCAGAAAAAATGTACTTTATTGCATTTGTGACCTGTCCATTATCAAATGGGTTCTACGATGGACCAAGGGAGGATCTTTCCCTCTGGTGCCCACACTCAAACTCTTCAACCAAAGGGCCTTCAGCAAGGAGGGATGGCTGCACTTTGCTCTGTGGGTAGGGCACATGGGCCAGGAGTCTGAGAAACTGTGCCCTGCATTTCCTGGATTTATTCATCAAGAGATTCACCCCATTTAGGGCATGTTTAGAAATGGCCGTTAGACACACACAGAACCTTTGTTTCTGAATATTTCTGAGCCTTTTTACCCATTTTGCTTTGCCCTGCTGCCTGCACACAAAGCACTCCATCCAAAATCTGTGCCTCTTCCCAGAGGGAACCTGTACCTAAAGGCTCTGGCACAAGCCCATGGGAGCCCGTGGCTGTCTTGCGCAGTGGCTCCCAGTGCAGTATGTGGAGCAGTTGGACCCAAGCCCTGAGAGGAGCAGGGCTCTGCCAGGCCCCTACAGCAGGTTACAACACAGGATACAGCAGCAATGGCAAACCCAGGACCTTGAGTCAAACAGAAGACTGGTTAAAACCCCCAGCAGAGCTGAAACTCTTCCCAAGGCAGCTGCAGAAGGTTAAACTGTGCCTGCAGACAGGGGGTAGCTGCAGAAAGGAAGATAGACAGCAGCAAGCCTTATAAATGACAGTGCTTGCTTTTGAAGCATTTAAATGTTTTAGTGGTTTTTAGTTAGCAGAGAGAGGAGCCTGACTATGACCCTTCCTTTGGGGTTCAGTCAGACCACACCACAAACAGGGCAAGAAGAGAGATGGACATCATGCTCGAAGATATTTTGACAAGGAGAGCGGCAGCAGCAATAGCAGCAACTATGGGGTAATGGGCAACTCCTTAGAAGGAGACAAAGGGACTGCAAAGGTAGCGAGATAAGGAAAAATTGTAGGGAAAGAACATGTACGCATTTGGATCCTGTCAGCTCTGTGTTCACATACTGTGGCTACAGACCCTCATCGTATGCTAAATGTGGGTTTGGGTAAGTTACTCCCTAGGCATTGTGGGATTAGGAGCTTTAACCAGGGGCAAGTGGGCACTCAAGGAGCTATTGTGGTTTGTGCTCTGCCTCATGATAAGTTGCTTGTGTGTCCAGAAACTCAATCAGAAAGCAAGGGGAACATCCAAGACTTTAAGTTGGACACTAACAAACAAACCAGGGCATAGGCAGAAGCAGTGCTATCAGCCCTACTGTCCTCACCCCAGCTTTGATGGGCACAGTAGTGGTGTGCTTCTCCCTGTGCCGGGCTCTGAAGGCATGAGAAGGAGTTCAGCTGTCCCAGTGAAATTAATTCCTTGAACATCTGGTCTCCGTCTGCTACAGAAAAGATGGCAGGCCAGATGGGAACATCCTAGTGGCTGCAGTCAGCCTGGGGGGCACCTACTGCATCGTGCTCGAAGATACTTTGAAAACAATAGATCACAGGACCTGAAGAGCTTTCACATAAAAGACCTAACGTTACTGTGAAGTTAAATAAGGTGCAACTTTTTTTTCTTTCGTAAGGGAAAGATGCTGCTATAGTAAGAGGCAAACCTGAAAGATATATTCACTATGTATTCAGCAGGTAGACCATGCTTCCAGGTAAAGGAAAATAAAAGGCAGAAAGTGAGCCAGAGTATGGGATGTGCACACTGTTTAGTTGCTAGTACACACCCTGCCTCTGTTTTCCACCATTCCAGCTGGCCAATTCCAAAATGGTTTGGGAACAGGCTGGTGTAGTGAGCCCCTGTGAAGCTCATGAAGTTCACCAAGGCCAAGTCCAAGATCTTGCGCCTGGGTTGGGGCAATCCCCAATATCAATATAGGCTGGGGCATGAAGGGATTGAGAGCAGCTCTGCAGGGAAGGACTTGGGGATCCTGGTGGACGAAAAATTAGATATGAGCAGGCAGTGTGCACTTGCAGCCCAGAAAGCCAATTGTATCCTGGCCTGGTAAAAAGAAGCCTGGCCAGCAGGTCGAGGGAGGTGATTCTGCCCCTCTACTCTGCTCTGGTGAGACCTCACCTGGAGTACTGCATCCAGCTCTGGGGTCCCCAGCACAAGAAAGACATGGACCTGTTAGAACAGGTCCAGAGGAGGGCCACAAAAATGATCAGAGGGATGGAACACCTCTCCTATGAAGAAAGGCTGAGAGAGTTGGGGTTGTTCAGCCTGGAGAAGCGAAGGCTCCAGGGAGACCGTATGGCAGCCTTTCAGTACTTAATGGGGCTTATAAATAATTTTGGGACAGACTTTTTACCAAGACCTGTAGTGACAGGACAAGGGGCAACAGTTTTAAACTGAAAGAGGGTAGATTTAGATTGGACATAAGGAAGAAATTTTTTATGATGAGGGTGGTGAGACACTGGACCGGGTTGCTCAGAGAAGTTGTGGATGCCCCAGCATTGGAAGTGTTTAAGGTCAGGTTGGACGGGGCTTTGAGCAACCTGATGTAGTGAAAGATGTCCCTGTCGGTGGCAGGCAAGGTTGAACTAGATGATCTTTAAAGGTCCCTCCTAACCCAAACCATTCTGTGATTCTAAGAGTCTGAAAGAAGTTCATGCCAGTTCATGCCCAAAGGGCAATATGGACTGCACCAGGTTTGACTACTTCCATGCTACATAGTCCTCTCAGACCATCCTGGAAGGCTTTGTATTTCCAGATGCCCAATCTGTCAGCATGCTCTGTTTTTTCTTAGTTTGATGATGCACATGCTGTGTGGGCTGCCTATATCACATCTCTCATATTATTTTAGGTATTGTAAACTGACAAAAGAAACACAAACTAATAATGACATCTTAGGGCCACCAGGGGCTTGCGGAGGAGGCACAGGCCAAATGCTCTGAGCTCTGGGTGAAGAGAGGTCTGGCCTTAGTGATGTGGGTATCCATCAGTCTGTGCCACTTTGCCTTGGGGACTAGGGACTGCTCCCCACCTCATTTACTTAGGGGTGCAGATAGAGCTTAAAAGCTGGAACCTTCATCACTGGGACCATTTCAGCTGACAAGTGAAGGATGCACAATTTTCCCGGGATGTCAAATGGTGAAGGAAAGTTTGTTCTACTGAACTGGTTGAACCAGGCAGTACAGAGGGTCAGCAAATTTTAGGGACAAACAGAAACTCAATGTCATTGGTTTCAGCCCTTGGATTTAATTTTTTTACCTTACCAATCAATGGTGAAGACATTTACGGTCAGAGACTGACCATACATCACTTACTGCCATCACTAAGGAGGGCCTGGCAGCTTCTACCTTGGGATTATAGAAATTTTTCTTTCAGCTCCAAATCAGTGATGCAGATTGAATACAAACCTGTCTGAGGTTTGGTAGTTGATAGTAATGCAGTGTAACAAAGTCTAGTGCTAGATCATGTTTATGCTACATTGTGAGGAAACCAGAAATCCATCCAATTTCAAATGAAAGGTGGACAACTGCTGCCAGAACTGCTGCTGGAATGAAACCCTGGAAGAAAAAAAGAAGAGTATTAGCATAGGGTAGACAGAACAGCTTATTTCCAAAAATTATTGTCAGTTGAAGGAAAGGACCAGAACAGGCAGGATTTCATTTCACCATATTCACAATATTTATTTCACAATTTCACAGGATTTGATTTCAGCCTGTATTGTGATTCTTAAGCAGTTACAGAAAAAGGTTTACCAAAAAAAAACCCACAAAGAAATCATCTGGGAACTGGAAAATCCAAGAGAAATGTGAAAGGGATGTTATAATGGCTGCAAAGAAACTGTGAGTGTTCAAACACTGTTAAGGATTATCATTTATGCAAAACATACAGATCAATTAAAGCAAAAGGACATAAAAACTAACTATCCCCATAGGTAACACAGCTGGTGCAGGGAAGATGTATCCCTTTAGATCTAACTTGACATAGATTATTCACTGAAGGGTTTGAGAAACCTCACTGTCCTCTGTGTTCTCACTTCCCTGAGACAGCCTTGCTACAAGTAAACAGATTTTTGTATTTCAGGCAATTTCTGCTGGTCTGTCTGCAACAGCAGGCACAGTTTAGAGTCACACAGTCTCAGCTAAGTGGACATAGGTTTAGCAGTTTGCAGTAAAGTGCAGGCTTAGGTGAGCACCCTTTAGTTCCCATTTTCTTCAGTCTATTTGTTGGAAACTGTCACTGGAATAATAAAGTACCTATTGAAAAAAAAGGCCTACAGAGTCAACTTCTGACTACAGTTAGTACTTCTATTATGGAACGGTGCCAATGAAACAAGGTTAACACAATCTTAGATTTTGCTTATGAGAACAACACAAAAAATCTGTTCTAAACCCAGAGAGATTGAATACTTGTAAAAATAAGAGGGAGATAAGGCAGGACCAGAAGGCCCTAGGAGCTGCCACCACTTGATAGAAACAGTCTGCATATCTGTGAGGATATCGGTTGTGTCATGAGAGGTAGCCTGGTGGTCATAGGAGGTTGTAACTCCAGATGGACGCATGCTCTGCCAAGAGGAGAGCAGACAAGAGGCATTAAGTCAATTGTTTTGCACAAGACATTTTCAGGCAACAACCAGCAGGTAGAGTTGACTGAGTCCCAAAATACGGCACAGTCAGGAAAAGGCTGCATCAAGGTAGACCCAGAGGTCCAAATGACAAATATGCAACTCTAATTCAGCATCAATTCTGTTAATTAAGTTATTAGTTCATTTACAAGTATTTGAAGGTCTTTGCTGTGTTAACCCTAGGAAAGTGATGAAGACGATGGTGTGTGCCTGCTAAGGGAAGGTGTGGGGAAGAGCGTTGCGAGATGGTGCTGGCACATGCCTTTTGGAAAGGACTGTTGGGTTGTGCTCCTGTAGCGCCGTACTGATCCGCTCACACACAGGCAATGCGTGGAGCAGACCTCTGTCGAGCTCCTTGGCTCTTAACGAGTCTAAACAACAGCTGTTGTCTCTTTCTTTGGGCCAAAGTCAAATGCTGCAGCATAAAACATGTGGGTTACAGTGCCATGGAGGGAGTGTGCCATTCATCCTCCTGTAACTGTTGCAGACATGCACTTGTGTGAGCAGCATTTACATGCTCGTGACAGTCTAGAGGAGGGCAGGCGAGTCATAAAGTACAGATTACAGTTAAAAGGCCCAAAGGAGCCATTGCGAGCATCTAATCGGACCTCCTGTGCAATGCAGAGGACTGCACTGAATTAATTTGTTTAAACTAGATCATGTCTATAGAAAAGAAAATCTTAATGTTTCAGTTTCCTATGTTAATGCACCATGACCTTAGAGGAATTGTTCCAATGATAGCTGTTCTCACTGTTTAAAACATGCAACTTTCTCCTTATTTGAATGTGGATAGTTTCAGCTTTGTCATTGCATTTTTATACCTTCCTCGGCTAGTCTGAAGATCACTTTTACTAACGTAACTGAGCCATCAACTTCACACTTGTTAAAGTCGGTTCCTTAAGTTTATCATGATAAAACACCGCTCAATGGCTCTCTCTGGTTCATTTCTGAACCCAACTCATGTTGTTAGCTGCCTTCCTGAGGGGCGGGCAGCAGAACTGGAGACAGTGCTCCAACTGCACTCATTCAGGGGGCCAGTGGCTGACTGGCCGCTTGAATGCTGAGCCTGAATATCAGGCTCTTTCCCCCTACTTGATATTCCCTGTTTATGTATCCAAAGATTTCACTAGCCTCAGAACTGCACTTGGAACTAGCGTTCAGATCTTTCACCATTTTTTCCCTTAATAAAAACAGCCTTCATTCTTTTTCAAGCTGACAGATTTACAATCAACTCAGTCATTTTGTTGAAGATGTGGGCATGGTATTACCTTACTTCTAGTTGTCTCGAACTTTTCCAGCTTTTCCAGTATTTCACAGATTACAGAAGATAGTGAGTTTCTTTATCGACTCTTCTGAAATTCTTGTATACAAAATTTCTTACGATGTAACTCTCATCTACATTTTGAAAGGGAATTCACATTCATTTAAATGCACCTGCTATAACTACAAGAATTTGCATATGCACTTCAGTTATACTAAAACTTATATTTAATTATGCATTGCAGACCAGAGAACTGGTGTTCAGCTACTCACAGATTTTAAAATCAGGAAACACTGTTATAATAATTTAATCTAGGTCTGTCTGTAAGGATGCTGGAGCAAGTTCAGTGCAAGAAGCAAAGAGAAGCAGCCTGACATTGATAACTGAAGTTGAACATTTTGATCTAACTTTTGCCTGACTTTGCAGATTTTTTTTTCTGTCCTTGTCAGAAATAACATCTAATTCCTGTGTGAGCTGGAGCAGCTTTTCCAAGCAGACATTTGGTCTTGATTCAGAGGCTTCAGCTGATGAGGAGCTATCAGAGTGACTGAAAAAAATTCATCAAAGTCTGATTACCCTCACCATTAATGTTTTACACAAGTTCTAAATGCGATGTATACAGTGTCAGTTGCCAGTTATTGGAACTTCACAGAATCACAGAGTGGTTGAGGTTGGAAGGGACTTTTGGAGGTCATTGGGTCCAAAACCCCTGCTCAAGCAGGGTCTGTCATAGCAGGTTGCCTAGGACCATTTCCAGTGGCCTTTTGAATAGCTCCACAGATGGAAACTCCATAACCTCTCTGGGCAAGCTATTCCAATATTTGACCAGCCTCACAGTAAAAAAGAGGGGTTTTGTGTTCACATGGAGTTTCCTGGTTTTAGTTTATGCCCATTGCCTCTTGTCCTGTCTGTGGGCACTAATGAGAAGAGCCTGGCTTCCTCTTCTTCCTTTCTTTCCATCAGATACTTATACATGTTGATAAGATCCCCCCTTGAGCCTTCTCTTCTCCAGGCTGAGCAATCCTAGCTCTTTCAGCCTCTCCTCACACAAGAGATGCTCTAGTCCCTTAATCATCTTTGCGGCCCTGCACTGGACTCACTCCAGTAAGTCCATCTCTCTCCTACATTGGGGAACCCAGAACTGGACACATTACCACGCATGTGTTTCAGCAGTGCTGAGTAGAGGGGAAAGATCATCTCCCTCAACCCACTGGCAACACCCTTCCTAATGCATCCCAGGATACTATTGGCTTTTTTTTGCTGCATTGATGGCTCATAGTCAGCTTGTTGTCCACCAGGACCCTGAGGTCCTTCTCTGCAGAGCTGCTTTCCTGCTGGTTGCCCCTCAGCATGTACTGGTGCCTGGCTTTATTGCTCCCTAGGTGCAAGACTTGGCATTTCCCCTTGTTGAACTTCACGAAGTTCCTCTCTGCCAAATTCTCCAGCCTGTCCGGGTCCCTCTGAATGGTAGTACTCTGATGTATCAGACACTCCTCCCAGTTTTGTATCATTTGTGAACTTGCTGAGGTGTACTCTGTCCCAGTGTCCAGGTCATTAATGAAGAGGCTAAACAGTATTGGCACCAGTGTTGAACCGTGTGGTATACCACTAATTATTTGACTCCAAATGAACTTTGTGCTGCTGATCACAAGTCTCTGGGCCCAGTTGTTCACTCAGTTTTCAATCCATCTCACTGTCCACTCATCTAACTTGTACTTTGTCAGCTTGTCTATGATGATGTTATGGGAGACAGTGTCAAAAGCCTTACTAAAGTAAAGGTAAATGACAGCAACTGCTCTCCCCTCATCCACCAAGCCAGTCATCTCATTGTAGAAGTGTATCAGGCTGGTTAAACATGATTTACCCTTCATAAACCCATGCTCATGGCTCCCAATTACATTCTTATTTGCAAATGGTTTTCAGGTGGATTTTCATCATCATCTTCCCAGTGACTGAGGTGAGGTAGACCGACCTGTAGTGCCCCAGCACTTCCTTCTTGCCCTTCTTGAAGATAGGAGCGAGATTTGCTGGCTTCTGTTCTTCAGGAACTTCCCCCAGTCACCAAGACCTTGCAAAGATAATAAAGAATGACCTCATGACAAAATCAGCTGGTTTGCCCAGGACTCACTGTGTATGTTCAATTTGTTTAAGTGCTCCCTAACCTGGTCCTCTTCCACCAAGAGTAAGTCTTCCTTGCTCTGGGTTTTCACTCTTGTAGCAGGGGCCTGGGATTCCTGAAGGTGAGTCTTACTGATAAAGACTGAGCCAAAGACAGCACTGAGTACCTCATCCTTTTTCATGTCCTCTATCACCAGGTGCCCTGTAGCAGATACGAATGGCACCCCTGTTGGTCTGCCTGCTAATCTTGACCCATAAGCTCTCAACTGGCTCTGACCTGTCCCAAGGCTGAGCCCCAAGCCCTACAGCTGCTCTTTCATATAAAGGGCAACTCCCCCTCCCTGTCTTCCTGGCCTGTCCCATTTGAAGAGCCTGTATCACTCCTATGCAGCACTCCGGCCGTGTCAACCACCCCACAACGTCTCTGTAACCCCAGAGGTCATAGACCTGTAACTGCATACAGACTTCTAACTCCTCCTGTTTGTTACGCCTTTGTCTACTTGACAGAACAGGTTTCTTACTAACAGAAATCTTTCCTGGACTCTTAGAGCTCTAGTAACTTCTTCTTAGAGAAACCATATTGAGCTGTGTTATTTTCTCATTGTAAGGCAGGTTTTCCAGACCATGAATTGTAACTGTTTTCTGAACCTTTTTCAACCTGTGTCCTAATCAGCATCCTTTTCCAAGTATAGATCTCAGCACTGGGTGCAGCATTCCAGATGTGGTGTCCCTAATCCTGTGTACTGTGTGAATAATAACATAGCCTTACTATTCCATACTTCTTTTTTTATTATTCCAAGGACTTAAACTTCATGGGTGAGGAAGGTGGAAAACAATGCACAACAGAGAAAAAGACATGCTTTGTGTTTGTTCAGTGATCCCTCTCTGTCTCCAAACCTCCAAAGCTTTAAAAGATTGAGAGTGCTCCCTTTGGGTGCTGGGACAATCCCCCATTGGCTCAGTGCAATCTGGGGAGACATCAGCCAACCTGGAATGACAGTGCAGAAAAAACACACCTGTGTATAAAATTCTGAAGCCTAGCCTATGAAGGCTACTGTGAAAAAGGGATGCAGAAGCTGGGAAATACTTATAGCCAAGAAGTAAGAAGGAAGCCCATTGTATTCTGTGAGGGTAAGTCCTTCTGTGGAAAGAAATTATGAGATACAAATTCAAAGGATTGCCAAGTTTTCTGTCCACCCTGCAGGAATAATTTTGCCCTACACATACATACGTTAAAATTAAATAATGACTAGATCTTAAATCAATATTGATGGCAAAATAGAATCACAGAATAATTCAGATTTGCAGTCCAAACTCCTACTCAAGCTCTGAAGTCACACACACATGTAAAGGCCTGGATTCCTCTTCCTGAGAACGTTGTTGTAGGTACTGGAAGGCTGCTATGAAATGTTCTCTTCTCCAGGCTGAACAAGCACAGATCCCTTGGCTTCTCTTCACAGGACAATTGCTCCAGCTGCTGATCATGTTTCTGGCTTTCTGCTGAACTCACTCCATTTGATCAATGTCTTCCTTGTACCAGGAGGGGCAAAACTGGAGACAGTACTCTACATGCCATCTAAGGAGTGCTGAGCAAAGGGGGATAATCACTCCCCTTGGTGTATTAGCCCTGCTGCTGTTGATACAGTCCTGGATGCTGTTGGCCTTTTTGTCTGCCAGGGCACACTGCAGGCTCATGTTCAGCTTGCTATCTACCAAAATCCCAGTGTCTTTTCCAGCAGAGCTGCTCTACAGCCAGTGCATTTCCAGCCTGTATCACTGCAATGAGTTCTTCCTTCCCAGGTGCAGGACTTGGCATTTGTCCTTATTAAATTTCACGAAGTTCTTGTTGGCCTATTCCTCCAGCCTGTCTCAGTCCCTTTGGATGCTGGCCTTGCTCCCGGGCATATGGACAGGCACCAGTTTAGTATCATCTGCAAACAAGATGAGAGTGCATTACGTTGCCTCCTCCAGGTCATTGATAAAGTCGTTAAACAGGACGGGTCTTGGTACAGATCCTGCAGTATTCAACTTGTAACTGGCCTCCAGGTGGAGTTCAACCCATTAACCAGCCCAAACATTGACCAGCTTTTCACGCATCTACTTGTCTGCTGTCCAGACCAAAACATCCTAACTTGGATTTAAGAACATTACAGGAGACAGTTTCAAAAGCCTTGCTAAAATAGAGGTAAACGGCATCCACTGCTCTCACATTGATCACCACACCAGTCATTTCATTGTAAAAGACAACTAGGTCTGCTGGGCATAAGCACTTTAGTAAATCCATGCTGACTGTTCCTAATCATCTTCTTCTTCTTCATGTGCCCAGAAGTGTCTTCCAAGATGACTTGCTCCATGATTTTTCCAGGGACCAAAGTGCAGCTGACTGGCCTGTAGTTTCCTGGATGGCCGTTTCCGCCTTTTCTGAAGATGGGTGCAACACTTGCCTTTCTCCAGAAGTCATGGATCTCTTCCAGTCTTCACAACTTTAGGAAAAATGATAGTCATCTTGCAAGGACATTGACCAGGTCTCTCAGCACCTTTGGATGCAGCTTGATCAGTCCCATGGGCTTGTATGGGTCAAGTAGTTTTAAATAATCCCTGACTGGATCCTCAACCACTGCTGGTAGTTCTCCTTCTCAAACTTTCTAAGCAAAGAGGCTTGGAAGACTTTGTTGGGGAAGGCTGAAACAGAAAAGGCATTGAGTACCTCAGTCTTCTATGTGTCCACTGTCACTAGATCACCTGCTCCATTCAGAAATGGACTCACATTTTCCTTGTTCAGCCTTTTACTACTAACTTTAATTACTACAGCCTTTAATTACTAACACAGTGGCAGGAGCTCTTCTTGGTGCCCTTGACACCACTTGCGGAGGTCAACTTTAGGTGAACTTTGGCTTTCCTAACATCATCGCTACATGTCCAGGCAACATTTATACATTTCTCCTTTGTAGCCTGTCCCAGATCCCACCTCTCATATACTGCTTTTTTGCATTGGAGCTCTGTTGTATGTTGCCTGTTTAGCCAAGCTTGTATCCTAATACATCTTTTTTTCCTGAGTATTGGGATAGACCCTTCTTGTGCTCGGAGGATGCTGTCCTTAAAGACCTGCCAGCTTTCCTGAGCTCCTTTACCTTTCAGAGCCGCCTCCTATATGACGCTGCCTATAAGATCCCTGAGTAAGCTGAAGTCTGGTCTCCTGATGACCAGTTTTTACTCTGCTACTTATCTTCTCCAATGAGTATGAATTCCTATGGAGATTCACCAAATTAATGTACATTTCTTAGAGGGGAAAGAAAGGCCAAGATTCAATAATTGCTTAAGGAGGTACTTTCAGTTTCTGGGGTACAAATGCATATTTTATTTGTGGGTACACGAAAGTAGAATTTCCTTAAAATAAACTTAAGACTTTTTTCCTTTCCAGATCATAAAATGCTTTTTGCAAATGAGGGACAAAAAAGACCATTTTGCCAGCTAGATGTTTTAGACATACAATGGATTGTTTTAGAATTATCTTCAGAGTAGGACAGTGCTGTTTGACGGGTAAAGTGTAGCTGAGCCCCTTGTTATTCCAGCTTCAATTAGTCCCATACCTTTGTTACTTTATTAGGTATCTGCTGTCAGTGGTGGTGAAAATGATGCTCACTTCCTTGAATATCGTGGGACAATGACGGAATCAGATTGCTTCAGAGATCCTTCTTACCTTGAGGTCATTACATGGGACACACGATTTCTTGCAGAGACTGTCTAGCATCACTTGGCAAGTGGCAAGGACTCTCAACAGGCAACGTGGATGGAAGAGTTTGGGCACATAGATGCAAACTGTACTATTCCATTTGCTCTCAGGGTCATCAAATGGCCATGATTTATATTATTTACTGGCACAGATGTAGCACATCTGAGACTAGTAAAATTTATTGTTGCATATATTGTTGCATATATTGTTGCATGTATTTATTGTTGCATTTATTGTTGCATTTATTGTTTGCCCCTGTACTCGGCACTGGTGAGGCCGCAACTCGAATACTGTGTTCAGTTTTGGGCCCCCCACTACAAGAGGGACATTGAGGTGCTGGAGCGTGTCCAGAGAAGGGCAACGAAGCTGGTGAAGGGTCTGGAGCAGAAGTCTTATGAGGAGCAGCTGAGGGAGCTGGGGTTGTTTAGCCCGGAGAAAAGGAGGCTGAGGGGAGACCTTATCGCTCTCTACAACTACCTGAAAGGAGGCTGTAGAGAGGTGGGGGTCGGTCTCTTCTCCCAGGTAACAAGTGATAGGACAAGAGGAAATGGCCTCAAGTTGCGCCAGGGGAGGTTTAGACTGGATATTAGGAAATTTTACTTCACTGAAAGGGTTATCAAGCATTGGAACAGGCTGCCCAGGGAAGTGGTTGAGTCGCCATCCCTGGAGGTATTTAAAGGACGGTTGGATGAGGTGCTTGGGGACATGGTGTAGTGATGGTCTTGGTCGTGTTAGGTTTACGGTTGGACTCAATGATCTTAAAGGTCTTTTCCAACCTATACGATTCTGTGATTCTGTGATTCTGTGATAGTTCTGTATTATTATCAAGCTCTGTGTAGGTCTCTAAAGGAGATAATCCAATATCTTTTAGATTAAACAGAAGATTTTCCACATATTCTTGTCACTACTCGTATCACTACTTTCAGTAGTGGTGACCCTGGTATTGGCTCTGCATAGGGCTAAATTTCATTCATACTTGTAGAGAAGGTAAAAGGGAAAGAGACTGGAGGAAGGAAAGGTTTGGGTTTTATTTTTATCTTTTTTTGAAAGTCAAAGTGAGTTCTTCCTAGGTCATTCTGAGCTAGCTTGTAAAATAGTGTTCTGTGGTGTTAACTGAGATCCCATGAACATATGAAGTAAAGTTTCCAAGTCTCCAACCAGAGGTCCTGTGTTTTGCTTATTTATTAGGGCACTGTCAGGATACTTGCACTGCAAAGGCCTGTAGTGTATATGTTGTATGAATAAATAACATTTCTGTCTTAAAAATCTAGCAATCTCACACTTTTTAAAAGCACTAAAATTATTTCAGATATAAATTATTTGTATTAAAAGATTAGAAGCTGAAAAAAATCCAAAGAATATATATTCACTAAGCAGGGGTCATTCCTGTGCCTCAGAGAGATATGAATTTTATAACCACACATTCCAAACTGCACTATGTTTTAGAGAAATACACCAAATGAATGAAAGGTTCTGTTAAACTGACAAAAGCCTATGAAATTGAAAGCAGATATAAACCTTATTCTGACCATTGTTCGTGTTTTGAAAACTTGAGGTTCCTAGGGTGTGTAGGTTTAATTTTTGTATCTTTTATTTCCTTTTTTGGAATTGAACAGTTGACAGTCTGCTTTATATGCAGCATGCATAGCACATAAATAGCATTCAAATTAAATTCTACACCAGCTGTACATACCCCATACATGTGGTTCACGAATGTTGCTGACTGCAAATGGTGCATATTTTGATTTTCAGTTGATATCTAAAACTGTGAATTATCTTCTGAATATGTAGTGTTTTGCTTTCAATCCCTAGATTACATTTATATCAAGCAAAATAAATACAACTGTCTGATAATCACAACCTGGCTTTCTTCAACTTAGGTAAAGATTAGTTTCTGGCAAAGTGACCCCAAATCTTGTCTTCTTCAAGGCAACAGTCCCATTTCAGATCTGAAAGGGAAGTTTGAAATGAAAAGTAGCCACAGAGGAAAACCCAGTGTGTTTCTATATGCTTCACTCTGTTAACCTGAATTTTCTTGAATGTGAGGCTGCTTTTACTTCTGTAAAGTCCCAGTGTGCCTTTAAGATAGTAAGATTTGGTATTCAGCTATTAGCCTTTTCAGGCATGTTCACACTGCATGACATTTATATAACATTGACTCCCAGCAACCTGTTCCACCATCTACTGGGCCCGGTATAAAACCTGCGAGGATTTTTTTGGATGTGGCCTGTATCTGGTTCTTCCAATATCCTGGTCAGGAATATGGCAGGGAGCCATCGGAGGGAGGAGAAGTAGCCAGATGGCACCAGTACACTGTTGCTTTGGCATTTTTTTCTGGCCAGCTGACTGGTGCGATCTCTAAGGAGGATTTTTTGTTTGTTTGTTCATTTGTTTTGTATCTTTTCTTTGAGGTAGCCTGTGGACCTGAGTTAAGCTCACTGATAGCTTGATCACCTTACAGATTTTCCACCCTTTCTTTCCTCTTTTCATTTCTTGTACATCGTCTTGGAGGGAATTTACTTTGGTATACTAAAATCTTGTGCTGATTTCATATTCATTTTTCATACAAAAGCCTTGTTGGCTCTAAGGAGAGCCATATGCTTGAAAGACATGCAACACGGGTATTTTTTTTTCTATCAGCATATCTATGAACATTGTAAAAATTTAAGACAAACCCCAAAGGGAGATAAGACCCATATAGATATTTATGCCCACAAACCTCAAAGGGAGATAAGACCTATATAGGTATTTATGCCCACAAACCTCAGCGGGAGATAAGACCTACATAGATATTTATTCCCACAGCAAAGATTTTATTTTAAATTCTGTCTGAGTTTGAAAACGTCCCCTCTCACTGGCTGTATCTCAGATGTTGGCATCTTCCTTAATGAGTCAGGGGAGTTCAGGGGAATCTACGGGTGCACCCTCCTGAGAGCAGACGTAAGCTGTGAGATTTGTCTCCCCATCCTCTGAGCTGGCCAGACACGAGCCATTTCTGGTCTATATAACTGTGTTAACATTGCACTGTGCTCAAGTCAATAAGGCCTGGTGACAGGCTGTGTATATTACCGGTTTGTGTCTAAACAGCTTCTAGACTAGAGCTGGCTTGTATCCAGCCATCTGAGAGCACCGACCAAGCAGCCTGCATGTATCTGCACCTGTCCACGTGGATGTATTATAAATGTGTATGATGCAATATAATTCACCGTTTATAAATGACATATTGTGACACCTCCTCCTTGAAACACATTTTTCTTCCCCGAAAGCCTTTCAGCAATAATCCAACACAGAAACAACACGGCTAAGAGAATAAGTGCATCACTGGGAGTTACCACTTCTCCTTTGTGTTTGAACCCTATGATCTGCCTAATTGAGAGATTGATCTTGATTGGTTGTGAGCACCCACGGTTTCTTCTGATGGGAGCATATGGTATTGCACTGTATGCGCTTTGAGCCAGGGAACAGATCTCTCACTACCCACTTTACACATAGGACTGACATTACTACAAAGACAGGCGGCAGTAATATAATGCCTTCCAGCAACTGTGAAAACTGTCTGCGTGCTTCAGATGCTTTTCTACTTACTGATAATTTAGTTCCAATAGTGCCTTTAAAAGTGGTTCGTCGGCCTCCCAAAAGCACAACACTCCTGGGTCATCTGTCTGTTTGCACCTTTACAGGTGATGATGTTCCTTCTGGTTTAGTATATCAATAGTGAGTGACTTCAATATAAAATGTAAATGTCAAAACATTCCATTTAAAAGCTGCTTTTGGCAAATATCTTTTCAACACACAAGTTACTGATTCTTAAAAACTCTGTTCAGACTAAGGTGGTTCATGCTACACCCATTTTGATGACCGATTTTTGTACGAGACGGCAGCAGCAGCTCGCTTGTTCTAAGGGAAGGAGAAGATAGGAAGCAGCTGCATTTGTGGTCTGCAGATGTTCAAGACAACACCAGTCAGGAAACTGCTAACTACCTTTAATTGATCAGCACGCCAAAGTGGGGGAGCGAGCGTTCACATCTGTGGCCCATTCTTATAACATGTTTCCTCCTCACTAATTCTTGCTACTGTCTGGAAGCTTTCCAGGCTGCCGCTAGTGATCAGAAGACAATTCTTCCATAAAGAAGCAGGCATTTCCAGTTCTCGAAGGGCATTAAATAGCCAAGCAGAGGTGTTTTCTGTTATAATAATTAGTTAAACTAAATAAACTGTACTTAGAGAGGATTTTAGGTTGGCTTTAAGGTTTGCTACTCCTGTAGGATTGCTAGGCCTTGGTGCTTTGCTAGCTATGCTGAAAATCAAGTGGGGTTAAAAGGTTTTCAAAAACTGAAATACAATTATGTAACAGAGCACTGTAAAGTTACAGGCGAGAAGAAGCAAAACAAGGCATGTTTAGTCTGCAGGGTCGGGTACAAAAAGATCTTTCTCCACCTCTATTCAGCATTAAAACTGTGGATGCTTTCCTAAACCTGTGTGGTACTGTGCATACCTCTGCCTCCAGGTAGCACAGAGAGAAGAGCCCTGACTTGGGAAAATAAGCCTGGTTTCAGATGCTAACCCCTCCTTGGGGCTTCCACGGGGTCCCATTCAGATTCAAATCTTCTCTCTTGCTCTTCCCCTAGGGTTTCCTAATCCTTAGCCCTACCAGGGAGGAGTGCTGAGCTTCCTCCCAGGACGCCAGGGCTGCCTCTGCCTTGGAAATGCTAATGTCCCCTGGGCATGGCTGGTAGTGATTAGGACTAGCCCAGCCGCTAAACTGGAAATTGGTTAATCCCTAAACAGATTGTCAGCCCATGGCTCAGGCTGAGCAAGGTTCAAATCCCAGACTCATCCCATATTGTGCATCTCTGAGCATTCTTTAAACCTTCATGTAACTTGGGAGAGTGCACGTGAAACACAACTGCCTTTGGGGTGATAATGTGACTCCTCGCAATCTTGATATTGACAGTTTCCATGATAACTGTGGTGACAATCAGTTTAGAAAGGTGAAGATGGATTTAGAAATCAGGGTCTGTTCTGTGGATCTGAGGGCTGAAATGTTCCATAGTAATAAAAGGTAACAGATCATAGAATTCCTCGTAATGGGATGTTGTTGAGACTAGGAACTTAACTAGGACTGGTTGTTTATAGAAGTAACAATATCCAGACTTATAAATAGTTAAAAATATAAAATTCTGGGGGGAGGTGGCTCTTTTTCTTCAGACTTTTTGTCACTTAGTAAAGTTAAACTTAGTCTGTTTCTTTATATTGCATACACATCTGGAAACAAAGTTTTATCCATATCTGAAATCTAGCAGCCTTGCAAGATCTCTGACCAGTGTAACTGCATCAAAGAGCATTGACTGGAATCAGCATGGAAAAAGTTTACTGTTGTGTTATTCCAATATGTTTGCTTCCTTTGTTTCCTGTCAAGATAATGAATCAAGTGCACAACACAGAAAAAGATTACCTGAGTTAGGTAAAAAAATAAAATCATGTAATCTGTGATGCAAAGTAAAAGACTTATTTATTTAGATCAAATATGAATATTTTTCAGTTTGAAGCACAGGTTTCTATATAATTTTGAATGACCAGAAAAAGAGGAAATACTGTATTCCTTGTTTTCTATCAGAAGTATAGAAGGTATGAAACTAGCAGTTGAACAAGAAAAGGGAGAAGAATTTCTTGCTTCAAAAATGTGAAACTACTAAACATGAAATATGGGTCTAAAGTTTCGCCTATCTGAGAGGAGCTAATGAGAAACTGCTAGAGCTATCTGTTGCAACCTGAGGATAAAGATTTTGCTGTGGCTCCAGATTAGGTACAGAGAGGTCTCTGAGGGGTACAGCTAACTTGTCACTGCACATACAGCCGCTGCAGAGCGTGGGAGTTCATGCCAATTTGACATGCAAAGGCAAACAGAAGGATGTGGAAAAAACCCACATCTTTTGGCAACAGCTTGACTAAGCAATGCCTTTGCTACTACGGAAAAATAGTCCAGACCAGGCTTCTGGCAGTAAGGCCAAGCAACACGATACATTCAATTCCACATGCCTAAACCCTTGTCCCCCTTAACGGGGGTAGCTATATCCAGCCCACCACCTGGGCATGTGCCCTGGCATGTGCTGTGCTCTGAGCCGTACCTGGGCAGTGCGGGCTGATGCTGCTGGGCACAGACCAAAACTGCACCAGGGAGTGTGCTGACACAGGGAGTGATCATGGGCTTGAGCCTTTGCCCTGAGACTTGGTTTATTTGTTAGTATAGATGCTGCCTGAGAGAGCCTGATGGAGAAACTCTGTGTCTCTTAAGCATGTTCTCCTCAGGTGCTACTGCTCTGCCCACTGACCTCACCTCTCATGTCTTCTTTAAGTTTCTCCTCAACTTTTAGTTGATCTTTGAACCGAAATAATAATTTATTGTTAATAAATAATATTAACAATAAATTGTGCTGGGGACATTTTTGGGGACAATTATAGTCCGCATTGTGGAAGTGGGGCATTGGACAGCGAGTACCAGCAGCTACTACTCTATGCCTTATTCAGTCTCCAAGGATTTCATTGAGCTTTCTGCCTGGGAGCCTCCAATTTTGCAGTTCAAGGTCTAAGGCTGCTCCTGTCTATATATATAAATAGGTTGTATATGTGATCAGCTGGCTGGCTGGCTGTTCGGCTGATCAACTGTGTCTGTTCACAGCAAGAAGAGATTTTGGTATCCAGGGTGCTGCTTGAATCCTCTCTGTCACTTATGCCACTTCAATAAAAATGCAGGGTAAATTCTGTAGAATTTGCCCAGCTAATCAACTAACAATGTCATGTGCTGAGAAACACCTTAGAATTCAGGTATTCTGAATGTTCTGCATATTTCTATATTCTGAATGATTCTGTGTTGAGGTAATTATTAATTCTTTTTGTTAACTCTGATGTATACTGCAAATATTTCCCATGCATATGCTAAGTGATGTTCATGAGAAAATGTCTTTTCCTTGAATGCCATGTGTACAGCAGAGGTGCCTACATGCGCTGCCAGGGTAAATTGCACACATCGAGGAGTAAATGAAAACTCAGAAAATTTCTTGCAGCACTTGACATCCTTATGGTGTGGGGTTTTTTCTCCCCCTGAAAGCAGAGGACTTCACATGTGTGGTTCCTCTTCTGACCAGTCCTGCCTCATTATTTCTCGGTTTCACTTTGGACATATCCAGATTGACTGCCTACTGCCTGCAACTGTGTAATTCCATGAGATCTTCTGGTTTTAGAGGTCTAAGTTGAAGGGTTGATCTATAAATCTGACCAAGACCTATAAATCTCCAGAAGGCCGGTGTGGAATAAATAGCAACAATTTAATGTTCTCCCTTTGTTTCATTATTAGTAGATGGCCTGATTCTGCACTTTCAGTGAGACTAATTTGGCATTGACATAATTCAGAAGTAGTTCAGTTTTTATGGACTGATGATGAAGTTGGACTGATGCCAATGTCACACTGACATCACAGGTTTAAAGATGGACATAAGAGGCATAAACCAAGAGTTATATACTGGTTTGTGATTTCCCTCGTAAGGTCTATCTATATGTGACCCCACTCTGCTCTTGCTCTAAGTCAACTACAATCCACTTGACTGAATTAGCCAGAACCTATATATTATCTCACATCTCTGGCTTGGTAGCTGGGGCTCAGTGTTGTGTCATCTACAGTCACAAGGTTTGGCATCACCTTGGAGAGCAGAGGGCAAAAAACGTGCTTCTTTTTGTGCCTGCAAGGCACCACCCCTGTGGCACTGGGCTACTTCGGCAGGGAGTGGTTCTATGCAGCTGGAAACTGCAGTGACTAAAAATAGGAAGGTTAAAAAAAGCAAGAGTGGGGAAAATCATTTAATGTGTGATAAAGTAAGTGATTTTATAACTGATTTTATTACTTAAAGTTCAAACATTATTTTCACTAGTCTTTGTCTGGTGTAAATGAAGATGAAATAAGTTGGACAAGAGGAGACTTGAATACTGCAGGATGCTTCAGGGATCATGTCTTTAAGGGTTATTAAACACAATTTGTTTTTGTCAGATTCCAATTTGTCTGTGTTTTAGCAAATCCTAGAAACTTGAGTTCTGACATTTTGTATATCCCTATTAATTATTCATTCCTGAGAATCTGTACTTGTTTGACCTTAAGAACTATTGCCTGTTTACATTGAAGAAGACCCAGTAAGACTTGTCATACATTGTCCTTCACAAAAAATAAAAAAATATCAGAGTCTTTCTCCCTGGGTAAATGAGGAAATAAAACAACCTGGGCTGGGTCAATGGTTTTAATACTGGTGGGAAACTCTTAACATGCTGCAGAGGCAGCATCTAAGGAATCTGCTGAGATAGCTGGATCTGCAGTACTAGGTTAAACTTAGGTATACAGGGCCACACTTTATCAACGTTATGTGGGATGAACTGACCCTTGTGCAGAGTGCCACCAGAAGACTCATGCATCACTTGTGTCTGACAAAGCATCCCAGGTGGGACTTTGGTGGTGAACCAGGCTAATGTGGATAGTCTTTGCAGGAGCTAAGTTTTAACCACTATGAGTAAGGTTAATACGATCTCTCTCTTTGTATACACTTTGTTTTTATTGCGACAAACTTCCACTGAACTCAATGTGATATTGAGTGTGTTGGACAAACCCCACTGACTTCAGCAGTTCCAGGGCAGAGCTGGCTGCAGACTTCCAGGCAGAACAAGGTTTTGCTGGAAAATCCCGCCTCCATGAATCATTTCATAGAAACTATTTGCTTTTGGTGATATCAGTGGTTTTTGCTCAGACTGCGTGGAAGCCTGGGCTTCTGAGGAACTGAATTTTTGTGGCAGCCTTACTGCTCAGATTACCATGGAGTTGACAAGCTCAGGGCTTCCAGAGTCTGCAACATCAGGGCAGCCCAATCACCTAACCATTCTACAGCTGGTAAGGGAGCAAGCATAGCACTGAGAGGTCCTGGGATCTGCAACTCTAGCCAGGGCTCACACCTTATCTCTGCACCAGGATTCTGGGACTCAATTTTCACATAAGCCAGGGCTTCAGGGATTCTGGTGTTTCTGTCACTGGACTGAGAGAAAATCATGGTCTTCACAGCTCCAGCCTTCCTGTTATGTAGTGGTGAAGAAGGCCTGCAAGCATGTCAGTTCTCAATGCCCTCTGGTTTGGGGTTGGATATGACTTGGACACTGAAAAACTCGTTGGGATATTTGACTTTCCTAGAAATAGCCAAGAGTTCAGCTGATGAAAGAGTACTATTCCTTTATCTAAAAGAAAAATATCTGACTGAAATATGTATATTTTTCTGAAATTATTTTTACAATTTTCCCTCACAGTATCAACATTTACAGTTTTCATTTCAGATCAGGAAAAAACCCTTCAATTTGATCATAGAGATTTTTCTCATAGAAAAGCTTGTGATGGTGTTTAGGACTACAGCACTGAGGTTCATCAGCACACCTCTCCTTGAATGGCCAATGAGCCATTCAATCTCAGCACTGCACTACAAATATGAATGACCCCAACTTCCCAAAGGGAATGGGAGACAAGGGCTAATCAGCGAGCTCAGGAGGTGTAAAGTCTCCTCCATGAGGCCTAATCACATATTTCTTCCTCTGTAAATCTGTGACTCCATTGTCTGTGACAGTAATTTTGTGTGGACTAATTCAAAACTCATAAAGGTGAAGAACATACAATTTTTCTTGGGATCAAAGACCTCAGTCGTTGATATTCCATTACTTGCTAACAGACAAGTATCTACCTCATAGCTTTTTATGGCCTGCCTTGGAAATAGGAGCTGGACTAGAGCATGGGCTTGGCTATTGTTTTGCCTAAGACATGAGGGGAAAGCTGTGTTGATGTTGTCGGACTGTACTTGTTCTTTGGATTTGTTTATCATTTCTCAATCTGTAAAGTGTATGTGTTTGGAGAGACACTATGAACTTCCCAAAGTGAGCAGAGAGCAGTACTGCTGCAGAGTTTGTAATTCAGGAAAAGCATCGAAACAGGGCCTGGGCTAAAAGGACTGAGAGGCAGAAATTAGCAGATTTTGTTACCTAATTAGCTATCAGTAGGGAATCTTGCACAGATCTAAAATAAATATGAACATGTTGACTTCTGTAAGGCCTTTGACACAGTCCCATACAACATACTTGTCACTAAATTCAAGAGAAATGGGTTTGGTGGATAAGGAATTGGCTGAATGGCCACATCCAAAGAGTTACAGTCAATGGCTCAATGTCCAAATGGAGACCAGTTACAAGTGGTGTCTTTCAGGAGTCCACACTGGGATGAATACTGTTCAATAATTTTATTAATGACAGAGACAGTGGCGTTGAGTGCACCATCAGCAAGTTTGCTGATGACACCAAGCTGAGTGGTAAAGTTGATACACTTGAGGGAAGGGATGCCATCCAGAGGGACCTTGACAGGCTGGAGAAGTGGGGCCTTGTAAACCTCGTGAAGTTCAACAAGGCCAAGTCCAAGATCTTGAGCCTGGGTTGGGGCAATCCCCAATATCAATATAGGCTGGGGCATGAAGGGATTGAGAGCAGCCCTGCAGGGAAGGACTTGGAGATCCTGGTGGACGAAAAATTAGATATGAGCAGGCAATCTGCACTTGCAGCTCAGAAAGCCAATTGTATCCTGGGCTGCATAAAAAGAAGCGTGGCCAGCAGGTCAAGGGAGGTGATTCTGCCCCTCTACTCCGCTCTGGTGAGACCTCACCTGGAGTACTGCATCCAGCCCTGGAACCCTCAGCACAAGAAAGACATGGACCTGTTGGAGCAGGTCCAGAGGGAGGGCCACAAAAATGATCAGAGGGATGGAACACCTCTTCTATGAAGAAAGGCTGAGAGAGTTGGGGTTGTTCAGCCTGGAGAAGCGAAGGCTCCAGGGAGACCGTATTGCAGCCTTTCAGTACTTAATGGGGGCTTATAAGAAAGACGGAGAAAGACTGTTTATCAAGACCTGTACTGATAGGACAATGGGTAACAGTTTTAAACTGAAAGAGTGTGGATTTAGATTAGATATAAGGAAGAAATTTTTTATGATGAGGGTGGTGAGACACTGGAACATGTTGCCCATAGAGGTTGAGGATGCCCCATCCCTGGAAACATTCAAGATCAGGTTGGAGGGGCTTTGAGCAACCTGATGTAGCAAAAGATGGCAGGGGGTTTGGACAAGATGATCTTTAAACATGCCTTCCAACCCAAACCATTCTATGATTCCATGATTCCATTATTCTATTCTATGTTCTGTAATGAAAGAAATGTGAAACCTCAGTGATTCAGAAGACAGAATTCCCATTTAAACATACTCTTAAGTGATCATGGAGATTCTGAAATTTTTTCATTGGGATAAGTATTTTCATTATCCTGCCTGTGTTTTAAGGAAGACAGTGGGTGCAGGCTGGAAGGTTGCAGAGCACAATCTAAAGGCCCCATACTACACCCTGATGTTTGGGAAAGAGGTCCTGGAAAACTGGTAAAACATCATGCTTGAATTGGTCTACCATAGTCATCCTCACAGCAGCTGCAGGCTTGGGGTCCATTTAATGGGATATTGCTTCCTACGCTCAAAATGAAGATCATAGTTTTTATGCCCAAACAGTCTGAAATCTCAAGGTTTCATCTTGGTTTCAGCATCTAAGATGCTGACCCATTATTTTTTTCATTTTCTGACTTCATTTACTGTAAATCTTCCCTTGCTTTTTTCCATGACTACTCTTCAGCCAAACTGCAGCTATTAAAGCATCCTTCTTTGGCTGTCCTCCTGAGTTCCTGTCTTTTTGTCCATGACAAATTCCTTTTCCTAATATAAGTCACTCATTGCTTTTTTAATATGTCCTGGTTACCTCCTGGTTCCTTCTCTCAGCCTTTCGGTCTTCTCAAGGGCCACCATCCCACATAATCTCAGTAAAGCACTAGATGCATTAGTCCCTCTTGTGGCTGTCGTATGTCAGGAAGGTATATATTTTGATAAAGTTCAGAATGAGAAAAAAACTTCACTGTTCAGAATGAGAAAAAAAACTTGGCTGCTGTCTAGACTGATGGGAAACCTATGGTAACAGACTGCCTAAGGCACTGCCAAGCAGTAATTAGCTGTCTTTGTTTACCCAGTGGCAAAAAAACCCCAAAAATACGTGCCCAGGGCACCAGCCTTCCAAGGCAGAAGAGGGTAGGTGATAATCTGCTGTGAGCAAGACTGAAACTCCTTCCTGACTGAGTTAAGGATTTCTTAGTCCTTAACTCTTCTGAGTTGAAGGATGTGGGGAAGAGGAAGGCTTGAAACTAGTTAGTCTCCAAAGGAGGTGGAGTACAGAAGGAAGCAAGGTCCCCAGGATCCATGGGAAAGAGTAGAGTGGAAGGTGGATCATCTGCCAGGAGATTGTGAACATGTCACACCCTATCAGCTGTACCATGGAAGTCACCTTGGAGCTAAGATGAACGTAGAGATATACATGGCTTTCTTTTCATTGCTTGTTTATCAGCTGCTGTAAACTACATACTGTTCCAGGCTGAGCAAATGTCTGGGACGCAGTGCTAGTGCTCTGGCTCTTTGGCCATCTTCAACCAAGCAGTGGATTGAGGCTACTGCACTCAGCGAAACCTATCAGTGAATACAATGAGCTGCTTTTCCTGGTGAAACGAAAGACAGACGGTTTCAATTCACAATTCATTTTTTTTTACTGCACATTCCTGTATAGCAATTTTCTTCTTTGTAGTATTAAATGATGATGATAATAATAAATTCTCCTCTGTCTGATGAAATTCAAACCTCCCTATTTAGATATTAAAAACTGCACAAGAAGGGACAAGGCAAAAAATTTCCTTAAATGTGTTAGTGTCCCTATGAAAATGTAATGGACACTTACCTATTTTCAGTCCAAGACAGAAGGCAGTATTCTGTGTCACAGATATGCACCCTGTGCTCTGCGGCACCAGTGCATCCAGTAAAAGGCATTACAGGGTGGACCAGATAGTAGGGATGTCAACACACATGCTGCCCTCAGATAGACCATGTTCCAGTGAATGCCACCTTGCAGCTGGTAAGAAGGTTGTTCTGCCAAAATGTGGCTGGGGCTTCAGGTGTTAAGGCTGATCCTGATCCTCATTGTGCTAAAGTGATTTGGGAGAGATTTCCAGACAGAAAGGTAAAGGTATGGCAAAAAGCTACAGCCTGTATATTGAGAACCAAGAGACTCAGCTCCTATAGGTACCTCTATACTGGTAAATAAAGCAGAGCCTCATTTAGAGAGTGTTGGTGCAGCTAAAGAGCCACAGGGGAGGAAACCTGGATTTCTGTGGGGTAATTTGGGATGGTGTCCTCAGCTGCCTTTAAACGAGCTTTTGAATTGAGTGAAAGAGGGCATGACTTCTGTCTGGGGAAAGATCCCTGTTAACGAAGACACCTATGAGCTGAGGATGGGTTTTCTGTGACCGCAGGTGGTGAGCAGGGAAGGGGGATGGTAGGAAATGCTCTGAGCCTGGAGGCAGGGCTGTGAGCTGTGGAGAGGATCAGAAGCAAACCAAGGGCTTCCTGATAGAAAAGATGAGTATGTGGGTTTGTACCTAAGCATGGGGCTGTGGTTGTTAAAGGGGTCAAAATAAAACAAGCTAGACTGATTAGATTATGAAAGTAGGAGGCAGCAGGTCTAATTTTTATTTCTAACTTTCTGTATGATTAGTGCCAACTCATCTAATTTCTCAGGGCATCAGTTTTTCCATCTGTGAAATGTGGATGATGTGACCACCATCAATAAATTGCACAACGTAAGTGCAACATGATACCTACCCCCAGTGCCTCATGGACAGATTTTTATTTAGATACTCCACCACCTTTGAAATCACATTGAATAGGTGATTTGAAAGCTTTGTCGTAAATCTGAATATTGCTGACACATTAAGAAGAATGAGGTGATCAGAGGATGAACTGCATTAGCAGAAGAAGTGTGTTTAAATCTGGTATAAATGAGTTTGAACTGTGGTGGTATGAAGGTATTTTTGTTTAGGCATTCTGCCAAAATGTGAGGCATTCGCATTTTTATCCTTTTCATGTATTTTCTTGAAACATAAACAACATGTATATTATTGTTACAACTTTGCAGAAGTGACTCAAATACAATTTGACTATTGTTGATGAACTGTGTAGATAAGATTTGTCGAGAGGAAGTAATTTTGTGAATGTAAAATGGAAAAAAAGGGGAGCTGTATGAGGCATCCATCATAGGCTGCATTTTTTGCTTTCTCACAATAAACAGATCGAAGGGGAAGCATTTATTTTGCAGAAGGCTGTGCACTGATTTGAGGATAGTCTTTGCACCAGCAATGGATGTCACCCTCCAGAGTTTCCCAAACTCTTCTACCACCTTCATAATTTCAGGAGTTGAGTATGTCTTTGTAACACGGGGTAAAAGACGATTCAGAGAAGAAGTGCAGCTTAGCCTTTTCCGAATAAGCCATTCACGAGTTTTGTGGAAAAAAGTCTATGGGATTGGCCCTAAAAGAGAGCTGAATTGCAACTTCAGTTTCAGTGCTGTAACATAAACCGTGCATTTTAATGTGTACGTCATGCTTGCAGCAGTATGATAATACAGAAGCATAACAATTACATCAGTAGAATGAACACATTTCTAATGGTATTTGTGTTATATGGATATATGGCTGTTGGCCTGTATGCTGATACTTTCATTGCTGCCATATACATGCAATCTACTTATGGTTAAGGTTGCCAGGCAAGTAATTACCAGAATGGAGTGCTAAGCAAGCAGTCCTGGTGTCAAAGAATCTGACCTTGTGAAGATAATGAGACAAGGAGAATTCAGAACAGATGAAAGCCAAGAGCACCTACTTTATCTACTGACAGCCAGAGAACACCTTCATGCTCAATCAGTTCCTGCTAATGAGACAAGATGGGGCAAGATGGTAAAACAGCAGTAACGGGCAAACTTTTTTTCAGCTTAATGATCTATAACTTGGTTAGATAAAATTGTCTTTTAAACCAGGCAGTAGCATAAGTATGAATAGAGAAATACAAAGAATGTATTTAATACCTTTTGGTTTTGTTTACATTATAATGAGGAATGATTAATGGGTGGGGAAATATACCCTGTAGTGTGCCTGGGGGAAGCTTAATCCATTTAACTTATCAAAGGGAAGGCGAAAGGGCAACGCAATCACTCTGAGAGTCCATGTCAGGAGAGGAGCACAGTAATGGAGGGCTTTTCAGCCTAGCTGGCAAACAGACACAGCATACAATGTCTGGAAGCTGAAACCAGAGAAATTCAGGTGAGAAATGGTGAGCTTTTATCCATGAGGGTAATTTATTATTCAGCATTGAGGGGGCTCCTTCTTCCTCAATTTAAAAACTTAATTTAATTTATTTAAAATCAAGACTGGATGCTTTTTGAAAGGATATGTGGTTTTTTTAGTATTTGTGAACATGTGGTGGTCCAGGGGTCACTCTGAAGGGATCTAAGCAAGGTAACTAAGAAGTGCAAGTTGATTGTCAGGGGGCCTGAAATCCCCATGCAGCATCTTCAAACCTATTGGAAAGTTTAAGGGTATGCACATTGTAAAAGGTTGAAAACTAATGGACTAGCTAAATTGACTCTTGGACTTGGATCAAAAATTAATGTAGGGGAATGTTAAAGTCTCTCTTACACTGAATAGCAGACTAAACAATCACTCTGGTCTATTCTCATTTTGCAGTCTATAAATAGGACTAATATTGTGGAGCGAGACCAAGATTAGGAAATTCTGGCATATGCTATAGATTACCTCTTCCAGTGCATGTTAGCTAGACAGCCTTATGAGGTGTTTGCAGGACAGCTAGCTGACTTTCTAAATTATCTTCTTGCACTCTCTTTTTCCTGCCATTTTAAAGCTACGCAGGAATTACAAAGTATCCCTGATGCGTACACAAAGTTGTGGCCTCATTCTTTCCATTCTCTGTTGAAAACCTCTGCATTTATTCTCTAAAGGCTATGGCTTGGCGAGAAGGTGGCATGGGGAGGGAATGGACTCTGGAAAAGAGTTGCCTGTAGCCTCAATCTTGCTTGAAACTCCAGTCAAAATTATAATTAACAAAGGTCGTTGGCAGGTTGATGGCAGAGAAGAAATATAAGCTCGATACCTGAGTTGCTGTTTGAAATCCTTTTCCTTTACTGTTTATGGCAAAGAATTTGAGCCACCCAGCATGAAGCAGACCACCTGAAAAGCACAGATAAGAGTTTGAGAGGCATTTTAGTGTCCCAGTCATCTGGTAGCAAAGGGAAGGGCACTGTCCTCTTCTGCGGCTCCGGTGGGGAGGGGGCTGGGAGGGTACAGAGCCACACTTTTCCCACCCCTATTTCCCTTCAGAACTGTCTCCACTCCATACACCCAGGCCTTTCAGTGACTGGTGCTTAAGTTCAGACCCATATCTTCAGTTGGAGGAAAGGACAAGTCCTTGCCTCTGGAAGCGGCTGGCCAGAAGTCCTGCTCTTTCTGTACTGGGAGAGAACTGGAGCCTAACTCCAGAGGCCAAGGTCAGGAAGGAGAGGGGCAGGGGCATCAGGGGATCTTCGGGATCAGTTTCTCTGGCCAGCCCAGAATTTCACCCAGCAGTTTCTGTGCGGACCCGTGACAAAGCTGGTTGGCCCTTTAAAAAAAAAAATCTAGTCTTGATTTAGTGTCTCAGAGCAACCAGGCCACCCTGGGGACTTGGCTTGTTCTTAATTGAGGCAAAAAACTAATGGTAGTTCCCAAATGCAAGTCACTCCTGGAGCTCCAATGAACTGTCATTCCTGCTGCAATGCTCCCCTCCTTTTCTTACCTCCTCTAATAAGCAATGAAATACCTAGAAAAGTTGACATCTCACCCACATGGTGACTTACACTGAATAATTTACAGACGTGTCAGATCTTGCACATTGCCACCAAGACACGTGTTCCTAGCTCCTGTTTTGTTTTCTTCAGACTTGCCCTACCCCTCGGTGGTTTGTGATGGTGCATGGTGGCCCTGCTACAGCTGTGGCTTGGGGTGCCTGGTGCCCCCGTGTACTGGGGCTGTGGGTTAGTGGCCCCACAGGGCTTGGACAGGCTCACCAAGTGGGAGGGCAGCTGCAGAGCCCCAGGAAAGTGCTGCTGTTGCAGGTTCACCCTCAGAAGATCTTCATTAGAAGTCACATCTTTTGGCCACAGCTTCGTACTGTGGACCCTTTCACCTGCACTTTGCATGAAGTCTCCCATGTGTCCAGAGAGGAGATACTAGAAAGATATGGAGGTAGTGCTGCTCTTCCTAACATGTCAAAATTGAGGATTACAGCTCCTGGTACTATAATTTTAGCATAGAGCTGTTCAAAAAACTGTAAGTTAATTTTTTTTGATTGGGCAGCTTAAAAGTAAGATCATGCAAATTTCACACAGAATCACAGAATCACAGAATCATATAGGTTGGAAAAGACCTTTAAGATCATAGAGTCCAACCATAAACCTAACACTGCCAAAAACCACCACTACACCATGTCTCTAAGTACCTCATCCAAACGTCCTTTAAATACCTCCAGGGATGGCGACTCAACCACTTCCCTGGGCAGTCTGTTCCAATGCTTGATAACCCTCTCAGTGAAGAAAAATTTCCTAATATCCAGTCTAAACCTCCCCTGGCGCAACTTGAGGCCATTTCCTCTTGTCCTATCACTTGTTACCTGGGAGAAGAGACCGACCCCCACCTCTCTACAACCTCCTTTCAGGTAGTTGTAGAGAGCGATGAGGTCTCCCCTCAGCCTCCTTTTCTCCAGGCTAAACAGTCCCAGCTCCCTCAGCCGCTCCTCATAAGACTTCTGCTCCAGACAAAGGTTTTTTCAGAACCAGGTTTTTCAGGTTTTTTTGTGAAGGTTTTTTCAGAAAAATATATCCTTTGCTCTATTCAGTTTGTTCTGTCCTTTTTTTCTGTTTTGTCCAGTTCTGCTCCGGATCCATCCTACACAGCTGCTGTGGGCACCACTGCCTCAGAGCTTCAAAGGCTTTTTTGTTGTTTTAAACTGGTAAGAGTGGAAAAGTGATCTGCAAGGGCCCAGGTTAGCATAGCTAGAAAAACCAGACAAGTGTTTTGGTCTCACAAGCCTGTCTGCACATGAGCAAACCAGAATCAATTCATGTAAGGTGTTAGGAACTGTTCGTAATTCCTATTACTTTTCTCCAAACCGTCTGCTTTTTTTCTGCCATTCTTACCACCATCTCTAGTATTCTGGAGCACAGAGGCTATGGGCACAGGTACATTTGCACAGAGACGCTGACTCGGCCCAAGGGAAGCTACTATTGGAAGCAACAGGATGCTTTAGGTTGGCCATTGTGCACTGGTTTTTGGTCCTTTACATTCAGTCAGGGGTATCTTGGTAGTAGCATGGCTCAGCAGACTAAGCAGAGTGTTATACCTGCATGGTGGTGTTTCTTCCCACTGCGCACATGAGGTTGGTCAGAGATATCTTGTGCCTCCACTTCTCACCCTGCTGCACCTGGGACTCGGGAGCTCTCTCTCCAGCCCTGCACACAGTATCATTGTGCCCCTTCATTATCCCCACTTGTAGATCCAAATGTGATTATTTTCTCTAATACTGGACTGAGCCCCCTTCAACATGGTATCTTCAGTCATCTTTCTTCAGGGTCTGTGTCCTGATTTTGGCTAGGATAGAGTTAATTTTCTTCCTAGTAGCTGGTATAGTGCTGTGGTTTGGATTTAGGATGAGAATAATGTTGATAACACACTGATGTTTTAGTGGTTGTTAAGCAGTGCTGATACTAGTCAAGGGCTTCTCAGCTTCCCACACTCTGCCAGCGAGGAGGTGCACACGAAGCTGGGAGGGGGCACAGCCAGGACAGCTGACCCCAACTGGCCCAAGGGCTATTCCATACCATAGGGTGTCATGCTCAGTATAGAAACTGGGGGGAGTTGGCCAGGGAGCAGCGATCGCTGCTCGGGGACAGGCTGGGCATCAGTCGGCAGGTGGTGAGCGGTTGCATCACTTTTTTTTTTTTTCCCCTGGGTTTTGTTTCTCTCTCTTTCTCTCATTGTTTTCCTTTTCCTTACAATTTATTGTTATTATTATATTTTATTTCAATTATTAAACTGTTCTTATCTCAACCCACGAGTTTTCTTACTTTTGCTCTTCAGATTCTCTCCCCCATCCCACCGGGGGGGGAGGGTGAGCGAGCGGCTGCGTGATGCTTAGTTGCTGGCTGGGCTTAAACCATGTCAGCCTGGTTTCTGTAATCCAGGCCACTGAGCTTAGCCTATGTTTTGTGTTCTGGGATACATGGTCTTGCACCTGACTGTCTTAAAAGCATCACTAGCTGTGCTCAGACACCCTAATCGCTGTGTTTTGCCTCTGCACATATTCACAGTTTAGTAGGAGAATAAACCCCTAACAATTATTTAAACCTTTTTTTTAGCCTAGCTCACTGATGAACGTATTTAACCTTCTATATTATATACATGATACATGCTTTAGATATAATTACATATAGTGTACACATTATGTAATATGTATTATATGTGTGTGTGTGTGTATCTCTCTTTCTTAAAATAGTCCTTCTATTTCAGTGTAATTTGGGGTTTACCTTGGTTGGGACAGCACAATTCTGGCTCATGGTTTTCATTCCTCTTCAGAACTATGAGCAATGGGTTCAGCAACCCCCAATCCTTCCCTTCAAAATGATGCGTGAGATCTAACTCCTTTTAAGGCCGCATGACACTGTAGATAATGAGCTGCATTTGGAGTCTGTAACTTCTCATCTGTTCCCATCTTACCACAGTTCCCAGCTGCACAGTGATTACGGGGAAGGCATGCTGACCCATGCCTCTGCTGACCCATGCCTTGGTTTCCCCATCGCCAGCGATGAGATAATATCTTACTTCCCATGCAGAGAGCTGTAAAAACCAGGTATTAAGATGAGCAAGAGCTGGGAAAGTGGCATGGACCGAGAACCGCTTCCCCCTCACTGTCAGCAGTAGTTCAACTGCCCAGACAAGCACCAGTTCACACCGAGAATGTTTCATTCACCAAAGGGCTGCTGCAAACAGGTTGCATGTTTGTTTGTTTTTGTGTTTTCCCCCAAAAACCTGGAGGGCCCAGAGCATTTTCCATTGTGGCTGTGTTCTTTCAAGGTGAAAACAATCAAACAGCCCTTCACCTGTGGATCAAGTGTGGATTTCTCAGCAGCTTTAGATCCTTCTCCTGCTATGCCACCAGGGCACTGTTGTGACTTCTCTGCTTTTCACCCTCTTGTACCAGCGTCAGAGTACTGCAGCTGGCAAGTGTGGGCCTTTTTTTCTAGCTGTGATCCAGCATGGTGGACCTGTCCTCAGGAGGCATGGTGACCCAGGGTGGCAAAGCCATTCTGTTCTATGTGATCTGATCACACCTGCCCAGCCCTGGCTTGTCCCACTCCTGTCCCATGTGTGAACTGTCTCCATCCCTACTGCATTGTAGATTTTGTGATGTGAAGTCAAATATGAATCTTGTTTAACTTTGAAAAAAATGTAATTTGATGTCTCCCCTTCCATCAGTTGTTTTAATGTTTTTCCCATTGCATTTAAAGAGGAGGAAAAAATGTGATTTAGGGAAGAGTGAGAGGTAATTTGCACACCCACTCACGCACACCAGAAGAAGAAACTAAGATAAACCATCTTGCTTTCTTCAATGTTTTTCCCAACTTTAGCTTTACTTTTCTCAGTGGAAAGGGATAAAAAAATCCAAGCAATGAAAGCGTTTAACACCAGTATGATTTTTTTTTTATTGCTGCTGTCATTCTTTTCTTACGAAAACCATGAGCAAATGTAACTAAATGCTGAAAATGGGTCCTCTCCTGTTATTTCAAACAACTACAGAAGTAATTGCATCAAAACGACATCTGGAAATACAGAATTATTACTTTTCTTATAGCAGCTGAGCTGCTTTTGGGAAACAATAATTCCAAGGTTAGTATAGAATAAGGCAAGGAGGTTTAGGGGGTTAGAGAAGGACTTGGCCACGTCTTTTAATTCAGCTGTGCTGTGGAAGACAAATTTACTCTCTTATTATTTTTTTCTTTTTAAGCACTTATTGATCAACTTGCAGAAATAATCTGATATTTTACAATCTTTAAAGAATCTTTAAAGAGTGTGTATATCTGTGTATGTGTGTATATATACACATATATAAAAGGAAAAATAACTTTCTTTGCATCTTGGCTTCAGATTATAGTAGATATAAACAAAGGAGAAGAAGCTGGCAGCATCAGTATGTCATTTTATATGGCTTTTTATTTTAATATCTCACTTTGTGGCTGGTTAGCTGTCAAATGAAACCTGCTTGGGAAACAGAGAGCAACACCCATTTCTTGAGACAGTCAGGACTCACTTGAGTCATGCAGGTAGCATGGCTCAGCAGGGTCATTTGGGTCCATCATCTGCACGAGAAGCCAATAATGTGTGGTATTTTTTTATACGTGTAGCTGGACTTGATACTGAAGATTGTGTGTGCAAAGAAGTACTTAGAGTCCACAGATACTTTCTGTAGAGTTACAAAAGAATGTTCTTTAATCACAAAGACCAAAGTAGTTAGTGTTTTTTCAAAGAACTGGACTATATAACAAATAGTTACTGGGAAATATTTAACTCTAATGTTAACAACATACATTTATTTAGAGTATTGTCTTCTTCGTGGTATCATTGCACATTTAATACTGGATCTTTTTAAAAGCTGAAATGACTTCTAAAAAAATATATTCTGTCATGTCACTGTGATATACAGCTTCAAGATAATGGGGAGAGGAAGGCATGGCCAGGTGCTTTGTCCTCGCAGCGTTAGGTTGCCAGTGTGAGAGGGGGACAAAGACGAGCGCTGTGCACCTCTGGTTGGACACGTGCCATCTCTCACAGGAGCTGGATGCGCTCCCTTGGGTGCAGGAGCTGCTCAGGCAGGAAAGCAGCGGCACCGCATGGGGGGAGGCTTCTTTACCCCGTCCCTGAGAAAGCAGCCGGGGTGCGGATAGGGCCCATGCGGCCGGTGCTGTGCGTGTCTGGCTGGTGCCCGTCACCCACAGGCTCGGGGGAGCACGCTTTCCATCAACTCCTTTCTGCAGCTTGAGCTGTGGACCTGAAGCACCCAGACGTTGCTGCGCAGCAGCCCGTGCTCCTGAGGTGACAAAGCAAAAGGGGAACAAGAGCAGGTGAGAGCAAGCCAACGCTGAGAGCTGTGAAAAGGCGCAGGGATTCAGAGCAGGAAGGGCCTAACTTGAAAAGAAACATGTAATGAACAAAACGGCTGTTTCTGCTCTGAATTTTTGGGCTCCCTGCGTTTCAGATGGCTGGGGCTTCCCTCGTTGCAGTAACATCATTTCAGTTCATTGATCTGTGCTGAACTGAGGAAGCACCCACATCCCTCTACTCTGCGTGCCCCGGAGGCAGGGTTGCTTTTGGGGCAAGCGTTGCCCTTACAAAATGCTGCTGATTAGCACAGCTGAGGTAGTAAGTGGGTTTAATCCTGGGAAGAAGTCACATGGGGAGGAATGGAGGAGCTGGTACTGAGGGGTCTAGGAGTGGAAGAAGATCCTCTGTCGGTGCCTTGTGCTGCTCCGTCCCGCTCTGTGCTGCTGACCCTCAATGCAACGTGCATTTCCCATTAGCTGGCAGTCCTGGGAGGGAGCACAGCTTAACCCCTCCAGGGTGCGAGCCTGATCCGGGGGGAGAAGTGGGCTGGCGGTGCGCCGGGGCGGTCAGATGCGCACACCGCAGGACGCCTGTCAGTCAGGGCCGTGGGGATAAGGCACAGACGGAGTGAAATTCAGCCTCCTGACAGCTGATGCAGGGCTGACAGCTCTGCAACAGACACCAAAAGTAATTGTTAGGTGCAGCTTTCTGGAAGAAAATTATCTAAGGCTGAGTGAAGTACAAACTGTCACACGGAGAGTAACAACGGTAGTATCAGCTGTCCCGCCGTACCTTTTGAAAACTTCACCTCAAATTCTGGTAATTTAAAAAAAAAAAGCACAACAGATAGTATAAATCGGGAGGTAGGTTCCAGGCAAATCTCAATTCATCTGCTGGAGGCTGAATCATAGCTGAAAGACTGTCAGCTGAAGAAACTGGTGGAAGAAAACTTGACAGCCCAAGTTTTGTACCCACTTAGAGAGGCAGAACAACCCACTTGTGTGGAGAGAGGTCCTGGGCGGCGGTGGGAGGGGAAAAGCAACCCTCAGACTTGCTAGGTACGAGAGAGACATGAAAACCAGGGGAAGCTCCTACGTGCTGCTATTTTACTGACAAAATGGGATGTGTGAATGTTCAGTAACAACAGAAACGGTCGTATGATTATAGATAGGTATAGTTTAAATATAGTTTTCTTAGGAGAACTTGGATTAGTGTGTTGTTCAGTTCAATTTCTTTTTCTTGTATCCACTGACTTCCTTTTGTATCACTTTGCAGCACATTTCACCTTGGTAAGACTGATTTCAAACAAATTGAATAAAATACTCCAATTTACATTAACTGAGCAAATAGTACAAGTCCAGGGTTCCTCCATGATCTCTAAAGGGATGGGCAACTGACTCACTTCAGGATCAACATTTTAAGCTGAAGATCCTTCACAGCCAAAATCTTCACATTTTTCTAAGTCCACATTTTCTAGGTGCAAATTTCTGATGTTACACAAAGAAGAATTGAATTGCGGTATTGGATGTAAATTCCATACTTTCCCTACTAACAGTTTAGATTTGGAATTACTGTTTGACTATCTCAGAATAGGAAGAGAGAGAGGAAGATGACAAGATCTGGGTAGTGAATACAGCATGGTGATCTAACTTTAGATAATGTTCAGGTCTGCAATTCTGGTTCGGGAAACTTGGCCGATGTGCATCTTTTCTGGATGTACTTAGATTGGGAATTTTGGATAAAAATACAGAACACGTACCTTCTTGTTAGGAATCTGTTAAACCTTATGGCTATTGATCCATTGCAGTTTTGTTTAAAATAGAAGCGTACATAAAGGCAACAGTTATGTGCAAACAAAAAAATTAGGGTTTTTCAAAACAATGAATCTGAATTGAATTTAAAAATATCCATGAACAAGTTGACATGATTTTCAGAGAAGTCTTCCATGTTCTCTGAATGTTTATCCTTTCTCTAATCCCTGGAAGAGTGGCTGCAGACTGTATATATTTTATTTTCAAAATGTGATGAGACCAAGAAGTTTAGAAGCAGAATAGCTATTTAGAATAGCTTTCAAATTTAACATATTTGTATGCTTCATACAAAACAAAGAGTCCTTGGATCAGTAAGAGGGAGCTAAAACAGGAGAAAAGGATAGCTTATGTTTTTGGTGAAGAACTGAAGCTGAGCAATACTGTTCACTCTGTAATTTTTGAGCTTATCACATCTTCCTGTGTGTTGTCTGCCTTGATAGACAGCAGGATGACAGATGACATCTGCCTGCATCTGAAAACAATGTTAAAACACGCAGATGCACTCAGGAAGGATTCATTGTCCCAGTGATGTGCCAGCCCTAGAAAACCTAAAGAAAAAAAATCCCAAACCCTGGGGCTGAAACCAAAGCTTTAAAAAAATTTTTACTGAAATATCTTAAATTATGGAAATCATATATCTGTATAAGACAATTTATGAATTTTTTGTCTGATGATTAGACATGCTGGAATGACTGGATGCCTTGCCAAAGATTTAGCACAGTCTTCTTTACATCTATGGGTTTAATGTTTCACAACCCTTTTTTATCTGAGCCTCAGTATCACCACTTGTTTTCCCTTACCACTTTTCTCCCCTGAACCACTGCAACTGTTTTCTTCTCTGTCCTGGTTTCAGCTGAGATAGAGTTAATTTTCTTTATAGTGGCTGGTATGAGGCTATATTTTGAATTTGTGCTGAAAACAGTGTTGATAATACAGGGATGTTTTAGTTGTTGCTGCACCAGTCAAGGACTTTTCAGCTTCCCGTGCTCTGCCAGGTGCAGAAGAAGCTGGGAGGGGACACAGCCAGGACAGTTGATCCAAACTGACCAAAGGGCTATTCCATACCACATGACGTCATGCTCAGTATAGAAAGCTGGGGAAGAAGAAGGAAGGGGGGACATTTGGAGTGATGGCGTTTGTCTTCCCAAGTAACCATTACGTGTGATGGAGCCCTGCTTTCCTGGAGATGGCTGAACACCTGCCTGCCCATGGGAAGCAGCGAGTGAATTCCTTGCTTTGCTTTGCCTGTGTGCATGGCTTTTGCTTTACCTATTAAACTGTCTTTATCTCAACCCTCGAGTTTTCTCACTTTTGCTCTTCCGATTCTCTCCCCCATCCCACCGGGGAGGGAGTGAGCGAGCGGCTGCGTGGTGCTTAGCTGCTGGCTGGGGCTAAACCACAACATTCTCCATTTCTTACATTCCAGCCTTACACATTCTTGCTGTCTTGTCTCGTTGTTTATCATGACATATATTTTCTGTCCTCTGTTTTGACTATGTTCTCAGAGCAAAAAAACCCTCAACAAACCAAAACCACCCAAAACCAACACCTTGTCAGTCATCAGAAATCTCTGTCCACTCAATGAAAGTAGCTGTAGCGTTACTGCTCTTGAATGGTGATAGGACACTTCCTAGGGAATAATCTTTAGTGAATAAATGAATCTTGTATCATCCCAAGCTTTTCATAATCAAGATGTATACTGCCAAATGTATGAAATTAAATGGATATATTTTGGATATAAATGGAATAAACTTTCTCTTTAATCGCCCATTTGGAGTCCGATGGCACTAACAGAACTTGCATTATTGAATTATTATAGATGCCAGCCTCATAATGAAATGATTATCATGGACTGGATGGACCCAGGCAAGGGAGGCAGACTACATGCACCTTCTTCTTTTAGCCCTATTTTCTATGATTATACAACCTGTGCAAATCAGGTAGAACATTATTAAACCTAGGGAAGAACACATAAGGTTTCTATGCAAATGTTGATCCGGGTGCAAGATTTACGCCATTACATACCTCATGATTTCTCTGGAAATAGAATCAGAGTATCATGCGGGTTGGAAAGGACACCTGGAGGTCATCTAGTCCAGCCTGCTGCTCAAAGCATTTTACAAGACATAAATAAAATTACTTGTTGCTGTTTTCCTGGTGATCCAGGCAAATATAAAAAAATACTAGATAGTTACTTTGTTATTTAGATTAATCTCTTATGAGGCAAACCTTAATTATAGCATCACTCCATTAGACCTGGGCACACCTCAAGCAGACTGAGAAAACTTCTTCAGATTTTATAGGCATTCAAAGGTTCAAATGAACACCAAAGTTAAAACTGAATAATTATTACCTGATAGTGTTTGTCAAAATGTTAGCCCCTTTCTCTGCTCATGAATGGTTTGTGATCTGATTTTCATCTGCACAACTGTATTTGTTATTCAGGAATATTCATCAAATAGTTCATACAAACAATTCTCTTAAATTACCTTTTGCTGTGTGGTTGATTTACATCACCACTCTTTTTGTATTGCAAACACTCTTGATTGCATGACTGAAAACCAAAGGTAGAAAAACACCACATGGCAAAGAAAGTGTAATGCCACATGGTACAGTTGATTAACGAAGTCAGGGATTCTGAGACAAGACTGCCACAAACAATATTTGTTCAAATATCTAAGACTTCCAAAGAGCTCTTGAACTAAACTTTGTAGAACATCTTTGCCATGCCCGAGGACAGAAATGTTTGTCAGTTACCTAACCCAAATCTCAGGTTTGCCACTCTCTAGGTTGCATGTGATGGAGTTTTTAAAGATATTTTAAATTTCTCTTATAGAGCTGATTAAAATCAAGAACAGAAGGAAAAACCTACTCCTTATTTTCAAATAGATGGCCCAAAGAATTTTACAGTAAATCTCCCAAAGGCTTTGGCTTAGTGTTGAGTGAAGACTCTTATGGATGTTGACAGAGTTTCTCATCTTTCAACAAAATAATCCAGTGACTTAAACCCCATATATTATCATGGAAGCAGAAGCGCAGCATTAATGGGTCTAAACTGACCTGAAGTAATTCTAAAAATTTCCAGTTACCTAAGCATTCTCTTTTGTTTTCATGAAAAAAAATCCATGTACCACGGTTGTTTAAAAATGAAAGACTCCTGATTGAGCTATTAGAAGTCAGTAACAATTCATAGTGAACTTGAAAAAAAATCTGTAGAGGTTTTGTTTTACAAATTCTTCAGAACAGAATTTCACATCCTGTTCTTTAAAATGTGTTCCCTTTTGTGGCAATAATTATTGAGGATGTGAGTGAATCAGAGTCTGAATCATTTAAGACCTCTACATCCATGAATAATGTTCACCAGTGACTATTTCTCAGCTCCATATTTATGCAGTAATTCCAACAATGAAGTCTTGTTGTGTTTCAAGAAAATAAACATTAAAGTAAACAGCTTGTTCTGTATTGAGATGATTAGAGGAGGTATTCAACAAAGACTAGACTTCTGTCAGTCCAGTTAGGAGTTTATTATCCAAAGCTGTTGCAATAACGGTGTTATTTCAGTGGATACAGGCTGTTCAAGTTTCCTGGGATTTAAAGGTGAATTCAGGTCATTCATTACTTTTGTCAGCACTGTAAATCTGTAGCATTAGGAAGGAGTGGAAAGAGATAAGTATGCTACAAATAGTACAAATAAAGATGGAAGAGATCACTTTAACCCTCTAATGCTTCCTGTATGAAAATCTTGCTCTGCTGGAATCACAAAAATAAGATGGAAGAAAAAACACTGAATTTCCTTTTCCAGCCATACTTTCTACACTTTCTTATGCATGTAGGACATCCCCTGAAGCCCTCAAGCTTGTGCGCTCTGTGGCTTTCTGTTGGGTTCTTTGAATGGTGGAGTTCAACACCACCAGTGCGAACACCAGAGAAACTGGGGAACTTGCACAATAAACTAGTTCTTGAAGAGTGCGCTGTGATTTTTAATGACTGTAACATATACTGTGAACACTCCCCAATTTGGATACGACTTGTGGAAGAAGCTGTGTTGAAATTTGTGTTTCAGTTGCAGTTTGAGTAGATCTACTCCTCAGCAGCCTTGGATTGAGTGTAGTTGGACATGTTCCTTCATCTTGAGTACATTCCTCTTCTTTTTGTTCCTGAAGGAGGTGAAGGAGCAAAAAAGGCACCTTTGCCCCCAGGTTTTCCAAACTGATAGTAGGATCTTCCTCTTTCCTGTTTGTTCCCCTCAGATAATTTTTTACCATGAAAAAAATGTTGAAAATTCATTTCCTGTTACACGGTGACTAGATGGATAGCTTCTAAGTGGACTAATATTGCTTGTTCATTGCATTAAGTGCTCCCTTTTGCTAATTTCTTTGGAGTTAGTCTACTTCTAACTATAGGATGAAAGCTGTTTATTTCTCTTCCTGTGACTAGCCATGGTAGAGGCCTTATATACTTTATTCTTTTCTGTGTTGGGGAAAGGTCTGGTGATTATCTAACTGTCTTAGGTGTTTGTGGTGAGTGGAAGGTTACAGGACTCAACTCACTGGAAATTTCATGCATGGAGATGAAAGCTAAGTTTCTGTCTGGAGCAGTGTTAGAAGTAGATCTCTGGTTTGGGATCTCATTTAAGCATCCTCAGATACACAAATGGTCAAATGGGAGTCTTATGAGTGACGGAACTGAGTTTTGTTATAAAGAATTTAGGTTGGAGTTAGTTGTTGCTTTTTATTACCTGGAAATCAACTTGATCTTTGCAGGTAGTTTTTCAGGGTTTTGAGGTTTAGTGCCATCAGTACTAAAGTTTCACATTGAAATCTTGGAATGGTTGACATCCTAATTACTCCCACTTAAACGTGCAAGCTCAAAACACCTTGCCCTTTTGGGACCTATATAGTGTTTTCATTATCAGACTGTGGTGTACAGTGGTATACTTAGGAAAAATACTAATAAAAAGGTGAAGCATCTGTCACTGTCCAAATAGAGATGAAATAGGTGGATATTTACAAAAACATTAGAACATAGAACAGAAATGTCCTGAAATCCTTTCTGTCATGAGCTGTTTTAAATGAGTATCCCTTTTAGAGTGTAAAACGGGGATGCTCTTTTATTTGTAGAACACAATCTGAAAACTGTTTGAGATCTTCATTTTACCATTGTGTCTCCTGTCTACAGAATCTTCCAAAGGACCAAACTCAAAACAAGGTGTTGAGATGAGATGAGATGAGATGAGATGAGATGAGATGAGATGAGATGAGATGAGATGAGGTGATGCAGCCAGTCAACCCCACCATAATCATCAGGGGACACACTTTGAAAACAGCTTGAATGCTCAGCTTCCCTCTCTTCTACTCGTTGTGTACAGAGTCTGGCAGATGACACATTGACTCAACCCTGTGCTTACTATTAAACACCTTTCAACAAACACAAGCAAAACCACTCTACCATAGTAACACTAACTCCTACTTCCAGTGAAAAGCTATTGCAGTTACGGGGAGGGAAAGCATCAGCTGTGTGGGGAAAAGCGTGTCCTCCTCTGAGCATAGCTGCTGTCAGGATGGTTAGGTGTCTAGCACGAGTGTTGGTGCAGACTGTATTTCAGTGCAGCTGGGAGCCCTGCTGCCCGCTGAGCCCATCTAACTGCACAGAACATAGGCTGATTGACACCCTTTAAGGCAAATGTAGAAACTTTGCTCTAAAACCTGATATAGTTTTTGACATTGATGGGTATGAATAGTGAGAAATGTCAGTTCAAGCTGAAAAGCTACTGGTGAAACAGCATCCTGCAAACATATTCCCGTGATACCACAGCAGACTTTAGCAGCCTTGATTTTCTTGACATAGAAGCTGGTAACTAGAGGTCTAGATGTAGCTTCAGTCATATTACTTTCAAACAGTTGCTGGAAAGGCTGTAGCCTGATTTGTAGAATGCATTTTCACTCCTAATGCAGAAGAAGGTTGTTTTTGTACTGTCGGACACATGGAATATAATACATATATATGCATGTGTTAAGGCATGTATGTATGCCTGATTTTAACATATAAGTATGTGGGGACAGGACATGCTGCAAAGCGGTATTCTCTTTCATCATCTCACTTTTCCCTAGCCAATAATCCAACTGCCTCGGTAAGAGTAGAGAAAGACACCTATTCAAATAGCTAAAGATTTCATTTCTTTCCTCAAAATATTAAATTTTCTCTTCAAAATTATACTCCCCAGGACTAAGAGTTAGAGGCCTGTATTAGTCCCTAAGCATGAGACCCAACAGACTACATGATGCTATATCATGGGCAAAAAAGATACTAATGTTACCACAGGATGCCTAATATCAGGTTTTCGCCCTCAGAGAGATCTGAGACAAAAGTTGGAAAAAAAAGTTTAAAAAATCTTTTCTGTCCTGTTTTGGCTGATAAATGAATGTTGTTTGTTTGCATTTTGCTTGATTGCGTTTTTCCTGTTCAAAAATACCTAGGCATCGGCTCCTGAATTTTCATGAACATCTCTGATTTATCAAGAAGCTTTACACAGAAGAAGTTTAACCAATCCTACCTAATGACATTTTAAGTTATGTTTTTTATATCACTTGTTCTTGTTGTTGTTTTTAAGGAATAGACTTAAAGCCCTTTTTAAAAAATTTTATTACTCTATTTGAATAGATACATTTCTGAAGATAAGAACCTGACTTCACATACAAAAATATATGACAGATAATCCTCAGAAGACATTTGAAAATTCTCTAAATTATTTGTAAAGCTTTCCTTGTAAATGTTTTTGTAACATCTGTTCCTTACATACAGCACATTGTAGAATAGTACAACAGTTTTACCAGTCACATGAGGACATGCAGCACTTACCACAATTGCAGGTCATTCATCAAAAGAAAAACTTTTACCATAAAACTGCCCCCTTTCATGCTGTAGGTATAGTGAAAAGCTAAAAACAACAGAGATACTTTATATGTTAATGAGGAAATTTTCTTTTTTTTCTGCTTAAGGTCTTATGTCATGCCTAATAAGGGGTAACAATAAACATTACTGTCCATCAGGAAATTGCCTCACTCATCCTTTGAGTGGTATTGAGTTATTATTTATAACAGTGAAATTTTGAGACAAAGATATTAGGTTTATCATTATTTGTACATTGCCTGATTCACCTTGGGTGACTGACTTGGGGACTACTCCTAAGCTTTTTACACAGACACTTTATAAGATAAAGTGAAGATAAAGACACTTTATAGAATGTTTTATGGAAAGTCTAACTTTGGTGGACTGAATCTTCTCTTCAGGATGCTGAAAATACCTAAGCTTCTCAAGATAAAATTCCTTTTTTTTTTTTTTTTTTTTGTGGTGGTATGTCCTTTAGAGTTCCTGGGCTAAGAACAATTATTTTTCCAGGACCTCTTGTAACTTTTGTTTGTTCTGGGCTTGACTAAGTGCCTTTCAAGCACTGCAGAAGCAACAGGATTGTGTGGAAGTCCATTGCGAGTGAAGTCAAAGCTGGACATTTCATAGAATCACAGAGTGGTTGAGGTTGTAAGGGACCTCTGGGATCCCTGGGGGACCTCATCTAGCCCAACCCCCTATTCAAGCTGGGTCATCTAGAACAGATTGCTCAAGACAGTGTCCAGCTGCGTTTGGAATATCTCCAAGGATGAAGACCCCGTAGCCTCTCTGGGCAACCTGTGGCAATGTTTGACCATCCCCACAGTAAAAAGTGAAACTTCAATTTATGTTTAAGAGGAATTTCCTGCATTTCAATTTGTGCCCATTGCCTCTTGTCCTGTCACTGGACACCACTGGAAAGAGCCTGGGTTCATCTTTTTCATTCCCTTCCATCAGGTATTTACACACATTGATAAGATCCTCCTGAGCCTTCTCTTCTCCAGGCTGAACAGGCCCAGCTCTCTCCCCATATGTCAGATATTCTGGTCCCTGAATCATCTTTATGGCCCTTCCTCAGACTCTTCTGCTGGGGAGCCCAAACCTAGTCCCGGCACTTAAGATGTGTCTCACCAGGGCTGCCTAGAGGGGGAGCATTACCTCCCAGACCTGCTGGCAACGCTTTTCCTAATGCAGAGCCATTCCTCCCAGTTTTGTATCACCTGCAAATTTGCTGAAAGTGCACTTTGTCTCGTGTCCAGGTCATTAATGAAGATGTTACAGGACTGGACCCAGTATTAACACCTGGGGTACACCACTTGTGACTGGCCTCCAGGTGGACTTTGTGGTGCAGGTCACAACACTTTGAGCCTGGAAGTTCAGACAGTTTTCAATCCACCTCACTGTCCACTTACCTAGTTTGTACTTCATCAGTTTGTCAATAAGGATGTTATGGGAGATGTTGTGTCAAAAGCCTTACTAAAGTCAAGATAAACACCATCCACTGCTCTCCCCTCATCCACGGAGCCAGTCATCTCATTGTAGAAGTCTGTCAGGTTGGCTAAGCATGATTGCCCCTTCATAGATCGATACTGACTACTCCCAATCACTTTCTTGTCCTTCTTATGTTTGGAAATTACTTCCAGGATTAGTTGTACCATCACCTTCCTAGGGTTGAGGTAAGGCTGTCTGGCCTGTAGTTCCCCAGACCCTCCTTCTTGCCCTTCTTGAAGATAGCAACATCCAGTCCTCAGGAACCGCCCCAACCACCTTGACCTTTCAAAGATAATTGAGAGTGGCCTTGCAATGACATCAGCCAGCTCCCTCAGCACTTGTGGATGCATCCTGCCAGGTCCCATGCAACCATTATGTAAGTTCCACCTTGTTTAAATATTCCCTAACCTGATCCTTCTCCACCAAGGGTAAGTCTGCCTTGCTCCAGACCTTCACTCAGGGGTCTGGGATTCCTGAAGGCCAATCTTACTGGTAAAGACTGTGGCAAAGAAAGCATTCAGTACCTTGGCCTTTTCCATGTCCTTTGTCACTAGGTCCCCCGCCCCATTCAGCAGCAGGCCCACATTTTCCCTAGTCTTCCTTTTGCTGTTTCTGTACTTGTAGAAACTTTTCCTGTTGCCCTTCACATCCCTCATCAGGTTCAACTCCAGTTGATCTTTGGCTTTCCTAACCCCACCACATGCTCAGACAGTGTCTCTATACACCTCCTGCATAACCTGACCCTGCTTGCACCTCTTGTATGCTTCCTTTTTAAATCTGAGTTTAATCAAGAACTCCTTGTTCATCCATGCAGGCCTTCTGCCACCTTTGTTTGACCTCCTGAGCATGGGAATAGATAATTCCTGATCTTGTAGGTGGTGGCCCCCAAAAATCAAGAAGTTCTCCTGCACCTCTCTTCTCTCCGGGGCTTTATCCCATGGGATTCTTCCAAGCAGTTCCCTGCTCTTCTGAGGTGCAGGGTTGGGGATCCTGCTATTTGCTTTCCTCCCTCCTCTCAGGATCTTGAACCCCACCATCCCAGGATCACTGCAGCCAAGGCTGCTGCAAACCTTCACATGCCCAGCCAGCTCTTTCTTGTTTGTAAGTATGAGGTACAGCAGACCATGTCCCCTTGTTGGCTCTTTGATCACCTGTTTTAAGAAGTTATCATCAATGCCTTCCAGAAACCTCCTGGATTGCTTGTGCCCTGCTGTGTTACCCTTCCAACAGGTAATGGGGTGATTAAAGTCTCCCAGGAGGACCAGGGCCTGTGAATGTGAGGCTTCTTGCTTGAAGAAGGAACATCCTATGCTCTCTAACAGCCGCGTTGCACAGTCTCTCTTTTTTAGAACAAGACATGTCTGCAAAGTGTTTTGGTTTCAAGATAGTATATTTGGTTTTGCCGAAAATGCATGACCAGCTTGATTTCTGAGATAGAAAAGTTCCTGTTGTGCAAAGAAACATGACTTTTGAAAAGATACACAGAATTATTTCTGGCATACATGGCTGGGATTCAAAACCAAGCCATCAGTGCTCTGAAGGTAATCCAGAATATTCTAGTTCATAAACTCAAGGAGCAAAGGACCAAACTTATCTCTGACTTTGAGTTCCTGTTTGACATCTTGTATGGTTTTATTGGAATGTCTCTCCTGAACACCATTATACACCTCTGGCCAAACCCTGTTCCTTGCTATGCAAAGGGATTTTATAGGAATTTACCTAAATCTCCTGCATTCAGTTACGAACTCTTTTTAATCTTTTTTTTCTTGGATAACTTATATCCCCTACACGAAATGTGACACTAGAGGGTATGGACTATCTCTTGTTTTGTGCTGCCGTTTTCTTGGAGTAGTTCATAAGAGTCCTTGAATCTGCAGGATTAAACCTGCATTTCTGGTGTCACCACATCAGCCAAGGTTACTCCCTAGGCTGGAGTGGTTTGGTCACACCACTTTTTGTAGCTAGTACAGCAGTGTAGCTAATATTCTCAGAAGACGATGTTCTCAGCCCTGCCACCTCTGGCTGGGCTTCAGCACCAGTCTGGCTTGAATGTAGGTCTGTGGATGCAAAACAAGCCTAAACGTCTCTGATACCATGCAATGAGAGGCCTTTTGGGGACATCTTTATTTGTATTCTATCTTAGAATATTCTTTTTCATTGTGTTATGCTAGGAAAGACTTCACTGCCTACCTTACCATAATATACTGTGGCATTCTGGTTTCTCTTGGAGCAAGTTAAATATCTTCGTGAAGTTTATTAGTAATTCTTAGTTGTATCTATTTATTTTTATTTAATGGCTTATTTTGAATTAAGATTGCTTCAGTGATTGCATGTAGATAATGTTTTTTGAGGGATTAAACTCACATTTTAGTATTTTTTTTCCTAAAATTTCCCAAAGTAGTAGGCTTAAACTACCACTGAATTTTATTAAAATATGCCAGTAGTGTGACTGGTATTTTTCGAGACACAAAACTGTGGGAAAAAAAAATCTGTTCTCAGTAGTTTATGATCAGGCAGAAATTATTTCATTAATTCTGAAATAATTAAATTAGAGTGTTTGGATTTTGTGCCCTCTGTTCAGGTTCAATTACCTGTAATTGAAACCCTGGTTTTAATTCTCACTGTGTTGATCCCATAGCTTAAAAACACATGCTAATAAAATACTAAAATGGCAGATGATGTGTCCTTTAATATTCCTATTGGTGTATTGAATGGGGTCACTTTTGAACTGGGTTACTTTTGAGGCAGTACTGATTTCTGTAGCCGGCTTGTAACTGCAGTACTAGATTTTGGCCACTGAGTGTCAGACACTGAATAATCTTTTGACATAGTTTGTTTAGCCTTTTCGTTTCATCCTTTTCCCTCTGCAGCACAGTGTTAAAAAGAAAGAGTTGTGGCAGATCTTCCTGGCTCTGCTTTAACCAGGAAAAGATCCTGACTATTTAATAGATTAAATTCCATCACTGAGACCGAAAGAGAAGAAATTTGAGTTTGCTAAAAGGAAAGCTTTACAATATATGTTACAGAAAGAGGAGTGCCTTGCTATGTGATTTACTGGTGGCAGAGCACAGAAGGGAGTTGTATTTTACTGGCAAGAAGTTATGCAGGCAGTTCAAATCCTGTTCTTGGTGTAGCTGTTACATGCTGTTTGTTCTTCCTCAAAAGCAGAGGATAGACATGTCCATAAACTACTTTTCAGGATTATTCTGGGGTTTATTATTCTGGGACTGTAAGATGAGGAAACCCTGCACTGCTTGGTGACTGTCTCTGTAATGTGTGAAGGGTATGCATCTGTGCTGGAAAGGCTTGTAGGGAGCTTTGCGAGCTTTCTTGGTGGAGGCACAGTTTAAACAAGCAGTAACTTCTTTACTAGCATATTCTGTTTCCTTTTCCTCTGAACTTTTAACTATTGCAACTATATAGATGAAACATTGAAGCATAGACCAGCCCTTATGGCACTATTGTTGCTGCCTTGGGGAACCTGTTGTCATGAGATATAACTGAGGCAAATGCTTAGTAACAATGAGGTAATTGTCATGTTTGTGTTACAATGAAAAGACATGGTTGTGGCAGCCACCACTGCACCCATTAAAGACAGAGCTGCTAGCAATACTGTCTACTACAGATTCTCTAATGCTTTTCATTGTAAGTCTCTGGCTTTCAGCTGGTCATAGCTGCTGAACTTACACACCTGGTCTTGCTCTCTTGGTGCTTCCCCTCAGTGTGTCTACATGATAAACAGAGGGATCTGTCACACTGGATTGCAGAAGAAGTGGTAGAAAGGCAGAGGCTGGAAAAAACTCTTTGGAAGAGCTGGTAGGGACTGAAAATCTGAGCCAGCCTGCAGCAAAGAGATGACGATGACTGTGGCTAGGAGCAGAGGGAGAAGCTCAGGTGACACAGGGCAGATATGAGGGCTGCAGGGGTGGGGGACACGACTGTTAGCTGTGTCTACAGTGGATGTGAAACCCTCAGCTTTGCTTCAACTCATGCAGAAGGAAAAATACAGTTCTGTATAATGAAGCTTACTGTAGGGAAATACCCAAATCAGCATTGCCTGTGCAACCTTAAGTCAGTCACTAATGGATGTGAAGTCTCTAGTAATGGCCACTTAATGGTTTGCCTGTAAGATCATCTCAGGAATGTCACTTGGACAACTAGGTGGGATCTCTATTTCTGCTACAGAGCTAAGACATTATGCCGCAAGAGTTACACATATTGAAATTGGTCTAGGTTTCTCTGCCACATGATATTGTAAAATGTTAAACACTTTGGAAAACCATTTGAAGGACAATCAACTAAACTGGACCCAAATATCCCTGTGCCTCAGCTTCCCTTCTGCGAAGTGTCCTTGCTCTCATCTCTGGGGCATACCAGAGAGACACATTCATAATGGCTGTGGATCAGTTGTTGTGAAATGACGTCATCACAGAAACTTCCAGGAGGTAATGAATGACTTCATACTTGATAAAACGTTGGGCTGTGGCACTGCAAATAATGGCCAAACCATTCCTTGAAAGAAGGCACACAGAAAGGTTGAATAAGTTTGCACATCAGTAAGGCTGATGAGTTTGCACATCAGCTGTTCTGCACACTGAATGAGCCTGGGATATGATGCTGGGGCCATGTCACAGTATGTACTCTATGTCACACAATAGAGTATTTCATCTCACAATGCTTATATACAAAACAGTTGGATGAAATTAGGACAGGCAGCTTTTTTTCCTATTGTGAAGTACTGAGTGCTTGGATTTTCTAATTTTAATTTTCTTTCAGCACAGTTTTTAACGTCACAGCCCAATTGCGAGAAGGCAGCTTCTGCTTTCCTATGAACAAGGTGTTGGTCAGTTTACTGTCCAGTGAGAACAAATGTTTCTGACAATGCTTTGTTTAGTAGGGATATCTCTTCCTTTCTTCTTTTCCTCATCTATCAAATGCTAGATAAGTCACTTTTGGAAATGCAGGCTTTCAATTTTAACCTGGTTTATGCAGCACTTTCATCACATTTCAGTCCATTGTAATCTGATCACTTACAAAATTGCCCACCGAGGCACATTGCTTCCAAGAATTATGAGTAAGATGCCATTATGAGGATCTAATAACAAAACCTAGAGTTTTCACTCAAGAAGGAATAGTCTGACCTGGCCTGGGAACACTGTAATACATAGTAAAACTTAAAATCAATCTAGTGGGTTTATGGGTTGTAAGGCTTCAAGCTAGTAGGAGAGGACAGAGAGAAATGCTGCTGGACTACAGGTTTGTCTCCCTGGTGAGAAGCGTTTTCCATATGGTCTGCCACCCATCTGGAGGCTTAATGTGCTTACTTCATTTGGGTGGTTTTGTGGCTTCCTGCTCTATAAGGCAGTTTGCATTTTGCCTTGGCACTCTTTGTAAAAGACTTGCTGCTTAGTGCAAGGTAGAGTCCAAAATACCCTGTGCAGTCCCCCCAAAGAGACTGACCCTCTGTCGCACAGCACTATCTAGCTTCTTTCTCTTCGAGACAGAGAGGGGAACTGAGGCAAAATGTAAATCTTAAAATGGACAAAATAATTAACTGAAAAGTAGAAAATTTAATTAGACAGGCAAAGGGCCTTAATGGCGAAAGCCTTGCCTGCTAGCACATCTTCTGACTTGGGTGGTGATGCAGTTCACATGTCTCTGCTTGCAACAGGCAGAATGGAAAAGACAGCAGTAGTCCAAGGGTAGAAGCAGATTACGGAGACTTTTAATATCTGAAAATGAATTGCAATGCTTGATGTCACAGGATCAGGTCTGTTTTCAGCAATGGGCTATAGAGCTAATAATAGAAAGCTTGCATTTTGCTCCTGGTTGGGCTAAGCCGGACTCAGTATTACATGAATGCAGTTGGCTTTTGGTTCAGGTCTGCAACCTATTGGACCCCACTGAGCTTTATCTCAAGATTTTGGTGGTCTGGAAAAGGCGATTCAGACCACTGTCCAGAGGGTGGCACACTTAAACCGGTGGTGGGGAAAATCTCCTTCCCCAGCTCCCCCATCCCTTAAACATCACAGCTGGCTAAGAAGTTCTGCTGCTCTCTGCGGGGTTGTCTGGGTCTGTGCGAGCAGAGATAGCTCTTTGGAGACAGGAATGCAAATAGTTGAAGCAGTGAACACAATAAGCTCTAATCAATTTAATCAAGAGATTGTTGGTCTCTATGGACTATTTCTAAGAGATCTCAAAGGAGAGCTTAAAAAGGCAGCTTTATTGCCTGGAGGCTTGACAGAAGTTAACACCTCTCCTTGAAAAGCGCAAGTCAAAAAGGACGAAAATTGCTACATCTAAACCATGATGAGTGAGTTTGGTGGAGGAATTGCTAGGAAAAAACTTTACAAACTGTTAATGCAAGAGGACACACCTAGAGAGCTCCCTACTGGCCTTTAAATACCTATGAAGGTGTTTTTTCAGTCTTACAGTAATTATGAAAACCGTGGTGATGATGTCGAGCCAATTATACTTTTTGCCTTGTAGCATGGGAAAAGCCATGTAACTCTCTGATACTTAGGTACTAAGGACTGCAAAAAGTTCCTTGTAATAGCATGAATTATGCCAAATAATGTTCAGCCTGCAATGAATCCTCTAGGTATGGTTATCCCTGTTTTACAGGTAGGCAGCTGAGTAGAGGAGCCGAAGTGGTTTCTTGTGAGCTTACACGGAAGGTCAGCTAGTGGTGTAGGAAAAGAACGCAGGAAATCTGCCTTGCAATCCCCTCTGCCTTGTCTTACAGCTCTGAAATGTCTGCATGTAAAAAGGCAGGAAGAAAAAGGTAGCACTTAGGCTGTGTCTAACCTACTTGGGTGACTGCCTCATGTAGGCATGCATAGTGACATCACTGAGCTGTGACGCAAGAAGGTAGGTGATAATGGTGTGAATGACTGAGTCCCAAGGAGGGAGGAGTCACCCAGCATAAGGGGCAGGAGGATGAGCCCTGCAATCGCAATCCTGCAATTTTTCCTCCCAGGGCCTCTGTGGTAAAGGCAGGAGGTTGAGTTCGACAAATGCGGAGAATACTTCTCAGGGAAGAGAAAAAGCGGCCAAGACTAGAATTGAACTACCCGGACCTGAGGGCCTGGGAGGAGCCTCCTGCAGGGTGGGCTGTGAAGGTAGGAGGAGATAGGAGATAGTGTGCATGCCAGGCTCTTCTGGCATATCCCTTGGGCATGGGAGCCCACTCGGAGGTGCCCAAGCACTAAGCCAGAGGTGACCTTGGGGTGACCTTGGTCGCCGATGGGCAGGCAGCCTCTGGCAAATCCCATTAGCTTGGGCACTGAGAGGTGTACTGTACTGTGGGGTAAGCTGTATGCCCTGTAACACCCAACCAGCGCTGGTAAAGGATATTTAGTACCTTACAGCTGATGCTGGCTGGCTGTAGGAGGGCAGCAACCAGCCTCTTACTGTCCGGGCAGCCATCTTCTGCAATAAGGACTGATTTACCCTGAGCATGTTCTCTTACATGTTTTATTTGACTTCCTGTATTTTTAATTGGAAATTTTGGGGTATATGGTAACTAACAGGGTCACGAGCTACGGTGGTAATTTTAAAAGTCCTGAGAGATCTTCTTGTGTATTGTAAGTTCCAGGGTGCGCAGGGAGTATATAGAAAGATTCCTGTCATTTCTCCTCTCTTGTGTATTATAAGTTCCAGGGTGCGCAGGGAGTATAGAGAAAGATTCCTGTCATTTCTCCTCTCCAACACTGTCAGGTTTGCTTCTCTCTTTAAATTTCACTTATCAGCAGTTTGAAGTGTTACAATTCTGCTTTCTGGACAAGCTTTCTACCTTTGGAAGTATTTTCTTTGCTATGTAACTAGCTAACATCCAGGAAACAACAAGAATTGTTTCTTCTGTCAAATGGTATAACATTTTGGGTCAGTGGACTCTGGACAGAGGACACTGTGTCTCAGTCACATCATCAGAGTCCCAGGAGAGGCGATCGACGCACAAAACCTAGAAGTGTCCAGCCTAAGTCTGTTCCCTGCTCATCTCCCCTCCCACCCTCCACACCAGGTACCCTGAATAGCTCTGAGTTGCTGCTGAGCTTCCCTCTTGCAGAGGAATTTCAGGAATGACTTGTGGACCAGAGCTAGGTTTCCCTCCAAGACCATTTCCTTTAGAAAAAAAATTCTGCATCTCTTCAGAATGTCCTTGTCTAGAACAGTCTAGGAAACTGTCTTCTCATATTGTGAAAGTTTTTTCAAAGTTTAAACTGGGATGGAAAATTGTACCTTTGAAAATTTTCACCTCCTCCCATTCAATCTTCCTCAGCTGGTCAACAAACCAACCCAGAAAAACAAACAAAGGCAGTTAATATCAGGTCAATTAAAATGTGCTTGGACATTGATTTTTTAAACTTTTAAATTGTTTGTGATGTAAATAAAATCAAATTCCCAAACAAAAAGTTGTCTTCAACTTGGGAATAAAATGGTTTGATGCTAAAACCCACAGAAGTAAGATCTTAGAGCAGTTTCAAGATTGGAAATCTTTCTGAGATCAGAAAATTTATAAAACTAGCTCAGGTTCAGTTTTGACTATTCAATATTTTATAAACAAATATAAATCTGTCAGCAGCCCCTCAACTACCTCCGCTCCCATTTAGCATCCAGGATTAGTTTTTTTCTCCTAGTAAGTCTTGCTGCTGAAGATGAGATACCATGTGGCAAGAAGCTGAGGGCAGATGTGCATTGCGGCTCACAAGAGTTTTTATTAATACGAAGTTCCTATTTACCGAGATTATCAAAATATAATTCCCATTTACAACATATCCTGCCAGTTTCCATAATAGAGCCCACGCCTCAGCAAAGGTAACATGCAGAAATACCACAAAGTCGTTATGAGGCACGATCAGCCAGACAAGCTAGGACAAAAATAGCTTATTTTGCAGTCAGTTAATTTGAACAGAAAAATGTCTATTTTGGATTGAAATCTAATCAAGTGTTTGAGACAGTTCTGTTTGGAAAGGGCAGATGATTTTCACTTTGAATTGCTTCATTTCAAAATCTCTGCCAAATCATCTCGCTGGCAAGACGGAGCCACCTGGCATTTTTGAATGGCTGCTGGGGGTGGCTGCATGCCAAAAATTTGCCAGATTGCGGCGATTAGTTTTCAAGAACTTGGCCTATGCTATTTCTTCTCTGTGCAATGCCCTCGGGTCCCTCAAGCCAGGCAGATTCCTGCACGTGTATTGGGAAGAACACAGAGCTTTTGAAGTTAGGGAGGATGCTCTTGCATCAGCAGTTTTGGTCACGAGAAGGTAACATGGCAAATGGCGCAGGTATTCCCAGGAGTCTCCTTGCTTTTTGCCTTCAAGCTTCCACTTCAGAAGTATTTGTTTGCTGAGAGGCAGAGGTTATGTGGAGTAATTACACTTCTGCTTGCGCTGATGATAACAGAGCGACATGTGTCCCTGGAAGGAAATGCTCAGCTGATAAATTATATGTACTGTTTCCTAACAGGTCTTTTATTGTTCCCTCACTTTGCAGTCCAGGTCCATTTGCGACATGCAAAATGGGTTCTGTGCTTTGGCCTTGAAACTAGAAAGAGGTTTCTCATCAGAAAAAAATCATTGTTCATATTTAGATTAATTGCCTTTCTTAGAAGATATCTGTTCTCTAGGTGTAAGTGCTACAGAGATGCCTCATCTAGTTTTAAATGTAGCTGAAGCAGAGTTTGCTCTGACTCCGTAGTGTAGATGTAGTTTTTACATGTAAAGCAGAGACTCCAATGAGCTGGGGGTATAGAAACTGAAGGAGCTTTTTGCTTCAGAAGTGATCACTTCAAACTGCGATCAAAACATATTGCCAGGGTGGATGGAATGTGGAAACTTGTGACTACATGTACTGAATTTATGGTCAAATAGAAGACTTCGGTCTCTGGATACAAGTTTATAAACACTTCAGAAAAGACTCCTTGTCTTTGTTATGCATTTTAATATGAAATGACCCTTAGTCCTGCTGTGTTCTCTGTTGTTTAGGGGAAGGGAACAATAGCAGGGATAAACACGAATAGTAATTTATTCCAGAAATAGTCCAGTAGTACCAGTGGGAGTATTTCTGGCATAAATTACTGCTCAACCTAATTTAATGATGTCTTGACTTGGTCAACTAAAACTGAAGAGATAGTTCAGGCAGTGAAATGATATCCAGTGTAAGTGAGAGTGGCAGATCCTGATCATTAGTAAGAGTCTCTGTATTCTCTCTTTCTTTTCAACCAGCAAATTAGCCTTAGGCACCATCCAGTCAGTTAATTATGGAGCTAACTTCAGTGACTTAGGTGGCCTACAAATACAAGAAAACTTTCACTAGCACTCTGTCCTGTTAAGTATGCATTTCTACTCTTTGCTGTTCATACGCAGAAGTGTCTGAATTTATGCATGAACCTTTTACTGAGAAATGCACATGTCCAAGTCTGACATAGGAAGGGTGCACACTTGCAGGGTAATACAGAATATGTAGCCCTCCCTTTGCCTCCTGGGTCAGGGATTAAATACACCACCTGTAAATAAGGCTGAGTGGAACACCTAAGATAGCCCCTGAGGCACATGAGCCTGAAACGGAGTCTGGAAAAAACCATCTGCCAACCTGCTACCTAGAGAGTCCTGGAGCTGCGTCTCTGTGCGTGGCGAGGGCTGCCACAGGCCTCTCTGTCACCTTATGGTGTTTAGTAAATAGATTTTCCTCCTCTACCTTGGCTGAGGCTCTCCTTAAGTAGGTGTTTTCAGATGCCACCTGATATGCTCTGACAGTATCAGACTTCTCCCAAAATGCAGCTGACAACAGTTGCTTTCCTTTAAGACAGCAGTAATGATGCCCGACTTTTTCTATGACCGTAACCCTTGCAAGGTGCATTTGCCTGTCCCATCTCTCTAAACATTGCACAGCTCCTGCTGTGTAGGCGATAGGTACCTGTAGCCATAGTTGGCACATTTGAGCAGAAGACCACATGGGGTGGAGATAAAAGAGAAATGCAACGGCTGATATGCTGTAAGGCCACAATGGGAGGCAAAGGCATTCTTAGCTCTATATCTATTGTGAATGCTCCCAATGAAGAGGCTCATGTGCCACTGGTTAGGAGCGCCCTTTGTTGCAGGACATTTTTTCCTTAGCAAATATGTGGGTTTGATAAAGCTCCCACATGCTGAATAATGAGCTGACACCAAACATCTCTTAATAATCTAGTTTATAAATGGAGAAGGAAACAGAATTTGCCTTTTAGCCTTTGAATAGCAACCCTGCTTTAAACGGCTTGATGGACACCTCTTGAAATTCACCTAGATGATCTGGGGGCTTTAGCTCATTCCCTGCGCAGATCCTTTGCACTCACAGGCAGTTTTCCAGGACCTTGGTGTAAAAGAGGCTTAGGCCTGCTATTTGTGTATTACTGAAAGTTCTTTCAAAACTGCTGTGACAAGTAGAACAGCACCATTATAAAGCAAGAATTTTGGGAAATGTGCCTTTGGAACTTTTTAGGAAGGAGGAGGAGAGACCATCTGTTTTGCTTGTCACAATTCTTGTTTGTTTAAGATGTGAATTGCCAGAAATGTGGAAAGATTGGGTACAACGACAAGTGATAGAGTAATTTTCACACTGGACTTATGGGAAGCATGTGTTGTCCATCTGTGTGATTCTCATTTTATGCAAATTTAGGAAATATAGTCTTATGTCTAATTGTCCAAAGGTAGTTCTGAACATTCAAATGAAGGAAAGATATCATGCCATATCGTCAGTAAGCCTTCCTTTGGCTCCGCAACACGCCAATGGAGGATGCTGCTTGCTTGAAACTACAAATCATAATAAACATTTATATTTAGAATCCAATAAAATAATGTTTCGGGGTCTGCAAAACACTTCAGACCCATGCTTGGGTTTTCCTGGAAGTGGAAGAGGATGCCAGAATTTTCCTGACCCTCCTAAGCAGGTGTTACCAACCTGCCCGGAGCCGCATACTGATACCTGCTGGTTCATGATAATAGGGGAATACTAAAAGAGGCTGCTGTGAGTCTTTGTGCTAAAAAATATACAGCTGTGTGTGTTTAAAGCTTATACAAGGAATATCTGAGCTTCTGGGAGGAAGCTTTGATTTAAGGTTTGTTTTGGGGGAGGAAAGTGTTTATTTGCCGTCTTAAAAAAAAAAATCACACTCCGCAGAGGGTGATGGAAGTTTTACCTGAAGCATATTGCATTTTTCAGAGCTGGTGAAAATGATACTTCCTCTTACCTACCCTAAGCACTTTCAGTGAATAGCTCCCAAAAGATACAAAATATTTTTTTCCTTTTTTTAAATTTTTTCAGTTCATGATTTGTCTATGTACTGCAAATGATTCTGTATTTTTTGACTCGGTATGGCAACTAGACATTTGACTAAAAATAATTCTTAATTCCACTGTCATTGAAGTGCAAGTATTCCCAATTTAAAATACACTTTTTGAGATTGTTCAGTCAAGGAGTGCTTCAGTGCTTGAATCATTATGGTAAGAAAGACAAAAGAGATCCAAACGTAATGAAAATGAGATTCAGCTTTGAATTCTTACCGGAAGTTCCCATGAAACATTTTTCCTTGTTGCTGATTCTTTAAATAGTACAACGCCAGCAGTGCCCAAGATTTAGGTTTGCACGACGTTAGTGACTGAACCCTCTTTAGCTAAACACTGTGGTTCTACATTCAGGCTGATTTTTCTTGTCTTCTTTCCATTGTTGCTGTTTGGACAACTTCAAGGCAATTCCCATTTGTAAATTCTAAAAATATTGTTTTTCAAAATAATATTTTCAAAATTCTTCAAAAATTTTCTATTTTACAGTATGTTATATTGCTAAGGCAGGAAAAAACAACCAAACAAGAAGACAAACGTTTTCAATAAACAGTAATATAGTGATGGTAATTGATAAAAACTCAAGAAGAAATATAATAACAGCACTGATTCTGACTCCTTGCAATCTGGCTGGCTTTTGGGGGAAGCTCTGGATTTGTGAGCAGAGTGGAAACCTTGTCCATGTGGGAGGCCCGAGGATCAGCTCTGTGATGGGTGACATGGAAAGACCATCTCTGTATAAACTTGTGAAGTGCTCAGTACAGCAGGACCCCGGCTGTTGGCTGGGTCAAGAGTACTGCTATATTAAAGCTCAGAAGCTTTTAGGTGTATGAAGCTAAAACAAGGTAGGAGAAATGGACTTACTTGAAGGGAAGAGAGGGAGCATTGCAACCAAAGAAAATGAGAAATTAAGCAGCCTCCTAGCTTGCTGCAGGTCTCATGTGGTACAGGGATGGAAGGAGGAGAAGCTGGGTCTTGTGTATCCAGCAGGACAAGGGAGAGCAGGAGGGAAGAGGTAGAAATCCATATTTCATTGACTGAGGTAGAAATCCTTATTTCATAGAGCAGCTCATTATTCGGAGAGGACTCTGAGAGAGGGGGAATGAAACATGCCTTCTTTTGTCCAGCGGGATTATTTAATGAGTAGGTTAGCTGGCTTTCAGCTGGGAGAGGCTGGGGGAATGTTTCGAGTCTCTTTTGGTGGCAATATCAAGGTGCCCTTTTTGGCGGTGGTGGTAATCAAAGATGGAGGAGGAAGAAAGGGAGGTGTTGAGGTTGCAGAAGAAGAGGGATGTTCCTGTGCAACTCAAGATGAGTAGACTCAGGGGCGAGGAACTACAGCCTTGTGAGACAAAATTTTGTTTCTCTGCATGTTAGAAGCTGAGCTCTGTGGAAGCCTCCTGCTGAAATGTGTCTTTTACCTGGAGGAAAGACTGGTCCAGACTTCGTCAGCTCAGGAAACTGGAAGCTCTTTTTCTGTTTCTTTTCCTGTCCTAGAGTACTTGTTAAATGCATCTCTCTGATGGTATGTGGATAAGTACAGTAAAGGTTATAAGATTCTTGGATATGTGTAATTGGAGCTAGAAATAGTAAGTTATCTGAATATGGTACATCTGACTGTTTAAAAAATTTAAATGGAACAATCAAGTATATTTTATATGTAGCAAATACATAACAGGCCTAGTAGAAGCAGCTCCATAATTCAGAGGTTTTTTTCTGCTATCAAAGTATGCAAAAGATATTAAAAAAATTACTTAAATGTCATTTTATAGGTTCCAAGCTTAAAGAGAAATTAATATCTTTAATCTAAACATGGCAGCCACTTTGCAATAAGCAATGACTTATTAATGTCTTTGGATACTGAAAACTTGGCATTGGAAGGAGCAAACTGCAGTACTAGTTCCGCTTCCTCCTTCTTTGTATTATATAAGGATGTGTTTAAACTCTAGCTGATTCACTGAAAACCCCGGATTTTCTTTTGATGCTTTCATCATGCATTACCTTATTCATGCAAAACAAACAAGGAATTCAGGAGATTTGAATAAACAACTTGTAGCCGTTCATGTTTTCTGCTTGTATGTTTTAATCAAACCATCTTGAGCAAAATGTTGCTATGTTACTGCTTTGTCTTTGTCTGCTTGCCTTCAACAAGACTAATTACTCCCGAAGCTGCACCATGCTCATGCCACGCTGCAGTATGCTGTATAGGTGTGTCCTAAGCCAGTTAGCCGAAGTATCTCTGTGTTGTAAACCAATTTAAGAAAGCAGGAAAGAAGAGGTACACCTCCTCTGTTCCACACCCAAAATATTGTGGAATCTGCAACAACTTCAGAAATTCTTGCATGTTGCTGGAGGTGGTTTCAGTTTTCACACCAGAAGTAATTTAATTTCAGCACTTAAAACCCAAAAAGCTCCAACATATTGCTAGTGTGCAAAAATTCCATGTGTGGTAAAAAACAAGAGCATATGGTTGGGTGGGGTGTGACCAAAATGAACATAGTTATCACATTGTGAACTTTCTTTTTACAGACTTGATTAAATAAGGGGGGGGGGGGGCATCTAGGACGAGAACCTGGAATCCTCCTAGAGTCTGCCTTTTCAAATGTTGTGTAGTTAACTGAAAGGTTCATCTTGCATAAACTGTGGCTTAAAATAAGAGACTGACATTTCATCTGAACATGAAGAACACACACAAAAGAAAGGTAGAAAGAAGGCAAAATGTCTCTGGGTTGAACCGTTGGAGGAGAATGGTACAGAGCACAAGCTGGAGGGGAACTCCAGCCCTCTCTGTTTGCTGTTAGAAAGTAGGCAGATTGGGATTATTTGCTTTTTATTTATAATCTATCACCTGGGCTTGAATTGGATAGAATGAGTTTTAAGTGGGCTCATTTGCTGGGACTGTATGTTTCAGTATGTTTAAACATCGCTGCCAATTCCTCTCAGCATAGTTTAGTGCTGAGGTAATTGTGGGCACAAATAACTTAGTCATCTCTGATGGTGACTGTATACATATATCCACGGTCATTTTTTTGACTCAGGTCTTTTTTCTGTTGAGTCTAATGGTGCTTAAGACCTTATCAGGTCCTCATATAGGAATATCTAAAAATTGAGGAAATGAAAATCAGAAATACTTCTGGAAACTTAGGCCTAGCTACTTGACTTATCCTTCTGAATCCCTGGTGGCAAGGTTGAAAGCCTTTAAAATAGTAATAACAAAAAGCTTAGGGGGGCTAATAATAACATGCGGTTGTTTTGTGTGACTGTTTGGTTGCACTTAAAGCCTGAGTGTACCTCTCTCAGGTCATTGTTAGTGCAGACTGTCTGCTTAGTTTGCTTTGCTCTTGTCTGCTTTTTCTGTGCTCTTCTGGGTGTAAATATATTTGGAGAAGCAGAATCCTTATTTTCTGGCACATCACTTGCTATTCTATCTGCCATTCAGCTGTGAATATGACAGTAGCCCAACTTTGCCAGGTAGCGGCTCTTTGCAGGCTGTTTTACTGTCAGGTTCTTGGCTATCTGCATGACCAGCACTGTCGTCCTGTGGCCAGCCAGGGAAGATGTCTTCTACTCATATTCCCAGTCAAACTATGTGATTTCTGCTGCAGAGGCCAAATACCATCGCTGGGCCAAGTGAGCTATACCATGCAAAATGTGCCTTTATTTTCTGCATGCAAGTCTGTCAGATGGTTAAAAGTGAAAAAACATTCCCAGTTTGACTTCTTTTTTTGAATAATGGGTGATTTCCATGAATTCTGTAATTTTCTCTGGTTTCTCATGATGAATGTTTTCACACTTTATGTTGTTCCCCTCGTCTTGTCAACTGAATGGTCATCCTTGAGCAGCCTTAATGATTAGAGCTTGGGCTGCTTTTCTTTATGTTCTTGCAAAGCGAGTCTTACAAACAACAAAATAACATTCCACATAAAAGGATATTCTTCCAATTTCAAAGTTAAGAACTGAAAATGACTTTGGATGCCTTTGCAACTTTGGAAAAACTTTGAATATTAGAGTTTTACCCAGAAAGGCCGTGGCCCACGTTAATTATGCTGGCCAAGACAAAGCATCTTTTTCAGAATAAAACTCAGGTTACTCTGTGGAACAACAGGGTCTGTCAACGTGTGACAAGGCTTTCATATCTCGAGGGGAGGATGCAGTTGATGCAACAAAGTGTCAATCGGGATGTAGAGCTGCAGGAAGTTAACTCATGCGTACTCCAGGGTTGTCTAGATCAGATGAAGAAAGTGCCAAAAGAGGTTACCCTTCATCACCAGCTGAGACATGAGCTATGTATGAAAGACAGGACAGCTTGAAGGGCCCTGAATGGTGATCTCGGGAGATGTGCCCCTCAAGAGATAGAGACATGCTTCATGTCCTTGTACAGTCACTTGAGCAACTTGACGTGAAAATACTAAATAAAACATACAGAAACCCCAAGAGGGCATTTCACCAAGGAGCCCGAATGGGAATTATCCAGCCTTTTAGCAGGTGTAGGGCCCTGCCTGAAAGTGGCATCATAGATGTCTCCTGAGCCTTCCCAGTAAGCCAGTAATGGATCTGCAGCTTGCCAGATAGTCTGTCATAGGTTGTCAGCCACGGCTGGGAGGAGGGACGGCAGCCTCTTTTGTTCCCATGTCAAGCATGCAGAGAAGGGACTCCTAAGTAGATAATTCAAGGGGAAACAGCTGCTGAGTTCTCAATTCTCCATGACTCTCTAATTTTGCTTTCTTCTCTTAATGTATTTGCCTGCTGCTGGCTGAATACTGCCTGCTGACAGTCAGACAAATAGAAAAATGCTGTAAAGTTCATTGAAAGCTACTGTGAAGTGTGGCTATTTTGATGCTTATGGAAGAACAAGTTGAAAGGCTTTCCTGAATGTGTGGGGTCACGGATGGATAATTTTAAACTCCTATAAAAGGGCACACTAACTTGATTGCCCTAGTCCTGATCTTTTAAGTCAAACTAAGTATTACAAACTCTTCTGATTTTGTGACTGTGAAGGGATTTTTCTTCCCCTTTTAAAAAGCCTCAGTGCCTGACATCACTTGAATATATAAGGCTCAAATACTTCACTTAAAAGTAAATAAACATTTGAATTATGGCCTGAAAATGTAAATCCTATAGGCATAAAAAGCCAGGCAGTCGATAAACAACCTTCCCCACCTGATCAATGTTGCATTACTTTTAGGCTAATATCAGGTGCCTCACTCATAGGTTTTGGATACTTTGGTTGACTGTACTTTGGCTTCTGTATCACTTAGCATACCGCAAAAGCGTTCATGAACTCCAGTAAGGAAAAACTTGTCTTGGACAGTTTGTCTCTATGAGAAACTAACTGGCATAGCCAGAGCTATATAAATATACCATTACAAATTTGCAAATAAACCCTCTGTTACCCTTGCCTGCACCGACACTGCCATCTGAAGCATCCTGTGCATCAGTCCTGGGCCATATTGATTTGTAATTTTTAATAATTTGTAATTTGTAATTTGTAGTTGTTCTGAGTCTGGTTAGCTCTGGCGCTACGGCATTTCTGGGACTGCTAACTAATCACATTATCTAGAAGCTGAATATGGTACGGGGCTGTTTTGCCCTCCTCCCATGCCACCTAGTTTCTAGGGATGTTTGCGTCTATGTTTTCAGGGAAACAAAGGCAGATTTGGGGGCCTGCCTTTTGATTTTTGTGGCTTTAAGTACGTGTCTTGTTCGCTGCCTGATTTTGGGGTGCCATTGCGTGGGTTCCGCCCCCAGCAGTAGCTGCGGAGGGGTAGAGGGCCGGGGCGCGGGCGGGGAAGCGCCGGGGGCCGCTGTGCCGGTGCGGCGCGGAGGGTGCCGGCCCGTGCCCGTGGGTGCCGTGCCGGTGGGTGCCGTGCCGGTGGGTGCCGTGCCGGTGGGTGCCGGCCGGCGCAGCGGTCACTAGATGGCACCATGCGACCGGGCTGGGAGCGGGGCTGGCGGCGCGGGGCCGGGGAGGCAGCCAGCCCCTGCGCGGTGACACGGAGGCGGGAGCCGGCGAGCACTGCCGTTTCCCCTCCCGCTGCTCCGCTTGGCCGTGCCGGGGTCGCACCGCTTCCCACCCGCGCGGGGAGGAGCGGGGCAGGGAGCGCGGCCGGGCCGGGCGCCGCCGGCTTCAGCCGGGGCGGCTGCCTGCCTCCGCCCGGAGCGGCGCCGGCAGCGCTGGGCCGCCGAGCCTGGAGTCCGGCGTGCCTGCTGTACGCTCTTTCACGGGGCAGGCCAAAAGCTGAAAGTCGTAGGAGAGCCAAGTGCCAAAAACTTCCAGAAGAAGTCATGACATCAGCCTTCGTGCCCCCAGGCATGCGTCACAAAGGTGAAGGCGGGCACGGCAGCTGGCTTAGACTGCTTTAGCCAGTTTGTTCGCGTATGATTCAGAGGATATAAGGTTGAAAGCCAGAGTATGTTCGTATTGTCAAAATGCTTCCTTGTTTGCTCCTGGACTGCTGACAGTCTGCATGACAGGAGCCTCTGTTCCGGCGTTTTAGTCTGGATCAGGAGTGGTATTATGACCGTAGCGTGTTTTGGTTCACACCACAGGGTGGTCTCAGAGCACACAAACTGGTTTTCCTTAGGATGAGATGAAGCACAGAAGACACACTTATTGAAGAAGCACAGAAGACACACTCACACACCAAACACACATTATCTGCTACAACTGTTAAGGCATTCAGACCCCAGGCGAAGATTAGAGACTAGACTGAAGAACCCCCACCCAAATTTTCAGTGTGGATGCTCTTGGCTCCAACTGTTTCACTGTATGGATCCACTCCTATCAGGCTGTGATATGTGCTAACTTAAACATAATGTACTGTCAGCTGAGAAAGATGGTGACCCACAGGGCAACCTGAATGCCTCCAATTTAGATACCTGCATTTGCCTAGGTGATGTGGGTAAGCCCAATACTGAGGAAAGGCTTCTGGTTTCCATACATGCATAGGCAGTGTGCGCACCTTGTTGACTGTACCATTTGTATTTTGCACTTCTGTCTGTTCAGAGAAGGGGTTCATGAAATAGATTTTTTTTTCTTTGTTGCTTCACTTTTATGTCATGGTCTCAGGCTTTCTGCAGACCCAGGCAGGTGTTTCTGCATGAGTTACACTGAGTTATGCCAGTTCTGAAGGCTGTTTTCACCACAGTCTTAGGCTTCTCACCATTCCTCTTTTAAATTCTAAGCGAAGACCGTGGGGAGTCATTGAGAGATTAGTTTGCACCCCCCTTACTTTGAAAAACAACCTCAAAGTTCAGAGATCTTGACGATGGTAGTGCTTTCATTCTGCAAGCTGACATCGCTTACTAACTCTGATGTTTTTTGTTATAGTAAACCCTCAAATATGATATTTCTGGAAATGAAATTTTTAGTTGCTGGGTAGAAGAGAGTTAATAATCCTTTATTTATTTAAAGGTTATATTTTCTATATTAATGAAAAATTGTACTCGGTGGTGCATAGAGATGCGTGGTAAATGCTATGAAGCATCCAACAACTTGGTGAGTGGGCATCCAGCGCCTCCTTTCTAGAACATATCCCAGGATTGCTGCTAAATACGTTTGAGCTAATTTGCAAAGTCCAAAATCCTGGAAGCAGGAACTACCAAATTTGGGTTTCCTGCATTACTTTTGCTCCTGCTGTCTGAGCTGTCTGCTGCAGTCATCGGTGGGAAAACGATTTCATGTGGTATTTCCGTGACTGTGCTGCCATGCTGCAAGGAGGATGCAATGAGGCTTCCCAGACAACTGTGATTCTGGCATACTCTAACTTCTTCAGGTGTCTAACTTTTTACTGTAGCTCTCAGTCTTTCAGCTGAGGGGCTTTGGGTGAAACATAATTCTGTTTTTAAGGAAAGAACTATAATAAGCACTTAAAAAAAAATCAGCAGGATTCCAACAAGACTACTAGTGTCCTGAAAATTAAGCATTTTCATAAAACATTGTTGAATTTAACCTTGTTTTTTATGCTCTGAATCATTTTTTATGCTCTGAATCTTTTTTTATTTGAAATGATATTGAATGAAATTTTACTGAATGATATGTTTATTGAAATATTGCTCAGCTTTCCTAGCTAGGTATTTTGCAGGGCCGCAGTAAACCCAGAAAGGAGCCCTGTGTTCAAAATCATGCTTAAATAGTTAAACTGTTCTCTGTGCTCCTTTATTGAATTGGGTATCTTAATGGGGTGGCTTTGAATTGCTAGAAAATGAGTAAAAAATACTGTCATTTTTCTAAATGCTTTGTTTTTAGTGAATATAAATTGCAAATGAAATCTTAGCCTCTGAGCCTAATTTGTAATAGTCAAGGATATGCTACAAAGAGATTGTTTAAAAAAAGTTTCTTGTGTTTTATTCCTAAAGATGGATTGAAGGACATATGTTGAAGGCAAGTTGTGCCAGCACTGCTTAACCTGCTAGTATCTTGGAGATTATTTCTGCTGGATTTGTGGGCCTTTTCAGTGTGATCCTTAAAAATGCTAATTAATTTCAAGATTGCTGTGTGTGTGATATGCTTTGACATACACAGCAAATTAATAATAATATAATAATCTTTCTAAAAGAATTTTGAGAGCAATTTATAGTTCATGCCAGATGTCAGTTGACTGAGTAATTTAACACACTTGTGTAACCGAAACGTAATAGCTTTTGCTAGCTTGCCATACTGCTTATGGATATGAATGACAAAATTTATGGGTTTTAGCTATGTGCATAATCTGAAAAATTCGCTCCCTGTTGCAGGGAATAAGGAGTATCACAAGTGAATGTGTTTTAATCATCTGAAACATATAGCTCAAACACTATTTTATTTGTTTAAACCAAGAAAAGGCATAATTCCTCTAAAGGAAGTGCTGTGAATGCAGGACCAAGAAAATTGGTTTTGTCCTATCAGTAGCTGCAGAGACCACATCTCCATGAAAGTTGTTAAAGCAGCAAAGACAGCACTGTCATCTTAGAACATGAGCTAGAAGATCTACTAAGCCTCTGGCCCTGGAGTCAAGAGTGTTTCTTCCTATGTTTGTGCCCAGTGTAATGGCCCTGAATCTTGCAGTCTTTAGACCTGGATGTGACCCTAGGAATGGGGGTTAGGAAAACTGGGGATTCACCTTGCCAGACTTGAACTGCCTAGAAACCATTCAGCCTTAGCTGGACCTCCTCTAGAGCAGATAGAGAGACACAGGCACCTCTGGGAGGAGGCTCATCCCCAAGAGGTAGGTAGGTGGATGAATTGTTTCTTGTAGGGAACCAAGTCTAAGTAAGATGAGTATCTCTGTTCTTTCATGCAAATAATGGTAAACTACAGAATTGAGTGGAGGGTGTTCCCTTTACCTCTCAGGAAAAGGATGGTTTCACAATCACCCAGCAAGTTATGACACTGAGCATTTTTAATTTGTTCTAATTTTACAAAAAGTGTTATACTTAATTGTTTTTCTTTCACCCTTTAAAGCAAAGCATCTCCCTCAGCTCTAAGTTCCTTATAAAGTGTCTTAGAAGTTCCTGTCCATAGCGCTCTCTGGTCTCTGCTCTCTGTGAAGGTTCGTCCTAGGGTATTGTTCCATGAAAGTCTTCCTGGCTCTCCACTCTGCTGCCAGCTCCAACTCTTTCACCCTTCTTTTTCTGCCTGGGAAAGGATAAACCATGCAAGGTGTCATTAAGGTTAACAAATGTGGGGCTTCTCAAGCTAAATTAAATGGCGTAACCACTTTGGAGAGTAAGGAAAGGAGTACAAGTTCAGTTCCTGCCTGACTGTCATTGGTTTCCTTCAGCTGAGACTCTGTAATCCCAGCTCCTATAGAAACTGAAGTGTGCTGGATTAAATCCTGGGTTTTACTTTCTTTTTCTGTTTTGTTTTGTTTTGGTTTTTTAATGTGTTCATGCTTCCCTTTTAGTCTTAAAAATAGCAACTAGCATATCCTGAGAATGTTACGCCCTGGAATTTCCCACGCATGCAGTTAGATGCCCAAGTACACCTTTGAATCAGAAGTCAACAGGCAGAAGGCAGGGGAATTGAGAGGAGGAGGACTGGCAGTGAATTCGTTTAATCAAGAAGGGATGAGAAGTCAGTGAGCGGTACAGGACCACATTATCTGCTCCACTCGCTCGCCTGCACTGAAATCCCAGGGATCTAGAAGAGCTGTTACTCAGACGTGCAAGCAAGAGGGCACATACTGCCTGTGACATCTCCAAGAAACCTTACAAGGATTATGAATGTGCTGGGTTGTGATTGCTGTATGCTTACCATAATTTCCTTCAGCTCCTCACAAGTTTTGCGTGTATCTATTTTTTCATCTAAGGTTAATTGTCAAGAGGCCCTTGAGTGTAGCCCACGTACACAGTGCCTAGCAGGGAGGGACCTTGACCTTGAGGACCTTCCACAGCTGAGATAAAAAAGAACAGTTACAGTGTGTGCTCAGGCCGTTTAATGAGTAATTTTCCACTTTTTCATAGGAAACATTTGACATCGTTATTGTATTGACACATGTTATGATAAACTGCAGGACTCTCAGAGGGTTGGCTAGAAAGCAGTGTTTCTCATCAGTAGCCAGCAAAGAGCTGATGCTCTGTAAGGCATCACAGTCTATACATGCTCTATAAGCCAGTCCCAAACAAGACTGTGACATGTGTTCCCATGCACAAAAGCAAGGGGAAGGTAAGGGTAATATTGCAAGCGTTGCTCAAATTTTATTGGCTTGTGCCTGAAACTGATCTCGGCACTATAGCATGAGGCAGTCTGTCTTACTTTTTCTCCTCAAAAGCTATGCTCCAGAGAATGCATGTAGGCCCAGAGAATGCAAGTACGCAAATAAGCTCCAGAGAATGCAAGTAGTGCATAAGCACTGTAAATCTGTAGTGCCTATAAGCCTATATGTTCTCACCATACCTGATGGACAGATGTGAGTGTTTTCGGATGAGATTGTCTAGACATTGTTGATATGAGAGATAGCTAAAGCTCTGGCTCTGACGTCTTCCTCTGAGGAGGTTTGCCAGCACCACAGTAAAGCTGAATAACATCTCTGAGGCAAGAACTGCCTTTGATCTTTGATTTGGGATCTTAAATCCAGCTCAGAGGCTCCTCTCATGAAGGTGGGAGAGGAATACCGTTTTTTCCTGTCTGAGACCAAAAAAAGTAGGGAGTAGACCCATAGTCTACAGGCAGGGCTTTGGTTAGCTCATGTTGCTCCAGACAACCTTTATCTTGTTTACATCTTCCGGCAGATTTGCCTGAAGTCAGTAGAGGTGCCTACAAGTGCAAACTTTTCTTCTGCATAACAAAGATAATTTAAAAACAATCTTAATTCCTTGTAACAATATCTATGTTTGCTTAAATTATAATGTTGCCGGATTCTTGTTAGACATGACATGATTGATAGTTTTGATAACGGGCTTGAAAATCTGCCTGATGTAAGTCATGCCTTCTGCATTATTCTGTCTAGAACCATGTGCTGTGGTTCTAGGAAATAATTTGCTTATTTATTGTAACAGCACATTTAAAGGAACTTTAATAAAGAGCAGTCTTTATGGCAATTTTAGGTTTCATGTGTGTAGGAGGAATATTGGATCAACGTCATCTTTAACATTTTTAGCTTGGGATTTTTATTGGTGTGTTAGTAGAAGGGCTATGTTTCCAGTCTACTTTTGTAGCAGTGCCACAAACTAAATGCAGTTTCTCAAGAGACAAGGACTTGCCAAATGCTGTCCTCGTAGCAGGAGAGGCTACGTGAGTAGCTGCAACATCAGACTAACCATGGCTTGCAATGACATGTTTCTTTTTTCACTTCTGAGAGGAGAGAGGCCGTGTTGGGTCTGAGAAAACTGTAGTAGCAAGACTTGGCAAGAGCAAGGTGCTCTCTTGGGTGCGTGTATGTGTGTATGGTGGCTCACTTTCTACCCCCCTCCCCCCCCCCTAACATATGAGAAGTGTCATTTTTTCCTCTGATATGAAACAAGTATGAATTTGGAAATCTTAGCACTTTTTTTTTTTAAACTTTCTTTCTGGCCAGCCCCACTTTATTAAGCTAGCGTATTTATACCAAACGGGGAGGTCTGATGTTGACTAGGGATGTCCCTAAGATTGCCACTGCCATTATAAAGCTAAAAATCTAAAAAGAGGATAAATCCCTTTTGTGTGGCAAGTAGAGTTGGTTAGATTTACATACCAATTGCATGTAGATCTTTTTTTCTTCTGAACGCTTCTGAACTAAGCTTGTTCTTCAGGGCATTTGTTAAATTATGCCACTTAGGAGCTTACAGATAGTTCCTGGGCCATTGTAAACTGTGATCAGTTATCAAGTTTTAATGTAAAGTCCTATGTGCCTTTTCTCCGTGGTAGCGTTGCTTTTTCCCCATCCCTTTATACTGTTCCCTGTTGCTTATACCTTCCTTGTGCTTTTGTCCTTGTCCTTGTGCAAGTAAACTTGTTGTGGTAGTATTTGCTGAACTGTAGGAGGAAAATGCCTGGGTTTCACAAGAGCCCTGCAAGATATGAGTGGGCCCTCAAACAGGGGATTCCCATTGCAGCTCCAGAGCTGAGAGAGCAGTGGGAGAGAGGGAGTGCACTGCTGGGAGTATTGATGGAGAAAGTGGAAATGCCCTCACCCTGCCACTGTCAGGAAGAGAATAATGTCTAGCACTGTGCTGGAGCGCCCCTGGGATCATTGGGGTGGGGATCAGGCTGCGAGGCTGGTGGTGATGGTCCTCCTCCTGTGCTGCACTGGCCGTGGACTGGACCATTTCCACAGCCCCTCCACCCATACCACTGCTGAAGCGCTTGGTCAAAGAGTTTATCCCATTCTTGAATTTAACATACGTGCTTTTTGCAGAAAAGAAGGGTAAGTGGTGGAGAGTGTTTTAGGAACATCTCTGTTTACACTCAGGGAGCCTTGTCTGTCTGAGTCTTGAGGGAAGGGAGGACACTTTGCATGGGCAAACACCAGTTTGTACCTCATACACACACACACACACACGCACAGACGTGTGCATGCTCATATGCACATACCAGTTGTGATCAGTTCCAGCAACTATTCACAATGCAATCAATGGTTACAAAACTGCAGCGGCAAACTTGAAGCTGAGTTGTACATTGCTATGGATATAATGGTTTTCCTAGAAGAGTAGGTGAAGTTTTCAAAAATAATTATTGATGTAGGGTGCTCAGAGGATGACTCTTTCATTGTGAACCTGATTTTCTGAAATAGCGTGCTTCTGAAAATGAGGCCTTTCAAAGCCATCTTAAGCCTCGACTATCAAAAACGTGGAGCCATCTTTCCATATCCTACTATTTGTTGTATTAGTGGTAAAAATGGAGAAACTTGAAAGAATATGAGAGCAGCACTACATTGTGAAGACATATCAAATGGAATTGTTTATTAAGGAGTGTTTATTAATACTACTTTAAATTATTAGGCTGATTTGAGAAGTCACTTACCTTTAAGAATGTACTTAAGTGTATGTTTAAGTGCTTTCCTGAACAGAGATGTTTTTCTGAACTGATTCAGTAACAAAGGAACTGGATTAGAACTAAAGGTAAACACCAAGGATGTCTTCAGACTTTAGTAAGTTAAATATAGTGGAACCATTTTCAGTTAGGTGGGAGGAACAATAGATGAAAACATAGAATGAAGCATTTTGGAAGATTTTTTTCTCTTCTTCTTTTATAAAGCCAGTATTTTAAAGGTTCTCTAGACCCCTTTGTTTTAGTAGATGTGATATAAATGTGTGTGTGTGTATATACACACACATATATGTACATATATACACACACTATGCACATATGATGTCCAAATGTAACACATGGGAATAAATAAGCATGTAGCCTGCAGACATGATGCTGTAGCCTGAAGAGGTGGGAGCTGACAGAAAATCTGGCTATATAATAGTACTTCCCAACAGCATGCTTGACCAAGTTTTCCATGTCTCCCATTTCTGAACCACTTTTAGCCACACTAATAACAAAAAAGGGAAAAATCACAGGCTACCCAATTTATCCCAGCGCTAAAGTGGACTGCATAGTGATAAGCATTAAATACAAATTTAATTTACATAGACTGCAGCTAAATTGGGAGAGTTCTTCACACTGAATATCCAGATTTTCTCATTATGCACATCCCAGTCCCCGGAGCCCTCCTTAGATGTTCGTTAGCAGCTCTGATCCCTACAGAGCTCTTAAGCTCCATCTCTGCCCATACAGAATTTAGAAAATGTGTGGCTTTGGATAATTGCCCATACATTAGACTGTTCTGATTAAGCAGTCCCTACTGTCCCTACTTTGCTATAAACAGAGTCACATCATGTAAGTAGTAGAGAGCAGTGCAAAGAATCACACAAATTAGATCCTGAAAATGTAACATTTGTAATGTTGCTCCTCTGCCCTGCCAGTGCTTGACCTGCAGAAATACTTGGTCCGGTTTCTTCTTAATCACTTCCAATGAGAGAGCTTCTGTAATAACCAGTACTGCAGTGGTCACAGCTTTCTTAGACTGGGAACGGAGAAACTTTAGCTGGAACTTAAATAAGCTGTACTAGTGCTTCCCAAACACCGGCACTGGGGACACAACCTGCTGAAGGGCTGTGCGATGTATATATATATATGCTTATCCGCTCCTGCCAGGGTAGGCAGATCTCAAGAGCTTTAGATAGATAGTCACTGAAGCCTAGACTGAGTACCAGTACTGAAATGTGGGCTTACCAGCAAGTTACTATCCCTGGAGTTCTCCGTGGTGAGAACCAGCCATTAGATGGAAGATTATAAATATTGTTGAATGTAGATGCCAGTTGTCTGGCAATTGCTGTGTCTGAGGCTGCTGGCATGGTTCTGCAGGCCTCCCATGCTGTGCTGTCTTCTCAAGCCCTCCCAGGAGCTGTCTGGAGGAAGGGTAGTCAAGCCTATTTCATCATATTTGGAAGAAAAAAAAAAAAAAGTGGGTAAATAAACTTCTTAAAATTACTTTTTCTTGTTTTAGTAGCTGGGCCCCCCTGAGATGGTATATTGAAATAATGAATTAGGATCCTGTCCACAAAGCTGTGATCTCTTTAGAGGTGCAGATTTTTCCAATAAGCAATGATGTTTTCCAAACACCTTTTAAATAATTCATAATCAGAAGCCAGAATATAGAAGACTTTTAAGTAAAGAGTGTCAAGTCACTTTTCCTTATTCATCTTGAGCATATTCTTAAGTTCTTGCTGTGCATTTTTCAGGGTTTTATTTTTCTGAAGCTGCTTGTTTGGGAGAGCTCAGGCAGTTTTTGGCCCTGTTAAGAATACCTATTTCATTAGATTCTCTCTCACTGTTAAGCAAACTTGAAAAAGTAGGAAATTCAGTTCTGCTAAATCAGCTCTCCAGAACCTCTCCAGCTCTCCTTAGTTTTTTTTCTCCAGAACCTTCAGAAAACATGATCCATTAGTGTGATATCTGTTAATCCCTCCCTACCGTTGCAATCACTTTCTAAACATGTCAGCTCTCAGTAGGGATAAGAGGGCATGGCAACTCTGCGTGCAACTCAGGCATTTCAGCTCCAATCCATCTCCCCTAGGGGTAAAAGGTTCATTTCACCCAACTTTACTCCTGATGCTGAACAGTGTTGATGGTAAAAACCCCACCTTGTCATTCTCAGCCAGAGGAGCAGTGGTTGCTAGTAGGACAGTTTCTAAAATTAAGGAAAATGTAGGAATCGTGCCATAGGATGTAAACTCTGAAACACAACAGGGAAATGCAGAATTTCAGATGGGGAACATATGCAGTACTGTTGTGCATTATATTGATTTGTGTTACATTAATTAATGTGTGTGTATGTAACACAATAATTTAATGTTTCTGTATAATTCTAGCAGATTCAAAGCCAACTTTCCACTGCTCATTCTGTAGGGATTTTTCAGAAAAATTTCAAAGCTCAGCCATCTTTCTCTTTCATTGGTAAGGCTGTTCTGATTTATTTCTGACATTTGTAATTGCATCACAGGAGTTGTTATTGCCTTTTCCTGCCTGGATTCAGCTACTGCTCTCCTTCTTTGTTGGTCTTTTGAAATTCCAGGTCTGGACGTCCATAAGCAGAAGAAAGGATTTGTCTTCCTGTTCCTTAGCAGCCCTTGTATCCCCTCCTTCAGGGCAGGCTTTGGGCTGAAATTGCAGTCCCAGTGCTCAAGGTTTATCCCCGCTCCCTATCTCCTCTGCCCTTCATCCTACTTCATGTGGCTCGAGGAAGAAATACACTGCAGTTGGGAATCCAACAGACACAGCTTCCTCTGACATGCCCAGCAGATGTTTCAGTTTTCAGCAGAAAAAGGCTCCTCGAAGGCATTCCTTATTCACTTGAGACCTGTCTGTGGTTCTTGCTTGCTGGACAGAATTGTTCTTACTTTCTGAGAGGATGAGTGCTTGAATAAATTGAACAAAAACATGTGCGTGTGGAGACATAAAAATCTAGTGATTTTGGTGTTTGCCCACAAAATGTTAATGTTTGCTGGAAAGAAATGTCTTAAGCTGAACGTAAAAGGATGAGCATATGCAACTGAAGAAAATGCATTATAAATTAAAAAAAAAAATTATATGTAATTTTCACAGTTCTGTTGCTCTTTGAACTATTTGTCTCCTTTCTGTGCTTCTCCATATTGCAGTATAATCTTCTGAAGTTGCAGAATTATTTCTCTTCGCGTAACTTTATACGGAATCTCAGTCCTCATTTCTATTCAGGACCAGTTGCAATCTTCCTAATAAATACTCAGCTTCTATATTCCCCTAATATTCCACGCACTTTTGCAGTTTCCATGTAGATGAGCTTGGTAGTCTTTCATCTTTGCTCCTTCACATCCACACACAAGCTATAGAGTAGCCTTCATCTTGTAGGCTCATGTGTTATATCTGGAAAGGCAGCAGTGTTTGTAGTTTAAGATGGTAAAAACAGTCAGGCGTTTTCAGTTCTAACCTCTTGTTTTCCTGTATTTAGGATTTCCTCAAACTTTTGCATCCTTAGGTGACTTTTCTCCAATGCTTGCTTTGTCTCCAAAATTGAGGGAAAATAAAAACATTTTTATTATATGAAGGTTATGTATTGCTGAAGCTTGTAACATAATGTAACATGCCTTTATGGACTGTTAATTGTTTGAAAATGGATTAATGTTAATATAGTTGATACATGGGTGTTTATTTAGCCATATTTTTGAAACTATATATGCCTGTGTGCAAATCACCATGCAGACAAAACCAATATATCTGAGCTCCGATATGCATTTACTCATAAACATCCAGGAACTGCGGTTCTTTGATTGCCTGCAGTTAGTAGACCTTGCTAAATGTTCTTCTGTCAGTCCACAAAATCTATAAACAGATTCTTTGCATTTTCCTTATCTCTTTGCTTAAAATCAGAAAAATTAATAAAGAGAAAAGCTTTAGAATCCCTTGATTTAGAGAATTTATCTCCAGCAATGTTAACGAAGCCATAACATACCCTGATTTTCTGTTCCTGTAAGCTTACAATATTATTGACATATTGAAGTCTACCTTATTACGCAAGTTTTGCATAATGACTGAAGGAACACTTCAAAGAAGAACAGAGGATTATTTGTTTAGCAATGCGTTTAGGACTTTTTAATACATTTTTTAAAGAAAAAATGCTGGTTCATTGAAACCAAACAGTGAAACAGTACATTTTGATAAATTACCCAACTCAAAAATACCTTGAATGGATGGATTAAAACACCTTGTTGTGAACATTTTCTTTTATTTGGAAATATTTCTCTTTCCTTCCCTTTCTCTGTTTCTCCCTGTTTCTCTTTGATTCTCCCTGTTTCTCTCTGTCTCTTCCTCTCTTCCTCTTTCTCTTTCTTTCTTGTTCTTGCTCTCTTGCTCTCATTCTTTCTCTTTCTCTCTTTCTCTCATTTGTTCTTTGAAAACAACCTTTAATTTTATAAATGTCATAGATTTAGAGCTCATAAATACATGTGAAATATTTTGCTTGATCCAGGCTGAGATCCGTTCTACTTTTTTCATCAATTTTTTTTGAGATTTCAATGTGTTAAAAAAAAGGAGCAGGATAATCTTCCTAGTAAATGAATTCAGTTACTCACTCTTAAAATGATGGTTTTTTCCCCCTCCACCAGCTTATGAGAAGTCTGGTTATGAATTTGCTTCTCTTTATGCTTAGATTAGGGTTGTTTTTTTTCAAGATAACATTAGTGCTAGCATCCTGTAGTACAATTACTTCTTTGCCTATCCCAGCATTGTTTCTTCTCGGGTATTTGCCAAGAGCCATCATACCTTCCCTCTGACTTCACTTTGCTGAGCTGACAAATCAAGTTTGTGCGATCACCTCACGGAGTGGAGGTTCTTCATCCTCTTTGCTGTCTTGGCAGCCCTTTGCCTGACCATGACTGATCAGACTGTACATAATATTCTCAGTGAAGGCTTACCTTATGCTAGGGTTTATAGCATAAAATAATTTCCTCTAATAGCATCCCACTGGCCTTTTCTTTCCAGGTGTGTATCACACATCTGGCATACAGATATTATGCAACCAAATGATACCCCAAGTCTTTTTCCTCCCACTGCCTCCAGCCATTTGTAGTCCTAACTTATAACATGAAACAGTTTCATTAATTCCGGAGTGTGATCTTCCACGTTCTCACGCGACATTTAATTCTGTTGCTATTACTCCCGGTCCTTAAAGTCATTCTGTTCTTTCTTACATAATATTCCACAAGTCCTACATTTTCATAGATCAGGAAGTGTTTCTGGGCCATCTCTGCTATTATTTTATGTTTCTTCTCTTAATGCAGAATTAATGCTCTATTTTGTGCGTATATAGTATTAGGAAGGCCCTGGATGCATTTAATTGACTCTACTAAGCGTATAGTGTGAATGCTGGCCTTGGTCATACCTGTTACTTGTGTGAGTAGTTTGACACATATGAACCTTCAGCTCAAGTGGATTCAATAGTCCCAAAGTGTCTGCTCTGTCCTGGCAGTCAGGGGGACTCTGAGCACACGGCGGCTCTTACCCCCCTACGGAGCTGCGGGGCCTGAGCACAGCTGGGGATTGCAGTATGTGCTGCAGCACCATCTTAAATCAAGACTTCATGTAGGGAAGGATGGAATTCCTTTCCAAACATGTATTGCATCCTATATACTTCAAATCTTCATCCTGTTTGTTTAAACCTTGCTCTTGGTCTTAAGAGTGCAACATCTTGCTAAAAAGTCAAGCTTACTAAAATCAAGCTTGTGAACATACAAGTACAGAAGATCTACCTGAATAGGCACATACATTGGTTTGACCATGATAAAATTAACACTTCCTTCTTCTTACCTGACAGGTTAAAAAGTCAGGATTTCTAAGTATTCCTCAAATACTTGTTACCTGAAATCCATGACTGCTTTCATCCGTTTGACTAAGGCAGGGAATCTGACATTTTAATTGCTTGAAATTGAGCAAAAGAAATGCAAAGAAGCAAAGCCCTCTGAATTTTCTGTTTTCTTTTGGGGTTTTGGCATTCTTTTCAAGGAAATGATTTATTCTGATTGGCCTTTAGAGTCCTGTACAGAAGAGAGATGAGGAACTATAAATCTTCAAAATAGGTCAACATCTCACTAATTATTGCTTTAATTAGTGACAACCACATCATTATTTTTTTATTTTGTTCAGTTTAATAGGAGTCAGAGATATCCCAATTTTGTTAATTTGAAAGAAGTTGTGCCCTTGATTTTTAATGAACTTCACCCAGTCTGTCAGATTACCTGGAATTTTATATGGTAAAAAATTTAAATGCTTTACCTTTAGTTTTCCTGTCACAGCTGCTCTTTTAATTTTATCCACAAATATTAGTAGAATGAACATGCCTGGTCTAAAGAAAGAACAAATAGCAAGAAGTTCTTAACTAGGTTTGAAAAACAACAGTGGGAAGCTAAGAGCTTTTTACAGTGACCTGTATGCTCACTGAAAAATGTTCTCTCAGTTGATAGCCTTGTACTCTGGATGTACAGCAATAAATCAAATCATAAATCTTTAAATGGTCCAAAATACTTTAAATACCTCTAATAGATCTAGTTAGTGAGATCTGAATGGTGTATGGAGGAAGTTTTAGGTTCTTTTATGCAGGTTGTACAAAATGACATATCACAGTGCTGTGACATAACCCTCTGAAGTAGGGAAGACCTACATATGTTAGGTTTTCCCATGTTCCAAGTACTATAAAGATGTCTTCAAAGAATTCTGTAATTCTCTGCTAAAATGGCTAAGAAATTAATGCTATTGCCTTGCTTACTAACTCCTTTACCAGCTGCATTCATTAAGATCAGTCTAAACGTACATGAGTTAGTTGCTGTGAATAGAATATTTCATCTTGTATTTCCTTGTACACAACTTACACAAAAACTGTTCATGACAGAGTTAACAACCTTAGAGTAGATTTGAAGCAATTTTCTGTGAGTATTAAGTGTGTATTTAAGTTAATATTATTTAACATGCAACCCATACTTTCACTGCCTAATAAGCAGAATTACTTTAATACAGCAAATTATAAACGAACCTTAGCATGAACAGTACATGAAGTTAATTTGATAGTTTCCTGGTGCTAATCGAATTGACCTTAAGTTAAATTTTCAAATATTTTATAGTAACAGTGTATTTCAATTTTTGTATTTCTTCCCTGTTTTCTGATTGTGGGACTTCTCTAGTCAGATTTTTTTTTAAGACTACTTCAGACATGCAAATATTTAATATTAAGAAGTGCTGTACTCTTAATACCCACTCAGCAGTTCCTGATAAAGAGAGAATTAATTCATGTTAGACTGCAAATTACTATCTCTATTATCTCACTCCTTAGTTATTGCGGTAATTTATCAGTATCAGCGGAGCTAAGTAATACAAAAGAAATATGAGGAAGTCTGTGCAGAGTGTGAAAATGAATCTCATGCCATACCTTGCTGGCTAGCTCATCCGCTCTCCCGCACTGTGGCAGTCACAGTTGAGCACAAGGCCTTGAAGCGCTGGACGCGGTGCTTCTCCTCTGCATCTCTCAGTGGAGACATCGGGGAAGATCCTGCTGCTGGGACAGGCTCTGCAGGGTGGAGGCAGTGGGAGAGTGCTCGTTCTGCTGGAGAGCTTGCTTTGCTTATCGCCTGACTTACCTGTGCTCTACACCTTTCTTAGTCACTGCCTCAAATACAGGAGGCCAGGTGAAACAAAATGAAACATTGGCACTTAATCAGCCTGATTCATAAGCTACATTAAAGACTTAATTTTAACTTTTTGAAGAGGACTGGCCTGTCTCTGTAACTGGCGATACCTTGACTTTGCCTCTTGCTATAGTAGGACTGTTTGTTCCTGAGTGAAACTGATGCCCCAGACTGCCTGAACAGCTGTAGGAAGCTGTAGTAGCCCATATCGCTTCATATTTTCGTTTCACAGCTGATATCCCACAGCACTGAATTTACATGAGCGGGATAGCCTTGATTTCCATTGGGCAGGCATGAAAAGATAACTTTTCACCACTCTGCATTGCAAAACATTTACAATGACACGCATTTAACGTTTTAAGGCTATTTTTGACTGGGAACGCTGCTTCTAAATTGTTCATACTTGAAGTCCCTCGAGTCCCTTGCGGAGGTGCGAAGGGAGCGCGGCGCTGCGCCGGGCTGCGCTGGGCCTGCGCTGCGCCGGGCTGCGCTGGGCTTGCGCTGCGCCGGGCTTGCGCTGCGCCGGGCTGCGCTGGGCTTGCGCTGAGCCGGGCTTGCGCTGCGCCGGGCTTGCGCTGCGCCGGGCGCCGGGCGCGTCCGCCAGGGGGCGCGGCGGTGGCGGCGGCGGTGGCCGGTCCCAGGCGGAGCGTCCCGCCGCGCCCCCGCAGCCCGCCCGGCCCCGCCTGGGGCAGGCCCTGCTCCCGCAGCTGCGGGGAGGCGTCGCTTCAGGGAGGAAAAAGGAAAAATAATTTAAAAAAAGGGGGGTGGGGGGTGGGTGAGGGGGTGTGTGTGTGTCTTAACGCTTCAAGCTGCAGCGGGGGCTGGCAGGCAGCACTCCCCCTCTCCTCCCTGTGGGAAGCCGTGATCGAGTTAGTCTCGGAAATCAGGCTACCCCGAGGAAAAATTGCTGAGAGCAGGGGTTTCGTTCCGTTTTCAGAGCAGGAAGGAAAGTGATGAATATTAAATGCAGGTTACTTTCAGACGCCGCCACCAGAACCTCAATACTCCTATGGCAGCAATACGGCATCAGAAGGGGAAATGCACGGCTCTGGAGGGCACGGTCCATCACGCGGGTCTTCAGACATTGCTTACATCCATTTTTTATGTGCTACATCATCATCACCACCGTTATTATTGCTACTGCAGTTTAGAAGGCAGCAAGGTTCCCTGTCTCTGGAAGCTTTCCAAAAGAAAGCTCCATCTATTCCAAAGAAAGTTCCATTTCTTTCCAAGCTTTAAGAAATATTTTAAAGGCTACATTGAGAGATTGGCAGTGGCAGGTTCACTTACATATTTATGTTTCTTTTGCTATGGAATAATATAATGTTTATAGCGTATCTTTAGCATCAATTTCCAAGAAGAAAAAAAGAAGTGAGTTGTGGCGGGCATAATGCCTTGATGCAGGGGTGGTCAGCTCACGTTTGTAATCCTGCAAACAGTTCAACTGAGTGCTTCAGGTCGCTCAGGACACATTTCATTTAAAAGCCCTCCCCGCTCTCTACCTGTGTAAGGGTCAATCTCAGCTGCAGCTCATCCTGGCTCACACACGAGCAGGCAAAGATGGACTTTTCTCTGTTCCCTGTGCCGTTCCCCCGAGATTCTGCGAAGTTCTGGGTCTTACAAAGGAAATATAAGCAAGAAGCAATGATGAATAGAAATTATGACAATCTGAGGCATGGCAGGAGCAGGCAATGCATCAGCAGAGACTCGACCCCAACTCGCTGAGCTGGAGGGAAAGGACGGAGTAGCCCCTGTGCTTCATCTGTCCGCTGGACCACGCAAGGACAATTATAAGGGGATGAAGAGGCAAGAGGCTGGGGAAAGGGCAGGAATTGTCCCCTTTATCCCCTCGCAGAGAAGGGTGACCAGTCCAAACTGCAATCCAGTCTCTGGCAAAAAACCCACTGCGTTCAGCGCTGTCTGCTGAGCACAAGAGGAAAGAGGGCAAAGCCTTCCAACCTCCGGGTGGAGGGTGTTGTTACCGTTATTGTTCTTGTGGTTATTACTGTTACTTAGCTGGTTTGCCTTAGTGTTTGAGAGCATCCCCTGCCCTTGCTGGCTGTGGCCGCTGCTTGACAGACGGCAGAGCAAAATTAGGCCGCGGCAGATGGCCGCGGGCAGAGCCTGGACGGGAGCGGGACAGAGCCCCTGCAGGACCTGCTTCAAACCCGGCTGTTTCAGACGGGGAGCGGAGGCGGACTTGCCGGGAGGGATGCGCGGGGGGACCCGCCCGCCGACGCCGTCGGGGCAGCGGCTGTGCACCGCGCACAGGCGGAGGCGCAGGCCGAGCCGCTTTCCTGCCGCCTCCGCACCCCTGCCCTGCCCGCCGCTATTCCCCTGCGCTTCAGCCCCGTTGGGAGGCCGAGTTTTATTTCCGCCGGGGACGGTCCCACCGCGCCGGCCACCCGGTGCCGCCGGGACGTGCTTGCCCGGCCGGGGGCAGGCGGTCCCGGCGGGCCGCGGCGGGAGCTCGGTGCCGCCGCCAGCACCAGGGACAGCGCCGGCAGCGGCCCCGGCCCCCGCCCGGCCCCCGCCCGGCTCCCGCACGGCCCCGCCGCTCCTTTGTTCCGCCGCCGGCGAGGCCCCGCCGAACAAAGGGGTCCCGGCCTCTCCGCTCCCCGCCCCCGCACGCTCCGCTCACCCCGCCGACGGGGCCCCGCCACCGCCGCCGCCTCCACCGGAGCCGCCTCTCCGGTGCCCCGGCCGCGCATGCACCGGCCCCCGCGCACGCTGCGCTGCCGCCGCTGCCCCGCCGCCGCCCTCCCCCGCGCCTAAGCTGCCCCGCACCCCCTGCTCCGCTGCCGCCCCCCGCTCCGCGCTCGTAAGCCGCCGCTTTGCGCCTCGCCCTGCCGCCCGGCCCCGCGCACAAAGCCCGCACGCCGCTCCGCTGCCTCCCCGCCGCGCCGCTGCCCTCCGGCACCGCTCTGCGCCGCTCTCCCCCCGCTGTGCCCATACGCTGCCCCCCCGCGCAACCTCCGCACGCTCGTCTTGGCGCATCCACGCTGCCCCTCCGCACATCGCTCTGCTGTTGTGCCCTTCCGTCCCCCCAGTATCGCCCCCCGTGCACCGACGCTGCGCATAGCTCCGCCGTTCCGCGGCACAAGCGCTGCTCCGCTGCCCCCTGCGCACCGCTCCGCTGCCCCAGGGCCCGCATTCCTCGGCTTCCAGAGGAGCCCCGCGAGAGGAGGAGCCATTACCGAGCGGGCACTCCTAGCTACCGGCTGGGCGATGCGCAAAGAACAACCCTCGCGACGATAATATTAGAAAATGCATTTATTTCCCGTTAGTGGACTTTACATGGTTTAGCCCAGGAAAGTGAGAGGTCGGGTCACCGCTACCTTAAAAAAACCACCACGGCTACCGCACCGCTCCAGCACCCCCCACGGCCCCGTTACCTGCTGCTGACAGCTGCCCCAGCGGGCGCCCATCCCGTGGCAGCGGCATCTCCTCCTCTCCACCGGGCTGAGCCGTTCAGTCCGCCAGTCCTGTTTAGTCTCGCTTTCCGTAGGTGAGTACAGGCTGTCGAGCTGTTTATTGCTTTGTCTCTCCTTTTTGGTTTATTTTTAACTTATCGCTATTATTTTTATTATTAGCGTTACTGTCATGTTATGTTCTAGGGAGATCTTTCATGCTGCCTTGAGGATCCGCTCTTGGCATTCACCGCGTGCCTTAATTGTATGACATTAAATCAAGGTCCGCTGTGAACACGGAGAGTCAGAGCCTTGGAGCGCTCTCTCTCTCTCTCTCTCTCTGGAAGCAGAATAGCAACTGATCCCCGAAAAAAAAAGGTAATTTCCCTCCGCCCTAGTCCCGTCCTGGCCTGGGCTGCATGTAATTCATGCTCGAGTTTTCTTACTAGCCCGTCTGTTGTTCGCAATGCCCAAGAAGCTGTTAAATATGTATTTAATGGATTAAAAAAATAATAGAAATTAAGCGTGTGCCTATTACACACTTCCAGGCGACTGCTTTAATTTCGCCAGCGTCTTCGCGTGATTTTAAACGCAGGAGTTGGCTCTCCGCGACTCGACGTCTGTGATTTGGCATCCCTGGCTGGGAGGGACCATGTCTCTCTGGCTGCCTCGGTCCGCCTGGTCCTGCGGCTCCGCTGGAGCGCGGGGGGGGAGCCCGCACCCCCAGAGCATCCCCGCTCCTCTCGGCCGGGGCGGGGAGAGGGGGTCTTTCGGCGGTGAAAAATGAAAGGGCAGGACGTGTCATCTTTCTTTGTAAAGCGGAAAAAAATTTAACTCACTCGCACCTGCCCCTTTCCCGGGAGGGTCTGGGCAGCCCATCTGGCCTGCCTACACCGGACTGGGCGAGTGAGGAAATGAGGGGTGAAGTCATTACAATAATAACAAAAAAAAAAATTAAAAATCAGCCTAAGCTCTTTTTATTATCATTACGCTTATTGCCATCTGTCACCGCTCAGGACGGGGACCATTCCTTTTCGGTGCCGACGGCACGCCAGGGAGGAGCGGGGCGGCCGGGCACCGTGCAGCGCCCTGCGGGCTCGACCCCGGCCGGACCCCAGGAACCGGGCTGGCTGACCTCGACTGCTGCCTCGGCGCCAGGGCCCGGGAGAGAGAGAGGAGGCGGAGCGGGCTGCGCTGCGGCTGCCGGTGGCGGCGGCCGGGCTCCGGCGGCGAGCTGGGCTTCCCGGAGACTTTACCGTAGCTCGCCGGGGCATCCGGGGGCAAGCTGGGCGGGTGGCTCCGGCCCCCTCGGCACCGCAGCTCCTGCGTGCGGCCGCCTGGAAAACAGACAAAGCGAGAGCGTTAGAAAGGCAGGCGGGGAGGGAAGGCAAGGCAGGCGGGGAGGGAAGGCAAGGCAGGCGGGGAGGGAAGGCAGGGCGCCGGGAGCCCGCACGCCGCGCGGTTGCCAATGACAAAAGGGAGAGAGGGGGGAGTCAGAGCAGGGGAAGGGCGGGGAGGGAAGGGGAAGGGGAAGGGGAAGGGGAAGGGGAAGGGGAAGGGGAAGGGGAAGGGGAAGGGGAGGAAAGGAAGGGAAGGGAAGGAAAGGAAGGGAAGGGGGGCCACACGGACTGACGCGGAGCTGGGGCCGGCCAGACCCGAGCCTCTGGGGCTGGTCGCTCCGCGGCCGAGGAGGGACGAGGCGGAACGCCCATCACCGCAGCGCCGGGGCGAGCGGGCACCTCGGTCTCTGCAGCGCGGTGGGAACCGGCAAGCCGCGGGGTACCGCAGAGAGCAACCTCTGCCCGCCGCTGCAAAAATCTCCGGAGAGCAAACACAGGGGAAAGCTTAAAGTAAAAAAAAAGGAAAAAGAAAAACAAAAAAATAATAAAATGGAAGGGGGGGGTGATAGCAGTTCCCCCTTCTTTCCTGACTTGAGGAGCGTACGAGAGCAAAGAGCGAAATCCATGGGGAGAAATCCAAGCATCCAAATAAAAATAAGAATTATGAACCCACTCCAAATATTTAAAAAATGGTAATAAAAAAGAAAATGTTCAAACCTGCCGAGGGCTGGCGGCTCCTCCGCCAGCCGGAGCCGCAGACCGCAGGAGAGGAGGAGAGCCCCGCTAGCTGCTTTCGGGGGGTAGGAAGCGGTCCGGTCTCTCCCCCTCGCTTGCTGCTCCAGAATTAGGGATTAATGCCTCTCCAGCCAAACAAATAAGGCATCTGCCTTCAGTACAAGAGGATTACACGGGGCTGCTGACGTCACCAGCCAGGCAGATGTTGGCTCCCAAAGTCCTGATCATCTCCCGTGTCCTTGAAACCCGGCACAATCCCAGCCCCGCGCCGCCCGGCCGGGTCCCTGCAAGGTCGAGGGGGACCTGCTCGGAAGAGACCCTGCCGAGCCGCTCTCTCCCAAAACGTCCTCTCGCATCGTGGGGAGAGAAAGGTGTGAAAAGCCGAGCCCGGCAGAAAGTTCAACCCTCCCCCTTCCCTCCGGGTCCTCTCCCTCCCTCCCCCCCCCTCCCGCCTTCCTCCCACCTCCCCAACCTCAATGTCACATGAATCTGTACAGTCATAGCGAGGAAGAGGAACCTGGTCCCCGGCTCACCCTGAGGCCACCCTCCCCGCACGGCAGCCGACCCCCCCTCACTGCGGCACCGCCGCGCCCCCGGCCCCGCGCCGCCCCAGCCGCCGGCCCGTCCCACCGCGGCGCCCGGCACCGGGCCGGGAGGGCAGCGGGGCCGGGCCGGGCCGGGCCGAGCCCCCGCGGGCTTTGTTCCCGCTGTGCCCGTCCCGGCGGGGCAGCGGCGGACACCGGGCTGAAGCGGCTCGCCAGCCGTGCGGGGACAGCCCGCTCCCGCGACCCGGAGCTACGCGGTGCCTCTGCGGCAGGCAGGCCCCTTCGGGCCGGCAGCAAGCCGAGCCGGGCCGAGCGGAGCTCGGGCAGGCAGGGAGCGCGGGGGTCGCTCAAGGCCTCCTCTCGCCTTGGGGGGCCGGCGGGAGGCACAGAAGTAGGGTTTTTTTCCTGGCTGAAGGACTTCGAGGTTGCGTTTATGCAGTTCTTAGCCGGAGGCAGAGAAGGGTTGTCATTCTCGGAGCTCAGCCCTGAGTTTGCTGATAGCTGTTCTGGAGCTGTGGGGTGGGTTGGAAGTGCCGCAAAGTGCATCTGAAAGGGGAGTCCAATTAGAACCGTGATCAAAATAAAAAAAGAAATTTGCCTGAGAGCCATGTCTGTTGCCTTTGCTGTGGCATGAAGTCCATGACTCATCATCGCTAGTCCCTTTGCATCAAACAATGGTTTCAATCATTTCGGTACTGCAGAAAGGCAAACTAAATGATGTGACATAACGGAGCGGGATGAAGAAGAAGGGATCGCCAATACCTAGGCTCCTGTTGGGTTGATGTTTTTGTTGTTCAAAGGAGCTGTTTCATAGATCTGTTCCATATTATCCTTGTCTGTCAAAGTGGCATTTAATTTTTCCAATTGTGGAACTTGGTCACTGATAAAATCAATTTAATTTACACCACTGTCATTCAGCCGATCCCAGCAGTAGATTTATTTTTGGCTCGGAGTTGAAGGGAAACAAGCAATCGTATGCAGAATGGAGAGATCCTGTTACTTCTTTTGCGGGCAGCAAGAAGAGAAATCACTAGCGCGGCATCTTAATAGAGTTTGCTCTCATGCGGGAGAATTACACACGTAATTTCTCAAGTCTTTTGTGTGGAAACTCGAGCAGCCACACGCAGGGGAAAACAAGAGAGGCAGGCCAGCTCAGTTCCCCGCGGTCTGTGGGGGCAGGCAGCCCGATTCACCCCCTTTTCCCCGGGGTGACGGCCCGCCCGGCCGCGGCCGCGCTCCCGGTCCCTGTCCATGGTCCTGACCCGCCGGCGGCAGCGCGGCGCTGCCCTCCGCGGCCCTGCGGGCGGCACTGCGCGCCCCTCCGCGCCCGCGCTGCCGGCCGCCGCCGAGGGGCCGGGGAACCTGCCGCTTGTCCCAGCGCACTTCTAAACCCGCCCGCGCTTTATTCTTAGTAGCAGTAGTAACGTTTTGTTAATTCAGCACCTTGGAAGGAGGCGCGGGGAGGGGGAATTTACCTTTCTTGGGTTTTATTTGATAGCTCGCCTGTTTGAAAGCGCTTTTAATCACTGACGCCTGGGCAAGCCCACCTTATAATGAAAAGTGGTTAACGTCGGACAGCGGTCTTAAAACCTCGGACTCTCATTTGTTTCCTTAAACGGATTAACATGGAAATTCAGATGCGGTTTTCGGTAAGTGGTACCTACCTACCGGCTGACCCGAAAAGAACGGACAACACTGCGAACTATTTTTTTCATTGCATGTTACAGCGGGAATACCTTGCACACAATGGTTAACTATGCTCTAAAACCTCACGTTACGTATATACGACCTCTTTCCGAGACTAAAGTTATTTCTTGCTGTGTGGCTACATGCATGCGCACATACATACACTCTCTCACACGCACACATACGTATATGTATACATAAAGTTTAAATATTTAGTGGAAAAGTCAGACCGATGCTCAACGGTTCACGAGTCTTTTCTCAGATTATTCCCCCCCCCCCCCCGCCCGCCTCAACTGGCTAACGTTGCTCCTTCTTAGCATTTTAAAGCAAGGGCAGGTCTCGGATTATTATTTCTTCGGTCCCCCCTCTTCTCATAACCTGCTCCCCTGAGTTGAATAACGCGGGCTAAGAGCAGCTGAAATAGCGGCTCCGATGCAAGAGACTCTGAATGCAGCAGCTTTAGAAATTGAGCACTAGCCTTGCAAAGAGAAATGTGTGGGCTTTCTCAAATGTGAGGTACTACCGGCTGGGGAAAAGGCAGAGCTGCAGCCATTCACACTTCGTGGGCTGGGAGACTTCTTTCAAAAGAGCCCTGAAGTATTTAGGATTTGGGGGAAAACCCTTGTACCGGAAGAAAATGGCCTAAACACAATAGGACTCGCCATTTTCTCCTTCCAAAGCACAAAGCAGCTCCGCGGCTTCAGCACCACACAAAGAAAGCCCGGACCCTCTGAATTCTCTTACATTTTCCCCCACAATTTCTAAAGCCTTCCCCTCTAACCGATCCGCTTTCCCAGGAGCGCTCACACAGAAATAAAGAAAGAAAGGAGGAAGGGGAGGGGGAGAAAAGCGACTAGGCTAGGCGAGAGGGAGACAGTTTTGATCTTAGTTTATTTAAATCAAATCCTGCCAGGGAAAAGTACCACTATCACATGTACACTTGAGGAGGGGCGGGGGGGAATCCCAAAAAACCAAACCAGCTGGAAAGCTGTTTTGACCACCGCATTCCTTCAAGCTGGGCGGACTCACGTTGCACCAAAGAGGCTCGAGCAGGACCACGCTGCCTGAGGAAGTGCATGCACACACACAGGCGCGCACACCCCCGTGCCAGAAAAATGCACTTTCAGCCCAGCTAAGCCCACCGACTGATGCCGAAACGAGCCCTCTGCCCCCCGCACCGCCGGCACCCGGCATTCCTCCGCGCCCGCGGGAGCCCCGCAGCCCCGGCTGCCGCCCTGCCTCCGCGCCGCGCTCAGCTCAGCCGCCCGCCGCCCTCCCTCCCTCCCTCCCCTGGGGGTTTTGTTTTCTTATCTAAGTAACTCGGCAGAAGACTGATAAGGAGGGGATGATATTAAAAAAAAAAAAAAGAAAAAAGAGAAAGGGAACAACAAAGAACCAGACCAAACCCCAACAACCCCAGCCTAAACGGCAACAGCCGCTCACTATCGCTCTGAAACGCAGCAAGAGATTTTGTACTTACAGCCAGCGCTAAAGTGAGTAATCCTCATCCCAGCGTGGTTGGGTTTTGTGGGTTTTTTTCCTTTTGTTTTGTTTTTTTTTTTGTCTGTTTGTTTTTAAGTACTTGTTTGTTCCCATCGTCCGTGGCTCGGAGTGGATGCAAGCAAAAACGGCCGGTTAGCAGGAATAAAAATAGAAGTGATTTCATTGTGTAAATGCAGCAAAGAGACAAGACGCTGTGTTTCTCCTAATACTTTCTGCTTGGGAACCAGCAGCTCTCAGCTCAGGAAAGCAGGACTCTGTGTGAGTCTCCCCCTCCTCTCTCTCTCTCACACACACACACGAACACGAACACGCACACACACACATACACACTTACTTTTCTTCTTCTTCTTTTTTTTTTTTTTCAAAAGAGGGCAGGTCGTTCCCTGAATCCCAATGAGTTAAGTCAGTCACTTTCCTTCGCATGCATCACAGCCTCCTTAGAGCTGCAGGCACAAAAGAGCATTTAGCTGCCTCCAATTTGTGTAGCAGGCCTGTCCTTAATTTGGTTTTTTGGGGGGATTTGGTTGGGTTTTTTTTAAAAGTATAATTAAATCATGGATTTTTCTCAATATAAAAATACCACGTCCTCAACTTTGACGATTGAACCACTAATTGTAACCTTTTAAATAAATTCCTGAACTTGTGCACGTACTTAGCTGGTCTGCAGGGGCTTCAGAAGGAATTGATGCACAGTATTTCTCAGCTGTGCAGACCTGCACCCCGCTTCCTGCAAAGGTCAGAGCTGTACAATCCACAATTACTTTTCAATGAAGTCTTATATCAACAAAATCTCCTTGAAAGGATTACAGGCCTTTCAAAATAAAGCTTTAATCTTAAATATACATGGTGGCATATTCAATTTCAATCAAATATGAGTGATTGTTTAAAAAAGTAACTGCACACATATACATGTGTTTTCATGCGGGGTTACTTTTTCCAGGCGGCCAGAAAAACGCGTAAGCATGGCTGTGCTCGCTCCACATTTCAGCGGCTATTTTTTGTCGATTCTTTCTTCTAGCCAATACAGGAACAGCCATGTGCATGCGTGTATGCATATACGTATACATACATATATACAAGTTTTATTTACATGTAGAGATGAACATATACATCTTCGCGCGTGACAGAGTGTGGCCAGCCCGGCCACGTCAGGGGCTGAAACCGCAGGGCTGGCAGAGGCTGCCATGAGGCAAACGAAGAGCCAAAGCGACCCAGCGGTGGCCCTCGCCGATGTGGAGCTCAAGCGAGAAGAAAGGCAGGGCCGTGCCGGGGCCGGGGGCACCGCCCGGCCCAGGGCCGCCCCCGCCGCCCCGCTCCGCGGCCCGGAGGCCGTGGGGGAGCCCAGGGGGCCGTGGGGGAGCCAGGGCCACCCCGACACCTCGGTCACCTCGGGAGTTCTTGGCACTTTCTTTGCATCCTTGTCATCTCCTAATTCCAGCTGCACTTGCTCAAATGGGCGGTAATCCGACTCTAGAGGAGATTAAGGAACCAGAGATAGCTGCATTTAGGATTACCGAAAGGAAATGAAGGAATCTAATCCACTCCCACCCCTTACGTTACTGGGTTTCAATAAGACCTTATACCACCTTTTAGGATTTTAAACAAATGAAATCGCTTGGAGAAGGGGACAGAAAGGGACCGAGTGATAGAGAGTGTGTTTACCCATTAAATGAATTGAATAGCAGAGGATAAGGTGAATTGCAAAAGCCGCTACGGCCGAGCTGCTTTCCTCTGCATCCCAATAACTACCGTCTCTGAATGGGCCCAAGGCTCGCAGCTTCCTCACAGCTCTTCTCAGGACCAGGGCAGGTTCAGGAAGACCACGCTGGAGATCCACGTATAAACTGCAAAATCAATCTAGTACTGATCTGAGCTGCAATATGCCTCCCCCCCCTCCAAATCCCACACCTCAAAAGCCAAAAACCCCACAGTATAATGTGAAGCTGTAAGTACGTTGTTTCCAGTCAATAAGAATTATCAGTAAACCTTAGAACGTCTTTAGCTTCAGAGGATAGTTTCTGCTCTATTCTGACTGCATAAAGCCAAGAAGAAAATAACTAGCGCTTACTACAGTGATAAAAATAAAGTCCTCTTGTTTTTTTCCCAGTTTCACTTTAAACCAAGGAAACAGCATATCCTTTTGCTTCCAAAGCAGTCTACAGAAAGAAGACTGAGCTAACCTAGTCCTGAGACCAGTTCCTCCTTCTTTGGAAAGACTGTAACATGAGTAACACGGAATTAAAAAAACCCCAGCAACTAAACAAACTCAAAACCTGTGAAATCTAAAGGTGTTTTCTTTTTGTCATTTCAAATATAACCTTCCCTTTTCCCAGACAATTTTTGTATTTGAAGTGCTAGACTGCCTACAACAAGCCTCTCTAAATAATATTTAATATGAGTATGCTTAATTGTATTCAGCTTCTTCATATACTGATTATCCTTGGTGCATTATCGGGGTAGTCTAAAATGCTCTTCGGTTGCAAGAAAAGAGCCTTAGTACGAGGAAAAAAATGGCTAGTCATCCTTGAGTAAGATTTTGTTTTGTAGAGTGCTTGTCATGGTCCTTTGCAAGCCTGGAAGCAACGTGAATCAAACGCCTCGGAAGAAGACCTGCGTCGACAGAGGCTCCATATATAGCAGGCGCTAATTATTAAAGCTCATTCCCTGATTTAGGACTCTATTTTCCTTAGCAAGCCCATCATCCTGACACAACGCAGCTCAGGATGTTTGTTCAAAGCTTATGAAAATGTAACCCAACTCATTGCTAGAAGTTGTTGCTAATTAGTTGATAATAAACTTCTCCGGCCAGGACACAAAAGTCTTTCAGAAGTGCAAGGTGTTCTTTGTGGTGCCCTCACAAGGGGAATTAGCATATCAATTCCGCAGGGGAACAATACCTCAGGGCGCTTGCCTCCCCCCCCTTCCCCTTTCTCCCCTTCCTAACGTTTTAAGTGGATGTGGTGAGCATGAAAGGGAAAGGCTGGGGTCCCCAGCGCTGCACTGACCGGCCCGGGGCTGCGGCAGGCTCCGGGCTGAGCCCGCCGCGCTCATTACACTTGTGGCCGCCTCCCGCTTTGGAAACCGGCCCCCGGGCGTGCGGGGCTGGCGGACCACCGGGCAGCCCACCCCTCCACACCGCTGGCTTTACGACCCCTCCTCTGTGGCGCTGACAAATGGAGATAGCTGGGGGTTTGCGAGCCCCCGCCCTGCCTCCCCCTCCCCTCGCCACCGATGAAAGGGTTTCAGCCTGAAAGCCTTTGCAAATGGATGTTTTACAACGCCTCCCGCCCCCGCCAAGGTAATTCTGCTACCCAATATCCTTAATAAAGACTGTTGTTCCCCCTTCAGTTGTTAAAGGTTTCTCTGACAGACTGGTCTTTTCTCCCTCGCCTCCGAAGGGTGGATTTCTAGACCTCCCTATGCAGGTGTAAACACTGAGAGAAAGCAATGGTCCTGATAAAAATGTTCAGTCAGTTATAAATTCAAATAACTGAGGGGGAAGAAATCCCATTCTTAGCAATTTAACAGGAATTTGTCCTATTGATTGCACAACCTCTTCCTGCTCTTTCTTTCTTCTTTTTTTTTTCTTTTTTTATGCCTAGTAAATTCACAACAAGACACAAAACCCGCAAACACAAGGCACAACCAAACACCCAAACCTCCTAGCCACTTGGTGACATGTGTAAGTGGATGCCACAGAGGAATGGAAATCATGGAAATCCGTGTATAACAGGCCGGAGAAAGCAATTAAACAAAACCCTGCGATCCTGAGGCCTCTGATCCATCTAGCTATGTTCCTACCCAAAGGCTCGACAGCTGCACGAGTTATTTAACCACATGGTTAGAGTGCAAATAAATGCCTAGGTTAGAATGAGAAATGTGGTTTGGGCCCTACAGGTAAATCAGAGCAAGTCTATGGAGTGGCATTTGCCCTCCTTGGTGGCTGCGGGTGAACTCTTTGTTTGGAGCGTGGGGAAGGGGCCAGCCTGCGAGGAGATAAAAGCTAGGCTTGCCTAATCAGGGCAGAAATAAACCAAGAGATTTCAATCTTCTGCTTTTTTTTTTTTTGGAAAGGAGCAGCACTATCCAGTTGGCTCCCACTCAAAAAAAGAGGATGCTTGAATACAGTTATTTTTAGGAGCTGCAGCGATATGTAGGTGCATTAAAGAATAGTGATATGCTAAGAAATAAAAGAAAAGAAACCTCATTTTTCCCCTTAAATTACTAGGGAAGCGGTTCCCCAGGAAAAATGTGTTGTGTAATTAAAAAAAAAAAAAAAGAAAGTATTTATTAAGAGGAAATGTTTGTTTTCTTAGGTTTATATAGAAAGTCTTGAGCGATGAGAATAAAAGCCCAAATCCTAGGAGTTTTCATGAAATTCAGTTAAAGGAAAAAAAAACCGTTAAGGATGGTTGTTTCCCCAAATGCAAAACATCAGGGAGGAATCTGAAAAGAGCTTTACTTTCTGTGCAAAATCTCCATTGTTGCTTGGCAAACAATGGGAGCTCTGGGCGACTGGAAGGCTGTGAGAATGAATAGGGAATCCGCAGGATGTGTGCGGGTCAGTGCTTGGGGTCTCTGTCCTAAAGCCCCTTTCTCAGCTTGCCACAATAAAGTAGCACAAGGTTTAGTCTTTCCTGGGTCACCGGCCATCTTCTATTATTCAACACTTCACAACAAAAAACACTTATTAATCAGCGCTGACCAGAGGCCCCTTTTGAAACAAGAGAAGGGGAGAAAGAGAGGGGGGAGAGAGAGAGAAAAGAAGATTGAGAAACCCTGAACAGACCCTCCCAATACAAGAGCAACCATAGGCACTTTCTCAACTGGCCAAAGAGATTTTTTTTTTCTTTTTGCCACAACAAAGTTTCCAATCAGGTCAGAGAGGACTGGACTTTCCCCCCTACCCCCACCCCTGTTTTCCCTCTCACTCTCTTTCCTTCTTGCTCTGAAGATGCTGGAGACTTTGTTTTGCAAGTAAGGATGGCTTTAGGTCAAATTGCCAAGGTCTGATCTTAGAGGTGTATCCTTGCTATATTGGAAGATAAGGCTGTTTCTGATCTGGGCCTCAACTCTGGAGATGGCGTAGGAGAGAAGAGGTTTGCTTGTGGGGCGCTGCTCTTGTGCTTTAAGAGCTGATGGATGAGGTGTCAGGGCATTAGTTGTGTGAGGACTTGGTTCAAAATGGTATGAGAGTGAGTCAAATGTGCCGTTTATTGACTCTGCTGAGGGCAATCGTGGGCTTGTTGTTGTTGCTCCTGGTTTTCTAGCACTAGATGTTGCAAAGGGCTAAACGGGGAGCTTTGGAGTGAAAAGGAACTGCTAGATATAAGAGAAAAACTTTGTATTCCTCTGTGCAAAAAAGGATTCAAAGGCAGTGGTGAAAAGGGATCTTAAAGGACCTAATAAGTTATAATTTAATTCGCAGAGGGGGCGGGGGGATTTTTTTTTTCTTTGTTGCCTTCTGATATTTTTTTAAGATGTTTAATTATTCTTAAGTTGGTTTTTCTATGTAAGGAAATATGCATAGATTGTCACACAGCCCACATTATTATGTTCATGTCTCTTATCCCCGTGAAAATGATCTGAAAAACTTTGTACAGAGAAGTTTAGTTTGTTGGCTAAAACTACTTTTTGAGTGGAGAACACGACTGAAAAATCGAGGTAGTTCAGACTTTGTTCACAGTACAGGTACAGATGTACCTAAGAGAACAAAGCAATTTGTACTATTTTTTTATTTAACAAATGCATAGAGACAGCAAATACTGAATCCCCTATGGATTACCTGAGAAAATGAAATTGTTCTCTCAAGAAAAAAGTTAGTCCACAAGAAAGGTAAAAACTTATTTTATTTTTTTGCTGACTAAATTGTGTGCTTGCGCGTGTCGTGGGGGTGGGCTTTTTTGTTCGTCTGAAGTTGATGTGCACATTTTAGCTAGGGTGTATCACTAAACAGCATGAACCTAAGGAAAAGCTGTTCGTTAAGCCCTCTGAATATTGTACTTCGTAGCATGTAAGCTGCGACTAGTGCACCATAGAACTCCTCACTAAAGGGTTTTGTTAGTGGAAACCAGAATAAAGTGTTATTTGGGTGGTAGCCTCAGTGGTGCTTTACCACAGTTTGCACTGCAAACACCAGGCTGTAGTTCACGTTTTGTTCACAGGAAATGTATTTTACTTAAGTGCTTATAGTAGAGTATTCTCTCTTTTCCCCTCAAATATTGTGTTACTCACATTTTGCAGAGCTTGACGTTCCAGCAATGGAGTAATCAAGTGTTACCTAAATTATTTAAAGCCTGGGATTAAAGGCCTTAGCTCTGAGTGCTGACAAGCTTTCAAATGTAGCCTGGGAAAAGTTTTGTATCCTTTCCTATGTGTGTACACTTTGAAAATAATTTGGAAAAGTACAGTGAATTATTCTCAAAATGTATGCACAGAGAGAATGAATAATTCTTTTACAAGTTGCTCTCCAAAGGAATGAGTGACTATTAAAAATACAGCAGCTATGTATACACAATAATATTGTGGCACCTGCAATGTTATTTTTAACAGATCTATTCCTTTCATTGGAGCTTGTATAAAGGAGCTCTTTTATTTTAGGACTTTGGGTTTGGTCTGCAACACAGAGAATGCATTAATTCAACAAATATGACCATTTCAAATGTTAAGTTCCTTTATGTTTCGAGGCCTTACCCTTCATTTCTTGCTCTTCAGGATGCTCAGTGGCTTCATGCTTCTGTGTACTGAAAATTAATGATGCTAACGTGTGCTTACCTTAAAATGTTGGATAAAATGCATAGAAATGCATTTTCAACCAGCTAAATTTTATTTCCACCTCTATGTGGATTTGGTGAGCTATGTGTACATTTATTTATTTGTGTTCTTCTTTGTCATAGCTTTGTTTTGTGAATGGATGGTTGTCGGTGTTAAACAGTTATAGATAATTTATTTCTTCTTTTAGATAACATACCACTTCTGCTATACTGTAATGTAAAAACAGATGCATAGAACTGTTGTATTCTGAGCTTTCATTGCATCACTATAATATACTTTGGATGATATTCTTTAAAACTAATGCCATTCACAGAAATGAGGATTTTTCTAGTTTGTCAAAAAAGAAATAGCGATGGCAGTTACATTTTTGCAAAGGTTTCATCATTAGTAGGTTGTTCTGTGCCATCAGAAGACATATATTAGAAATGTTACTATATAATGTGAGCTTCTCTTTCCATTCTTACTAATGGCTGATTGTGTGAATAAGTCCCATTTAAATCAGTGCGACTATTCAAAGGCTGAGATACTAGTCTACATGACAAAGGGAACGACAAAATTTGGCCCACACAATTGAATGGGACTATTGGAAGAATGAGATAGCACTTGGAGTGAGGAAGGATACTCAAATCTATCTTTAGTATAATGCACCATCTTTACATAGTGCTTTAAAAACACCGACATTTCTGCACATACAAGTTTGTAGCTTCAGCCAAGAGAGGCAAACACAAGCCACTGAGGATAAGTAAGGCATGTGAGGCTGGCAAGGATGGAAAGAGGAGAGTGTCGACTGCAGGCAGAAGTGCGTGTTAAGGTGGTGAAGACCAGAAGGGAGAGGACACCAGCACTTTGTCCGTGGAATATATGTGTTAGGCTGAAGGGCCAGTATAGAGCTGGAAATGGGTTTAAGAGATAAAAGAAGCTTGAGGTAGCTACTGTAAAGTACTCAGAAAACAGAAGATTTTCTTCCTGTGTGTTTACACCACATTTGGGGTTTTAAAATAGGTTCATGTTTATTTACATTGATATTTTAAGGTAGAAAGATTTTTAAAATATTGCCTTCTCTGTACAGTACATCCTGGGTTAAAAATTACTTATTTTACAGTAACTGTTCTAGATATCTACAGGAATTTGGATGCTTTTCTCATAAATTATCTCTGATCCAGTGAAGACTGCTTTACTCATATGTGAGTTGTATCCACTCTACTTGCTAAAGGTTTTCCAGCCAACTTATTTCAGGAAAAGCTTGGTTACAATTTGAAAGATATAGATCAAGGTTTTATAAAATGAGTTCCTGAAAATCTGGCAGGGAAAAGCCAGATTTTAGCCTGGTACACATGTACAAATCTGTCTGACATACCCCTGAAGAGCTACACCTTTTACATTTGTTTGCACATATGTATCACTATAGACTGATGAAAAAAAGATCTTGCATACACATATGTTGATTTTTGGGTCTGCAACTTGGATGTGTATAAACATCTGTGTGTTTATTTTAGTAAGTTTGGTCCTCGATACTGAATACAAAGGTTATATTCATTCAGTAGAAAGTGTGCTGTATTTAAATATAGGGAAAAAGGACATGTGAGTTTACCTCCTAAGGGACTTATTTATTTGTCCACTCCAGAAACTATAGTGTTATTATGACTGAAGGTGGTTTTGGCAAAGACAGGTATAGAATAATCAGTTCAAACTGTGGCAGAGGTATACCACGCTTTGTTGGGAGTAAATGCACTTTCAGTTAAGTGAGAGCACAGAATATGCAGAGCCGTGTGGGGTGCAACAAAACCTGATGCACTCCGGCTCAAGGCACCTTCACTCTAATTCGCACCGCAAATTTTCTCTCCTGTTCTGCACAGCAACATTGGACCTTCACGGAGATTTTGTCCCATGTTTTAATAAAGGCACTTATCTCAAAGGCCTGAGACAAGCAGTTCCATTTAGGACCAGGCTGAAGCCAGCCTGCCTGCTGGAAGGTCTCAGCTCCTTGTAGACCAGGAGTTTGGGACCTGCAATCTCAGCAGCTGATGAGCTGAAGGCCTGCTGGGAGCAGAGGCAGGGGATGAAGGGCTGAATCTCTTGGTCAGTTTGAAAGCTGTTTTTATAACTTTTTCTTTTTTTTAAGGTGGAATCTGAGTGGTGAAGTGTTCACTAAAAATTAGTATTATGTACCTAAAGAATTCAAAACTAATGAGTCATTCTTTCCAAGGCTTTGATTATTTTTTTAATAATACATTTAGGGCTTGTTTGCCTGTTTTTGAGCCTGGGGCCCTAGTGCTTTCAGACTTTTCATCTGCAAAGGCTGGAAATTTACTTTAAAAACAAGATTTGAGCTTCCCTTGCAGATATCTTGATTGCAGCAGCTGGGGCTTTATGAAACACTGGCTCATGGAAGTGGGAGAGCTGGCAGTATTAAGAAGCTGAGGAAAGGGCCTGGAATTATTATGAAGTCTTATAGCTCAGAGAGATCAAATAACTATTCAAAAGGCTTTAAAAAGCCTCTGTAATTCTCTGTGTGTGTGGGTTGTTTGTGTAGGGGGGGTGAGTTTGTTCACAGATCCTCACTAAAGGACTGTGGAAATGTGGGGAGAGGATGCCGGTGAGAATAAAGTTTGTAGCTGACGTGTTGGGAGCGAGGCTGTGTATTGATGGATGAGCATCACAGAGGAGTGCAGGGATGGAGGCAGTAACTCCTTGCAGAGGCAGGAGCAGGGGGTTGGGAAGGAAGCTGCTGCTCATGCACCTGATGACTGGTTGCTTAAACACATCAAAACTGATAATCTATGCAGCCAAATTCAGCTTGCTGCAGGTAAGAACTGCTCCAGCTTGGCTGCAAAAGCTTGAACTCCATGCAAGGTGGAAACTGCTCAACTGTGTCTTTCATGAGAAAAATGTTTTTTTAATGATAGATGTCATGGTTTGGGGAAAAAAAGTACCGGTAGATGGCGTGCAAAAATATTCAGCGCTGTTCATAGGTTTTATTGGACAAATGCAAGTTCTTGTTATTGCAACTAGCTTCGGGTACGAAGACATGTAAGTAGTGAGTTTAATGAGGAGGTTCCTGGTAAGCAGGGAGGATGTGCATGTAAGGGGGAAAAAAAAAAGTGAGATTAATTTAATCTATTCTTCATCTGTTTTCACAAACAGCTTTTCAACTGCTGCTGCTTCTTTTTTAACCCAGTCAAAGCATGCACACTTCAGCAAGGGTCATTTCCTCCTTGGGCTTCACACTACAGTCTCCTCTTTTGTAATGCTGCCCAAAATACATGGTTAGATTTTGTCTTGTGGAGGAAAATATAGAGAAAGAGAGGAGCTTGTTTCTTTGCATTTTATTCAAATTTATAAATAAAAATAATCTGCAGGAAAGATCAAGTATTGAATACTCCATGTGAAAATATCAATGCTTTGGAAAGTTATGGGTTCATGAAATAGAGTCTGTTTGGCATTCTTAATTTTAGTCGGTGTTATTATTATTGCATGTTGATCTGTTTAACCTTGTGTAATCTTCCTGTAGAACTGGAAATAGTCACTCTAAAATAGTTGTTTGGGTTTTTTTGGTGTATATAAAATATCAACAAGAATTGATTTCATTTATGATGGTGGGTTTTGATAGCTGCCAGTTGATACTGCCCACCTGCAGAGGTAAAAGCAGTATTATGTGAATTTACTGCCAGTAGCTCTTACTCCAATATAAAGAAGTGCTGAAGATATTTCTAATTACAGATGATCATGGTCGTGGTTGTGTCTACATGAAAATATTGTGTTTGATAGGTATCTTCGATCATATTAGTGATGCTCTGCCTCCTGCTCAGTAGTTGTCCAAGAACGGTTTTGAGGTTGGAGGTGTTCCCCACCTGCTCCACAGAAAGAAATTATGTAGTGTTATCAGAGTGTGATATGGGTGTCAGATGACTTACAAGAACAACTGAAGTTTGTTAGTAGTCTGATATACACGTAAAAAACAAAAATTGGGAGTCACTGCTTAAGCCCCCTACTAACCAGCTTTGTTCAAGCATTTACAGTGACCAAACACATTTGAAGATGGAGACTTAAAAAACTCTGAGAAACATTGTCTTCCCTTTCTGCTCTTACCTATTTACCGTGGTTCATTGAAACACCGTAAAGGCATATCAGAATTTGCAGAGATGAGACTTCTGTTATAAGGACGTGATGTAACTGTGTCCATGCAAAGGACCGAGAGAGAAAGGACCAGCGGACAAAGCTCAGGAATACGCCGTGGTGCTTGTAGACTTTCTCGCTCTACCACAAACTGCTGTTCATGGAGGTTCAGGCTAGAAAATATGAAAATCTAGATCGTTGCTAGGTTCTAACCTGGTGTTTTGCAGAAGTGGAAGCGGGAGTCTGCATGCACTGGAGTTCTTCGCTTCCAGGAGAGTGAGACAGGCAGAATTTTCTCCTGTAGGAGCTTTGCAGTTATAACAGATTTATCAATTAACAAAGTTATTTTGGAAAGTTTTGCTAATATTTATAACTCATGGTTTCTCTATGTCAGTTCTGCTTGTTACTTGCACAGCTATCTTTGTAAGTGGAAGGACATAAAAACAGGCCTTCTAAATAGAAAATTAAATATCCTGTGATGGCTTTTTTTCCCTATTAGGTTTATATATTCTATGTCTTCCTTGTCTTTCTACGGTGTTCTGTCCTAATTAGAGCTCATTTGCAGCAGCCTGCATAAGTTGCCTGTTTCTCATGACAGTACTACCATTTAAACCAAAACCAATAAAACCTTTTCATCATGCCATTCCTTCTGATTTCTTGCTTTTATGTGTGTGGTGGCGATTCTTAGATGAGATTACAGTTTGAAGATGAAGCATACAAATAATTCACTTACTTAATTTATATTGTATTTCATTACATTTAAATGGTCACATCTATTTTATTTTCTTGACAACTGAGTATTCTATGTCAACCGGCAAAGTAAGGTATCTGTACACTATGATGAAATGGAAATGGAAGATGCTGAATTCTGCTCTGTTGTATACTTTCCCCCCATTTAAAAAAAAGCATGCAAGTATCCATACTAGATGAAAGGTTAAATGACAAGATTTTAATTTTTTATTACTCACTTGCCCTTTTGGCAGTGGAATTTAGTAGGAGTATATGATCTGAGGTTTCCTGTGTAGAGCTTCAGTCTGGTGCTTCTCTCTTAATCTGTAATTTTTATTGTGATTTTTTTTTAATTTAAATATTTCTGAAAGGTAAATGCTTTTTCTGTCAAAGCATGAACTTTTTGTTGGACACAAAAGCTGATTTTAATGACTTCGGGTTATTTGAATCAAGATTTAGTGTTTTTTACTGGGACACAATTCTGTGAATTTATGAATCCCATCACTCACAGGAACGAATGAACTGTCTTTTAGGAATTAGTGCTTTCTACGATGAACATTGTATTGGTTTTATGCTTATCAAGGATCAGTATTTATAATATGCATTAAGAATTATTTTTTGTGTTTCCACTGAGAGAGACAATGTGATCTATTACATGTCCATTAATGGCTTTACTGGGTGCCTTGAGACACTTATTTGGGAAACACCAGGTAACAGTGATGATGGTATGTATGAAGGCAGATAAGCAGTGCTGTTGAAAAATGTCTAATTTAATTAAGTCTATTTAACTGAGATTTGGAATGAACTGCTTTTTACTAATATCCAGCCTAGTCAACACCCTCCAAATTTTATAGACCTTTCCTCCCCTCTCTTCTCTTTTAAAGGCAGCCAGTCAGCTCTTTGTGCCAAATAATAGTTACCCAAAAGATTTTTGATCTCTGAGTAAACAACTCTATGTATATACTTTACAGCAGAGCAGGTTTCTGTAAGCAGGCCTGGAACCACCGCTCAGGACAGTAGCCTTAATTCACAGAATCACAGAATCGTATAGGTTGGAAAAGACCTTTAAGATCAGCAAGTCCAACCGTAAACCTAACACTACCAAGACCACCACTATACCATGTCCCCAAGCACCTCATCCAAATGTCTTTTAAATACCTTCAGGGACGGTGACTTAACCACTTCCCTGGGCAGCCTCTTCCAATGCTTGATAACCCTTTCAGTGAAGTAAAATTTCCTAATATCCAGTCTAAACCTCTCCTGGCGCAACTTGAGGCCATTTCCTCTTGTCCTACCACTTGTGACCTGGGAGAAGAGACTGACACCCACCTCGCTACAACCTCCTTTCAGGTAGTTGTAGAGAGCGATAAGGTCTCCCCTGAGCCGCCTTTTCTCCAGGCTGAACAACCCCAGTTCCCTCCACCGCTCCTCATAAGACTTGTGCTCTAGAAGACTTATTCCCAGAGACCAATTCAGAGATGAAGCCAAGCCAACAGCAGCAGAAGATGCAAGGTTAGAAAATTAATACTCTGCTGTGATTTAACACAGTTGTAAGTATAATGATATCAGTTCCCTTGTCTTTGCAAGGACACTCAGCTTTATTTTATCAATCCCAGAGACCTACTCACCTCTAAAAATACTAGTTTCAGAGTTCATGTCTCTGTTGTACTTCTTCCATCCCTTGGGTTGATAACCTGACTTTGGACAAGAGCACTGAAGTGGGAGGGTGGATGAGCATTTTTTAACAATTTCCGTGAATGGTTGGGATGAGTTTTTAATTTTGCTTTCAGGTTAGTCAGGCTCAAACCCAGTTCTTTCTCAAAGGTCCAAACCACTACTGTTACATTTAAAAGTTACCACCATGAAAATCTCTAAAAGTTTAAGAAAGATGTGGGCTTTTGCCTCTGTTCTTGCTATGATATTACTCCTACTGAAAAGTAGGGTCTCCATTCTTGAATACTCCTCTCTGGGCTGACATCCTTGACTATATCCCATATCTAATTCAATTTTTTTTCTCTGTTCTTGCCTTACTGCATGGAATATCACTCTCTGTCACATTTATTTTACCTATATAAATTATTTCTTTCAAATTATCCTCTGTCCTCCCACACATTCTCTTTTATAATTTTCTAGAATCTTACAAATACAAAGGTTAATTAACTAATAGTCAGGTGCTGGTTTGACATGGGTAAGTGAGTGTTCTCTCTGCTTTAGCCTAATGGAATGAGGGATAGAGGCTAGAAGACTTGGCTGGCAGGAGAAGAATTTGCTTCAGATGTTTGGTTCTGAGGTTCTTTTTTTTTCCCCTCCTTGACCCACATATGTAGTCTGACAAGGGGAAAGCTTGGTAGAAAGAGGGGTTGCATGGTCTACCCTCTCTACAGTTTGAAGAAATAGAGCATGCTACAAGACGCGATTTCCCCAAACTTTAGCATCCAGGGTACCATGGGGTGCCAGGGAAGGTCAGGTCACAGGGCAGGAGCAGGACCCTCTGTGTGAGCTATCACAGAGGAGCGTGGCTATCTGAAGGGTTTCATCTTTGACCTCAACTGTGGTATGAGCTGTAGCTTTTCCCCAATTCTGAGACCTGACAGACACCACAAGGAGGCTGAAAGGGACTCCGTAAAGGGAAGCCTGAGCTCAGCATGAGACAAGAGGCTGTTGCTGGTGTCGTGTGTGTGGGGTCTGCACAAGCATCCTACTAGCAGTGGTGGGCAGGGCAACTGTCTCTTACATTGTTTTGAAGGTTTAGGGGCTCTTGCTAAAACAACTTGCACAGCAGTTGTGTGCTGACTGTTGAAAGCTGGAGAGCCACCTCTCATCTCAGCGTTACTGTCTGCACCCCACTTGCCCTACTAGGGTACATTTAGCTGGAATTAGCATTGGTCATCCTGGTGTTTGCTCCTACAATGCACAAAGGGAAGGGGCTACAACCATCGTGTATAAGAGCTATATCCAGTAGAGGTGTTATATCTGGCTTAAGCTGTAGATTTGCCAGAATAAGGCTTTGCTTCTCTTTTGGGATGATGTATTCTTTAACAAGTTCAATAAATAACATTATAAACAAACTTGAAAACCTTACTTCAAGTGATAATATTACCTAGCCACTTAGTCAAAGATACATTATGTGCTGTGTAAATGGCCTGTGATCAAAAATACAGTCCTTTTTCCCAAACCTCCAATTTTCTTGTAAATTTTTGTTATTTTTTTGTTATTCAGATATGTTATTTAGCTTAAACTTGTTAAAGTTTGAGCGAAATCAGTTGGATAAATTGTATCTTTTCTGCATGAAAGAAGTGGACACGTTACAGGCCAGTGAAGAAGGAACCTTCCTGATAGTTGTGCTTGTGCAGTCATGCTGTTAGAGTAATCATAAGTAATGATCTATAGATAGACCATTATATAGATAGATGTTCAAATACAGACAAAAAAAGGACCCTTTACTTATGTGAGACCCTACATTTCCTGAAGATGACCATATCAGTTAAAGGGACAGGTCTGGCCTAACTAGGGTGGAAGTTTTCTAAACCTGATTCTGCCTTAGGTAAAAAACCTTTGCTATCGCATTAACAGGTCCATTCAGCACCCCCCAGAAGCAGGCTGCAAATATGTACAGGATGTTAATATTTTTATGACAGGAAACCATGGTAGACCACAAACTCTGTGAGGTAGGTTTCTTCTCTAATTATCTTTTCCCTGAGGTACCTATTATACTTCATGGTGGAATAAATTGTATTAATAATTTTATTCATTTAAATGGGAAATGGTTTCTCAAAAGGAGAAACTAAAAGAGACAAGATCAGAAAAGGAAATGAAGGCTCCACCTTGATACTAACAAGGCTGATTTTTGAATGTCCTGCAGTTATGTATCCCCATATGATACCTTGGGTAAATGCACTTGTTTTATTTCATACAAGAAGTCATACTGACTTTAAATGGGAGCTAATCGTGTGAATAGTCCCTACAGTATTTTTTAACACCTAGTTTATTTTAAGGCAAGCTTTGGTTATAATTTGTGTTACACTATTAAGATCTATATACCAAGTACGATTTTGTTGCACGGTCTAGGTGAGTGCTAATTACTGCATTCTGCAGTAATAATATTTTTAACTTCATTGTAGTCATGCTAATCAAAAAGAGGATATTCACAACCCAGCTATAGTAACTTGGTATGATTTAAGATAGTTAATATGACCATGTAGAAAGGGTCAAGGCTTCATCGTGTCCAGTGGTAGGTAACAGAATGAAACCAAGCAGGGGCAACTCTCCCACCTCAAGGACTGCCTAGTGTTAACTGTGGGTAAAAGTTGAGGTTTAAAGTGACAAACACTGAATTGATAAATACAGTGTTGTTGACTAATTGAGATTAATCCCAGCTTCTGAGCAAAAGGACTGTATTCACTGTGATCAGCTGATACATCCCCAATGAGCATTGTGTGTGGGACAGTGGTGCCAGATGGTTATTGTAATGGCCTTTCATGTAACTGGTTGTTGCTGTATGAGGTTATTACTGACTGACCAAATTAAATGTCCCTGCACCTGTATTGCTATGGAAATGGTGGTGGTTGGCAGGTGTGGCCGCCTGGGGTCTTGTAGGGATGGTTAAACACAAAGTCTAAGCTTGAAGAAGGGAATTTACCATCTTCTGTCAGATCCTGGGAAATGCCATTGGAAGGTGAGCAGCGTTTGAAGGAGGAGAGAAATGACATACTGAATGAAAGGCGTTTGTGGAAATGGCTACAGTACGAGATTGCAGGTTTTGAGCACAGGCCCAGGGCAGTTGTACTAGCCTAAAATCTGCCAAGCAATGCAGGAAAGAAAATCTCTTAGGAAGCAGCATCCCTTGCTTCTCCCTATCAAGGCCAGAAAATGTGAACTGAGCTCAGCATGCCTGCAAATGGCTTCTGCAGGAGAGGAGGTTCCAGGGACCAAATAGTGTTCACTGCAGGTCCCCTCTGCTATGCAGGTTGACACAGTATGAGAGCCACCTATATTCCTGAATTTGTGCTTGGGTGCTTCACGGTGTAAACCTGCATTAAGAATTGTACTCTTTCATGCAGAAGGCATTGTTATGATCATGCTTTGGAACCTCACATGACACAGTGCAGGATCGCACCCTAAATCCCTGTATCCATCCTAGAGGATGGACCCCATCTTTCAGACAGTGAGAGCTTCAGGAGGAGTTGAGTGTCCATATGGGGACATATATGGAGTTGATTGGCCGTATAAGTCCATGTATGGACTTTGTAGGTTAAATGATCTCTGTCATGTCACTAGATAATCTCAGTAGAGTGAGCATCCTTCTGTGCAGTAGGTTTGTTCCCTTTTAAACATGGATGCCACAGCCCAAGATGGGTTCCAGTAACGATCTGGTTAACAGCATGCACCAGAAGCCTCGCACTAATGCTTTGTCTACTTCTACTGCTGTTCCCCCTCCTTATAGACCCAGGGATCCTTTCAGTCATTGTGTCACACTGAGAGCTCAAATTGAGCTGCACCAGGAGGTCCTCTTATGGCAGTAGGGAGATTTTTAAAGCACGGCTTGAGAGTAAGTGGTGCAACATTGTCGCATTTTCTGAGAATCCTCTAAAGCAATAGTTCTGAGACATGTATTTTTTTTTTCCCCTTTTAAGTGGGATTTAACACAGTCCTAAAAATGAAAATTCAGTTGCCAATGTAGTTTTTCTATTTGTTATTTTATTTTTTATTTTTAAGCTGTTATCCAGCTATTGCACTTATTCTAGACAAACTGTGGTCCATGACTTCCCAAGTGCACAAGTTCTCCATGTGAGTATTCATTCAAAGGTATTGCAGAGCTTCCGACAAATGCAGTAAACTCAGGGGACAACATGCAAAATTTGGGCCCAGCTTTAGTGCAAAAGCATAATAACTTGATTGCGTGATTCCTGAAAACACAAGTGACAGGCTCAGACCCAGTCTCTGGTGATTTGGGACAGGGCTTTGAAACAAAGGCTTGAGCTTGCCTCTGTTTTGCATCTAATACTGAAATCCCAGTTGAGAATTTGTGACCCGCAGGTGAGGATAGCTCTAGTCTGGAGTTGAGGATGCTCACCTCAGAAGTGAGCCTCTGTCACATTGAATGTTTAGTTATTTATTCCAATTCAAACAACATCCCTGAGGAATAGGTCTTTCTCTGACTCCTTGCCAAACTTTGATAGCATCATGGTTAGAGCACTGTGCTGGTAGGTAGGAGAAGAAGGCATGTATGTGAGTTTCCTGTCTCACAGGGGGGTGCCTGTACCACTGGAATTGGTACTGGAATTAAAAAGGTATTATCATTCTTGTAGCTCTCTTCCTGAAATTTCTCAGTTCCTCAAATTTGTCCCCTAACTAAAATAATTTGGGGAGTTTTACCGAATCCAGCATAGATGAAACAACACTTTTGGCATATGGATTATGCACTGAAGAAAATTCCCCCAGCTCTGGACATGAATAATTGGCATATCCTGCTCCATGGAGAACTAATCAACGGCAACAGAGTAACATTACAGCATAAGCTGCTATTGCTGGAAGGAGTGGGAAAGAGATGGTATGATAAAGAGATTGCTCAGAGGCTGAAGCTCTTGGACTTTTAGCTATTAGACTGATCTCTTTTCACAGTGGAATATGGCAGAGGTTTTGATTTCTGAGAGATCCATGGTCTACCTCAGAGAAGGGGCCCAATATGTCTTTGAGATCTAGATGTTCTGGATGTATTATTTACATAGTTCATGGATATAAAAATGAATGTAAGAGAACATTTCTTTCTCTTCCATTCCGTGTAAAGCAAATTGATGGAAAACCTGTAGAAAGAATTTATACTATTCTTTAGGTACGTCCTTCCATGAAAAACAAGCTGTCTTGAAGGGAGAAAGACTCCTCAGAGTGGTCCACCCCCAAGCCCTTTTCATCTCCTCTGGTTTTGCATCATTTCAGTTGCACAAAACTAAACCACCCACAGTTTCTTTACATCATTTCCAAACAATGCGTCCTCTAATACTGACATACTTAAGAGGATGAGACTTTGATTTCTTTCACACCTGACATCTGGACTGGGTCTGTGAAAACTTCACCATTCTCTCTTTAGACTGAAGTCAATAATAACCACCCTGAACAGAGGATTATGTTTACTTTATTAAAAATGTATATGATGTAGCGGTAATATCAGGCACATCTTTCTCTGTGATTGCCCAATTTGACCTGAGGATGGTAATAAAATCTGGTTATCTTGTAGAACATTCTTTTCTGGCACTCAAAAAAAATTTAAAAATTACTAGGATTATAATAAAATGGTTACTTTATTCCTGACCATTGTTCACTTTTCTCTTCCAGAATGTGGCCTTCCCTTGGAAATGTACTTAAATTATTTTAAGGGCATAGAATAGACTATTTCAGTTGGAAGGGACGTGCAACAATCACCTAGTCCAACTGCCTGACCAGTTCAGGGCTGACCAAGCTAAAGCCTGTTATTAAGGGCATTGTCCAAATGCCTGTTAAACACTGACAGGCTTGGGGCATCGACCACCTCTCTAGGAAGCCTGTTCCAGTGTTTGACCACCGTCTTAGTAAAGAAATGCTTCCTAATGTCTAGTCTGAACCTCCCCTGGCACAGCTTTGAACCTTTCCCACGCGTCCTACCATTGGATACCAGGGAGAAGAGATCAGCACCTCCCTCTCCCCTTCCCCTCCTCAGGAAGCTGTAGAGAGCAATGAGGTTGCCCCTCAGCCTCCTTTTCTCCGAACTAAACAAGCCCAAAGTCCTCAGCTGCTCTTCCTAGGACATTCCTTCCAGCCCTTTCACCAGCTTTGTTGTCCTCCTCTGGACTCATTCAAGGACCTTCACATCCTTCTTAAATTGTGGGGCCCAGAACTGCACACAGTAGCAGTGGCTTTTTTTTTTGTAGTGGTAGTTTTTAAAAGTTGGGTGGTATCTAAACACAAGTATATGTGGAACTGACGAAGAAATGAGACAAATCTGTTTTAAAATAATTGATTTTAAAATATTGTCCTTCTGTTTTCCAGGACTATTATTTTTCTGTTGGCAGAGGTAAGATGAGAAAGGAGAGAACTGTAGCTATATGAAGTGTGGGGCTCAGAGGCAGAAGAGCTGGAGAGGGGACCATAGAGGCTAGCCACCATGAGAAAAGGGAGGGCGTGCCCTCCTGTGGAGTAAGTGGAAAGAAAGAGAGACTTGGGGTGTAAAAAAAAGAAGATTAAAAAGACTAAGAAAGTGAACAAAATAAGATAAATATTTAGAGATGAAAAATAAAAAAAATATTTTAAAGCTTAGGAAACTAGCATATAAAGAAGAGTAAATTAAGCGAGGTGGTGTGTAGACTTTGGTAGTAAGGTGGTTACAAGCAGTAGGCAGGTGTTCATTAGCTTTGCAGAGGCCCAGACAGGTTCACCTTGCCTCATTCTTATTGATTTGATTTCCATGGAGGCTCAGTGCTTAATTAGTCTTTTTTTAATACATCCCCAATGAAGTAAAAAAAAAAAAAACGCACCCAAATTTTTGTCCCTGAGCTTCAGTCCCCTGTTCTTAAAGAGTAAAAATAGGAATAGTATTCTCTTAATCCTAGAAAACTCATGAAAGTGCCTTCATAGAGTATGTATCTGATTCCCCTTGAGATCAGTGAAGTTTGGGTGTCTGACTTCGAGATCCTCATCGCAAGTAACTTGCTCAAAGTCACACGAGAAGTGTGGTGGGGAGGTGAGATTTAAATTCAGTGCCTCTGGCTATTGCTTTTGTTTCCAAGACCTTTTCCTCTATGGGACATAGTAAAGTCTAGAAGCTGTTAACCTAAGGGCTCCCTAGTTCAGGAGGCAAGGAGAAGCTGGGAAGCAGAGTACCCAGTTGACCTCAAAGAGTTATATAAATACTTATCAGATTTAAGCTAAGGAATGCTGGTGTCTCCCTCTCTTTTCCTCTTTCTTACCCCTTTCTTATAGGTTTTGGCTGAAATAAGACATCCCAAGCTTAATATTTTATTGTCTGGTTGAGGCAGGTTGAGAAAAGTCTTGGTATATCTGTGACTGTGCCAAGGCAGAGCAACACTTCACCTGGAGGAGTGTGTTCAATGAAGGGGCATAGGATAGCTTTCTGCTTCTTTTCTCCTCCTTTTTCTTTGTACTTGAGGCTATGAACCTGGACCAGACCAGTACAATAGAAAACTATTCTGAGGGAAAAGATGGGCATTGAAGAAAAGATGCATGAAGATATTGCAAAGGCATAAAAGCTGATGGTAAGAGACTGTCATCCTGGAAAAAAACCCAAAAGGTTTATCTTACAAAAGTTTATATCATGCAGTGTTTCAGTGTATCATCTGGCAAGTCGTCTCCCAGTAAAATGTAAACCAGAAATTGACCTTGGCTCATGGTGGGGTATGCTAAGAGAGCCTGAGGGTCCTTGCTCCTAGACAGGGGCTACTAGGGAAGATCATCTGAAAGCTCAGATAACAGGTAGTTAATGCCAAATAGACAGCCCATCCATCACTAGGGACTCTTGGTACCAAACTTCATCATGTCCCTTTGAAAATCTTCTTTATTTTTCTGAAAAGCTGACAGCCGTGTTAGTGAGTCCCTGTTTTGAAAGGAGATTCCTGAAGACTGTTTTTGTAACTGTGCAGAACGTCCTATCTCTTGTTATCTTTTGGTTAGTTGGTTTTGAAAGCACTGAATAATGTCTCTTTTAAAAACAAACAAACAAGCAAAACTGGCAATTTCTTGTTGTTTTTTTCCTTAAATACATAAAATGCTTTGTTTTGTTTTGTTTCTTAATAGCTGCCTACAGCAATTCACCAGATTAAGTTGAATTCCTTTTCAAAGAAAATAATATGCAACCATTGTAAATTTGTGTGTTGGTTACGGTTCCCAGTGATGACTAGACTCTTGTGTGGAATTCACTTTGTTCTGGCTGCATGAGGGACTGTTTCTCAGTGTGAAAGATATCCAGAGTGAGGAAGGATTTATTTTTCTTTGGGAGGGCAAGTGAAGGTGGAGCGAGAGCAGGATTAAAACTGAGGGTTTTTTTCTCACGTTGAGGCAAATTTTCAGTTTTATTGTTGCAGGTTTACACAAGTCAGATGCCTCATCCAGGAGTTAGCATGTCTTTCTTGTAATTTATATATTGTATTGGGTTAAAATTAAAATATGATTCAGCTGGAAATGTGACCTAAGCCATACTGCCCAAGCTTAACTAAACCGAGTGAGCATAGTTCAAGTTACTCTTGGGAACCCATCTCCACTGGGTATAGAGCGATTGAAATCTTACCTCAGTAATGTGGCTTAACCTAAATTTAGACTGACTAGTGGCTGCATGTTTTGAGGTGACCTGTGTCTGGTCTCCTGGCCATACAAATGAGAAACCTGCCCAGGTATGCTCTGGTTCCTCTCTGACGCTCTTTGGGCTTCTTTCCGGTGGGGTTCGGTGTGTGAGGGTCTGGCATGGGTTAGGCTTGGCTCAGGGAGAAGACCTCTCTGTGGGTTCAGGCTGGTGTCACCAGCAGGCTGGCCAAGTTGTGAACTCTCCTCCTGCACAACCACGCACAACATCCCACGCGACCGCTCTCAACACCCATGTGATGACACACGACGTCCCGTGTGCTCACGGGGGGGCTCTTCCAGGACCGGCTCTGCCTCTGCTTGCCTCAGTGCAAGAATGCAAAGGGGCTTCGCTGGGACTAAAGAGAGTGCTCACATCTTACACACACAGTCCTGGCTACGTCCACCGGCTGCAGAGGGTGGAGAGTGGAGGTTGGAGGATGCTGCACCGGTTGTGAGAGCTGGCAGAGGAGGAGAGGAGCCAGGGGTCTGCTCATGAAGGGCTATGTGTCGGAGCAGCAGAGTTACTTGCATCCTATTAACCTGAGATTTTTTTTTATATCAAAGGAAGAGTTTCATTTTGTAAAATGCAGGTCTCTGTTCAATGTGACCAGGAGCAAATTTATCTTGTTAGCACTTATTTACAACTGACAATTCTCAATTAGCATTTGAGCCTAGATTCCCATTTCTATAAATCCCTAATGAGAGTATAAATTACTAATGAAAGAGCTAAATCTCAGGGCCAAAGTCTTACTTCATTAACACACTAATGTAAATCTGAAGTGTTTCTGTTCATATGAGCAGAGTTACTTCACGATAACATTGGTGTAAGCGATATGGGAATGAATCCTCGAGGCTTTTGTAGTGGGCAGCATGAAGTGATACTGTTCTGTCTAATTTTCAAATTTTGTTGCTTTTAGGGAAAATGTCTCAAATGTTTCTGTAGTGTTGTGCTCAAACCCATTTGTGTGATTTGTCCAACTTCAGACTGATTCCTTTAAATGTCTTTTTTCTTCTTGCACCTGCTGCTTGTTGAATAAAGGCTGTGTCGAACCCTGAAATATTTGTCACCTTTTGGTGTAATCAGTAGGGATTTTATATGTATTTTAACTAACATTTAATTTCTAAATGGCATGGCTCATAGGAAACAGGTAACACTTTAAATTTCAGAAATGGTAGAACTGAAGTAATTTATAGCCAATTTTAAATTTCTCATTGTTTTTGAATGTCTCTTGCTAATCTGTGGTAGTATTAACAGGCTGCTGTAGCAGAGACCTACAGAAAACTCACTGTACTGACTATATCCTTGGTTTGAACACTTTATAAGAGTGCTAATACTTGATCAGGTGAGGGTTATCTTACCTACTGTAACCACTAGAAATAGACCCTTGTTCAAAGGGTTTTTTAGGAAAGACATTTAGAAAGGGTCTTTTAGGAAATCACCTAGGTAGTAATGTGCATCCTATCGGTGTCAGTGATGCTGCCTTTGACATAAATGCCAAAAAATTCAATAGGATTACCTGGTATCACAATCTCAAAAATCCATTAAAGGCACTGGGCCCAGTCCTGCTGGGTACCACTCGGTGTCTGTTCATCACTTGCTGCATTATAGTGTCTGGCAAGGGTCTTTCTCATCCTGCACTCTCAGTAAAGTTGATGAGGGTCTAGTGTGAGTTAAAAACTCCATGATCCAGCTTCATGTTCGATTCATCATGTTCAATGTTCAGATTTTAAAAGGCTGAATCTTACAGGTAAGCGTTGTACTTGAAGGTCAAATATTAATAAAACGTGGATTACAATTTCCTCTGTTAGGTTTGCAAACTCTTCCTCTTAATGAGCTCCTTTAGTTAAGCCTGTTCAAAGAGTTTCTTGAAAAGTGTATGAGGTAATTAATTAGAAATCCTGACCAATATTATACTGATGACAAATTATAAAGCTAAAATTGTTGTACTTATGAAGAAAGAAAGCTAGTATCACCATGTTGAGTGAATAACAATTTTGCTATTTCTTTCAAGTTGGGAAAGTTCAAACATATGTTTAGCAAAGGAGAAAAGGCTACTAAATATTGGAATACAATTATGGTAAAAATTATTCTACAGCTTTTTTATCATGCTTTATAATATATGACTAAGTGACTTTCTAGTATTCTTAGAGCATTAGCATTCAGCCTTGCAGAATATCGTATGCCATATATTACACATGATTTTATGGGCTTACAGGCAATAGAAACAAGCGGGAAAAATGTAACTGCAAATAGATGCTTTGACTATGCTGAAATGAACTTGGAGGAAGAGCACACTCTTCTAGATCTTAGAATCTTTCTTCTTTCTAGAAAAAAATATAAAGAAGCAAAAACTTGCTGCATGTTAGCAGAAGATGCACGTATTTAACATATAACATTAAGCTTCAGTACAGCAATCACAGGCTGGTTTTCTTATTCTCGCAAAGTATTGCAAATAAATGCTAGTAGGGGAAGTTATCCTTAGCAGAAGGTTGTTTCTCTTGTAGAAGGTCAGATCTGAGATACTTAAGATGAGATTGGTCTTGTAGTTTATAGCTGCAGAAGCCGTTGCTGTAGCCAGTTAGATAAGTTAGGGCTGTTTGCGTAAGGGCTGTCCGTGAAGTTATGAAGTGATGCATCAGCTTTCCCTCTGAACAGCACAAAATATTTATTTCAAACCTCTCCATGCCTGAAGATAAAACATAGATATGGTGTCACATAGTTGGCAAAGGCAGTTTCAGAATTAGGCATTCTGAATCCTACGTGGCATGCTTTATAAATGGCTGTTTTTAGTCTAAAAACGTAGTTGTCATCTTGCTAATATACCAATATGTAAACAGCAAAATGATGATGTGCAAAAGTGGAAGAACAAATATAAAACATTTTGTAACAGCTTACTTTATTTCTTGTAAATACTTCTTTTTTGGTGACATACTAAAATAAACAATTGTAAGTAGAACTGTAACAATTTTTGTGAGTACAGTGATATCTGAATAGAAATGAGGACTGGAAGAGATTCTTAAGTCTAATGTTTGCCAAGAATTTGTCTTTTAGGGGTGTGTGTGGGTTTGGTTGTTTTTTTGTGTTTGATTTTGGCTTTTTTTGTGTGCTGTATACTCTGTTCAACCCATGATTGTTTTGCGGTTATAAGAGTTCAGACAGATGTGAAAATGAAATAAAGTTGTTGTTGCATGGTGCCTGAAACCTGTTTTAATTGATTAAATATAATTAAGGTTTAAAAAGAAAAAAGAATAAATGTAATTCTGGGCTTTTCTAGTTAAGAAACAAAACCAATTTGAAAACCACAGAACAAAATAACAGCAAATTTTTTAAAAACATTCAGAAGAAAAATTCAGTCAATAAAACCATATTTCATTGTGTATACTGTATTTAGGTTTTACAGGAGGCAATTTTAGAGTTAACAGTTTTGTGTATACCATAAGTAAATAGATGAGGAAGGATTTCTGTCAGATACTATGGTGACAGGCTTTAGTTTAAATCCTTAAGACAGATAGATAGAAATAGATTAACTGGCCATTGTTATTTCATGTTCTTTGTCTGAGTGGAAACATGTTTCCATGTTGAGCTAGAATGTCCTAGCAGCCTGAAGTTGTAAGGTGTTTACTGCCTTCTGATGCATCTTGTTTAACATTTGCTTAACATATTTATTCAAATGAGGCTGGGTATTTGTTTATCCCTTATCGAATGAAGTGGGACAGCTCTCGGACAAGAGCAAACAGACAGTATCAGCAGAAGCACCTTAAGACTTCTTTTTTTGTGATAAGACAATACTTAACAAAAAAAATATAAACATAAGAAGATATGCTTGTGAAATCATTTGTTAGCCAAACTTTGGACAACTTTTGCTCGATCTCTTAAAATGTAATAAACTTTAAAGGCTGCAAGAAAGCAAAAATGCCACAACCAACCTTAAACCCAAATCAAACTTCTCCCTCCCATCCACAACGCGAAGCAAACCAACTAACCCAACTCTGGGAGCATCTAACCCAATCAAATAAATAAATAAACTTAAGGATAAGGCTTCTAGATGGAGTATGAGTAGAGTTTAATTCAAACACTTAAAAGATAAAGCCCAAAATAATCTATCCTTACCGGCAATTGTTTGGATTACCTTGAATAAAGAATTGTGGGTAGTGTAGCTTCTAACTTTAACGTGATGGCGACACATGCATGCTCCGTGCATCGCCTATTCTCATTTTCTCTCTCCTGTTCTTTTTCATATTGATTTCTATTCTACAGTGCACATCACTGTAATTTGTATAGACAAAAAGTGTACCAAATCAGTAACAGTCTTAATCACAGCTGATATTCGGTTCTGGCCTCACTCTTCAGGCATCTTCTGTCCCTTTTTGTTAGCTGCTTTAAGGATTAAGTGCCCAGACTTCCCTTTAGATCTATCTAGCACAGACCCACAACGTCAGTAGGTCACACAGGTGTGTCGCAGGGATGGTTGTGGAAGGTAAATGCAGAATGCCTCTCTAGTGACCCTTGGGGAAAAATCTGCCCATGTAGCCACAATAACTTCCCATGCAATTTTTGCTTAGGAGTGTTTACCACAAAATCTGTGCTTAAGTGTCCTGAACGTGTGAAATGTGATTTTAAATATAAGAGAGAGAGTACCCCCTTAGAAATTACCTGATAACCCTATAGCAGTGAGCAGTCTCACATAAACACGCTAATCTCCAGAGAGCGTGAGAGGAAAAGATGTCTTAAAAATTATGGTGATTTAATTTTATTTTGCCCTAGAATGACATTCTCCTGAGTATTTGTGAAAATGAAGATGAATATGCAGGGCTACATTTGGTTGATTTCGCGCCAGATGGCCAGTTGCAGAGGCTGAACTAAGCTGAACTGATTGATTCGTTTTTGCCATATTGCATGCTGGCGTTTACCAGAGTTCACATCATTCAAATACTAACATTTTTGGTGCTTTCTCTTTTTATTTTTTTTTTTTTTTATTTTTCTCAGTTTCTTGGGATGACCTCTGCTTTCATAATGGATTCTCCCTCCTCTCTTTTCTGCCTTAGTCTTTAAAGGAATCAGTCTTTTCCCTACCAAAGGGTCAGTTGGGTTTTTTTTGTCTTTAAAAAGATTTAATAAACTGCTCACAGAGATAGGGAAAGGAGAAAATGCAGAGGGCAAATGTTCATTATGGTATTTTTTTTTCTCCAGACGTTTAACTTTGTCTTGCACTAATTTATCACATGTGAACAGAAAATACAACATCTTGTATTAAAATGGAATTCTTAAAATTTTGTGGTTTCAATTTACCTATTATTTTTGGGATCACAGAGCAAGTAATTTAAATTTGCAATGTTCTAACTTTCATGGAGAGGTTCCATTAAAAACTAACAGAGATTATATCAATAGTTACACAGAAATTACTCCAGAAACTCATGGAAATGAATAGGAAAAAAAAAATCTCCATTTGTTTCGAGTGATTTTGTAGATACTTATAATAAACAATACATAGGGAGTAGGATACCATGTGTGAATGCGCACATATGCATCTTATAAATCAGAATAGGTATATTTTAGGGGAATATTTAAAAGACCTAATGAATGTGAACTTTCTTGTTAAGTTCTGTGGGTTTTGGAGAAATTTCAGTAAAACCTTACAAGAGTGCCTTTCTATGGAAGTGGCAGTATACATGTTTTGATTAATTTCTATACATATGCAAAGCCTGTTGGAATATAAAAGAAAGTAAGACTTATCAAGTTTTACATTTTGCTGTAAAATACAATAGTTTGATCATTTTGTAGAAGGAAAAAAAATCTCAGTATATACTAGGAGATAACTATAAGCAGAGTAGTCCTTTGGCAAAAGAACATCCATGTTTGTGAGAGAAGTCTTTCTTTTCACTTGGTAACCAGCCATAACTCTTAAGTGTAATGTCAGGAGCCACCTCTTTGTTAGGCCAAGTGATTTGCAAAGCACAATTCCTCACTGATTTCATACCTTAGATAATGAGGGGTTTGGAGGGTCAGAGGAGAGGGAAAAAAGTGATGAGATTTATGCCTTATGGACAGCACTACCCGTTGATTAACAGGAGAAATTTGGATCAAAATGTTGGTCAGAAAACCAGCAAGAGATGGCAAAGCCCTACCTTGACAGATGCCAGTAGGGATTTTACTGTGAACCTGAAAGGTACTGGGATTTTGCAGAGAGGATTTTGGGGCATGCTTGTTATGTGGGATTGGACCTACAGTTAGAGCCATCAGCTTAATCTCCCGTATGTTGCAAAGTCCACCTGGTGCTCTATGGGGCAAATCCTTCCCTGGCCAGCACAGCTGACCTGCGTGATTGACACATGCTCATGTGGGGCTGGGAATCCTCCAGATTACTCAAAACAGATATTTATGCTTGCTGGCTGCTGTAGGCTAGATGATATCTTCAAGGGCTATTCCTAGGGAGGGCAGGGATAGCCTCCTGTCTCCAGCTCAGCTTTGTTGCAGCTTGGTCAGCTACTCCCTGCCAAAATTTGCTTCCCTCACCCAGTGAAACCATGCAGGTTCCTCTCCACTGCACTGGGCAATGCGGGGGCAGGAGCACCGCTTCTCCTGGGTTGCACACCTCTGCTCTGAAATGCTGGCTCTTGGTGGCTCCAGAGCTCGGGCACGGGCATGCCCTGGTGTACGTACCCACTGATGGGGGTGACAAATGGGGAGGGGTTTTTGAAATGTGGAAATGCATATATAAAACAGTGGAAAAGTTGATAGAAAATAACTTTTAAAATATCTAGAGCACTATGGATTTACTCTTCAAACCCAAAATATTCTCTGAACTTTTCCACATAATTATTTTACCAGCCGGCAGAGTGAAAAAGGTATAGCACTGAAGCAGCCAGTCCTAAAGTTTGACATCTACCTCACCCCAAGCACCTTCTGACACTTGTGCTCAAAAATGCGTGGTGGGATTGATATAAATCTCAACTTTTCTCAACAATTCTCTGCACATCTTTGTCACCTATAACAGGTCTGTGAGTCAAACAGAGCAGTCAGAAGCCCAGCCTATAGGATTGAGAAGGATTAAAAAGAGTGAACCTACAGTACTTTATTGAGCTAGGTCCTCACATTAACCTGATCTGATCCTTTAATTACTATGAATAGAATAGGGCTTACAGTCCTACTTAATAACACCCCATGCTTTTTATTCTGTAAAGAGCTTTCCTATTCATGTGGCCTCTTCTTTTCAGATTTACAGATTTGTAGCAAGAAGGAATGCATGTTTTTTTTCTGGCACTCCAGGGGAGAAAGCTACCTAATGTGTATGTGTGGGATACTGGAAAGCATAACCACAACCCTTCTGTTTTGAAAAAAGTTATTTGAAAGTCAGTCTTCATTCAAGTTATTTGTTATTTGGCAGGAAAAGGCGAAAGTAGAAAAGGCAACCAAAACATAAGATCTTAATTTTATAAAGGTAGTAAAAGGAGCTTAACATAATTTCTGTGCTAATCGGAAGTGTAATCAAATGAGATGCATACTTTTCCCCCTTCTCATGCACATTTTCCCCCTCCCCATAGGCTCAGAGAACCAGCACGTTACTGTAATCTAGGCAGACTGATATATACACATATGATCATATATATGGGTGATATATGATACTATAATTAATAATTGGTATTTTCTCTGAATTCAGGAAAGCAGCTGCAGCCCACTGATAAGGTACTTTATGAGAATAAAATCAAAGCTGAACATTAATGATTATAATTTGTTGTGATCGAGAACGGTGAAACAATCATTTTATTTCTTGAACTGAACTGAAATATGGGTGGGCCGCTGGATTAAAAATGAAAAGGGGATACAGGTAGTGATTAAGAGCCTAAGACATTGTGCTAAGAGTGGTGTAAAAAGTAGGAACAATCTCCCTAATTTTTACATGAACATATTGCGCCCAGTGTCTTGTGCGGATCCACCCAGAGGCCACATTGAGGGAGCAATCTGAATCTGTTTTTGAGTTACAGATGGAATGAGTGACGGTAGAGAAGTAGATGGTTTGGGGATTTTTAGAGAGGGAAGGAAGGGGAAAGAGAAAAGGAGAAGGAAGAACCTGACCAAAAAATCGGTGGAGGTAGTGGGAAGAACCCAACCAAAAGCAGGTCTTTCTCTTTCGGTCATCACTTCCAATATGATTTGCCTGAGCACACAATCCTTTGATTATTGTAATTATAAAAAGATTATAGTTGTATACTGAATTTGGAAGAGAAAGAGAGTGTGCTGTAGATATTTTACCATTTGGAAGTTTTTCTGCTTATTAAGGAACAACACATTTCAGCATTATTTTAAGGCTAAAACTTGATTAACATGCAGCAATGAAACTGGTCTAATTTTATTTTACTACAATTGCTGTAAATAACACTGTTAGTGAAATAAATACTGAAAGAATATGGTATTTGACAGCAAAGATGTACTTAAAATATTTTATTGTAACTCCTTAGCTTTCACAAGACAGGTATTGTTAGGAGCCAGCCTGATTAGTCTATCAAAGATACATCGCTGCCTGCTTCTCCCCCACCCTCCACCCCCTTGAAGATAGAATAATCTTTACTATGCTTTTAAGGAATAAGGACTTAAATTGAAGCAAACCGTGAAACTGCCAAAGCATGCTTATTATTGACAGGTTATATGAAAATGATTGCTTAAAATTCCACCCCACAAACAGACAGACAGACAGACGTATATAATCCCTACTTTAGTGTTACAGTCTTTCTTTCTGTTGCTACTCTATACAGCTGTAATCTCAAAAGGCCATTTATTAAATGTGAAATATTGTATGTTCCTGTAGCCTCCTTCCTTGATTGTGTTCCTAGGGCCTTGTTGGGCAATTGATTACTCTGTGCACAATCCTGCTGCTTTAGGTATTAATGGCAAAACCCCCATTGTCTTCAGGATTTAGGCCCTTTATGATTTTTTTTAAAGTTCATTATATTTTGCAAGCAACTGAGTTTAAAATCTGTGATTGGAAAGACTTACCCCTCACATCTTCCTGTGAAATGTTTTACCTTTAGAATGAAAAAGCATTTGGAAACTGTAGGATGGTTTTGATCTGCAGGATTAAAAGGAATCAGTACTGAAAATGGATTCACATCATTTTCTTTTTGGGTACCCAATACTTGCGGGGAGGGGGAGGAGAGAAAAAATAACAGCTGATTTAATATAAGTGGGCTGAATTCCCTCTCCTGGTGGGTCTTTCAAACCTCCAGTTTCTGTTCTTGCCATTGCTCTGTGAATATCCCCCTTCTCTTTTTGTTAAAAGGCATTTCCTATGAAAGCCTACAAAAGCAGCTTTCAATCTGATTAAGCTTCTCCTGTAAAAAAGTACAAAAATAGGGATACATTTGGGTCAGTATCACCCCTCTATTCAGTTGCCTTAATTTGCCTAGGCTACTTACTAAGGACACTGCACATGAACACGGAAGGCTGCTGTGGTCATTAGGGGCTACCCAAAATTTCTTTTGTGAAATTCCAAGGGGCAAGAACGACCATAACCCCAGACCAAATTGTCAGAAAGGCCCGAGCAGCTTGGCGTAGCTGTAGGCTCACTGCTGACAGGTACCAGTTTTCCAGCCTTACCTGGAATGAGCTGTTGCTTGATGGAGGTGGAGGGAACGGTTGCTCCTGAGATCCCCGTCGCTGGTGACGTCTATCTCTGGGTGTTCCCCCCCGTGCAGAGGGGCAGTGTCTCACCCTCCCAGCGGTGAAGCACCGCTCCGTGGGTCCACTTCCAGAGCTCATTTGCTGATTCACCCTTGGTTAAGGCAAACCACACCCCACCTTACTCTACCTACCTGTAAAATGGGTACAGAATAGTCTGTTTCTGATGGTTTTGCGAGGGAGATTCAGTACCTGAAAAACTTCTCTGGTGTTTACTTTTCTCAGCATCAGCACCCGTATCTCTCACTCGCCCATTTATAGAAATGCGTATAATATTTGTCTCCAGCGGATTAGTATCTGCGTGAGATATTTGTGCAGCAATTTACAAAGGTGCTGCAATAACGCATGTAAGCATTTTAACAGTGTAGCACTGAAAAATAAGCTTGAACCGAAATTGCGATTTGTTTCTGCCCTCGCAAGAGCTTTGTAACCTTTCTTAATAATTTTTTTCTTTAGTACACAGCAATGTTGAAATGTAATCTTTATTACTAAATGAATGAATGACTGGTGTTGCTTAGGGCACAGACTAAAAACCGTTTTCACGTGAAGCCCAAGTATTGTTGCCGTTGCAGTTGTCCTGTTGTTTTATTAGCTCTGGACAATGTTGGACTACTCTCGAAATCTAATAATCTCAGTAAAGTGTCTTCCCTCGGTAGCATCTTTGATAACGGAGAGTAGATTCTAAAAATACAATAAAAGCATAAAAGAGAATATTATCATAACTGCTTTCAAAAACTAGAAAAAAATGAACAAGTAAAAAAGAGGCAGACTGCATAGAAAGGAAAAAGAAGAAAAGATACTAAAGGTTAGTTTTTAATCACTTTATGTGTGTATTTAAGATTTAATCTGCTAACAGTCATGTTAAGTACAGCATAGGATTTGGTGGATATTTCAGCGCCAGCTGCACACTCTTTTTTTCTGAGGAGAAAGAGAGAATTAACCAAAAATGTGATACGTTTTACTCAAGTTATTAGTCAAATCATTAAAAAACATATTTTCTTTTTTCCTAATGGCCATAAGTTGCCATCAAACATATTTAAATGGAAAATGGTTGTTTTGAATATTATAACTATTCTGTATATTCCTCTTATTAACTAAGCATCTTATGATCTCTGAAGAGCAGAAATGGCCCTCGAGACAAAAGCATCTTTCCAGTGTGTGTGCGCGCGCGCGCATGCATGTGTGCGTGTCTGCCTATACATACATAGATAGGCATATGCACAGGGCAAAAAGCTTCACAGGTTTATAATTGGAGAACAAACTCCTGTGGTTTTCATTTGATTTTTAAAAGCAGAAAATATGAATTCTGCCCTCAGAATGTCAGAATGTTACAGCTTTTTTGCTATGTAAGTGGAAGATATATTTTTTTAATTATAATCTTTTATACCAGTGACTTTTACATGAAGCAACATTCAGATGTTTTATGTTTCACATTTATTTAAACAATCATTGTCTCTCTCAAAATATTTTCCCTGAAACCTTATGTACAGGTAATAAAACCCTTGCATTGGAGCAGGTTCATCTGATAATAGCAATACAAGGTTGTCTGATTATGCCAAAATTATATTGGAGAAAGGAGATTTTATTAACTGACTTAGAATGAAATCCATAACATCTATGAGATTTCTCCCTTCCAAATGGACCAAAAGCTTCATTAGAGAACAGAAACCTTTTTTTAAAGGATACATACTAGAATATAAAATACATTTAAATTGAAGCCTAGGGAACAAATGATAACTATTAAATTTCTTTGCCAGAAAGATATTCTTTAATTTTATTTTTTTTTTTTCCCCCTATGTTAGCATCTTGATGCAGCATCTACATGCTAACACTTCAGGCAATTCACTCCCCTGTTTTAAGTAGTTTGAGAGGTAACCTCAGTTCACAGAGGATCCTAAGAGCCAGGTTCAGTGCTACTGGATGCCATACTTACAAGATATCTTTTCTTCTTGTGTCTTTGTGTAGGTCAGTAGTACCTAGGTTCTGCCATCCACATTAGGCTTTTGAAACGCTACTCTTCCCAGTGCTTTTGATGTGCATTTCACCTCAGGAAGATACTTGTTCCAGAAGGGATTTTGCCTGGCATGTTTCTGTGCAGGAACAAAAAAATGAGGGTTGTTAGCTATGTTCCTGTAGAAACCAGGTTCTTCATCCCTGTGTTTGCAAAGGCAGTTGCCCACTAGCTCCGGCAGTAACTTTTCTCCCTCTTTGACTATCCGCAGGATGACATGTCAGCAGGAGCTGTTGGTAGAGAGCTGTATGTAGTCCTCTGCTTGCCTAATGGTTGCGTTTTGCAGGAGCATTTTGCCTCAGATTGGACTCTTTCAGGTTTTGTAAGGCAGATGTTAGCAGAAAGAAGGCGCACGCTTGGGGAATGTCCTTCAACCTTTCTTCCTGTGGCTCTGGCATATTCCCCTTTCCACCTCCCAACAGGGAATGCAGCTTCCCATTTAGGACCTTTACAGGACTTCCCTGTGCCCAGTCTGAGGAGGAATCCCTGGTATTCAGGAAGGCTTTTCTCAGGACCACTTCTCTCCGAGCTATTTGCCATTGTGCACAGCATGTTTTCCAAGCAATGTTGCTTGTGGTTCCCATGTTAGAAAATGATTTTTTTCCCTAAATATTTTTAGGATAGGTACTTACTAAATTTTTATTTAAAAAGATTTTATTTGAAAAGATGAGAATAAGTGATTGTGTTCTATATATTAAAGGGTATTTTGCTTAAATACAAACCCCAAAAGCCTTATTACCGCTGCAGAAGTTTTAATACAAGCATTTTGGTCAAAGCATTCAAACACCTAACATTCTGCACTGAGTAAACAACAGACTTGTCCCATAAAATGAGATATAAAACCCCAGCATTTTAGAAAAATTAAGTCAATAAATTAGGGGAATCCATATTTAAAAACAAATAAACAAAAACAAACACCAAAACTTTGGTTTCAGTCTGTGGTGATTAAAAATAAGGCCACTGTGGGGAAAACATGTTGATCAATGTAGTGGAAATGGTTGTGTGTTGCTAGAACAGAAAACTTTGAAAAATGCTTTCTTTTAAACATTACAGTTATTTAAATCAGAAATAGCTATCTTGTAATTGGCAAAAAATGAGATTGGAAGAAGAATTTTGCAAAACTGACATTTTAAATTTGGGACTTCTTTTCTTGGGAGATATGCTATTCATTTCACATGATTTGTGACCTTGCTTAAACACTGAATTCTCAACAAATTCAACAAAATACCGGATTTTGCAGATGACACGCAATAAAATATGAATTCTGAATGCCTGCTGCAAAGGTAATTTATTTTAGAGAATTGGATTATTTTGATAAAAGTAAACCATTTTCAGCAGGCAAATAGTTGTTGTTTGTTGCTCAAAAAATGTATTTACTTTAACAAAACTTGGGTTTTGTTACATAATGTAATTCTTTCAATTTTGAGTCTTTCTACGTTGCCTTGCAAATATTTTGCTCACTTCTAACTGTTAGATTTAGTACAACCATACAGAGTTGCAATCTTATATATTTCCCTTGCAGTCATTTCCAGGGCCTTATTCTATAGCTTCTGAATATACTTTCAGCAATAAATTAAATTTCCCACCTGCGTAAGGCCTTCTGAAATGGGCCTTGTTAAAAAAAAACCCCAACAATATGGTAAGAGAATTTATAAACTACTCGATCTGCCTAAATTTGTTTAGATACCATTGAGTCCCCTCTATAAATGGAAACAGCAGCGGCCACGCTTGCTTTGCCAGACAAACCTTTTTTGACACTCAGGAGCTAAGTTTGTCTTTATTGCTGCAGAGCTGCACTATTTGGCGACAGGACTGTGGTCATCGAAGGGTTAAAGCCAGTTTTGAATTTGAGTTAATCCATATGCTAATCTATTTTAAATATCCCTGCATAACTACCAGCGTATTTTTAGCAGCGCAGTTTGTTGTTCCAGTTGCCAGCTATTTTTGATGACACAACAAAATAGGGCAGAATATAGTTTTAAGGTTTATTTTGGCTTCTAACTTTAAAAAGGGCAAAACCCCACCCTTGTCCAAGGATATTTTTGATTTGAATGGTCTATACCTGTCCTCTGCAATCAGCCAATTATTGCAAGCAGTGTGATGGGCCTGAGGTATTAGCGCTGAGAACATTCCTGTTGTCCCTCGGGTTAGGGATTGTTTTGCAATGATCACCCGTCCTGATTTGAAGATTGCATGACAAGACACTATTAAAGTAAGGGCAAGGAATTCAATTTCTCGATGTCATTTTGCCTGGCCTGGTTTTGAAAATAGGTCACTGTATGCTATCTGGATTTGTATATTATAACAGTACCTGCTAGCATTTTTGTAGTGAAGGGTCTACCCATATTTTCATTATAAACCCCTATTTTCAGGGGTTTATAGACTGTAACTTGACCATAGAAAGAAGCTTCTATCTAAATGGTGGCATGCAAGGTCTCTTCGAAGGAGCATGTTTTTAGGGCTGCAAATCTTAACAGATACATGTCCAGCCATTTCTGCAGAAGTGAAAAATGAAAACATATTTTCAGCTGCGGTTTGGTATTGATAGTAGATTCCTTAAGAAAAAGATACCATGCTATGTTTACCATTTAATTAAAACAATATCTAAAGGAGCTGGATTTCTCATGCAAGTCTTAATAAGAATCTGAGTAAGTATAGGTTATAAACATTGGTGACTGGGCATGTATATTTTAATTATGCAAATCCACAGTAATAAATGCCCTTATATAACGGAAGGATTTAACAGGGTCAAAACCGGGTTGTTTGAAAAGGTTGGTAAATAAATCATAGGGATCTGAACGTCAAGTTTATGTTTATATACTTGTTTACACCGCTTTTTCCCATAACGTGGAATTGTTTCTGAGGGAGCCAGCATCACTCTGTGGCCTAATATTTAAATCGTGAATAGATTCTCGCTTACACAACTGAATCAGCACAGCTGTGCAAATGTGTGTATTTAACACTGATTAAATGCTTCCACCTATACATTAAAAAATCCAAACCAAAGTCCCTTACTACCACTAACGGTAGGTTTTTGCAGAAGAGCTGTGGAGGTGCATTTCACCACCTGCCATACACTTCCTAACGTGTTTTACTTTTTGTTTTTAATACGATCAGGAGCAGCCAGGCAGCAACAGAGCAAAATGAAACTTGGTCTAAAACAAAGATAATAAAATATGTTTGAGTAACATTAAAGGATTGTCTGAAGACTGCCGATGTAAGGAAATTCAGGGTTAATGCTGCGTTACTTCATTTTGAAGTCAACCCCATTGCGCCGGTTTATCGCAGGGGTCTTCAAACTGAGCGATGGCACAGCGATGTGTCGGAGGCTGCTGCAGCACCTGGGGGCTGAGCCCAGCGCGAAACTTTCAGACGGCTGAATATAAAATTCCCAAATATTTTTTGGAGGGGAGGGGCGCCAGGGAGAGCAAGAGGAGGAGGACGGTCCTGGCCAGCATCGCTGGCTATGGCCGTGGCCGTGGCCGTGGCCGTGGCCGTGCTGTGGGGTTCAATGCAGCACAAAAGAGAAAGGCGGATAAAACTCCCGTGCCCGGGACTGTGCCTCATTTTGGCTAGACATTAAGATTCCTAGAGGTATTATTTTTACCTAGTCCTCGAAATACCCACCGGTAAACCCAAATCCCCCATCCCCTGCAAAGCCAACAGTTTGCTACTTAAATGGGTTTAGACTTAATTTTAATGGAAGTGAAACATAGTCGATGGAGGCAAATTAAAACCATATAATTTTGTAATCTTAGTTTAGCTATAATTGCGGCAATAAAACAGTGGAAAGAATAATTGTGGAACATATGTTTGTGAGTGACATTATCTAGGTGACTTCCCTTTTACGGCAATGCGCTGCTGTCCTATTTGTCTCCCCCTCCCTATGCATTGGAATGACAAACCTGCGAGCCCGGAGTTAATGCTGATTGCGGCAGCTGCTTACACACCGAGTCTCCATGGCAACCGGCGGCGTTGCCACGCAACCGTATTCTTTTAGGGACAGGGAAAATGCCCAAAGGCTTACTAAAAATACGTGGAAGGGGGGGGGAAATCTTAAATTTTCTTACTACTGTTAATGGGTATAAGGGACCGCGCCACTGCTTGAAAGCAGAGGTCGCGCAAATAAAAACCCAGCCCTGACCTTTCAAAAATTGCTTGCCGTTGCTTGAAATCTCCAGCTTTATTGACAAAGATGACTTTTGATCGATTGTAAAATTGGTAGCTAACACGCGGCAGCCCTCGCGGACTGCAAGATGCAGAGCTGGCCCATTGCTATTCCGGAGGGGTTGAAGGTCAGCCGAGAGCCATCAATGCCGTATTGATCAGCCGAGCTGAAAAATGCCCGTGTTTACAGCTCCTCGCACCATGGGGCTGCGGCCCCAGCCTCCAGCGGGCTCCGCCGCCCCCGCGCACGCCGCGGAGCAAGCCGTCCTCCCAGCAAAAGTGACATCACTTCACTCAGCTCAGCTGTTTCTGCAGTTTTCTATAAATAGCTAGATAAAAAATTGAAGGCTGCTTTTGGAGAATTTAGCCAGCCAATCTTCTGATCGTCAGCAGACGAGACAGGCTGGGTTTCTTTTTTTTTTTTTTTTTTTACACTACTAATATTGCGCTGCAAATTCTTCCTCCTAGTATTTGGAGCTTGACCCTGAATAACCAAAAATTGTGCATGGTATACATGGCTGCATTCAGGATAGTCCTGGGATGGATATTCAATGCATCATTCATCACTTCTCTAGCTGTTAAAATGTGATCAGATAGGAGCGAGGGACGGAGGGAGGAGAAAGGGTCGGCGTTGCCGTACGAGACGTGCGGGCCTGGCGTTATGCTGATGTGGCATGTTCGCTGAGCTCAGCATCACCCCTACCTGCAGAAACCCCCATGCGCCTGGGTCCCCGGTGCCCCCCTGGATTAAACACACCAGGCACCGGAGTCGGAGTTACACCAGGGCTCTTGTTGGTTGTAATAGCGGAGACAAAGTGTTTGAAGGAAGCAATTAGAAAAGCAAACAAAAGTGCTGTTAATAAGCACGCTTCCCATTTTTCCTTGATTCCGATTTTGCTGCTCTATTTCTTAATTAACCCTCTAAGATAGCTGATGAAAGAAAAACGTCATCTGCCTGGTCTGTAAATAACCTCTTGCTCAGTAGTATTTGTTTCTGGAAACGGGCGCCCTAAAAAGCTGCAAAACACAAAATAAAGTATTGAAACCATCCAGATAAAAATGCGCGTTCTGCAAGTTTTATGAAGTTTTGGAAACCATGGCAGTTCTTTTGGAAAAAGGAGAGGAAAATAAACTTGTAAACATAAGAAAGAACAACCAGTCCAGGTGGAGAAAAGCATGTCCTCTGCAGACTGCATCCGCAGGTACCCATGGTGGCGAGTTCCTGTTCCTTACCATACCTTTGCCGTCCCTGGGTTGCATTCCCAGTGGGAAACGAATGGGTGTCAGGGAAGAGGAGAGTCTCACACAGCCCATGAGCCCCGCTCAGCTCTTCAGCACTCCCCTTCTGAGCACAAGCCTGCACTCAGCACCACACAGGATCAAGCCGCAACAGTCCCCATCCTTGTTGATTTGAACAGGGAGCTGAAACTGCTTGGCAACAGAAAAGATGAAAGTACTTGTTTTTCAGAAAAGTTAATGGCACTAGAAATAGAAACCAGACAGTTCCTTGAAGGCGGGGAAGAGGGGACCAGCAGGTTTTCTCTCCCGACTGCAGTACTGATTGCGGTGCAGCGGGTATTGCAAAGTGAAACGCTATGGCCTGCATAGTATGAGGGTTTAGAGCAGAGGACTATAATAACTCATGCTGGCCTCAAAACATGCATCTTTCCCTTAGCAATGGAAGTGCAAATGAATTGCAAAATGTATGTAAAATTGAAAATACATTTGTTCTCTACAGAAACTGATCTGTAAATGATCCTGAATGTAAAATTCAGAGTCTGGTCTAGGGATAGAGATCAGCGAGGGCTGTATTCTTAAATATCTTTTGAGTATCTGGGTGCACATGATCCAAAACCAAGCTACAGCTCTTTATTGAAATATTTCTGCTACGGTTAATATTTAGTATTTTTGAATGGTCAATACCGATGCTCTGACTTGGGAGGGGAGAGGAGGAAGGAAAAGAGCAAAATGAGATAAATCTGATCTACCTTCTCTGCAGTGGGCCAAGTAGTATTTGACCCAGGTTGAGTGGAACGCAAAAAACCAGGCTAGAAGAGATAAAATAAATGAAACTTTATAACCTGCTGAGTTTCATTTGTTGCAGAGAAAACTAGTGGTTGAAAGATGGAGTTTAATTTTGCACAGAAACTTGTTAAAAATTTATCCAACTTCCAGAAGAACTACTGGAGAAGTATTACCATAGGAAAAAACCCCAACAACAACAGAGTTAAAATTATTTACTGGAATTGTATTTAAAAAACTGAACTCTGTTTTAAAATCAATTTATTACTTTTTGCATATAAACAGATGTTGGACCCTTATAACTTGCTGAATTTTTCAGTAATGTATGTATTTTTCAATAATGTTCACCTTCTTCCATTGTCATTAAATTCCACAACACATTTTAAACATTGCTGGTTTTCAAATGTATATCTTTCACTGTAAAATAAAGCACAGGTAATTGAGATTTTTGGTGCTGAATCAAGTTAGTGGTCTTCCTATTAAAAAAATCACCTGTTTGGTAAAGACAGAATAGAGGGGGCTGAAAATGAATAAGACCTTCCTACATTCCTAAGCCCAGCATCATCTTGTCTTATTAGTCAATACAGCTGGTATGTATTGAATACTGAAAAGCCGGACAACAGTTTTTATTATCTTTGCCGGATCTCAAGCCAAACCCCTTCTGGGGACAGCAGTCTTGACTCTGCATTCTGTGACCTTTTCAAAATCTCATATTGAAAATATGAGTGGATTAGCCAAATTTGTGAATCACAGGCCTGCTCACTAAGTCAACAAGAGCTCGCTTGCTAATTTCAATGGAAGCAGGAGCAAACCTGAAGTCGGATTGTGCTCCAGCAAAACTCCATTTGACTTCAGGTCAGGATGAAATTCATTCCCGTCATCTTTATTGTTGTTTTATATCTTTTTAGTGGCAGACGGACAAGGAACTTTACTCTTTCTGAATCCTTTCCCAAGAAAGGAAAAGTGAGTTTATCACTTTTATTTCTGAGCACGCAAACATCACCTGTGTAGGACCTCCTCTCAGTCCACCGCTGGAAGGAGGAAAAAATTGCTTATAGTGTGGGTGAACACTGGTTGAGTGTTTGCTGGTATGGTCAAACCTGGTATTTGTCTAGGGAAGAGAGGGGAAGTGCCCCAGGGAACAATTCCCCAGGCTACCCTGAACTCACGTGCAAGACCCTTGAAAACACTGCTGAGCTCCGTGCTTTCCCTGTCCCTCCCTGACAGGGCAGGCAAAGCAGTAGCCCTGTAAAGAAAAGGTCCGAGAAAGTGTGTCCTAAAACACTGTATGACAACAATTGGAAGGACAAGGGGATTCCCTCTGTTGTTTGTAAACTTCTCCTTGACCTTATTCTTTCAGGTATTTATTTATTTTTATTGAGTGTGGTTTTCTCTTGCCACTCTAGTGACCAGACTTTGAGGATTTCTTCAATATTAGAGGCTGGCTGAATAGGAACAGGGTGTGCCTGTGTGTGCACAGACACACACGGGGACATCAGCAAACACGATGCTTTACAAGGCTGTTTACTAGTGGAACTATAGACAGAGCAGCCACATTACTATTAAATATCTGTTTAGTATCTTACAACTAAAAACAATAGCCTGTCTAAGGCTGAATTTATTTTTTTTTGAATGAGATGAAGCCTTTCATAAAAATTCCTTCTTTATCGTTTTGCGTGTTTGTGTCAAAATATCTCAGGGCACAAAGCCCAGCAGAAAGCCAACTTAAAAAAAAAAAATCTTTGTAAGCGCTTTCATGACAGTGAACCATTAAATCTCCTGAGTAATGTAGGGAAGAGCTGGATCATGCATAGATTGCTCTTTACCCAGGATGCACCGTTGCCTGCAAGATTCTGAATAAAGAGACACACCTGCTAGCTAGCTGATAACACTCTGGGGTCATTTCATTGAAGAAACTGTCAGCCAGGAGGTATTTAAATAAAGCCACAGATTAATTCATGACCTGCACTACTGAGACTAAAAAAAAGGTGTTAAAGCAGAAAGAGAATGCAGATAAATGCACATTCCTTTGTATTGCAACAAAACTTCTCCATGTAAATCAACTGAATGGGAGAGAATGGGGAAAGAATGTGTTTCTCCATACAGTAGCGGGGAAGTGAGATGGTTCAGCTGCACATCTGGCTACCGGCCAAAGCAGTCGTGTGCCATGCTTGTTTGCCTACTAGTGCTGCTTAGATTGGCAAATGCCCATGCAGTTTGAAGAGGGCAGGCGCATGACTGGATGGCTGCCAGTAAGTGTGCGGGACTGATGCCACTGCTGGACGCCATAGCCTGGTAGGAATGAGGAATACAAAGGCATTCAATAATCTGAATGTCCCTTTGCTTCAAGAGAGTGGTGCCAGGCAGCATTTAATGAGAGATTGCTTTGTTACAAAGTCCTTGACATCAAGTGGGCTGGTGAGCTCATTAACCTGACTGCAGCAAATAAAAAAGGCGCACTCAGAAGACTCCCATGATAGCATACTCAATAGTGTAAGAGTCCTTTTGCTTCCTTTATGGTGATCCATTAGCAAGCAGCAGTGTAAACACCATAAAGCAAGCCAGTTTTCTGATTGTTCAGATAAAGTCTGTTTTCCCTTGGGGATTATGCCACCAGTTGATGCAGAGACACCCCCCCACCCTCGTTATCTATTACATAATAACCTTCTATGCAACGAAGGATTTTCCCATATTTCTTAGGAGCACAACTGCAGCTAAGGAAACTATTGACAATTCACATCTCTGAAAGACGAAAGGCAGCAATGTAGGGCACATCAGAAAACAAATAAACCACAAAGTGATGCCAAGGGGGATGGAAAATATGATTATGCTTATGTTTATACAACTTCAGTTAGAACTTATGAAAATGGTACATATCTTTTCTGTGTCGCCTTTGTTTCTGTTTACACAGGGCTCTGCATCCATAGGAGAAGCAGCCCACCTTACTTACCTAACTTGGTTCTCTGTGTTTTCCATGAATGCTGTTTGCCCTCAGGAAAATGCATTATAAAGTAGTACTTCCAGAACAAGTGCCTACTGTGTCTCCATTCGAAACACAGCCCTTTGCTGATTTACTAATCAAAGGAAAAAGAGGGAAGAAGCAAATCCCTAAAGAATTTCCCCTTTATAAACAAAGGGGAAAATTCCTTGTTGTAGTTATTCCATTTAATCCACTGGAACTACACTAGTGAAAACATTTTTTTCAACACCTAAAAAGGTCAAATTAAAATACTTGTGTTTAATCCCCAGGAACTGCAAAGGACTATTGCTTCCCCATAAGCACCCAGCAAACAGAATTAGAAAAATATCTAAACAAGGTCAATGATTTTTTATTTTTTGGCAGGTAGGTGATCAGCGTGGATCCAGTGCACACTGGTAGTAATGATTTTTGGTTACTCAATTGCTCAGTCAAGCTCCTATTACTCAAGTATCTATCTGGCACAAAATAAAATTAAAAATCCCATTAGGCACTAATTAATACCCTTTTCAGGAGAGTTACAGAGTTAAAATGTATTCTGTTCTCTGTAATAAGATTGTTTTTAATTCTTTAACAATTTGCAGAATTCTTTAATGATTTTCAAGGTGCTGCCACCAATCAGATCCCATTATAGGATCAATTTAAAGTCCCCAAGCAGTAGTTACAGCACCACTGTTAGTATGTGAAATTGTGGAAAAAATACCAAAGGAAATAATTAGGTTACCTCTTCCTACCTTTATCTACTGTATGACAAAATAGTTAGTCTGAATTGTGTTTTGTCTGCAGTGCTTAGACAGTACTTCACATATGTAATTAAAAGATGTTTTGGTCTCTCTTTTCATATGTTGGTTTCCACCCTTTCAGCCAGCAAAATGCAGTTTAACTGGTGCAAAAAATCTACAGTGGGTTGCTGAAGTAGATCAGGTGCAGCTTCTTCCAACCCCTTCAGAAACCATGAAAGGGAAGCAAAGGAAATGATCTTATATACTTTTTGGAGATTTTGTGCTCTTAACATTCAGAAGTGGATGGAGATGGCATGCTGGACTGAGTCCAGTGAAGGCCAACAAGATGATCAATGGGCTGGAGCACGTCATGTATGAGGGGACATTGAGATAACTGGGTTTATTCAGTCTGAAGATGAAAAGTCTTTGGAGGGATCTTACTGCTGCCTACAACTGCCTCATGGGAGAGCGTAGAGAAGATGTAGCCAGCCTCTCTCTGAAGGTGCACAGTGATAGCACAGGATGCAGCAGACGTGGGATAGAACATGGGGCAGTCCTGTTAGATATGGGGGTGCTTTTTGCATCTTTTTCACCATGAGGGTGGTTATAAATTTCAGCAGGTTGTCCAGGAAGGTGGAATTGCTGTCCTTGGAGACATTAAAAACTCAGCTAGAAAAGACCATGAGCAACCTGCCCTGAATGAACCTGCTTCAAGCAGAGGGTCCAGTTGGGTGTCCTTCAGAGCTCCTTTTCAGCCTAAATTATTCCTTGATTCTGTGGCTGGTCTGGGGGGGGCAGATTGGTCGGGCACAAACTGAGATCCCAGTGAAGGACTGGCTGTTGTGCGGGATTGACCAGCAACAAAGAAAGATTCCACCACAGGGTTGCTCTGCTACACAAGTCCACAGAACCATAGCTCTGCGAGGAAGCCGTGTTTGCAGTATTTCACAGTGCTGTTCTATCTGTGGCAGCAAGTCCTTCACACTCATAAAAAAGGTCACTAAATGCAGGCAGCAATAGCACCTTGTCACTACAGTACCAAGCATGTGAATTTTTTATTTGAATCATGCAACGCCTGATCCAAAGGCAGTCCTTGAACTGCAAACTCCTGGTGAGAGGACATTGCCAGTGATTTAACCTGACAGTGTGCTAAGATGAAAATCACTAGATCTGCGAGCACTCATAATCAGGCCTTAAGCACAATGCTGGAAAAGAACAAAAGGAGTGGAAATGTAAGAGACTCAGGGCCACCACGGTAACTTTGAACTGAACACTGTAGCAGAACGTAGCTCTTTTTCCTTTTTATGCAGCAACTTGGGTTGATGTTGAGAACAGTAAGGAAAAGAGTATGATGAAGTTGGACCGACTGCCGACTAGGAGAAGACAACAGGGAAGAAGCCGAGCTATCTCAGGAGCAGAGGGCTGCTCTGGGAACTGCGGTGTGGCACCTGACCTGCCACAAAGTTTGAAAGCCGGGGGAAGCAAGCAAGATAAGCTTTAAGAAAACCAAAATGGCATCATTATATTAAATAGTACCAGCGCAACCTTTAGCCCAGCAATAGAAAACAGAGTAACAGGCATTATCACTTTTGGCAGGCAGGATAAGGGCAGGTATTAAGCATAGCTAGATTAGACCCAAGATTACATATTTTTCTCTCCGTTCTCTTGCTGCTGTTACATGAATCTCTCTCCTTCAAGCTTGAACAAGATTATGTTGCAAAGCACCTTATGTAGTTCCTCTGAAAAGTAACATGGATGTTTGACTATGCCAAGATAGCAACTGCGATCATAATGGCAAAAGTCTGATTCACACATGCATTTGGGAAACTGCTTCAGACAGTCCCGAGAGTAGAGGGGAAAATCCTCATTGCTGCAGTGTATGCTGCTTTTAGCTCCTTTGGCTGACTTTCCTTCTGTCTTCAAGGCACATTCAATTGTTTTGACCTTGCTGAGATAGACGTGAAGATGACTGCCTGTTTGGTTTAGAGCTGGACAAAACATTTTGAGGGAAGGGAGGAAAGGATAAACACGAAGGTTCAAGAATCATTCTAGCAGTGCAGGGCTTGTTTCTCAACTGTTTGAAGGACCAGCACTAGTAAATGAGCAAAGAACTCTTTAATCATTTTCACAAAACTTTGATTCCTTTTTCTCCGCTTTGTTTGCCTTGCCAACTAACTTGATCGCACAGAAAGCAGTAAGAGCATTGCCATCTAGGACCATCCCACAACATCACTTGTGCTGGGCCAATGGGCACTGCCTTTTAAGCCTTTCATTCTCCAAAAAATACTTTTGAAGGTGGCTATATGACTTGGTAGAGCTTTATGATGAAATGTTCCTAGGATATCAGCTGAACTCATAGTTCTCCTGTTGTCCAAAGAATTGCTGGACTTTGTAAGCAGTGTCTACAAAGCAATAAGTAATTCTCTTCATGAGAAGTGGAACTTTTCTCCATGTAAACCCTGCTGTGATGCCAGGCTGACTGCTGGGCAGAGGCAGTACAAGTTCATGGGAGATTTTCAGCTATCTTAGATTACTGGACCATATAATGTCAACATTGAGCAGTGCAGAGGACCTATCTAAAGCTAGTGGACAAGGTTCAAAAAGGGTCAGGTTATAATATCTTCCTGTGCTGCCTAGACACTGTATACATGTGTCTCCTGCAGCTTCATCCTCAAGACTTAAGGCATCGTTGTGATTTCTGTTTTTGTGCCAGTTCCGCTCTGGGAATTTAATAGCACTTGCTGGCTGTTCGGTTATAAAACAATGTAAGAACAGCAGCACTCCTCCGCTCTACAGTGCTGCCTATTTTGAGGTTCCTACTTGTAGCAGCAATATGTGCTGAAAGGTGTAAGGAGTTGAGAAAAATCATTCTCAAAGGCAGCCCGAGCTGAGACTATTTCAGTGAGCACAGGTAGCCTCTGCCCATGTTAACAGGCTGGTTTCGGATAGGGTTTTCAGAAGTCCAGGAGAGTGCTACTACAAACACAATGTGCATTTTACATGTGAGCAGACCAACACTATTCTAATAGATATTTCCTCTGGCCCAGATGCACTGAATCATTGAAAGGACAGAGAGTCAGCCAGCTGTTACAGAAAAAACCTTGTCCTTGCCACAGTTGTTTTGGTTTTTTTCTTTTTTCTTTTTTGTTCTTTTTGCAAGTAGAAAAAAGTGGCAGCTTTGATTTTCCTAGCCTTAAAGCGTTGAAGAAGCTACTGTGAGAGCTTATCATGTTAAGACATGATTTTTCATTTCTCTGGCCCTTCTGGCCCTCCTGATGTTTTAGCTTTGATATTTATTCCCTTCGACCCCCAATATACAGACCCACTTCATGCTCCCAAAACTTCCAGAGAGAACCAGAAGACCCTTGTACTCTAAATATCAGCAAGCTGTCACTATTTAACCATTTGGACTTCCCATGTGTGATATCCTAGAGCCTCCTTCAACCCTTGGACCAATGCATATGCATCATGGAGGAAGGAAGGAGTACACCATGCCTGCAAGAGTTACTCACAGTTACTCAAGAGCTTCAGGGGCAGGGGCTCTTGAGGTACAATAGGTGGGTAGGACAGAGTGAGAGGCAGAACAGTGGCTATAGTCATTCTCTGGTTTTGAGTAGTCAGTGATATTTTTATAATTCTATGATTATTTAAAAGATCACATGAGCTGAGAAGTTATTTAATATATACATGACCTGCCTTGATAGTTAATTTCCAGACACACATTTCACGAATTTTAACTGAATGTTTTCTTCATCTTATATAAGTTTGCTTAAGTTAATTAAGTTTTGGGTAGTGTAGGACAATATTCTGATAGAAGAGGATTTTTTTTTCGTCTTACATTTTGCACCTAGCAAGGTGAGCATTAAACATTTTTCTTCTGCACAGGATAAAATTCTTTCTGCAGCAGTGGCTGGTGGAGGAGACTGAACACAGATGAATAGCATTTGCTCAATTTTAAGTAGGCACTACAGGATAGTCTTTTAAATCATAGACCAAATAGGTGATGTTTATCTTTAACTGTTATACCATATCTTTAAAAAGGGGGCAGAGGAGATAGGTCTCATTGTTTCCAATCACAGCAGAAGCCCAATTTTGACCTTCCTAATGGCATTTATGAAAGGAAAAGATTAAAACTCCTTGTGACCTAGGATAATTTCCTCCCAGGTCTACATGTTAGGAGTCACAAAAGTCACTAATTTCTGGCAGCATGAAGCACCCAGCACATGTGAGCGTAACCCCAAAATCTGTATTTTTCTGTCTTCTGTGCCTGTAGAATAGAAATAAAAAGCAAATCTTCACTCATATGACCTCAATTCTTGTCTTTCTGTAGCTTCAACTTGTGAAGAGACGTGGACCTGGTGTGACTGCAGCTTCTCTCACAGCCTCTGAGGGCAGAGGGGACACTGACTACACTGGCATGAGAAGGTACAGTGGGACACTGGGGCCCAGCTACCTTGCATAACCAGGGTGGTTTTTCATATCCAAAGAAGCTAAGGTTAGCCTGTTCGCCTAATACTAGTTTTGGGATTTTTTTGTGACTGTGTCAAGAATCACACAACATTCTGCAGTATTCTGAATCTTGCCTGATGGCACTGCTTAATGGCTGGAGGTGCTGGTTCATCTTGTGCGTTCAGCTATATGTCTTGTCTGGAGTTGTTCCTCCATGCCATGAAAACACATTACTGAGAACTGCTGGAAACACCACCTTTCATCCTCAGATAGGTCGTTCTTGGCCTATTTGAATTCTTGTCATCTACAAGGACAAGACCAGGTGCCAATATGCTCTTTGAAGTAGTAAAACTTCTTCATAGCCTTATAAGTCTATTCAAGAAAGCCTAGAAAGTGACAATATTCAGATAATTGTTTTCCCAAATCTGGAGATAGTGGTTAAGGCAGGCAGAGAAGTGAACTTCTGCCTGGAAAATGTTGTTTGCTCCCCTTGCCCCCCCCTTCCCTAATGTCCTCAGATGACAGCAAGCCAGGTATTGATAAAAAAATCAGGGTCAACAGCAATAACAACAGGTCACTGTATTAAAGAATTCATATCAAATTCTGGCCCCACATCTGTCTAAATACCAGGGATGAGCTTATTGTGCCTGTCCTCCTAAATCAAAGATTTTTGTGATAAAGTTAATTTGAATCTGAATTTTGTTTTTTGTCACTTGGACAAACCTTCCATTGCCTGCAGTGGCGTGTTGTTCGAATTGAGAACTGAATGCAGATAGCAAGGTTTGGTCCTCTGCTGTTAATGCAGCAGTTAAAAAAGCATAGGTTTCCCAAAAGCTGGCACAAAATACGTATGAGGTAGTATTAAAAATAGACAGAAATGTAGGAGTGGTATCTAACTATGAAATTAGCAAAAGAAGAAAATAACTGTAAATAAAAATGTACAATGTTATTTTTTTGAGCCCTCTGCTAGGCGAAGTGGGGAGGTTGAAGAAGCTGCATGTAGCTGTGAGTCAGGAGAAGCAGCTGTGTCCTGCAGCCGGGCTGCAGCCCCTTCTTCCCTTACATCCCACCACGCCGTGCCGTCACCTCTGCCTGCCACAAGCACAGCTCCTACTTTGGCAAAGTGGGAAAATAGATTTCACTGTCCCCAAACTACTCTGCTCGCCAATTGCCACCCGATTTTGAGGATCCTGGTTGCCTGGGAAACGTAACCGGGTGTTGCTGTGGAAACTCGGCTTCGTTGACCACCGGGTTTCCCTGCCGCTGGGCGAGGAGATGGGGACTCTCCGCATCCATCTGTGCTAGCAGGTGACAGGAGATGGCTTTGCCACTGGCGCTATCAATAAAGTTGCAAAACAGTGTTAATAGCTTTTACTTTCACTTATTTAAGCCTCCTCTGCTGTTGACTTTTGGAGGGAAAAAAAACGAGGATAATCCATGCAGGTAATAGATTAGAGGAACAAGTCGGAGTAGGAGGAGGCATTTGTTTATTTATGTGCTTCAGAAAAGTTTCTAAGACTTTTTGTGCACAAATTACTCGGAAAAAAATGAACTTGAAAGCCTCACAAAATGTACAATTTCACATTGCATTAATGTAAGCTTTTTGAAGTTAATATAGCCATTCCTTTGCTATTAATGTTCCTGTGTACTCAGTTGGCTCAAACTGTTCGTCTCATAACGAACGTATGCTGTCAGTAAAAGCAATAGCTGCTGCAGCATGCATTAACTCCTTGTTTCCAAGACTCACGCCAAGTAGAAATGGCATCAACTATGTTTAACCTTGGTTCCATGTTTTGGGGCAACAGGGGTTAAGAGATATCTGAAACAGAATGCTGTAAATTCCTCAATGGCCTCTGCTGGCTTTGGAAACAGAGGGAGAATAGTGCAGTGGCTAATTTTTCTTTCTCTTTTAAGTAACAAATTGGAAAAAAAAAAACCTATTACAGCTCACATTGACTTCAAGGAAATAATAATAATAATACTTTGCACTTATATGGCAGCTTTTATCCCAAGTTTTCAAAGGATTTTTCAAACATTAATGGTGTACCACTTTATTCTCTGTTGGCAAGGTGGTCACATGGTGGTGTGAGACCTGAGGAGACATAAGGCAATTTATAGAGTGCTGGGACACTAATGCAGATTTTAGGAGGCAAAGCAACCTACTGACAAAAGCTCTGTGGCTAAATCATGTTTAAGATAAAATAGTCTGTCTAATCTATCACTGCCACAATTTGCTGCAGTAGAAAGGGATGAAATCTCCTCTGTAGTCCATTGATTCTACTGCAGATGCTACAGTGAAGGAAACCAAGTTTAGGCTGGTTTAGCGGTATCTCTTGATCTATTTACTTTAGCAGATGCTAAAGTGTTGCTTTTTTTGTTCTTCCACAGTACTTAAAAATACATGTATTTTAAAAATCTGTAGTAGTTCTGGTATGTGTACCTATGTTCACTGAAGGCAATAATAGAGTAAAAATGCAGAATAATTGCCCTGGGTTTTTACATTTTTAGGGCTTCCAAAATATTCTGTGCTTACCCAAAGAGAGAAATTTTTGGCAAGTCAGGGAAAATCTGTCTCTCTCTTCCTCTCCCTTTTTTTTTTTTTAATTGGAAAAAGTACTTTTTTCTCGCTGTAATAAATTGTCACAAATTTGATAGTCAAGAGAGGAAAGGCAAAAAAGGCTGATCTTTGCTACTGGAAAGATGACATATAAGTAGCCCTGGTTTTAAAATGCACCTGTATCCAATTTATAAACAGCCAGTGCGCTGGAGGCATCTCCTAAGTGACTTTATGGAGGTAGGGAATACTATGTTATCCGAGGCTCACAGGAAACCCTGCTTTATCTGTAACTAATATAAATCAGAGAAGCTCCGATGAAACCTATGGAGCTACATCAATTTACACAGGCTGAAAATCGTGCTCAACTGTTCCCAGACAAACAAAGCCATGCATTTCCCCATTTGCCTCCACAAAGGCAGATGCTCTACCTCCTTACCTGCTTCATTTGCTTTAATGAGGTGTTCACAGCAAAACGTAAATGGTACCATTTGGACGTCAACATTAAGCATGGCGATGTTTTAAGAGTAGCACTTAAGGAAATTAAATGCGTAATCTGAGTTAATGTGAATGGTGTATAACTGTTGTTAAATGAAGTTAAAATGGACAAAGTAAAATTCTCTCAAGTGCCTCTAACGAAGGCGTGCTGTAAGTTGTGTAAGTTATGGCATAATCTTGGTACGCTGGAAATGTATCCATTCAGATTTTTAACAAGAAAACAGATGATTAAGAAGACTGTATCTGTGCCATGGTGTTAGCTGTTACAACATTAGTATTTGATATGCAAAATATTAAAGGTGTGGAAATACTGCATGTTATGGAAATGCAACTTTTGTGGAGGGACTGTGGCTGTGCTGTGTGTGCAAGGAGACAGGGAGGTGCTCTCTTTTGTGCCCGTTTCATTCCCTCTGTCCCCACACATTACAAATGTAAGTAGCAGAGACATGATTTGGTAGATTTACCCTAGTGATGTATGCGGCATCGTTGACTGCACTGGAATTATTCTAGATTTACTTCTGTGTGAAACCAGAATTGGGACTAGCTAATTTAGCTTAGCGTGCTGATATGAAATGCAAAGTGAAAATGTCATCATTTGTGTTTCTTCTTGTACAAAAAACCGCTGGAGGCCTTGTAGGGATGGAAATGTTAGTAGTAACAACATAACATTGCATATATATATATTATTTTCAATATATTGGTTTTAAAACTGTTTTTAGGAACTGGTAAGGCATACTTCTGGTTACTGGCTAATCATGTTTATGAGGTCCAACTTCTGATTTTTTATGTGTATATATATTAACCTGAGGACAAAGTTAGATCCTTTGCTAGACACAACAAAGCCCTATATTCATGGGGAAAGCATTATCACAGATAAAAAAAAGTATCTGATTTAAAATCATTTTCAGACCTTTTTACTACCCTTAGGTTAAAAAAAAGGAGAAAAAGCAATGAATAAATTAGTAGCCACATCTTCGCTCCAACAACCTAATTTCAATAGTATCGTAATAAAAGGACAAAGGTCATAGATTAAAGTATTGTAATGGAAATGAAAAATCTATATCTGCTCATAGGTATAGGACTGTATTTTTAAAGATATTACTACTTGTAATGATTATAATTTGAGCCTAGTGTCACTAATAAGAAAATAGTTCTTTTTCATTCTGATTCAAGAACCAATATTTACAAGTGTGCATGTATATAAGTATAAATAAACAGTTAACCACTGCACTGAGAATATCTGTGTGGAGTTCTGGGTCAGCTGTAGTACTGTTTGTCTAATGCTCTTATCAAGACACCTGTTACAATTTAATTTTTTTTCTCTTTCTCTTAGTAGGGGGCAAGTAATAAACTCAGGATGTGGCTACAATAGGAAAATAAGAATATTATTTTCCTGGTTTCTGCCAATATGTTAAAATGCATCAGATTTGTTATTCATAAGATGTCAAAAGTATCCACAATGCACTGCCTAAAATCACAGAGAATAATGCAGCTCAGACCTACCAAAGTCTGGCATCCAGAGTCCTCCATCCTAAATAAACAATCCTGTTATACATGGTGAGAGACCCCAAAGTGGCTTCTGCATCAATAAGTGCAGAAACTTAATCTCTCCCTCCACAGAGAGCAGATAGAATAATTTCCTGTATCTTGAATATGAGCAGTTCTCTTCGTTATGCCTACTGTCCCTAAAAGTCAGAGGCAAAAATGCGTGTGGTTATTTAAAGGGAGATAAATAATAGTGACTTCCCACAGTATCTTGCATCTCTCACTCCCCCCACCCCATTAAAATTGTTTCACATGTGGTTGAGGATCCATGCAAAAATAACTGGCATTCCCTCTACCTAATGTGATAGTACATAACATGGAAAAAAGCATTCATTTAACTTCCGTCATTTCCTAACAAAATACTTAACAAGCAGTTCACGGTGCCAAGGCAATGCTGTAGGGCTGTCTCTCACCAGAGCAGACCAGCGACAAAGAAACACCTGAAGGACACCAGAGCTTTGTGCTCAGGGGGTCTGTTCTGCAGCGTGCATCAGGCGACAGATCTGGGGGACACGAGAACATGCTTTGGTGGGAGGACTCTTCTCGTCTCCACCTGGGAACACAAATGCTTGCAGTCCTGCTCTGTCGACTGCCAGCTATCTTGTTGCCGGTTGGAGGACAGTGGAGAGACGAGCAGCCTTGGGCCTTCTAGGTTGTTTTCATGCATAGGAGTAGAGCCCTGACTCCTGCGGTGTTGTGATGTCTTGTGGTCACTCCTGATTCTCTGCCCCAAATCTCCCTCACTGAGGTAACGAGTTTGAGAGCAGAGATACATAAACTATGATGTTTGGGTACCATTAGTGGCACACAGGCTCCTTCAAAGCCATACATCTGTACTGCCTGTAGAGACAGCTGGTCCTCCTGAGCACGCACAGGACACGGGAGCTCCTGCTGGCAGTGGCTCCCAAAGTAGCTCAGCTTGGGAACACCTGACCTGGTGCATAGCGGAGGTGCACCACATCTGCAGGTCTTCGTCCACCTTTGCTCTTCTGCTCTCAAGTCTCCTCTGTCACTGACAGGCCGTGCTCCCTTACTCTGAAGTGCTGCCTTTGCAAAGCAGCTCCTCTGTCCTGCTTTGTTTGGAGAGGGAAGGTGGGCAGAGCCCCGCCAGCTTCCTGCTCCTGGATTCCAAGGCGGAGCAAGGAGCACCTAGCAAGGAGCAGGAAGGCGAGAGGGAGAAAGGGGATGTTTCTCTTCCTGGCTACAAGGCTGTTTTGCCTGTGTGGAACTGCCTTGGCAGTGACAAGAAAGGAGCCCTGACTTCGAGATTAAAGGTGGAAACCATAAATCAGGCTTATACAACCTTTTGCTGGGAATGAGCTGTTTTGGAGTAAGAGGCTGCTGTAAATGGATGGGTGTCGATGGCGGGGTGCGATGCCCAGGCGAGGCATACGCTGTGCTGATGTTCAGGCGATGTTCGTTTTAGCCTGTGTCTTTACTGGCCTCTGGTGAGCCAATCAAACTACTTTACGAGCCACAGCTTCTCTGCCCTCCTAAATGCACCTCGGGATAAATACATTCTGGAGATCACAGAAAGCCACAAATTTGCGTGGTAGCAGCTGGATCTGTCTTGTCTTCATGCATTTCATGATTTTTCAAAGCTAAGCAGATTTGGGCCTCATTAATGCTTGAATGTATAAAAAAAATGGATATTGCTCATAGTACAAGCTGCAGCCAGCTATTTGCTACAATATATCAGGATATGTATCTTTGTAATCTTTAGAGAACAGTGTTTTGTATAGTGATATTTAATTTGAAAATATATACAACTCCCTCACATAGAGGACCTGGTCCTTCAAACAAAACTATTAAAGAGATATTTCCGAAGAGCTAGCATTTCTTCTGGGTTTACGTAAGGGAAAGGGAGACGTTTTGGGGGTTTTGTTCACAAATGCAGTTCACGCTGCATAAGTTCAAACTCCTTCAGAGCGAGAGGAACGTGTTGTGTTCATTTACCGTTTCTTCCCACAAAGGAACCTCAGGTCGGAGGATTTCTCACATCAGCGCAGAAGACAAATCCGAGTGTGTGCACGTGTGCGTGTGTGCACGTGTTTTAAAGGAAAGCTGGATTTTTCCACAGAAAATCCTGTAGTAAACCAGCGCTGTGCTCTGTGCCCTGCTTGGCCTCATCCTTCCGTGCAATCACAGAATTCAGAGACGGAAAGCAACTTGCACATCATTTTTGGTGCGCTTCTCTCCCCGTGCTGTTCTGTTCTTTGCACTGTGCTGCTCAGGTTTTCCAATTTGTTTTTAAATAGCTTGTGGATATGGCTTCTCCTTCTTCCCTTGGGACACTATTCCACAATCTAATGGTTCTCAAAATTAGAATTTTTCCTCCATCCCAGGTGTAAGACTTTGTTTATAAAGTGCTGAATTCACACAGTAATGCGCATAGTGCAGATGTTTCACATGGGGACATTTATGTGAAGTGCTTCCATTGAAAAATGGGGATAAAACCAAAAAACCTTATTAAGTGAATTTACAATATTTGATGTGTAAACATGCTTTTATTTTGCAATTTCGCTACTGAATTAGCGACACATACAACTGTAATACTGTATTGCTGCATAAAAATTAATTACCAAGAATTGTATTTTTCCAAAGCTTAGGATCACAGCAAATTAATTAAAATTTTTCATACAAAAGAAGGAATTTCATAATAAGTTTTTACAAAATATATGTATAGTACATTTCAACCTTTTAAAATTTGTGACTGTAACATGGGCTTTTTTTCTTTTTCTACATTTTTAATAAGGTGGCAATTGAGATCTATCAACTCCATAGCATATATCACTGTTTTTATTCAAGAATTCTTGTGAAAATAAAGCACTTCCTTTATTCACAAAAATCATAATTGCAACATACATAAAACCTGTCAAAGCTCCCATTTCCAATATTCTAATGAATATCAAAAGAGTCCAGCATTTCTGACTTTGACAAATTGCAAATGAGGTTTTATTCATTAAGAGGGCTGCTAATGTTTATTTAAATGCAATTTACTGTTGCATTATTGATTAGCTACTGCAAAATTATCTTACAAGGAGCACGTGTAGCAAGAAGATTTCAGGTTGAGAAAGGATTTATCTAGGGAAGGCCTGTAGGCTTGATTTAGGCCCCAGGACATGAGAGTTTTAATTTATCTGGAAAGAAAGGCCTGGTGGAAGGTTTGCTTTGTTTGCATTTAGACAGCAGATGAAAGGGGTTTTGATGTTGAGCTGGGAGAAAATGGCTGCCACTCTTGTTATTCACAGAGAGAATTGAGCAAAAGAAAAAATCTATTATAGGGGGCAAGATAAAAAAGTCTCCCCCCCCCAATCATTTTCAGCATCAGGCTATATGTGGCTTGTTATTCTCCGAAGGAGAAATAATAAAGAAAATGTTGCTTGTTATCTAAAATCTCTTTTAAAAAATCCATATTGCATTTATTACTGAGCCTTCACTTCTTTCAGTGCCATAAAACTCAAGCGAGGTTGCTGTATCTCACCTGAGAATATGAATTAATTCTGGGCCTATATATTTTAATGAAACCCGAATGTATAATGTTTTCAGTGTTCCCCACCATTAACAGACATGTTCTGGCAATGTCTCATGGAACTAATTGCTAACAGCTCGAAGTGCTGGAGAGTGATACAAAGCCTCTTTGGCTTCCACCTTAAGGAGGGAGGCATCTGCAGTACTTGTTTTAGCACTGGTTTTGTCGACAAGAACCAATTAGTCATGTAAACCACAAGTGTGAATTCTATCCTTCTTGAGGAGTACTGCTGCAAGATTAAATAGGACTCATGTAAACGCTCTGCAGTGATAGAGATTTAAGAAATTAAGGGGAGTCACCCCATCGATCTAACGAACAGAAGCCCTTGAACATAAACAATGCCACTGGATCAGGTGGAATCCGGTGAGTGAGCAGTTTCTAGTCCTGGAATAAATTATTTTAAATTTCCAACTTGGAGAAAATGTGTCCAACAGAGTAACGTGCTGCTTTAGAAGGCATAGTTCAAGTACACAGTATCAGGACCTGAATGTCCTTTTCTGGACTCATTACAACCTGACAGGGCTTTTCATTTCAAATGACAATCAGGAAAACTTGGAAAGCTCTTAGCCAATTGCAAGGAGGAAGAATGATCCTACTGAAATTAAATCTGAAACTCAAATATTACACCAAGACCTTTCAACTTGCTCATTATTCCATTAAACCAACTGTAAAGGCACCATTCTTCATCTGAAATGAGTTTAGAAAAACTTTCATTGTGTGACTTGGTCCACAAATGAGGGTGACAGGAGCAGAATGATATTTTCCTTCGGGGTTTATACCTTTAGTGACTCTGATGATGATGACTAAGTATCAGTTCTGACAAGCTGAAGGTTAATTACTTACTCTGTGTTTCAGGTCTGTCAGGGCGGAATATCAGCATCGATTTATTTACCAAAAGTCAGAAGTGTTTGGTATTTACTTTGGGCATAGAGAATCATTGTTCTAAAGACTGGTTGTCTGTCTTCTGCTGGCCTGCAAATGCTTCTCTGGTTCCTGTTTCTGCCTCATTTAAATTTCCCTCCTTTCCTCAACTTTCAAGGAGTCTCTTGGTATTTTTCCTCTTTACCTTTGGTTCTTGGCAAACAGTAAAATACTTCACATCACATCAATGAAGATCATGAGCAATTAGAAGGTTGAGATAGAAAGCAAAGTAGATAGTGTAATTTTTAGATGGATGAATGCATGCATGCCGGTCCATTAGAAAATACAGAAAACCTTAAATCACATTGTTAATGAAAAAGTCTTCTTAAAAAATCAGTTAGGTGACAAAAGTCTTTCCCTGTGAATGTGACATATTTGGATTATTAACTTCAAATGGTGAGGAAAGCAGGTTAGGTGGTGCTGCTGCTGCAAAAAGGAAAGTCTGAAATGCTGCAAGTGAAGCACTGCTTAGTAAACTAGGTCTGGCCTTCTTGGGTTTTTCTAATTTCTAATTATTTTGCAGACCACAATTAAAATGGGAACAAAAAGTTATGGGAAAAGGTGTCTACTTATATCACATACCTTTACAGACCTCTGGAGCCTTCCTTAGCAGCAGTGCTCACACCTTCTTTCTGACCCTGTCTTGCACATGTTCCCGGATCACTCTGTCTCCTCTCTTTTGCCAACACTTAGGTTCCCTCTCACTCTTTTGTGGTTCTTCTTTCTACTCTTCTCAGAGATCCTCTCCCTCCCTGATACCTGTGTTCAGTTTGGCTTTATTTGGGTGCAGTTAATTAAGCCTGGATTTCATCTGGGTCCCACTGCAAACGGACATCGGAATTCCACTACCATTGTATGACTAGAGCCACTTAAATATGGATGCAGTGTCCCATTTCCTTTTTGTAGTCTCGAGCATCCTGTTCTTGTTTGTTTATTCAGACTATATATTGAACTGCTCTTTTGTTTCCAGAAAAAAATTCCTTTGCATGCATTATCTATCCATAAATCCTCTTCTTTGCTATGTAGAAGCCCACAGCTACAGTTGGAGTCAAGTTATGCTGAGATCCTTGATCAAAACATGCATACTTCAATAGAAACATCACTCATTGGGAATTTGCTGTGATGTTGTCTGTGACAAACATTTAGGGACTTTTTTGTTTTCGGTATGTCTGACTTTATTTTAGAATCCAAATTTCCAGCTAGTTAGTTGTACATTAAATCCATTAATAATAATACTGAAAAATGCCTTCTATCCAACTAGCAGGTCATAAAAATTTTTATTCTTTTCTTTGACGTTCTCAGTACCCCCAACCTTTAACAGGAATGTTCTTCTATTGCTTTAAAATGTTCATGATTATACCAGCATCTACTCAAGTCCAGGGCTTGAAAACAAATCTTGTTTCTTAACTTTTTTCCCCAGCATCTTTGTTCCAAAGACAAAGGAGAACTTCTCTAATGTCATCTTCTGAGCCAAAAGGAGTGTCAAACAAAACAACATTCTGTATAAAATCAAGAAGAAGCTTGACATCTATATAAGACCTTGGGGAAAAATGCTTCTTGTATATGTTGAGTCTCAGTGCTTTGTTCTACTTTGAGTAATTTACCTTGCGGATTTGACATAATAGGCATATAAAAAACTGGGTAGAAAGAATATAAAGGACTCTACAATACAAGGGTACAGAAATGTAGGAAAAACAATTGTACTGGTGGAGCATTGGTCCTGTGCATAAAGGACAGCTTAGAGTTAGATCAGATAAATAAGCCAACTACTATCACCATCTAATGCAGGATACCTATGCTAGGCCTACAGAGGAAAAGTATAGTATTAAGACTGTACTATCAAGTGCCTGTTCTGGATTTACTCTTAGGTGTGAAGGGGACCAGAGAGGCTCTGAGGGTAGAGACATGAACTCTGGTACTGTTTATTTTCAAAAAGAGAGATTATGTAGAAATGAAGAGGTTTATTAAAAAGAAATTTAAGAGGAAGTCAAATGGTAAAACACTGCTAAAATGTTTGTGAAGAGCACAGAGATAATTTAAAGATACTGTCATGGATTCAGCAAATATATGCTAACTAACACAACAGACTCTGGAAAGGCAATCTCCTTTCCCCCCCTGACTGGCATGTTTTAAGCATTAGGAAATTAACAATGAGATGAAGGACATTATTAAATGTAAGAATTCTGATTTCCAAACTGAGGTTCTCTTCAAGTGAGGAAAATAGAAAAAAAAAAAAAGAAAAAAAGAGAAAAGCTTTGGCAAGTAGGTGTTAAACACAATAAGGCAAGCCAAAAACAGTTCTGAAGAGCAGGTTGTTAAAGGCGTAAGAACTAAAAATGAATTCTCTTCAAACACATCAGAGGCAGGACTTGTGAGATAGTCTGTAGGGCCAATAGATGATGGATATAGTAAAGGAAAGCTCAAAGGAAACAAAGCCATGTAGAGAAAGCAAAATGAATTCTGTGCTGCTTTGTTCACTGGGAAGGGGGGAGGGAGGAAAGGTATACCAAAAACTTTGTTTACAGGAGAAATACTGGGGAAGAGGCAACATGACTTTTAAAGAACAGAGTTAGCTCTCTCAAATCTGTTCCAGTTTCTCAAAGAAGTCGCTGGATTTTCAGGCAAAGCTGATCTGATGGAAACAGTCTGCATAGAGGTCTCCAAGTGCTTCACCAAAGGCTCCTAAAAACCCCAGCCTATCATGCTCTAACGGCTAGATAATCATACATGAAAGTCCAAAGGTAGGCATCTACCTCTGTAATGAGGCACCTGAATAAATGTTTTGCTTTTTTTAATTTTTTTTTTTATTGGTGCGTCTCTTGCAGCTCATTTCACTGGGAGGAGAACGTGGTTTTGGCTCTGCAGAAAGTATGGCTGGTTTTATTTAGGAGTCCAGCATTAGGCATACAAGACTGGCATGTTTGCCACTTGATGTCCTTACAGGGACACACTTTGACACATTTGACTATAGCCAGCTCCACTAATTGCACAAAATAAAATATTCCTTTTGCCATATATATATGGAGTTGGGGAATAAAACACTTAGTTCTATCTTTACACTTCACCTGATTTGATGCAAAGAAGAGCAGATTACCACTGAATTTAAATATTGTTTAGCAGCATTCACTTGTTAATTGTAGCGATTTGTAGTAGAACTGTAGTAATTCCAGGCAAGAAATCTCAACTTCATTGTACTAGCCACTCTAAAAACTCATGGTAAAGACACAAACACTGTAGACGTAGGAACAAAGACAGAGAAATTAATAATATACAGGTATAAAGACTGGATGAAATAATCATGAGATCTAAGAAAAGAATAGTTTTTCCTGCTATTAACAATAGCAGTACTATTACACTAGGAACAATGACTACATCAACAAATCCTGGCTGGCCTGGCAAAATCCAGTGTGCCAGACTCTCCCATGATCCACCCCTCAGGTATTCTTACATAACGCTACCATTATTGAAAAGGTTTTACTATTCTGAGGCAAGAGAAAGCAAATTTCATTTTACAGTCTGATTTCTCAGTTTCATTTTCCACTTTTTGCCTGAAAAATGCAAGTCTCTATCTCAATAACAAATTAGCCCCTGAAGATGCTAGGTTGGCCTGAAAGCTTTCTCATTTGATACTGCTGCTGTCATTTTGGAAATAGTCTTAAAAGAAAACAACATTTGAAGCTATGCCTGTTTATTAATAGAATCTAGAGACTGCAGAGCCTGTGTATTTTCAAGTTTTATAAAAAGCTTTTCTATAAAGCCATTCACACAACCAGTTATTTGGGCTGAAAAGCACTCTACATGAAAACACTGGCTTTAATGTCAAGGCCAGGAATAGCAAAGCTTTACTAGGTTCTCTGTTTCAAATTCTGGTGTAAATTTGGTGACTTCATTGAAATTATACTGGGAATCACTCCAGGCTCTCCTAGGCAGCAGGTACTCTATAAATTTAATGTTATAGCAAACCAAATTCTATATCAGAGAGACCATCATCTCAGCAAGCCCATCTCTCTTTTTTGTGGAGTCTTTTTTTTGCATGTGTGTAGCTCCTGTAAAATTTGTCTGAGACTGCCAATAAAAATAGTGGGGGTTTTGTTTGTTTGGGTTTGTTTTCTTTGTTTTTGTTTTTTTCTTTTAGATTTTATTTAGAAATTAAGGAACAAGCACAATTCTGATAGCTTGTTGCAACAGTATCTGGGAAGTGAGAGATGTGCTTTGGTGTGCTGTCAGGTAGGCAGGTACAGCCATGTGCATGTTAATAAATGCAGTGAAGCTCACTGGCTCTTCAGGAGTTTCTAAATACCTGTCTGAAGGATGCTGAGAGCAAAATAAAGGAACTGTAAATTGTAGCTGTAAAACTATTTCATTGGCGATTGTTTTGTATTCTTTCATTTTTTCTTTTCAATTTCAAGGTGTTAATTTTACATGTCCTGGGTATCTTCTAAAGAAACATGGGGATTCCTGCCAAAAAACTGAATGGCTGGTATTTTGCCAGAAAGACCTCTGCCTGCCCCCAGGATTGACACTTTGTCCCTCCTGTCTTTGCAGAACTAATTACTTGGAGGAATTAAATTACAGTAACAAATCGGCACCTCATCGTGATTGGAATCTGTTTGAAGTAGGTCTTTTTGTGACTCATTGTATTTTATAATTCCTTTTAAAATGGCCTATTGAGGAGATCTCAGTAAGATTCATGCTGATGGGACAAAGTCTGTGGCACACTGCCATTTTATTTTAAATTGCTCTGAAGAATGGTTGATCTACTTTGAAAACAGACTCTAAAAACAGCCCAGAAGGGGGACGATGGCTCAGTTTTTATTGATTCAGTCTTGTCATCATGCTCAAGTATAAAGAAGACTTTTCTACTTGCAAACCTTGCAGACCCCCCCAAGCATCTGAAAGTCAACGTGGCTTTTCTCTTTTGCGGAGACTGTTAAAAAGCCTGGCTTGATTTTGCCTCTGCAGTTCCATTGACTGAGTGCATCTCTGCTGGAAGGGTAGGATTGCACGGTAACTGCTCCCATGACCCTGCCTTTTTGTCTATCTCTTTGCCTCTAGGAGATTCAAAGCTATTTTCGCATAGATGGAACAAAGTCCTCAGGTATTATTAAATAAAACACAAACAGTGATTCCACTGGAAAATGCCTATTGATGGAACCCAAAACTTCTCAGAGCAGTATGACAGTTTTGATGCTGCTTTCCATCACAGAAAGTTTTCCAGGTTCAAGATGAAACCTGGTCAGAACAAGGAAAAGAATCTGACTCTACAGTTCACTGTTAATGGCATTTGTGTTAGATAAGCAAAGGGAATTGAATGCAGAACATTGCACTGCCTACAGCTCTATATGAAAAAGGAGGAATTACAGATCTAACCCCCCCACTTTTTAGCCTAACACAGTGTTAGCATCTCCAGTGTTAAATGATTCTATCTGCATCAAAGATCTGTTATTTTGGTAGTGATTCATCTATGATCAAAAAAGATAGGTATCAAATTAAGGGCTATCTCATCCTTGAAAAAATAAACATTTCACCTTCCACATGCAAGGATGAAAGAGAGAAAATACAAAGCTTTATTGCATGAGGTAATCCAACACTCATCTGCCTCTGAGATATTGGTCTTACAGCTTGCTATACGGTTATGTATTTTTACAAAAGTCTGGACTAAATTTGATCACTTTACCCACTTCAGCCAGCACCTGTCAGAGAGGGTCCCTTAATAAAAGGACTGTATTCTCCTACTCTGACTCCCCACATATTGTCATTTGCTCCCTAAATCATTCCACTGGAAACACTACTCCTGGAACAAGAAGATAATTCCAGGTTAACAAAGGTAGCCCTAACAAAGACATTAAATACAAAATGAGAGTGCAGAAATATAGTTCCTCAAAAACCTTACTATGGATTTATGGCTTACCGAGTTAGGGGAGTGTGATAGATACGCTGCAGTCTTGCTTTAGCAGTTGACAGAGAAATTTCCTAGGAAAACTGGAGAGGCTCCAATTCTGAAGACAGTGTTTGGAAACTGGGCAATTCAAATGATTGGTCAGAGCCCTGCACTGTGGTCAGGTTCCTGGTTGAAATCTTCATCCTAATATTAACACTACATGTCCTTTCATAAATTGTTTACCCTCCATGTGACTTACTTAATTCAGGCTCCATCCAAACCCCACAGCAGCCAGGTGATCTGGCTTCCTCCTGAATCTCTCATTGAATGCTATAGCCTTAATATATATAACTTTTCAGAAGTAAGATAAGTCTGAATTGTCTCTGAAATGCTTGCAGGTGGTAGGTCCTAGAGGTGTTAATGCAAAAGATAATCATGGTTTCTAATCATGGGCTGATATTCATGTTTATTCTCAGTTCATTTTAATACCTTTGTGCAACAGAAGAGTGGGAAACAGCACATAAACGGTCTTTGTAGCAGGACTTACGTTTGGAATTGTGAAGAGAGAGAAATAACAAAGCAAAATGTGTGGCAGAAGTTAGGAACACGAGCAGGAAATAGCACATCGACATAAAATTAGGAAATCTGTTAGCTCAACAGCTGGAGAAAACAGCCCACCAAATGAGAAGAGAGGATGTGGAAAGCTGGAAAGAAGCTGGAAGATAAAAGCAGGTAGGACATTTGGCATAAAAGAACAATGAAAATTTTCAGTTTCTGAAGCAGTTATTTTCCAGGGAATTTAAATGCGAAAGTGTAGATTATGTGGAAACAGCATTCCAGTCCAGGAAAACTAAAGAAAGAAACGCACTGCCATGGCTTCCACATTGCAAGGGTGGCTAAGGATGGGGGAAACATGTGAGGATCGCTTGAGGTGGCATCCGGCGGAACAGGAGCTGCCACACTGTGTGTGGGATGCAGGTTCCCTGCAACCCAGATGGCCTGGCAGGGAGCTGCAGTGGCCAAGGTGGTGGCACCGCTGCAAAAAGACTTGCAAGCATTGCCCAAAGAATTGCTACTTCTGCTCCCGTGGAGGTCAGGTCTCTCAACTCCCAGTCTGCCTCCCTCACTTTAGAGTCCAAGCACCTCAGGGGAGAGGCCTCCCTCCAGGGCATAAATGTACCCTGTCCTGAATTTCATGAATAGGCTTAAATATAAGTGGACGGTCTTACCCAAAGCTAAACTGTGACTGACTTCTACTGAACATGATAAAAAACATTTGGGAATAAACTGAAATAGATTGAATAAAGCAGTAGAGGCAGCTTTATCAGAAGAGTAGATCTCAGTGACCTTGCTGGTTTTTTTTCCGTCATTGGTAATAAAAAGCAGAGGTATAATAAACATTGTTTTCTGCAACAAAAGTGTTAATTACTCCTCCTCTCCCACAGAGTTAGCAAAATGTCATTGATGACTGGTTTGCAAATTCTATAAAATATGCTCTCATCCAATTTTACTATCAAAAAGAATCAAATCATTACATGGTTTAAGTTATATATGTCTTTCAGATCACTCTGATTTTTCCTCCTAGGTACAGATGGATTGTTCTTACCCTAGCACAGCTGAAAACAACAATGAATACTCAGGTAGTTTTATCATGCCATTTAGTATGGAGATAAGAGAAATTAGTTTACTGCTAACAGATATTTTTGTAGTTAAGTACAAAAAATTGTCATCTAGAGTGCCTAATGACAAACTGGAAATGTCAATCTACAAAAAAATTATTAAATAATAATTAATACATAACTTGGAGATACATTTTAGAATTACAGTCAGGCAGTTATAAAGGAGACATTGCTTTTTAATTATTAGTTTCATTGAACTATATGTATTAAGAGCATTACATTAAATAAAAAATAAAAAGGGATCCTTAGTGGGAAGAAAAAACCAAACATCAATTTTGTAACTCTTTGCTTTTCCACTTGGAAGAGAAGACCAGTGAAAAGAATGAATGGACTGATATACATTATACTGCAAAATAGCATTCATTCCTACATCAATTTTTTCGGAGTTTCTTGTTTTGTAAAACACAACTGACTAAATGCAACTGCAATGTAAGAGATCTGTAGAAAAGCTTAGAGAAGATTTTGAAGTGGTTGCAAAGGAAAGAGAACTGTTAATGCTTTCATACTAGATTAACAAATCTATTGTTTATTACCTCAATGATATGGCATGCTGTGAGGTGCCTATGCTCATGCAGTAATGATTAGCTAGTTGGCTAACTTCCAGCCAGTAGGGTTATTAACACTATATTGTGAGGCCTCAATGTAAGGTTGATTTTCTTGCACTGTATATTGCATACAGAAAACTTGTATTAATCAATATAAATTATTCCCCAAACAATAAGGCACAGTGGGGGCAAGCAGGAAAGGCTGGAAATGAGGTGTTAGTCCAAAAAAAGCAAAAGAATAAAGGAGGTCACATGTTCTGTTTCTAATTAATGTTGAAGGAAAGTCTTTGAAAGGCAGAAGTCTAGTGGCTAAAACAGAAGACTGACAAACCAATGGCCTGTGCTTTGTTAAGAAGCAGGATTGGGATGCAACCTGAGGCAAAACAAGTTTTTCTCATTGTGCTTCAAGTTTTACCTGTAAAATAAGGATCACAGAATCACAGAATCACAGAATCACAGAATCGTATAGGTTGGAAAAGACCTTTAAGATCATTGAGTCCAACCGTAAACCTAACACTACCAAGACCACCACTACACCATGTCCCCAAGCACCTCATCCAAACATCTTTTAAACACCTCCAGGGATGGTGACTCAACCACTTCCCTGGGCAGCCTCTTCCAATGCTTGATAACCCTTTCAGTGAAGTAAAATTTCCTAATATCCAGTCTAAACCTCCCCTGGTGCAACTTGAGGCCATTTCCTCTTGTCCTATCACTTGTTACCTGGGAGAAGAGACCGACCCCCACCTCTCTACAGCCTCCTTTCAGGTAGTTGTAGAGAGCGATGAGGTCTCCCCTCAACCTCCTTTTCTCCAGGCTAAACAACCCCAGTTCCCTCAGCCGCTCCTCATCAGACTTGTGCTCCAGACCCTTCACCAGCTTCGTTGCCCTTCTCTGGACACGCTCCAGCACCTCAATGTCTCTCTTGTAGTGAGGGGCCCAAAACTGAACACACTATTCGAGGTGTGGCCTCACCAGTGCCGAGTACAGGGGCACAATCACTTCCCTAGTCCTGCTGGCCACACTGTTTTTGATACAAGCCAGGATGCCATGGGCTTTCTTGGCCACCTGGGCACACTGCTGGCTCATATTCAGCCAGCTGTCAAGCAACATGCCCAGGTCCTTTTCCACTGGGCAGCTTTCCAGCCACTTTTCCCCAAGCCTGTAGCGTTGCATGGGGTTGTTGTGACCCAAGTGCAGGACCCAGCACTTAGCCTTGTTGAACCCCATACAATTGACCTCAGCCCATCGATCCAGCCTGTCCAGATCCCTCTGTAGAGCCTTCCTACCCTCAAGCAGATCAACACTCCCGCACAACTTGGTGTCACCTGCAAACTTACTGAGGGTGCACTCGATCCCTTCATCCAGACCATTGATAAAGATATTAAACAGAACTGGCCCCAGCACAGAGCCCTGGGCAACACTGCTTGTGACTGGCCACCAACTGGATTTAACTCCATTCACCACCACTCTTTGGGCCTGGCCATCCAGCCAGTTCTTTACCCAGCGAAGAGTACACCCGTCCAAGCCATGAGCATCCAGTTTCTCTATCAGGAGAATGCTGTGGGAACGGGTGTCAAAGGCTTTACTGAACTCTAGATAGACAACATCCACAGCTGTTCCCTTGTCCACTAGGTGGGTCACCTTGTCGTAGAAGGAATCAGGTTGGTCAAGCAGGACCTGCCTTTCCTGAACCCATGCTGGCTGGGCTTGATCCTTTGGTTATCCTCTACATGCCGTGTGATGGCACTCAGGATGATCTGCTCCATCAGCTTCCCCGATACCGAGGTCAGGCTGTCAAGATGACACCACCCTCCTATTAAAGAATAATATATTAGATGATTGACTGAGAAAGCTTTATATTGGACAATAGGCGAATTGCAGAATTTAAGATATGATATTGAAATAATATGAACACATATAGATGAAGCCCAGAGTACAGCTATCTTACTGATATTGTGGTTACCTTAGTTCATTTTTATCTCCCTTATTTTTGAAGTAATAGCCTCAGGCATGTACTCCTGAACTGCTCACCATGCCACAAATCTCAGTGCTAGGGAGTGTCAATGCAGTATCTGACACTATTAACTAAGTTAGGAATTGAATAAGAGCATGTAAAGTTCAGATGAACTATTAGTGCTTATAGTCCACCAACCTTTTGACCAACAAAAAATTGTTCTGCTTCTTTGAACCCATGCTGCTGCTTCTGCTATGGTTGCATATTGGAAATCAGAAAGAAGGAAGACTAGTCAGCTTGATGGGTCAAGTCAGAAGAACTGTGCATAGCTACTGACTTCATGTTCACCTTTATGGACTATCAGGTACCCATTTCTGTCCCCAGCCAGTACATCTATAAGCTGGATGTAATATATACCCCACAGGTGTGTTGTGGGTCAGATGTCTTTAGAGTGTTAGTTGGGTTAATGAAAAGTGCTATGCAAAACATTGCCTTGAACAGACACAGAATCACTGACCAAAGAGGTCCTGGCATCCCGGCAAGCAGTTTGCACACACTGCAGCTTTAAACAGAACAATAATTCTACCCTTGTTGGACAAAATATTTCAGTACATGCTTAATTTTAAGCTGGATACACAGACCCACTGCGATCTGTGGGACCACTGGTGCACTTGTGCCTGAAGCTAAGCATATGATTAATGAACTGCTAAAGTTGGGCCTGACAATAAACAAGGCTGCTGGTATCCTGAAGGTCCATCTGCTTCCCTGGTATCTAAACCTTGAAGGAAGTCGTTTAAACTGACACATTTTACTTCTCAGTTGGAGTGGACAAGGGCATACAGCATGGCCAGTTATAGCCAGTGTTACCATCTCTCTGGGTTTTCCTAGAGGTATTCTTTTTTTCTATCTATCATTTTGGTCCGGATAGATGATATTTATTTTTTGTAAATCTTAGGCAGAAGTATGACAGCCCTAGGTTCAGCAGCTCAATTAAGAAGCCATGACTCTGTGCCAACAAGCTGTAAGTTTCTATCTACAGTTACCCTTAAAAAAATATTTTAAAATAATTTTAAACTATATAAAAGACACTTGAAGGTGTCTTTTCAGAACTGCAACCTCTTTCACTCTGTATAGCCTTAATTGAATAAAAGTAAATTTTTCTAGACCCTGTTGTTTACAAGGTGTTGCAATACTTGTGTTTTGTTTCCAGTTTCCGATATTAAGGATATGAATGCTATGAAATACTTGTATGAAAGCAAAAAAAAACCCTTAGAGAGATTATTTTTCTGAAAATATGGGGGAACACTAGCAGTCAGAAAGCAGTCCTTGAAAATATAATTAGCTCTGCTGAGCAAATAACAAAGGCTTTGTTACTCTGCTACACAGCACATCTAGTAAGTGTTTACACATCCCTAAAGCTGAATTACTAGTGAATAACTTTGAAAATACAGAGATTATTATAGTTTGCTTCCTTACGCTTTTCACATCATGCAGATAACATGTGGCTGGTGTATGAGGATGGATATAAGTGAAATAGTGTCCATGAATATACATTTACTTTGTCAGATGCTTATAATATATGGAATGAAATATCAGATACGAAATGGAAAAAAAATGGAGAGGAAAATAATCAAAAGAAATATAATTGAGGGAATGAACAGAGAAGAAAAGTGGATTTACAACTAGAAGAATGTAGAGAACAGAGATTTGAGAAAAGAAAATGGAATTATTAAAAACTAACCATAAAATAGTTATTAGAAATACATAAGATGAAGTCAAAGCTTAGCATAAGGAATAAGTAGACACAATTTCTAAAATGTGACAGATAATAAGAGAAAAAAATTAAGAGAAAACCCATAGGAAATTAAAAATAGAGATATGGTAAGAATCTAAATGAAAAGTTTAAAAATTTGTACGTTAGCAAATACTTAGCTATTACCAATTATTTAAAATTGTTATCAATTTAAAGGATTATCAACAGAAGTTGTAGATTCTGAGGGAATATTCTGCCTTGTTTGATACTATAATAATGAAGGGCATATACTTAAGGTGATTATGTCTCTAATTAAATGGGATTATTCCCGAGTTAAACTTTAGTTCCTCTCGGTTAGCCCTGTGATACCCTACTTGCTTTATTCTACTCATAAGATGATAAAACAGAAAAGGTCAATAAAAATAAAATGGAAACATGTGGAACTAGTGAAGACTGAAAAAAGTGTTAATTTCTAGATATTGAAAACAGCCAACTAACAGAAGAATTTACCATTGGAGCTAGCAGATTCTCCATCACTTGAAATGTTGCAATTGAATGGATGCCATTCTGAAATGCACCATTTATTCACAAATTATGTGTCTGATGAAGAAATTGTTAAGACTTTTTTCTCTGTGGGAAGATTGGCAACCACAACTATTGTGAAGCGAAATATTCTGTTGCTGCTCTTTCAGAATAACTCCTTGCATTGACACGCTGTTGCAGTGATATCGTTTATGTGTCAGCATAGAGTGACTATGTAGGCGAGAGCTCCTGTAAAATAGCTAAATCCCCAATGGCTATGCCTGTCTGTTTCTATTGCTAGGCAAAGCCTAGGTAGGACGTCCCACATTTCATGTGGTAGCGAATGGCATCAGTGGTGTCCATGTCCAATAGGATGAGGAGAAACACCTCAATTATCTCCAACTGTATTTTTTTAATCATTTTTATCTACTTGGAAATTGTTCAGATACCAAGAGAGGAGCACAAAGCTTTTCCTGCCTCTGAAAAGCCCAATTTGCAAATTGTGGGAAGTGAGAGTGGGAACGTATTACTGCATGTTCTGGTCTTAATGCCTTTTCCATGTATTAGTTACTGGACACTGGTGAACCTTTTATCTGAACCAACACAGTAACTCTTATGCCCTTTGCTCTTTTTTACCATGGTTTAGCTACCCCCAGCACAGCTAGTGTTACTAGTACTTACTTCCTGCCTGATAGCCTGTAGATCAGCTTTGTTTCAGACACTTATTACATCTAATATCCAACTCGTCCATTCTTCAGATACCCTGAATTCTTCAGATACCTGGAAGTTCATTGCCTCCCTGCAAATCTTGGTAAAGATGAATTTAAAATGACAATGAGATCCTGTTATCCTTTATGACTGTACTCCTCTCTCAGGAGCTTCTGGACACGACAACTAAAGGCCTACCCTGTGTATTAAAATCTCTCCACATATCAAAATCTTTTCATTTATACAGGTGGTTTTACTAATGACCTAATTATAGTTTGTTGTCAGCTTCTGATATATCGGCTCATTTGATTTTCCTGCCGTGTTAAGAAGACTGCTCCACCTAAAATGTTAGGTGTTCTTGACATTAGTCATAAAAGTAAAATTAAACATATAAAACAAAGCTTTTCTCCACCCTCCTTCCCTAAATATCACAGCAAAATTGAACCCTGTATGAAACAGAAACCATAGAACTCTCTTCTGCAATGTCTCTTCTCTTGGAGATGGACAGGTTCTAATCTCTACAGCAGGACAGCATCTCCACTTGCTTTTCTAAATGAAGGACATGGACCCTTCTACCCATGTTTATGATGGTACATAAGATAATATCTTAAATAACTATATTTTACACCATTAGACCCTTCATAGAACAAGTACATAAAAATCAAAGACAGAGAGGAAAAGACATATCCATATGGTGTCTCCTGAAATATGACTGATTCAATCACAACTCAGAAGGGTTTTTTTAGTTATATTTTGTGGAATATTTTATTCATAAAGTAGGTCTTTTGACCTTAGTTTATGCTAGAGAGAATGCCTGCAAATGAGGTGACTATGAGCTAGTGGCCCCTTCGCACTAGTGAGCTCAGGACTTAAGGATGTCTTGTTCCCTTACTCTCTTCCTGCTCTCCTTGTCCCTGTTTGGTTTTTTTAATAGAAATATTTATGCTCCTTCACCATGAGATCTCTGCTTTCTATTATGAGGACGTTAGGTGAGTCTCAAGGTTTTTTTTTTTATTTTGGCTGAAAACTTGACTCTAGCTCTTTGATGGGTCCCAAGCCTTGCCCCTTTTGGTGGTGGCAGGATCTCTATTGGCACCAGAGCCAGAACACTTCCCCTCGATCTGAAAACATTTGGGATTAGGTTAGAGGTGCCAGAACACAGAGAAAAGAAGATAAAAAAATCCAAGAGAAGAACCCTGAGGTCCATGGGATCATCCAAAGGGAATGCAGGGAGAAGTAGAGAAAAAGAAATCAGCTGCTACCATGAATCAAGTGACCAGAAGTCTGATGGGAGGTTGTGAATAATAGTTTGGAAATCAGTGTTTATGAGAGAAGTTTATGGAATTGCAAGGGAAGACATGGAGCAGATGCATATTTTCATTGCATTTTTTCTGTAGTAAAGTGTTGGTGCTATTTATAGCTCATAATAATCAATGTACTCTTGGTGGAAGAGAATCAGGTCAGGGAATACTCAAGCAAACTGAACATACATAAGTCCATGGGCCCTGATGGCATGTACCCATGAATACTGAGAGAGCTGGTTGATGTTATTGCAAGGCCACTCTTGATTATCTTCTAACGATCATGGTGACTGGGAGAAGTGCCCAAGGACTGGAGGAAAGCAAATGTCACTCCTATCTTCAAGAAGGGCAAGAGGGAGGACCAAGGGAACTACAGGCCCTTCAGCCTCATCTCAGTCCCTGGGGAGGTGACAAAACAAATCTCCAGACAGATGAAACACAAGAAAATCATCAGGAGTAGTCAGCATTGATTCACCAAGAGGAAGTCATGCTTGACCAACATGATAGCCTTCTACAGTGAAATGACTGGCTTGGTAGATGAGAGAACAGTGGATATTGTCAACCTGGACATCAGTAAGGCCCTTGACACTCTCTCCCATAAGATCATCATAGAGAAGCTGTTGATGTATGGGCTAGGTGAGCAGACAGTGACGTAGACTGAAAACTTTCTGAATGACTGGGCGCAGAGGGTGGTAATGAGCGGTGCAAAGTCTAGTTGGATGCCAGTGACTAGTGGTGTACCCTAGGGATCAGTACTGGGTCCAGTCCTGTTTCACATCTTCATTAATGATCTGGATGATGGGGCAGAGTGCACCCTCAGCAAGTTTTCTGATGACACCAAACTGACTGATATGCCAGAGGGTCATGCTGCCATCCAGAGGGACCTTGGCAGGCTGGAGAAATGGGCTGACAGGGACCTCATGCAGTTCAACAAGAAGTGTAAAGTCCTGCAGCTGGGGACGAACAACCCCAGGCACCAGTACATGCTGGGGGCCACCCAGCTGGAAAGCAGCTTTGCAGAAAAAGCCCTGGGGGTCCTGGTGGGCACCAAGTTGAACGTGAGCCATCAATGTGCCCTTGTGGCAAAGAAGGCTAATGGTGTCCTGGGCTGCATCAGGAGAAGTGTTGCCAGCATATCAAGGGAGATGATTCTTCTGCCAAATAATCTTCCTGTGAGTTAGTATTAAAACAACAATAACAACAGAGAGACATTTTGTTGCTGACTCAATTTTGAGGAATTTGTTTTGGTTTTGCATGTGACACCACTGAAGGTTTTTCTGGAGGAGGCAAGGGGAAAACGAGAGTAGTTAAATGTGGCAGTGTTATACAAAAGCTTAATTATGGGCCCCACATATCAGCAGTTTCTCTTAATTGTAGAGTTTTGTTTTGTGTTGGATTCCAGCTTGTGTAACTCATGTTTCTGGGTTGTCCAGTTAACGTGTGGATCACGTCAGACTACTCCCCCCCTTCTCACACACCGCAATTGAACCCCTTTGTCCTGCAGAAGCAACTCGCCCTTAGAGGTGGGTGGTGATACCTGCAGGCCTCCCTAGGTAAGGGACATACATCCCCCCTGTGCTAGATGCTAACCCTCTCTTCACACCCCACAAGTGGCTGGCCCTACTGCTATGAGCTGTCTCACCTGATAACACTGGATTATCACCCTGTAATTCCTCCCACTTTGCTGTTTACTCCCTCCAAACATTACACTTGCAGGTGGTGAGCATCTCTTCTGCCCCTTTCCAATCATCATTTGGCCATGCCACAGCACACATAGTTAGTTCTTTTTAATCTTTCCCCATAACTAAATGAAAAGCCAGTTTAAAAGGAGCTGTAATAAAGTCTCTTCTCCTGAAATTAAATATAAAAATAGTCGCTTCTTTTTATGTGTTGTAAGCGATTAATAGAGAATGGGGCCATTTCAGCAAGGACTTCAAACAAATGTGCCTTCGTGCAGTGGTGCTGTTGCTGCTGGGGAGGAAGAGATCTGTTCTGCCTGCTGACACTGGGTTTTCTCTTTCATGGTCATTTTTCATACCTGCAAAACAGTTTGTGGACTCTTTAAGCAGAGAAGTGGGGGGAGGAGGGAGAGGGGGTTGATAGGTCTACATTAGCTCATTAAAAACTAAAAAACCATTTCTATTTTACATAATTTAACATGGCAAACTATTAAAAAAAAATAAGGTGAAAACTGCAACCCCTAGGCATGCGTTTAAAACATCCTCATTTAGATGCTAATTTTGATTCCTAGTGTATGGCTGGTTAAAAAAAAAGCCATTAACAAAGGGGCAGATTACTTAAAAGGCATTATTAGGCAAATATGTATGAGTTTTCTGATACCAAGTGGCCCTTTTATGACTGAATACAGCTGCTAAGTAGAGTGACATGGAGATATTTGTTTTAAAAGGAAAGAAAAAACCACCAGATTTAAAAAAAAATACAAAACAAAAAACAATAATTATATAGAGTGTAAATCACACAGGTAAAAAATGCTTTAAAAGGTAAGTAATACTTTCTCCTTTAAATAATTAGAAAATGTCTGGCTCTGCAGGTGATGTATATTACCAGCTGAATTCTGGGATGTACCTAACATTTAGGTAATAGTGAAACAAATGTTAAAATGTTGCTATTTAATTCTAATCATATATCCTGTTTTGTGTGTTACTAAAATAGCATTGACAGAAAAGTGAAATGAGGAAAATAACAGGCAACACAAGAGGAAAGTGCATTCTTTCCAGCTGAGTCTGAACTCATGACTGGCAAAAATAAGGTTATAATGATATTAAAATGAAAACTGTTCAGACAGAAAAGATATAAGTAAATGTACTGTGCTGTATAAATTAAATGAGTAATAGAGGATAGGCAGATGGTTGCTTAACTGCATCACAGTAAAAGAACAGTGAATAGGTCTTCACTGAGAGCTCTCTTTCTGAACCTGAATAAAATTTCCTTAACAGGGGAAAGGCTAAGGGAATTTCTAACCCTGAGAAGAAGAAATGAATTTGAAAAGCAGAGCTAATTTTGACTCTGTCTTGGTTGTCAGGGTATTTGAATAATTTTTGTGTTCTCTGTAAATTATCCAGTTAAGAATAAGGTGCCTAAGCCAGAAACAGCTGATCATTCAGATCATTGCAGCCCCCAGCTGCCACAGAAAAGGTATTTCTGCTCTGGATAGTCCATGGTGTTCTTCACAAGCCCTTCTCTTGGTAACCACAGGGCTGTTTGGATTTGTTAGTGTTAACATGTTTAGACTATATAATGAAACACGTATTAGAAATGAGAGCAGGTCTTTCCCTCCCTCCCTCAGATCTTCCCTTTTACATGCAACGTTAAAAGTTGTCAAAGCAGATTCTCCTTATACCACAGTTCAAGGAGTTATACCAGTGTAAAACCTGGAGTAACTGTGGAGAGAACTCAGCTCGCCAGCACATCATGTTAGCTGAAGCAGGAGAGAGAGAAAATGAATCGTTTGTTATGAAAATGGGATATTACATGAATATATAAGAAGAATCTGATATCTGTATTTGTGTGCTAGTTGAGCTTTTATATTTCTCTTCATTAATAAAAAGGTTAGGAAAAAAATACAAGGATTTAGCTACTGATGTTGCGGTTCTTTAAAAAGCACCAAGGCAATCAGTATCAGTAGAGCTACATACATCATCATATTTAAATTGCTTTATTATTGCCTGGGAGCCTAAGTAAACAGGTAAATGAAGAGTGACCGTGGAAGTCTTATCTGAAGTTAGTCCCAAAATACCTATTTGACTCAAAACAATTATTTTATGAAGTGTTCTGTATTTGATATTTTTAAAGCTTAGCACCATTGGGTATCTCTGAATTATTACATATGCTTACTTCTCCATTCATTTCATTATTATAAGATGAAGCAAAATAAATTGAGATTTCAAGAAAAGCAAAAGTAGCCTGGCCTAAAACAAGGATAATTCATGATTATCCATCCCAATAGTGTTGCTTTGTATATTTGCCAAGCAAAATTGAAAAGTGAGTTAACAGCAAATATAAAGCTTTTTCCTAGTACAGCTGTAATGTGGAAGTGGAAATGATTTGGCAATATCCCACACAGCTGAATCCTGGCATGAAGTGGAGTTGAGGTAAGGATGGAAGAGCTTATGCTACTGTTTTTAGTATAGGTGTATGTTAGTTTTCTGTTGCAAGTCAATTAATTGCCAGGTAGCTAGAGGTTGCTTAGTTTTATGTAAAGGATATTGTGGCCATATTGTAAATGAATGTGATTTATTCCAGGAGAAATTTATAGAAGAAAAGTCTATCCTAACTTTCAAATGTGCTAATTATTTCAAGTTAATCAATTATAGTGCAGAGGAATCCTTAAGAAACGGGATGTTCTGCTTCAGGTATTTATTAAACCTGAAAGAGCTATTTGAAGTGTACTGCTATGGAAATAGAAAGACAGTGTGTTTATCTACCAAAAGGAGTGAATGAGTAGCCTATATGCACTACTCTTAGGCAAATGCAGGATGCGAGACTTGAAAAGTGAAAGATGGTGAATGAATGTAACCTGTGGAATATAGAACAAAAGTGAAAATCACAGTTTAGTGAAGAACCTGTGGAAGTGTGCAACAGGGGAACAAGCAGGATGAACAGAACTAAGCTAGGTGTATGAAAAGAAGAGAGATTTAACTTGAAATGAAGGAAAATCTGACTTTGCTTTACATCATAATGTCTGGAAAGAAATGAGTAAGGGACTGTAACTCTCCTCTGTATTTCTGTGAAGTTATTTCTGACATCCCCACATGTATGGGAATGGGTAATCAGTGTTTCAGACAATCAGACAATCACAATGTTGAGTGCAGAAGAAGGAGGAGGGTTCAATACTGCAATTAAAAGAAAGAAGGCCATTTAGTAATAAAATATTCCATACAAATTTCTTTCACTCTTTGGGATTTGGACACTCTTTAGACAGGGACAGATTAAAAAAAAATTAGATAAATTTATGTTTGGTGGGAATCTATAAAGAAGAACATGGTGAATCGATGGCTGCTAGAGATGGGCAACTTATTTGGCTTCTACATTTTGCATGAGAGCTAGAGACAAACATCAAGCATCAAATCAAAAATGCTAAGTATATGCTGTTTTAAGAATACTGTAATGGACTTACAGTAGCATGTGCTTGCCATCCCAGCCATCCAAGATTTACCATTGCTCATAATACTAGTTAAAATGGCAGTGTCCTCTTTCCTTTTGTGTTCTTCTAGCTCTCTATTTACATATGCAGGTATCCACTCTGTTGCAGGGCAATGGGGAGGGTTCAGGAATAAACCAAGAGTCAAGCTTCTTTTCTGTAGGTCCTTCTCGTTTCCTAACAAGTGAATTGGATGTGGTTGTTGTGATTACATGGCCTGCAGCATGTGGTTTAGAAGGCGAGATGGGTATTTGGGGGGGGTTGCTCTTTTGTTTCTTTTTTTTTTTTGGAAGTTTTTGTTTTGCAGTGCTTTTTAGATAGATATTATTCAGCTAGGATCTCTTTTATTTCCTGGTTGATGTGACATTACCAAAAAAACCCAGTCCTCTAGAGCATGGACAAAAAAAGTATATTTTCTATGCTTGAGGTTTGAGCAACGAGGGTAAAAGAAGTAACAACTTGGCTGAGACAGTACCAAATAAAGATGAATTAAACAAGAGGAGTGAAAGTTGAATTTTATCAAAGCTGCCATTTCTGGCAAGTGTTTACTGCACCAGTTTACGATGAAATATTTAATAATTCTGCTTCCTTTCAGAGTGCAGTTTTTATTTCACCTCTCAAATAAGGGGCAAGTCCTGGACAGGAGGTCATTAATTTTCCCCTTCAGTCACCACCTCCTTAGAGCTACTAGAGTTAATAGGGCTGCATATTAATCAGGGCCTTGAGTCCTCTTTGTAGGAGAAAGGCAGGAAGGAGGGGGTCTCTGAATTTACGCCATTAACTTTAGGTGACAAATAAAGGCTGTTCTTCCTGCTGGGCTGTCACTTAGGATGCCTGGTTACAGCTGCACAGCTGATATGTTGTATTTTTATGTGGTGGTAAAGATGAAGAAGGGTTAAGGCAGGATGCACTGTGTACAGTGCAGAGCTGAACACAAGGAATACGTTCCTCGCCAGGAACCAGTCTGAAAATGTCATTTATCCACATTGTGCAATAAACTGCTCTCATGCGGGCATCTCAGAAGCATAACCAGAAGCACCTCTGTGCTTGAAACAAAGGATGTTTTTCAAGTGTGGATAATTTAGATTTCCAAATCCCTAAAACAGTCACAGAGATTCATCTGCTGTCCTCCAAAGGTCAAAGTATCCTTTAAAACTAAAGGATAAAACTACACTGTGCCACAGAGGCTGGGACGGGACTGTGATGGTCCTTGGGGAAGTTCCTGAGAAGCTGTTGTCATCGCTTCCCCTGCCACGATGCACCAGTCCTACGGGGCTGTGTGGAGTGAGCAGGAGTGCAGCAGTAGTTTGTCCTTGGTTTTGTCCTTTTGAATTTGACTGCCCTCCTGATAAGGGCACATGTACAAGAAGAAATGACAGGTGAAAGGAAAGGTTTGGGAAATTGTGCCTGTAGACAGCTGACTGCTACCTCCTCACACTTTCCTTTCTTCAGAGATCCAAATATTAAACTAGCTATTGAAGTGGTGGCTTTGATTTCTCATGTCAAAGGGTCTCATACTTTTTCTAGAAGTGGAGAGAATGAAAGCAATTGCACATAGCCGAGCTAGGGAATATGCAGATTCCTCTGCGTATTACTTAAAGAAGGCAGACAGTCAGTAACGACCAAAAATAAGGCTGCTGGTGTAGATAGTCACAACACAGTCAGCCTGATTGAAAAAACTAATGATATTTTTCATTTTAAACACATGAATAATGCCACCCACTTCAGTCCCAACTGTAGTCAGTGGTGCTACTTGTGCTAAGGTTAGGTAAAACTTAATTGGGGCTAGTCTTACAAGAGATATGAACCCTTAATTAGGAAAAAAGAGAGAGAGAAAAATTCACGGTGTCCTTACTTAAGTGCAAGACAAAATCCTTTTACATTACTAATTTATTTACATTTAATTATTTTTCCTCAATAGTTGCCTGAAGGGGAAATTAAAATCCTCTCACTTTGGAAACTGAAAGCCACGTTGCTAATATGTTAATAAAACTATGATTAACAATGCTGCTAACAATAACATAATCATAAGAGTATTTCCTATTTTCTGTTTTGCAAACTCCCAGAATTTTCTACGGTTTTCATTTTTTAATGAAGATATAATTTTCAAATCATTTTTATGCGGAGTTAGGTACCTCTAATTTTTCTTTCTGCTCCCTAAAATGGAAGAGAAAGGAATGTCAGCTTTCAGAGATGTAGTGGGATAAAAAGACCCGATCTTCTTCTTCTTTAATAGCTTTTCATGATTGGCTGGCATGTTTTGACTGAACTGGAATGTGGTAACTTTTCTTCGTGCTGTGAAATCTCATTAAACGGGTTTCACCGTGATTGTTACATAGAATAAGTCTTTATTTTCCTAATGATTTATTTTCCTGTGATACGTTTTACGTAGAAAAAGAATATTTCATATCAACAGAGGTTGAGGTTGTATTGCTTGAAAAATCCTGTATTGTTCTTGGATCCTCATGAGGATTTATCTATGTGCATTTTCATCCACATGCATTTGATTTGTTCTAGTATAACTAGGTAAGCCCATAGCTCTAAAACATTGGTGGTTCCTAATTCCAAGCTCCCTAAGGTATCTTGAAATCCAGTTGACTTAAAGGATGAAGCAAGAGCTATTTATTTAAGTACAATGAAACTGCTTTCATTTGTGTGTTAGTTTACACTTTGTATTAGAGACCATTTAAAATATGTTTAACTGGAGTGTTCTTTCAATAAAGTTCACACTTCTTGTAATTGCAGGAATCAATCTTTCATTCAACATAAAAATTGATCCCCATTTGTTTTATCTCTGCTCTTGGTTTCTCCCTTGGGAATTTTCAACAAAATTTTTTCAAAAAGACAATGACATGAGGTTCATACTGGCATTGTCTCTTTCTCATCCTTGGATGATAAATTCAGGCAAGCACAGGATGCTAACCTGTTAATAATACCTCCTGTTATTGCTGCAAAGATAGGCTGGTAGATGAAAAGGAGAAAATATTGATAATTCTCCAGGGTTTGCAAATGGTGAGAGTGGAGCCAAAACTGAGACTGCCACTTGTCATGCTGACTGTTTCCATATGCTCTCCCATTTCTCTGCCTTTATCTAGTTGCTGTCTCCTGGCTTACTCTGCAAGATTTTTGGGACAGAGATATTTTTACTGTTAAGATGGGAAAGGTCTGCTTCTGTGAGAGGGAGCCTAGGCACCACTTCTGTTCAAATGTACAGCAATAATGAATGAAGTATAAAGATTTGACTAGCTTTTTAAGCCTCAAAACAATGGACAGTGTGAATATTAGTCATTCTAATTCAATAATTTTGGTATTTAGGCAGTTTCAAAATGTGTTTTTATTGAATAGTTTTAGTTTTGCTCAAATATATGCTCCCAATTAAAGAGAAGGTCTCCTGCTGTTGGTAAAGCTTTGAAGCTTTTTTATAGTTAGCTAAATCTGTTAATTCTTTTTGAAGTGATTTCACGTGATTAAGGCTGTGAGTGGCCATAATGTATCAGGACAACAGCTAATTCTGTTGTGCTTTAGAAAAGAGGGTAAATGTCTTTGATTTATCAATATTTTGGGGTTTGAGTGGTTTGTTTTTTTTTTTTTATTTCATATCTACTTTTGTTGGGAGTCCTTGATGAGCAGAAAGTCAGTACTTTGAGCTGCTGGAGACTTATTAACCAGCAGTATTATTTGAATCACTCCATATTTAGTTCCAGATGGATTTCAGAGCTTGGAAGGGCTGGGGTTCAAATGAACCCTTTTCCCGTGGTCTTCCATAACTCCCTGGCCTCAACTCTGCCACCGAATTCCTTTTCCACTGCTTATCTAATGTTTTAATTTTGCTGAAACAGCCTGGTACATTAACTGGACCTGATGGCAAGATGCAGCCTGACATAACAGGACCATCAGGACCAGCTGAGTGTCTGTAAGTAAAAATTAGCTGAGTTTCTAGAAACAGAAGTGGGCAATAACCGTGATCCTAATGGGAACTATATCTGGGTAGTCAGATTTGCAGTTCTGGGACATGATATAAATGTGATTTAAATAAGCTGAATTACCACCCACAATTGATGTAGAGGGGGGTGGAAATGGACACGTGTGAGAAGTTGGAAATGGACATGCGTGAGAAGTTTGCAGTAGAAAAGTACTTCAGCAGTGAGGAGATGAAGAAGCCCAAGACTCTTCCTGATACATGTGAATCCCCTAAGGCCAATGTTTCCTTGACCTGAAAACTTGCTTTCTGTGGCTGGCTGACATGCCATGGAGTGAGAATTTTTCAAACGCAGAAGCCAGAGTCTCTGTTTGATGTAACAGGGGAGGAACCTGTGGTGAGATATGGAAGTAAGCAGGGATTAGAAAGGAAATCTGGAAAACTTTAAGTGTTTTTTGGCTCAGTGAAAGGAAAAATTGGAACATTGTGGAGTGGGGCTGGTGAAGCCACAGGAAAGAAGGAAATGGCAGCAAGCTGTTTCTAAGCTTCTGCCCATTTTATGGAAATAAGATCTCATTTGGATACCTTGTTCATGTTTATGGACAAAAATGAGGAAAATTGACCTGACTGCAGTGAAAAAACCCCAATACTTAGGACAAGGAAGTTCTTCCAAACACTGGGATGCTATTTCCCATGACAGCAAGGGAAGATGGCAGGGGGGCACGAGGCAGGGCCAGGGCAGCAGTGCAATTGATCTTATGGTTATGGGTACGAGGCAGTACCAATGACACGGCTACAGCCCCCTTAGTCCCCTCTTCCCCGTGAATCTACACCCAAAAAAGTTAATAACTTCTTGTCTTTAGTTTATATGGTGAGAAAAAGAGAGCGGGAGGATGAGGGAAAGGCGCTTTAGTAGCTGACCAGTGTCTGGTTTTCAGTCCCACCATTCAACGATGAACACTTCACTGGGGAGCCACAAGGAAAAAGCCAGAGGGAGAGAGCAAAAGAGAAGAGGGAGAGAAATCAGGAGAGAAGAGAAATCAGGGAGGAGGAGAACAGCAAGTGGGAGCAGGTCAGCGAGGAGTGGTCAGAGTGGCTATCCTGGTGTCTGCCCCAGCAGCGATGGGTTTGGGACAAAAATAACAGCTGCAACAAGAACACAGTATTCTGTTATGGCTCGATTCTGTTACAGCCGAGATTTCAAGAACAGCCTTTCAGCTATGGCTGTATGAATGCCTAAAAAAAATAACTATACAGATCCACAGAATATATAAATCCCAATCCAACAAAACACTTGCCCATATGTTTAGTTCTAATGACATAAGCATTCCCAGCTGCTGTGACTAATGATATTCTAGGTGTCTGAGTTATTCCAAAAATGTGGAAAATGGTTTGGGGTTCATCAATAATATTTGTGTCATAAATGCATCATTTTTTGTGTTGAACTTTTTTGTGATTTAAAAATGTATTTGAAAGGACTTTCCTAATACAAATTGTTTTAATTGGGTAAACTAAACCATTTATTTTTACTTTGGAACAAAGTGTTCAACATTTTTTCTGGTTCTTTCCCAGTTCTTTCTCCTTGCTTTCCCACCCAATTTATCCTATAGCAGTTTGGTGGTGCTGGTATAGGTTCATAAAACACTTCCAACTTCTGTAACTTTTTCTGAAAAGACTTTAACATTTTTAAAAAAATGAGTCTATGTTCCAAATAAATGTTTAAGAATTGGATTTAAGGCAAAAGAGAGCATTTAATGGTGTGGAATAAAGGCAACAAAGGCAGATCAACAGGGATGTGGCAGCTTAGCTCCAGTGGATGCTAATAAAATGTGTCTGCTGCCCTGTACCATTACACAGACAGCATATGGAACAAGTAATTCATAGATATCTTATTTTAAAATGTTCTGGAGAGTTCAAAAATGTTTTTCAGTTCCTTCTTTTGCATTCCTATGGCTTGTAAGGTCAGTATTTCTTAATTCAGTATTAGAAGTCCATCTTTAGAGGCCTAGGAGGGAATGAAAAACTGTAGCTGAGACATTTTAAAGACCTTTAGAAACACCTATTTTATAAACATCAAATGTTTAAGTTTTAATGTCCAGGATCACGAATAATAACCTTGGGCTAGAAATGGAGTGCCTTGTAACAACAGAAAATGTAAGTCTCTCATTTTTAGCCTCAAGGAGTCTCATGGTTCATGAGATAACATACCCTTAAAGCCTTCATAGACTTAAAGTTATTTGTGCTGAGCTTTGGGACAGTGTGATTCCTGTAATGAAACTCTGTGTTGGAAAAGGGTACCATTTTTAACAGTGCATGTTCAAATCTCCTTAAAGGTTTGGATGGGACTGAGTAGTCCTGGACGGAGATGGATTAGTGGGCAGAGTGAAGGAGAGGCATGATTAATGCAGCTGCATTAAAAGATGCATGATAAATGCAATTTATCACATGGCTATCACCATCACATATGTGCTATATAATTTAATATTAAATAATAGTAGGAGGTTTGTTACCAAATGGTAGAAGCATGGATGAGGGAGAGGGTGATTGAGGGGTTAGAGGTAGGAGTGATGTATTCATTGATAAGAGTATAAAGGATTATAATTGTAAAGGGGCTACTGGGTACTGCAGAGTAATCAAATATTGCTTCTTGTATTAACATGATTTATTGCTCTTTCCTGAAATTAAAGCTGCTCAAGGCATTTTATGCTTAGGAACCAATTTTTGGAACGGACTTATCCAGTTTTAAGGAGAAAAAACATGTAGGGATGAATAACTCTATGCTATATAATTGTTCATACTCCTGTTACTTCCCACAATTTCACATGGGAAAGTAATAAAATAACAAGAGAATTATAATATAGTGCCTGAGCCTTTCCTCTACTTAAGTAATAAAATAGTGGGACATGGATTTGTGGGATGTTACTGAAAATAAGTAGTACCTTTAAAGCTATCTTTTTTGACCAGCCATTTGCCTGTCTGACATGAGAGGGCTTGTATTTAATTGTCTCTTATGCAACTAGATGCAATTATTTTGCCTTGTTAGAAGAATTATTCAGACTCTGCTTCAGTGTTCTTTTGTTCACATTGTTAGGCTTTCTAGTGAAAGTCAAGGCATATATTCCTGTTTTGATTAAGAGGTGAATGCTTTATTTAATTCAGAGTGCAGCCTGGTACCATTGTGTTGGGATCTTGAAAGAGCAACAGATAATAATCTTTAGTAGCTTTATAAAAGAATGATAAAGATGCCCTATTTCACCTTCCTTTTTATTGGGAAAACTTTCCTTTGCAGGGCAAACACCTAGGAGGAGGAATACCACAGGCTTCCCGGGCAAGGTCCAGTGGTTATCGTCCTCCCTTTAGAGCAGGGCATGGAGTCACCAGCTCTCAACCCACTGGTCCTGGAGAGCGTCTCGCAGGGAGGTGGCTGCCAGCCCCCCTCCCTGTCACAGCTTGGGGCAGCAGCTTCTGTGACAGCCAGGATGCAGAAGAGGAGTGTGGTAGCACAGGGCAGAGCAGGGCTGAGAGGGGCATGGGTTTGCTGGAAGGGAAATGCTGTCCACAGGCAGCTGCTGCAGTGTCTGATGTGAGGACTGTGTTGGTACAGTTTCATGGCAGGGCATTTCCTCCCTCATCTGGTTTCTGTGTGGAAAACCTAGACAGAAATATGACACAGGTTGGGACATGTCTTGGAACTAAAGGCAAAGAGCTACAGGCTCCACTCTGCAGCTTTTCATAATATGGTTCCCTTTTCTCTTACAGTTAATCTCCTTTGCCCAATGGAAAGCAGACACTAGATGCTACAACAGATATATTCCTCTGTTGTTTCGGCACTTCCAGACAATACTTTACTCTGAGATTTTTGTTGCTTTCTGAAGCATGTGCATACCGGTAGGATGAGATTTTTCCTTTGGATGCACAAGGAAAGACTTGGTTGATGCAAGGAGTGAGAGTTGCTTTGCTCTTCACTGTTCACAGATCTGATATCTCAAGAAAGGAGATTTTCACTGGGTGCTTTTGACATCTGCACAGGAATCCACAGGATATTTTGGAACCCAGGCCCCCAAAACTCCAAACAATGTGGCAGCTGCAGCCAAACTGGCAGTGGTCCCTGGTAACGGGGAGAGCGATAACAACCAAACACTGTAGAAAAAGAGGGACTGTGCCTGAACCTGTACCTAGGCCCTGCTTGGTTAACTGATGTAGCCATACCTGAGAGTCTTGGATATGGTCCTTGGGCTTGATCTTTACTAAGAATAGTAAATGTTGAGAAAATTTTAACCACATAGTTTCCTATAGATGCAGCTTTGTGAGGAATGGAAGTAACTCCAAAAATCCCTTTGCAACACACTTTACAAGGTTTAAAGTGATGAAGAAAAGCCCTGGTAGCCTTGCTCTATTGGATCTGATGTTAAACTTCTCGAAGTTCTGCACCTTCTTTCATTTCCAGGGCTCTTATTCAGGATTTGGGTGCATGCCAACAGTTACTTCTGGAAGGAGAAGAAATCTGGTCAGTCCCACAAAGTACTGTGATGATCTTCTCCTAGGGAGCCATCCTTATGCTCCCCTTTCTCTGAGCTGCTTTCTTAGCCTTGAGGCAAGATCTAGTCCCATCTGTCCTTCCTGATGCATGTATCTACTTCTTCAACCATGCCTTGGAATTGCTCCTTTCCCCTTCTGTAAGAAAATCCATGTTTACAAAGTGTTTATGGTCCTATGGAGACAACTTGCAATTTTTGTTTGGCATTTTCATTTCTATTTTTATTGTTCAGAAATATTTATAGAATACTCCTCTGTGGTATGGCCAAGTTTGTTTTTATATGATCCTGAGCCTTATTACTGTCTGATTTTTTAAATGATATATGTAGTATTGTTATTGTACCAACCACAATACTCAAGTGGTATTGGATAAGCATAAGCAAGTGTAGGCACAAACAGTGCTTAAATGTGATGAACCATAACAGCTAGGTCTTAAAGCCACTATATCAGCATCCAGCATTGTGCTATTATGTTAGGAATCAATGTGCCAATGCAGAAGTCATCCTTTCGATAGGTTACAGGCAAGTGAGACTCCACAAGAGTGATGAGGCAATGTTGCTCTGTAGTACAGATAATGTTTGTGCTTAAACAATGCTTAGAAATGCATATTCAGTGCTGGGAAATAAGCTCATTCTAACATTAGTACCTGAAATTATGGTCGCATACAGACGATGTCTTCCATCTATTAAAATGCCTTTGAGGAGGTTTTCCACCATTGCATATAACAGTGCAGGAAAAAGAAAATGCTACTTAATTTCGGGAAATGTTTAAAAAAGCAATCAGAAATAATAAAAAATCACCATCTCTTTTGGTAATGCAGTATGATATATATAAGTTAGAAATAGTAGCTAATTTCATGGAGCATTTCAGGAAGTTATAGCTCAGTTGATAGTCTTGGGTGGAAATAAGTATCAAACATTAATTTAGCAATAGTAGTCCTTTAGAAAGAATGAAAATTAAATAATTGTTATTTAATGGCATACTGAAACATTAGAATCTTCTTATTCACTGTTTACCTGGAAGAATTCTCCATTTCAGCTCTTGCCACAAATAAATGTGAACAAGTTACCATTTGTCCTGTTTAAAGAGCAAGAAATATATGTAACAAATAAAATATCTGTCTTTATTTGGACCAAACATGAGACAACAGAATTTGGAAGGCTTGGGAATGAAATTAAAACAAATCATTTAAATAACTTAATTGACTGAAAGTGTGAATAACAGATTGTAAGTATTTTCATAAATTCAGCAAATGCGCCATAAGTGGAATTTATCATTCAGTGGAAGGAGGGAGGTTTCCAAAATTCTACAGAATTTGTTATTTTGATTCCTGCTCTACAAAAAAAGAAAAAAAGAAATTAAGTACATGGCTAACTGTACATATATGTACTGTGCTCTCATGTCTTTGGGGGACACAATATTTCTATGGTTATATACTTTCCCAAAATGGAGCCTATGAAGGTGCATCTATGTATCCAAGCATGTCTTTATGTGTCTGCAACTGCTATCATCCACATGTCAAACACAGCTAGGACCAAACTCTACATGTCTGTCTTCTATCAGTGACCCTCTCAGGTTCACCTTGTGTATTCAGAAAGAGTGGGATTCGGCCCCTGATCAAAAGGCTGATTTGGCAATAACAAGCCAGCCCCATTCCCAGGGCAAAGCTCCCTTTTACTTCTGTTGGAGGCAGGGCCAAGCATTACATTTTCACCTCTGAATGCTGGTCGTGAAGTCATGCATAATGTCACTAGAGGTTTTAGCTCGGATTCAAAGGTTAAATGGAAGGTCTATCCTTGCTTAAACCACAAAAGAAAATTGTTAGTCCTTGCTGAGTACTTAAGAAAGAATGGCTTGTCATAAACACTCAAATCTCTTTAGCCACAAAATTCCTAGGATTGCTGTGAAAGGCTGTGATGCAATGAAATAGTGGTGACAAGTGACTGGTAAATAAAGCAACCACTTTTACAGTGCTTTATCATACCTTCTGCCAATTTTATGTGTTTGAATCATTAAATTTCTTCCATATTTCTTCAAACTCTCTTGTACTGTACTTTTCCCCTTAGCCTTCCTAACTGTACTATTGGCTATAGATTTTATTTTATGCTTATGAAATATCTCTCTGCTATTGTTGTTCTGATCATGAAAAACAGAAGTATTTTTTGAAATTATATTATCCAGATGCTTTTATTCAGGATTCTTATAAAAAGTTCTCCATAGAGAACTTTTAGATCTTTAATATCCACACAGATTTTATAAAGATATTATTGTATGATCTTTCCCATGAAGTGAAGGTACGTTCTTCTTTACCAGACAGGTCTCATGTTGATTAAAAAAAAATAATATCACTAAACAGCTTTTTTAAAAAATATCTTTCATACAGAAATAATGCAGCAGAAAAAATTTTAATTGGCAATGCAAATTATAATGAATTACAAGTTGCAAAAGTCTGTAAAGTTACAGAAAGATGTGGATACAATATTAACAAGACAATGAAAACTGCCCATTGTTTTGTGATAGGACTGATTTGGTTTATGTGAGTGAGGCAGAGAGAAAATGAGCCCTATACCTAAATGAAAATAGTAAGCCAAATCAATCCTGTTATTTTTTTTTTAAAGCATGGAAATCACAGCTTCAGATGTCACAAGTGCTAACATGATATGCCATTCCAGCACCTGTAGCCCTAGAAAGATATACTTTTTACACTTACTAATCTGAATCTTGATATATTGGAACATCATTACCTAATTTTTTTTTTATCAGAGTGCACCACTAAAGTTAAATTTAACATCTCATTTATTGGAAACTTAGCTTGTAAAAGCTGGCATTTTCATGTTTTTAAGGAAGCATGGAAACACGCATTTCTTAGCTTCTGTACTGTTTTAGCAGTTCACATTTTCATTTAGAAGTTCAGATTGGAAGGAATTTAAATGTTATGCCTAGGTATCATCAGTAAAAATACTTCTTCAAACCATGGTCACACAAACACCAAATCTATGAACAAGAGTAATGACAGTAAGAGGAAACATTTAATATATTATAAGGTACTCTTTTTTTCCTCCAACCCTAAGTAAAAGTTTACTTTTGAAGTGCACTCTCTACTTTGGTCTTAAAGGGTGCTTGCCAGATACTAGCTGTGCTTTTCAGAAAATGCTTATTATTCATTAACAAAATGTAAAGGAAAGACTTCTTGGGACAAATGCTGCCCCTGGAAGAAAAGAATTATTAGAACAACAGTTACAGTAGGTTTCTGCCCACTGCAAGGACATTGACACACCTACTAAATTATGCCTTGCTATTTTTTTGTAAATTTCTGTTGTTTGGAGATCAAACTTCGTACAATATGTGCATGGATTTCACATACTTTTTTCTTTACATGGTCTCTTTCCTACAAGATGAGGTTGAAATATTTGATTCCTGAATGCTAGGTGCCCTACATTAGGATGGGAAGACAGAATGGGTCCCTGCTTTTCTCTTCCCTGGAGACTGGGAGGACTGTTATCCAAAATATCTTGATGTTTGGGTCTTTACCCTACAGGTCCAAAGGGAGATATGAGATGTTCTGCAGTGAGTTATCCTGAGCAGTGCTTATCAAGAATACCAACACCTCAAAGGGCAGTTGAAAGAACACCAGTCAAGGTCCCAGTGTATACCTGTGATCAGTCCTTATGAAGAAGACCAAGGGGTCTGCACAGTATCAGAAGTAAGAGCAGTTTTTGCCATCTTTGTTTTGACAGCATCTCAGCACTTCTCTCAGAATTAACATTGCTGAGCTTTTGTCACCGAGGTGTGCTGCTGGCAAACCCCGATTCACAAATAACCCTGCTCCCACCGACTCTGGAGGCCCCGGTGTTTGTCACAGAGGTTACTGGGTAGTACTGTAGCAGAGAGATGTGAATGTTTCACCTCCAGTTTAATCACTGCTTCAACCAGGAGTTAAAAGCCCTGGCTTTCATTGCAGCTGTCTTGTAGCTCAAATGCTGGAGACTCTCTTCCTTTCTGGATGGATGCTCTGGTGGCTTCCAGCTACAGGCAAACACTGGCTATTACCAGATAATGCTTTGAAATTTTCCCTTGCATGCAAGGAGAGATGGAAGCAGTACCTGTCTTGACAGACTAGGACTCTGACTACACAGAATATATGGATTCTGACTGATTTTATGAATTCTATATCACTCTCATATATTTTCTAGCAAAGTCAGCTAACATAGGTCCTAGCCCAGCCTAGCAAACACTGGTAACATACCTCCTAATCTTGCCTAGAAGCAGCTGCATGTCGATATAAGACAGGGTCGTAATTTTGGATGAAATGAAGGGCTGGTGCCTGGGAGAACTTGTTTATTTCTTCCAACTGTGACATTTGGTCTATTAATGTTATTACAGACTACGTAAGCCTTGCTTACATGTGTACTTGGACTGCCGTTGGTACAGCAACACTTCATCTAAAAGATCATTAACAGTGAAGTGACTCAATCCAGTAGGACAATGAGTGTGTTGCTATAGAGTGGCCAAGAAAAAAGAAACTACTTCTTCCTGGTTATTAACAAAGGTTAGGTTAAAACAATGGAAAATCCTTGACAGAAAAGAAATGACAAAGGCAAACGAATTGGTCCCTGTTGGTGAAAACAGACAAGCTGCCAGGACAGGGGAAGCTTTTGGGTCCTCTCCTGGCCGAGGTTCAGGGAGTGAAGCAGACCTGGCCAGACCCCAGCCCTGGGTGGAGGGAGAGAGCTGCAGGAAGGAGCTGGGATTGCTGAAAAGGCTGGACAAACTCAGCAGGTTTTCACTGTGGGAACAGGCGGGATTTCTGCAGAAAGTTTGCTGTTGCTTGGTACACCCTACCCAAAGGGCAGCACAGGGACATTGCCTGGCTGTGAGCAGGGAGAGTTTAGCCAGACATATATGAGCTGTGCTGTAATATTTGCTCTCAGGTCCAGAACATAGACCTTGGCCTCTTTCATTTATTAGTAGCTTTTAAGTCTCAGTGTGACCCAACCATTTGTGCCTGGAAGCCCAGCTTTTGATTTTTTTCTTTTTATTTCTAGAAAAGATGTCCCAGAACATAACGCATACAGTATTATTACTGAGATTCATCCAACCTGAAACAACAACTCTGAACTTCTAATTCTCCCATTCTGAAACGAAGCCATGGTATAAGATGGCTGCTTTTAGTAACATATGTATACTATATATCTAAAACCCAGAGACTCCTGAATTCCTTCTGTTATTTCTTTTCACAGAAATGCACCAAGAATTAGAATCCTTTACTTGTTAGGTTTATCATCTGGAACTGCCCCCAGATATTTACCAGAAAGCTGTAGTATCCAAGGACCTTGAAGAATTTAGCTTTGGCTTGGCTGGAATACATAAAGCAGTATTTATAGTTCAAAAATGTGTAAAGATGACTTATGCCTGATGAATATTATACAGGACAAGATGTTTAGGAACTTCCAAGCCAGAGGTGTGAGGCACATCTGTACTTGAAAGGGGTCATCTACGACACAGCAAAGTTGTTGAGATGAAGTTTCATTTGGAAGTGCACAACTTATTTCATTTGTTCTCTCATGCATGGCATGCTGTTTTGAAAAGTCAAATATATATATAAAAAACTTGATTATAACTGCAACAAACAAAAGTGTTAATTTCACACTGCAAGGGGAACCCAGTGAGAGCTTTCAGCATCCGTAGTGTCACCCTAGGCAGCTCTACACAGCTGCAAGCTCCATGGAAATTCTCTCTCAAAACCTGGCTTTCAGGGAGTTTGGATTTTGCACACCCCAACAATTTCTAATCTTGTCTCAGAGAGGAGGGAATCTATATAAGAATAATTTTTTTCTCTGTTTCTAGGTCCTCAGCTCAGGAGAAAGCAGGAACTCAGGGATTCACAGATCACAAGGGTTTTGTACTCAGTCTGTCTTACTCATGGCTTTACAGATCCTATTTTCTGTATGGAAATTTGATTAAAAAGGTAATCCCTTCCGAACATAAGGCAGTAATAGAACAATAAATGGCTGTTTGTTTATGGGCAGCCATGCTCAGTGGAATACAGAACAAGGAGGGGAGCTGGGAGGAATCCCTCCCATGCTTAAGTGATTCCATATTCCTGATATATTGTGCATGATGCAGGTGGGAGAGAAGGAGTGGACCTCAAGGGATTTATTTATCCTTCAGAATCTAGTGTAATTCCCTTTAGCATCAGTGGAGCCTGTCTTTGCAGAGGAAAGAGTTGACTTAATTTGTAATTAAAAGGTTTGGTTTATTACTAAAATATAAGGCTGGACTGAAAAATAACAAATGTTCCCCAATTATAAGAGGAATACGTCTAGATATGTACAATGCATTGTTTGAAGGCTTGCCTGTGCCTTGAATAAAGACTTGCTCCTATACATGTGAATATTGTATGTATTGAAGATGAAATAAAACCTAGAGGATCCTGTCAGGATCCTGTTATACTGACAGAAGGGATGTCCCCATCATATATTTATTCATTCTTCCCTTCATCCATTCATTTGTTTCTAACAATGGCTGTTTCTGACAATTTTGTTAGCTGTTGGACTTCCAGGCAGACAGGGCTCTGGGATGAATATTCTATTAGTCTTTTATTTTCCAGGCATTGAGGTAGATAACTGACAGGATAAAAACATTTGCCAGGAGTTTATGTTTCCAACTTTTTTTCTTAATTCCTTTAACCAATGCTGTAAGTGTGTCAGCTACAAACTTGATAGGCTGGAGAGGAACCTATTGTGTGAGGAAACTGTATTTGCAAGTCTTAAGTGGTGCTTGACATCATGGTAAGAACAGTTTATCTTTGACTTCTGCTATGAGAAATGGTCCTTGTTGTATGAGTGACTATACAAACAGGCTAACATGGTTTTGTCAAGCTGCAGAAAGGTGCTATTTTTTTCTTTTCTAGATTGCTGTCTGCTTTTAAATTATCCATTTAATGAAAGACTGTTAGCAACAAACCTTGACAGTGTATTAAGCATTCACAACCACCTAGATTTACAGTTTAAATGAAGTGACTACGTCACTCACAAAAAGCCCCTTAGTTTAGAAAAGCAGGTTTTCACTAGCTTTCATGAAACACGGTGCTGTTAATAAAATGCCTTCAGTCTGCAATGTAGTTTTTTTAGGCAGAATAGTAACACAGATACAGTTCTTTAAATTTATTTTCTAGATGGATGGATGATTTCTCTTTAAAAGACAGCATTGAAATGGTCACCATGTAAGAAAAAAAAGAAGTAGCAAAACACAGCCCCCCTTTCTGAAGGATTATCTGCCCAGGTCAAAATATAAACAATGCAAAAGTGCAAGGGTTTTGTTATGCATGAGGCCTGTTGGCCATTTCAGAGCAGTCCTCTGTGTCACCAAAGCGAGCTGATGACAGATGGTGAGACTGTCCTTGCGAATTTTTCACCTTAACGTGACAGGCTATATGGAAATGTCCTGTGATCACTGGGGATTCTCCAAATGTCCCTTGCTAATCAACACAAATGGGAATAATTTTTAATTTGGAGCCTGAAGCAGTTTTAAAGATTTGTCTTTGCGTATAAAGTCTTTATACTATTTTGCAAGAACTATAAACAATGGATGAATACGATGGGTTTCACATTGCATTTATAATAATTAACCTTTAGTTGTTTAGTGAAGAAAGACAGTTTATAAGATAATTCCACAATGGAAGTAAAACTCCTAAAAACATCAAGAAAATAAAGCAATTAATCAAAAGGAAACCTGGAACACTTTGTAATCTATATTCAGGAAACATATTCTGGTCCCCCTTGGCACCTCAGCAAATTTTGATCAAGCATTTTTATATTCTGTTAGCTGTATTCAAAAGACAGAATTCTTCAATTTTGCATTACTCTTCTTTTCAAAAGGAAAACATCATCTGTGAATCCAGGGCCAAACACTGTTCTGCTTAACTTATGCCTGACAACATCAGTAGGAATACTTGACGTACAAGATTCAGTCCTTCACGAACCTTACTGCTGCTGAGGGCTAGAGCCACCACACAACAGAGAATGAGGCAGCTCAGCCTCCATCAGGGCAGGAAAAAAAACAGGCAACCTCTCCCCGCACAGGCAAAAACCCTAGATCTCCATCCAGCCTAGCTCTTCTTCTGCTCTCAGCCTGTGTCCTTACAAAACCAACATTTTGGAGAAGTGCAAGTGTTTGGTGGGAGCTGTGGTGGGACCCTGGGGAGGGCTGAGGGGGGAGTTGCTGGGTGCCATTATCTCCAGCCTGAGAGCGTGCTTTGCCTACAGCAGCGGTGGGTATCACAGACTCTGATGGCACAGAGCCTGTGCTGTTTTGGTTGTTGGAATAAGCATTGAGACACTATGCTGATAAAGATCGGAATACAGGGATGCGATATTTTATGCCCTGCTTTGACCTCAGGCTTGGACCCCAACTTAGCAACTTTCAGGGAGTGACACTGTGTGTTCTTTATTTTGCCTTGTGGCTGCTTCAGGTAGCCACTAGTTATGTTTGAAGAAAGGCCTTGAAGACTTTTTTGCACAAAGCTTCTATTTTTAAGTGGATAGTGTCATAATGATTGTATTGTGTGATTCCAGCTTAAATTTTAGGCTCTGCACAGCACCCTAAACTCAGGTTTTCATTTTGCTTTACTTTGTACTTAAGCTATCCTAATTATTGATTGAAAGGTGGTCTAAGAAAAGACTAGAGATCATGAGCTGAGAGATTTTGGTGCGCTGTTGACGAACAAACTGAACCAATCTCATATATTCAAGTCATTCTTCCCAATTTTTGGAGGTGCAGTATATTCAGACTTTGAATTGAATGAGAGTTTTCAGTTCTCAGTGATTTTGTGGACTGGGCCATTTTGGTTTTGGGTGCCCAACTCATTTACGTGCTACCTGGTTTTGACAGTTTTAGCCTCTAAAATGGATTTAGGCATTTGTCTAACTCTCTAAAGCCATATACCTACGTATAGATAAATATAGATTTCTAGTCTACAGATGCAGATGGTTTAGATTCAGTAGAAAATCAATTCTGGGAATTTCAGGACACATATTTTATCAGGTATTATGTATAGAATTGATATCTGCTCAGAAATACAGTATATGAAGGAATTATGCTTATTTATTTATTTATTTATTTTGAGGAGGGAAAAAAGTTAGTTTTGACATTTTTTTGCAGCCTAGATTTTAATGAGAAAAAGTTTGCTGTCATTTCTTCATTGTCAGCATCAGGTACTGTAATTTGCTCATGTAATACATTGTGGCCCAAAGGTATATTGCCAACCAACAGAGCGATTTCATAACAAAAGAATCAATAGCTCATTATTTTTGGACTCAGAATAGTTTGCATGTTGCTTTAGAGATTTCATGACATTTAGGAGATTATTTGTAAATTAAAACAATCTTTGGATCAATCCATTAAATTGTCAGTTAATCTTCTTAAATTACACTTTGTTTTAAGCTCCATGTAAAAAGAATATTAATTTTCTTTCGTTTTCTTGCAAAACGCAGGGTAGAAGTTTGAACTGGTTATCTAACTGGATGATGATGTTAGCTTCTAAGTAGTTGTTCTATTGCATCTCTCTGTAAAGTACCAACAGCAAAACAGTGGTAGGTATTAAAACTCATCTTCTATATTTATTGGTCTGACAATTTAAACACATGGTGCTGCAAGTGTAACCCCCTTGAATCATATTGCTGTAACTTCTGTTACACTTCTGTTTCTGGGCCTGAATTAGCTTCCTCCTCCAAATTCTTTTTCAGGAGGTATACAATGCAGAAAAACAAGTTAATGTCACTGAGAGAAGGAATGTGACTTTTGAGTTAAATTATACAAAAGTAATTTTTTTAACATCACTTTTTGTATTCAGTTATTTCTGAACTATTAAATATGTGCCTGTGCAAAGGCCACCTTTCTCCTCCCATTGCGCTCTGTGGGCTGCCTCGCTCGAAGGCTGGGGACCCAAATTTATGATGGGCCTCCAGTTAAGTAGTGATTAAGCTCCTTTGTGCGCAAGGAGATTGCTGTGCTTGTGCCAACCTCCCCTAAAGCCACTTTTCCATGGTAAGGCCCCCTGTTTTCCCCACCATACACCCACAGCTGTGCTCCCAGGATGCTCGTCTCCTGGGCAGACTTGTCTCCTTAGGGAGTGGAATAGCAGCCGCAGAGCTGCCTCTGCTTTTCTGGCTGCTGTATTGCCCCTTGTCAGCAAAGGAGTTGTTCTGCATCCTTGGTCCTCTCCTTCGCTGCCCCCCTCCCGTTACTTCCTTCTCGGAGTCCCTGATCCGACAGCCGTTTGCTGTAGCAGCCCCCCGTGATGCCCAGGGACCTTCCCCTGCTCTCCTGGCAGCACAGTTCCTGACTTCAGCCCTCTGCCCTTGCACAGAAGGGAGCAGGGAGATTTTCTCCTGATGAGGTTACTTGGTTTATTAGTCTGCAGGTTTTGTGGCAACATACAAACCAGGGGAATACAGACAGCTACATCTGCTCATATTTCTGTCATTCCAGCATCTTTGGGCAATAGCTGGGGAAATACACTAAAGAACAAGTGCTGGAAGGATTTTTAGCCCGGATTTCCCTCTTGTTTTAGACATCCATCACTATGAGTTTCACTGGCCTGAATTTCCATGGAAAGCAAACTTAGAACTAGTAAGTGAACTTTTTTTCTTGCCGAAACCACTTTTTGCAGAAAGCAGTGTCAGAGCATGCATATAGCAATGTTCTTGCTGCAGGGGCTTCTGCCTGATCAAGCTGGAAAACAGACAGAGCACCCTGGTTAGACTAACTGCAGCTAGCTAACCAGTGTCACTCAACTAGAAACTACAGAATGCTTTTACCCTGTACAGGATTGATCAATTGAGTAAAAAATAATGGTCTGAGTGTGCCAATGAGTAATGACAAATAACAAATACATCAGAAAACATCCCAATAATGCATGGATTCTTTGAACAGAATAAAAAGCTACGTTTGCTTGCTATCTTTACTAGACTTTTGCCTTGGCTCCACATGCTTTGCCATTTATTCATGTATCTCTTTTACTAGGAATGGTCATCTAATCTTTTGACGCTAGAGACAAAATCGTGGCTATGTGGATGTCCATGGCAGAATGTTGGGAATTGGATTTCATCTTTCTTGATCAATATGCTTAATCAGTTTGATTCCTCAGAAAGTTTTTCATGCCCTTCAGTTTTGACACTTGCTGTATTTTCTATCAGTATGGTAAAGCTTGTTTTCTTCAAGTACTGGAACTGTTCAAATGCACTGTTATGTCCTAGATAACTTCTGACCACCTATGTTAGAAATGCAAATTAGATTTAGTTCACAAGAAAGCTCGGGTCCCACAAAGGCACTATAAATACGGTCTTCTGCCTCTTGATACTGCCCTAATGCAAAAAATTATGACATACAATAACACAAGCAAGACTTCTGGACAAAAGCTAACATTTTGTCCTCCAAAGTCTGAGTGACTTGAAAAGATGTCATTGTGTTACTCTTTGAATGTACCTTATTGAGTCGGTGTACTGGGGTCTGTGTTTATTCTGTGTTTATCCCACTAAATTCGCAATATTTAAAACTGTCACATTCTTTTAAGAAGACTTTTTGTTTGAAATAATGTCTAATGTATTCAGAGTTGAAAACATCTTTAAATGGGTTTGTGATAAGCACACGAGGGAATACAAATATATGAGTTCTGCTGTTAATGTTATTTATTATTTGTAGTGTGGCAGCACTGGTGATTCACTAATGTGCTAGGAGGTGTATAAACACAGAATTGAAGCATCCCAAAGAATCTGTAACTCTCTCATTCCTCCCTTGCTGATCCCAGTATGACTTGCTGGAATGACAGTTTGCTAGATGGAATCAATACCCAAAATGTTGCTTTTCCTAAATTGAAGGCCTGAAGCTTTTCTGGAGGTATTAAATATCTCAATTTCTCTATTTTAACCATGAATATGTTCATTTTTAAGGGGGGCTCTCAAAATTAGATTCTTAAAGCGTGAGACTTGACTGTCTTGAATATTAATACAGAGGGACTAATCCTCTGAACTGTCCTGTGCTTGTGACCTCCGTGCAGCTGCTCCTGTATGTGACAGCCACGAATTTGTCTGAGACCAGCTGGACATCTCAAGAGCTAAAAGCAGCAGCCCTTCAGCCTGGGCTGAAGTTTGGGAGCAAAGTTTTTAGGAGGCTTCAGTCTTTTCTGGCCTGGGGTCAACACAACAGTTGTAAGATGTTAACTAGAGGGTTACTCTGGTGCCTGCCCAGATCATTTTTCCCTTGTTGCTACTCTCTGCTTCCACTGTGCTGCTATGGAGGTGAAGGAAGAAAGGGAGCTGGTCTGAGAGCAGCTCTAGCAGCATGCGCGTGTCACCATCTCTGCCAACTTAAGACATAGAAAAGCTCTATTTTTAACTCAAAGGTGATGTCATTTTCACCCTTGCATGCTGGCAGAATGGCAATGCAGGAAAGGGAAGGGGGTTCTTTGTCATAGAATCACAGAATGGTTTGGGTTGGAAGGGACCTCCAAAGATCGTCTAGTCCAACCCCACTGCCATGGGCAGGGACATCTTTCACTACATCAGGTTGCTCAAAGCCCCATCCAACCTGACCTTAAACATGTCCAATGATGGGGCATCCGCAACTTCTCTGGGCAACCTGTTCCAGTGTCTCACCACCCTCATTATAAAAAATTTCTTCCTTATGTCCAATCTAAATCTAACCTCTTTTAGTTTAAAACCATTGCCCCTTGTCCTGTCACTACAGGCCTTGGTAAGAAGTGTCTCTCCATATTTCTTATAAGACCCCTTTATATATTGAGAGGCCGTAGTGAGGTCTCCCCAGAGCCTTCTCTTCTCCAGGCTGAACAACCCCACCTCTATCAGTCTTTCTTCATAGGAGAGGTGTTCCATCCCTCTGATCATTTTTGTGGCCCTCCTCTGGATCTGCTGGAAGCTGTACTTCCAGAGCTGGATGCAGTACTCCAGGTGGGGTCTCACCAGAGTGGAGTAGAGGGGGAGAATCACCTCCCTCGACCTCCTGACCATGCTCCTTTTTATGCAGCCCAGGATACAGTTGGCTTTCTGGGCTGCGAGTGTGCATTACTGGCTTGTGTCCAAGTTTTAATCCACGAGGATCCCCAAGTCCTTCTTCACAGGGCTGCTTTCAATCAGTTCACCCCCTAGTCTGTAATGGTACTGAGGATTGCCCCGACCTAGGTGCAGGACCTTGCACTTGGCCTTGTTGAACTTCATGAGGTTTATATCAGGAAAACTCAGCTGTCAGGGAGCTGTGCTTGTTCTGCAATGTAGCTTAAGAGCTGCATTCACTGTAGCCTGCCAGGATTTCCCCTATTCCTTCTTTCCACTTAGGATTTCTCACTGTCTTTCAAAGCCCAGGTGATCTGAGTGTCAGAGTGGCGGTGTAAGCAAATTTGTGCCTGATGCTCAAAGGTTGTAACCAGAAAAGTGATGCGTGTAATCTCCACCCGCAGGGAGAGCAGAAGAAGAGGCTGTCCAGGCTGAACTTTCACTGCAACACTCACAACTAGCAACTTGTATTTGTTTTTCAAATTGAAATGAAGGATGCTTATTCCTAGAACTTATTTTAACAAAGAAAATAGCAGAACAATGTAATTCTGGGGAGAGAGAGGTGAGAAAAGTGACAGGATACCTACCTTGCCAGTAGACCTTGGTGCTTTGATTGTCCTCTGATGAAAGCCTTTCTCTTTCTCCTGCTGCTTCTTTACTGCTTGTTGCTGATACATCCGTGTAATATGATGTGGGATGCACGGTTGTGTCCTGAAAGAAGTGTAGGCTTCCAAAAGCTAACTGCTTTGAGTGCAATGTTGTGCAGGTGTTCCTAGGGTATTTCTGGTTCTGGAGCTAGTTTGGTTAATGCTACCTCTGTGTATCACAGTTTGGACATGCCCAGAATTATCAACTTAGCACTTGTCAGAGAAAAGATGGTTGGTTGCTTTTCTTCTGCTGCAATTTTCTAGGGAGAGAAGACGGAAGGACTGAGGTAGTGGTGCAATCTACTCAGTGGTGCAATCTACATGAGGCTGTCTGCAAGTACTGTTTTTCACAACCCCTATTTTCCCCAGAACCTAAACATTTCTGCTGAAATATTAAAATTATGGGAAGAAATCTTCCTCTGTTAAAAAAAAAAAGGGGAGAAAAAAAGGAAAAAGCACGGAGGTCAACCAGCTCCAATGTAAACTCCCCCCTTCTCTCTTCACCTGCTGGATGTTTATGATAAATTGAGTGCATCTTATCTGTGACTTGCTTACATAATGAGGTTGGTCTTTATTATCACATTGCTGCTCTTTCTAGAAGGAGAAAGAGTGAGCTTAGGTTTTAGATCTTTTGTTATTACAGGAAAATATGCAACTAAGTCATGTTCTCCTCATAGGATTCTCAAAGCTTTTCCATTTGATCCTTTTTACTATTTTAAGACGAGAGTGTTTGGAAATGTCTATGCTTTTTTATTTTATTTTTTATTGCTCTGATGCTTTAATAATGCACGTTGTACAACTGTGTTGGATGCATGATTGATACTATCCCTACCTGCCTAGAAAGATAATGATAAAATATCTTAGGGAGTATTTTCTCCAAGTGATGCATACATGGAATTCCCATTGCTGTTAATGTGAGTTGTGCAGATCCACCCAATGAGTGAAGACAAGGTGGAAGATGTGGGCTTATGTCTTTCATGGCAGGCAGACTTCTAAGTGGCAGGCAGGTTTCTCTGAATTTAACAGAAAGCCCTGTTAAAAAATGCCAGTTCTGTATGATATGCAGATATATTGCCATTAAATTTTATGCCCAAATCTTAGAGCTGTAGCTGATCTTACTAAAGAAACAGGCTTCTATTAAATATCTTCCACTAACTAGTTTCCATAATTCCAGCATGATGGCTGCAACTCAACAAAGGATTTTAATAAATTGGTATAAGCTGAAAATGAGGAAAGATGAAATTCAAAACATACCCCAAAATGATTCTTTCTGAAGGAAGCAATGAGGATGAATTGAACACCCAAGGCAATATTGAAAAGGCCCTGAATCAACATTCCTTCCTTATTTTCTTTTGCCAGCAAGAATCTAGTGTGAACATGTGTGCAGCTTGGCATGTTGGCTGGGGTCCAATGTTTGCACTTACAACATCTGGCACAAATTCTCTACAAGTGAAGAGACAGGTTTTGTCATTCTGTCACCTACTGTCCATGAGCTTCATTACCAACAGTGGGATTGTTGCATTGGTCAGATAAAGGAAACCACACAGATTTTGAGCAGTTCTGGAGAATTTCACAGTTTACAACATTACAATGGGCATACCATTTTACAGTTGTTATTGCTTTTCCTGAGGTGGTGTTGAACTCTTGGTCAGCATTCAGTCATGACTGGATGAAAGTCTTGACAGGTTCTCGGAGCTATTTTTAAAAGCTAGACATGCCAAAATGTTTAATATTAAGATATTTGGTTATATTTAGAAACCTTAAAAAAAGTGCTTTGATTTTCATGTCTGACACTCAGCTGCCCTTCAAGTTAGAAGAGCCAAAGCTGTCTATTAAAATTGTCTTTTAAAATTGTTCTGGTAAAGAGGACAGAAATGCCGAGGCCTTGAACACATTCTTACAAAAGAACACGTTATGGGAAATCCTGCCACAACCATGGCAGGTCAGATCAACACTAAGGAAAAACATCTGCCAACTGAGAAATATTGTGTCATAAATACCTGTTGGATTCTACTCTTCAAAGCTGCTGGAGAATTAAGATTTATTAATACAGAGCTCCAGGCCCTAAATTGGATGTAATTGTGCTTTTGCAGACCTTGCTGCGAGGGCTGAAGGAGTTCACTGAGGCCGAGAGGATTCTGTGGCTATGCTTGCCCCAGTAGACGGAGGACAGCCAGGGCGGGGGCTTGAGTGCCAGACCACAAGTGTCCATGGTGTTTGGTTATTAGCACTTGTCCTTGGCACAATTCAGGCTTGTGCCAAATAGCATTTTCCAAGACAAAGCCTTGGCATGTTTTGGAGAATAACACAAGTTAGGGGCTGCTCTCAGTAGGCAGGTTGGATTAGACTACATTGTTTTGGGGCGGAAGAAAGAGAGTTTAGCCAGATGGCCATGAGCCATTATGACATTTGCCTTTAGGGTTCCCTAGTCTGTTTTATTTATCAGGGTAGACATCACCTGTAAAATCTCATATGTTTGTAGCAGTGGGATGCCTGTTAGTAACTAAGCCAAATATATCCTGATTCCTTTGAAGCTTTTACATGCATTGACCCAAATCACTCATTTTTTCAAGGACTTTGTAAAAAAAATCCAACATATGAATTAAATCAATTTGAGATCTCATCTCTCAAGTGTTCAGCTGATAGTCTGTCATCTAATCCTGGTTGCTCTCTTTCCCAGGGCACCTTGGAGACACACAGGATCTTGCTCCAGGCTAAATTAATTATTCTAGTGACGGTGGCAGCTGCATGATCCCAGCTGCCTTCTTTTCTGGCCACATGATAGCAGTAGGGCTCCAAGAAAAAGGGCCACAGGCTCCATGTATTAATCTAGTAGTGGGGACCCACTCCTGACTGTACTTGTGCTTGAGTCAACCCTTGAATATGCACAGTATGGTACATGGGAGGTCCATGTATAAGTTCCAGAAAGCACTGGGCCTATTGCATGTACGATTAGGTCTACCTACATTATGTCTGCTGATATTTGCAGAGAAAGAAGTGGCCCATTCAGCCAGAAAAGCTGTGTGCCATTGTTGTACAACATGTCCTTGACTACTGTCCAAGTGCCCTTTTGTTCCTTTTGAGCTCATTAACTCAAGAGCAAATATTTGACTCTAGGGTGTCTGGGTCTTTCAGTCTTTCCTGTGTGACCCATCATTTGGACCAGAGAGATGGAGATTTGACCCTCAAAGAGTTAATTCACAGAACTTCCTAATTTAATACATGTGTAAGCACCTAATTCCAAACTGATGCTCAGCTATTGCCTAACCCTGTTTGTGCCCTGGGAGCCTTGGCATGAGACTTCAGCCAGAGAATTCCTAGTGGTCGTCATTTCTATTGCTTGGCGTCATCCCTTTCAAGCAGGGCACCTGAAAACGCCAAACCGCTCAGTGCCTAAACCATAGCAAGATTCACAAACCATGGGTGTGTTTTTCTGATCTTCTTGGCAAGTCCTGATATAATAAAATATTTCAGGATGTCTTTACCAGCTTGGGTCACAAACAAAACCCAATGACCCATCTCAAATGCTCAACAGCCCAGTGCATGGAGCACTCATGCATAATACAGAGGCTCATTTTGTTCTCTCACTTGCTTTGGAACACAGATTTGAAGCCACATCTTACCCTCCCAACAGAAAATCTTCTACCACATCAACAATTCACTGGCTATCACACAATAGCATGCTCTAAGATGAATCCCTCATCCCCTCTCAGTGAAACTAATCTACTTAATATAAAATACTTAAAATATTAATAGTAAATATTCAGACTCTATAGCTTAATGACTATGGCTGTTGCCTGGAAGACTGAGTTTCTAATCACTGCCCTAATGAATAAACATCTGAGATTTACAGATAGTGCACAACACCAAAGTAAAAGTACTCCTTTCAGAGTAGGGTGCATTATCTGTGGTTATTTAGCCAAGAAATTATTACAGCTTCCTTCAGCTCCACAGGGGCAAATTTTGACTGGAGAGACCCCTGTCTCTGGGAGGAAATTATACTTGCAGTGCAGAGATACCATAGTGATAGCATTCTATACAGAAATAAAAAAGAGGCTAAGATAAATTCTTTAACCTAGTCTCAGTATTGTTGTAGCCTACAGGAAAGATCTTCAACCAAAATTGCAAAGTTAGACTGACAGTGGTGCTTTTGGATGATTGCTCCTATTCATCAGACTTCCAGTCCTTAGTGAAATCAGGATGAAGAGTTTTTTCTGTAGTGTAGGCTTAGAAAAAAAAAATGTTGTCCTATTCATTTATTATCAAATTTGAACAGTTTGCTTTTGAAATGCTAAGAGTTACCCCAGCTGAACTCTCCTTTTTAGGGAGTAACTAGTTCAGATTGCCTTCCATGGGACTCTAAAATCAATACAGAGAATGAAAGATAGATGGGAAAATGTGCATTAATCCATTAATTTAATAATCTTCAAGTCATTATGCTAAAAAAATCAAGATCCTGATAAATTGGACTTTTTTCTTTTCTCCTACGACCCACTTAGAAATCCAGAAGTCATAAAGTTTTGCCTTGTCGCAAGCTATAAGTTATGGTGGCACAGCAATATTTTTTACTGTCCAGATAAAAAAGGAAATTACTAACTCCATCCTTGCCTGGTGATGCAGTTAGCTGCCTGAGGTCTCAGTGGTTTCACTTCATTTAACATGAGGAAGTATAAAACTGACATATAAAAATTCCCTTGAGCGATCATTCATAATTGTAAAAAAAACTTTCTGTAAGGTTTTCTGATCTATCCACACATAGATTTTTATGCAGAGAGCATCTTTTTTTTACAAACAAAAGGTTCTTTCACATTTGTTACACGGCTTTCCGTTTCAGTTTTCCTTTGTTTTTATTTTGATACTATATTTAAATTTATCCTCTACACCCATTCTTTGTAGTCTCTGAGATGACCAAATGTTGAGATTTTGAGAATCTTCTGTCTTCTCCAGATACTGCTGGAGTTGTTAACTTTGGTAATGGGTTTTCTTTATTTTTTTTCAATAAGATCATCCAGACATTTTAGCAAAGTTACCATTGCTGTTATTTTACGAATCCAGTCTCCCAGATTCAGTGAGAGAGAAGACTTCGGGGCTGTTCAGAAGGAATTCTTGTAAACAGACCACACAAATTTCCCAATCTGTAATTATGGAGCTTACAAGCCTCATGCTTTGAATATTTAATTTCTCCAGGTAGGCTATATTTATAGAAAATGTTGATCATACCATGGTGGTTGGAGTTCAATCATCAAAATCTCGGCTTTTAAGTAGGAAAAAAAATTCTCCCTTCACGGCTGTATAGAAGAAGCTGGAAAATGGGACCCCAGAAGGCTTAAGATAGAAAAGTGAGTCATGAGACATAAAAAAGTTAAAAATATAAGTCTATTGATTTTTATAGCAACCTCTTAGCTCTTTGATGTCTGCCTGAAAATCTATGAACAGTTGTCACAGAGAGACCTTGCTGATGGCATCCAGTGCCTCTGAGCTTCTAAGTTTGGCAGGAAGAGCCTCTGAATTCAATGTCACGGTAGCAGGTTAGTTCATCTCATCCCTTTCTATATTTGTGGCTTCCATGGAAGAAAAATTCATCTGCACAGGACCTGAGTGAATGAATGTAGCATATGCCACTGTTACCATTTAGGATATGATAGACTGTACGTCTTTTTAATTTTCTAGAAGTTAAATGTTGGTTACTCGGGCAGTCAGTGCAAGACAAAGGAACCTGCTAAAGATAATTCAACCCACCTGCACTAGACACCTGCCTTAGACTGGGATGAATTACCCTTGAGAGTCGGCCACCCTTCCTCACTGGCTGTTACTGGAACCAGGACAACTAGGTCAGGCAAGCTGTATCTCTTTTAGGTGCTTCATGTCAGGTGAGAGCCCTAATTACGGGCCATTAAGCTTTATCCACCGGTAATCACAGTAGAAGGAAATTCGTCATGTGACTTCTGTGAAGCTAAATGCACAATGTCATCACTTGACCGCCTAATTCCAAGTCCCTGTGCCAGCATATGGGGCACTATGGGTATCAAAGGACAGTTTTGTTCCATAGGACAAAATGGTATCTTTTTCCTTATTCAGAAACAAATGATTATTTTCAATTGAAATCTTCCAGTAAATCCTAGATTGTCAGGCTGAAGTAGGTACTGGCTAGGAAGCTGCCAGCCCGCAGGGTGAAACTGGACCACATTATAAGCAAATGAAAGCAAAGTCTTGCAAAGAGAGGTGCCAGGTAACCTTGGGGTGGGATGCCTGTCAGCTCCACCTGCAGATAACAAATACAAAAAGCACACAAAAGACCTACTAACATTGATTATCTGTTTCAGGTGTTTGAGTGGGTGGCTTGCAAATGCATGATATGACGATAACTTATATAAAAATCTCTACATACATTGTTGCAAGCATGATACGATATCCAGAGATCATATTTAATGAAGTACCATATATTTTCTTAGGAAGCTTTTTTGTCTCAGGAGATGATAAAATACTCAAGGTCTTACAGATGGTTGCCATTCAGAGAAGCAATTGATAATCGACTGCATTTAGTTACCAAGGACAATCAAAGCTGTGTTTTCCTGAATTGATAGGCACCAAACAGAAAGAGAACAGCTCTTTGCTCATAGCTTCAAGCCCCATTCACACTGTGCTTGCTGTTTCCTTGAGTTTTATTTCAAGTGTTGGTTCTAGCTGTAACCTTGGCATTTCTAACGCGGTCGTGAGAGTGCTGGGTGTGTGTGACAGCTTGTGCCTCCCACTGCTATTTCTGTAGCAGTAATCAAACCTCTCTATGTTATGGATGTGGGAAATATCTTTTGTGCCTGTAAATCCTTAGCACTTGCATTGACCATAGAGGTGGGAACTGGATGGGTTCCACACCTACTGCAACTTGCACTCACATAAATGTTTTCAGGTCTGGGATTTCACTGTCTTTATACACATACATACGCATACTTCGCATGTGCCTGGATTGTAATATTTGAGACAATGCCCCTCCAAACTTCTTCCATGTCCCTATATGCTTTCCCCATGGTAAAGATTAAGATTTTACTCCTGTTGTATAAAATGAAAAAGTTTTCACTAAATGAACTGTATCTTTAAAATTGGATTAAAAATAAAATGATCAGTGGTGGAACATAGCTGCCAGATTCTTCCTGTCAGCTACAGATTATGTGGCATAGCCTGGCGGGCGCCAGGCCCTAGGAGTCTGGGTTCTGCCTGTTTCATTAAGCAGTATGAAGCCGGCTGTCAGCTATTAACATGCAGAATATTAGCAGCACCATACCTGTCAAAGAGGAAAAAAAGGCCTCCATACAGCTATATCACTGTAATCCATTCATCAGTTTATTGAACTGAAGCTTGATAGGGGGTTTCTCAAATGCATGTGATGCCCCATGCTGTTAAGAGTTTTGTATTTTGATCTCAGATTATGCTGAAAGATTTGTGCTAGCTCCCTTTTGGTTATGTATCTGAAGTTGTTCAAAGGCAAAAGTTATTTCTTCCAGAGCTGAGTGTAATTTGCACTCACCATGTTGCCCCAGAGACACCCGTTTCATGGTTTGGGGCATTGGAGGTGGATAGAAACTCATCCTTCTATTTTGCTGAGTGTGCCACCAGAGGCATCCCCTGCACTCCTGTGGCTCTCCTGCTGTTGGCTTTCAAATCTGGTCCTTGGCCACTTTGTGTCTGGCCACAGTGCAATGAAATCTGGCTACAGCGAAGCTGAGGAATGAAGCCAAGATGTGGATTAGGGAGGTTCCAGTTGATGACAGCCTGTTGTACGTGCTTTACAGAGGTGAGATGGTTTTATGATAAGTAAGGTTTGTATCTGAGAATTAAATGAAATGTGCAAGAGCGAAGATATACTTTGGTATCTTTCTGAAAGCTTTGGTGCCATTCAGCTACGAATCCCCCCTCCCCAGCCCCCCTCCATCTCTGTCCTTTGTAAACTGTTGGCTGAAGATCCTAGAGCTCTCGAGAGGTCTTGGCAGAGGTTAAAGCTGCTTGAATGCCTGGTCAGATTTCCGTGTGGAAATCTGGAAGCTTGGCAAGGGACAGTTTTGTGAATATTCTCTTTGTTCACTCCATTTAATGACCCAGAACACAGTAGCACCATAAATGCATAGAGGTCATGCAAAAGTGTCTTTATGTAGCCTCAGAGTTCAAATTTCTTGTCTTCTATGTCCATGGCTCACATCTGTGGTTCTCACCCACTGTGTCCTGGTGCTTGGACAGTGATCTGTCCCCTTTGAGAGACAGTAAATGTAATTATCAGCCTTGCTGAACCACAGTACATAGCTGACAGCTCTCTTCTGGCCCTAATGTAGTTCATTAGAAAACAGGAAATTTACTCAGGAATCCTAAAATGCGGGAAGTTGGGTCTTACATATTATACTAAATAATATATGCCTGGCTTTTCATATTTTGTTCAAAAATGCTTCAGTGTCCTTTCCAATACTGACTTAAAAGTATGTAAGATTGCCTTATTAGCAAAACAGCAAAAACTATTGATAAAACCAGACAGCTATCATGGGGGAGATCCTTATGGCTCATGCTAGTAGAATATAGACTCAACATTTCCTTCAGGCTCTTGAAACTGAAATATTTACTTGTAATTGATGGTGCTATCAACCCCTGGTAAGATTTTGGTTGGTCTAAAAGGCTGACCCTCATTTTATACTATAAATTGCAGGTTTGCTGGGTTATAAGTCTTAGCTTTTGTGTTATTAATCTACATTCTGTAAACTTTATTTACTATGTCAACATGTTTTTCAATCTTAACTTTTATTTTTCTCATGTAGTTTTATTCCCAATAATTTGGAGAATTGTATATTTAAGGATATACAGAATCTATATACATATGGTTCTATAGCCAGGGAGCTGGATTTGCTAAATGCTTGTTAAAATCTGCCATTTTTCTTAGTAAGGTCTGAGGATTTTGTAACATTCCTGCACAGCAAACATAGACTTTGAGCAAGAAACTGTCTGAAAACCTGATATACAAGTGAGTGAAACTTGAGTCCCTCCAAAAAGTGGCCTCCAAAAATTTCCCCAAGATGTCTGACAGGAACACTGTAATGAAAATCATCAGATTTGGCATTTGTGACATCTTACCTTTGTGGGATACCAAAGAGAGCCACTGAAACACAATTTTTCCAAAGTAAAGAATGCATCCACTGAAAGGTTTTTTAGAAGAAAATTTCCTTTCGTCTTTATTTTGAAACTCATTATTTTCCAGGATATGATGTTTCCTGACAAGTAGCTGAGATGCTGTGATAATATGACAACAGTAGTCCAATGTTCTGGCAAACTAGCAAAAGCAAAGATGAAAAGATGTCAAAAATTAAGCCCAATTGTAAAGCGAATTTCCACATTTTTGTTCTACAATATAGGCACAAAGTTTTATCAAAAGGAAGAAGAAGGCCCATGTTGTTAAGATATAGACTAAAGAGACCAGAGTTCTCCCACAAACCAACTTATGTGTTTAAAAACTAATCTACTGACCCTTAAAAAACTATATCTTAAGCTATTTAGAGGAACAGTACTTGTTTCACTTGTACTTGGGTTTACATGTCAGATAATCAGTAAGAAGAAAACTAAATATTGGAGTTTGGACCGTCTGCGAGGTGACCGCATGGAGGACAAAGAGTCAGCCACTAGAGCCACTTACCATCAGTCTACCTCATGTGAGATTTTGATGTTGAATCCCCCAGAACCGCAATTCTTGGTGTGAGTTCTGGCCTGAATGGAGTTAGAACCAGTCTTTGTTAAACTATAAATTTACACATTTGGAGAAGCTGTTTTGTTGTGTGAATATAAACACTCATGAAAGGGACTGTGTGGTGGGTCTGACCTTTTATAATATGAGGAATGGGCAGACCTCAGCATCTTGTGCAGCTAAATATAGGGGGACTTCCACCTCATTTCTAGATTCGGAAATCACATTCAGGTTCAGCTAGACAGGAAAATGTTTAGATTTGCCCATATTTAGTGTAAATATTTCTGTGTAATTTTATGTACCTTGGCCTTCATCAGCATTTCTATCTATGTACATGCCTCACCTAAAGATTTTTCTGTTTCAAAGCAAGCCAGAGCAAATCACTGCAAGGGTATCTCTGTGACAACTGTACACAAAGTCCACAAATTAGAAACCTTTTTAAGAAGAAAAGTAACCTGAACAGGAGTTTCTGTGCAGAGGGATTTTTTATTACTCTTAATGTCCAAAGGCAGTAGTTCACATTATGAACTAATGGCCTGTGAAATGTCATTTAAAAATAAAAAATGTGTTTGAGTCAGAGGAATAACAACATCTTTGACTGTCCTATGTTTTTTCCCCGATGTTTTGAAAGTCATTTAATTTTTTCTTCTATTTTTTTTTAGAAAGATACTTGATCTCAGGCTAAAAAAGGACAGAATTAATTACAGACCATAGCTTTTTTGTCTCAATTTGCACAATTTTGACAACAGTGCTTTAAATGCAGGGACACTAGCACAGCTTAATTGAAATTCTGATGATGTTTTTTGCACTAATTGATACCCATGTTGGCAGACTGAGCTCAGCGACCCAGGAATGAATGGACAGGAAGAATGAGACTATCAGCTTAGCCTTGCAGGTGGTCTTTCCTGATCAAGATTAAAGAACATTGGCAAGGCACTGCAGGAGACCCAGCACCATTGATACCCTATGCTATTCTCATTTCGTATTTAAGCACAGGATTTCAGTGTTCAGGCTGAGATTTTCAGTCTGACTCCATTTGCAGTAGTAATAATAATAATAATACCTAAAAAAGACTGAGAAATGACTTGATTACACTGTGTAAGGAGGTTGGCAAGGAGAAAATACCAGGAACAAAAGAGGCCTTTAATCTGGCAGAAAAAAGGATAAGTGAGAACTAATGATTTGGCTTGGATTTAGCATGAATTCAGATTAGTATGAGATACAGATTAATAACGGGGTAGAAGTAGGGTGTTAATAAGCTCTGGAACAAACTTCCAAGGATATGTTAAATTCTGCATCCTTCGAAGTCCTCAGGTAGCTGTCTAACACAGGGTCTTGGGCTCAGCACAAATAAAAGTGGCAGGATATACCATGGCCTACAATATACAGGAGATCAGACTAGTCAGTTCTGTCCCTTAAAGGCTATTAATCCTGTTAATACTTACTTCTTACATAGTGTTTTCATCAGAGAATTTAAGAAAGCAGATCAGTATCAGTATTCCCATTGTACAGATACAGGGACTGTATCTCAGGGAGGTTAAATCACTTGTCATAAGACATTTAAGAAGCCAATGGCAGAAAGAGTCATACACAGCCTGTTTGTCAAATTCTGCCTTGTAAACTGGACACAGTTACCTGTGGAAAAAACCTCACAGATACAGTTAATTTCATGTCATATTTAAAAACAAAGGAAGGGAATAATATTTGGCAATTGAAAACAAAAAATAACAGAACATTAGATTAAACTAGCATAATGATCTCTTCTCCCAGTACCTCTAGGATGCACATAGGACTCTCTTAAGGGTAAGTTAGTAGGTGAAGAAATATAGCCCAAACCTTATTTCAGTAACATCAGAAGCCTCCCTATAGAAAGCCATTTTTGAAGGCAATCTTATCCCATTTGGCAAATGTTTGCATGAGGAACTTCTATTTATTTTTTAAATTAAAGAACATAACAATAAGTGGCCTAGGGTTAGGGCGGCAACTGCAGCAGTTTACCTTGATAGGAAGAGGCTTTGTTGGAACTGCAGGGCTGAAAAAGCTGACAGGGCACTTAATCTGGCTTTGTGATAATTGAAAATGAGATGCCCTATTGGCCTGGGACGTGCATTTGGTTTTTACGGAGCTGCACCAAATCAGATCTTAAGGTGGAACCTATAAATGGCTTTTGTACATCTGTGCCAGACTATTTCTTGCTGCTTTTCATTTCATAAGATAGAGCAAGTACTACTATAAACCCCGTCCTGAAACCTGGCAAATTTCTATTGATGACAGACTATACAAGAACGTATGTAAACAGAGGGGGACAAGATAATAAAAAAATACATAAGCATTTTGAAATGTTGCAATATTGTTGTTTATATTAAGTTAAATATCTCTATTGCATAGCATAGACAACTGCCAAGATTTTGTGCATGACAGGCTGTGCCAACATTTAAATTCAGATGCTCCAAAATCCTGGGAGGAGAAGGAAAAAAAAAGACATTTTAAATGAATAGATAGTACAGCCCGTCCTCCATAACATAGTGAAATATTCTCTAGTAACTAAATGTGATCAGCTAGCAGTTCTGAATGCACTATCACATTCATCACTGATGTTTATTAATATTATATTTCTAGGGCAATAAATCCAGGTTATTGTTAAAATGATATTGTTCGCATGAACTAAGGTTCATTGACCTAGAATTAGGTTTAAGAATAAGCTCTTTTCCTAAGACTGAGTGTCTTGCACACACGTAGGCTGATGTACATTTTCACAAAGGTGCATTGGTATAAATTTGAATTTAAATCTCTCCACTGTACCTGCTGATCATAGATAGCTGCACTCTTTTTAAACACAATTAAATCCCATTGTTATCAATTGTCTGCAGCTTGAAGAGCTCACAGTAAGGCACAGCACTTTCAGAGCTGAACAGATACTACTTCTGCTTAGTTTGCTTTTTCTGGCAGGTTGGGGATGGTCACAGTGCAGGGTTTGGTTTGCTCCTGGGTCCACATGTGTCAGCAGAAGGGTGAGCTTGAGACACCATTAGAAGTGTCACTGGCAGGAGAAGAGGAAACTGGGAGTGGGTTTTGACTAGCTGCAGTCCTCCCCATAGGATCTAAGGGAGGCAGGATGAAATGAGAGCTTGTAGTTCTCCTACAGCCTTGTTTGAAGAGCTAGGTCATTCGTCTGAAGGGCTGGTCAGCTGGGCATTTGCCCATGATATAAAGCGGGGGATAAGAGAAAGAAGGAAGTTCTAGAGGAATATAGTCCAGATTTAGAAAGTTTCTTGAGTGTTCATATTCTGTAGTTTGTATGCTGCAGTTAAGCTTATCTTGTAGGACAATAGCAATGTGATTAAGTCACGTGAATATTTGATTACAATTAGAATGGATTCATTCTACTTTTCATGTTTGAAAAATGCTGCTGCCTTTCTTTCTTGTGGGTGGGTGCTGTTTTCATTTAAATTTAGAAGGTGCAAGAACATGCAAATGCAGCAGCACAATCGTATCATCATTTTGATTCAAAAGTCAATGGCCCTCTGAGAACCATGCAGTAGCTCAGACATCAACAGGATGGTGAACAGGAATATAAAGCATGCTGGTGGGATATTACACACGCTGAGCCTGATTCTCCTCTCATGTACGCTGTTAAAACACAGGAGTAACAGCGCTGAAATGAACGCTGTTATACCAGTGCATGTGAAGGAAGAGTCAGGTTTTCTATGTGTCAAATTCTTTGATCATCTCAGTCTGGAAAGGAGAGCCATCTAAAATGCTTTGGAAGCTACATTCACCTAAAATGCTCAGCTGAACCAGTGCTTCAAAAATGATATTTTCTTGTGTTCTTTGAAGCACTTAGTCAGCTAAATCATTTGAAATACGTTATTACAGAGGCAGTCAGTGTCACCACCAGAGCCCACGTTCCTTTAGAACATCCATTACCAACCTTGTTTTGAGTATTTTCCGTAGTAACTCAACCATTTTAATTTGCTTTGGACTGAGGCACAGCAAGTTTGCAGCCTTAGTAAATTCCCACTAAAAATGCATGAAAGTCTGTTTAGCTGGGTGTGTTTGTTTCTTTCTCAAATTTAAAAAATCAGATCAAATTTTTTGATCTTCTAGCTGACTATGTATGTAACGACATGCAAAATGTCTTTCTTATTTTGAATGTTGAGACAGAGGTTAAAATAACTAACACTATAATCCTACAATTAAAAAAAAAATTAATCCCTGAAGTAAATACATGTCTTTATCTATTATTTCCCCTACCTAGAAATCTCACAGCAACATTGTATCTACAGGTCAGCCCCAATATCCTATTCTCAGTTTTGACTTTCAAGACAAACAGCTAAAACTTGGTTTGTACCTTAACTCCACATATGAAATATTTTCTAGAGTCTTCTGAAGACACGGTGGAATTCAACCATTCCCTTTTCACAGGTGGTGAAATCTTCATGTACATCTTATAGCAAGTTAGGCATTTTCTCTGTGTTCTCTGATTTATTTTATGATCTTTTTTTAAAACAAGAAAAAAAAAAAGTCTGTGGAAAGCCCCTCAGTATGGAAGAGACTGATAACCTTCTCTCCACATGGCAGTCTTGTACTTTGGCTCACTGCTTTTTCTGTGTGCATTTTCTTTTTGAATCATGCTTTTGACATGTTTGCGATGTCTGTTGTTTACATGCTAAAAATGGTCCTGGTGTTGCAACCCGCTTTTCTGGTTCACCAGCAAACTTCCTCTCAGACTTGTGTGGTAACACCTAGAATTCCTCACTCATGAGAAACACTGCCCAGGCTGGCGGGCAGAAGAATATTGATCTGAGAACATCCACATATTCCTGGCTGGTATTATATTGCATAGTAAATAGGTTGGTTAAGGACTCCCTTCAACAGCTGTAGCCTTGTCTGGGGCCATGGTGACACCTCCTGCCCTGGCCCCCAAGTACCAGAGGGAAAGCCAAAGCCAAACCAGAGCTGAAGGTATCCCCTTGCCTCGACTGCTGTTCATATAGATGCTTGTATACTTAACTGTGGCACAGTCTTTCTTGGTGTGCTTATAATGATTACTTGATATTTTATATTAGGTATACTTAATATTATGAAAAACATTTCAGTTTGCTAAAGTTTTGCTGGATTTTAAGTACCAGGGTTGAAATTTTCCCTAATGGGGATTTGCTTCAGCAGATTTCTTTCCTTATATTCTCTTTTTCTCTGGAAATTCCTTTCAAAAAAGTTCTGGTTATTTTCAGTGAGCAGGTTCAAAAAGCAGCAGAAATACCCTTTGAACCTTGTACAAGAAAACAAAGGAAATTTCTGGCACTTTTCTCTTTGAAGAGCTCAAACATCCCTCTGCTTGGGAGCAAGGCATTTAGCAGAAAGGAGCTTTCTGTGCTCTGTTTTGTGGCTGTGCTTCTTGCCAGCCTTGTGTTTGGGCAATTCATGTGCCTTTGGAAAACTGCAGTCTGCACACTCACACGTAGTCAGCAGAGAAAGCTCAGATTTCACCAGCAACGTGGCTACCAAGGGGCCTGAGGCTCTCGCGGGGTTTGATCCCAGTTACAGCTGTGGCCACAGTGGGCAGGGCTGGGAGCTCAAAGGGTTTGTCCCCATGCGCTCTCAGGGAGACTTTGCTGAGCACGGGCAGCCTGGAGAAGGAAACTGGGACTGGGAAGGAGCCGTTTTGGATAAGGGCTCTGGAGTGGAGAGTGGGACTGGGGTCTTCAGAGAGACATGAGCAAAGCACTGGACTGAGTGCCTCCATCTGCACCAGTAGAAGAGCTGGAGCTGCTGGGACTGGCCAGGCAAATGCATAAGGGTGAGGTGAAGAAGGCATCCTGGCTTTGGATGGAAAGACTTGTAATCTTAATAAAATGTTATTTTAATGAAGTTTATTTATAGGGAACATTGGGAGCATTGATAAAAATTCTTGGACTTTGTAGTCTTGACAAACAGCACAGATGAAATCACGCCGAGTGCCAGTACTCTGCTCTTGGTCAGAGGCTTGAATACACTGAATATCTTGTAAGAGCCCCAAAAGCATTATCCTGTGCATATCTATGGGAACAAAACAACACTTGTGAAAGAACCATAATGTGGCCTGTAAAGTCTCATGCAAAATATATCTACCTTCGGAATTGCTTCGTTGACTAATACTCCTGAAACGAATGCTTTTTTTTTTTTTTAATATTTATTTTTATTTTGCAGCTCTGCACATCAGCAGCAGTATTTAGTTATTTGTCTCCTCTGACTCACTTTAGGATCACCTTATAAGATAAAACAGAAATGTGTGCTACCTTTTACCATGTCAGGATTTGGACACTTTCATTGCAATTGTTAATACACTATTGTACTGTCTGACTGTTAATAATGTTTTGCTTAATGTTTAAAGAAAGACCTTTGCAGAAATTTTTTGCTGAATTTTTAGATTCATGTATCAGGGAATTAAGCCATGGGACCAAATCCTTATTTTAGAAAGTATAGTCCCAACAAAATCCACACAACTGGATTTTTTTTTCTCCAAACAGTTTCAAATTTATCCTGAAGTGATTTCAAATAATGCAGCTTGTTTTGTTTGGAAAGTAAAATATTTAGAAAATATCATTCCTGTTCTGCTATTGATATTTCATGTACCTAAGATACTGAGATTCATTCAATCGGTAAAGAGCACTGGAATCAGTCCTTCGAGTGTTCTGCTTCTGTCTACTTTAATTTCTCTGAAATTGTTGTCTGATTAGCTGTTAAATAAGTAAATAAGTATCAAGTATTAAACGATGGGAGCCAAACTCTTGCTACTTAGAGCAGTGTGAATCCAGTGCACTCTACCCCGGGGTGATTACTCTAGGTACAGACCGATTTAAGTCAGTACAATTGTAGTTATGTATGAATATTTTGTTAGTGAGTTGTGTGTCTGTGTTCAGTGTTTGTCTATATGTATATACATATATATAAAAGCACTTTTCAGTTAGTGACTTATCTCCTACTAACTAATACTATGAGTCCAAAGTGTTCTTTTGATTGTGACCTTTAATATAATTTTTTTCAATTTGCTATTTAGCAGCTGACTTTAACATATTTCAAATAGAGCTATTTAATATAGCCCATTATAATTTTCCAACCTCATCATAATCTATTTTTCTAACAGGGTCACCTTTAACACATGATGAGATGAATGTATTTTATTAACATCTATTCTTTTTATAAGGATGTCTGATTGAAAGCTGCAATTTTTTTTTAATCCATAAGATTTAAAGAAAGAATCATATACAACTTTGAAAAATTCAAAAATGGGTTATTCTTGGATAAAAGTATACTCTCGTCTGCCAATCGTCTTCTGTCTTGAATAATATTTTGTAATCTTCTACTGACAACTGACTCTAAAAGATGTCTAATCTGTCCTTAGACATGGCATATAGCTGCAGTTTGGTGTAATATCTGTTTCTGCTGCAAAAAGCATTTAAAATACTTTCTACATAATTTAAATGAACTGTGTAGTTTCTTCATTTTTGGGAGAAAAAAAAAGGCAATTCAGAGTTCCACTGCTGGGGGCTGTCTGTTAATCTTCTTCCATTGTTTTATTTACATAGATTTATGAAATCCCAACAGAATTATATTTGTTTGTATGTAGTGCTGCTACTTTGATATGAGGAGGAAGTAGTGGCTCTGCCCCTCATACACAAATTTGTCAAAATGTTTATTCAGTTTCAGGCTCATTTGTTTAATCTTTTAGACAACAATAGGCATATAGAAAGCTGATCAACAGGACTTTTGTTTTGACCAAACTCTAAAAATATAGAATTTTTTTTTTATCTGGAAGAAGGTTTATTTCTGGTCTGCTCTGACAGAAGGGTGATAGGTTTCTATCTCTTAGTCTAATTAATACCTTTAATCTTTTTTAATGGTTAAACAGTCTCTCTTTGGTTGCAAGGCAGAGAAGAGATAAAGGCACATAAGGCTGGAGGTTAATCCTTGTATTTTATTCCTTAATTTCTGCTATAGGGATTCCCTTTCCATCATTTCTGTTTACTTTTAAGCACTCTTCAGATGCTGGGAAAAAGAGACAACAAAAAGTTTGATTAGGGCTATCACTCAAGATTAGCCGGACATTAAACTTTTTGGAATTTAATAAGAAATAATTGTTAGCTGAACAAATGCGCTAATCTGGTTCTACATCCATTTTTTATTATAATGTCTGAGAAGGAAACAAAAAATAATACTTTTATGTGGATGGTTTTGTTCGGCTAGTGCTCTCTGCCTTGCATTATTCCAGAACAGAATGTATGTGAAATGCAGTAACACAAACAATTACAGATAAAAAGTATTAGGTGGCTGGATTAGGAGAATACTGTATGCATTTTCGTTGATTTCTACTGGTGTCTTAGGTCACTTCTTTATGGAAAAAATCTAATACCAATGTTATGTTAACTTAAGTATGAAATTAAAAAGGCACAGAACATTAATGGCATTTCATTTAATATGCTGTCACCTTAGAAGTATGAGGTGAGACTTTTATTTAAGTATATTCCGAGGTGGTTTAAAGGACATTCTGAGAAAAAAACCCTCATGTAGGTTGAATTGTGGGAATTTTTACAACTTTTAGTGGTGTGGGTCAGGTTTTTGCCTTGTTGCTTCTGAAAAAAAAAAAGCCAGCCAAGGTATTTTGTCTTGATAGCCTACAAAAGTATGTCGGAGATGGATACATTGTACTTTAAAGGTTATAAGTACTACCACAGAAAGAGTTTGGTGATAAAAATCACCTTTTCTTGACTTTTCCAGTTAGAATTTTAATGTGTTTAAGTGAACTGTAGATGTGGGAGTATTCTGCTAATAAGATTAGAAGCTCTGATGTAACCCTTCCAAAGAGATTATAAGATTTAGGATTTGGGCTCAGACATGTACGTGTCCTCAAAAGGGACTTTAAAAAAAATTGGATTTGTTGTTTTTATTTTCCTTTGTATACAAAGAAATGCTCTCTTCTTCATTAAGTGGTGCTTGTATGCTAGAGAAGCTTGAATAAATGCCTTTCCGTCTGCCATTGAACTAATACGGGCTGTATTCTGAAGATGAAGTCTTTAAGTAAAAACACAAATCCAAAGACCACCAGCTAGAGATATAAAAGTTAGACAAGAGCAGATAGTAACTGTAGTTTTTATGAGTTGTTTTTACTTTGGAAAGTTATAACAGCTTTATAAAGAGTCATGCTTCTTTGTACTTGTTCGGTGCCAGCTTACAACGAAAGTAGTAAGTGCCAATATTGCCACGGTCTCTGCAATATTAGTTTTCTGTACTGCAGGGTGCAGCCTAGCTCAACCACGCTCTTGCCTGCTGGGGCCCATGTATTCCCTGTACACCCAGCAGCCATACGTCGCATAGCCATGGGGCCTGCAGCAGGTGAGCTTCCTCCTGTTCGCCTCCTCCCCGTCTCCCCCCAGCAAAGAGCCCGTTTGGTGATATGATGATTTCTGGTGGCAATACTTTGGGAGGCTGACATGATGTTGCTCCAGTCTAGGTAGCAGCCATGCAGAATAGTCAGCAGATTAATGGACGTGGCTGGGAAAGGGGGAATTTTGGGTTCTCCTTATGAATCTCTACGTGCTGCATAGGTGAAATAGGCAAATATATATAGTAATGTTGTTGGTACATAGGCAAAACAAGGTTTGAAAAGAAAGGTGGTGTCATTTGGTTGACATTTTGGAAAAAAATATGCAAGTTCTGAGGCACACAAGTCCTTCATGTCACGTTTATAAAATATCTCTGAATGGTTTATATTATGGAGATTAATAAACTAAACACTGGATTTAAAGGTTAGGATTTTAGCTGAATGTCCATAATGTATGAGGTACTTCTACAAGAGGTTTATAAAGTTGCTATACTTTGGGTCCCTCAGCTGCTTAAAATTTAAGTACATGCATAATTGCTTTCCTGAAATGGATGCAAAGTGTTCAAATCTGGCATGAACAAACCCTCAATTGTCAATTATTCTTGCTCGTATGATCCACCATGACTTAAAAACCTGAAATAATTATACTTAGTGGTGTCAAAAATTTTGCACTTCTTTTTTTGTTTGTTGGTAGGATTACTGCTAGATGGAGGAAAATAGTAGAATGACTGAAAATGTTCAGTTTTTTTCCTCTGTTTCATACTATTGATTTTCAGCTCTGCTCTAAATTATTCAAGCTGAACCGCAGTTAAGCCAGTGGATAGTATTTTAAAATAAAACTAGGAGAATGGGTTTTCATTCCCCTCCCCTCCAATTTTTGGAAGAAGAAGTAGTATTTTAGCAGAAAAGAGCAACAGGTCCAAACGGCCCAAGGGTCTCCAGTGTTAAGGGAGACTATGTAGTTCTGGGTTAGCCCAGATTTGTGGACCAAGGAATTCTTGATTTCCTGATTTAAAACAAATCACATAGTAGTTGTGTTAATGCCACAGACACTGGGAGCTCTAGGACTACTGAGTCTGAGAGGATCCTGGCCTGAAAGGGACCTCGGGGGCCAGGTTTTCCCAAAAGGCTGCAGAAATCAGGAGGATGAGGTTTGGAACCATGTTTGGGTCTCAGGTAGCTTTGTCGATGTTGGCTGCTGAAGTGCAAACCTTCACAAGCTCTGAAATGCTGTTAAAATGCAATGGGTTTGGGGGGTTTTCTAATGTGCTCTTCTTTGTAAAATTCCATGATGCAATTTGTGATGAAAAAGGTGAAAAAAGCCTGAGTCGAGAAACTCGTTAATTTGTAAGGCATTATTGTATTTTCCCCTGTGCTCGATCCACTTCCATTTGTTGTTATGTCTTATACCTCCGCAGTACAATCTCTATAGCAGGGAATGTTGGAATGAGACACCTGCTACAAGAAACACCTAATTTATTATTGGGGCAGCTAGGTACTATAGTAATACAAATAATTAGCATTAAGTGGCCTTTAATGAGGGGTTTAAAAGAGAAGAGCATATTGCCTTTATAGACTAGTTCATTAGACATGAATGTATGTTAAAAAGTCCATTTTAATTTAGTGCTTCATAAATAAGAGTGTCTTGTCACAGAGGAAAGAGGCAATGACTCTTTTCTTATACTGGCCTCACCTCATTATCAGGAAGATATTGGCAAATACAGAGAGCAGAAGAAGAGTCATGCGATGATTTCTACCCCAACCATATCCTAAGAATTGCCTTCCCAGGTATTTTTTAAAGAATGGTTTGTTGCTATTTCAAATGCGTACCTGGTCTCTGCCTCCCTAGGCAGAATCATGCTTGGGAGCTCTTACTTGATTTCTGCAATAGATCCTTTGAAGGAAAGATTTCTCATTTTTCCCTCCACAATCTTAATAGAAATAAATTAAAAATTGAAAAGGGGACTGGAAAAATAGTCTCAGTTATGGTGATAGGCTGGAAGACCTAAAACTGTATAATTTCACTGCAAGGTGATGCTGGTCTACAATATTCAGAGGGTCAGCCCTTCACAAGAAATTATTTAGTGCACTAGAATTAGGTGTAATGGCCTAAAATATAGTCTGAATATATGTAAAACTTCCTGACTGGTAAGTCTATTAGTCTTTGGAACAGTCACAAGAGAAGTGGTAGAAGCCAATGACTTGATAATTAAATATTACACTGGAAAATTTGTTATAGGAAATTATTCTGCCTCAGTTTGGGAATAAACCAGGTTACCTAATAAGACTTCTGAATCTGTAGAATAACCATTCACAAGATAAATTTCTTTTACAATAAAGGAAATATCTTTTCTCTAGGCAGCTTTGGAACAATTGCTGGCTCTCTTTTGCTGATACTCTTGGGATCAAAGGCATCTCATGTGTTACCACAACATTAACATTAGTGTTTGTTAGTCTTTGTAAGTTAACTGTCAATTGTACAAAAAGACCTAATAAATATCACCTACCATCACATCATTAGGGCAGTGAATTCACAGCCAATTCTGATCTAAATTTGTAAGCTAAATATCAAACATGTTAATTAGATATGAGGAAAAGAAAGGACCACTATAGAAATTTTTTTTGTTGATTGAAACAAACATGAAGTATCTCAATGAAAGGAAGGCAGCTAGAGCAAAATTTCCATTCATAAACATACATCCACTATTTTGCTATCTTCTTTATCTACAGGGTATTTTGAAAATGAATTAGATACTGAAGCAATTAAGCCATAATGCAGTATTTTCTGAACTACTCATCGAGTAATCCCAGTCTTAAACAGATAATTGTCAATAACACAATAAACATTTATAGCCTGTGTGTGCCCCTTATGAGAAGTGCTTTCCTGTTGCTATGTTGGCTTTCCAGGGAAAGTGTGCTGTGCCCAAATCCTATTGTATAAATTGTCCTTTACTACAGATGCTTTATGCATAAAAATAAACACCCAAATTTTATCCAGAAGGCCCTTTTGAGTTCTGGAGAAGCACCATTTTTATATTTTACTCATATAAACTAATTTCTGTTTTCCCCATAGCTCAGATTCTGCTTGAAAGCTAGAAACATTGTGATCCTGCTTCATTTTTAGGAAGTGTCTATTCTGAAAAATAACATACCGTAAGATAGCTCTGAGTGACACTGTTGTGCTCCCCTTGAGTCAAATTCTCTCACATAAATCTGGTTGTCAATTTTGTTATTGTGAAAGTCTTGAGTTTTTGACTGCATCTACTTGTTTGTTATGGAATGCGAACAACAAAGTACAGGGATGAAGTTTTATTAAAGGAAGAATTTAAAATAGACATGGTTTGATAAATGTAGAAGACATACGTGTTTTTTAGGAATATGACCTCAGGGATTTTCTGTCTTTTCTTTCAGCTTATAGCACCAATAATATTTTAGAAAAGAAAAGACCCTTTCTCAAAGTCACCAGGCCACACCATCATTTTTCAACATTGTTTTCATCTCAGCTTCCTTTCTGAAGAAAACTTCTTTCATTATAGTGTCCACCGGTGTGTGTAAGGAAGGTCACAAGGCCAGCTGTAGTTACAAACCGTAACAGAGACAGAAGCAGCTATGTTTGGTCAATACCAGAAGTTTTGTCGTCATCTGTTCTTCCGCCTCCCTGCAAACCATTTCTCCAATATACATACTATTCAAAATGTCTCACACAAAGAGAGATGCTCTTTCTCAAAAAGCTAATCCCTTACATCTTCAGAGTGCCAGCATAATCTCTTAAATACCAAATGTGTATTTATCCAATGTTCTGAACACAAAAAATCCTCCAGTATCTAAATTCTGAATGAATTGAGAGATCTTGCAGCTATAAACAACTCATTAGTAATATTAAACAGACTTTCTGCCCCTAAATTCTTTCTTAGTCACCTTATCCCAAATATACCCTACACAGAGTGCTGCCACTGCCATGAAGGCCAAGGTGCTGGAGGTTTGACTGCTCATGAAGGTCAGGAAGATACCTTGTCTTAGTTCACAGACATCTAGAAACCGTCAGTATGAGCATTTCAGATCTGAACAGACATGCCAGCAAAACAGGCAGAATGGTCTCTTCTTACACAATCGTAGCCTGAAAGGTTCTGGGCATCGCAGACCACTTGTTACATGGTGCAGATGACATGGACAGAGCGGTTCAACCCAGGATGGAGCTGTGACGTTTCTGAGTGGCTGTCAGAGCACCGCTGAGAGGGAACTGCAATAATCCATGTGCGAGACGCTAAAGCACGACCATGTACAGTAAAGTCCACACTGAAAGGAAAAAAAAAATGGCCATTATAATTGTCTAAGTATAATTCATACAGTGAAGCTTATCAGAAGGCATTTGTGTGCCAGTGATGAGACTACCTTTGCAAAATGTATATATTTACTTTGTAAATTAACCAGAGAATGTGTAATTTATTTCTTTTGCTACTTCTTCATTAAGCCATAGTGTTGAACTGAATTATATTTGCTATAAAGCTTGTTCAGTAATTTATTTCCAAATGTAAGGAATGCATCTCTGTTTCATACTTTAAATGGATTAAGCCTGTTACTACAACTATAGTTGATTAGGAATGCTGTCTAAAAGTCCTAATTTAAAATGGAACTAAATGTGCTGTAACTTTAAAAGGTTTGCTACCTTTTTTAAAAAAAAAGTGTTTCTTTAAAATTGATAAGCTGCTTTACCTAGAGCTTTTGTGAATAAGGAGAAGGATGAAGGCTCTGGCTTTATTTACATGTCACTATGGTAGAAATACAAACTCTAAATCACTGTCAGTCCAGCCACAAAGTGTTCTCATTAGCTTTACTAGGGAGTCAGACCTCTTCTCATGTTGCAGGGAAATCACATCAGAAGGGACCGGCTTCTCTCCCGTACTGGAGAGGATCAGAGGCAGAGGTTTTCCCTAACAGCTGACAGCTCTACAGCTGTGGCTGTGCCCGTCAAACATCTGTCTGGAACACCCTCTTATGGCTGGGTGAATGTGTCAGCTTCATAAGGTGGTGGGCCTCCTGAGGCACCCCAAAATAAAAGGAGACACTGTGATACGTTCTCTCTCTCGGCAAGCACACGTGCTGCCCCAGCGGGGCAAGAGCAGCTGCCTGCTGCTCTGGCTACGGGGGATCCTCCTTGTGTAAACGTACTCAATATAGGTACAGCCCGTTTCCCAAACGTGGTGTTGGTGAAGTAGCCATGGCGAATGTGCGGCATTAAGATTTTCTTGTTAAAAATTGGATGAGGAAGGTAGCAAATATCTGACCTTTGTGTATAGGGTGGAAAATGGAAACTGAAGCTGGGGGGGACTGGGACAGGGCAAACTCCAGCTGGCTCTGCTGGGGCCACACATGCATCCAGAGGAAACACACTCCCGCATCCTCTTCTTGGGTCAAGCCACAAGGTGACCTCTGTGTTTTTGGACCATGCACTTGGGAAAAGAAAAAAAACAACCCACCAATAGCAGCAATGTATTTCCATGAAAACGTCAAGATTTTCAGGCTGTTCAGTATTTTGGCTGAGAATCATTAGAGATGTTGCTTAATTTCATCAACAGTACCACTGATCTGATTATCAGTATGTTTCCACTTTTAGCTAATCATTTCCAGTTCTGGAACAAGCCATTTTTTAAAAGTTTAGCATTGTTCAGGAACTACTTTGCAAAAATGAAGCACTTCAAGTGCTCGCAATTTTCCATTTTCCCCAGGAGTGTTGATAAAGGCCTTCTTTTCCTGTGAGAAAGTATTTCTGTTTGAGAAACTTCAACCTAGTTTTTAATTCCCAGCATTGTTATTGAATTGCCATATGGCCTTGGGCAAGTTACTGAACATTTTCTGTATCTTGGTTTATCTATTTACTAGAGTGCTTACACAGCACAGTGCACATGTACGAACACTTCAGAAGAAAGTCAGCCCAGCCAGTGCCATACCTCTGTTCAAGTGACTACTTTTAGGGAGGAGCAGCAGAGCTGCTGCTTATCATGCTTCTGCTTGAAGAGATAGAGGGTGAGATGTGCTTTCTGTTTCTCCTCAGTCAGGATGAAAAGGGAAGGAAACAGAGGAAAAATGAGAGATGGGGCCCCTCTAATTGGATACTTAATTCCTTGGCACCTTAAGTGGAAGTTGCCTCTTACTGGCACAAGTGTCCTACCTCTGGGCAGATGCCTACTTTGTGGAGCCATCGCCTAATGCCTATGACTATACTCCAAAACTGTTATTGAATGCAGATCAAGGGGCATCCTTGGTGAGCCAAGAGAGGAGATTGGAATAACACAACTCAAAGCTAGGCAGGAAGGTGAGAGACAGTTTTAAGAAAAAGCAACTTTGGAGGTAATTCTGAGCAACAGGAGAGGAAGCAATGTCACCTACTCCTTGCGGCAGCAACTGCAGGAGATGGAAGTACAGGGAAACACAGCCACAGATATTGCCTAAGTCATGTGTTTGGGGGTTGGGGAGAATAAAAGGAGGGAAGCGGTGACTTTGAGAAAGATCCCTGCTTTGGACCCAGCTCCACCTTAGAAACATAGGGCGCTCATAGCAGCTGGCTGCTTACGACAGCGTTGGCTAACTGACTGCCAGCCTTGCTGTGGTCCGAGTCCTCATCAAATCACAGCGCAGTACATAATCAGTTTTGACTTGCAAGAAGTAAAAGAAGAAATCTCAATGAGATCTGCAGATCAAACAAGACACATAATTAACTTCGGCCCTGCTTATTCCCACTGAACCTCCCTACCATCTCTTCTCTCCCCATTAGGCCAAATTGTAATATTTGCCACTGTCCAAAGTAAGGCTTGAAGTGGTATAGCACAGTATTTAGATCGTACTGTGGAAAAATGTCCAACCATATGTTATTACTACACTCTCTTTCCAGTGCCCTTTGGATGGACAGTACAGGGAAATTAACAGCGCTTTGGCTTATAAAGTCCCAGATGAATGAACTTTAACAGTATTTATGTCAGTCTTCCTAATATCTGTGAGGGAATACACAACATTGTACATTTTTTACTATTCCCTCTCTGTTCGTAGGATAGGTTGTTGTGTCATTCTCTCTTTTAAATGGCCTGTAGTACCAGTTCCTAATACTGGAATGATCCACTCCACATGGTGGCTACTCATATGCATATCAAGCAGCAAGCGCTAACTGGGACAGGCCCACAGTGAGCACCACCGCCTCACTAGGAGGGCTGGGAAGGGGAGGCTCAGAGGAAGAGCTTAGGGGTGATTTCTGACACAAGCGAATGTGTAACTGAAGTTTATCTTTTATTTCAAAATTTAAATTCAATATGAAGATGCAGTAGCATCTGCTGTACTGCCTGGTTCTACGTGTTGAGGAGCCTTTGATGAAAACAACATCCACTCTTTGTTGAAACTATAAACAAAAATCTGCCGACTTCTTTTAGACAGGAATGTTATGCTGAATCTCAATTAATTAAAAAAAAAATTTTTATTCTGATATGCCATGGGAAAATGAATTCCTTTTCTGGCCACAGAATAGTTTGCGTGTTTTAAATAATTGGGTATGTATTTTGCTTAGTTTGAAATTTTTAATTTTATTTAAAGACACAGTTCTTCAAGGCTGAAAATAAAATGCTTCCTTTCATTTCTAATAATTTTTTTTGGAATTGCATTAGTGAGAAATGTGTTTGAAACATACAGCCAACTTTGACGTAAGAATACAGGTATGGATAAAACCTCTGGATAGTTATCATGCACTTTTACCTCCTTTTTCTTAGTAGCCCTATGACAAGAATAAAGCCAGTTTTGAAAATAGAAGTGTGACATACTGCATTTGAGATACAAAGTAACCATGTCTAATGATAGGAAGTAATGACTTTATCTTTAAGCTGTAACTTAACGTATTTCTCTTATGTACTATTCATTTTAGCACTGGTTGTTTCCAGAATGTATTAAATATTTAATATGACAATGCCCACATGATATTTATATGTAAAAGATTTAGATCTACTAATCCAAGTCCACATAAAACTGTTATCCAGAGCTGCAGCTTTCTAATTTATGTACATACATGCACACCTATATGTACAAACAGGCAACTGTTTTTTATATAGAGAGAGAGCTCTCTGATGTGCAAACCAGTAAAATATTCCACACTATTGTTGCAAAAAAAGAATTTAATAGTCAACTATTCTAAGAAATAAAAGCTCTCTAATACAGAAAACCGTACTTTTATTAGAACTGAACTGAGTCTGCTCAAATGAGATAGTTGGGTTGTTAATTAATCTCAGCAGTGGGATAAAAATTGGAGGTATTTACTCTTTTTTCACTTCTCCAGCCTTTAATCAGCTAGACTATCACCAAAGACAGAGAGTAATAAAAACAGGAAAACCTCACAAAGATTGCCCATAAAGAAGACTTGCAAGAGGAGAGCCGTCTCAATCTTGCTTATTTTAAGAAATTTTTGCTGATAGTTTTAGAAACTTTTTGCCAAGGGGAGTTAAAACTGCTGTGGACCCTCCAACAGGGACCACACCTTTGGAGATACAGATTTATATTTAGAATGTCAAGGGCCATCAAAATGTGTCCAATTAATCATAGCCTGCAGGGCCCAACCTCCATGGTACATTTTTTGCCCCACTTTGTGCCCCCAGTCCTTCTGCCTCACCAGCCCATGAGAAGGCAGCTTCAGGTGGGGACAGCCTGTGGGGAGAAGAGCCAGGGACATGTGTCTGGAGCCCAGGGCTTCTTGCTAGTCCAAGCTAGGAAAGGGTTTGAGAAACTGTGAGTAGAGACACCATTGTGCTCTATTAAAGCTCCTCATGTTCACTAGTGGTATATTTAAACTGCAAGACCTCAGAGTACTTTCCAGTTTGTGAGTCTAAATCCTGCGTCCAAATATATGTTAGAGAAAGATCCAGGAATGAACAGGTCATCTTGCTGTCTTCCCCCAAATCCTGTTTTCCATAGGAAGAAACACAGACACAAGGACCAGAAAGAAGCAATGTCATGTTTCTGAGTATGGTCCTGAATATGGACCAGGACCAGTCAGTGGATCATACCTGGGAGCTGTGCAGAGGGGCACATCTACCTTAGGAAGGTGTATCCAAACCTACTGTTGGAATATCTAAGAGGATTAATCTACTATTATGAGCCAGGGCTTATGCAACCATTTCTAGCAAGGCTGGCTTTAGCAATAGGCAAGTGGGCAGCAAAATGTCTCTGCAGCCAGACTCCTGGACAGGCAGGTTCACTTTTGGTCCTGTTCCTGCCATGGAGGAAAGTATCTAAACACATGGAACAGTGGCTGCTGCATGTGAGGGAAATCCATTTCTGCCCCTTGATCCTCATCTCTTCTTTTCTGGTGGCCATTCATTATAGCAGGGGAAAAATTCAGTTTGGTTCTGCTTACAGTAGTGGAACATGCTGCAAATATGTCCTGTTAGTGCTGGTAGGGTTCATCCAGCAAAACTTTCTTGCCCTGGTAATTGATCTGCCTTATCAGTATTTGCGTAAGACTTTGGGTTAGTTCTGTTTCATTTGTGTTAGTTGAAAAGGCAAAAGGAGGTTATAGAAAGGAAGAGAAAAGCCATTAAAAAAAGTGCAATTTAAGGGAGGAATGGGTGAGACGTGAAAACTGAGGGTCACGTTAAGAATATTCCTCTGTCTAAGGCAGAATTGGTTGGTATTTCAGCTCTCATTAATAACTTCTCATAGTGACTTCTCAGCCTCGGTCAATAGGGGAGCACTGAACTGGCTCATTTTGGGGAAAGCTCCTTCTCTCTCTGCACTTCAGTTTCTTAACAGGTAAAATGAGGGGACTTATATTCTCAAGGCACTCTTCAAAATGTGCTGGTGCAAGGAATAAGCAAGCTATTAGTACTGGAAAGTTGGCTAAAGGTTTCCCGTTGTTCATCATCACTCATCACTCATCTCCTCATCCCTCTTTCATCTAGTAGCACTCATCATTCTCACATGACAGCAGTCAGCCTCTTTTGCTGTTTATCTTTCCATCTACATGCATTTAAAAAGTAGTAAATATTGAAATTAAATACAGTGTATTAAAATAGCTGATGCATATTGCATACCTAATGGAGGCTCAGTTGCAGCACCTAGCAGAAGAGGAAAGGTGATGAGACAGGCAGTACTGGCGTCAGTTTAACTTGAGGAGGGTGCTCTGATACTACAGCAATGGCCACTGTGTAAGAAGGCTGGTTGTGACCAGGCAAAAGGTATGCAGGAGCACTCACTGGAAGTAAATGTACGTGCTGAGTAGAATAAATAACTTCGTTCTATTGTGGACAGAAATGTATACTGCTAGAAGTCCAGCGCAATACAAACATTTAACAGTCTAACACTATATAAATGTATGAGACCAGAATTAGTCCTTAGTGAAATGATAGGAAATTCCATTGGAATCATGAGGTTGCCAGGAGGTGAAGATGGGATTTGTCCTGGAGATTAAATGCGTATATATTTTTTCAAATGTTATTATTGTTCTCTTTCCTATGGGCCTGCTTCAGCAAGGAAAGGTAGAAGAGAGGTAGAAGGAAACAAGGTCACAACTTTCCTAAACACTACAAGCTATTCCAAACCAAGTAACCATGCAGTGGTCCTCAGGGATTATCTAGATTTTAGTCCCTTAGCAGATTAGTTAAAAACGTGTGTGTGTGCATGTGTACACATGTATAGAAATGTTTCTTCTAAGAACGTAAGGTCATTGTGGATTGCCTTTTACTGTATTTTCCACCGAGCTACTATGTCAATGCTTTCCAATACAAGTGACAAAATAAATTTTGCACTACTTCTTCCATCAAGAACAGACTCCCGTCCTTACATGAGTGATGCTCATCAGTACCCATGTTTGTGTTTGTGTATAAATTACAATGAATTCAATGTTAACCCCTCTTGTTTAAGACACATAAAACAACCCACCACCTCAATACTTATCTGACTTACTCCCTAATGTGCTGAAAAGTCCAGTTCCAGAAAGTTGCTTTAACAACTGTATTAACAGAGTTAAAATATCAGAAATAAATATAGAAATCCATTCAGTTTCTTCTGAGAGTGAAGGTAGCAAAGGTTTGTGTCACACAGCATGGCAACAAGACTAAGTTTGGAGTTGGGTTGTTTTATTAATTTTATATTCGTCTCATACAAAACGTATTTAAATATAATGCATCAGATGATAGTTATTTTTTTGCTGAAGTCAAAGGAAGAACCAGAGCAAAAGAAACCCAGATTCTTCTTTGTATAGTACTGATCTCCAAAAAGGGTATTTTTTCAGGTGCTTAAGTCCATCATTTAGTGCACATCCACAAAACTGCTGCTCAAAACCCACTTTTGTTTTTGCCAGTAAGTCTGTGCCAAGCAACCCCCATGTTGCCACAGAGAATGAGCTACTTAGAGCACTTGGCCCTAAGGTCTGAGTCAGTTTTCTCAGATTCATTGTGCTGGATTGTGTTTGAGAGGTGTGAAGGTCAAATGGAGTCTGCATCAAAGGTGCAGGAAGCCAGAAATTTTGTAGCTGTGTCCATGTTCCCCATCCCAAAAGACCATCACTGGGAAAGTACTTCAGGAACATGACAGATCCATGTGCAAGACCTTGCCCTCAAAGAAGTAGAAGAGGGATGCCAAGTCCACATTTTCTTCTGTTGAAATTTGCTCTAACTTGCTTGGTCTTGATGTTTCACTGTAAGCCTTTTTCTCTCCAGCTTTTCGTCAATGGAAAAACTGGGATAAAATACTTACCTTCAGAAGAGCATGAACTGCTACAGACCCTGGGCAGAGAAGAGGAATTACCTATCTGAGTAGAGGTAGGTGCCCAAGCTTCCCTCCATATGATGTCTTCAAGTTCTTGCCACCCCAAGTGAGTTCTCACTGCACTGTTTTCCCCAAGGTGTTTAACTTTCTGCTTTAAACGGGAGCAGAAGCTCCTACTTTGAGGCTGAAGAATTCAAGGGATCACAATGTTTTGAGAATCTGAGTATTTTTTTGCTGAGGATTTCGGTGTCTCAGGCTGTTTCAAAAGGCTGTTTCAAAAGGCTGTGAGGCCCTAAATCACCCAGACAATTTTAAGAATGTTACCTGGAATCACTACAAACAGCTTTGATTTGCGAATACATCGGAGGTAAGTGATTGTGCTCATTTGAATAGCCCCGTTGAATTCAACAGGACTGTTGACATGCATCAGGTTAATTTGTATGTGCTTTCTGACCCAGACCTAAGGAAAGATATTGTACCAAGATTTTCTCTTCTCCTTAAAACAATGGCTGCGGCTACAGAATAGCATTCAGACATGTCCATTTTGCTTTTGTAAAAGTCCATTTTTGCTTTGTTGTTTCTCAGTCAACAAAGCTTCCTCTGTTATTGTCCACAGCTGGCATGTTTTTTACTATCTTATTTTTCCCTTGATGTTTATAATTCATTGATATTATATAAATTTGTGAGGTAATAAGATTTAAAAAATAACTAGAATTAAATTGCAGTGTTGTTCTGGGATATTACCATGGTTGTTGAGTCAGCAAAAGGCTGGATTCCCCAGTGCCATTCTAGAATTTGTGTTAGGAGAGCATTTATGGCTATATATAGGTGTTTTTCTGGAACCATATGAAATATGAAAACACACAAGGAAGTATATAAATAGAAATTAGAAAAATATGCGAAATAAGGACTAATCTGTAGATCTGCACCTTGCCATACTGTACCATCTTGCTGAGATTATCATGATTTCATAGTAGAAATGAGCAGAAACAGCTATTTCTCGTATCAGAGTACATTTTTTTGATACATGGAATACAAGTTGTAAAATAGTTTGCACTAATGGGATCCAGCAGTATTCTTTGTTTGCCCTAATAATTAGGAGGAGATATAGTATGTAGCTCTGTTTAAACCTATTTTTCCTAAAGAATGACTGAATTGGTTGCTCGGTCTTACACTGCAGCATTATTTTGCTTTATGCTTTAGGGATGGGCACATAGGGTGGCACAGTCCGAAGGCAGAGCTGGCCTCTGGTGACACTACAGACACGAAACTGAATATCCTCAGTTTGCACAGTAGAGTATTTCTAATGTTTGTATTTCTGAATGGGTTTATTGCAAACATAAATAAAAGAAAGGTGAGTCTCACCTTCAATTTCTTCAGGATGGATAGGGCAGAGTGCAGACATGTTTAATTTTATGAAGTGAAATAGGAAGCCAGGGGTTTGTGTTTGTTTATTTCAGGTGACTGGTTAATTTCTAAAAGCAGTTTTCATAAGTTGTAATGAAAGAAAAAATTATTATAATTGCCACGGGAGGAGGGTTTTTTTTGTTTCTCATTACAGAATATTGGTTAGAAGTGTTACAATTGAAAACATGGAGACTATTTCAGGATAGGCTTCAATTTCCACATCTTCGGGAATTTTGATTTAGAAAGCTCATGTTCATAGAGTATCCTGAATTGGAAAGGACCCGCAAGGATCATGGTACACATTTATTTCCTGTCTGCTGAGGGGGGAATGTGGCTGGGTGTCTTGTGTGTGACAAATGTTTTGGGAAGAGCTACACTCAAAGGCTGTTCCTGGACAAGGTGAGATTTTTGGCCATTCTTGTCATGCAAGGGGGGTCCCTGTCCTCACAGCTCAGCTTCTGTGAAAGTTTTGTTGCTGGTAAGCAGGAGCCTCATGCACCAGTTAGCTGTTGTGCAGAAGGTGCCTGTCATGAGAGATGACGGTCATGGGAAGAGGGCTCTGAGTAGCAGGGCAGAAACCTCAGTCCTAACTCTACAAGGCGGAGACCATGGTTAGTTCATTGGGTTGACAAGTACATAAAGTTCTAGATAGAGCTTTTTCATACTAAATAGTTTGATTCCTAGATGTAATGAGGTACAATAATCAAAACTAGAATTTAAAACACAAAAGCAAAACTTGGTTGGACACTCGCAAGTGGATGTTGCGGTTCTACTTCTCTTTTGGTCCTGCAAACATCCTGCAGGAAAATCTGAAAGATCCTGGGCTGCCAACTAACTTAATGGGGAGGGAGGTATCTTTCATCAAGCGAAAGGTTATAAAGGAAGCAAGTTATTAAAATAAATGTCTCATTTCTTTCCATTGCCTCTTATTCATGCCAAAGTTCAGGTTTAGCCTATTGTTAAGGTGGAATATGGATGATGCTCTGAGGTAGCCAGAGATGTCTGTTACAAGAGTTCCCTCTGAGCACCCCTGACAGCTTAGTCCTGGCTTCCTCTCTCAATGGCTTTTGAAGAACATAACTGAGGGGACCAAGTCTTATGGGACTGTATGGGTGAAGGCTTTGGCAAAGAAGACTGTATGCAAACATAAAATATTAATCTTCTACATTTGTGCCGTGATGAATTTCATCTCAGAGCTGAGAAAATGGATGTTTGTGGAGAAGCAGGCACTTGTGGTCTTGCATGGCACCTGGTGCTGCAGGGAGATGTAGCTTGGGCGTGGATACAGAGCTCCTGCCATAGGAGCAGAAAAAGCCAACCTGAAAAAGCACCATGCTGAAACCTGCCAAAGGTGCTGAGCGCTGAGGCAGATGACAGAATGATCTGATGAATAAGACGTTGTGCAGCTAAATACATTAGCAGAGCATGAGGTACTTGAACACCCTGACAATGAAGGCTGCCTAAGCACTCCAGCTAAATAGACAGACACAATCCGATAGTTTGCGGGGTCTGGTGGAAATTATTTCACAGCCTGTCTATGAAATTTAAGAATGTAGGATTTTGTTGCAAATCAGGTCTAGTTTCGTTTAATGAACTAGTATTAGCAAGCTTCACGTTCCACATCTTTCACTGTCTCTCAGCTGTGTAGTATTCATTAAAAAGAATATATGCAAATTTTAGCAACATAAACAGAATTTAAAATAAGGAATAACACAACAAACACTCAAGAAAGCTTTCTGGTTTTCCTTCAGAATGAGTCGCCTGTTTGCTATATCCTATCCTCTAGTTTGTCCTTTAAAATGCTGCCACTGCATCGATTAGAAAGAAAAGGCCACAACTTCACCACTCCAACAAGGGCACTGGGAAAAACTTTCCTAGCGTTATCCCATAAAACAGACCTTGGCAAGTGGATCAAATCCCGCCTCCACTGGGGTCAGAAAGAGCTTTGCCTGAAGGGCAAGGCTGCCCTCTCTGTCTGAAGCCAAATCTTTTTCTCATACATCAAGAACTCTTCATGGTAAAACAGAAGAGCAGATGCCATCCCCTTTCACTGCTTCTCCAGGCAAAGTGTAAACCTCAGTGCACTCAGCAGTAAATTCCTTTAAACATTTACATGAGCTGAAATTGCTTCATCTGTTGACCTTTGCTCAACGTGCAGCACTTCATCCAACCACAGTTGCACATATCAGATGGGCAGCACAGGTGGAGTGCCTGTGTTGTACACCTGAGTTTTGTCTTTTTTTCTGGATGATGCTCTGCTTCCTCTTTCTTCCCTTTTTACATGGTCAGTTGAGTCTCATCCATTGTTTCTTCCATGGCCTCCGAGAGCTGTTACGGTAATGGATGCCCTTTCTGATGAGAGAATGGTAGTTCCATTGCATTGCCTTCTTTTTTTGTTGGATTTATGACTTAAGAGTTTATGTACCAATCCCCACAGCAGTTAGTTATCTATCCTAATCACAAACTGTTACTGTCTTTGGATAGCGATAATAACAACTGAGGGAAAAATACCTTCTATAGTCCAAGTTCTAAGGAAGCAAGATTTGTTCAGGATTTAATAGTAAAAACAATGCTTGTGGAAGATGCCACACTTGCAGCTGTGGAGGCAGTAGTCCTCTGACGGCATGGCAGAAAACCAGGACCAACAACCTCAAAGCGCAATTACTCTGTTGGTGAGCTGCCATAAATGAACTTGTAGTTGTGACCTTGAGGACAAAAGGGTCTACAGTCCTCTATGTTTTAGGCCCTAGTCCAAATGAGCTTTGACCTCTTCCTGGACAGAGGGTGGTCAGCAACATTTTGCTGAGACCAAAAGCAGAATGTTTGAATGCATGTCTAGGAGTCCAAAATGAAATTTAACTTACCGATTGGACGCAAGGGAGGACGGGGATGGGAAAAAGAGCCGGATGTACCAAGTTTATAGGCAGCTAAAATGATGCGTTGGCCTTGCTTTTTCTCAATTAAAAATATTGGCTGTTTTAAATGTTTTATTTTGTGATTTTTTTCAGAAAAAAATGAATTCATTATTGCATTTCATTAAATGGCAGATTGTACATGGTTTTATTTTAACAAATGAGAATTGGAGCAAAGTAGAAATTTAAGCTTAAAAACCATTCTTGTTGTTTAGGTGTATAATTCTTTCTCCTGCTTTGCATGCCTGGAACTAATGTGGCATTAAGTATATTCTAATTTTAAAGAATTTAATACATGCATAATCTGCTTTACAAGCAGAGATTAGATTTTTTCATATTAAAATAAATTGGGACAACTGAGAACCATAACTTGGGGCATATTCATTTGAAAAAAATAGGCAAAATCTTTCATTTTTTAACGTTCTTTTTAAAGCATTGATGTACTATACTTTAAAGAGTATTGTGTGGAGCTTTCATTGAAAAGGACTCATATGTTCTGTGATTTGAAAAGAAAAATTAAGGCAATACAATTGAACTTATGGGTAAGCTTGTATTTATTGTATGCATTAGTGGTTTCAATATTTTGAAACACAGAAACAGATGCTTATATACGGTTCAGAACACCTGACTTATTGCAGAATTATTTGCTGAAAACAGGAGCAAACTCTCAGCTTTGGGAGATTTTCAGAAATATTCAGCAATTTAAGATGCCCTCATTTGGGGTTTGGGGTTGCAGCTGGATCTGACTCCCAGCAAGGGGTAGAGCACTTACCTCTGAAAATAAGTTCCCTTAGAAAATTGTACCAAGTTCAGCATCGAAAAAATGGGGGGTGGAGGGGGTGGTGGTGCATCAGAAGGTACTTTTAAAAATATCCCACAGCCTCCACTGTCCCTAACACATCCTTTTTTTCTCTCTCTCAGTAACAGAAGTCAGTATTAAAGCTTATGGGCAGAAAATGATTTTTCAGACATCAGAAAAATGACCTGTTCTTTTGTTGCAGAACGTGGGTAAATCCTACCAGGCTCCGGAGGGGTATGGCATTTAGAGCCTTAAATAGGAGAGTAGCGTCAGGGAGCTGGCATACACCGGGACTTCTTTCTAAACTTCACAAAATTTTTGTCTAAATAAAAGACATGCTCCTTTCTACGAATAATTTTAAACTATTTGGTCTTCAGTGTTTGAGAGAGTCTCAGGTTACTACTAAAAGGACTTTCAATCAGCGCGTGAGCCTTTTACAGTGTGTACCATTTTATTTGTGCCATATCTCTTCTATCAAATTAACACATAAAAAGCTGTCATAACAATTTCACATACTTTTCACCTAAGTGACCTTCTGTAGAGTAGATCTTGGCCAAGGAATAATATTACAGGCCTAATCCTGTTTCCACTGATGTCCTTTACAGACTTGCAAGTAAATACACTTGTTTCTGTCTCTCACAAGTCATAAACAAGAATCTGACCCTACTTTCCCTCACACACATACACACACACACGCACACACATGCGCCTAAAGACACATCTACATAAAGACTGCAAGTGTTTATGCCTCAGCAAAGTCCCAAACAGGACACTACCTGTCCTCCTAGTTTTCTTCCCTATGAAAAGGCTATAAAGTTCGTACAAGATTTGGTATGGAAACAGCCTCGACTGCATTTCCTTCCCCGCTGTTTGATTGCTTTGGTGGCATACACTTGTAACACCCCCTAGTTTTGGGCTAATATGGGAGAATTTTGGATGCAAAGCAGGTTTCATACCACGTCTTCCTATGAATCCTGATCCCGCTTCTCTTTTTCCTGCCATTTCACAAAGAAAAGGCTTTTTCTTTTTCTCACTCTATTAAGAAATCCGCAATACCGGCCAGACAGCGCCCTGGATCTGGCTCTTCCCAGTTTGGGCACAGCAGGATCTGCGGCGTGATGGCAAGACACGGTAGCAGACTTTCTGAAAGAGGTGGAGGCAGCTCCTGCGCCGTGCGCCCAGCGCTGCGGGTGCCTGGCAGCCCTCCTCCTGCCCGAGGCGGCCCCAGCCTGGCCCCCCCAAGGCAACAGAGAGCGCCCGCCAGACGTTCCTGCCGGACTCAAAAGGCAGCACGGGAGGCACTGCCAAGCAGCGTCTCCAACAGGGCTCCGCAAGACATCTTCGGGTAGTTCTCTGTCCTACACGCTGCGGTGCGGTGTATGACGCCAGATCATCACGGGCCAATAAGATATAACGTATTTTCAAAATGACGCGGCAGTGTTTCTATGATAACGACAAACGGGGGAAGTTAGCAGCGTTGAGCAGTGTCCAGGCCATTACCAGCAGGAATTTACTTTTGCCGCACTCCAGGAGGCAATAGAAGCGAAGCGAGAGCCAGAAGTAGGCAGGAATGCTTCTTTAGTACCAGAGTCAGGCTAAATACTTGCTACACAACTCTTTTACATTTGAGGGGTACTTCAAATCCTACAGTGCATTCATTTTGCAAAATAGTCAAGGAATCACAATTATTTTCCCCTCCAAACTGGACCAGCATTTCAGTGGGAAATACCGGTTTCTACATATGAGTAGCTCTCTTCTGTGCAGCAACTGGCATCAAAACTTCTGGGTTTCTGTATGCTTTTCATGTAAAAAGTGCCACATATCATGTATCAAAAATCATAATTTGAATGCATTCAAAAAGATTATCATGGGCGAAGTAGGGACATGCTTTTATTTTTAGTCTTTCACGTATAGAACATCTGCCCTCCAGATCTCGTCTGCCAACGCATACAGTAGGTGCTTGCCTATACCACAGAAAAAAGGTGCCTGCATCACCCATAGGTGTTTTGCTTTGGTCCAGAGAGCATCAGTAATGGTGTACACCCCTGGTAGTGTGGTTTTGCGGAACGGGGTAACCTCCTGGCTATATCCACCAGGCTCTGGGGTCGATATGTTTATGAAGAGATGGTTTTTCTGAACAGAGGTGGGCATAAACCATGCATAAAGGAAAATGGGTGCTTAAATAAGCTTTGCTGGTCATACCCTTTCTAAAATAGGTATTTCTTCGTAATTATACTTTTAATTATACTTAAGCAGAGTAGCACTTTCTCTCTCTTAAATAAAAAAGGGCAATTTGATACAGAAGTCCAGAGGTGGTATATCCCTTTGATAAAGACTGCTTTGTGTAAATCAGGTGAGAAATTTAAGAGAGATGTTATTGGATTAGCTGCCTTACAGAAAGCTAACCCTGCTGGTATCTCAGACACATTCTTCATTCCTCCACAAAGTAGTTATCTTTAAAACAAGTTAGTGAAAGTTTATACATAAGTATAGTATCCGTATTCCAATTCAATTATATGAGTCATCTCCACAGGTTAAACAGAAGATGCAGGTATTCCAGTCTGTTTTGTAATTCAGATCATTTGTATGCACTGGGTAATGTGATTTATAACCATATTTGCACTTTGAAATAAAAAAGGGATTCAGAAAGGAGACACTAACATCTCTTTAAATATATTGTTTTATTTTTCATGCTGAAACCACTTGACCTGTGCAATACCAGGTTCTTTATCTATACAAATAAATTTAAGGCTCAGTCCTTAACGACATATACTGCAAACATTCAAAAGCTGCTAAAGTTATCAAATTAGTATTAGGGGAGGAAAAAAGAATAACCTACTTCAGCAACAACAACAGAAATAAACCACCTGCTTTAATTTAAAGTATTCTTAGGAGAGGAGGCATTTTTATTAAGTGAAAAAAAATCAGGAAAAAAAGCTTTTCAAAATAGACCAGTACATTACTTTGAACTATATTTATAAAATATTTAGCTGTCTGCTAGAATGGAAAAAATATAATATTTTTATTAGACATACTTAAAAGTCATTGTCAAAACATTTACTGAAGCTTGTGGTAAACATTATTTATAGCAACACTGAGCAAAAAATTGTTGTTATATTCATTTTTTCCATTAATAGTAAAATGGCTGTTTCCTCGAAAGTCTTATTTAAATCAGAAACGTATATGTTTCCTAGACATATGTATGTAAACATTGTTTCAAATCCAGACAGTTTTCCTGTATTTGTATTTGGACTTTTTAAAACAGACTTTTTTCTGTTTAGAATTTACTTATTTTGGGATGCAGCTTTGACAAAACAGCAACACGTTAACGCTGCTACACGATTGTATGTTGGCAGTCTGGCATTACATTCTGTATTCTTTTAATTAGATTAGCAGATTATTATTGTCGCCAATTAAAGTTTAAAATAACTTTATAAAGTAAAATTTAGCCATCACATGATTTAAGGTGCTGGACAAGAAATAAAATTACTGGAGTTTGAATCCATACAGTTACTTTTGAAAAAAGCTTTAAAACACTGCAGCCATTCTCATGCATCCATGCATGTGTGCTTTTTGAACATACATAGATTTTTTCATAATGCAACATGGTCATTTCCTTTTAAATACTAAATTGCTATTCCATCACTGGAACTACTTCTTCGAAATTTAACTTTTAAATTAAATAAAAAATGTTCATAAAAGAAAGCATCGTGTCCACACCTAGTAAAGGTAATGGATTTTTCCGAAATGAGTCCCTTAAATAATATATTTCTACAATGTTGATACAGCAGTACGTTATGCAAATATATATAATAAAAATTATACACATAATGAATACTAGATGTAAAATATGTTTTTGATATGCTTTGTGCATATGAGGTACTCCAATATAAGACAATACAATGCCTGAGGAGTTTATGAAAGTTTCTCATATTACTACGGTGGTTTGATTGCAAATCTGAGAGATGCTTAACCTCTACAGTGAATTGTGCTGAAAATAAATAAACCACAAAACACATAAAAGCTGTTTATCAACAAAAGTACTTTCACTGGCAAAAATCCCCCAAATCTTTTCATTCGGTAATCTTTTACATCCCTCTTAGTGAAATATTCTATATAATAAAAATTATTATATGTAAGTAACAGAAATCCCATTCTGTAATTAAAAATTGAACAATTTTATACATGATATTTTAGCTTCCAAAAAAATATTTATGAAATATCACAGAGATCAAGTGTTTGTTTTTGAATAACTACGATCTATTTTGAATACCTGTAACCTGTTTATTTTTAAACTAATGCAATGTCTGATTTATATTAACATCCTAATCATTACTAACCTACATATTTGCTGCACACTCTTAACACTTGCTTTACGAAATAGTTTAAGTTCTAACTCTGTAATGAGAAAGCAGTATTTTGAATATTAGGGAACACTTAGGGAAAAAAAACCTGACTTCTTTAGCAGGATTTATAAAGCTATGGATAATTATTTTCAAAACAGTGATTAATAAGTGTCCATTTTCATGTCATCATTGGTAATAGATGCAATCTCACTCAGGCACCCTGCCATTCTGTTTAATACAAGTGTATCCTAGTGTAAAAAGGAGCTTGTCATACTTATCTCTAATGGTGAATGATTTCTTTCCCTCTTCCTGAAGACAGTTTGCACCCAATATTCTCAAATGCTGTCATGCTACAGGCTGACAAATAAGCTAACAACAATGTAGGGAAGCAGGCTACATTTACGTGTAGGTGTATGTTCTCTAGAAGATATGCAGAAGATAACTACATCTTTTTTGCTTGTACATCGGACCAAATACACATATGAAGAGATCTCCTTATAGGAACAGACACAAAATTTTTACATTTTGGTAAAATATAATCTGAGAGCGCAACATACTGCAAAAAATCACTGCATTTTCAGAAAGTGGGAGGAAAATTAAGCATTGTTTTCTTGTCATTACTGCTGGAATTCTTCAAAGTGCAAAAGCAGAAAGGATCTGTCATTATACCAGTGTTGCAATTAATACCTGTAACTTCTGCTGCTGTTCACACATTTCTGTACTTTCTATGTTTAATTCTATTGTTCAAACAATTGCACTGTATGAAACAGCCAACAATTTGTCCTGATTCATGGCTTAGGAGGAGCAGCTGATTAATCCCATGTCAACAGTCTTGACCCTATGCAGAAAATAGAATCATAGAAGGCCTGTTTAACAATATATCAAGGTTACAGTTGCTTATTTTCTCTGGTTTGTGAAATCTATAAATCACCTCTAAATGCAGAGTAAGTTAGGACAGTGTAGTTCAGCCATTATCACTTTTATTCCTTTTTTCTTCTTACATGGTAAACGTGTTTTTTTCTTTAGAATATTGTGGTGTAAAACAACCAGCATGTTACTATCATGTTTTTCTGTATGCTATCAGCATATAGAAAGAACCATATATATTTATTTGTTGGTATAGGTTTTTCTTTTCACGAACGGCGAGATCTGTACAACATAGCAGTCCCATAAAGCAAAGACACCTCAATTCCTTCCATAAAATGCTTAAATGTCACGGCTCAGTGCTGTAAGTGCTGACTTACGTGAGTAGGCTTTACTCTTCTGAGAAGACCTATTAGCTTCAGTCGGGCCATTTATCCTAAGGAGAGCTTGCAGAATTGGGTCCTTCCAGCAAGGTACTCAAAGAATTATTTTTGTTTTTTTTTCAGGGTGTAAGGTTTTCAGGATATCCTTCTAATTGTTTAACATTCAAAAGGACTCCCATTCTGCCACAAATGTGTATAAAAGAATTGTTTTTCCACTAATGCTTTTGCTTAAGTATGAACATACAGTTTCTGGTTTCTATTAGTCTGTCTGAAATTGCTGGGTAAACTGGAAGAAATAAAACATACATAACAGCCATTTAAAACATGGTCATGGGCAAGAGAGAACAGAATGTACGCATTTTCATTTTTAGTAGTGAAGCAGACTGACTCCCAAAGCCAATACGGAGATACTAATGAAATTTTAAATTTTAAGGTGTGCAATTCTATATGGCAGCTCCAGAAAAGAATGTGCCCTTTATTATTGTAAGGCATACACTGCTAGGTAAAAAAAAAACAACAAACAACAAAAAATGTACATAACGTAACTAAATAAAGCCAAAATCTGTGGAAATCTTCTCATGTAAACTGCATAATAGCACTTCAAATGGCCCCTTTCTGTCATCCACTGTAACCATCACATTCCCATTTCTGCTGCAGTCAGGTGAACTGTCAAAGAGCTATTACGGTTGGCTGCATAGAATTCCGAGGAAAGACAAATCTGTGCAATTTTCTCCTTGGACAATAAATGGTTCTTTTGGTGCCTTTAGGTTTTCCTAAACAATTTTGGTAAAGAAAAAAATGAGTTTTAAATTTTTTTTCCTTATTTTTTACATGTATGCGATAATGCAAGGGGCTTTATTTGGGCTGAAACCTTTACTATGAATGTGTAGCTCTTTGATGGATGCACATTAGCATTCCAGTATGTGGGTAAGATTTATATATTTTTTCTTTTTCTGATACATAATGTAGCTTCAAGTAGATGCTTAAGACAGTATGATGGCATGTTATATTTTAGTGTGGGTTTTTGTACTATTAAAAGAATGGCTACACACCGAATGGAAAAACTAAATGTATATACAAATGCAAAAATCATCCAATCTATTATTAAAAACTAATAACAACCCTAAAATATTAAATGCATTTAGTCTTTCATGCCTGTTTAAAATACTGCATGCTCAGAAGTGAATACATTATTGTGATGTGTAATACCGCATCTTCTGATAAGCCTTATCTCATAAATAAAAAAGACGTATAAATGACGTGCTTCTGAAAGGTTTTTCTTCAGAGGCAAGTATTTTGTCCATTCTGGTGAGGTATGTCATATAAGCAAAATGAGAGTTCGATTATGTCTTTCATATAGTTAAGAAACACGTGGTTGTCAGAAACCACAACGAGGTTTCTTGCTGGTTGTTTTCGTCGTCTGTAAAAAATTAAGGTGTTTCAGAACTGACCTTTGCTCTGTTGAGTCATCTCCCTTTTTTCAGTTCAATTTGCCTTACTGATCAGTAGCATAAGCCGGAATTTTTATGCCCTTAGAAAGAAGGCAAAAGACAACTCGTTACTTTAATTTTCTAAGTTGGATTTTTTTGTTTCTTATGTAAATGATTTTGCTAAAATTTGAGACTTTTCACATTTAAAAAAGCAGTCCTGAATTTTAATTATAACTATCGCTTCACCACTGAATTTCCTCATAGCAATTGCCTGTTTTGCAGCTCTTCTAAGTAGCAATTGTTAAATGAGACATTCTTTACATTTAATTCAGAGCTATATTAGAGTAGAAATTGAGCTGCATTCACTGTTTTTACTCTTGTAGAAAATAAGATTTTAATTTGGTACCTCTTTCTGGAAATAGCTTTGTTTACTGGATTCCACATACGTATAACTGCACCTCCTTATACAGTGTTAAGGGTGTAGCCCCACAAGCAGGTTTAACACACACAGGGAACGGTCCCTGCCCCAAAGTGTTTACATTTATGATAGGAACGTCCATTTTGAAGCAGTGTCATAGCTTTCCTGAAAAATAAACCAACATGATGCAGATCAGTCGGAGAGAACCCAGCTCTTAGTCACAGAGCTTGCTTCTGCTGTTTTCAATAGACGGTGTCACAGGAGAAGAGTCTTTCTGTGCGTTTGCTAATCTGATGATTCTTCCTGCTTTTATATCCCCTGTGGAGGACGTAGCATCTAGAAAGATACTGGAAAATGCTGTTTGCAAGCTTATTTGCTTCTGCGTTCTGTTCATAAGCAGAATATCACTCATTTCTGCATATCTGCTAGACTGGACAAATCAAGGTGACAATCCATGGTTAACTCTGTCAGGCCCTTTGTCCTGCTGCTTCTGTGAATTGAAATACAATGGAAACAAAGTGGAATATATAACCGTCCAGCTGCCTTGTTGTGACAGAGCGGTCCCGCACTACAGAGCCTCAGCCCCTGTTTGCCTATCGATAGCCAGTCCATGAGATGACAATGCAAATCGTGTGAAAGCTCTCCTGCGAAATAAAAAAATCATGTCAGGAGGGGGAAAAATAAAACAATCAGACTTGCCTTGAAAAATAGAAACTCATAAAAGGCTCTGGTTTTGGTACAGTTGCTACATTCAGATGCAGGGCCTGCTTTTTTAACCATGGCGTGCTTCTAAGGGATGCAGGTAGGCTCGTGTGTTTAAATCTATCATATGGTGTCTGCTTACAGGGCTCTGCGTTGATGTTACTTTTAAGGCAGTTTATATTTCATTTAAGCATGCAATTAATCATCTTTACAGTGTTGATGTGACTGGCATCAGCAGTGTTATTTAATTAAATTTGAAATTATTGTACAGTAAATACAGGCTTCCAACTAGCCAGTTCAAATTAAATGCTGAGGTCTATTTCTTACCCATGGTGTTTCCAATTTAAATGTTCATCCAAAAGGTTACACTTCACGGGTTGAAATCATTTTTATGTTCTAACTGTTGCTAAACCCAAAGATCAACTGTACGTGAGTCCTGTGCATCTATTAGCTGTAGGAATGTGTACACATTATCTATATTTCTCGTATTCCATTTCATATTAGTGATTTTATGACTGATGCTCTTTAAGCACCATTTTTCTCCCGATACTTTGTCTCTTCTGTCATGTCAGCCCTGAGCTGCTTTTGCAAAAAAAAAAAAAGAAAAAAAGTCTTTCCTCCATTTTGTTTCAGCCTGGTAATCAAGCAATTAGCCCACAAAATGGAGGTACTCCGCTCTGCTTCTCATCCTGCGTCTTACTTCGGGTGGGCTTTACCTGCGTGCAAGCAGCAGGCAGAGCACTTTGCTGCCGAGCCTGTGAAATCGGCCCCTGAAGAGCATTCCCACGATGGCCCATAAGTGGCCACCGCTTAGGGGGACTCTGGGAGGAGGGAGACCTTCCCGGTGGGATCACCGGAGAATTATGTACAGCACGTGCGCTACCTGCAAATTCTACACCGGCTACGTGAGAAAGCGTGTGGCTGTGCTCCTTCTCCAGCTATACTCACTCCCTAATTTTATAACGACCTCAAAACGTGCAGTGAGCCAAACTTTAAACGGTGGGAACATCGTTGCTTTTCACCTCATCTTTTCTTTCAAAAAGGAAAGAAAAGAAAAAGAAGAAACCAAACCAAACCAAACCAAACCAACAACACCATTTGTTTTATGTTACAGCTTTCCACAGACAATTCACAACATGTCTAGCAAGGAATCAGACCAGAAATACCGTCTCACTCCTATCATATATATAATACAGCTTTTGAATACTGGAAAATCTGTCATCCGTTAAGTGCAGCTCAGGTCTTCTGTGTGAAAAGCACAAGCCTTTTTTTTTTTTAATGCAGTGCTGCCATGTCTGCACTTTTTTGAAATTGCATATTTATCAGGTTATGAATTATTTATGAGTGGGGAAGGGAGGGGGAGGGCTGGAAAGGGAAGGAAGAGTGAGAAAACATATGCTTGGGCAGAGGAATACCTTAAATGAATCCACTACCAAGTCTTTTGAAGGATTACTTGTAATTACATTTTTTTCTTTTTGTTTTGTTTCTCTTGTGTTTCTCTTGGTCATCTGCTATTCCTATTGTGTTGTCGGTTGGGTTTATTTGGCTTTTAGGGAGCATGAAGGGGTTGGGGGTAGTGCTTGCTACGAGTTGGAAGATTTTGCCACGGAAATGAATTGAGCATTTCTTTGACTTCTAAAGTACAGGGTGTTTAATAAATATTAATCCTTCAACTGTCAGACTGAATTATTGTCAAAAAGAGGCTGACAGATTGAGGATTAATGACACGTTTCATAAATTAGAAATGAACTATCAGCAGAATGTCCAAAGTAGGGATCACGAACGGACCTGATTTGTACCTTAGACCAGTTGAACATCCCATCTATGTCAGACCTGAGCTCAGACTTATGCAGACAACAAAAACAACCCTCCCTCCCTCCCACAAACACACCTTCTGCTCTTCATGCACCAGGATCTGACATCTAGATCCTTTCTTTAGGATCTGCGTGTACCGAAATAGCAAGGTTGTCTCAGACACCAGATAATTTGATTAGACAGAGTCAGATCCGTATTCCTTTTTTACAGTTTTGTTAGAGGAAAACTGGGGGAGGTGGAGTAATTTCTGTTCAAACATCTCGATGTTGTATTTTCCCACTATGGAAAATACGACATCACAGAGAGCTGAAGACATGGCATTATAATGGTAAATTGTAAAAATGGTAGCTGCCTCTTCAAAAACACACAGAATTTCCAGTATAAATTATGTATTAAAGGAAATATGTTTGCATAAAACAAGTAGCAGTAATTTAATATAAGGTGACAGGATTTTTAGGAGAGGCTAATGTGTGTCAAAAAATATCGTGTATAGTCTTTAATCAAACTCATGATCCTCAGTTGAATGATTGCTTGTAAAGCTGATTTTACTGTATTTTCTAATTCATTAAAAGCAAATCTCTCTCTCTCTCCCCCCCTCTTTTTTCCTTTTGTGATTATTAGGGGAAAATTAAGTTTAATTTGTATAAGACCAGATCTTTTTGGGGTGGCTGAATCAAACAGGCAGTCATTTGGGGTGCCATTCTTTCTCTTGGCACAGAGGTACACAATATGAAACTGGGCTACCAGAGTGTATAAAAATGTTTAGCTTAATCACTCCCTAATGACAGCGACTTATGTCCTTAGTGCAGTCGATTTGTTTCCTGGGTTTTAAAAGTAGATTATTTCCATGGTGCAGGCTTAGTGTAAGCTGTTGAGAAACCACAAGCACTGCACTTCAGCCTGAGTTTGGGACGTTCGCCAAGGGTAATCTGATTAAAAGGGCATTTTTTACAACATTGTGGTGCTTTGAAAATTCTGTGCAGCCAGATAGAGTAGGGCCAAAAAAAAATTGCTTTTTCAAAGCTAACAGTTTTGCCTGAGCAGAATTAAAAGCATGATAAGCAGCATCACTGGAATGATTCTCTTCGACAGCCTTGCAACTGGATAAACAAAGCATCCTTAGTAACACATCTGTTACAGACCCACAAGCAAATTCATGATCCATTTAATACAAGGTTTTTGCTTGTTTGTTCTGCCTTTAATCACATTTGCTTGCTGCATAGGTGTGAGGTTCTGAGGCCTTGCTTTATCTATAAGAACTAAAATGTTTCCCTTTTTCTACAGTAGCTTTTCTCTCCCGTGACGTGACATTTATAAATGTTCTGCTATGAAAGTGGTTATTTGTGATGTGCTCTAAGAACCAATGTTGGGTACCATATTCCTGAGAAGTTTAGCAGCTGTATGTTGTTAAAAGATAATTATCCTATCTCAAATCTTGGATTTCTTATAAGAGATAGAATGTAATACTAATTAAATATGTCATGTTTGCACACATCAGAACATACTCAAAAGAACTGTTCTTGGATCATTTGCCTTATTGAACTACTTTCATATTCTCCTGCAGCACCTAAATAAGGAAGAAAAGATAACAGATTTCTCTCCCCTTCTTCACAGCCCTGTATTTCTCTGAATGGCAAGTTCATGCTGGTCTCCACACATGCTGGTAGTACAGGACTGCTTACAACAAGACATTTGTATACACAATATACTTCAAAGTCACTGGGTTCAGTGAGACTATACAACAGATCAGACTGGCACTACGTTCTAGTATGACAGGCAAAATGAAATTTGTTTTCTACAAAACAGGCTATTTTAGTTTGCTTAATAAATATTGAATGAAAAGACTTGGTTTCTTATCTTCTACTATATCACATGGCTCTCTGGAAGGGGAAAAATTTATAATGAATTAAACCGAATTAAATTTTCCAACTCTCTTGTCTTAATTGTTGCTGCTGACTTGTAAGCAAAGCAAGAGTGAAATGCATCATAAACTACATTTTTTTCCCAAAGAGGCCTCAGTGATAAAATTACAATTATATTTCCTTCAAAATGGAGATTTATATTTTGTTTATCTTTTTCCACATAGGTCAGAACATCTGTATCTTCCTCTGTGGCATGTGGCAAAGCATGTTTTCCTTGTCTCCAGGAGTACCTTGTCATTTTTCTACCTACCAGGGCTTTAAAACTGACAACCTTATGACTACACGAGCCTTTTAGATAATCACACACAGTATTAGTTGTAATGTGAGGTAGAGGCAACACTGCATTTACTCTAACTTTGTTTTACCTTTCGATATATACATTCTACATTCACTCATCCATACATTCAAACCTGCATGTATGAACACGTGTAATTATACGAAAGCCATTGCTTTCAGCTACGATTTTCACGATATTCAGCGCTTCTTGCTGCGCCCCTCTCAAATGTATGTGCATGTATGTTTGTGAGATAACAACGCACGTAAACTGATTTTAAATCTGGTGGATGCGGAGCCACAGAGCAATTCAGCAGCAGTGTTTCCAGCGTGAGGCTGCGTGTCCCAGAGCCCTGGTGGGCTGGGAAAAGCTTTGTCAGGGCAGGTCGGCTCGGGAGCCTTTGATGCAGCGCTAAGTTCAGTTTAGAGTATTTACTGATACGTGGCTTCAGCAACTGTCAAAACTGCTTGGAGCTGTGAGAGTCAGGCTCTTCCAGTCACAGTGACCAGCCAGCCTCCCGAGGCACGAAATACTGCTTCAGGGTAGCTAGGGCACACAAATTCACTTTGTGTGACCATAAAAAAAGGGGGGGGGGGGAGCAATTTTAGTGGGAGAAAGACTGAATGAAGGTGTGTGTGTCACACTTTATTTGCGGTGTTGTTACCACTGTTGCTCAGATATGGAAACAAAGCTCAGGCAGAATTAATTGAGAAACATCTGTTTACTATCACTGTTTACCCTGGATAGGTCAGCACAGCCCTGCTTTCTGGCATACGGAATGTTGCCAAGCATTTTTTTTAAATCTTCAAATTCTACGTATATCTTTATTTAAAATTTTCCCTTTAAGATTGAATTTTGTGCCTCTTAAAACGAGATATCCATGCCAGAAAGGTGACCTGCTGTTCTCAGGGAGAGAAGGGGAAACCATTAGAAAAGAAGAAGATTTCTTGATAATCAAGAACACCTGTGATTCTGTGTCGCTTTCGAGAGCACAAAGACCTATAGATCTGCTCTTTCTTCCAGAGTAAAATGTCTGTGGTCCATAAGAAGCTCCAATCCTTCCTTTTTCTCACCCTAAAGAAAAAAAGGGAAAGAAAGAAAATTATGCGCCACCAGATCAGCTGCTCTCTGTGTCTTCTTTAAAAAGCTGAGGATGTTGCTATTTAACATAAAACCTTGTGACCTTACTACCGTGGCTGCTTTGAAACACCAAGCTATTTAATGATGCAAATTGCAAACAGAGGGAAAACATCAGAAGAACCTGTCTGGAAATTAGTGTGTTTGACTGAAAATTAGCTAGCTTAATCGAACTTGCAGGAAGTGGATTTTCTGTCCAGAAACCTGGCTTAGAGCTTTCTTGTCCATTGGGGCTATTCTCAAAGTGTATGGGACCTTCGGGACTGCAAGATTAAGGCTCCATGGAACAGCCACAGTATTGTGCTTGTGTCTGATTTGCTTATATTTTAGACTAAAATACTTCAACATGAGAGTATATGTTATGCAATAATAAGCCTTAGTTCAGACAGACCAAGTGGCTGCTGCGGGTTCAGTTCCCTACTTTCCTAGACCAACAAAATGATGATGTTCAGGCGGTGTAACTAAGGGCAATATGTGTGCAGGGACGATGCTTATCCATTCATCCAAGCATGGAGGGGACCCTCCGCAAGCAGACTTCCTTCTTTTTGCGAGGAAGAAAGACCTCAGCTGCCCATGTCACACTCCTTTATAGCACCGGGATTTGCATTGAGAGGAGCTCTATGGGCAGGGTGATTAAGATGAAGGAGTGGGAAGGCCAAGCAGCTGCTGGTGGAAGCAAAGTGCCTCTGTCAGCCTCTGCCCATCCTTGCAACTCTGCAAATCATCTTGGCCAGAGGATTCTCACTCTGTTTACTGTTTCCGAGACCTCATTGCCAGGTCTTTTCAGGGACAGAGTAGATATAGTCCATTACCTTTTGCAAGGAAGAAGAAACTGAAGCCGCTGCTCCAGGTGTTCCTGGCAAATGCGCATTTTTCTGAATGCGTGCGTACCTCTCGTTTACCACCAGCAAATATTCTGTTAGGAAATTAGAGGCAGAACAAAGTAGATAAGTCATGTCCTGAGTTTGGTTCAATTTAAAAGCTCTGAGTGTGCCATGTGGACAAAAAAGACCATTTTAAATATGTACTTCAGTAAGCCTGTCTCCCATGTCTACACCAGTTATGAGTGGTTAGCTGTAATTTATTTAGGTGAATTTGCATTGGTGCCCTGGCATTAAGACTGGGACACTTCATTACGCTGCCCCTGGAAAAATAATTTAAGTAAAGGGCATGTCTTGAGCTTGCAAAGCTCAAAGCTAAGGACCAAAGAAAAAGGGTTAACTAAAAAGATGTAAGGAAAGATTCATGCAGAAATTGTTCAAAACATTGAAATGGGAGTGCTTGAAATTAGGACCGTAAATTATCTTAAAACAGAAATGTCTGAAGATTCTGCCTTTTGTTTGCCATCATATCAGTAGGATTTCAGGGCAGTCACAGTCTGAAAATCAAGTTGTTTTTATTACATCTTTGTTTTTGTTAGTCCATACTTGGATTTAGTAGCCTAGATTTCAGCACTTTGGTTTAGATGTTTAGTTTAATGGCAAGTTCTCAATGAAGATAATGAGAGCTTTGTCTGAGTAAGGTTAGATGAAAATCAGTGTTCTGGTATTTTGTCTTTTGAAAAGAGGTAGTTTTAGAAGTGTAGAGACATTTTCTAAGTCTTATAGGAAATTGCTGCAAAATAAAGGACTAAATAGTATATTTGTGGAAGTTGATTAAATTGGATAATGTTTTATACCGGAGGTATTTTCATGAATATCTCCATTTTGCTAGGTCCAGAGATTTGTACTGTTGTACCACATAAGTGCCATTGATTTTCAGATGATATAGCAATATTTTATTCCCATTTTCATTTGATTCAGGCACTACATTACCAACTGTGTGCAAGAACAACTTTATCCATAGAAGCATTCATATTTACAATAATGGCTAGAGCCCTGTTGCAGAAGATTCAGTATTAGGAAACCTATCGGTGCTACCTTTATCTGTTCTTCTGCACAGAGATATTTCTAACAAAGAAAGTCTAAGGAAAGAGTTGTATTGTTATAATTCTACTGTCATGGTGAACCTATCTTTCCATTGGCGTAAACAGCACAGATAAAATAGATACTTTTCACGTTTACTTTTTTAGCGCTGAAATTCCTGTGTCTCTAAACTCCATGAAGGCTTAGGGTAAAAATGGCCATTCCTGAAAACATTTCCTATTCTTCATAATTCTGCTGGCAGTGCTGTAGAATCACATCCTTTATAGGTATCTGTCACAGTGTGATAGTGTGATACCGCTTCTTCGCTCACTTTAGTCCAGCACGTCATAAATTTAACTTCCAGGAAATAACTCATATTGCAAAGTGCTACACTCAGTTACAAGCTTCATGTTGAAAGGGGGTGATTCTCTTTTCCTTCTTTTATAGGTAAAAAAATTGTTTTTTGTACTAGCAAGGAATGTTTATAGGTGTAGGTGCTGAGGACATTGCTTTTACTGAATTTGCCTTGTATTAATACTACACAAAAACTAGCTCTCAACGATATATAGTTTTTTAATTTTAAATCACAAAGCAAATAATTTCCACATGTCTGTGCTCATACCAGATTAGCAGGTTATAAACACATCAGCTGAAAACAGGAGATTCGGTTTTCAATGAAAAAATAGAAGCCCAGTGTTTTTCCTGGAACTGTTCAGAAAAAATTAAACAGTAGGGAAATAAGAAATAAGTGTATTTTATAGAGGATAGCTAAAGCTGGGGTTAAAGTATTTAATTTCTCTTATCTTTTGTGATTGGTCTAGTCTGCAGCTTTCTCAGTAGAGCCTCTACATGCACGACTTAATTCTGACTACTATTGTTAGAATGAAACAATAATCAATGTATAATTCCCGTTTATAAAAGAAATGCATCTAAGCTGTCCATATGAAGCACTATGCAATTAGTCTTTTGTAAACCAACAAACAGTATCTGTAACACATAGTTATCAAAAATCACTAGAATAATTTTTAAATCATCTAACACCCAGAAACAGTGGGGACAAAAAGTGCAGAAATTTAGGAAATTGAGTATCAATTGGATCTGAACTTGGATGAAATAATGGAAATTTCTTTATGCTGTTTTTTCTGCTACATGCCCTATTTATGTTTTAAAGTGTAATTCACACCACTGCAACGCAGGAGTTAATAATAATCCCTAAGCCAAGGGGGAGTACTATGCTGTTTCCCTTAAGACAAGGAAAGGCTTGTGAAATGTTTGAAAAAATGTGTTGTAATTGCTGAAATAAATGGCAAATTTTAGAGGAGAAAACAAAAACAGAATATAGAAACTGCTGGTCTCCTAGGTAAACTTAAGTATTGACAGGTCTGAATTAACAGAGACTGTTTTTCAAAAGGTTCATTGTCAGCTATATATTGCATTTACTCATTCAGTTCCCACACTACTCTTAGGGGATTGCTTGATTCCTGACACTGTGTGACAGAAAGAAACTTTGCTATAGAATAGAGAAAGAATGTCTATTTTGTTCTCCAAAACAGAGTCAAATACCAAAATTCTCTCATTTTAACATTTTAAGGGGATATACACACGGGGCTATATTGGACTCAGTTCACAAAAAAATGATGGAGTTCTTTATTTACATTTTCATTGGGCAGACACTAGTTCCTGTTAAAGCTGGATTTTAATCCTGAACCTCTAAGTATTCAACAGAGGACAGGTTAAAAGTGCAAACGAGCACTCACTATGAGTTACCTCCTGAGGGAGTGCGTTGGAGCAGCGTGCCAGGGAGCCTGAAGAGTACAGTGAGAATATATATTTTGTGTCAAAGTAGCACATCCTTTGCAGTGCCCTGAAATAATCCTACAAGGTATTCTCCTGAGGCAGAGTTTAGTCTCTGGACAGATAAGAGGCAGCTGCCAGGACCTAAGTGAATGCAGAAATGCTTTACTATACCCACTCCACTGGAGTTTTATCAGACAAGCAAGGCAGTATTATATGCCACATATAGCTTGCTGCAATTTAATGATCATCTTGAGCTGGAGATGACATTTATTAACTAAAGTGTTTTTGAAAGCCAAAAATTGTGCCCAGAATCTCATACAAAAATTAAGAAAAACTGACTCTTCAGACACATAGTTATTGCAAACAGAATTTGTTGTCCTTCTGGTATGATTCCAGAATTGTTACAGAATTTCACAGATCGGTTAATGATTTTGGTGGCAGGACAAGTTTAGAGACTGTTCAGTTATAATGTGTATAATATTCAGCTTTTTTGAGATGTCACAAGTTTTTTTGAAAGGGCATAGTGAGCCATATTTTGATCTTCTTGCCTACCTGGGGAGTTTTAACCCATCAGGTGATCGTTCCGTCTTTATACCATTACGAAAACTCAGAGAGCACATTCTTGGTTGTTTTTTGGTTTTTTTTTCTTTACCTGACACAACTTCTTTCACTATTATATTTCCTTTTTTCCCACTTATATAATTTCAATTGTAATATGACTGTGAACAATCATGGATTTAATACAGGAAAATTTTCAAAATTACATTCCATATAGTGAAATGTGAAAACAAAAATAGTTCTTCATATATAAGGCTTGAATATTATATTTATTTTATTTCAGACTCAATTATCACTGAAACAACAATTAATAAGGTTTTTTCCTTTGTCTTTTAAAAATTTATTTAAAACAGAAGCCACCTGTTATTTGTCTCACCCCCTGATTATTTGTCTCACCTCCTGACAACTTTAGAAAATGCCTGAGATTAGAGCTACAAAACTGCAGATTCTTAAGCATATATCTAACATCTATAGGTAGTTGCATTAAAAGTGGATGTTCTGGTCAAATGAATGAAATTAAATGGAGGTGGCATGAGAAACTTCGTAGCAAAACTTGTATATATTCTATATATCCTACATAGGAGATTCTAAGTGACAGGAAAAGATGGTTTAAACAAAACAGCCCAAGATAAAAGATCTTCAATTTAGTCATTATTTTTCATTTTTCTATCCCTCTGGACATTTTTTTCCCACCTCCAGACTGGTGAAGGTTCCTACTACATCATAAGTGGAACATTTAATTTGTCTCCACGCACTTATCTCTTACAGTCAGTGGGACTGTTGCCATGAGTCAGAGTTTGCAAGTTTGTTCTCATCATCTTTCTGGCAAGGAGTACCAACAGTTTCACAAGAAAGCCCAATTTCCCAAATCACGAATCTAAGGCCAATTTTGCTGACAAGTTTGTGCTTTTTAAAGTATTTGAAAGTTGAAGGTTTGAGTTTTATCAGAGAAAGAAGCCCAGCCCTCCAGGGTTTGCGTTTTACCTGGGTCGAGCAGATGAAACAATGACTTTCAAATTCTTTGGACTACACTAATTCTTCATGACCTTTGTTGCCTGTGCCAGACTGACCCAACACATTAAAAATGCTACGTCTGCTCTCCCACCTGTGAGCAACATGAACTTTAGCCTTGCCGATGCGCTGTTCTCAAAGATGGAACGAATGCAGTTGGCTCTGAGCATCTCATCACAGGAGCAAAGTTTTGCTGTTTTTGTCACTGGTGTTTCAGGACTGTTCTTACACGCGCGCGCACACACACATGCCAGTTGTTGTTTCCTCACTTTCTCTAACAAAAGGAGAGCTGTTGTCAACATTTTTTTTCTGCTCTCTTGGTTGTATTTGTCGGGCAAAGATCATCATGCTCTGATTTAGTGTTTTCAAATAAGTGTGCCCTCTGGTGCAGCGCTCTATTGAGAGACAACACAGCCCAGGCAGGAGAGTTCAGCATGGCCACTAATAAAACACAAGTGCTGCTTTGTCAGGCCACGAGTGATTACTTGAACAAGTGCCAACCAAGAAACCAAACATTAGAGCGCAGCTCTTCAGACCCTCAAGACAAAGGGCCAATTGACTTTCCTCATTAGTTTTTGTGCCAAACATGTAAACACAGTTTCCTCTCTATCTTTGATGCTCAAAACATGCCAGCTTGTTAACATCTTGGGTGGTATGGTGGTTTATGAGCCTGTAAAGACTATTATGTAGTGGTGGGTTTTGTCCTAATTGAAAAGATTGGCTTATCCTAAGGACGCCCGAAACTGGCATCTTTTTGACAATTTAGAAATTCTGTCTTTGCTCTAATAGACTGATGAAACTGCCTAAAAGAAATTTAACATGCACAGGACCTTGTCACACATACACATTAAAGTTTTGTTAGAATTAGGATTGGTCTCCAGCTCACTGAAAAATAAAAACAAAAGACCCCTCAAGTGATAAGAGCAGCTTTGGCTACATAAACTGCCTGATGAAACCTCATTCGTAACTGCTGTGCAGAAAGCTTACTGAGATTTTTTGCCTGATATTCTTTGTTTTACCCTGCTTTTATTTTGGGGACCTCTGACATTTTAACCTCCTTTGCATTTTACTCCAGTCTTTCTTCTTTCTAAATGCTGTGACTGTACAAGATAATGGAAGTTGGAACAATTTCAATCTGAAATGTTTGTGAAAGGTGTTGAATTTTAGTGCTCAGGGAATGTTTTTCTCTTGTAAATCCCCTTCACATATGGTGTGACTGCTGACATGAAATTTTACCAAAGTAAAACATTGACGGTGTCTTAAAGTGGTCACTTTATGAATGACTGTGCAAGGTAGTGAGCTGTATGAACTGGCTTCTCTTCATTTTTGCAAATGTTATCCATATCTTTTAGCTGAAAGGCTGAGTTTACTTTTTTCTCTTGTACAAAAATATGATGAGGTTTTAAAAAAATGAGGCTGATTATTAAAAAAAAAACAACAAAGAAACCCTGTTTAGCTTACAACTAAAATTGAAAGAGGTTGATTTGCCAGCCTCTGGCAAAAACCATATAACCTCCCATTCATGGGTCTAACAAGAACTTTGTTATTGTCATTAAAGAAATTGTAAAAAGTAGGCACAAGTAAATTATTTCGGATTTTCTTTCAGAGTAATAAAAGATAAGAAAGGAAAAGAAGAAGAAAAAAAGAGTTCTGGTGTTTTCTTTCACTTTCTCACACACACGAGTGCATGCACACACACACACACACACACACACAGAGACAGATAAATCCGTCTTTTAAAATGAAGTACCAAGCACGCGTGGAGTTATCTGCAGGCAGAGCAGTAAGCACATTGTGCTTAGTGGGAGCCCAGCTGCTGCTGGGCTCAGTGACACTGAATGAAAGAAAGGGCTAGATTTTTTGGTGGAGCATTGGCAGCCAGAGTAGAGGCACAAATGTGGCTTTCCTACTCCCTTACACTCTGATTCTGGGTGACACTAAGAAGAATGCATATTAGTTGAACAGGAAATCAAATGTATGGAATCTAATGGCATCTAATTTGGTATCTAATAACAAAAATCCAAGGTTTTCCTCCTAGGCTGCCCCACAGCCAGGAGCCCCCGTTTCCCATGTCCCTTGGCTTGCAGGGTCTTTAGCAGGTGGCTGAGCAGGCTCCCGGGCTCCTCGCTCCTTCCCCGTTCCCACTGCAGGGCTGGCTGCCGGAGGTTTGGAGGTGCGATCTGCAGCTTAAGATTTCTGCTTGGGCTCTGTGTGATTTAGGTCTCGGTCTGCAAGCTCTGTTTGTTTGAGGTTTCCCTGCATCATCTTGAATTAACCCTAACCCAGGAGTAACAGCAGAAGGCTGTTAATCATCTCAAGTGGACTATTTGTGGACAAACAAATGGTTTCCACCCAGAGCAAGCCGGTTTTCCAAGGCAGGGCTGTACGGGAACGATAAGCAAACAGGCAATCTCTCAGCTGCAGATATGAGCCACCCGAGGGGGCTGATGGTGGGAATCCTGCGACAGATTAAGTTTCAGGTGTTTTCAAAGAGCAGTACCTGTGCTGCTCACCTTGAGGGGAAATGAAGCAGAGAGCAACCTGCCTTCCTGAAAACATAACCACCTTCAGTACACCACCAGGGAAGGATGAGCAAAGCTGAGGGGATTTTGGTCTGGGGAAGGTATTAAAAACACTGTGCAAAATTGTGTTTTCATGCCCAGGCGCACTGTCAGGTGCCTGCACAGAGTCAGAATGGAGTCCCAGAGGGCCTTCCTGCCCCCGGCCTGAGGAAAGGGCAGGGTTGAGCCATAAGAAGGTCCATGGGGTCAGTACTCAATCCAGGAGAGATTGTGAAACAGGAATTTCATTTCCCAAGAAGGTTTTACTGAATTGCCTCCTCACACAAAATTGCACTGAGAGACTTCAAGCCAGGGCAGTGTCTGGACTCTTCTGAGGTTCTTAAGACTTAAATTGCTCTGGGAACGGTTGCAAGTGGGACCAAACACTGCAGCCTTGTGAGTGTCCAGAATGGAAGATCTCAGCCGTTTCTATGAAAGCTGGCAGCCGATGCTCTGAAAAGCCCTCTGAAATTTCCTCAGTGATTCAAAACTATAGCTGCTTTTGGTATTTAAGGAGTTTTTCATACCAACGGAGCTTCTCCTATGCTTGTCAGTAGTACAGGCAAGGTTAACTTCCATGTTGTGCCAAAGCAGATTTTCAGTGCAAGGGGCAGTGACAGATTTGGACGTCTGGAGTGAGGTACATTTCTGGGAAGGTCCATCTGAGTAGGGTGGGCAGGTACTGGTGAAACAAAAGGATCAGTGAGATTAAAGGTGCTTGTGGTGATGGTTCAGAGAAATATGGGTGGGGATCTGTCCTTTTTTCTCCTCTTCTCCTCAAACCCACGCTCCATCTACCTTGCCCATTGCCTTGGCGTACAGGAGTCTCGGTTTCTTCCCATATTCCTCCCTCACCTTCCTTTTCCCAGGCCTCTATTTCCTCCTTCAAGCTGCTGACCTCCTTCATCCTGAACCTCCGCCAAGAAGCAGTTCCTCTCCCATTCCAATGTACATAGCATGTGCTGGGGAAGTTCAGTTATGCAAGTTCTGCCACATTCTGGATGGTGCCTTCCCTGTGGGTGTGAGGATGCCATGGCTTACTCAGGAAGGGTTCTTCCAGATATTCCAGGTTTTCAAGATAATTTGGGTCTGCTCTCAGAGTAAGTAGTCGGATAGTGTCTGAGGCAGGTGATAACAGTTTTTGCTCGGGACTGAACTTGTATATGTGACAGTCTGGGTCAGAGAGCTGCAGATATTGCAGGACTGCCTGTGTTATTCTTTATGTTGTTTTTTTTCCTTCTGAATTTGATTGAAAAGATCATGCAAACAACCTTTTCTGTAACATGGTGGATTTGAACCAGAGCTGAATTTGACTCAATGCACTCTATATCAAATGTTGCATTTGTAGTTTGTTTTAAAACTCCTCTTTGCCTTTTTACCAAGTTTCCCCTAAAGAAATAGTAATTTCAAAATGTGTTTCCAATAGTCATACATTTTTGATTGCCCGATGTTCAGGGTGAGTACATTAATAATGTTCAAAATGTGGTTTGCAGTTTTTCTGACATCTCAACGCTCTGGAATTTCAGCAATCGAATTTGACCTACAGAACCCTGCACGCAAATCTTGAATTGATCGCACCGCACAAAGCAAAGCCTGTTGTAGTGTTGCTGCTAAAGGGAAAATTGAAGAGTATGGTATTGGTGCTCTTTTGCTACCAAGTTCATCACGGCAAAATCATGAGCTCACGATAGACCACATAAGTATAATGAAACTCTCAGCATTTTGATGCAGAAGCCAAGACCAATGCCTTGACCTTTCAGGGCTAGTAAAATGGATACAGGAATTGTGGAAGAGATGTCTGTTCTTATCCTGAGTCAGGCAGTGTGTATAGAGATAGGGTCATTATGTGCAAGAAACACCATTCTAGATGTGTTAAGATGGTTTCCTACTGAAGTTCAGCATTGTACTGAAATGGTAAATTTCAGGCAAAACTGAATTTCAGACATCACTGTGACAGGATGAGAAGTGCATGGGGGGCAGGGGAGAGAGGCCACGTGAGAAATCACTTTCTGTTAGTTTTGTCACCAGCTAACTCTGCAAAACAAAATGATCGTCAATAGATCAGGAAGATGAAAGTTAAAGTTAAAAAAAAGTATAAAAGTATATATATCTACCTTGCTTCCAGATTTAGTCTCTGAGTGTTACTCATCTGATCATCTGCAGCAGAGTTTATTAGAGATTTGTGGGTTCTCAGAGATAGGGAGATTGCTCAAGCTCTAGCAGAAACAACTGGTCAAAGTATGCATTAAATCATATTGGAAACAGGTGCAAATTATTTCTTTGATTCTTCAAGTTTTTCTCCTTCTTTGTATATACAGCGAAGTAGCACGAAATGCCATTTATGAGGTCTACTGGTGAGAAGAAAGTACATGACTGTAGGTGTCAGATTCTTTTCTTGGTAGGGTTCATCCTCTCTTCTTCAAATCCACAGTGATTATGTAGTGAATTATTAATGGCAAGGTAAATGCAGTTATTCTGGTGGAAAAGAAGAAGATGTGTACTGTTATTATGACTGAGAAATTGTTACATGGCAAAAGGATAGGCTGTCTTTTACAAACCGTTTTTATATTTAAGGCTCTCTTATTCTCTTGTTCCTCTCTACGTAGTTCCAGACAAAAATGAGAGACTGGGACAAGGATGAAATTTCATATCTAAAGGTCACTCAGTGCAGTGGGGAGACTCCTGTTGGGCCCATCCTTGCAATATGTTCTGCACAGGCAAAAGCCTGTGCTGGCTCAGAGCAGAATCATGTCTGACCCCCTTTGGGTCAGGGCAATAGGACTAAGGGCTATCCAAAGGCATTTGGTACAGGGGAAACTCTCACACTTTTTTGTGAAATAAAAAGATGATAACTTTATAGAAGAAAACAGTTCCAGTAAGCCTAGTCAGAGAAGTGAAGAGAGTCTAAAAATATGATCCCCAGAAAAACAGTCTGTGACTACTGGTTTTTAAATAATACAGGAAATAAAGAAATATCCTTTCTTTCTTCAGTCACCTCCCTAAACTGTGAGATGTTACAGACATTTCATGACATGGACTGAACGATTTATCGATTTGAGAATATTTTCTGTCTGGTGTAGAGAAAACATTTTAAATTCTCCAGTTTTTCTTCATCACTTAAAACAAAATCTGCAGAAATGAGTATTTTCCTGTTTCTGAATTCTTTATCACCTGTAGTTTAGGTATGTCATATGCTTTTATCCACCCTCCCTCTTTAATAGCCTTTGTACGTCATCTGCACTCAATCCAGAACAAATAGAAATATGGTGTGATCTCTTTGTCCGTACAATTACTATTTATACTATATCACCATGCTTTCTTCTTGTACAGCACCTGGCAAAATGGGATCCCAATCTGCTTTCATGCTGTAAGACTACTCGCTACAATGCGGTAGTGACACATTTAGTTTCTAGATGCCTGTGCACATACATAAAGAAGTTTTGTGGGATTCAGAGTAATATGTTACTCTTCTAGAAAAATAGTCTTTTTCTCTGAAGCCAAACCTTTTAAGGAGCTAAAACCATTATCTTTGTTCTTTGTTCTTTGTTCTTTGTAATGCACAATTTTATTCTACTTACGGAAAATAATCTTTCTGCTTTATTAAACCCATAAAAACTTGAAAGTTACAAAACCTACTGGAGAATGTTTACACTCAACAACGCCTTTTTCTAAGTAGCGATGAGGGTGGCTGCATAGTTAGAGTTCTGATCTGATCATTTATTTAAACTGTTACATGATTGAATTTTGTTCTGGTTTGTATTCAGGCAGCTTCTCCAAATATGTTAGAGATATCATACATTGAAATTCCAAAGTGGGTGCAGGGCTCCCTACTTTTGTTCTTCTGCACTGATAGTTTTTAAAATGAAAGCTTTAATCTGTATTATATAGGATCATTAATTTCTGCATTTTACACTTGAGCAACAGCATTCTGATTATCTGCTGCAATGAAAAATAAGCAGCCCTGCTCCTGCAGACTTAATTACTTACTGCAGGGCCCATCCCTTCCTAGTTATGGCACGCAATCTGAAAATGGGGTCAAAAACATTATTAAAAACCAAATTACCCACTGGATGGAGAAAACAAACATGCAACTGTGACCTAGAGGACCTCACCAACACAGGAGGCAAGCCTAGCTGCACACATTACACAGCTCTACAGAATTTGCTAAGGAGCTCTGTTCTCAGTTAGACAACAAAATAAGCAGCCAAATGAGCTCATCGCATAAGATAGCCATGCATGCTATCACGGTATAAAGTGTATTCTGGCTAAGTATTTTGTAAATGGGGGAGGTGACTGAGGTAGAAATACACCAACGTGCTTTGGAAAGTGTGCCCACTGGTTAGGGGCTGAGATACAGCGTGAGGCTTCTAGAAACTTTGGCTTTGGCAGCAAGGGCCAGGAATGTGTTCCTAGAATCTTGCTGTGTGGCCCTCTTGAAAATTAAACTTCCAAAAGTGTGATTCAAGCTTGAAGAAAATTATAAATAGCCTTTCAATAAAGTAAATATTTTGTACCTACCATACTTTTAAAATAGTATTGGTTGCATTTAAGAGCAAGCGGTAGGAGTTATGAAGGATTTGGGAGATTTTAAAAGTTAATAAAATACATTAGTGCTTACAGAAACACATGAAAATGGCACAGCAAACATGACTAAGAATGAGTCCTTTGAAAAAATAATAACCTATTTGTTTAAACATAGCGTAGAAGAGCATGGCATAATATTTATATGATTTCTTTAGCGGAATGGATGAAAAAATGGATCTGAGATAAAATTTTCCATGTCTAAAAGTCTAATGGATGGTAATAGAATTGTAAACTATAAATGAAATGCTGATCTACTTATATGAACAGAGATACAGTATTTACTTGCAATATTTATAGCAATAGTATGCTGATCTAATTTATAAGACAATGGACCAAGGAATCTATTGTTTTGAAATCACATAAAAGCAATAATAAAAGAAAACAATAAAATATTTAAAGTCCATACAAGGAAAATAAGTCCATAAAACACACAGTTAACATTAAAAGATCATTCAGTACCATTTGGAATTTGTCTATTTGAATACATTGTATTTAATTAATTGTAAGCACTGAAAATTGCTGAAGCTTAAAAATATGATTCAGTCCAGCACATAATAGTATAATATTTTTTCTATGAAATAAAAACATTATAAATTAGAAATAGTAAAACTCCAGGAAAATGATCAGGTTACAACAAAACAGTAGTAAGTTATCAACATGCAAAAATATGAGAGATACAGACAGTATATAATTATCTAGATATCAAGAGCAATTCCATAGCAAAGTTTGTGCTGTAATTTAAACTTCAAGCGGTATTAAAATAATTTTAAAAATTTGCATTTGCTGAATTCCATCTGCAAGTCCAGCGGAATGAACCTTCATGGGGTAGGATTTTTTTTTCCTTTAATCAGCTACTAATGTTTTCCTAATACCCTGCTCCGCTGAGTTGCTGCTCTGCTTTCCTGACAAGTCCATCTGGATAGATACCCATCATCCAGACTTCTTGCCCACTGAACTGATATTTCAGCCAGAAGTCACAGGGACATTTTACTATTGCGCACAGAAGGGCTTGTCCTCTTTATGCTGCAGGCTTTGGAGCTGTGGGCCTCTTTTTTGCTTCCTGGTGCTGCATGTCTGTTCCTGAGCTCACTGGCAGCATCAGAAGTGCCAGCGAGCCCCAGAGAGGATGGTGATGGTGAAGGGAAGGATAGTGGTGTGGACGAAGAGCTGGGGGAGAGCTGCAGTGCTCCAGCAATCCAAGGGGTGGCACAGGGAGGTTAGAGAAGGAAATATGCTCCTTAAGATGGATTTTGGAAAAAATGGGAATTTGTTCAAGGGTTGGGAGGACTGGAAGGACTAGCGTGACCATGGGTGGCTTGTAGTGGAGGGGTGAGGACAGTCTTGCCGTGTACGTAGACAAGGAGGCCTGACAGCAGGGGGCTGGAGCTGTGCTTAGGGGTGGAGGAGGAGAAAAGCACAACTGCACCGGAGCAAAAGCAAGATAAAGACACACTCACAGCTTCCTCTCCTCCGCAGATTCAGGTGGCAGCTGGCTCCCCCAGAGTTTGGCTCAAAATCACTTGGCTGCCCTGGCCCGCCCGCACAGCCCTGTGTGCAGAGCATGAAAGTAGGCATAGCTTTAGAGACCATAGCTCACTGAACGGAGGCGTAGGTGTCTGAGAGACCCCGCTCCGGCTGGGGAGAGCGGGGAGCTCGAAATCCCCACCTCCTCCTGCTGCATATCAGCGGCTTGGGCTGCTCCCTGTGGGGATTCAGGCTGATATCAGCCTGAATCAGGTGTCTGCTGGCGGGAGCCTGAGAGCAGAGCCTGCACCCCAGCCGGGGTGTTACCTTTGCTGACCCCCCTGCCCTGGCACTGCCGGGGAAAGCACGCCTCGGGTGCTGCTGCAGAGCCCCTCCTCGAATAGCCCCCAGATCTCCACCTGCTTCTGCACATGAATCCCTGACATCAGAACGAAAATGCAATAGCCCTGTCAAGCTGCTGAATTGGGGATGAGGAGAAATGTTTCAGAAATACAAGATGATCAGTGCAACAACCTGGATAATTGACAGTGCACTCTCTATTTTTATTTGCCTGATGTGATTCACTGTTGCAGGACCAGCCTTTCAAGAAGAAAGCCTGAAGTCCTGTTCTTGCTGTTGTTACAAGCGTTACTTGCTTAAATATTTTTTAATATTCAAGCCTGTCACATTGGTGTCTGGATTTGCAGGCCAATACCTGATATTCACTTTCATATTCCTAAGGCCAAGGAAACTGCAAAGCCATGAAGTAAAAGCAATGAATGCAACCTATCACCAATGCCTTGCTACATGCTCCAGGAGGAGCGTTAAATCAAATCACAATATTTCCTTAACATTTACACAACGACAGTAGAGTTTTTGTTTACCCCTCCATCTCAGAACATTCCTGGAGCAAAACGCGCAGCAGTGGTTGCACAGCTGGGTCCTGCAATAGCAGTGTAAAATGATTGTATAGAAGCCCCAGATTTTTCACTCTTTGAGGGAGGAGCGGAGGAAGAAACACACTTTTGTTTCTTTTCTGTTCCCCTGGAGGGCTTTTGAGCTTACCTTTGCATGGAGGACCAAAGACAGCTTGAACTCCTCTGCACATTCAGTAGAAGCCAACTGTTCATCTCCGTTTTCTTCCTTCAGCAGAACTGGGGGTCTCTCTGCTATGTTCAAGTCCTCTAACTGTCTCACAGATCCTCTTACTGCCATTCCCTGAGATTTCTCCCTCAGTCTCTAGATTGGTTTAGCTCCATTTCCATTCTCCTTGCTGTGGCTTCCTTAAATACATACCAGTTTCTCCCTAAATTCCCAAGGTAGATATTAGTGCCTTTGCTGAGAAAAGCTGGTTTTTATTGGCCAGTTAGCAATCATTCACAGCTGAGATTTATTTTTTTGTGTCTTGCTCTCTATGTGTCACTTCTGCTGCATAATAAATGCTTCAGTATCTTGCAGTTTTAAGTTGTTTATTGGCCCATTTTTAAAGTATCTGTACAATACCACTGGCTCATTTCAGCTATTGACCACCCCGCAGGTGAACTACTTTAAGAGATACACTGTTTTGCAGGTAGAACTGAAATTATGTCCACAAAGCCTCCATGTTTGTGATCACACAGCATCAATAGACCCAATTTTTGTCATTAATCACACGGATTTTAACCTTTCTCATTAAACAGTCTCATGAAACCTTTCTCATGAAACACTGCAAATCTGAGGAGATGAGAATCTGAGCTTTTGGAAACAATTAAAAAACCCCAAAACATCATTTTTTGTGACACAAAGCTAGAAATTAGACTGCAAAGCCTCAAAACTTAAACATTTTAAGAGAAGGATCCCAGGGAAGGGATGGTGGAGAGAGGGTGCTAATCTTGCAGTTTGTAAAGAAGTGAATTATGGCTTGTAAATGCTTGGAGTCAATAAGCTCCTCTTGTGTATGAAATATGATGCTGAATGCACACAAACAAGGAGGAGCAAAGCTGTATGGAAAGACTGGCTGTTATGTTTTACTTAGTGGTGTGCTTTGTGTTTTATTTTACACAGAAATTCTTCCTTTCTCTTTTTCTTTCTCTTTGTTCTTCTCACGGTCAGGGGTGTATGGCTCAATCTGGACTCACAGGAATTGGCTTTGTGCACCACTAATAAGGTGCTTTGTGGGTACTTTGTGGGTTGTCTCTCAGTCATGCCATTTCTAGAATGAAAGCTCAGCAAACAGGACCAAGGCAGACATACCACGAGACGGGAGCTCTGAATACAGCTCCAGGGAGAAATAAGTCATGTTTCATTCACAGCCAGTGTTGGGTCAATGGGTTTTGCAGAGAGGAGGGTATGGGGATTGCTCCTCTCTCTGGCATGCCTGATACCATTTTCACTGACAAAACAGTCATGGCATCCCTTGCACAAATTCCTCACTAAAATAAGACATCCGTCAGCTGGACTAAGCCAGGCTTGGGTTTAAAATATGTACAAATAGTGCAAGAGGGTCATTTTATTCTGATTTACTTTTAAATTTGCATTGAGTGATTTCTCAGCCACTATAATATCTACAACTTTTGTTTAAATAGTCTTAATTAGAAATTATTTCCTCTCTGGTCCATTTTCTTTATCATCCTGTGCTGTCATAACTGATGAAGTATACTTTCAAGACTTGGGGCCAGAGGGGAAAAAGACGTGAATGAATTCTACAGGAAGACTTTGTTTAATGCTGTGCTTATAAGGGAGAGTGTTTATGACAAGTCAGTTAACTAAGGTGTTTTGAAAGGTGTCTTGCTTTTGGCTGGGATAGAGTTAGTTTTCTTTCTAGTAGATGGTATAGTGCTGTGTTTTGGATTTAGTATGAGAATAATGTTGGTAACACACTGACGTTTTAGTGGTTGCTAAGTAGTGCTTACGCTAGTCAAGGGCTTTTCAGCTTCTCATGCTCTGCCAGCGAGAAGCTGGGAGGGAGCACAAAGCCAGGACGGCTGACCCCAGCTGGCCCAAGGGCTATTCCATACCATATGGCGTCATGCTCAGTATAGAAACTGGGGGGAATTGGTCCGGGGGCAGCGATCGCTGCTCGGGGACGGGCTGGGCATGGGTCAGTGGGTGGTGAGCAATTGCGTTGTGCATCACTTGTTTTGTATATTCTTTTATCATTATTATTATTATTCTTTTCCCTTCCTTTTCTGTCCTATTAAACTGTCTTTATCTCAACCCATGAATTTTACTTTTTTTTCCCCCAATTCTCTCATCTATCCCACTGAGGGGGGAGTGAGCGAATGGCTGTGTGGTGTTCAGCTGCCTGCCAGGTTAAACCACAACAAAAGGCTGCAGGAACAACGTCCAAGGACTTAGCAAAAATTTGTTTGAGGTTTAGAAGAAAAATTACCCCTTGGAAAGCTAAAATTTATTCATTGTAAGTGTGGTGGGTTGACCCTGGCTGGATGCCAGGTGCCCACCAAAGCTGCTCTGTCACTCCCCTCCTCAGCTGGACAGGGGAGAGAAAACATAACGAAAGGCTTGTGGGTCAAGATACGGACAGGGAGATCACTCAGCAATTACCATTACGGGCAAAACAGACTCGACTTGGGGAAATTAATTTATTACCAATCAAAATCAGAGTAGGATAATGAGAAAATAAAACCTAAATCTTAAAACGCCTTTCCCCCACCCCTCTCTTCTTCCCGGGCTCAACTTTACTCCCAAGTTCTCTACGTCCTCCCCCTCAGCGGCACAGGGGGACGGGGAATGGGGGTTGCAGCCAGTTCATCACACATTGTCTCTGCCGCTCCTTCCTCCTCAGGGGGAGGACTCCTCACACTCTTCCCCTGCTCCAGCCTGGGGTCCCTCCCACAAGAGACGGTCCTCCACGAACTTCTCCAACGTGAGTCCTTCCCACGGGCTGCAGTTCTTCACGGACTGCTCCAACATGGGTCCCTTCCACGGGGTGCAGTCCTTCAGGAACAGACTGCTCCAGCATCGGTCCCCCAAGGGGTCACAAGTCCTGCCAGCAAACCTGCTCCAGTGTGGGCTCCTCTCTCCATGGGGTCGCAGGTCCTGCCAGGAGCCTGCTCCAGCATGGGCTTCCTACGGGGTCACAGCTTCCTTTGGGCATCCACCTGCTCTGGCATGGGGTCCTCCACGGGCTGCAGGTGGATATCTGCTCCACTGTTAACCTCCATGGGCTGCAGGTGGATATCTGCTCCACTGTTAACCTCCATGGGCTGCAGGTGGGTATCTGCTCCACCGTGGACCTCCATGGGCTGCAGGGGGACAGCCTGCCTCACCATGGCCTTCACCACAGGCTGCAGGGGAATGTCTGCTCCGGCGCCTGGAGCACCCCCTCCCCCTCCTCCTTCACTGACCTTGGTGTCTGCAGGGCTGTTCCTCTCACATATTCTCACTCCTCTCCCCAGCTGCAGTTTCTGTTGCACAGGTTTTTTCCCCCTTCTTAAATACGTTATCCCAGAGGCACTACCACTGTCACTGATGGGCTTGGCCTTGGCCAGCGGCGGGTCTGTCTTGGAGCCGGCTGGCATTGGCTCTGTCGGACATAGGGGAAGCTTCTAGCAGCTTCTCACAGAAGCCACCCCTGTAGCCCTTCCGCTACCAAAACTTTGTCACACAAACCCAATACAGTAAGAACTGAGCAACACTGATCTGATTTCAAGATCCCAATTGATATTTGCGTTAATGTCTTCTAACAACACAGATTTTTTGTTTTTTCTTAAGCTGTAAAGTAAAGACAACTCAAATGAACTTCTACAGTACATTTGTGAAGTTTCATCGTAGACTCAAAATTAAAAAATAACGTGACCAACTTGCATAAAAGATAAATTAGGCCCATCCTACAATTAATAGATTTTCTGTTACAAACATAATGTTTAAAAGTAAAAGCACTGTTAAAAGCAGTGTATATTTTAAGTTAATATTTTCAGAATATTTTCAAATTTTCCAGGCTATTAGATAAATACAATATGTGAAATGAGATGATGAACCTTGCAGAGTGCCTATCTATCTATTCCAATAGAACGGACCTAAATAAAATGTCAATAGATACAGAATGCAAATGGAAGCAAATACTGATAAAGACAAAACCATGCATGTCAACAACACTGTTAAAACCAATGTACTTAATTAAAAAAGTGAAGCCAATTAAAATCAAAACAACAGTGCAGCATGTACAAATGCTGGACTAATCATTAGGCCTTGCTGAATAATGGAGGAGTATAGAATTTTTTTTTAAGTGAAACAGCAGGGGTGATACATTATACAAAGCAACAATCTACAACAATATGACAATTGAATTACTTCAGCCCCATTAGGCAGGTGCAGAAGAATAATTAACATGAATTTCTTCAATGAAAAGGAAAAAAAAACCCCAACTTTTGTCTAGCACAAACTGCTATTTTTTCCCTCCAAAATGATGAGAAAATATGACAATGAGCAGACTGATTAAAACAAAATCTTTATACTTATCCTCTTTGTGAGACTGGTTAATCATGGGATAAAATATGTACACAGTGTATTTTCTCATAGTCTGACAATGTTAAAACAGGCCATCATGGCTCACATCAGCTTTTGGTCTTCTGCTGAGGTATAAGCATTGATTGCTCAGATTAAAAATAAAATATAAAAGGCAATATGTTTTGAATTTTTACACTCTTTCCAATATAAGAGGTATTCAGTCAAGCCTCGGGCTCCATTCAGTATCTGTTTTTCCATTTCAAATTCAAAACGGATTTGTGACCTCCAATTTCAATCTGAGCAAAAACGGTTCTCTAAAATGACAAGAAATAGTGAACAAACTTCATAATGTCTCATGAACTGTAAGCTGCTTCTTAAACTCCAGTTGCTTCCGCAATGTTTTTCCCTTTGGAGTTCTACTAAGATAATTCTATTTAGTTCTTTTGAAAGAGATTGATTAGGAGACACATAGCCGTGCAGTTTACTGAGGGGCATTTGATTTTCTTCCTTCAGAATTAAAGAACTGGGTAAACACTAGCACTGGTCATGTTAAAAATATATTAATTACAGATATGGACAGAATATCTCAAGTGATCGTGTTAGCATATCTTAAGAAGCTGCTGCTCTGCAGCCAGGGAGACTGCAGAAGGATTAATGCTCATTTTATGAGCCGAGGTTGTGTGCTCTGGTAGCTTTAACTAAGCCATTTTCCTTTCTGTATGCAATAGCCTGTGAAGGGCTGAAGAGCCCCGGGCCTGTCAAACAATTCATCCTGTCTACACCATCACCTACCACCCTCTTTCCCCATGGCCTTTGGGCAGCTGGTGGGCTGCTAGCCACATATAGTCTTCTGGCAGTCTGCTACTGCCACCTCCATCCTGAACTCAGCTACTGTCTACTGGTGTATGTCCAGGTGTCTCATAACTGCATATGGCTCATCTACAGCCATGTACTCTTCTTCTCTACTACTTGACTAGATATATGACTACAATATAATTTTGCTATATTAGCCTAGAGATACGTATGTTTCCATTCACGTGGGGTGATTTGCTAGGACCGTGTATTGCTACGACCAAATTTCCCCTTGCTTTGAACTAGGAATAGGTAACTGCCACCTCTCAGTCAAATGGGAATAATTTCCACTTGAGAGCTGGGAGTCTCACAAGCATTTGAGGCTGCTGTGTGGGCTGGTTACATAGATTTTCTCATGTTTATTTTTTTTTAAATTAAAAACTTTCCCAATTCAATAATCTTTTATGTTTTATTTTCCTAAAAAAGTCAAAGACTAGAGAGCTTTAGAGAGCTGGAATGCTCATTTTGAAAAGGAGTCACGCTTTGGGATGAACATAATTTTTAGACATGGGATCAAAACATAGTAGTTACCATAATGCAAGCGAATGTGTGGTACTTTTTCCTGGTTTGTGCAATTCTCCTGCTGCTATTTGAATCAGAAGGTCTTTAAACAACTGATTTCTGGAACTGAGAATGCTAATTTTATAACTGTCCTGCACCTAATACTCTTTCTCTACATATCCATGTTGCTAGACCTTTGTTCTATGCCTGTGCATCTTATGATAGACTCACATATGGAGTGATCTGTCTGCTTCAGTGAACTCTGATGTTCTGAGACCCTACTGATGGCATCTCATTTCCCCATTTAAATGTTGATGTACTTGCAGATACATCCTAGTTTTGATCCCATATCCTCAAGTTATAAAAGCTATGTTGACAGCCAGACAGAAACTACGGAGAAACCACAAAGCACGGACTGGTTCTGCTGCAATGACTGGCATGGGAATGCCAGCATGGACAAGTATCTGTTAAAGCATGTGATGCAAAGATACAACTCCCAGAATAGTTTCCAATGCTACAAAAAATGCTCCCTCAAAGAATTAGTAGTATTGGAAGTTCTGCTACTGCTCCACAAGACCACTGCCATGACATGGATAACACTAAAAGGTGTCACTCCAGAGAAGATGAAAGAGCCAAGGAGTGCTAACATCCCTTTTCTGCACAAACTCTGAAGCAGCCCACAAAGGACAGAAGCTGCAAACCCACACAGATGCCCAGCCTGTAACTGAGATGGAGAAAGAAAGGGAGAGACAAGACTGACAGCATTCTGTGCTGCACTACAAACATAGTGGGCTATGAAAGTTTAATGCACATTTTGCTCAAGGTAGTAAATGACTGGTGATATTTTGAACCTATGTGGACTTCTTATTGTGTCTAAGCCTGCTTGTCTTCTATCATTGCTCCATCTTCTAAACATGATCCATGCAGCTAGAAGTCAATTTTACACAGACTGTTTTTCTAATTTTCTAAATGAAAATTTTAGAAATTTCTATTCCACAACTTCTGGCCAAACCAATTTTTTCTAGCCTTTTTTCAGTCTGCTGTATGACTCTTACTGCTAACTGGACACCCCACTCACCTCACCAAAGGCGTTCAGATGTGTCCTACTCAGGGCTCTTAGAGAGCTACAGTGTTTCCTCTTCCTTCCACCACAGGTCTCCAAACCTTCAAATTGATGGTATTGGGAGAGCTGATAGGAGCAAACATCCAACCACGCTTATTAAAACAACTGATACCGAATGGAAATGGTCAACACAAAAAATGGTTTTTTCACAGATTGAGGAGTGCCTTGGGTTCCTAGCTACTTCTGTATTTCTGGGCGGTATGAAGGATTACAAGGTATTTGGCAAGTTTCTACCGCAGCATCATTAACCTCTTGGGTTTGACCCGTTACTGCCACAGTCAAATTCTTTTGCAGTGCACTGCTTGCAGTCAACAGCTCAAGGCAATAGCAGACATCCGTTTGGGCACAAGCGTTAGGCAGTAACGCTTGTTGCTAAAAACCCCAGGCTTTGTTCTGGGGGTCCCTACAGAGGAAGCTTAAGGGAAAACATCTACAAGCTCACCCAAGAGTAGGGAGGTGTTCTGGGGGTGGTTGCCATGGAGAGTAGACTCACTACAATAACCACTTCTTATACATCTCAGCTGCTCCATCCTGTGCAGACACCCTGCAGCCAGGAATATGGTCTGCCTGGAGAAGTCTCTGGGTCAGGAAAAGTATAGGAGTAGAGAAGAGGTCATCTCTACAGGAGAGAAGAAGAGGTAGCTAAAATAAAGACAGTAATAGAGATATGAAGGAAAAACAAAGAAACAAATGATTGCTGTTGACACAAAAGTAGGCAACTCGAGAGAGAGCTGTTGTACTCAAAGATCCTGCTCTGCACTTCAGTTACAACCTTGTCATGCCATGCAACATACTGAGGATTCAGTCTGGCAGCATCATTACACTGTTCCAGGTTCCTGCTACAGACTCCTCCCTTTCTGCATCCCAGCCTGGCAGGAATGTCACTCACCTTTGTTTTCTTGAGTAGAAGCAAAAGTTCCTTCTCGCAGCTTTCTGTCCCTTGAGTCATTGAACTACTATAGAAATATGGTGCATACCCATTGGCAGACCCGAACAAGTGGGTATGCAAGCAGTTTCTGGATTTCAGGAATTGGGTTTTTTCCATTCAATTCCAGAAGGAATACATTAGTTTATTTTGTTGTTGATGTGCTACAGGAACAGTCTGTCCTACCTTGTGTTCAGCAATAACTACAGAGTTAGTTCATGAGCAGTTGTGTGTTTCATACCGAGATACACAAAAAGCAGCCCACGAGAAGAGTTTTGCTAATCCAACCTCTGAAATCCTACCTCTTCAAAAACTTACATGCCTGCCTCAGCACTTTGGAGATTGTTTCAGCTGAACAAAGGCACAATGGACCAAGACCACTTTTATTTAAAGCCACTTCTGAAAGTAGAAGTGGTAGTTAGGGTTTTTTGGTTTGGGGCTCCCTCCTTCCCTCCCACATCTATAAAATATTCCTGGGCAGTAAAAAGAAGAATTAGCCAGTGCTCTTCTTTGTTTCCAATTCTCTTTGTTTGCAACGTCCATACAATCACTGAAAATTTATAGGACCAGAGTAAGAGGCCCATAATACTGTAGCCTAAGGAGACAAAGCTGATGAAGGAGAAGACCTGCTTAATGCATTTTGCCTTATGACTGATTGCACATAGAATATGTGAACCTTTGTGTATGGCCCTCCCTATTTCATAGACTCCCTCCTCTGAAAGTGGCTGTCTTGATCACTAGATTAGAAAGTAATACTTGCTGGCTTACTTTCCAGCTTTATTTATGGCTTTCTAAGGATAAAAATTATGAAAGTATCTCTCCCATGATCCTGCTGTGAGGGTGCAGCTTCTGAGGTGGATGGGTTTGATTCCCATTTAATAAAGAAGGGAATCGAATCCTGGATACTCATCTAATTTCCAACCTTCTCTAGATGAACCCTCTGAGATTAGCTTGATTATTGTGATGAAGGAGAATCAGCACCTGGGTGGAAGATAATATTTCTCTGTGGTGCTATTTTAGTTGGTTTCTTTTGGGAAGTCTCTGTCTAGAGCCAGAATGAAAAATGGAGGTTCCATATAAAACAAAATGGGTACACATTAAGCCTACTCCAGGGTTAATGCTCCCTGTGCCAAATATTTGGATACAACTGCTATTTATCAGACAATGTTGGACTGACACACACAGTCTGTATTTGTCTCATCAAAAATAAATTCTAACTTGTACTAAATGTGCAAACTCATAGCCATGGTAGCTATTTTTTGTCTTCATCGTATGAGTGATCACATGTTGTTATTTGTCGTGATAACCTAAGCATCATACTTAGGAGATGAACTACATCCATGTTATCTGTGAATACCATGTCCTTCCTTCCCCCTTTCCCACCCCCAATATATTTGGAGAATAATAAAAAGGCTTTTAAAAACTGGTACAGAGTGAATAATCTCCTGAATATTTATTCCCATTAAAAGTAGGTGCTTCTTCCTTTCTATGAATATTTTTCAAATAACAATGCTTTCAGCTGGTTTGCTCATAAAAAAGGCTGCAAACATTACTAAAGGAATTGGCAGCCTTTACTCACAAGAGAGTTTTCTCTGGGAGGGAAAGGAAGTGTTTGGTGAATCCTCTTTCTTGCTTACCCCCAGCAGTTATCACTGCATATAAAGAGGGTGGATGAGCCCTGAAGGTAGAGGAATGTTTGTCCCTATACGGGCATGTTAGAAATGCCAAGTCAGTGTGACTAATGGGTAAGACAGAAAGCAAAGCCGGTGATCTAAGATGAATAGAAGCATTAGAGGAAAAACAGGAATGCAAATCTCACATTGTTAGAAACACAGACCTTATGTCTGCTCCAGAGTTTTGTTTCATCAGCTCTTATAGCTCGTGGGCTTCTTCACTGTACAGAACAATTGTAAAATCTGCAAAAACTGGGAGAGGTAGAGCCTGTAGAAGCTGATGTTTGTATTCAAAGTTGCTTGATGGAAGCTGCTAAGCAATACTGAAAATGCTGGCAGGAATCCCAGAGTTTGGAGGGAATTTCCATGTGCTGACTCAGACATGCATTTTAGCTCACTGGCGTCCTACACCTGATCGTACTGAGGTTATGAAATCTGGAAACAAGACTGAATTCAAGGTGAACTACCGAAATTCTTAACAGCACACGTACAAGACACAAAAAGGAAGAGTGATGGATGTAAACACATAGACTATGGCTCATTATCATATAGAGCATTGCTCTGAGGAAAAATTACACAGACATTCAGCTGAACACTAAGTCAAGCGACATCATCTGGGAATGGGGGCAGCAAAATTCTTGCCCTCCCAAATTGACAAGACAAATTAACAGGTGTTAGTCAGTCACAGAGATCCAACTATGATCAAAATATGTTGCTGCTAGAAATACCTTAAATACAGAAGAGAGTACTGATGGCCTTTACAGGCTTGCCATTTCCTCGTCTGTCTTACTTCTTTATGTGCTACTTTTAGCAAAGCAAACTTCTATACTTACTTTTCAGTATGGAAGTTAAATTTCTTAATAAGTTTTTTAGATAAATTAGGGTACAAGTCTGAAATTACTAATGAGAAATCATTTTTCTAACAATTCTAGTGCAAATGGAAACTCTGGATTCCAGTGTAGATGCAGAAGTAAGATGATTTTTCTGAAAGAGAAGGCCATGCAGAGCCTATCCCAGCCCCTGTGAGAGCAATTTAATCGAGCTGCAGGGCAATAACTGGAAGAGGCCCTTCTTTAACTAATGCTTATGTATTCCTACAGGAAATTTGCAGACAAATTCTCACAATCCTGCTTTTTCTATTTCCCTTTTCATTGTCAAGACAAGTTCTGAAGAGCTGCTTGCTGGTTATATTTTTATTATCCAGTAATGCTTTAAAACACTTTAACATCTCTATTTATATGGGAAACATCACCTCCTTCCTTCCAAAATCTTTGAAAACTTATCACCAACCACAACATCTACTGTTCAGACTCTGGTTGGTACTGCTCATGTCTAGAGCTAATACAACATCTCAGAAAAATTCATTTGATAAAATAAGCCTCTGTCCACTGTGGCTCATCAAATGCACCACGATTTTCTCAAATTTCTCATTGATTTGAAAGTTTTGTGAAAAAAACCCTACACAGAGTTCTTAGTCTTTCAATCATTTCTCAGCAATCTCTTGCAAGCACTCAGTGTTTCAAAGTCAAGCTTATGATTGGATGTAAACCAGCAAGATTGCTGAGGCTGATTAGAACCTCTTCCCAGGGCTGACACTTGCAATTACAAATTTGAAATGTTTGTGGCTGTATAGGAGATCAGTTAAGTTTTTTTTTTCCTTTCTCTGCTATTAAAAAAAATTCAAATAAGACCGATGAAGTTTAATAAGCAGTTGATTATGGACATGTAGTCATACAATGATCTTGCTATTACGGGCAAGATTTTCAGAAACAAAGTAAAGTTTTCATCCATTGAGGTCAATGACAAAATTCTGTTTGGAGTCAGTGGAAGTAGGATTTTAAACACTGCCAAGTACTTTCCAGAATCAATGAATTTGTTTAGAAAGAGGAAGAAAGATTTAACAAGTGGCAGCTTTCAAAAAATCTTAGGAAAGTGCTATTGTATGCTCTATTTTGCACACTGAGAAAGGCAAATATCTATTTCCTTTTCTGAAATTGCACTTATCTTACACATAATAATAGGTAGTTTAAAAAAAACCAAAACTGCATTGAAACATATAGCTTTTTTTTTCATTTGTTTATTTCAACTTCCATGTCCTCTAGCTTCAACGTCACTTTCTTTTCATTGAGCTACTTGAATTTTATTACAGTTTCTTTTTACTTGGTGCTAAAATATTTGTGTTGACATAATTAGATCTTACGGTCATGGAATAACACTTATTCAGTTGAATATTCAGCATTTATTCAGTACATGTCCTGTTTCATTAACAAACTTTGACCTACAGCTCTTCCTCTCCAGTGCCAGAAAGCAGAGTTCATGAAATTTGCAGTAAATTTTCTGTGAATGAAAACAGTATGCTTTTTGATAGCAACTGTATTCCCTGAAGGGAAAGGAATTTTCTGCCCAATTTGGGGTGGTAGCTTTGGGTGTTTTGTTTATAAGCAAGAAATTAACTTTTTCTTTTTTTGAAGTTAGAATTCACATCAGACTTTCTTCCCAGAAAGAGAGATGCATTGCAGTATTTCCACACAAGGCTGGGGCCATGTACCAGCAGATTCATGCAATTTCTAACAAATACGTAAATGACATCAGGCTTGCGTTTTAAACACAACGCTCTGAGGGATAAGTAGTTCTGTGTGGACAAGGCACTGGTGTAAGCCACGAGGAGCTGCCCCATCATGAGCAGAATGCCAGGAAACATTTCTGCAAAATACTTCTAAGAGTTACTCCTGCATGAAGCAGTTGCTTACTCATGAGTCACCTCCTCATGTGGTGTAGGCAACCTACTGTAACAAGCTAACGTATACCCAGACCCTTTTTTAGTTCTCTCACCTCCTTTCAATCTGCCTAACAGCCTCCAAGAGCTAGACATGTCCCTGTGCATGTGAGGAAGTGAAAGCTACAGTTCATATCAGCCAGGTGGGTATTTGTGGATTTTGGGAGATGGAGGCAATACTTGCACAGATGTAAGTGCAGGAAGAGTCCTGTCTTCAGCGGGCAACACGTTTGAGTTCTGATGTAGGTTTGTTCAAATTAACAGGGGACTTTGTGATTTTTGGCTCAGGGAGTTATCTCTCTAAAGGTCTGTAAAAGGAAGAAAGAGAAACTATGATATCGAATAAGCTTCTGGTTTAAAGGAGTACACTTCTCAGTGTGAAAACTCACTTTGTTCCTCTAAGATAAGCAAAAACTTACAATTAATTTGGAAGGAAAAAAATAGTACAGGCAGCATAGCTTAACTTAGCTGTGAGATTGTGGTAGGGTACATCCACAGAGTATTTTTTCAGGCAGATTTGATCTCACCCTACTCATTCCCTGAGCCAACTGCAAAATCCAAATCTCTGTATTGGCAGACATGTAGCTGTAGTCCTCACAGCACTCATTCTAAACTAATAAGTCTGGCAGAGGGAGAGAGTATATTAGCTCATTCTTAGTTCCAGCAGCTACCCAGAAGGCATTACAACACACTTGAGATATATCTCATACAAACTACTGATATGCCCACACTGCACAGAAGTGACTGCAGTGTGCTGTAGGGACAGCTCAGGCACCAGGAGCTGTGACAGCTCAAAGTGAGGTATTATACCTTACATCCCAGGCAGACTATTACTGAGTTAAAGCTGGTTTAGCTGTAACTCCTGTGGTCAAACCTATGAAAAGAGTCCAGTTTCCTCCAAAAAAAATCAGTAATCTCAGGGCAGCATGCATGTTTTCTGTTCCTGAGCTAAACAAGCCTTGGGTACCACTGAACATTTCCTGGGTGTAGAGTTCATGTGATATAACTTCTAAAAAGTGCCTTACTTACAATATTCCAGGTCAGGAAAAAAAAAACTGTAGGAGTGGGATGAGTTAGTAGAAAGTATAACATATGGTCAGAGGAAAGAAAGTGGCTCTTTGTTGTCCCTAGCATTAAGTTAAAGAAGACTGCACACTTCAGAAGCTGATGAGCATAATTTTCTTCAGCCACCAGGTAGCATGTCTGGAGCTGTCACCTGAATTCAGGGCTGAGCTCGGGATTCCTGATTCAGAAGCAGGGTCACCAGTACTGCAGCAAGGCGCTTTGTTTACTCCTCGCAGAGATACAGGCTGGGGATGCTCGGGAGGGGGAGCATCTCTGCTGTGAGCCTGCTGTGTGCCCATGCAACCAACAAGGCCAACAGCATCCTGGGCTGTATCAAAAGCAGCATGGCCAGTACGTCAAAGGGAGTGATCGTTCCCCTTTTCTCAGCACTCCTTAGGTGGCACCTAGAGTACTATGTCCAGTTTTGGGCCACCTGGTACAGGAAAGACATTGATCAAATGGGGCAAGTTCAGTGGAGGCCCACCAAGATGATGAGGGGCTGGAGCACTTGCCCTACGGAGTAGAGGCCGAGGGACCTGGACTTGTTTGTCCTGGAGAAGGAAAAGCTCTGGGGGATCTAAGCAGGACCTTCTAGCACCCATGAGGAGCTCACCAGGAAGACAGAGCCAGGCTGCTCACAGCAGTGTGTGGCAGGAGGAAAAATGGCATTGAGCATACATTTAATTAAGAGGGGTTTAGATTAGATATAAGGAAAATCTTTTTCATCCTGAGGACAGCCCAGCAGTGGAAGAGGCAGTTTAGGGGCTCATGTAACCTCCATGCTTGGAGGTTTGCAAGAGCCAGCTGGATAAAGACCTGAGCCATGTGGTCTGATCTCATAGCTGAGCCTGCTCTGAGCAGGAGCTTGGACTAAAGACCTCTAGAGATCCCTTCCAATCTCAATTCTTCTGTGATCCTATTTCTTCAACAGTTTTTTTAGGGAGGTTGCAGGCTACTTCACCAAAGCACTTACATGGCTCAGGCTGCTCCTAAAGGCTCTCCTAAAGACAGCAACTGTAAGCAGATACATTTTGGTCAAACTATTAGTCAAAAAACCTGACTGTTTCATTCAGGGTTTACTATGAGGTAACACTAGATCTTTGCATGAGTTTCATTCTTCCTTCCACAGCAGATGTCTTTCTTCCCAGTCCTTTGTCACTGTTTAGTTCCCCAAATGCGTTTTCCTTCTCTTCCCAGATTTTTTCCTTTGTTCCCAAGCTCCCATTACATGTAGATATAACTTCTTTTATTGAAATTCTTTATAGTAGACTCTGATTCAAAAATACACAGAAGGGCAGGAATTGGGTGGATTACCAAACACCAGCTGATCTGCAGCAACTGATTAGGTACTCTTAGCCCATTGAAAACTTTGTAAGAAGCCTATTTATTAGCTTATGTTTCTTACATTTGTGTGTAACCTGAAGTCTTGCTTCACCCTTTCTATAAACAAGAGAGTGCACGCTGGTGTTCAGTAGATAAGCATTAAGGCTTTAGGGCAAAACTACTTGTTTTGTGTTTCTGGGCTCTTTTTCTCTCAAGTTACTGTGGAGCACCTCAAAACAGGCCAATATGATATATATTCAACTGGGAATCAAGGAATACACTTCCTCCTGACTTAGTGTCTTCCTGGGTATGAAATACAGTTGGTAGAATCAGCCTCATTAATTGGGATATTTATATACTTACAATGTATCTCACTTCATTTATCATGCCATGCTACTTTCATGCATAATATTCTCATGTGTATTGTACAACATCGGAATAAGCTGTGTGTCAAATCTTTGAGTATTCCATGTACAAGCTATTTTGAACATTTAACTGTGTCAAAAGTGTGAATAATTAAAGAAAGAAAAAGGTAGTTTGACCTGGGGTGGGGAGGGGGAACTGACTTAAGATACGCTAGGAGAAGCTGACTGTAAAATGGTGCCCTATTTTAAAACATAGGAGTCATGAATCCCTCTCTCTCAATATAACATTGGAAAAAAAATTATAGATGTTTCACTTGGCCATCCTTCTTTTTTCCTTAAGTCTACTCTAAATTTTTTTCTCATGCTGTCTAAAATGTATCCAAGTACCTCCCTAGCACAGTTCTGGTCACCTGCAGTTGTCTACAAATGGGACTTGATCACATCACTTTTATTCAGTATAAATGAAAACTGTCTCTAGACCTTGAAATTGGTATTTTCAAGGGCACTTAAAGGATTTAGGTATCTACAGCCTGTGGATTTTATTGGAAACAACAGCATTGGGTTTGGAGGGGGCTTCTTTTGAGAATTCCAGCCTGAATTCTTTACCTCCCACATCATAGTTGTGCTCAAAAATAAGAGAGCTTTTTTTTTTGTTACATAAAAATGAGTCATCATTACATTTAATTCCTAAGAAACGGACATGCACCATGAAATGAACTTTTCCATTGTTCTCAATTAGACCCACAGGTATAGCCAAGATCCATTTGTCTTTTGACTGAAATGTTGGTGTATGTTTTGCTTTCTGCACAAATATATTTAGTCACTTCTCATTCATCTTACTCATTGGTCATTCCCATGGCTTTAGCTAACTCGCTAAATGTCGTTGAAGTCGAATTATCAGTCGACTGAATGTCTTGATCTAGTATGCCGGGGTAACTGAAAGGCTACATAATGCTAATTGTTTAGTCAGCTGGCCAAATGGTATCATCTGTTATTTCGTGTACTTTGATTTGAATGCAATGAACTGAATTTTATAAGCAGGAAATTAACTACAAAGACTATTCACAGGTCACTTGCAGAAGAGCTTAGCATACGGAGGTCACCTGGGCTGCAACTTAATACTTGATAACATTGCTTGTGTTATATTGCATGTAATTATGTGAATAGTTTGAAAATGCAATTACAAGGTTGGAGGTGCAAAGTGGTACTACTTCTGGATCACATCTTCAGTCCTTGTTTGAGCACTGGTGGTATAGAGCACTCAAGAAGACAACGAAATAGGTGGACATCTCCCTAAATAAAAGGGACTACCTTAGAAATGGTTGAAGCAATCAACAATAACTTACCTTTACTCTCAATCAGTGATAAATTTAGCCATTACCAGCTGTTGGGAGAGTTTCCTAACTGCTTACTTTTACAGGTCACAATTTAGAACAACCCCTTGGCTGTCTAACCTGCACCATCCTGACTGTCTTTTTGGCTTCTGCTCAGCACTCCCCACTGATTGCCTTAGGCAGATCCTCACTTGCCTTACAGGCTTGCACAGATCCTATTCTGAAAACCCAAATTATTACCACCTATAAAGGGCTAAGGTGTCTAACTTGGAGCTGTTGATGTCACGATGCTGGTCAATATGCATGAAACCTAAAACATTTCCTTTGCTGAGCCTGCGACTGCAAGTCCTATGGTATGTCCAGCTAAAATAACCTTGCCACTCTATTTTCAGCTGCAGGCTGTCACACTCTATGGCAGGATCAGCTGAGTACATCCTCTAAGCACTTCTCAGTGGGTCAATTAACAGCCAGGTGGACTCCCACATGCTTTAGCTACACCCCTCAGTAGGTCAGTGCTTAGCAGGCCTCTTACCCACTTTGTCTGCTGTCAGTCAGGATTTGTTTTAGTCTAAGGGTCTGGTAATGAGATCTGAAATGTTGCATGGATAAACCAAGTGATGGAGATAGCAAAGGAATAGTCATCTGTCTTCTGCAGTGGACTTCTGCAAAATGGGCACAGCAAAATCAAGTCACCATTATGGAAAAAAAAAGAGTGATGAAGACAGGAAGACCCTTCTTGTCAGCAGACTAAACCTTGTTTGTTAGGGGATTTAAAATTAAACAAACTCAGTCAAACTGAGACTCACCTCACATGAATATTCAAAGTGAAAAACAAGATGTTGTGTTGTGCTGCCTTCAGACCGATGAAGCAATAAGGTATTCAGTGAGGTAAGTCTTAGAGTATCAAGCAGACAAGAAGGTACCTGAGAAAGCCACGGATCAGAGGTTTGATTGTTGTCAGAAAACCTGTCTTTCAAGCTGCTTATCTGTGCTAAAAATTGGTTAGAGCACTTCAAATTGCAAGTGCCCAATCTGCATAAAGTGGAAGTAATATGCTGACAAAGTCCTGTACAGGTAGCAATCAGCATCATCCTGGATGAGCTACAATATTGCTAAGATGTTTTAAGGAGGACCTGCCAGAGAAGCATTACAGTAATTAACCCTGATTGTCAGAATGCTGGGCAGGCCTGAGTCTTAGGAGCTGAAGCATTCAAATAAATAAATAAAAGATTACTTGATGTACATCACTGCTTAGGGACTGTGTGTCTGAAACCAGCATCCTGAGTCCATAAAGATAATAGCTTACTCACAATTGATGTGAATAGATGACAACAGGAACCTTTAAAGGTGATCTGCAAGGGCAGAAAAAAAAGGGGGTTGTACCATTTTTACTTCTTTGTAATGACTGAAGAAGGCTTGCAAGCTTCTCCCCCCTGCCCCGCCCCCCATTTCACATCTTATCTGATCTGCTTTCCTGGACAATTCTACAACAGAATAGAGGGAAAGTATAATTATGACCCCACATTATATCACGGAAATAATACTGAGTTAGGAAAGAAAAGGGCTATTTTTTTTTTTATTAAAACCACTGAATTCTTTGAGGACTTTTTAATGCATATTTTTGTTAGCAGCTAGTTAATTCCAAACTTCTTTCTTAAAGGTTTTACTTCCATCTCTTTCAAGATTCGATATTTCCATTTCTACGATCAAATGCAGAAAAAAGTGCTAAATCCATTTCTTTGGGTACTCCACAGACATCTCCCAGAAAATAAAACTAAACCTGATATTACCAGTATGTTGAGTCAAAAAAAGAGTATAAAATGTGTGAAGCTGCCACTCTATGTTGTCACACAGCAAAACAAAGAATGATGGTAAGTGACATAATGCCATTCTCTCTGCCATCTTTGAATCTGTAAATGCTGCAACATTAAAAGATATGTGTTTAAGCTCTTAAATGAGATCTTGTGTAAATAGCATCAATATCTGACACATTAGCATGCAAAAGTTGCTGCAGCAGCCTATTTAGCATGAGTAACTCAACAGAATTGAAAGAAACTTGGAGATCAAAAACATGCTACAGAAAAAAAAAGTACACTGCACAAAAATGTATAGAAACCAAAGGGCTGGGTTTTTCTGGCAAATTACATTCTCATCTGGTATCTCAAAAATCAAGATTGGTTTGGGGGAGCTCTTTTGTGACTAATGTTACTGCTCAGCAACAGCATTTACTGCCTGAGAAGGAGAAGGAATAATCAAAGGTGACCCAAACAGTATAAGCAGATATTCCACATAGGTAAAAATTTGAATGATTTGTGATAGCCAAAGCATCCCTTAAATGTCTCCCAAAATAAGCATAGATAGGGAAACAGTTACAGATGGCCAAAAGATCAATCAGAAAATAACCCACAGGAAGCTTAGTGCCAAAAGTAATTGACATAGTCGTCAAATCAATTTCTGATGGTACAGACACTTTTGCATTCACTCTGCTTCCCCGTGCTGTAAATCATTTGGCATGTCATTCAAATCACCGTTACCCAATATAAGCTTGTAGCAGTTATGAGAGGTTCGGGTACTTTCTGGAGTTTACTTTCCACGTGCTCACAAAGATGCCTGGTGAGGACCAAGTTATTGTTTCCAGTAACTGAGCATTTATATGATATTTACTTTTGAGATGTATTATTTTCCCCAGACATTTTCTATTTTGTGTACAGGAATATAGAGCCCTGGGACACTGTGGACCTTTGCACAAGATATTCCTTCATAATCATTACAGGAAGAGAAGAAGGGCACAAACCTGGTTGCCAATGTGCTTTTTAGGCTAAGCCTTTAGGTCATTAGTCAGAGCAACAGCAGTGACTTCTTCTTCCACAGTTTAAAGATTACTGCACAAAGTAATAACGGAGAGCATTTTCCAGAAAAAAAATCTATTCTTTCAGCATAACTAAACCACTTTTCAAATCGTGAGAGATTTAGAAGTAAAAAAGGAGTATATTGCCATATCTGGCAGGATAAAGGAGAGAGAACGGAATTCTACCTGGAGATACACCCACTGAGGAACTGAATCAGAAACCGAGTTTAATGCTTCTTTCAGGCAGTAGATTGCCAGCTGAGTGGGAGCATATTTTGTTTGCTGGTGTGATCAGTAAAAATCACACATTAGTAATTTCCAGCTGCCTACCTGTCTATAAAGTGCCTATCTGTGCACTATCCACAAGTTTAAAGTTGTTCAGAAGCATAATAGTTGAAAAGTGTTTGAGATATTGATAGATATTTATGTCTGTTCAACTGAGGAAATGAGTCCTCTGCTCATTTCTATAGGCCTGAACACAAAGCTATAACATTTTTGGAGTGCTTGTGCAATATAAGAAACATGCTGAGTGTCCTAACATGTGATATGTCCTTTGGAAAGATCTTGGTGATATGGGAATCTGATAAGTTTTTTAACTAGCGGAAAATTCTGTTGCTTTGGGGTGAGATTGGAGTTTTTGGACCAAAGAGTCATTCCTGAGTGCCATGAACACTTGCTGCTTTGCAATGAAAGGTATGGAAGGTACGGGCAGGTGCTCCTCCTTCCAGAGGCAAGCCAGGATGGAGAGAGACCTTCTGCATGAAAGAAAATAGGAGGCAGCATTAGTGACAACTAAATACAGCAGAGATAGAGGGCAGATTGTCCTAACCAAGATGATATCTTCCATCCTATACCTTTACAAAGACAGGACAGAGGGCTGAGATCCTGGGGTCCCAGCACAGGCCTGAGCACACTCACTACACGTAATAAATCTGTGACCTCAAACCTGGGTCTCTACAGCTACTCAACAGTCACCCATATCTGGCCCAAGGGATAGACCCAAGTATTTCCAGCCCCACGAGCATAGGTTCCTGAACCCTGAGCTAAAGGAACAATGTTCCTGTGTGTTGTAACACTGAGGTTTGTAATCCCCCGAGATACACACATTCATATATATATATATATATATATGTATATAGCATGCTACAGCCTTTGCATTCAAATCCCCACACTTTCCTTCAAAAGTGCGAATGACTGTCTTTCACAAGCCATTTAGGAAAGCAAAACTCAGTTCTAACACTAGAACCAAAAATAGGCCACGACTATTAGCCGACCTGCAGATATATCAGTTTGCAATCAGGTAGCACAAGTAAACAATTTCAAATTTTATAATCAAAAGAAGAAAAATGAAACTTTTCCAAAAAAGATAAAAAGTGAAATTACTTTTCAAAGTGGATCTTAAAAAGAATTATTTCTTCTTAACCTGCTTATAATACAGAACATTGAAAAACTAACAGGAAATATGGTCGAGATCCAGAACGTCTGCTCCAAGTAGGGAAATCACATTTGTACTAGATAAGCCTCAAGTTGTTAGGGGTTAAAATGAAACATATTGATGCATATAGAGACATGAGGTGGAAAGGCCTTTGCTACAGAATGAATGGTGATAGATTCATAGAAAAAAATAGACTTTCATAGAAAATAGAGTATCATTTGGGAATGCCTAAAGGAAGAAAGCAAGAAGTATCTGAAAGGTTTGATTTTTTTTTTCCAAATTCAGATCGATTATCAGAGTAAAGAAATATACAATGGATATGATGCATGCAGGCCAAGTAGTAATACAGTAAATAATATATAATTCTGGTCTGTATTGCATTTTTGTGATTTCACTTATAATTTAAGTCCAGGATGTTCAGTGATGAGTACTGATTTTGGATGTACAGGATGAAATACTGTAATTATTCAGTGTCCAGAAATGCTGAGTCGATACCCTTCCCCCCACCCTCAACGCTCCAGCCACTTTTCAGATTTCTTTTTCAAACAAGTCAATAGTTTCTTCTCACACCTCTCTCACACTCTGTAAAGCCCTCCCTTTACATCCACCTGTAGCTGAGGGGACACTTCAGTTCACAGACTCCTGGTACAACAGCGTAAAACAGTTCCCTCAGAGCTACCGCAGTCTATTATTATGTCTGTGTAGTTGCCCTGATGCAGTAAATGAAATTAAAAAAATTCTCATGAAGACTTAGACAGTATGGTTTCTTTGCTAGGTATAGTAAATGAAGTTCCTCCTCTATAACTAGTAATAAATGCTAACAAACCCTTTTACTGTTATTTTAAAGAATAGTGCAAAATACAGATACTGTATTTTAAAGAATACTGCAAAAAACACTTCAGAATTGATTTTGCACTTATCAAACAACAAGAAATGTAATTATAGTACACTTCCCCAAGGAGTATTTTCTTTTACACAGCCCCTTTCTCTGGCAGATTTCAGTGGTCTTCCATGGACTGCAGCAGGATTCAGCAATCCACTGCAATTCCTTGATTTTTTTCAGACAGGCCTGTGCTACTTAGTGATAAGCAACTTAAGCTATGGTTGGATCACTGTGCTTCTCTATTTGTCCCCTGTTATTTCAGGAAAAGTACAACTGGACCCAATTTTTCTGTGGAAGTATGGGCTGTAAAGTGAAGGCAGCTTCTGTGTTTCCCTTAGATCTCCTTTTACAGCCTGCTGCTTTGCAGAGTCTTGTGTCACTCTGCTAGGACAGGACTAAGCAAATTTCCTCTCGTTCAGCTCTTGCCACTCATCAAGTAAGCCCCTTTGCTGTATTTTGGACCAGATGCATACAGGAATACACCTGTGTTTTGCATTCCTGTAGAAGATAATTTTGATCTTATTCATTCTTTTAGCTGCATATTCTTCTTGGAATGAAGGGGGACATCCCTTCCCCTGCCGCCCTTGATATGAGGTAATAAAAGAACAACAGAAAAATTTTTGGTTCTTATTGCTGCAAGTAATTTCTTTGTACTCCCGAATTCTGCCCATCATACTGTCAGTAGATGGTGATTAGCAAGGCATCTTGAAGTTCAAAGCAGAGGTCTGTGCCTTTGAAATGGCGGTGGAATAGAAAGCCAAAAAATTATTTATCTAAATAATGGTGAGGATTGCTGACCTGTTGGTGGTGTGGTTTAACCCCAGCCAGCAACCAAGCCCCACACAGCCACACGCTCATTCCCCCACGGTGGGATGGGGGAGGGAATCGGAAGAGTAAAAGTGAGAAAACTCATGGGTTGAGATAAAGACAGTTTAATAGGTAAAGCAGAAGCCACACATGCCAGCAAAGCAAAACAAGGAATTCATTCACTCTTTCCCATGGGCAGGCAGGTGTTCAGCCATCTCCAGGAAAGCAGGGCTCCATCACGCATAACGGTTACTTGGGAAGACAAACGCCATCACTCTGAATGTCCCCTCCCTTCCTTCTTCTTCCCCCAGCTTTACATGCTGAGCATGACACCATATGGTATGGAACAGCCCTTTGGTCAGTTGGGGTCAGTTGTCCCAGCCGTGTCCCCTCCCAGCTTCTTGTGCACCCCCAGCCTACTCGCTGGTGGGGTGGGGTGAGGAGCAGAAAAGGCCTTGACTCTGTGTGAGCACTGCTCAGCAATAACAAAAGCATCCCTGTGTTATCAACCCTGTTTCCAACACAAATCTAAAACACAGCCTCATGCTAGCTGCTATGAAGAAAATTAACTCTATCCCAGCCAAAAGCAGAACAGTTGTAAATAAAGATGTATTACTTCTAAAACTATCTGGAAAGATATCCATTAACCTCAGTGGAAGTTTGCTTTGGCCTAAGCAATATCCAGGTAAGTTTTGATGCTATCGCATTTTAAATAAAAAACTCAAATGTCAACTCATCCACAATTTCAAAGCATACGAACTATTGGAACCCAGGTGTCCCTTTTAGCACTACTTTGCAGCTTCTGCAGTATCACAGAGATGGTCCAATGAGTGGAGTTTGAAAATAATAGATAATTTTAAAAGTCTTAAAAAAAATCATTTAATTAGTTTTCATTTCTCCTACTTGCACCTGATAAATGAACATATTAAACTGTGAAGACTCAGGAACCTCCAAAAGCCTTTGATGTGTATTAGAATAATCTAATAATTAACCTCAGGATTCACCATCATGACACATTGAGGTGAAGTGAAACAGTGCTTATGATGAAGGGAATTCCAGGTCTGCCAGCCCCAAGGTACCAAGCTGGCTTAATTCTCCTCCACTTTGACATGGAGAGCTCTGAGCTCCCCTTGATCTACCTTTGTTGCGTTTTATTTTTGGTGAGAAGTTCTTTTTTCAGTGCAGATTTTTTTACACATCTGAGTGCATCATGTTTAAAAAGGCAATATAGAGAAATAACATTTGGCTTATGTAATAAGTATGTAAAAAGAAGGTATATTTTCTCTCTGGACTATTTTTGTCAGTACCTGCTATTAGAGAGCATCGCTCAGCCCAGAGTAGCTATTAAATACTTTGTATTGATGTGGTTACCTGATCTAAGTGTAAGCCCTGTCTTGAAAGTGAGAGAACCACAACTTCCCCTGCTTCTTTGGCTAATACAGCGTGGATACTAGTCTTACCTCTGTTCTAGAGGACAGTACTTCAGCTCCTACAAGTGCCATTGAAGAAGTGCCTGTTTTGTGTTAATAAATTGCTTCCCTTGCCTTTAACTGCAAGCATAACGGTTCATAATAATACAACTCCGTATTTGTACCAGGGCCAGAAGTGGTCACTGATTTTATGTACTCAGATTAAGTAAGTACTTTCATTCTGATTTTGTAATGTACTGAAAACTTCGATGCCAATTGGACTGAATGGTAACTGAGGGCATCAGCAGTTCCCTGAAAATGAACACTCAAAACCTGGAATTGATTAAGGAGTGGACATTTAAAAACCTGGGCAGCAGTTTCTGTTGTCTGTAACTCTCTGAGTGCTTTTATAATATGCTGTGGGAGCCAAGGTAGTCTCAGACTTACTGAAGAGGGCCACAACAGCGATTGACCAGCCAGGGTCACTGTATCACTTTCATTCACGGTACGATTCAGGAGGGAGAGGGGTTGACAGAAATGTCGACAGATTTGTGCAGCAGCAATACTAAGAACAAAATTACACAAGGTAATGCTTTAATCTGCTGCTTAAAGACTACCTCTCTGTAAGCATATCCTTTCTTACAGTTGCATAGACATTTCCAGATCCCCCTCCAGAGTAAATCAAAAGACACACCAGCACGAGGCACAGTGATACCACTTATAGTGTGTTTCCACTTTCATGGATTGCAACTAAGTCTTTAGAGGGATGTCTAAGAGAAACCAGGGCTGGGAAGGATTGCTCTTGCTGAGCCGAGGAACTACTGACCAAGGAGGGAAAACCTTTTGAGGTGTCCCAATACTGCCCCTTACTCCTGAACACCAAGTATTACTTTCTTAATGATAACAGAGGTTGTGTTCAACCCATAGTTATGCTGTTGTATTAGGAAAGGAGCAATATATGTTAGCAGTATATCATGCTCTGATCCTTTCTTCTTAGTCAAGAGTTTACCAACAGTGACGAACATTTTAATTTGCAAAAAACTAATGAATTCCATTGTGCCTTGAACTGAGGGTAGAAGCCTCTCAGAAGCTCTAGAAAGTACTTCTCAAGAAAAAGGAAAGCTTCTCTCTCTCTTGGATAGGCTACATTGAATATATCCCTCTTATATACCCACTGCCTCTAAGTGCACTTCCAGGTCCAGATCTTCAAGATCACCGAAACATCAAATTCATCCGTAGCTTTTTCCAACACTTACAGTCCTCAGACCATTTACGTCTTTTGAAAGCAATGCAGTTTATCCAGGCTAAAGATAATATGTTCCTTCTGTTGAGGTGAAGCAGCAGATTTATTCAAAATAACACTTGTATTAGGGCAACCTGAGATACAACTACCTGGGTGAAAATCCCTTCCATCTGTAGGGATACCAAACTGAGGCATACTGAAACTGAAGCTATAATTTTTTTATTCCTGTCAAAGGAGTTCCCTTTCCTTTTAGTACTTGAATGCAGTGGAAAGCCTCAGATGAACTGTAGTTAATAATGGTTGTGGTCAACCTGGGAACACACTTCAGGTAGGGATATCTGCTTTTGACCATGTTCTGTTCAATGCTGTCACTGGTGATGTGACCCATGGAGCAGGAAGAGCACCTGTATTAGTTAAGAAGAGGTGTAGCATTTGGAAGACTACATAGGATTCCAAAGCAAGGTGAGCGTTTTCAGTTTGAAAGCAAAAAAATGGAGAGTCTCAAAGGACAACTGGAGCCTGGGAACTTGGGACTGCAGATTTAAAACGGGCCAGGTAGCAATAAGGCAGAAAAAGTATCTAAAGTTTACAATGTGCCACAAAAGCTGCTGCAAAAGAACAAGTCTCATTCTGGGATGTTTTTAAGAGCATTGTTGGATGTAAGACAGAGGAATGAAATTATTCTGCTCTACTTGCCACTGGAGAAGCCTCAGTGGAAGTACTGGATCCAATTTGGGGCATTGCACTTAAAGACAGATATATACCAACTGGAGATAATCCAGAAGAAAGCAGCAGGAATGATCAGTTTCTAACAAATGTAGCCAAGGAGGAAAGGCTGAATGAACTAGCCTTATTTCATTTAGTAAAAAGGAAAGGAAGAAAGAAGGGTGATAATGACCTCTCAATTTGTAAAAGTTTGTTTTAAAAATAAGGTGGTCAGTTATCCCCTGAGTCCAAGAGAGGAAGGGCCAGAAGAAATCAGCTTGCTTTGCAAAAAATGACATTTAAATTATATATAAGGAAGAAAAATCTAGTCACAAGATTTATGAAAGCATTAGAGCAAGATAACAAGGTGCAAGTCAAATTAAAATTAGTGAAGATTTTTACGTTTAGGCTCCGGTGTGGTGGCTTAGGTATAACTGATCTCTGTTCTCTGAAGGCATGTGAAGAAGATGACCTCTTGAGGTCCCTCCCAACACTGGGAAATTTCAAAAGGATGACTTTCACCCTCCCCTTTCTCTGTGCAAAGGTGTAGAGTAGGGGTTCAGAGGCAGTGCTGGGACGGCAAGTAGAGACAGTCATTTAACCTCAAAATTAATTATCTTTTGCCACGTGTGCTCCAAACATGCTGTCCCCTACCATGGCATCATAGAGGTTGACAAGAAATGTGGACCCAGGACAGCAAATACTGCAATGTTAGGAGCTGGAAGAGATTTATAATCCATATGCTTAGAATTTGAGTTTGAATTCCTCTTAGTTACCTAATGTCCACCTGAAACACTATATAAAACATATCCCAATTCTATGATGTTTCCTTTACTGTTCTCACTCGAAAAAAAAATAGTGTCAATTTTCTGTGAGAGGAACAGGGCAGATTGCCTGCATAAACTGCACTAACTTTCAAACTGTGGGCTCAGATTGATTTTTTTTTTAATTTTCCAAAAAGTCCTAATGGATTTGTTGGATTTGAAAATTTTACCTTGAGATGAAACCATGTTGTCATGCAAAGATATATCTAATCAGACCAAAACAGCCAGTTAAAATTTGCAGGATGACTTTCTAAAGCAGGGATCTTCCACAAGAACATCTTTGCCTTTCATAGGCCACAGGACCAAGTGAATATGAAAAGACAAACTTGAAAATGTTTCCCCTCTAGTTATTCAGCAAACAAACATGGAATCTCTGAATCAGCACATTAAAGCCCTTTTCCAATCAACACATACTAATGATTAGGAAGGCCTGGAAAGTGTTATGTAGGATTATTCTGGAAATTGCTGTCTGAGGCTGCCTTAATCTGGATATGACTGGTTTTGAATAAGGATGTGTAAGTCACTATCAATTTTCATCAAGTTGGCCCAAGCCTGTTTATCCTTTTTCTGTATGTGATGACACGCATTGCTCCTAGAAAAGCTTAATAATTTATTTGTAGCCCATTTCATTCTAGACTAGTGCACACTGCTTATTCTCTGCACTGCACAGCCAGCTCTTAAAGCAGCAGTACTGCATGCTACAAACAGCTTTGCCTAACATCCCCCTGTTTTTCATTATATTGATATGTAGCCGGTGTGTGCTGTTAACATTTTCAAAACAAAACAGAATGAGGAATCGATACAAGGGTGTTTGGGAGAAATGTCATGACCTTGATTACAACTGGTACAATTCAGCAACCCAGCTGCAAAAGCAATTTCACCCCCATACCACCAAGGTAAGGATGTAGAGGAAACAAGTTGCCCACTATATAACTTCCGAATGGGGTGTTAGGGCTACGAAACTAGCAGCAGCTCATTAGCTTCCTTCTCTTTTGGTGTGCTGAGCCCCTGTTTGCTGCATGATAATGCATTTGGCAAAGGAAAACAATGTTTCCCCTTTTTCTCTCTTTTAGGGAGTTTATGGCTCTGTTTTACCAGACCAGTACATTGCTGCTACATTCCACTGAGAAATGGCTCACGGCGCACTTGAAATCACGGTGAGCTAAATAAGGTGAAGTCACGTAATCTCACTCCCCAGGCTTTCCGTTGTTTGCTTGCTTGCTTTTCTCCCTGAGCAGTCAGTCATCAGCTTCAGGCTGTAATCACCAGCTCTACGTCCAGACCTTTAAGCTCTTAGGGTGCAGTTGGTCCGTGATTCAGCAGTTCTGCCTGCAGTAGGTTTGCAGGATCAGGTCCCTTAACACCATAGCTGCAGCTGTCCTGTCTGTGCCGCTTCCAGTAGCAGCCAGCTGCTGTGCTGCAAGGGGATCCCATCACATGTTGTTGCATCGACACCTCTGTAAGTCTGATTTACCTTTGTCTTTATCCCCACCACTACTTTTAAAGCATATTTTTATAAGATTTTGAAAAGTACCACTCTTGCTTTCTGAGCACGGCCAAAGATCCAGAATTCAGAAGTAGGTGAGCATTTCTAAGCTAGGCAAGATTGTTTGGGACTGCAAAAATGAGCTACAGGGCTGCACATACAGTCTCACACCCAAACTTCCTCCTTGCATCAAATTAAATTACTGAATAAAGAAAAAAACAGACTGACAGCTTGAATGACTAGAGGGGCTATCCAGGGATGGATAACTTTGCAACTATGCCAGCAGAAGGAGGGTTTGGCTTTTTCACATTAAGTTCGCCGTGTCTGACATATGTGAGATTGCCATCCTCTGCCTCAGCTTCTTTGCACTAAACCGCATTTCCTCAGGTCATCCGGCCATTTTTCCTCCACTGCCTCCCTCCTCTTTCAGAGGCTTTCGGTCATGGCAGTGTCCTGGTTCTGCCTTTCTATGGTACGTTGTGATTTTTAAACTTTTGGTCTTCTGTACCAAAGGACCTGAGATTTTGCTTGGAAGGGTTTAGTGGCTTGGGACAGCTGGGGACATGTCAAAGTTTTTTATGGACCTTAGATTTTGCCTGCGATTTATAAGAGTGGACTAGGTGGCCATTTCTAGACTCCATGAGGTTAGGCCTCACCCCCTTCACCCTCCGCCTTGGTGTTTTGGTAACTGAATAGTTATCAAAAACATACATTTTTATGCTAATGTCCGGACTGATCATTGGTGTCTTCTATAATGCAAGGTTAGAGAGCCAGCAAAATGCATTTGCCATTACAGGGTAATAGGTCTTAATGTGCAGAGAAGCCAGGTTACCATTTTTCCCTATGAACTTGACTGTTCTTTCAGACCCAGGCCCAGGCTATGTTCTTGCTGATAAACTAAACAGGGCCAGGGCATTTTCCCTTTCCCTGAGTAGCCAGGCAAAACCATACCTATATAACTATATTTACTTACCCTTCAAAATAGCCTCAGACTGTCAACTCGGAATGGTGTCTGGCCAGTGCTAACTCCCAGCTGTTCCCAAGCATTGCTTGTGAGAGAACCAGTTGGCCCAGACCAAAACCAGCAGCAGGAGCTGTGCCAGCGACCCAGCCTTATAGCACCCATGCACCAGGCTGGAGGCTGTGCCCTGCTCCTGTCTGCTTTATCAGTCAGATGTAGCCTGAGGGAGCCAGGGATGGACGATTCCAAAGTATGCACATACCAGGAGGCCAGCAAGAGAGAGAAATCTATGGATCCTGAGGAAAGGTTACACGTCTACATGAAAATGCAAACACACATCTGCTACGCAGCTCATATGCGGAACAGTAGCAATGGCCGTACAGTAGCATGGGCACTAGCTTTGCTAGCAGTGAGAGGAGACACAGAGGGACCTCGGCAACAATATGTTCTGATTTACATTTTGTAGAGCCAGTGCTGTTGCACTCTCAGTGCTTTTTGTACCTATACCAGTCTCGACGACCTAGCAGAATTATACTAGCTCATGCTCTAATTGAGCCCTCATTTTGCTGCACAGACAGCACAAACGCTGGATCGCCTACAGTGCAAGCAGGAGCTGCCTCATAAGCACATATTGGCTCAAACTAGAGGTCCCTTTAGCCCATTTCTCTGTCTCTCATAGTGGCCCATAGCAGATGCTCAGGGAGTAGCAGGGCATGCATCATATATCCCAAAGACAGCAGCTGAGCAAATCTGGGACAAGGAAGACTTGAATGAAAAAGTGTGTTTATCATTTTTAGAGTTTGGGTTTCATCCATGTGCTCTGGCAAAGGGAAAGAATTTTCTGCTTACATGCATCACATCACTCCTGCCATAGAAGCAAATGGCTCTTCCTGGCCTGTTGCAATGCAACAGCACAAGCGGTACCATCCAAAGCAAACTGTCCTGTATATTCTTCCACAGTTCTGCCCCTCCACGAAAGCGTGACATAGCCCAGCTCCTCACTAAAGCCTGTTGAAGCAAGAGAGAGGCCTTGCTTTTTGGTTGTTTTGTGGCAAGATCTATAATAGGATTCAGGTCTTGCAGCACCTTCGAGTCTGGGGGTCACCTAGGAGACCAGGATCCCCAAAGTTATAAATGGTCCAGGTTAGGCTGGATAAAGAGCATCCTCCTCCAGCATCCTTTTCCTCCAGCACAACCCAGATGAGGAGCACTCTGTGCACACAGACATCTCTTTGCTCTGGGACTGGGCCCCACACATCTCTGTGTGGCTCTGGAAAGCCTTGCAGCCCTTGGCTCCTCTGCAGCAACCCAGTGAGCCAGCCCTGCTCCCACCCCGCGGGTCCCAGTTTTCTCATTGCTCTGGGGAGCTGATGGCAGATGTCCCATCGTGCATGGAAGAGGTCACCTGGGAGGGTCCATCCACTCTGCAATATTCTGTTCTTTCTCAGAAATCAGGAGAAAACAGAGCAGGACAAAGGGGTTTGCCTGAATATACAGGAGTTTCTACTACTACTGCCTGAACCCACCCCCAAGAAGCATGTCTAACTAACAGAGGAGAAAGCAGGCAGGAAAGTAGGTGAAGAAAAGAAGAAGAAGGAAGGTGATAATGAAATAAATCAATTTCCTAGGACCTAATGACAACATCACACTTACACAGCTAAGCAGGACCTTTGGGGATCCTCCTGTAACATGTCAGCCCCCCCAAAAGAGCCTCAGCAATTTAATAGATTTTACTCTTCATCTCACTTTTTCTCTCCTTTCCGAACCAGTGATCCTCAAGCTTTGCCAATAACATGGTAAAAGACAGCCACAACCCATGCAGAGAGAGCTCCTGCCCATGCATGTGTATGCGGAGAGTGTTTTCATCTACTTGTGTGTTTCTGCCCTGGTTGCTCACTGGAAGATTTGAGTTAAAACAGCATATTTCTGAGCTTTATCTTAGTTAAGACTTCAGTAAGTGGAATGCTGCAAACCTTCAAAAACACCGTGGTTTTGAAGCTGCCTCTGCGCCTGATAGTTTCACTATCCCCCAACATTCCCGCAGCCCACATCATATACATAGCCGGTATTAATTGCCTCATTATAACAAGACGGGCAAAGCTAGTGCCAAAGAAAACAGCAGAAATTACAGAAGATAGAGTTACAGCCTGCCAGCTGCAGCCCTCTATTTTATTTAGCCTCTCAGACTTCCCCCCAGCTGAGAAGGTGGCCAGACTCATGCTGGAGGCTTGCAAGCCCCAAGCATGTGTGCCACACCATTTTGCCCAGACTTAAAGCAGAGAGCCATAAGCACCTGTCTGTCCTCATTGCCGTTCAAAACGGGACAGTTCGATACAGCCATGCTGCTGATGCTTTTGTGTCCGAAGGCTCATCTCCTGTGTGTGACCTACAGCCCGTCTGCGTGCGTGACTGCCGCCTCTCAGCATGGGCTGGGTGCGGGGAGGGACAGGCTCTTGTGTGCCATGTGGTGCCAGCCTGGCCCCACAGTACAAACTCGCGGTGCCTGCAGGTGTTTCGCACCATCCCCTGGTGGGTCAGGCTTCCTCCTCCCAGGCAAGTGTATGTCCTGGGAGAAAAGGGGGATGGACACCTCATTAATACAGGTGCTGGGCTACGAGTGCTCCTCTGAACACCGTCAGCATCACTCAGCAAGGTTTGCCTCCCTACAGCCAGCACCTCTGTGCTCAGCTGAGCTCTTAGCTCCAGTCGTCTTTGGTCTTCCCCATCCCCTGTGCTCTTTATGCTCTCAAGTACCTTGTCTTTCTTTTTTCTTTCCCTGCCTCTCCCCATTTCTTTTTCCTTCGGGACTTCTCTCTGCCTCTCCCCTTCAGGCTTCCTGTCTCCTCTCCAAGCCAGCACTTCCAACAGCAGGAATTTCGAGATATGGCACTCTCATACATTTTGTATTAGCTCTAGGGGTTCTTAAGCCTTCTGACTTCATGGGGTTACACAAACTAGCAACCACTGTAGCCCGGGAATGCACCTGGAAGTAAGAGAAAAGGAGGGGGGGGGAAATTAAATGCTTAGCAACAGGAATGCCACACTTTTGAAGAATTAACTAGCTATTCATTCAATCTGAAAGGGTTATTGCATTAAGAACTCACATTAGAATTAAAGGGGGAAAAAAGCACTTGCTGGCTAAAGGCTGAGGATAAACCCAGCATTTCTTTATCACTGCCTAGGGAAAAGAAAAACCTTAATTACAATACTTGTCTTTGAATAATATTTCAGTCATAACAGCACATTTCTCAGATTCTGCATGATAAGTGCATTAATATTTATTCATTTTCTATGACCTTTAGATAATTCCTAAGGGTCCTATTTTGCTAGTTTTGATGGTTGATCACTTTTTATGCTCCTTCTGTACACTGGTCCAAAGCTTGATCAGCATATATCAGCATCCTTCTTGTCTTTGGAAGCCTATTCCTGTGAATGGGGTGAACAAAATTTGGAGCTGACTTTGTTCTCAAGCCTCAGAACTGATCTTTAGGGGCAGCTGTCTTCTGCCATGGTAGACCCTGGTGGGCCTCAGGCTGAGTGCAGAGACCTATTCCTGTTGAAACTGGTAGGACTGGGAAAGACTTGCAGTCACCCTTTTTACACTAGTTTTCCTTGCAGTATCAAATGTTTCTTATTTATCGATATTTAATTCCCTTTGTCAACTTTAATCCACATCCTGCTTGCCTTACACAGGGAGCTACTATGGAGAGTACAGGAGTAAGACTATCTCCCTTTGATTTCACTCATTTTACTTTTTAAAAATATGTATATTTGCACCTCTCACATCTTATAAATGCTTTCTACACTCTAAAAACTGGTTAAAATATTTAGAATTTGTCTTCTTCACCCACTGGCATTCAAACTGAAGGGAGTTTGGTGAGTTTTTATAGTTTCAATAATGGCTAGATGAGCATTTTTTGTCAACGTTAAGGCAGTCTTATTTTCAAAATATTTCACAGAATCACAGAATCATATAGGTTGGAAAAGACCTTTAAGATCATTGAGTCCAACCATAAAAACCATTTGGTTTTTATGAAAATGTTAGTATACAAAATTACAGAAATCTCTGTTGGTTTCCAGTTATAAAAACAGGCTAGAGAAGACTGAGTATTCAGACACTGGCACCTGGCTTGACTTTACAGAACTCATTTACAAATCATTACAATTTTTTTTGAGCTAAAGAACTTCTCCGTTTATAAGTCTGGGCTAGATAAGATCACCATCCTCTAAGTAGTTTGCAGGCAAAGACAAATCTATAGCCCTCTGCCTAGTGTCTGTGGGCATGTTTGCAAAAAACCAGAGTGCTCTAAGTTTCTAGAAGCAAGTGCATGTGAATGAGACCACGTCTCCTTCCTTCTCTTTGTTCAACTCCTAATCATATTGTTCAGTCTTTGGGGATAAAAATACAATTCTGAGAGGAGTGTGAATGCCCTTTATGCAAAGAAAAGTCTCTTATCTGCAGTAATTTGGTGAATAGGCTCTGTGATGATATCTGAAGTGCTGTGCTTCACCCACAGAAACTCTGCCTCCCACCTTTATTTTTTGGCTCAGTAATTTCAAGAACTTGGAGTGATAGCTAGGCAGGGAGTTGCCAACATGGGACGTTTATTTGTATATCAGTGGATCACAGTCTCTTTTTCAACTAAACAATTTAGAAAAACAAAAGACACTATCTTTCTGGATAGTTGTATTTCTTTCATAAACAACGTCAGTAGATAAGGGCATATTTCTGTCCTCAGCTAAGGAGTATTTTATCGCGAAAAGGTATCAAACTATTATCTAGTCATGTACTTGTCCCAGTGCAAAAAAAAGCTTTTTGAAAGCTGAAAGAGAAGAATGCAACAGCCTTAGTATTCAAAAGTCTTCTACTGACAATACAGGACAATAGTGACATTTTAAAAATAAATACTGCATTTGGTTTTTTTGTAAATACAAAAGATACAAGTCTTAGGATCCAAATTAATTTCGACTACATTTACAAACCAGGAGGAATCCAGACTGTAGTTGCAATGATTTCAGTGAAAAATATTCAATGAGGCAAGAAGAAAGGGGTTTTGCTTAGAGCAGGCACTAGTTTAAAATCTGCTTTGGACTTTGTACATGACCTTGGATTTATAATCTGATTTTCAACTATTCAATATTCACAGGAGCTGGAGAATTTTCTTTAGAAACTGGAGCAGTCGCTATTCCCACATCCTAGGCACTAAATTGATCAAACCTATTTCCAAGATAGGAGTCCCAAATCCCTCCCGGAGCTTGGAGCCCAGACGCCTCAGAGCACTGAAATGATGGATCTCTTCCCGGGAGCAGATTACTAGAGCATAAACACCATGAACAACTATCTAGCAGCGTACCAGTCGCTGATGCCGTACTGGAAATGTATTCAATATATTCGATTGTTTCAGAGCGTCTTATTTCAAAGACAAAACACAAGATTTCTCCCTCCCGTACATGAGAAGCAACATTCTGCTTGACACAAATAAACATATTACACGTATCATAGGTACAAATCTCACAGTATTTGTCTCACTAGCAATAGCCGTTGTCTCTTGGCTTCCAGGTAGCAATATCGTGATGAGAACCTACCCCAGTGACTAGCGAAGTATGATATAACATTTGGACCAAGAGCAGACGTGCTTCATATGTAGTTCAGCATGCAGTACAACCTTCCTTTTAATCGCATGGAAATTTAAATTCACCGCCACCGTGAACATTAAAGGGAGGTGAAAATCCATCATTAACCCATGCACTGGCTTTCTCCTGGCTGCATTGATGAAGAATAAACACAGCAACCTTGACTAATATTTTATTTTAATTAGAGTAGAAGTAAATTGCAATAAGCACACAACACAGGGAATTAACAGAAAATTAAATAAGCTTTATGTAGAAACCTGTAAAACCACTCTGAGGCAATTTGAATTCTCCATCAGGCTGGGGACTGTACACGTATTTATTTCTTTATTTATTTTATTGAGTGCTCATGTTTCATTCCCAAGCAGGCCTGCATGTATTGATTCGATCTCATGTTCAGTGAAGTGTGCATGTGCAAACGTCTAATGGGAGCGAAAACCTGAAAGATAAAATGGTCTTTTTTTGGCCAGACCACACACCCTTGGAGATTTGCCTGGCCCAAAGAGGATGTTATTGCACGACTGGCGCAACCTCTTTTTGAAGCTTAGAGGGGAACTCATGAAGCAACATTTGTGCATTGCAGCTGAGAAAAGCTCTAATTTGTACTGCTTATCTCTGATCCATGCACAACAGATCTGAGAGGAGGATTTTGCCCTTAATTTGTTCCCTGGTGTCTACACGTTTTGAGTTTGTTAGATCAATGAATGGTGCTACATTCCATATGTGCCACAACACGTAGACCTAGCTAGGTACACTGAAGATGAAGAGGCAGCGTCAACTTTGAACCTCCTGTTTGTAAAACAACTTTAAACATTAGGCAGATGACTTTGTAAAGTGAATAAATTAGCAATAAAGACCAAAGGCACAGGTTGTGTGAATACACAACATAGATGTAGATCTTAGTTAAAACTTAGTGAACGTCAACTAATAAGGAGGTCTGTGGAGTCTGTCAGGCTTTGCAAATACTGCTTTTCTGAAAGGAAAAGTATTACTGCTTCTAGCAGAAAATACCAATATAAGGTTTGAGTCTGCGTGGTGGAGTGAGACCTGCAGCTGCAAGATTCAGCATCTTTAGCTTTCTGCGGAAAGATCTTTTTATAGCTGTTTTTTATTTAGCTAGGGGTTTCTCCGGGGAGGGCAGGAGGGCGTTAGCTCAAGAATTCACTTGATAGATTTCAGATCAGCAGCTAATCTGTCACTTCAAGGGGTGACAATGACAGGAGGGAAAGACTTCCTAATTTATTCATAAAATACTTTATCTGTCGATTCCATTTATTTAGTTCATTCTTCATAGGTAAAAGTATTGAAAAAAGGAAATTAATCCTGACCTTGGAGGTGAGAAGCAGAATGCTGATAACTCCAGCTCTGGGGGCATGAGTAGGTGTCGTGGTTTAACCCCAGCCAGCAACCAAGCACCACACAGCTGCTTGCTCACTCCTCCACGGTGGGATGGGACAGAGAATCGGAAGAGTAAAAGTGAGAAAACTCACGGGTTGAGATAAAGACAGTTTAATAGGGAAAGCAAAAGCTACACATGCCAGCAAAGCAAAACAGGGAATTCATTCACTGCTTCCCATGGGCAGGCAGGTGTTCAGCCATCTCCAGGAAAGCAGGGCTCCATCACGCATAACGGTTACTTGGGAAGACAAACGCCATCACTCTGAATGTCCTTCCCTCCTTCTTCTTCCCCCAGCTTTGTATGCTGAGCATGACGGCATATGGTATGGAATAGCCCTTTGGTCAGTTGGGGTCAGCTGTCCCAGCCGTGTCCCCTCCCAGCTTCCTGTGCACCCCCAGCCTACTCGCTGGTGGGGTGGGGTGAGGAGCAGAAAAGGCCTTGACTCTGTGTGAGCACTGCTCAGCAGTAACAAAAGCATCCCTGTATTGTCAACACTGTTTCCAGTAAAAATCCAAAACATAGCCTCATACTAGCTACTATGAAGAAAATTAACTCTATCCCAGCCAAAACCAGCACAGTAGGCCAGGACTCTTTTCACCCAAGAGTGTGAAAAACATGATAGACTGATATTATCTCATGCATTTTACCCCTTGAATTCTTGTTGATACCAAAATACCACAGAGGCTTTACTGACCTATTAGCAACACTTACTGGAAGCTCATACTCAGTATAGTGAGTCACATACTGTTTGTTATTTTTGAATAACACAAAAATTCCTGTGCTACATTTTGTCTGTCTTTGTGCAATTGTTGCCAGTGAATAGATTACATCATGTCAGAAATGCCAGAATTTCTGAAGGAATTTTTCATTAAGTTTACGAATTGACATATATTTTTCAGTGACCTGCAGCTTCTTTTTAAGTTCAACACAGCCTTGAAAGAATTATTATATGATTTGCTGGGCAAAGACTCTGGACAGCAAGAATTCATTGGCTGAACCCCAATATAATTTTCTGCTTTGATGAGTGTTGAAAAAGCACTTAGAATTTAATTTCATTAGGATTTTATGTCCATAAATCTTAGGTGATGCAACATACTATTTATGGAAGACAATATGATTCTGTGCAATTACATGTTGATTTCATAATGATAATATGGAAGAGTGTTTTGTTGCTCAAAGTTAATTCCTCATAACAGGATAGAGTCCACTTATTCAACTACACTGAGGTACTATAACTTTTCTCTTAGTTGAAGACTTTCACCAGCAAACCTCAGATGCAGTCCTTAATATACATTTCAGGAACACTGAGTCTCTGCAAAGTAAGGTATGAAGGCTCGAGAACTTGACGCCGTCTGTCAGTTAATGGAGTGAGCTTGATCAGGAACTGAATACCCTATTTACTGATCCACACTCTCTTCTGAGGTGGTAGATGCCCCGTCCCTGGAAACATCCAAGGTCAGGCTGGACGGGGCTCTGAGCAACCTGATCTAGTTGAAGATGTCCCTGCTTATTGCAGGAGGGTTGGCCTAGATGATCTCTAAAGGTCCCTTCCAACCCAAACTATTCTATGATTCTATGATTCTATGATTGCGTGCTTCACAAGCTCCTTGCCCACTTCAGCTGATCTTTACAGACAGTCCCAGCCTTTCTCTTCCAGATTTCAACCTTCGAAGTTCAGATGGTTTGCGGTGAGGAAGCATATATAGTTTGGATCATATGTAGTTTTTTTACAGCTACACCAACCTTATTAAAGGGGAAATCTTCAGAAAATGGACCTCTAAATAGACTCTAAGGTATGGTTTTCAAAGGCATATAATTTGACCAAGTTTGAGTTTGTTTTGCTGGATGTTTTTAGCAGATCTGTAAAAAGCACATCTTTACATGAGACTGCTTTCTTCCCAGGTGTCACAACTTTACACCAAAGAATGGGAATGTTAACATTTCTCATAATATGGCTGTGAAAATGGACATAACAACATCGCTTTCCTTAATCTCATTCTTGGAATGGCAAATACGTTTTTAGCTAACGTGTTTGTCAAAAAAGGGAAAAGGGGGGCAGCTAGAGGCATGTATTTGTTGTGAAAAACATAGGTTTGTTTTTTAAAATATAGAAAAAGACCATAGCACCAGCAAACAGAGAGCTACCATGAAAAGGGAAGGTTGTCACTGTGTGAATTTCAGATAAATTCTTCAATTGTGGGGCTCTCTGTGTATAAAGCAATCTCTCTCAATACATATAGAAATGGAAAGTAACAGTATGTTGCATGGCTGGTACAGCTTGGCAGCACTGGGGACAAAGCTAGAGTTTTCTGTGATTGCTTTACCTTTTTGTTGTGTAGCTTTCATTTTTCCTCCTACAGAAGAGCAGGACAGGGAGAACAGTGCATAAATTAGACTCATCCCAATCCAGAGCTGGGATGCAGGTGAAGTATGGAGCAGGACCTGTGAGCTGGGAGCTGTTCCCTGATGCCACAATTTAGCTAGGAGCAGAAAGTCTATATGCATTAGCCTTCATAATTAGACCTCAGAGCTCTTCAGCCTGTTGTTTGCTTTTTCTTCATCCACCATTCAACCCTGTTTCCTCGATCTAGTATTTTGCCCTAATTATTTGCCTTGAGCCTATAGTATCTGAAATTGCTACATGGCCTCCAGCTCAAATATTTCTCAGGCCCAGGACTCTGTAATATCAAAAACATATGGGAGCAAACGCACACGGTACTGCCAACATGACTTAGGTTCAGTAAGCTCAGTAAACACTGCCAACCAAGATAGTGCAAGAAGAGAATATTTATACCAAGGTTTAAAAAAAAATTGCTCTTTTAAAGAGGATGCAAAGAAATGTGTATTTAAATGTAAGTAATGATTTAGTTATTGATTTATCTACTCAGTTATGCATGAATATATCATCAGGAGTTGTTAAACCAGAATCTCAGTGAAAGCTTTGTTCTTTGAATTAGCCTAATGATCACAGTGACTATGAATATATAATGTGAGGGTTTAGATATATAAACATAAACACTTATGCGCCTGTGCATGCATACACATGTATGATCAGCGATATGCATGTAAATACATGTACCTGTATTCACAAATACATACATGGAAAGCTAACAGAAGAGAAACAAAGCAGCTGAAATTACTTCCCCATCTTCATTCACAGGTCTCTGTGTGTCAGAAAGGGCCACCACCACTGGCCTCATGGCAAAAACTACTCCATGAGGGGTCAGAGCTCCAAGGGTCCTTGTGTCACTGCAAACCAGAATTTTGGAGGAGCTTGCTGTGACGTTCAGGAATCTAGTTTCCATTAATCTGTGAGACCATTAAACAAGTAATGACCATTGCTGTTAACGCAAGTTATGCGTGTAGGGCCCTGTGCGACTCAGTGGGAGCCTGAACCGTAAAACATACTTTATTTGCAGGTATAAGGATCACACTTTAATTTAATTAAGTAATTAATTAAATAAATAAAATGGGGCATAATAACTCTGCTGCATGGGAAAAATAATGTTAAAAGCTAAAAATTAGGAAAAAATCAGCAAGTGTCTGGAGAGAGAAGGGAGAAATACAAGGGGTAGAGCATGGGTATTCCTCACCTCTGTAGGCAGTAAAACTCCTAGTGAAAGCCCAACAGCCGGGCTGCTCACTAGTCTTCGCTCACAGTAACAAAAATCACAGTGGGATTGCTTTTTCACTGGTTTTGTCCTCTGGCTTTTCAGAAACAAATGGGTGTGAGATCCAGTTATACCACCTTTCTTCTACATCCCCTCTTTGCAAAACATATTGCAGCAGAGAGCTCCTCTGAGCAATTTGCACTTTCCCTTCCATGTGGGACACCAGGCAGAGCTGTATAAATGGTTATGATTTATCTATTTTGCAGCTATTCAACAGTGCATTTTTGCATACATAACACACGGACCTAGCCACAGACCTCTCTTTACTGCTGCCAGAGATTGCCAGAGAAGAGCATCTTTTTTTCAAAGTGAAGGGAAAAATGGTGTCTTGTGCTTTCTCAGGGTTTCTTCCTAGACATTTCTGCTCCTCTTGGATGACTGGATCTGTGTGAAGGCCTGAGAAAAGAGGAGCACAGTTCAGAAAATGAAAACAAGGGAGAATAAGCATAATTTGTAATTTCAGATTTATTGAAAGATGTAAGGAGAAAGAAGTGTCAGGATCTACTTTGTCCCCATCTACAGGTCCTTGGCCATAAGACAATTCAGAGAAGAAAGCTTCTGGGATGGTGAGAACACTCAGGCTGCATGCAGAAAATGGATGGCCCTCAGATTGTAACATGGATCCAAAATCAGGGTGATTTCCAGGTACTGAAAAACTATATTAGATGTCCCACTTTGCTTTCTAAATTTCTTTGCTCCTGCTTGCCACAGAAACTTCATTTTTAAAAAAGCAGGTTAACCCAAGTCATATATTGAGTCATAAAATAATTATAGTCCATTCTTTGTATTGACTCATCCTAACAGTTGATTCCTTTATGCTGGCTGAAGAATGTTAATCTTTGACCACTTTAGAAATATACTATTAAATGTACCTTGCTGATAAATGCAAAATACTTGCCGTGATATGGGAGTGGGCTCTAAGACACTGAATAATAAATTCTATAGAGGTCAAGTGAGAGATATAACTGAGGCAGGGGCTTTGGTGAAACACAGAAAGAATGGATCATGCTGGATTTTCATTTTGCTTGTTTAGGAACTGCATGATTGTGCCAAAGATTTTTTTTTACTTTTTAAAAATAATTGTTATTTTAAAATTTGATAAAGAAAACCCCATTCAATTTTGCTTTCAAAATCAGAGTATTTCACCACTTGTATTTATATTCATAGAATTCCAGGGTTAAATTTCAGAAACAGTAGGCTATTCACTTTGATCCTAAGATTAGAAAAATGTCCACTCTCATTTTTTCCAGGACTGAATTGAACACAAAATGCTTTCTGAAAATTCAGTTGGCCTTTTTCAGCCAAAATTTCTTAAGCATGTCTGTTCATTGTAGAGCTGAGGAAATGTGGAGAGGATGAAGAGTGCTGAGGATTTTTTTTTCTATGTCTGCAAAGCATTTTTATCATTTTGCTTTGAAGTCTCTGCAAGTTATCTAGTGTTTGTGTTAACTTTCTATATGAAAAGAGAAACTGATTTATCCTCCTAGGAGCCATTTTAACATCAGAGAAAGTGAAGAGCAGGAATGAAATCTACCTGACTAAACAAAGCCCAGCACGGAAAGTGCAGCCATTGTAAGGGTTTGTTTTAAATTCTGACTTGACTCCTGCAATAGAGCTATCCAAATTCAGCTCCTAAATAAGTGAACAATGCAGTTCCCACTCCAATGAGTGAGATTTCTCTCTGCATGCCTCAAGGTTCCTTTTGGCTTATAACTGATAGATTTCAGAGTAGCATCCATGGGGTAAAATAAAAAAAAATGCAGAAAATATAGGTAGGAACAGTATTTATATCATCTTTCATGACAACTGCTTAGAAACAGAAGGAATTTCACTGCCTGCTAATGGGTTTGATGAAACTACCTCAAGTTCTGCATCTGTTCCTCTGATTGGTCCTATAAGGGAACACAATGCTCAACTTAGTTTTGTTTTCAGTGGAAGTTAATCTCCTTATTTCAGCCTTAATACAAGTTTATTTTAGGATTTCTTAGATTTGTTTGTCCCTAAAAAACGGGGGAAGAATAATTAGGTGTACGGGATTTAGTCTTTGTTACTCAAATGTCACGGAAAGTCATAAAAGTCCTGACCTTCTGTGTTTGATTTCCTGATGATATATGACACATATGCCTGCCTAATTTAGTGCTTATTAAAGGAATAATGTTAATGGTTAAGGAGTATGAAGCCTTAATTAGATTTTGCAAGCAGCTAACTACTGTAGCAAAGAGAGACCTTTATTCTGTATTTACTGCAAACATACCAGAATGTCACCAACATAATCTGAGAAGACTAAAGTCAATCCAGCAGCTGCAGCCAGTTGTTAAAAACTAACCTGTTCTATGCCTTTTAAAAAAATTGATATTTGATTTCATTCCCAGGTGGAGGTTTACTTTTTATTGAGACTTGAAAATGAATAATTACAGGAGATTTTAGATGGAAAAGAACCAATTAAAAAGCACATTCAGGATCAATCCAGCAGTTTATTTGGGATCACTTCTCAATTTGAGCTCCTGTACCTCTGTTAAAGAGGTTGCATTAGTTTATGTATCTACTTCAGAGTTAGAGTTGGTGGATGATGCAAGAAATAACATTTGCAATATAGTCACAAATGAATGACCATAGATTTGTTGCTATTCTTGCCACCATGACAGAAGGTATTTCCAAATATTTGTGGCCCAGTATTCACAGTATTCAAAACAGTGTCAGTGAATCACCAACATTCTCCAAATCTGTACCTGAAATACATTGTTCATTACTCACTGTTCATTATTTGTTAGTCATAACTCATTATCTTTTGTTAAAGTTTCAGTCAGCTAATCAAGAAGCAGAAAATACACTGTATGACCAATAACATCCCACAAATAATGATTAATCAAAATGAGCAGTTCATGAACAGCACAGTGACTAAAAATCATTCAGCTGAACCAGTTATCAAAGACATACAATACTAATGTATTGACACAAATCAAGAGTGGTTTGTGAATGAGTCATCAACCAAAAGCCAATTTAATTTGGGGGTCCTAATAGCACTAGTAAATGAGTGTTTTGACATAAAATACTAAGTTTAAGTATCACATTCCCCTTTCTTTCAATACTATTTCTGTGTGCCTTATCAGAGTGAACTGGGCAATTGCAGTTGACTATAGAATTGCCACTGTCTTTAGTGGGAGAAAGATTAGCTCCTATATGTGTTTTATTAAGACCACTTGCTAGTTAATGTTTCCTTAGCTTGTTTTTTTCTGCACTTTCTTGTTCCCATGGATCTCACCTGGGTGTCACTTACCTTTTGGCATTTTTTATACTGTTTTAGCAGAAACTCCATTTTGTTGATTGATGCAAACAGACGTTTCTGGGACTGAGAATCTGACCCTATATCGTAGTTCTAGTCAAACTTCTGAATCGACAATTTTTGTATGAATTCAAAGTAAAGAATAATTTTATTACCCTTTAACTATATTTCAAAACTGCATGTCTCAGCATTTTGAAAGACCAAAATTCCCAGAGCTGATGGAGATCCACTATATGATGCATTAAGATACTGAATGGACTACCTACTCCAAATTAGGCTTCAGTAAGTCATGACCAAATTAGCTACTACATCTGAAAAGAAAGGGGTTAAATTTAAAGACATTCTGAAAAGAATGAACAAAACATAAAGACACAATGTTTACCTTGGAGCTCTCTGAGACATTACCAAGATCTCTAAATTACATGACTTTTGGTGCCCCAATTTAAATTTGATGTAATTCCATTTATTAAAAATGACAGTGGGAAGATATGGTTTCAACCAATTATATTTCATTCTTTTTCCTGAGGAAGCTGATCATGGTGCATCATGCTGTTCCTTTTCTAGAGCAGCTACATTGAGATGTCCTGAGATTCTACTTCCAACTGGTAAATCCAGAGACGACTCTTTGAATTAGCCAGGTCTAGTTAACTCAGAATTGCTGGATTAAGAAAAGCCAAGAGCTTTTAGCATTGTCTAAACAGATTGTGCCATTATTTACCTGGAGAGAGGATTCTTATTTTTAGGTCATATCTTGAGATCTGTAGGCGTAAGAGACCATAAACATAATAAAATTTAGGGCCAGAGGAGGAGAACACCTGCTGTTATCATTGCATGATGTCTACTAATATCCTGCTGAAAAACCTCATTTTACATGTGAATATACAACATTATTGTCATACTTTATGTGAACACACATTTTCCACAATAATTCATTAGACATATTTTTGCAGTACAGTACTGATGTTTTTAAGTAGCTTCTTGGAACTTCAAAGAAAAAAAAAACAGCAGCACACTTATTTATAGCTATAAGCAATATATAGCACATGTTACACTGCGTTTGCAATGTAATAAGTGCCCTTTAAAGAATAAGCAAGGACAGTAATATTACGTGAAGGTATGCAAAGCATAAACTTAATGCACCTGGTATCTAAATCTGAAAAAAAAAAATTAATCCTTGGCGTGGACGTGTACTGCACTTGTCAGATCCAGTCAGAATAACTGGTCTAATGGATAGCTCTTTCCCATAGGGGTTTGAGAAGATGTTGATTCTGCAGTGTAATTCCCCTCAATTTTTCCCTCTCTCTGAGCTGTGCTGCCATCATATAGAGCTATTTGTTGGAGAAATTGCCATCTTTTCCCATTAAAGGAAACTGCTTATCCTCCTAGCTTTCCTAATTTCATGTAGCAGATGCATGCATATAAGAGAGCTCAAAGTGACCTTTTGGGCATGATTTTGATGTTTTTTATTGAGAAATGCTTCATACACATACACCTTTTAAAGCAACACAAATGTTCCTATATATACAAGAAAAAACTCTTAGAAGCTACAGCATGTCGGGGGTTTGAATTCTTTAATTCACATGGCAATTAGTTTTGAAGATTATCTACAAATGTCCTACTTCTGATATTTTGCATGTCTTTTGTTTTACTAAGTGTTTCTATCCATGTTTTCACGTGAAAATAGTAGAACAAGACTGGAAAAAACCCCGTGAAATAGGATGAATTTTTTAACATAATATTAACAGCTTCTACTGCTTAATTGTCTAACAATGGAGAGGTGAATAAAAACAAGAGTGGAAATGAAAGTACACAGCTTATGATGAGAAAAACCATGACCATGGGATTGCAGAGGAAATAATTACCTGATCTTCATACATGGGGACACTTCCTTGTCATATGCTAAAACATAAAATTTAAGGATGTATAAAAACTCTCCTTCGGTTCTCTAACTTCATATTTATGCTCCAAACAAAATTTGAAATGCTGTGACTACGTATGGGTTAATTATGTCTGAAAAGTTAAACTCAGACATTTAGAATAAGAATTTTCCTGATAAATAGTCATACATCTGGTGATTTCAGAGCTTGTCCTGGCTAGCTCCAGATAAAAGAGAAACTCCTTTTAAATCAGTGAAATGGCATCATTTACACACCATGTCACTGAGATCAGGTCAAGAAAGTCTACAGAGTCCTATTAAATGTAAATAGGCTTTTCTCCCCCTTAGTTCTGTCTTTACGATATTTATTGCTCTGTGCTTTCAACTCACAAGTGTGAAAAGACCTCAGCTACTGAAGAGATTCTCATTGCTGTTGGAATGGGTTTGTTCTTTCGCTGTTTGTGTTGTATGTTTGTGGTAATACTGGAGTGTGCAAGTACTGAAATATGGGTAGCTATACATTCAGAGCAGCAGAGGGAGGTCATAGGTGGTTGTGTTCTTTGCTAGATAAACAGTAAATGTTTATTTGTTCCAGCTGTGCCACATAGTATAAACCTGTGCCTTCACTAGATGGGCATGTTCCAAAAGGCCAAGGAAGTCTGCTGCTTGACCCATTCTGCATTTTTCCATGAAACACATGTACAAACATGTTTCCCTAAAATGAGAAGTAAGGAAAATCACTCTGGTTACGTTCAGCTTTTAAGGGTCTTAGCAACCGGACACATGCAAATGAACTGCAAAAACATATCTGGCATATGACAGTCTTTTCTCCATGAAAATGTGAACAGCTTCCATCCACAAGTAAAGAAAACCCTCTTGTTTGTGCAGTGAAGGAAGACTGGCTAGAGGTCTGCTGTCACTTCTAAAGCATACATTAAAGATTTGTCACTGTGGGATCTAACTGTGACCTCCACGGAGATTTGCGGAGACTTGCATTGGGTGTGACTGTGCAAAAGCCAACCCCGGTGAATCCAAGGGAGTGCTAATAAAACCAATAGCAGCAAGGAACATGTTTTGGTGTTAAGGTTTCCAAACAAGGGTAATAAGCCATCGTTTATGGCTCAGAATTGGAGCGGAAATATTTTCTGTTTCCATGTGACTTGTGACTTTATCCCTTTGGAAGTGATTTCTCTGCCAATTGCTCTGCAAAATATGTATATATATAAAAGACTTTCAGTGATATTACCCCAGTGTAGAATTTGCATCTAGGATAGAACTGAGCTCACAAAAAATGGATCCAGAAGCATATATGCCTATAGCTCATATGAATACTGAGAGCAGTAATAAAATTGAGTTTTCTCAGTTTAGAAATTATGACCAACAGATATATACATGTAACATTTACAGTTTTGTTATAAAATATTTTTGATGCCGTTAAAGAACCAGGTAGCATAAAGACTGTCCTATAGCAATTCTAGTAGTGTTACCATCTCACTAGCTGGACTAATTCAGCCATTACATTAATTTTTCATATTGCTTAGCACTGATCAGAATTTTCTAACTTGTTAGGAAAGCGCACTGATATTTAGCAAACTACACAGGCAGCTTGATTTTTCAGAACAGTTGATGAGAACCCATTTCAAAATCTTGGAGAACACGAGTGATTTGAGTAGCCGGGGGAACTGATTGCAGGGGATTTTGGCATCACTGGGTTAGAGGCACAGCGTTAGAGGCATCTGAGGATTTACTGTGTTATACAGGAGAACCTGCAGCAGGAGTAAATGGCATTTGTGTTGTACATTGAGCTCATAGGAAAGTTGCAGGTAAATGCAGCTAAACAAAGTTTATCTATTTCTAATTTAGATGGTATGGAGTTCATCTGTCAATCAGTATTAGGGCTGTGAAACTAAACCTGTGGATTTATCCACTTAAGTGTCATGCAAGTGAATTTACCTATTATAATGATGTCAAGGACCATGACTTTTGGAAGATGTGACTTTTGCACATCTAACATCTTAGGTGGTATACAGAGCTATAAAAGTCAAGGTCAAGAATGGAGTATCTAAAATGCAAAAAAATTAAATTTGTATCCACTTTCATTAGCTGGGCAATGATATTTATTTTTTCTTGGTCCTTTGGATACTGAAACAGTTCATTTATAGAAATGTGTATTTATAGTAATATAATCCCAAATCATTGCTCTAAGGAAAATCTCTGGAAGTTTTTTACCCTTCCGTTGACACTTTGGGAGTAAAATCTGAATTTCTAACTCTGTACAGAACTTTCTGCCATGGTTGTCAATGATAGACCAGTCTTGTTAATATACAGGGGTTTTAGAACGTAATTCAAATGTATTTTCCATTTTAAAGTTATAATGACTAAGTACACCTGCTCAGTTAAAAATTGTCCGTTAGTTCGGTAGTTTTCAATAGCTTAATCATCATTTGATTGTCTCAGTTTGTATTGCAGGCAGTTCACCTGCTCTTCATCTAAACTTAAATGTTTCCTGTTTACACATCAGAAAATATAGAAAGATGATAATATTTAGAAAACAAAGAAAAAAAAGAAGGTTTCGTTCAAACGCATTATTTATATAATTATCCTATAATTAAAGTAATTACAGTTTGTGGTGAAAAATAGTCTTTATTTTTATTTGCAGGTTTCTTGAGGGGTGTTTACTGATCATCATAGAGAAGCTACATGAAAAATAATTGGAGATGTTCTCATTTCTGCAAAAGATTTAAGTTGCATAGGACATGTTCTTCATGAAACAACTATGCATCTTTACAGTCCATTAATTGACAGGCCTGTATGACAGAGAGTTAGGCTGATGTTCAAAGATATTTGTGAGCTCTTATAATCTTAACTACAGTCACAGCTACTCTGGATATGAATTTTCTGAATAAGAGAGGATTTCTAGCGTACAACGTTGCAAGCAGTAAAAATGATGTAAATGAAGGATTTTTTGCCTTGTGGTATTTTTTAACTTCTAGATTCAATTTCTTCTTCTTTTTAGAATCAGGAAATCTGGAAACTTATAAAGTGAAAGTTAGGTGTCCATAAAACTACTTGAATCCAGGAGCAGTAATTTTGAAAAAGACCGACTGACTATCAAAAATACTGAGCTGAGACCCAGAACATGAGGCTGTTACTCAGGAAGCCAACCCAAATAGTATTTTTTCCTTTCATTGATAGATAATCTATCACAGGGAGAAGAACGAGGGAGAAAAGGACCAGGGACCCTCTCAGAGTACTTCCACCACAGAGACATGCCTGGTCTGCAGCAGCACTACTCGGCAGCACATATCGCCTTCCCCACAAACACCCTGCAGACAGACACTTTGGACTATTGGGAGATGACTGAAGGCCCTACTACTTTATGGATGAGTTCAGGGGTTTCTCATGGAGCCATCCTGGATTTTTAATCCTGGATTTATTCTTTTTCACCTCACAAGCCATGTTTTACTCCTTCACAGAACTACACAACAAAAATCATTATGATCAGACTAATCCTAGAAACGGGTCACATATTTCAAATAACATATACACGGGACATATTCAGCAAGAAATACTAGTCAGCTACTACATTTGCTTGATTACATTCATGTAAATATCGATATGTGCACAATCAATATCTGCCAGGACTGTGGAAAATTAGGAAAACTATAACTCTCATAGCATGATATTTTTTTATTGTACAGCTAAAGGGAAGTGTGTATTGACTCAATCTCCAGAGAAAAGCATCTATTTATTATTTGAAATGAGCCATATCAAAGGACAAGATGGATATTTCTACAACGGTAATAGGCAAAGTAGAACTTGTTTGGGAATTTTGTTCTTTCTTCTTTAAATATAATCTGCACAAAAATATCATCAATTTTTTTTCTATCCAGCCTCATGAGCTAAGAAACAGTGAGCACATAAGGCTTTAAAATAAAGCCTATAAACTTCCTCCATCACAGCCTTCAACAACCTACTCTAATTTCCAGTGTAACATGCTTGCACAAGTTGCTGCCTGCCGTCATCATAATCATCATACATGAGCGCTTTCCATGCAGGCTGGAGAATCTCAACGAAGCACACCCCTAAGGGCACACAAGAAAATGTCTGTTTCTCTGAGGGACATCTTGAAGCTCTAAAAAAGTTGCAAGACTTCTATCTGTGTAAACTGTACAACGTTTACCTGAATGAATTAGTTCTTTGGAATTCTGGAGTTCTAGAGTTCTAGACCTCGATTTGGCCCTTTGGTCATGGTCCACATGCATCTCCTGCTGTACCTTCCACACTCTGCAAATGGTAAGAGAACTAACTGTGAGCAGCCAGTGGTTCCCTACCCATCAGTTTGTAAGGCATGGATAAACAGTTTGCTTTTAATTTATGACATCAAGCTTGTAGCCTTTAATACCTCAGAACATCTGTACAAATTACTTGGCAATTCACATTTGCACATATCACCAGTTCTAGGTGAATTGAGTGTAGCTGCTCTTATGCAAAACATCAGATATCAAGACCTCTGCAATTTTGAAGGCTAAAGCAGCTTTCCAAGACTACCTGTTTAGGATCTGAGGAATAAATTTAATAAAATGAGAGGTCTCTGTCAGCTGATCTTCTCAAGAAGTATTGAGACAAGTTAAGAAGTTTGGGCATACAGTGCTGAAAAGAATCTGGAGCTTAGATGGGACTGGGTTCTTGAAAGACCCAGTGTATCACTACAGCACTTTTACTTGCCCTACTAGTCACCTGTTCATAACACTCAGAAAAAAAATCCATTACCAAATAATTTCTCAATTATTTATCAATAGTTTAAATAATATGGCAACAGATAGGGAGAATTCATAGCCTCATAGCAAAAGAATAAATGAGACCTCATAGATTTTTGTACTCAATACTCTGACATATGAGAAGACTAACTTTGCTAAGCCTGATCTCCTCCTAAAACTGCAGCCTCCTTGGGCAGTCAGTTCCATTTATAACTAACCCTGCTCTTAAAATGTTTTCCTAGAATTGAAAATAAATCTTCCTTTCAAGTCGGGCTTAACAAAAATCTGTAAAATAAGTCAGAAAGCATTCTTCCAGCATTTCTCAAGTACACTTTTACCACTATGTTGGCACTTAATAACAGTTTAAAAAATAATATTCTTAAGGTTGACAGATTACTTTTGGGGCAGTGAAATTTCAGAATAGATAGTCCATCTGTCTTATTGCTTTAAAGAGTTATTTTTATGATTAAACTGATTATTAACCAGAGGAGCTCAGTCTGGCAGTTGTGTCAGACTGGCAATTTACACCTTCAGCAGAGGATTTAGGAAAACTACACTGTTTTGACATGTTTCTTTCACTTTGCCTTTTTATTTGGTTTTATGGATCCTCTCCTTTGTTTTAATTTTGACGTTCTGAAGGAGGTTTAAGATGCACTTTCTTGAAATGTTGATTTTGTTATTGTCACCAGGCGATATCAGAAAACACAGAAAATCTGATTACATATGCACTATAACCCTTGTTCTATTTTAATGTTAAGAGCAGTTTAATGACAATTTGTTTTACATTCAGTGATCACTCCTCCATTTTTCCGAAGAGCTCACCACATAGCTGGTATCTGATATCTGTATGCCCTTGAGAAAGAGAGGAGCTTCCTTCAGAGCGTACCTGAAAGTCAATGACTTGTGAGTACAAGCCCTTTGCAGAATTGCTTTCTATAGGTATGACATAAAAGGTCTGGTGTCGTAACAGGTACCAATACACAAAGAAACGTTGACATACTGGTTTGCTCTAATTGTCAATAAAATGGTAAAACCTTTTTATTTCAACTCTTTCTTAAACTAATAATATAGCAGGTTAACATCTTAAATGCATTTGGAATAAGATGAAAGAGATGAAAATAGAATAATAAGGGGAGGGATGCTCTGAAGGACTTCAAAATCTAGCTGAAACTTCTGGATAAAACACAGTTTAGGAGAAGCTAAGCCCTTTGGACAGGCACAGAGAGTTTTCAGACTTAAGAAGATTCAGGCAGCAGTTACAACCAGAGTATCTGCTGGTTTCAGACTTGTCCTGGTTAATGAAGTGGCAGTCACTTTCTGTTATAACTGTTCCTTATTAAGCAAATCTGTTATCTGCATAATAAAATCATCTGTCAACGATAAATGAGTCTACTTTTTATTCAGGTTGCAGTGGTGCCTTCTTGCAACGTGCACTTACAACTTCATGCAACACTTCTGAACTTTCCAACTCACTTCTGTGGTGTGTCCCAAATCACAACAGGCACAGCACAGCTCCTGAAAGGAGGGCTTGCCCTGGGTTTTGAAACAAAGCACATGCTGAAAGCATAGGTACTTTTGGGAAGCACCAAAAAGCTGGTCTTTCAAAACAACCCATAAACACAAGCGTCTGTTATTCTGTAACTTCCAAATCAGTGTTTAGTCTTAAAAAAAAATGAAAAGTTTTTTTCTCCAATTGTAATTACATTCAAGTTAAGTTTTTCACAAGATATACTCAGGCTTTATTCTCATCTACAAAAATTTCAAATATTCTGTTAAGAATTTGTAATCATAGAGTGTATTGCTGCTTTCAGTTTTCTACACAATCACTCTCTTTTTGGTCACCAACTTTTCTGGTTGTTTCTCACTCTTTACCTCTTTACCATGGCTTCCCTTACTCTTTCTCCAAATGAAAACCAAACTTGGGTAGAGGGAGACTGATTAAAGGGAAATTTCAAAACTACTCATCTCTACTGTGTACTCTATAATCTTTTCAGTGGCCAAATTTCCAATTGTCCTCGTGAGAACAGAGTTTTGCCAACACAGAGCATTTTTGAATAAATATTTCAATTTTTCCCCCCATATTTTTACTTGTATTCTGTTTCCCATTTTTTTTTTCAGGCTCTTTTTGCATTATTTGGCGGTCCTGTATGACAACATCTCATAAAATTATTCTTTTTGTTTTTAAACACTCTTTTTATAGTGACTGATTTTCTATTAGTGCATATGTATGTCTATCTTGGGAGATCGGATACGGCTCAGGCAAACAAACATGCTAACTGAGAGGTTCCCCTCTGACATACTACATGTGTCAAGGAGCAGATTCATACTATGTGGGTAAAATTTTCTAACTGTATTGAATGCATAGATGTAGTTTAATATTTGACTAATTACAAAATAATCAAGAAAAATCCAAGAACTTTAAACTACTTGAAGACTTTAAATTCTAAACACTATGATTTTGACCTAAATAGGAAATGTTTCTCACCATCTACAGATTGTAATTACCATATTGACATAGTATGAGATTTCCATGCTACTGCCATTGACCTCTATAGAAAAAGCACTCATACTACATAAAAAGCTTTCTCTTTTCAGCAAAGTGATGCTTTTGCAGAATAACCACCCCATTCCATTTTTTTCAAAGTAATTGTGTTTAAAATTTAAATTCCTTAATCTTATTCATGTACAGAATTTCACACACTAGGTTTTATAAACTCTGCAGCAATGGAAAATATTTTTATGTGTTATCAAAGGTGTCTCAGGTCTTTGTAGACCAACCAAGATGTTCGGTGAAACAAGAATTATCCTCTCATACCAGAGAAATTCTTCTTACTCATCTCTTATTTCTCACTGAAGATCTGAATCTTATAATCTAAGCACAAAAAAGTAATTTTTAGGCCTCTCCAAAGCCTTTTGAATGGTACATAAAAGATAATCCACACTTTAAAAAATGGCTCAAATTATATCTCCTCTGGTATATGCTGTGGAATCTGGGTGGATGATTTGTTTCTACTTTGCACTGAGATGATTATTCAAAGACCTTGGTTCTTCTTCAGAAGAACACTGTTTTTAAACCATTATAACTCCTTAACTGCTGTTCAGAGGAGTTATTTGTGACCGCCATAAATTTGTGCCCAAAGAGGCAGAGTTCAACCTGAAGCTTTGAAATACTGATATCAAGGGGAACTCTGACAAGATATGCAATAATAGTAGGATGTCTATGTTTTTAACCATGAAACATTCTCTGGTTATTTGGTTGAGACATCAGGACAGAACAGGACTGGTCAGAAACCTTGTATACTGTATTGAACCCACTTTCCCCAACGATTTTTCTTTTCTTCAGCCTTTGTAAGAGTTTAAATGAACTCATTCTTAAGTTGAAATTAATAAGAAAATATCCAATATTTTTTTAATTTCCCAAAAATCCCTGGGGTTTCTTTTTTTGCTTCCTTTTAAGCAATCAACACCAACATCTGCAGCCGTGTGTAATTCCAAAACATCTTGTCACCAGACAAATGGATCAAAATTATTGAAGCTTTCCTTTTGTCACTGTAGTTACAAGCATAGGTTCAAGAAAGTGCTCTAAGCTGCTTGTCATCTGCTTCTTCTTCTCTCATGTCTTCACCACCTTAAACCTTGGAGGAAAAAGAAGTCACTGGAGGTTAAGCTACCAGCAACTATCATATTTCCATAAAGAAATGACTGAAAATACAGAGAACAATATTCACAGCAGTCATTTTATTTCATTAATTTCCCAAGAAGATACTCAGAAAGTATATAAACCTTTTTTTTTATTTTTAACTTTTTTTTCTTAAGGAAGTTTGGTCTAGTCAGGATGAGCTATGGTTTGAAGATCAGGAGATCTAAGTGGTATTACCACTGATTTGCTGTATCTTTCGGGAATACTCTCTTTGTCTCAGCACAATTGTTTTTCTGATGGAAAGAGAGACCTAATATTTATCAACTTGAAAAATGAGGGGTTGTGACAACTGCACACTGATTTAACCATAAGAAGTACTTCACTGCCTGAAGTACTATGGTTACAAGTTTTATGCATGATATTATCATTATCCTTTTTTGTTACTGTTAAGGAATAGGTTTTACTTCACTGTTACTAATAAATGTATTTTCTAAAGCATGAGCAAAACACTTCTTACTTTGGCTTTAAAATGTGTGCAGTGGTGCACATGAAATTATAAATAGCTAATCTGAAAAAAATTTTTCCCTATTCTATTAAAAAAAAATGAAATGAGAACAAACAATTTGCATTTTTCTTAAAAGAAGCAATTATAAATATGTATAATTATGCAAGTGCTTAAAAGAAAGATATTCTGCTGTGTAGAAAAATAACAAGGAATTTCTGAATGTATAAGCTAAACTGTTTTTAACTTTAAGAGCAGGAACCCTTGGTCACAGGGAAGTTTTTAGGTCTCACCCGAAAATTTAAGTCCTTCATCAGGAGTTATGAAGCAAGCCTGCCTACATATTTTTCAAGGTATAACTGTCATTTTGTATCATTTGTGTCATTTATGTTATTGTATGTTCCCAACATGTCTTTGTCATACAATATTTTAAAACAAATAGACTGGATTTTTTTTTCTCCAATATATGAATTAGCCTATGGCAACAATTTCATCAACGTATTACTGTGATGTGATAGTTTTTAAAGAAATAAAAGAGATTGGACATTCATATGGCAAAGGGAATATCAAGAATTAGAAAAACAAGAAGTGGAAAAGTTTTAAGGATGACACTGAAGACATAAATGCTAATATTTAATTGCCTTAGCCAATATGTGACTGATGCCTACGATTTTCGGTAGCATCACATGAGCGGACAGATTTAATACAGAATGAAAATATCTATGGTAAACAATCAGATTAATAAAGCATGTCAGGTCTATCATGACAGTCAATATTTCAAGGCTTTGAAATGCTGTCTATTCCTTTCTACACATTTAATCTCATCCCCCTATACCTGCTAGCTGAATAGGACTACTTGTATTCTTGGAGGGAAACATGTATATAAGCATATCTATGAAAAGCCTGAGTTTCTTTTCCTAGAGAAAGTAATCAAGTTGACATGTCATGTGGCCCACTCTCTTCGAACACGTTGATGGTCACGGGTAGAGGTATCTTGTTTTCTTATAGGAGAGGAATAAGAGTAGGAAACAGGAAAAGGAATAGGAAACAGCACTAAGTATCTGTAAGATCAATTTAGTAATTATGGCTTTAACCTGTCAAACACAGGTCATTTGGCCAATGCAGAAGGGCCTGTATTTACAAGGCATCATCTTTGAACAAATACAGATAATGAAAATTTCAAGGCCGGGTCTCTCAGTGTGGTGCACAGGAGGTACAAAAAAATCCCATTAGCTACTAACAGGATTTGTGCCCCTGTGCCTTGTGCACCACTTTGAAATTCACTTTCAGTCACCTGGAAGCAAGGTAATATCCCAGGCATTCAAGATTACATCATTAAAATACAGACAAGAAGCTTAATCGGCTATCATGTACAAAGTATTAGAAGCATAAAGAATTGCTTATGGTTAAATATTTCATTTCAAGCTTGGATTTTTCCACTGGACCTACCTATATGTGAGTGTTTAATCCAAAAAATTAGTGGATCTTTACTAATTTGTAACTCAGCTTTACAGTTTGTTGAAAATTGTTTTCAATCTCAAAACCACAAAGTTGTCTAAAGATCAAAGAATTCCAAGAAACTTTACCCATAAAACATGAACAGTTCAGTTATATTAAAAAAAAAACCCAAACCACACATATGCATGTGCAAACTGTGAATTTACACATCCTATTCCAAGAGTGTGTTGTCTTAATAGTAGTCCAGATAGGTCTCCATATTTTTAAATCTGTATGATTTCATTCACATAATCAGATTTTTATTGTGATGGAAATTCTGTGGGTTTCTCTTAGTGGGTTTTTGGATAAACAAGTCAGTGAAGTACACCATTTGCACTATAACTTTTTCCTAAACTTGAGTGTACTGCTAACTGTAGTAATAGTTCTTATTTTATGTCTAACATCAGGAAATTAAATTGGAACACGCTAAGCAGGTCCAGAGGGGTATGATGGGTGGAGACCATCATAGCACATTCAATTCATGAATCCATACCAATGACTGACTCAAGTCAAAACAATTCATGCCAGGCCTTCTACTTATATAAACTTCTACCAAGTCTTTTAGTCTAGCAAAATGTAAGTGGACAGCCAGGAGTACTAGCTTAATTAACTGTAGCAAAGACATTAAATATCTTGACTATAAAACTGTGAAAGAAAATGACATTCAGCAGATTCCTTAGAGCACTTTTCTGTTTTCCAGTGGCAAGCTCTTTTCCCCAGTCTTATAAAAAATGTCACATAGTTGGTGAGCCAGTCAAGAGATAAGTAGCTTCTAATCATGAAAAGATGTGTTTGAATTTATAATCATAATCCTTTATATGGTTGAGTATGAAGAGTTTATCGACATATCTTTTAGTGAGATGAAGTAGTGTATTATAGTAAACGTTATCATTTCAAATAAGATCACTGCATGCATGAAGTAGTGATGAGTAATACCTGAGGAAACCAAACATTTAAATGCAAAAGATACTGGGTTTGTATCAGGATGTTTGGTGAGGCTGTCCCTGGAGTCATTGCATACACTGCCAAAATCTTCTTGTTCATCATACTGGAAGTCCTTCTGATAGCATTGCACTGCCTTTCCTCCAAAACAGCACCTGAAGCTGTGCTTAGCCTTTGGAAGATAAGCTGAAGCCATTATGGAAACCTCTAATGAACCCAGAAAAATTTTCTCTGGTGAAATAGTTAAGTCCTGATATGTTTGTATTAATGTGTTCTCCGTTTGTGCATAAATCTTTGCCCTCAGAAGTCTAGCTCTGAAAACTAGCAGCGACCTTCACAGGCCAACTCTAGACCTGCCAGGTTGTGTGGCTAGCTAAGCGATCCTCTCCGTTTATGTGGAGACCAGGAAAAAAACGAAAATCTAATAGCCTTCCAATGGTTTATGTAGGAAAAAAGCAAGTTTTCCAGAAGTTAGCCTTTTTAGATGGTAGGTAGATATTTTTCAGAGTTCTTTAAATTTTAAGTAAAACCAAAGTATTAACCCAAATTTCTCCATTTTTCTTAAAGTACCAGCTGGGTCAGCTTAGCCAGACAGTTTGGGTGTGCAGGACATCACCATCTCTGATGCTCGAAGTAACCTCATGAAGTCAGTCCTAGTGAATTCAGGGGGGTTGGGATTATGCTATGTCTTGGGGACATGGCACAAAAATGGCCATGGCTGCTAACTTGGATGATGTATCTATCTTTCTAGTATCTGGTTTCTTATGAAGTAGACAGAACCCAACAGTTAGGCATTTAAGGTCTCTAGACAATGCCTAGGGAGGACACAGAGTGTGAGGACAGAACCCAAACCACCCCAGGAAGCTAAGCAGAGAAGATACAATATCAGATACATGTGCAGACTGTGTAACGTGTGAGGCTTGAAGTCTGACAGTTCAAAATTCTAAGCAAAAGGATACATCTTCAAACTTTCCACTTACTCAGGGCTGTGGAGAGGTACCTCCATCCACCCTTCTGAAGGTAGGGAGATACCTGTTTTCATTCAAAAACTGACTTTTGCAATTGCAATACAATATCAGGAGGAAGCAGGGCTGGTTTTAACTCTTCTTTCACAGTCCAGCTTTGTGGTTCATGCCCAAGTGAATGGAAGGCAGCCAGGCTCGATCCTCTTCTCCTCCTGAAGAAGAGTCAGTCAACAGTGCTCCTGTGTTATCAGGATAAACAGAGCTACTTCTGGGGTAATGGTGAAGAGAGGAGAGATACTGGAGAGGAACACACTCTTTCCTTTCTGTTCAACCTAATCTACTCCACAGAAAATAAAGATTCATAGGGTCAGAAAGCACAGGGCCTGGGAACATGAGTCTAGCCCATGCTTCAAAGACAGTTCTTATATATTATGTGCAACAGATGGTAAAATGCATTAGTAATCCTGACAGACTCAAGTTTTGACCTGCTGGGTGCTCTTGCAACTATAATACAGAGTCATGCCCTGTCTTTGCAGTGTATTTGAATATTCTTATCATAAGACTAAATATGGCTATTCTTTTACATATCAAGGCCCCTTTACAGAGCTCTGGGTAGTGCAGCCTTAGTTAAATGAAAACTGCCCTCAGTTGTTAGCCTTTCCAAAAAGTTTTGCAGACCACCTGAGGTATTTTAAGTGGGAATTATGTAGTCTGAATATTTCATATTACTAATTATCTCCCACAAATCCTTACTGTGTCCTCAGATAGTTAGGTCTGTTGTAATTGCTCCACAGCAATTTACAGAAGGTGAGAGAGTGAGTTCACCTTGTTTTAAAATCCTTTCCCATCACAAATTACTCTTTCATTCTAATAGCAATTTAAACCATTGATGGATAAGTTTTCTTCCCTAACAGTTTGAAATAACCCAGTCATTACAGGTCAGCAGCTTATGCTGAATATAACTATGCATATATAATGATACAACTGGTGGACTCAAAACCAACAAATAAATGTACTTCATACAGAGCACAACAGTTCCTTACCTTCCTTCTGAGTTGTGAACACAAAATGCGTTCCCCTGATATGTACTTAATTTTAGGTTTTGGTGACAGAGACTCATCCAATTTAAACCCATTTTTGCCTCTTCTCAGGATTTACAGAACACGGAATTCATAGTAAATGACCACGTTTCTACTGTCTAAACAGTGGCTTCGATAATATTGTTTTGTGCTGTTTACAAGGAGTATGCAGAAGACATGGCACTTGTATTTGGATTCTAATTTGTGGACTGCTTGACAGTCTTCTTTTCCCATAATGTATTCATCGCAAGATATATTGGTTATGCAATAAAGTATTTTTTAATTGCTAGCTTTAGAAATATTTAAGTACCCAATTATTTTTATCTAAAAGACTATTACGGAAAAAAAGGAAAAGTTAAAAATGGATAGGGCTATGGCTAGACAAGGATTATGAGTTGCACAGCAAGAGCACTGAGCCTTTGATGAAGTATATAAATAATTAGTAACACACTTTAAGACATCTTTCTCTTGGTTCATAGCACCTGTGCTCATTTAATTCCAGCTGAAAATATGGCCATTCATTCACAGTGAAGGACAGATAAATTGGTGACCAAGTCAATGAGAAAAGTGATTCATGTTGAAGCACCAAAGGCCAAATATTTTCTGCACATACACAGATCAGACACTCATTCAGAGATTAGGCACCAATACAAATTTATCCTGTCCTAGCAAAAGATCACAGGGGATACAAGATAGACTTGGCTGTAGCAGTCTAGTGCCCATAAATGTAGGCATGTGGGTATGTGTAATAATTTTTAACATCTAGTTCTGAATATGTGAATGATGTTTAATAACATTGACAGGAGATTAATAAAAACAAGTAACACTCCATAAATAGGCTGTCCCATTTTTGCTTTTTTCGAAGTTACACGAACACCCAAGTATCCTTTTTTGTTTATTTTCCACAAACATTGATGGGATTAATTTGGTCAGCACAAATGGATATGAGCGTCAAAATCAATTGGCGTCTTCACTGAACTTCACTAAACTGCATCTCGAAAACCTTCATGACAGTATTTTCACATTTGAAGAAGTACTTTGGCACTTAAAGATGCAGGCAGGGCACCTAGTGTAAGTTCAATATGACTAAAGATATATGTCTAAGTTCGATTGGGTTCTCAAATCACTTTGCAGTTCTGGTCTTGGTGTACATATACTTCTTACAAGGAGGAACAGAAAAAGATCCCAGGAGATATGACCAGACAGCTGTTTACCCATCTCAAGCAGTAAATGCTAAGGTCATTGGAGAACTTTTCCACATCAGTCCATTAGTTTGCAGAATTCCCCAAAATATTAAACAAATAAAAAAATACAAAGCAAAGGAAGACTGCTTGCTAACTTTGCTCCCTGTTCTAGTGATTTACAGACCACTTCTGCAAAGCATGACCCCCAAAAGTTGTTTACAAAACTAACACAAAATCAATTCCTCTTATCAGTGTATTGCTAGTTTGGACTCTCACACACAAGGAAATATTATATTATATTATATTATATTATATTATATTATGCAAATCAACATTGCTGTCAGCTCCATCTGTGATACTTGCCACTTAAGTGAATTACTCCAGTTGCGATAAAGTGGCTCTGTTAAGAGAAGTCTAAAAGATATCATAGAATTACTTCAATCTCAATAGCATTTTTTTAATCCTAACAGTTTTTCTGCATCAATACATATAATAAAAGGTACTGTACTATGGATACCATTAAACAGGCTTACACTTTGGACATCCCTTATATTTCTGAGTTTATGCTGTGCTACTGTCTCGAAGCCAACCAGGTAACTGTACAGCTCTCTGACCCTTTCTACACCATCTCTCTGAAATATAATCTTTCCTGTCCATCTGCACAGATATAATTCTCACCAGGCTGTCTTCTATCTTGGTTACAAAAACACTCCCTTCTTTGGCCTTGACAAAAACATGAAAGAGCAACCATACCATTCAAAGAAGCCTTCTGCAGAAATAACTGTTCCTCAGAGGACAACGCTAAATGCTTGTCTTTCCTTATACTCTTCTCTAAACATCTGCTAGAGTTGTATAGATCTGACCTAACACCATGTCTTAATGTTCTTAAGTAGGTAAATAAACCTTTCTACTTTCTTTCATATCTACATTCTTATCTTTCTTGTACTTGACAGTGTTCATATGAATGCCATTACAAGATCCTTTGTAATATTTTAGGATTTTTTTGGAAAAGGCATAAATGCAGCAGAGCAAGGAGATAGAAGCAGCTGGAAGTGTTAAGACTTCCTGGTAAGAAGGCTCAGACAACAAGTTTTTGAAGATGATATGCATCAACTTGACTGTCAGTCAACTATATAGTAGAGTTGTATGAAGAGTCTCACTTTTCCACACCAAGGGGAAACAAAAAAATCCGTCAAATAACTATAATTTCCCTTTTAAATGTATGTAGAGAGAAAAAGTGCTGTACCACATTAGTGCAATTAGAATGGAGATACAGTGTTTTCCATAAGCGTCTGCTTCTGTGAGAGCAACTATGATGTTTCTTTTCCTTTTCCTTTTCCTTTGCTGACCAAAAACCAGTGAAAAAGACATAATGGGAGTTAAATAAAGAAATTTAGAAAGGTATTTAATTTTTAGGAAAAATATCCTCAAATCTAACAATAATTATATCCCCAAATCTAACAATTTTTGATAGTAAATGCAGAAAATACTATTTATCTATTCAGTTATTTATGTTTCAGATTTCAGAATTTTTTTATTATATATTAAAATGACGTTAAAACTACAGGGAGTTTTCCTTATTTGATTTTCCCTCCATTTTATTAGTATTTTTATTTCATCCTGCAGGAAAAAAATAGAAGAAATTGGGGAAAATATATGGCAGAAATTTTTGAGACCCCCAAACCATGTATAATTGTTACTTTAATTTCTAAAAATAATACTAATGAATCCTCATCATTTTAACTTTGAGGTGAAAGAACATATATAATTTTAAAAGATTATTTTAATTAAGGCTGTCAACTGCCTTGTAGTTTGGTTCTATTTTACAAATAAGGAAGACTTGACATATTGAGTGGTTGATGGAGACTATATTAGGGCTCAAGCTACAGGACCAAACTGTATCAAGTTACCACTGGCCGAAGCTCAGGGCAATGCCCAAAGTGGTAAGTGTTTGGACTTTCAAGGTAGTGTGGTATGTGATGTGACTCCATTTTTTCCCCTGAGGGACCAGAAACTCTTTGGCAAAGCTGTCAAAGCTTTTTGGTTAGTGATAAGCCTGGCACTGCTGGCTTTTCCATCCCACTGCTGCATACAGCCAGAGCCATCCTGCCCGGTGTCTGTGCCTGGGTGCTCACAGCATCCCTTGCCCACCGACCTTGCGTGCTAGAGCGCAGCAGCCTGCTGATACGCAGCCTGCCCGCCAGGACTGCCGGCCACGCAGAGTGACAAAATGTCAACGCAACCGTGACTAGCGCTGCCGTCAGAGAGAGGTGACACCCCATTGACCCCTGCACTCAGAGGAACTCGGTGTTGGATGTGGTCCATGGTTGCAGCAACCTGACTTGGCCTTTCCTTTCCACATGTGCTTATCAAGCAATCCACACGCTAAATGTGTGTCGGTCAAGCCAACAACTGGACATTTTTCTATGGTCCGCATGACACCTTCCAGGCTGAGAGGTGATAATCTTGACCACAGGGTGACAGTGCAACGTCCACCAAACTCACGAGAAAAGCAGCGGTTTGCACCAGACTCACTATCTGCAGCCTCCTCAATGGGAGAAGTTCAGTTATAACCTCTTCTTGGCTGCGTCTCCACACACTACTGCTACTCTTTGCTCCATCATATGGCATGCTGTAATATGGATTTGCAATGAGATTTCTGGTTTTTTTTTCTGGACTCCATTAGGCAGAAAATACTTCACTACTATTTAAAGGATTATCTTTTATGGAAACTATACACTTCTATGTTTGTTTCTATTTGAACATTAACATACTTATCAGTGCTTTCCATCTGAGGTCTCCAGACATTTTGGCTATACCTAATTAATCAGTTCTCATGAGACCTATGTAGCAGTCCTGAGTCCAGCCAGCCAAATTCATTGTGAAATGTTTCTGTAGTTGGGCCTCTGTGGCCCAGAGCTGGGTGATAACTTCCAAGAAGTATCATTGTAACATGTCAGCTCTTTAGTGGCTCCAAATTTTCCCATGATTTAAAAATCTCTAGAATGCAGTCTGAGAAACTAAGTAAAAATGTAGGATAATGATTGAGACAGTGTACAGAGAAGCTATGAATTCTAGGTGTTGATCTGAAATTCCTGCATCACTGAATATTTCTGTGTATAAGCTAGTTGCTTTCAGGACCTGAGCTAGACTTTGTCCAGTTCAGGGGCAGTAGAGAGTAAATTTGATGGTTCTTACTCAGACGGGAGAGTCTGACAGCAACACAATCAATGAAAGATGGGGAACTGGTTCAGTTCAGGCAGTGGAGTTTTGGTAAGGGAAGAAGATGAAGAAAGAGACTGATGGGTGCTACAGTCCTTTAAAAGTCACAAAGTCTGAGACATCTGGGGAGAGAAGAGCTGACAGAATGTTTTTATGTTAAATGTTAGACTGGTTGAATGTGAAGAAAGTTGAGAAAGTTTGAAAAAAGACATAGCGCCCAGTAGAGACATCTTAGAATTACAGGAAGACACCATCCTCTTACCAAGAATAATCAAATATTATAAGAAAAATCATAGTTACAGTCTATCAGCTCATGTTTTAAGAGTTTCTGAGTTTAGAACCATCTCTGGAGATCTTGGTCAGAGAAAGCTGCAGAGTCCAGAAAGCTCTCTAAGAGGAAATAGGACTCTAAATCAGATATAGAGAGTGGAGGTTTGTTTCTCAGCATGATGATTCAAAGGGAGCTTCTGGCTGTGCAATAGTAGGTTAAAGTGGAGCTGGCTTGCAGCTCCTCTAGAATGTCACTCTGAGAAACATACACCAAATGCCAACATCTAATTCAAAAGCTTATTCCTATTCCTTCCAAGAAAATTTTCTGTTCTGAATTGTTCTTTGAGGGCTGTTTTTTAACAGTGAGCTTTGGGAGATACTTTCATCAAACAATAGATTTTGTACTTAACCAAAATAAGGATATATTTTTACACATTCACCTAAAGATAACCCTTAATGTATTCTAGTGCCCTGAACACATTGTTAAGTTGAACTCACATAAGATTTGAATTTTAAAGGGAAAAATTCTATGTATCCTGATTATTCATGAACCAATAAGGTCAGACACAGCTTTACCATATGTAGAGTTTAGAAAACCTCAAGTATATAAGGCCATTGGGATTTGATAGATCCCAAGGGTACCAAACAAGGGCACAGCTGTTAAACAAGTATAGTGCCTCTTTACAGTTCTCATATTTTTCTAAATTATCATTTTGGGGAATTTAACACTGTAGGACAAGCAAAGTGGACTTTCCTTGCTGTTACCACAAGCCATTTATTGCTTGTATAGCCCCAGAAATAACTAAAGAAATTGGGTTAAAGAAATTTAGGTAATTTACATTATATACTCATGCAGGTTTTTTTCAAAGTATTTGAAGGGAAAAATGAAAAAAATAGCCCAATAAAATCCATCAAGATACGTTTTACCAGTTATGCACACTAAGACTATTTGCTACATCTGACAAATTTAAAAAGACAGCTTCTGAAAGGCAAGTTGTGGGAAAATTCCTATTAAAACTTACCCTTAAACAATGATAATTGCATGGATCATGCATGAAAAAATAAGATTTTTTTTCTTAAATTTCATTTGTTGCATTTTACCTTTATAATAAGTAATCTGCTCATCTATATTTCAAGTGAAAGCAGTGTTAGCCCTAAGTAAGAAAAAAGTACATTTCAGTTTGGAATTTAACATTAGCACTTTTAGCTGATTTTTTTTTCTTTGGAAATATATTTTTATTGCATAATATAATATATAAGTGGCATAAAATTCCCCCTTGGTTTATATTTAAAATACTCCATAAATATGTCAGCTACTTTATAAGTGTTTAGTATTGAATGGATTGATTAACTAGCTAGCTAGATACATAACTAGGATCTCAAGGTCCCTTTTTAAGCTTAACAGCCAATGAGAAGTGACGTGGTTGCTTTGGGATGAGCAAAGCTTTTAAACATTACCCTTCAACCCACACAGCAGTCTCCTTTTCTTCACAAAACTATGTTCTTGTCCATAATTTTAAGGGCCTTTGTAAACGGTGTAAGCAGCAGGACCTTTGGTTCAGCTGCAGTGATTTTTCCAGTTAAATGTGTAATTCACCAAACGGAAGGACAGACACCTTGGAGACATCATTATTCTTCACCTATCTGTCAGAAACTACAGAGGATCTAGCTGGTTCAGTTGCAGTCCTTTTATCTTCAGTCTGATTTCTACAATTTTTTCAAATAGATCCACAATGTATCCATCACACCATGAGCAAGAATTTCAGCCCTAGCACCACCACTATATAAGTTCTGAGCTGAGTAAACGAATTTCCCCTGATTTCAGTCATGTGAAGCAGAGGGTGGAAAGGTCACTCTCATTAGTGGGGAGATATGCTGCTGCCCTGGTGGCCAACTGGCTTTGCACCCTTTTAGCTATTGATCTGGGAACATGCAGACATGTAGGCAATGGCTGCAGGGCAAAGCTCAGCTCTCTCTTCTTGAGCCTCTCCTAGGAAAGCTACCAAAGGTTTCCTTCTATGCTCTGGTTCTCTGCTACAGGTAATTAAGGTTAGGCAGGTGAAATAACTGAAAGCAAAACATTCGAATTACTAATTCCTCTTGGAAAAAAGCTTTCAGGACAACAAATCCAGGGAAAATTTTCTTGGCATAGCAGAACCCCGTAAGGTCAAAGTGACTCAACATTTAGTTTTCAGAAAGCAAAATCTTTCTGCGACCAAAGCCAATGAAAATGTTTGATATCCATAATTTTATTGTGTATTCCCCGTTCCTGACCTTCAGTGACTGATTCAGAGACAATGTGGGATTGGGACCATAATCCCAATGAAACTGCAGAGGCAGTCACCACCACTTCTTCTAGAAGGGTCATCCTCGTCCCTGGGATCTTGCCAGTGAAAATGATTGAGGTAAATTAAAAAATGAAATTGGGGAACAACTTCAGCATCCAAAGAAAAATCAGGTCATGACAGAAGCAAATTGTAAAGCATTATCAGTTGTGAAAACAGAGATGCACACTAATTGTGTAGGGTTTTCTTTAAAGCAGCATAAATATACATTTGAGAAATGTGTCTGTGTTGCTAGGCTATTGAAAACACATGATCACTATAGAGTGTGAGAGAGAGAAGGAGACAGAGGGAGAGGAAAAGCAGGTGATAGCGTTTCTAGGGGAAAATTTAGGTAATTTTTTAGTTTTCTCAGATCACCTGGTCAGACGGCCTGAATGCTACGTCCTAATATAGACACAGATTCAACTGCTTTCTCCTATTAGGTTGAAGAAAGATGACTGATGCTCCCCCAAGGGAAGGAAAGGAAAAAAGTCAGTTGGTTGGGAAACTCTATACTTCCTCTGTAAGTCTGCTCACAGCCTGCCTATCCCCTGCTCCTGTTGACTGTCAAGAGTTCACAGCACAATGCGGAAAGGAAACCCTGGCAGGAAAAACAGTGAAGTTACCCTCCCAGGTAGCACACGGGTCTATGTGCAACAAGCAGCCGCAGGCAGTCATCCTCCTGCCTCGGAGATTTCCATGGCCAGTCTGGGGCAGGCACTCTTGTTTTAAGGCAGTCTTGGAAACAAATGTTCTGCTGTCAACCCAGACTCTCAGGGTAGGCTCCTGTGTGACAAAACACAGTGTCAAATGGTCTGTGCCCATTATACACTCTGATAGCAAGAGACATTTAAAATAAAAATAAAATAATATGGCAAGTGTCCCAACCTTCAAAATGTTCTATTGGATTCCATTCCACTCTAATTTGGGTAAAAGCACTGTCAGCAGGAAGCCAGGTACACGCACTAGAAGTAGAAGAAACAGCAATGTGGGTATTAACCTACAACTCCTTGCTCCCACAGGATGCCAGGCCATACTCACCATGTTATCAGGTCAAATCAGTTTATTCCTCTTCCTTTACTGATGGAGGAATAAGTGCTTGCTAGGTATCTTGGGATGTATACAGGACCAAACTGAAGGCCAAACAGAAAGAAGTCATTGAAAGCAAACTCTTAAAAACAGTTTGGTTAGTCTCTGAAAAAAAATTACTTGCCTTTATTCTTATATGAATACTTTTAATGCTTTCTATTTTTTTAAGAATTCTTTATTGTCTCTTTATCTTTATTTTCTGTCACTTATTCCTTCCCTTTCTAATCTTTTATTTTCCACATGGTTTATAATTTTGATAGGCCAGTTTGTGGTGGGATAGTTCAAAACTGATAAGCCAATTTTTTTCTTAAAGTTTTCCTTTCATTTATTAGTGAGCCAAACAGTGACTTGCACAGGAGCTTTCTGAAATAGGTGCCTTGGGCTGATTAGCACCTTATTCTGCTATCATACAGTGGCGAGGTTGCATGTTATAAAGCAGAATTTCCACTCATTCATTTCTGGCCTGGGTTTGACAAAAAAGTAATTTTTTCTACAAGGAAACTTCAAGATATATAAAAGTTTGTTCCACTGGGAACTGACAATTGCTTTTTAAAGTATTTCTTAAAGGGGCTATTCTTTTTAAGAAGAAACCAATGTCAGAGTTCTGTGAAGGAAAGAATGAGCTCTCCAAAATGATTGATGGTGCTGTCTTACGTCTCTTGATTGATTAGTGCTTTGGTTCTGAAACTTTGGCCCACAGACCATCTGTGTCCTGCAGAGGGCTTGCTACTAGAGTCTTTAGAGAGGAGACAGATCCCATGATGATGGCTTCTCTGCTTGATTCCTGCTGTTAAATCATCTTAAAAGCAGTTAAAAATTCATGAAATGTTTTAGTAATCGGACTTCTTCTAGGAAAGAAATTCTAAAAGGGAAGATTATTTTTGCTTCTGAAGTTGTTCCCCTTTTTAATATAAGTAAATAATAATTAATAACTTATTTATAAATCCCCGTTGGCATGACTGAGGTGCTTGGGGTACTATACAACATCATCAAAACAGAATCAAAACAAAATGAACAAAAGTTCACCCTCATTAGAGTTGAGCCAAACACAAGAAAAATTGCAGATAAGGTAACAGGACCTACTTCTCTAATCATGCAGTCTCAACATTTATATTTTTAAAATTATGCTGGCATTTGAAATACATCAGCAGAAGCCTCAAATCATGCACAAATAAGGGTGAAGTCCCTTTGTTCTTCCATAAACTTATTTTCATTTCACATATCCTCGTATGTTTTCCTAGCTCACCTGTTTCAGACATTAAGCATAAACCACCAAACCTCTAAGGTATTCTGCACTGCCGAGGCTCTGCATAGTGCTCCATACAGCCTTCCCCAAATAAACAGGCAGAAAACCAGATGTTCCAGGAGCTGTGCAGTAAATGTTTCAACTGTGACCCACTATGTGGAAGTTATAAAGCAAGGAACTGGGCCTTCCCTACCCTTTTGCAAATGAGGGCTGTGGGGCAAAGTTCCCTTCTTGCCAGGTCTTTGGGCAGGGGAAGATCATATTGGTATAAAGATCACTTTTACAGATAGCTGCAACCATATGAGTTTCAATACCACCTGTCCCAAACCTAGGGAAAAAGACCTATAAATTAACACATAGCCATGTATATATTTAATCACTGGAATGCACTTACAGGAACAATTTTTAAACTTCCATCTGATTCATACTGCAGGTAAACATCAGTTAGTTTTTTCTGTAGTATCATCAGGTACCAGTTCCACACAGACTTTTAAATATGTAAACTGGGTACACGAAACAAGTGAATTTGCACTACCTCCCTGTCAGGCACCAGCCAAACTGTCACTCTTTACAAATAGGTTAAATAGGTTATAGGAGATAAATACAGGAGGAAAAAATAATGGAAAATATATAGTGAATGTTAGGCTGTCATTAGCAGCAGCTGTTTCTGATAAGGCTCAGCTCTTAAACTATTGAAACAGGGAAAACAGATTAAAGCTGTTGCTTTGATGCCTTAATACAGTATCTATTTAATTTGAGATTACATAGTTCATGAGGCATAAATCCCCAAATATTTTTGTAAAATCCTTTAACAGCCTTCAAAAATATCACAGTGTAATTTGTAGAATTTACTCTCATGAGTCTGGTTTTAGAAATACACCAATGCGTAGATGATTTGAGAGAGCAAAGAGCTGAGCCTGATTTTGGATTTGCATCTCAAGGCGCAACATTTTCTCTAAGCAATAGGTTTCAAGGAAGCTCAGCTAGAACCGAGGACAAGTATTAATGGTGGAAGTTCAAAGGCATGGGTGGGAGCAGCAAGGATGGATAGGCACATGGTCCACTAACGTACTGTGAGACTGATGAGGGGATGTGTGCTCCCGTCCCTCTGTGCATTGAAAACATCTATCTCAATGTATCATCTGACTAATTAAACAGTGCTTCACTCAGAGGAGACCACATCAGGTTGGACTTGAATATAGAGGCCAGATCCAGTGTCCATTAAAATCCCATGAGAAGGCACTGCAGAAGAATTTTGGCTTTTATACTGTGGCTATCACTGTTATATTGCAGATATCACGTTCACCCCCAGCTACATAAATGCCAGGAGACACAGACCCAAGGCAGGAGAGCACTGTTCTCCTTATCCACCTTCCTGAATTTTATTCTTGTTTTCAAGAAAAGTGATGCTGAGCATTTCACAGCATTCATCCTTTTGAAAAAAAATGAAAGGCTTGTAAAAACACCTCTTTCACTATGCTTTGTGGCTGGCATTGCTGAGGTATAATCTGACCTCTGATGCCTGGGAAGGCTGCAGTTCTGGCCTATATCTGAGAACATTTAGCTGTATTGGAGTAAAATAAGAATTCTCTTGAATTCCCTATTAGTTTGTATAACTGCTTCCCAAAAGCAGTAGCAGAAAATGTAATATCAGCAGAATTCACATGTAAATAAGCAAAAAAACACCAGGTAGGAAAAGTTAATCAACAACAGCCTAAAACTTACGGTCAAATATTTCTTTCTCCTAAAATCCATTTTTGCCACCCTTTGCACCAAGCAGCTGTTTACTTTGTTGTAATTTATTACAATATCATCATGACATGAAACATTCATTACAAGCTCAATTGCTAATCACCTTTTTTTTCCCCTGGTTGTTTTTTACCTTTCAGAACCCCTTGCCTGAGTAAAAATTGTTTGTCATTTACCTCTGACAGCTTTGAAAATTGTCTTTGGACTAACACAAAACAAAGAAATTTGCTATGTCAAATCATCTAGCGTGAGTTCAAATCTAGGAAGTCAAAGTCTGTAGTTTACATAGAGTATATTTAAACAAAGATCTAGGGGATCAACGCATTGTACTGTACAATCTTCAACTCTTGTGTGAAATGAGTTTATGCAAGTCTGGTTCATTGCCCAAGGCTATTCACTTTTGTTAGTCCCTTGAATTAGTTTCTAAGTCAGCAAAGCAATAAGAACATTTTAAAAAAACCAAACAACCAAACAAAAAGCCAACCCTAAAACCTAAAAAACTACATCCTTGTTATGCAAGTCTTCCTGCTCACACGCTTCTAGTTAAACACCTCCTTTGAAGAACAGAAATGGAATTGCTGAAGGTTAAGTACATGAAAAAGAGGAAACAAGGCTAATGATTGTTTTGCCCAGTGGAAAACTCTCCAAGTTGTGTTATTGCAGCTCCTATAAATATCCAAATAGGATTTTCATGCTGCACTGGAAAATTCCGCAGCAGCGACTCACAGTCTATTTTATACGTAATTCATTCCCCTCCTTTCTTTTATGCCTGGTCATTTCTAGCGTACAAACATGATACGCAGTTTACCAAAACATTTGGTAGTTGTTTGAGAGAAGCAAACACTTGTAAAACCTGCATCACAACAAAGCTCAGGGCAATACTGAATTTTGCCCTGCTCATGATCATTTTTAATGCTGCCTGTATATGCGTAAGTCACAGACAGCCAACAGTATGTGCCAGACAAATGTAAAGCCATTTTTTCTTTCCACTGTATTATTTAAATCAGTGGAGCATAAGGATAAGGGAAAACACAGAAAAAAGATAAGTCCTTCCCATTTCCATAGCAGCATAAAGCTACAGTTATATGTTTGTTTTTAAAATATGCAATAAGTCTGTCTGGCTACTTTGTTTATAAGTGCGTTTGTGTGCTTTTCTGTGTTTAAAACAATTTAGGAAAACCCAGAGAGATTGCTTAGATGCCTTCCACTTGAAGCACTAAAAGAATAAGCCCCTGGCCCCAACAAGGTATCGTAAAAAGACAAAACTTGGGAGATGGTCTCCCTGTGGGCTGCCTTGGCACAGTCAGCTGCATCTTCACCCTCATCCATAAACTCCCCCCACATTTCACCAGGCAGACACCTACCACCGATGAACAGACAACAGCAGCCACAGGGGTACATCTGAAACTCCTGCCTCCCATTCAAAGTTAAATCACTTCCATCCAGTTGGGACACAAAACTTTGGATTGTCCTCTGAGGCCAGACATCTAACTAGGCAGAACAGATCTTTTTAAAATAGTTTCCTGGGGCATAATGATGCCTGTCTTTTGGACTGTGGGCCAGGGTTAGGACATTTCCTAAGGAAGAGGAGATTCAAAGTCTGCGGCTGCCATTGTAGGATGAATCCATCTTATTCGATATCTGAGTATTGAATATCTCAGTTACTTTGCTGTTAAAAGTTTGCAAGTCATTTCTAGCTGATGCAGAACTGAAAGCTATTACTGCTTCTAAAGAGGAGCTATTCACCAGCCTGGATTCATTTGCCTTCAGAAAAAACGTCTTTGTCTCCTAAGGTGGAATCCTACACAAAGGATTTATGAGATGCTGAGGATTAAAACTATTGAGGATTCAAACAGATCAGTGCTAAAATTGAACCTATTTTAGAAGGAGTCCTTACCTGTCCTACTTTCAGCATGCAGCAAATAATAAAATCAAGGTGTGTCATTTAGCATTTCTGTGCCTCTGTTTCCCCACAGAGGATGGCAGCCAAAATCTTCCGCCACTGTGGTACAGCACAGATTGTGCAGCCTCCTTGCCAGACTTCAGGAGAACTTCTCAAGGTGACTGCCCTCATCCGTACAGCCGGGGTTTTCACAATCAGGCTCCTGGAATGAAAGCCAACGTATTCCTGTCAGTGTAATATATTAAAATGCTGATGCTGCAGAAAGAAATAAGGGTAGAAGGTTCTGGATTCATGGACTCATTCAAAAGCAATATAAAATAAGTAGGGAAAATGACTATGTGGTACCGAAGCACAGTGGTGCCCATACTGAGAAAAGAGAGAGACTGTTTCTTTGTACTGATTTAGAGGGTAGCTGCCAAGGCACATCCAGTAAATTACTATTGTTCAGAGTCATCTGAGCAAGGATCTCTAAAAGCTGAGTTTGATATACAGGAGAAACACTCAACTGATTGTTATATAATAATAATTGACTGCAGAGAAATGGACTTTCTGTGGAAGCTGGGACTGTATTTTGAGTTGGGGAAAGCTTTTTACGCTATGCAGCGAAGCCTCGGGCTTTACTGTATTGGAATTTACTTTTCCAGATGGGTCAGAATGCAGCCTGTCCTCGCAGCCTGTTCTGGGGGCAGGTGATGGGCTGCGGCGTTGTGCTGCAGAGATGCACAACAACTCCAAAGTTTCATAAGAAACATGACTGGGAGGAGGAGAAGCAGAGTCTACTCAAGAGTCGAGCCTGCAAGTAGCTAAAGAGGAATCTGAAGAGGGATGTTGTGCCAGTGAAAATAAGGAGGGAGCATGTGCAAAGCAGCTGAAACAATTGCATTTTTGTGCTTTGTAGTTAACTTGATGTTAAATTCAAACACACAGCATTATTTTTAGCACTTAGAAAACCTGAGCAAGATGCTCCAGGCAGCTGCTATCTCTTCTGTCTTGAGTAAACATTTGTTTTTATCAGTTTGATGCTTAATCCTCAAAATGTAAAACTTCCTTCTTTTCCTTTTCCTTTTCCTTTTCCTTGTCCTTGTCCTTGTCCTTGTCCTTGTCCTTGTCCTTTTCCAGCTTTCTGGAGCCTGCAGTTTTTAAGAGAAGGAGCTGCCCTTGAACCATTTCCCAATTCAAAGGTGTCTCTCTGAGATGGCCAAATGCTTGATGCACCTGATTGTCTGTCTGAAAGCTGAGCTGGATTTGCCTTCCGCAGGCAATTATTCCTCACAGAAAAAAGACAAGGAGAGGGGGGAGGTCATGCATGGACTTTTAATTTTGTTTGCCTCCTTCTCCCCACACTGAGAGCTGCTCAGTCCTAATAGCTACAGCCTTTTGAGGATGCAGTAATTTATTTGCCCCTTGATGCAAATGTGAAAGAAGAGGAAGCATGACTGATTTGTATGTTGTTCACATTCATTCTCTTCTCCTTACTGGCTATTCTAAAGAATATGAAATGAGTCAGTTGATTTTGGAGCAGACCATAGATCACAAGAGGTTGTTGTGGATGGTGTCACATATCCAGCTTTCTGGGACACAGTGTCATCCAAGGCCCATTCTGGATTGTTACCACAATCAAACACTGTCATGGGCTGACACTGAGGAAATGAAAGAAAAAATTTCCTTCATTGGAACTGATGAGGACTGGTTAGAAAAACTTCTGCAAGGAATGATGAGGAGAATGCAGGTGATACATCCTATGTCCTCCTGGAGGTCAGATATGCGGACTGTGTAACCTGATGGACTTCAGGATAGATGACAATCTAGTACGTCACTAGCTACGTAATTCACGTACAGCTACTCTTTTCATCCATTCATTTGCATGAGGTGGTGAAGTTCAGGACATAGGACGTTTCCAATGTTTCTCACACCAGTGAGTCAGAAGCCTTGTTACATCTCAGGGTGCCACATCCTGAGGGCACCCAGCACATGGCTTCAAATAAAATGGGGTTTTGCAACAGCTCCTTTTCCTCCTAAAAAAAAAAAAAAAAGTGGAGACCATTCAAATGGTTGTGGTCTGGGTAAAATCTATGATCTGTTCTCCATTCTTCAGTCTGCTAGAGCCAGCCGGCAGTATGTTGCCGGAACAACATGTCCACAAAGAACCGCTGACCTCAGTGGTAAGTAACAAGTTCATTGAGGTGCACATGCCTCCTTTTGCTGGGAAGGTACAATGTGCCACTGACTCATATGGGCTGCATCTTTGTGGCATAGTCTAACCCTAAATTATTAAGAATGATCCATATTCTGCCACTCTGGCTTCTCCTGATTAACAACTTACGCTGCAAGCAATTTTGTTTATTTTCAATAGGGCTGCATCTGCAAACTAATTTTCATTATAAAGATGAGAGAATCATGCCTTTTAACTCTAACCATGGTTCCAATAGATCCGGATAGGAATTATAACAAACAGCAGAGGAATGAAAATAAACTTGATCTGGGTTCAGACTGGGCTAGTAAAAAAGGAAAAAAGAGAATGAAATCACAATTCTTGCTTATATAAATAGCACCTGTTTTGACAAATTTTGTATGCCTATATTTTCTGAATTAGCATGCTTCCAAAGTACCACTTTTCTCAGAACATAAATGACAGCATTGACAAAAAAATAATACAGGCTGTTACTATATATGTTTATAATCTTTAAGCTTTGCAAGCAAAGAATTGTTGAATTCATCCAGTAATTCTTAACCTAAGCAAACTTGCTTGGTCTTAGCTCCAGGAGTTAACTCCTTCAGCAATAGTACAAGACATAAGTATCTGCTTATTGAGTCTCAAATGGTTGTGATCAGCAGCACTAGTGGTGTACTCCAGAGGCTGATACTGGGTCCAATACTGTAAGGTCTTCATTAACGACCTGGTCAGCAGCACAGAGTGCACCTTCAGCAAGTTTGCAGACAACACAAAACTGGGAGGAGCGGCTGATATGCCAGAGGGTCATGCTGCCATCCAGAGAGATCTCTACAGGCTGGAGAAATGGACTGATAGGAACCTCATAGAGTTCATAGAGTTAGCCTCATACAGTTAGCGTGTCCTCATACAGTTAGCGTGTCCTCATACCTCATACAGTTAGCATGTCCAGAGAAGGGCAACGAAGCTGGTGAAGGGTCTGGAGCACAAATCTTATGAGGAGCGGCTGAGGGAACTGGGGTTGTTTAGCCTGGAGAAAAAGAGGCTGAGGGGAGACCTTATCGCTCTCTACAACTACCTGAAAGGAGGTTGTAGAGAGGTGGGGGTCGGTCTCTTCTCCCAGGTAACAAGTGATAGGACAAGAGGAAATGGCCTCAAGTTGCACCAGGGGAGGTTTAGATTGGATATTAGGAAATTTTACCTCACTGAAAGGGTTATCAAGCATTGGAAGAGGCTGCCCAGGGAAGTGGTTGAGTCACCATCCCTGGAGGTATTTAAAAGCCGTTTGGATGAGGTGCTTAGGGACATGATATAGTGGTGGTCTTGGTAGTGTTAGGTTTATGGTTGGACTCGATGATCTTAAAGGTCTTTTCCAACCTATACGATTCTGTGATTCAACAAAGGGAAATGCAAAGTCCTGCACCTGGAGGTGAACAACCCCAGGCACCAGTACAGGTGAACAGCTGGAAAGCAGCTTTGCAGAAAAGGACCTGGGGGTCCTGGTGGACACCAAGTGAAACGCAAGCCAGGATTGTGTCCTTGCTGCAAAGAAGGCAAATGGTATCCTGGGCTGCATGACGCAGAGCATTGCCAGCGGTTTGAGGGAGGTGATCCTGCCCTTCTGCTCAGCGCTGGTGAGGCCACACCTGGAGTGCTGGGTCCAGGTCTGGGCTCCCCAGTAAACGAGAGACATGAACATACTGGAGAGAGTCCAGTGAAGGGCCACAAAGATGAATAAGGGACTGCAGCATCTGTCATACAAGGAAAGGCTGAGAGAGCTGGGACTCTTCAGCCTGGAGAAGAGAAGGCTCAGGAGGATAGTATCAGCACGTATAAATACCTGATGGGAGGGAATGAAGAAGAGTGTGAAAGACTCTTCTCAGGAGTGCCCAGTGACAGGACAAGAGGCAATGAACACAAATCGAAATACAGGAAATTCCACTTAAACATATGAAAAAACTCTTTTACTGTGGGGATGGTCAAACACTGGCACAGGTTGCCCAGAGAGGCTGTGGAGTCTTCATCCTTGGAGATATCCAAACCTGACTGGACATGGTCCTGAGCAACCTGCTATAGCTAACCCTGCTTGCACAGAGGGGTTGCACTAGACAATTTCCAGAAGTCCCTTCCCACCTCCATGATTGCGTGATACTTTGGTAGATCATTTTTACACTACATCATCAACATTGCAGTAGTATTGTTTCAGCTGATTTGCATTTGCATTTCTGACATGTCTGCAAATTACAGACATAATTATTGCTCATAGTATTCAAGTTCATAATTCTTTAGTGGTCTTTAGGACATGAGTAACTTTAACCACATTTAGGCATTAAGACTCTCTGGCTTTAATGACCCAAAAATCAAGATGCCACCTTTTGTGCAGGACAGCACTTAAAGACTTACACTTCAAAATGTCTCAGCAGGGTGGGTTTAAACAGGCTCTTTCCTTAGTAAGACCATCACAGCAACTCACAAAAAAAAGTGATTTGGCTGATGGGTGTCTGTCCAAGATTTTCAAAGGTGTTCAGAAGACAGACATCACCCTTAGTCTCCCATTTTTTTACAAGGCCCTAAGTAAGCAAGACTGTAAAGCCCATAGCAATTCTCATAGCTATCTTGATCACACCCCGTTGAAAATGAGCTGAGAAACATACCTGGTTAATGTTCAAGCATGAGGTACAGGAGATGGGGAATACAAGCCCATTTGTGACACCTAGCTAATTTCCTGAGCATCTAAAAGAGTATGAAAATGTGGTCATGACCTACTAGGAAAAGTGAACAAACTGAGAAGAACAAATATAAGCAAAATATTTATAAAATTAGGACAAGACGTACACAAGCAAAATTTGCAAAAATTCTTTGTAAAGCGCCTTACAACTCATTCAAAGTTTTTCTCATCCACTCATATCAAGACAAGAGCATTACAGTTTACTGTCCTATTGAACCAAACCAGATGGGATTCACCCATTACTACAATTCCAACTACTGAAATGACATTTGGCTCTTCTCTCTAATCCCTCTTTCTCTGACATTAACGCAAGAGTCATTGTAATAGGTAGGCTTGTTATGGAGAACTCAATAGTAATAAAAAAATACAAAAATTACTGTTCTTGTATTCCTCTTGTTGTTGAAGAAGAAAATTATACTGTAAATTAAATCTGATTTTATGACATTTTGCATGCATATAGATCTTCATATGAACTCAGGGGAGCATACTTTATTTGAGCTCTGTAGTCCTTATACTTTTTAATTAATTTTTCTTTGTAATTCAGAATAAGTTTCTAATGGATTCATGGAACAATATGGGGTCACTTGAGGGTGATTTTAATACCTGCAATTCCCATGGTTATTAATCAAAGACTTTTTAGCCTTTTAGATAAATTATCTGCCTTCTGTTTAGAAGATTGAGATTAAGCATGTGAGAGAAATTGTCCCTACTGGCACAAGGAAAAGAAGTCAAGAAAAAACAAAATACAGCATTTTGGATGTCTCACAAAACTGCAGAATATGCTGTAGATTTTCAATTTTCTTTCATCTAGCTACATGAAAATAATTTATTATGAAAATAGCAATGATTCTCAAAAGGAGTGTTTTTCTTTTACTGACGATAAATCTCAGAAGCTGTCAGAACCAGTAAAACTTTTTCTAATTTGTGATTTACAGTTTACCAGTGACAGTTTTAAAAAAAAAATCATCAGGCTTTCTAAACACCTAAGAAAGAAAAAAAAGTGTTTATTTAGCATGTTTAGTTGGGAATGTAAATTTGCATACTAATCCCTTAGACAGGGTTGGTTACATTTTCATCCACTGAATCCTGAGTCATATAAACAGAGCCAGTTCCTGTGCAATTGATTTAATTCCTCTGGACTCATTGGGTTCAATAATTTGAAAAGTCCTGGTAGATTCTCTGTTCACTAAAGAAACAAAAAAGTTTGGTTTTCATACATTTTCCTTTGTTTTAGAAGTGCAGAACTGTAAGGTAAAGTCCCTAAGGCACACCAAAGACAAAAGACCATGCAGCTGAAGTGATACATTTACTGGCTTTCTGTGTATGTGAAAATATATCAGAATATCAAATCTCACAGTGCCGTTCATCCTTCAGCAATGTTTAATCCTATATCAATAAGTGTCAACAAAACAAAGCATTTAAAGTAGCTATGGACTTGACTCCAACTTTTCAGATGCAACCATCCTCAATGCGTGTGGAAATTCAACGTTTATCTGTAACTCACTTCTAGCTCGCTGTCAAAGATAAATTAATCAAATTTTACGAAAGTATTTTAAGTGTTTATAACAGCTCTGTCATTATAATGTCTAAGAATTTCACAATTTTTCTTCACCTTCTGAAGAAGGGCTCGATTTATCAGTTTGCTAACCTGAAACACAGCTGCCTGCAGAGCACACTGTTGTGAACTATTCACGTTACTCAGGGTGTCTGAAACAGTTTAGCTGCATTAGTGCATTGATTCAACTGGGTGGATTAACCTGGTCCTGTAACACATCCAGGTGGCTCACCAGGCTTAATTAGCTGTACTGCTTCCACTGCTCCAGCTGGCTCCTTCAGCCAATGATGCTGTGCAGCATGGCATTATACTTGTTTAACTGCATGAAAAAAGGCCAAGTTGGTTGTTTGAAGTCACACAGAAGTCTGTCACAGGACCTGGACGTTGCTTTCCTAAATCTGAGGCTGTTACCTGTTCTGCATCCTCTCTTCTTTCTTAGCCACCAGCCACATATAAGTTGGCAAGTAGCAAGACAAGGGGAAGACAAAGCAGCAAGTCAGCAAAAATTATCAGCAAGAAATATCCCTATAAAGAAAAGAGACCTAATGGGTAAACAAACCATACGTCCTCCTAATATGGAGCCAAAACAGACCTCAGAAACATTTTTCACTTTCATCCCTCAGGAGCTCTTTTCTGGAAAGGTAATTAAAAAGAAAAGGCCTTGATGAAAGCCACAGAGAGAACCAGGGAATAAGGCCATGAGATGAACAAAACAATCAGTCCTTGAAGACAGCCGTACACATTGACATACAATGTTCTCCATAGAAAATACTTATTTCCTATGAAGACCATTGCACACCACTGTGTAGGGCTGCATTTAATACATTGCAAAACATCTTCAGGAAAATACATTTATACACATTGTAGGGTATGCACTGCATATTTCGCTTCATCGTTGTGATACTATGAATGCCGCATGCCTTTTCTTCCTAGAAGATGTCTTCAGAGGTCTCAATATTTGTTCTGCCAACAGAGTAAAAAGATTAACATAAATACAGCTTTGTTCCATGTAACATAGAATATATAGCACATGTTTTGCATCTTCATGGAAGGAAACAGTGTCAAAATACATATTATATATATGTATTTATTTATACTGTAAAAAGGAAGAAGAGAAGACACATGGGCTTCAAGAATGTGCATCTACCAGCAGGTTTTATTAAGGTGTAAGACCATTACTTGTATTCAATATTCAGGCTTGGCATTTTGCAGAGCTGTCTCATTCTTAAAGTGGAGCTAGTGCAAACCATATTCCTGCCTTCATTTGCCATGATCCTTTCATGAACTTGTGGGTAACTTTATGACATTAAACGTGGCAGGAGCATATTTGTCTAATAAGTGGAATACTAAATTGGCTATTAGGAACATCATCCAAATTTTCCATAATTCAGCCACTGGCTTTGTTCAGGAGCACTAGTGGCCAAGTGGCTCCAGTCTCAAGTGAGGAAGGGAGAGACGCAGTGTGAGTCAGACCAGATGGCTGTTGACCTTAAGGCAAGATAGAAATGGATGGCAAAAGCTATTCTCAGCTGTGTTTCTTCCAGACACTTCTCCAGAAACTCACCTAGTCCTGGTAATGAAAGAAATTTTACTTTTAGTATCAAGGTTTTACTTTTAATATCAGATATTTTGTTGCTGATGATGATACGCATACTTTTTTTATTTCTTTTAAGATACATAAGTTGGATGACAATAGGAAAAGCAATGGAATTTACTTTCTTGAATCACAGTACTGCACAGTCTAAGTGATAATTCTATAAAGCTATGAGAGCAACATCTTTTCTAAAATCACACACTGCTAATACTTATTATTGCCCTTCAAAGCTGACCATTGGAACAATACTGTAAAGAAAAAGGACTTATGTTTAAGCTGAAATGCATGCTTTCATTTTGAAACACCTTTGCAATTTGAAGGTTTTCATTCTGTACTATATGAAATGTGTTACAATATGAAATTTTCAAAAGCTGAAGCAGAACTGTGAGACAACCTGAAATTATCATTATTATTTTCATTTTTCTTTCAGAGAATTAGATAGCTACTGAATTTATTCTAGGTAAAAGAAACCAGATTTCTAAATTTCAAAATCCTGTGTACAATGGACTTGTCACTCTTTGTCAATACAAATTTGGTGTCTGATTTGAGGTTTGAGTCAAAGACTTTTGAAAACAGTAGAAGCTGTTTAACTCAGCATGCTCTGGATTAGACCCACAAAGGCTAAATTTGTAGGATGCGAGATAAAGCTACATGAAGGAGACACCTCTCTGTAGCTGTATATCTTGACCAGCTCTAATGTTTTGCTCTTATAATGGTTTATTCATGACCTAACAGATAAACCTGAATGAAACATAATCAGTAAATCACAGCTGAATCATGAAAATAAAAAAGTAACCACTTCCCCACTTATTTTCACAAAAAGATGGAAAATTAAAATATTTCTATTTTCTTCCTGTGAATCCACTGGAAGTGTTAACTAAATACGTTAACTCTGAATGTGATAAGAAGGTCTGCAAAGTCTTCTTTACAATTTTGTAGTTTTCTGTGTTTTATCTCACTCTTCAGCAGTACCTCTAGTATTACTGAGATATATAATTATTCCTAGAGAGAATGTAATTACGGCATGTTGTATCCTTTTGAGTGGGTCAAATAATACCTTTATACCACATTTTTTAAGTATCAATGATGCCTAAGTATCCTGCAAAATATGCTGTTGACTGGGAAATTAAATTTGTATTTAATTATGCAATGCTGTGTGGAATTTAATATATATTACACAAAGTTGCTTTGACTGACTGCTACATACTTTCTGCTGGCATTACTGTACACCACACTAACACAGTTATCTTTGTGTTATATGGAAATTAGGGATTCCAACATTGGGAATATTATATATTTAGAGGTTCACAACTATGCAGTTTGCTTTCCTGGTTATGCAACAGCTCTCATTCAGACAGACTATATCGCTTTGTGAAAAGTCATACATACCCTGCAGAATTTGATATTTGGTAATGAAAGCCAAGTCCATCACCAGGGCTGAAAATGCTAGTATTCTGTATTCCCCAAAATGTGTTCACCTGACTTTGTGGGAGCCCTATTAAGTGCCACCAGATGAGAATCTGGCTTTGTGTTCACTGTCCCCTGGGAACGTCGTGTATTTGTTACATGAAACTCATAAATCACTTTGATGTTATCTGGACCTGTATTATCATAGGAACTCTATAGGCTGGTAAAATCTGCTTCTAAATCATGTAGAATCCAGTTACTGCTTTTGGGCATGGAGTCTGATATTAAGACTGCACCCCATTCTGCCCTGAAGCGCACATTATGTACAGCATGGGTGCATGTGAGGCCAGAAGTAGGCCATTACCAATAGTTTGATAACGCTTTCATTGTATCCTTACACAGCTATACTGACAGCTCATCCTGTTTCTGTTTAAAAACATAAACAAAGCCAGATAGCACTTACCATGTTTTCACCCTTTAATATTTACAAATTATATTGAATTGAGAAGATGAGTAAATAATGAGAAATACTGCAGTCCCGTATAGGAGGGCTGAGAACATTTAAGTGCCTGGACTAATAGATGGCAAATACGGTTCATTGATGATAAGTGCAAAATGACGAGTTTTAAACAAACAATAAAAGGGAGGAAATATATTCTAAATGGTAAGAAACTGAGCCATCCTGAAAAGATTTGGAAATTATTGAAAAATATTATCTTTGTAGCCCTGAACCCAGTGTTCAGACACAAAGGTAAGTTCAATCAAGGTATGGGGATGTATTCTCAGATGAATACATTACAAATCAAAGCCAGAATCATGACTGTGTAAGGCATTGATACAGATGCTGAGGGCATGGAATCATACTGACCACAGTCTTTCAGGGAAGAAGGCAAAGAATCTGAATTCTGGGCATCCCATAATAAGCACATACACTGGAGTGCAAAATTGGACTGCAACAAGGTGGAAAATAAATGATCAGAGAACAGAGAATAAACTAATTGCACTGAGAAGGAGCAAAAATAAGAATTCTTAATCACACCGTTAGGTACCAAGAAGGTTGAAAACAAAAGCCTTGGTAAGAAAATTCACTTCAGGAATTATTTTTCTTTTAAAAACTCACTGAAGCATGAAGTGCTGCTGAACTTAAGTGGCTACATGATTTTCTAAACAAAGGAGACATAGGGAGCTACATGGGAAGAGAAAAAGTCAGGCAAAGAAAACAAAGGGTTGGAAAGCAAGGAATAACTGTAATAATATTTTAATACTTAGAGGCACCAGCAGAAACTGGGCAGAGGTGAACCAGACAGTGAGCCTATGCAGAGAAAGAGACAGACTTTTCAGTCGAAAAGCATACAATTTAAATCCTGCTGCAAATTTCTGAACAGGTGACTTTATATACAAAGTGCATTGTGCCCCTAGCAGGCTCAGAAGGTTCTGCTGGATGCTCACTGCTTTGGAAACTTAGCTATGAGAGCCAGATTAAAACGTTACACAGAGCCCCAGATCTGCAAACGTATCTACGCATCCGACTTGGAGCATCTGGGTGGGAATACCTCGTTGCTTTCTGTGGGGCTGCCTGCATACTGAAAATATAATTTGCAGTGCTGGTGCCTTACTGTGGAAATCAGATCCCAAGTTCTGATTGCTGGTTTTGAAAATTTTCATTCCTTGCCTTGTTTACAAGACAGCAATGTTTTCACAGCTATCTGCCCCCTCACACATACTTAATAAAACCTGCTGCCATAAAACCCTTATTTGACCTACCCAAAGGGATTAATATTATGTTTAAATCCAGTTACAAACTACAGGAGAAGGATCTTAAATTTTAGGAAAATCCAGCTGAAAACCTTTTGCTTAACTCTTTTTGCTCAGTAAGGAACAAACCAAACCTTGATGTAATTGTGCAAGCCAAATACTTCAAGTTCTCAATTCCAGATCAAAAAAATGTAGCTTAGAGCTTGTCTTGACACAGGTCTCATCCAAAACCCGTGAAAGACAATGGAAGTCCTTCAAAGTGCTTTGTAAGCAGGGCTGTTACCCTTTGGGTCCAGCAGTTAAGCCTTTTTGAATAATTATTGCCTCTCTGGCCAATAAGCAATTGCACTGAAATGTAGTTAATCCTCTTGCATATTTCAGATATTTTCTTTTGAAACTCTATGTTTTCCAACACATTCTAAATTGATGAATAAGAGTACCAACTTATTATTGTTATTACACAAAATCTGTTTCTCAGTCCTTTAAAATATTTCTCTGCTTTTGATTACACCTTTTTGCTCTTTTTATATATATATATATATATGCTTTGTTCTTAGCAGGGTTGTTTTTTAGTGTAATCACACAATCACAGAAGATATTAGTCAGATAACAGAACTGGTTTCCAACTCATGCTGTAAACCATTTGTAACTCTGATCTACAATAATGACAATTATCCTTGTGCTTAGCTTTTGCTGTACTCATTACCACGTATCTCCTCCTCCACTCAAGCATTTTTTACTTTGTTAGACTTTCTTTCTTCAGGCAAAACCTTCATATATCAAAACTCAGTAAGACTTCCCAGTGCCACACAGCTAATGTAACCTAATGTAACATAGCTGCTGGAATAAGGCTGATTTCCTTCTTAGCATGCACCTTTTTTTTTTTTAATTTCTTTCTTTTTTTTGTATTTTTAACAAAGAAAAAACAAGCCTGCAATGGTTCATCTTACAGTGTGTATCCCAAACTGTTAATTCAAATACTGCTAAGAGGACTAAAATATGTTTATTTAGCAGGGTTTGTTACAGTCATTCCACATTTTCTTCTGTGGATTCCATCTCTCCTTGTTTATTCAGTTTCATTAAGAAAAACAACAGTGCTTTAGTTTTCACAGAGTATGGAGATTTAAATTACAAGTGGGTTCCTGAAAATATTTCATTTGCAGTAAGTAACTCTTCATTATTGCTATTAAAATAGCAAGTGTCAAAAATGCCCTTTTCTTACACTGCTCCACTGTCTTTTCATTGTATTCTACTTTTATTTTTGTTCTATATTAATTTGCTTTACATGAAAACTACCTTTTCACTTACCTTTAAATATATACAGTGCCTACTCTTGGTTAACTCACAGTTGGAAGTGTTCATTCAGTTGCATATGGTGAGGAGACCAGCAGATCGGGCACTCCCGCACTGATCTGTTGGCTAGTTTCAGTAAGAGTCTATTGGAGCTAAACAAGAGGTTAGGCAATGGAAATGACAGGAGAGCAGCTCTGCTTCTGCACTCATTCAGGCTTGGCTGTCCTTTCTGGGACCGTTAGAATGTGTCTTCATTGGTGTCAGTTACTAAGAGCAAAAATTTGTGTATATTAAAACATGTAGTGAAAGTATCAGCGTACTTTATGTGAGTTACTAAGTAACCATTGCTGGTGAGAAATTTCAGTTATTACTTACCTGAGCCAAACAAACATAGACTGGCATTCAATATTTCATTCCTAAGTTCTTGAGGCATATAAAATGTCTCCTCCCCCCAAAAAAATATTTTCTAGAACAGTTTTTAGATTGTCTAATAGTGGTCTGACAAGAGGATAGAATTAGGAAAAAATATCTCTATTTCTCTGGGAAAAAAGAAGTCAAAAAGAAAAGAGGATACGCACAGCATCTACAATGGATTGTATCATTTGCCTGGTGTATCCTTATCTTCTCATGAATAGAATTCATGAGCAAAAGCAGCTTCTATTGGAATGTCAGTATCAATGTCAGTTGACGGATACGACTTCAGCAGAATTTCCTTGTGGTGTTGCTGTAAATAGCTTGTGTTGATTGGGCTTGTTGTGTTTTGAATTTTCTATTGTCTAAGCTAATTACAGGTTGGAAGCATAGCACAATGTAATGCATGTGAACTACTGATTTAACTGGAGTTTTGTTATTCTTGAGCCACAAAGCTGGAATCTGGTTTTCTGTTCAGATGGAGGGATCCTGCAAGGAATACTTACCCCATGGTAAGCTGTAGCTCCAGCTCTGGGGGTGAAGGAGGAGACATGCCTTGACACTTTTAGATACAGAGCTCACCTTGGATCACAAATGCTCTGTTGGATCATGGCCAGAAGGTTTAAGCTGAAGGTTTAAGCTGCTATGTGCAAACTGAGCCAGGAAATTGAAGAACATTAAACTTCACAACTGAGAGATCAAAACACATCCTAAAAGATAACTATGGTCTTTTATTCATGCTATACTGCAGCTTTCCAGTATGAGGTATTGACATTTTGTTAAAGATACTGATTTGTTCAGATATGAAAGCAAGCTGAGGGGTACTTTTGTACCATGTAAGCACACAGGAATTTTTGCATGGACTTGGATGGGTGCAGGTTGAAGATCTGAATGACTTGCTTCACCTTAGAGATGAAACTTCTGGCAATGATGAGAATAAATTTATGACCTCATATCCATATTTAAAAACTGATCCTAATAATGGTTCATAAAAAAGACCAAAACCATTTTATGGTATAAACCATAAACCCAAGGTTGATAACTAGTGTAAGAAGTTGCTTTAATATTCTTCTTTCTTTAGTAAACAGCACTTTTAGGTTTTGTCTTTACCACACATGATGATGATACATCAGTTTGGAATATGAAATACCTCTACATCAACACATGTAGAGCTTTAGAATTTTTTGGTCTGAGTGACCAGTTATTTCTGCCAGGAGGGAGAAAGAGTTAGTTCTTTGAAACTGTACTAGGCTCCATACTGCTGGAGATGGAAAGAACACTTTGACACAACGTTTATCACAAATGGGGGCAGTTCTACAGAAAATGTCAGCTCTTGGAACAAGGTTAAGTATTTCAGTAAAGTTCATCCCTTTTATTACATGTTTATTTTCATCTAGCACTTAAAGGTTCATTAGCCTCTACAAGCTTTCTCATAGCATGACAGTATCTCCAGCCAAAGCTCTACCCATGAAGGAAATCCAAAATGCTCTTGCCAGCTAAGACCCACCATAACAGAAGGAAAAGAAAAAGAGCTATAAATGAGGTATGGTTACTTTTTTCTGTCAGCCCTTCTTCCATCAATAAATGAAGTCATGTTTATTCCTATCTTAAGCTCCTTGTCCATTCTCTCTTTCCCTTTTTTTTTTGTCTTTTGTTTCAGCTACCCAGAAAAAGCTTATTCCAATGTGCTTCTGAGAAAAGTTCTTTGTTTCTGTAAACTCTGCTGATAGCACCTACATCTCTGTTCCAAGAGAGCATTCATCTTTGTAGCAGCTCCCGTATCCTCATGTTCCATAATTGTCATCCCACAGCTTCTGGGACGCACCTTTTCTAAAACCATGTCTCTGTATTGCCTCTTCAGCTGGCACTTATAAATTGGGTCTTGGCTCACAGCTCTCTCCTATGCATCACTCTACTAGAGCCAATGTGGTATATGATTCCACCCTTCATAGACCCTATCATCTCCCTTCCTCCGTCCGTGTTACTATTTAATATAAAACATTCTAAACTCTGTGTGGGATATACCTCCCTTCTTTACAAATTACAGAAGTAATCAAGACCTCTTTTTTACAAGTTTTCCCTTGTAATTTTTCTCTACCTCTAATTATTTGAGACAGTTATTTTACAGAGCTCAGGTTTTTAGCTTCCATCTTCTGCATTACTTACTGGGGTTTTTTTAGTATGGTAAGTAAGAATTACTTAAATTCAGTGGAAAAATGACATTTTTCCCTCACGTAGATCTCAAGTGAAACTTAATGTTCATGTCCAAACAGTATAGCAAAGATTTGTGACAGCTCTGGATTCACTTCCTTTTCTCTGAGTTCTGCTTTAGATCCTGTGTTAATTTCTTCTGACCATTTTTGTTCCTAAGGACACCCTAATTCTTTCTTCCCTCCTTACATGCCAGAGTTATCATCTCACAGTTTGCATCCTTGTCTTCCATGTCAGGAAAGACATGGACCTATTGGAGTGGGTCCAGAGGAGGGCCACAAAAATTATCAGAGGGATGGGACATCTCTCCTATGAAGAAAGGCTGAGAGAGTTGGGGTTGTTCAGTCTGGAGAAGAGAAGGCTCTGGGGAGACCTTATTGCAGCCTTTCAGTACCTAAAGGGGGCTTATAAGAAAGATGGGGACAAACTTTTTAGCAGGGCCTGTTGCGATAGGACAAGGGCTAATGGATTTAAACTAAAAGAGGGGAGGTTCAGACTAGATATAAGGAAGACATTTTTTACGCTGAGGGTGGTGAGGCACTGGAACAGGTTGCCCAGAGAGGTGGTAGATGTCCCATCCCTGGAAACATTCAAGGTCAGGTTGGACGGGGCTCTGAGCAACCTGATCCAGTTGAAGATGTCCCTGTCCCTTGCAGGGGGGTTGGACTAGATGATCTTTAAAGGTCCCTTCCAACCCAAACTATTCTATGATTCTATGATCCTTGGTTTTACCCTTCCTGATATAATCAGTTAGTTCACATTTGGGATCTTACAAGTTTTTTGTAGTCAAAGAAGGAACTATTTATGAAAGCAGATATTTCCATTTTGAAATTCTTTTTTTGGACAAGGAATATACAAAAAGTCCTGTTTCCCTGGACACGGTAGGAATCAGAAAAGAAGATGCTTTTTCTCGCCAGATCTTTCCAAATTCTTTTCCAGGCACTCTTTCTCTCTTTAATTTTTGTTTTTCTGCCTTTCTCTTTGTCTTATACCACCTCTATGATATTAATGTTGAAATACTAACACAAACTTCACAGGAAAATTCAATTAGCAGGAGTTGTATTTATAGGTGAATAAAAAATACTCAGCTGTAAAGAAAAAAAATTATTTTGTTTGATTTCATCAGTTAAGGTGCAGGCATAGCCTTGAAAAATAAATTAAAAATTATATATTATCTATTGTATCAAAATCTGATTTATACAGAATATATGTAAGGTGAAAGCATTTTGTTGGTGCTACAAGTTCTTCATGAACCATGTGGTGGTTTTTTTTCTTTTCTGCATGTGGTCATGAATAAAAATGAATCTACAAGCCAAACTCCATTGACTTTGCAATTGCATTATCTTTATATAGAATGGTCACATTTTAACTAACTTAACAATTTTAACTAAATGTGTTTGTGAGTAGAATTTCAGCTTGATCATGGACTTGTATTGTTGCAGAAATAGCTAATCAAAATGAAATCCATCTCACACATTCCAAAATACGTTGTCTCTTCAGAAAAAAAAAATATTAAATGATTAAAGCTTATTTGTGCTACTGGAGAAGGTTGAGAAAAATTTCAATGATCTTTGCTTTCTGTTTAGCAAGAATACAATATTTCCATAAAGTTAGTGTGAAAAAAGACCTCTGCATTAAATCCAGAATAAATAAACTAGCTGAATTTAAAGGGTTCTGCAGTAAGAGTTATTTCAATGTAATAGTTTTATGCTGGTATCTCAGTACTCCGAGATTTAGTACTTTCTACTAGAAAGTACTAGAATTGGCATAACAATTGGTGGGGTGAATGATGTCATTTCCCAAAAGGGCAATTCAGTTTCTCCTTTCCCAGATAGATATTGTATGCCGCAACTTTTTTCTTTATTAAACATAGATATGTAAAGCTGAAGAAGAGCTTAATTTCAAACTTTCAAATAAAGTTAATACTTGAATTTCATAATTCTAAGGTTAAATCCTATCAGTTTGGTCTGGTTGACCAGAGAAGGTAAAAAAGACAATTAAAAAACCTAAAAATCTCCTGCCTACTCCATCACTGTGCTTTGGCTTTATTCAGCTCTTCCTCTTCCCTTTCATTTCAATTCCTCTTCCTTTCCATTTATATCCATTCTAGTTTTCAGACAGATTCCTGGACCTTGCAGCTTTTCTTTGGTTGAAGTGATATGGGAAAGCAGCTTTGAAGAATTTTCTTGGTAAATTTCATGATTTTATCGCTCCCTGAATCTATATTTACATTGTTGGCAAAGATGAGATTTAAGATATTAACACTAGTTGATGACTCATCTTAGCTGAGGTCCAAGAACAGTGAAGATACTTCCGATTGTGTTGTCCTGTATGTTGAATTAAATATTAAATGTAAGAGTATATGGTTTATGTGGCCAGATTAGGAATTCAAAGAAGTATTTAACTATTTTATTTCTCTTTTGAAGGGTCTCAGAATACTCCAGACAAGATCTATAGATGGATGTTAGGTTCCACAGTATCTTTGTATGATCTGTAGATGCAGATGCAAAACCTGTGGTGAAAAGAGCTGAACAATTAAAAAGCTTCATTGTTACCATAGCACTTGTAATTGGTTTAATTTCATCAATTTCTTTGATGATAATTTGATTTGCTTTAGCTTATCCTCCTTGGCCTGGATCAATTCCACTTAACATTAGTCTTTGCATCCTAAGATACACTTTCAAGAGCAGTAAGATGAATCATCCGTTGGAGGCAACTGCTTTTTCTCCTTTAACTATTGAGAGACCCAAGACAACTCACTTAATCTAGGTGAAACTCCATTTGTTGCTATTAAAGGACCATTGTCCAGCTTTGTAATGCGGTCATCTGTTGCTCAGGAAAACAAAAATGGTATGGTGGGACCAGGTCTGTTCCTAAGCTGAACATTCATTTCAAGGAAAATTCCTTTCTAGTGTGAATGCATGCATCTATGAAAATCTTTGTATGCCATGTCTCCTGGACATGGGGTAATCACTACAGAGACACACCTTCCCTGCCAATAAAGTAAGGGCTCTGTTGAAGTCTGGTGAGTTCCTCAAAAAGATCAAAGCCTTAGCATTTTTCCATGTTTTACTCTGAACTTGAAGAAATCATACTGAGTGGGGCACGCATAAATGCACACTTGCCCATACCTCCACTCACACGGAAGGAGTGTCAGCTTTGGGTATGTTCACATTGAATGTACAGGTTGGGAACCACTACATTGAGCAAAATATTTTGCAGCTGAAATTACTTTGCTAGTTGGAGTTATATGCATTCAAATACAGAAATACAGGCATGTGGCCGTTACTGATGCTGGTTATTACTATCAAGTGCTTGGTAACACTGTATGGTTATAAAATAACCAGTGGTTTCAGGCCTCCACTCTCTGTTCATTTGCTAATTGTCATGTTAACGAATTGTTGACTGTGAGGAAGGTCTCAATGATTACATAGCAAAAGGCAGAAATTGCAACAATGGGCATGATGAGTGATGGAAAGCAGTAGGTGGATGTCCTGGTAGCCTTTTGTAGCAGTCATTTAAATTTCAATTGCCTTTTTTTATGCATAGCTAGGATTGGCATATTCAGTTCATATAAACTCTTATTCTAAAATTCGAGGGTTTTACTATGAGATTATTTATTTTAGTACCAGACTTTTCCTTTAATAATTTATCAAGTGACAAATAGCTTCTTGTGAGGTTGAAAGCTGGGTTTTGTCTAGAGGTAAACATGGGAAAGCAGAGACAATTCAGAGGAATAATATCATGCAACAATTTAGAGTAAGAGCAGACTAGTTTTCAACTAGCCCATCTTAATTATATATTAAGCTTAGTCTAAGCTCCCTAACTGGGTTGCTGATCCCCAGGTAGCAGGAGATTTTGAGACACAGAGCTATCAGACAGGGACCCACATTTGGGACTTCAATAGTGTATGTTCGAGATGCGGACGTCTTCCACCCCTAGATCTGATCCCATACAACCTCCAATCTGAACGTAAATTTCAAAGATGTGATCTCCCTTTCTCACTGTTACTGGAAAAAATGCCTGATGGTAGTACCAGGTTCAGGGTGGGCTAATATGAGGACAAAGGACCAAGCCATATAAGAATACCAGCATTACGCATTTGTGTCACCGTGTTTATGGAACAATGACACAAGGAAGATATCATGTGGGCTCCATTTGATACTGCCCTTGGAAGGGGATTACAAGGCAATGGCCCAAGAGGATGGTGAACATATCTGGCCTTTGGGCATTGAGTTGTCAGCTCAGGAATCCAACTTGACCATAGCATGGAGGCACAAAGGTCTGATGCAGAAACCTTAAACCAATATGTCCTCTTGGCTCCAAATACCAATTGTAAACATCACTCCTGATATACTATGTTCCATTCTTAACATTTTTGATGTGGTTACAAATTTATGGACCATTTTAGTGGTGGTTAGAAAGAGGTTAAAAATGAATAATCACAGAATCACACAGGTTGGAAAAGACCTTTAAGATCACAGAGTCCAACTGTAAACCTAACACTACCAAGACCACCACTATACAATGTCCATAAGCACCTCAACCAAACGTCTTTTAAATACCACCAGGGATGGCGACTCAACCACTTCCCTGGGTAGCCTCTTCCAAGGCTTGATAACTCTTTCAGTGAAGTAAAATTTCCTAATATCCAGTCTAAACCTCCCCTGGCACAACTGTAGGCCATTTCCTCTTGTCCTATCACTTGTTACCTGGGAGAAGAGACCGACCCCCACCTCTCTACAACCTCCTTTCAGGTAGTTGAAGAGAGCAATAAGGTCTCCCCTCAGCCTCCTTTTCTCCAGGCTAAACAACCCCAGTTCCCTCAGCCGCTCCTCATCAGACTTGTGCTCCAGACCCTTCACCAGCTTCGTTGCCCTTCTCTGGACACGCTCCAGCACCTCAACATCTCTCTTGTAGTGAGGGGCCCAAAACTGAACACAGTATTCGAGGTGCAGCCTCACCAGTGCCAAGTACAGGGGCACGATCACTTCCCTAGTCCTGCTGCCCACACTGTTTTTGATACAAGCCAGGATGCTGTTGGCTTTCTTGGCCACCTGGGCACACTGTTGGCTCATATTCAAGTAGCTGTCAACCAACACTCCCAGGTCCTTCTCTGCTGGGCAGCTTTCCAGCCACTCTTCCCCAAGCCTGTAGCGTTGCATGGGGTTGCTGTGGCCCAAGTGAAGGACCCAGCACTTAGCCTTGTTGAACCTCATACAATTGGCCCCAGCCCATCGATCCAGCCTGTCCAGGTCCCTCTGCAGAGCCTTCCTACCCTCAAGCAGAGCAACACTCCCACACAACTTGGTATTGTCTGCAAACTTACTGAGGGTGCACTCGATCCCCTCATCCAGATCATTGATAAAGATATTAAACAGAACTGGCCCCAACACAGAGCCCTGGGGAACACCGCTTGTGACCGGCCACCAACTGGAGTAAACTCCATTCACCACCACTCTTTGGGCCCGGCCATCCAGCCAGTTCTTTACCCAGCGAAGAGTACACCCGTCCAAGCCATGAGCAGCCAGTTTCTCCAGGAGAATGCTGTGGGAAACTGTGTCAAAGGCTTTACTGAAGTCTAGGTAGACAACATCCAAAGCCTTTCCCTCATCCACTAAGCAGGTCACCTTGTCGTAGAAGGAGATCAGGTTGGTCAAGCAGGACCTGCCTTTCCTGAACCCATGCTGGCTGGGCTTGATCCCTTGGTTATCCTCTACATGCTGTGTGGTGGCACTCAGGATGATCTGCTCCATCAGCTTCCCTGGTACCGAGGTCAGGCTGACAGGCCTGTAGTTCCCCGGGTCCTCCTTCCAGCCCTTCTTGAAGATGGGTGTCACATTTGCTAACCTCCAGTCAACTGGGACCTCCCCAGTTAACCAGGACCACTGGTAAATGATGGAAAGGGGCTTGGTGAGCACTTCTGCCAGTTCCTTCAGTACTGTTGGGTGGATTTCATTAGGCCCCATAGACTTGTGAATGTCTAAGTGGTGCAGCAGGTCACTCACCATTTCTCCCTGGATTATGGGGGCTCCATTCTGGTCCCCGTCCCTATCTTCCAACTCCAGGGGCTGGGTACCCAGAGAACAATTGGCCCTGCTATTAAAGACTGAGGCAAAGAAGGCATTGAGTACCTCAACCTTTTCCTCATCCTTGATCACTGTGTTCCCTCCCCCTGTCTAATAGAGGCTGGAGATTCTCCTTAGCTCTCCTTTTGCTGCTAATGTATTTAAAGAAGTATTTTTTGTTGTCTTCTACAGCAGTAGCCAGATTGAGCTCTAGCTCAGCTTTGGCCCTTCTGATTTTCTCCCTGCACAACCTCGCTACACCTTTGTAGTCCTCTTGACTTGCCTGCGCCTTCTTCCAGAGGTCATAGACTCTCCTCTTTTTCCTGAGTTCTAGCCAGAGCTCTCTGTTCAGCCAGGCCGGTCTTCTTCCCCGCCAGCTCATCTTTCAACACCTGGGGACAGCCTTTAGGACTTGTGCCTTTAGGACTTCCTCCTTAAAGAATGTCCAGCCTTCCTGGACTCCTTTGCCCTTCAGGACTGCCTCCCAGGGGACTCTGTCAACCAGTCTCCTAAACAGGCCGAAGTCTGCCCTCCGGAAGCCCAAGGTGGCAGTTCTGCTGACCCTCCTTGTCACTTATCCAAGAATCAAAAACTCTATCATTTCATGATCATTCTGCCCAAGACGGCCTCCAACCATCACATGGCTCACAAGTCCTTCTCTGTTCGTGAACAAGAGATCCAGCGGGGCACCTTCCCTCGTTGGCTCCCTCACCAGCTGTGTCAGGAAGTTATCTGCCACACGCTCCAGGAACTTCCCAGACTGTTTCCTCTCTGCTGAATTGTATTTCCAGCAGACATCCAGTAGGTTGAAGTCCCCCACAAGAACAAGGGCTAGCGATTGTGAGGCTTCTCCCAGCTGCTTATAGAATAGTTCGTCTGCCTCATCATCCTGATTGGGTGGTCTGTAACAGACTCCCACCATGATATCTTCCTTGTTGGCCTTCCCCATGATTCTCAGCCATAGACACTCCACCCTATCATCACCATCATCAAGCTCTAAACTATCCAGACACTCCCTAACATATAGGGCTACCCCACCACCTCTCCTGCCTTGCCTATCCCCTCTGATGAGTTTATAGCCATCCATCGCTGCACTCCAGTTGTGCGAGTCATCCCACCATGTCTCCGTGATGGCAAACGTATCATAGTTTTCCTGGTGTACAATGGCTTCCAGCTCCTCCTGCTTGTTGCCCATGCTGCGTGCATTGGTGTAGAGGCACTTCAGCTGGGCTGTCGTCCGTGTCTCCTTCACAGAGGAACACCCCTTGTGTGCTTTGAGGCGTTTCTCTGGCGTTTCCCTCTTGGCTCCTATTGCCTCAGTATCCCCTAGCTCAACTCTGTTCGACTTTGGCTGTGCCCCAGCGTACCCCGCACATCTCAGAGACACAGGCCGAGTGCCCTCGCTGGCACCCGCTCCCTCTAGCCGTGGCACATTGTTCCTCAGCTTCCCTTGGGCAAGCCTGATATTATCCCCCTCCCCCTTCGAGTCTAGTTTAAAGCTCTGTCGATGAGCCCCGCAAGCTCCTGAGCGAAGATTCTCTTTCCCCTTTGAGAAGGATGAATCCCATCAGATGCCAGCAAACCAGGTGCTGTGTAGGCCATCCCGTTGTCAAAAAAACCCAAAACTGTGGCGATGACACCAGCCACGGAGCCATGAGTTAATAGATCGGGTACCTCTGTTCCTTCTAGTGTCGCTGCCCACAACTGGAAGGAGAGAGGAGAAAATAACCTGTGCTCTGGAGTCCCTTACTAGCCGTCCCAAGGCCCTGAAGTCTCTTTTGATTGCCCTAGGACTTCTTGTTGCAGCTTCATCGCCCCCCACATGAAAGAGCAGTACAGGACAGCAATGACAGTATAGGAGAGGATGTGTTACTTAGAGAGCTATAAATACACACAGCATTTTGCAAACATGTTGGAAAACAAATTACTATCCCAAGAAGCTTCCGTCTGAAGTAGTGATCTCTATTTATGGTAAAAATAATAAGTAATGTACTATGTATGTTCTTTATAAAATTTTGAGTATTTAATACGTGTAAGAGGATGGTAAGGTGAACATAAGTAGCTCTTAAACAAGGAAAAAAGATCTTTGTTCCTGTATTTTTAGTTATTTTCAAAAGAAAAACGTAAAATGAGATTTATTTCATTTTAATTGGAAACAAAATTAATTTTTATTATTTATTGTTGCTCTATATAACTATACAATACAATAAATGATAAAAACTTATTTTAAATCACACTTTAACTTTTATTTTTAATGGCTGTTCTCTTTATATTTTCCTCTCAAGAAATATTGCTGTATAATAAAGCTCCAGATCTCAGCATAAAATTGCAACTGAACTATAGTTATTATAGTGAAACCACTGTAATTATTCTGTAGTTTATTAAAACTATAGTAAATCAGTCCTAATAATAGTAAGACTACAGTAATCATATTGAATAATAGCTGCAAGTTATTATCTGTATATTTACTATACTATTATAATAATTACAGTTCAACTATAGGGTTTTATTTAATACAAAGTCTAAATTTACTATGGTAATTTTATTCCAGTTTCTTCCTTTGCATAATTTGTAGAATACAATAAGTATAACTTCTGGTTTGAACTGTGAAAGCTTCATATCTATTTTTAAAAACTGTCATTAAAAGGATTAATAATTAGACAAAATAGTTTTAAATGAATAAACTTGAGGCCTTTTTGAATGAAAAAAATATTCCTTTTGCTGTGGTACATGGAATTTTTGCAACATACTGAAACTAATTTGTGAGCCTGAAAGGGAAAGTAAATGATATGTTTAAAAACATTTGATACATTCATTTTCTTAAAAATTCTCCAAATATTTATTAAAGTTACAGGCAGGCAAAACAGTACTCTTTTACTATACTATCTTGTAATGGTAATATAGAAGTTGCCAACAGTGAAATCACACCACTTTGGTATAATCTTGAAGATAAAACTGGATAGGTTCTGCATGCATCCACGTGCAAGTATACATGAGGTTGTACAATAGTAGAAGAATATTGCAATTCTTGTGCTTTAATGGGGACATAAGGGAGCAATTTCACTTACTTTGAGAGCTGGATGTGTCTCTGCGTTGGCCATTCCAGTTTCACACATTCAGAGTCTCATGTGTTGCTGTAAGGCCACTCACTTTTCTCATGTTTAGCTTGCATATTCTTACAGTTCTTGCCAAAAGCCCAGTGACACTATTTTTGTATATCCTACTTCTTCCTGCGATATTTCCTTCAGGTCACCCATTACAGGTTATTATCCAGAACGTGTTGAAGCCATCCATAATGACCTGCTCTCTGATCAGACAAAAATCAGCTCTCAGTCTTTGAATAGCTCTTGAGACTTTTGGGAACAGCTATTCCAGCTGGCAATTTAGAAAATAGTTATTTAATTGCCATCTCACTGAGTATGATTCATAACAGTGTCCACCCATGAGCTATCTCCCACAGGCCCGGTGGTTAAGCTAGCAGGACTGTATAGGACTTCCCCACCTCAGCTTTGTGAGTTAAACTTATAAGAGCAAGAAAGCATTTAAAATTCCTGGGCTAGAATCGACTATTTGTGAGCTCTTTCTTTGGAATATGGATGGGGAAAACAAGCAAATAAAAAAGGGAGAAGTGGAGTTTCTAAATCACACAATGGCCTAAGCATGGGTCATTTCATACTGTATGGGATGAAAGCAAGGTCCTTTCTTGAAGTGGGACACAAATCAGACAGAAATTTATTTTACCTGAATGTTTTAGTTAAATCAGGAAGAATTGGGTATTTGTTAATGTCTTCTGCCTCTTCCACATACAAAAATTACAATGTCACTCTACACAGCCAGTCTGATAGCCTTTCTTAGTGTAAATAGAGAACTTATGCTACAATGAAAGGGAAAAAATTTAAGCTTGCCCACCACAGGAAAACAAGAATTTTAAGGTTAACCAGTCACCATATTCATTCAGGATTTAGCTTTTAAACTAGGCTGGCAATGAGATTGTATGCTTGGTCACATGCAATTGTAATCACTTCCAGAGACGCTAAACTGATCGAAATTAGAGTACCTGAATTACACAGTTAGGAAGATGACATCTCCAGTTTAGCAAAATGTAGTAAAAATAAGTTTCAGAACATCTCCCACAAACCTCTAATGTACATATCTACGTGAAAATAACTTCCCCTTGAAAGAGAAAAGTCTTTTTTCTGTATTTTAATGAGAAAGAAAATGCATGATTTGCTAGATAGGAAACTATTTTGCAGCTCTAGGTTTTGTGGGTGGCTGAAATTATTTGTAAACATGGGCAAATAATGAATAAAATAATCAGTACTGATAAAAACATTTAACAAAAAATGGAAATATAATGTGTTCATATACTGATTTACCTGTCATCCAAGTTCTTTTAGTTTAAATACTGAGTTGGATTTTTTTACTTAGCACAGAAAAAGCACTTTACAGGGGAGATTTTGAAGTTTGTATTTATCAAATTATGGGAATTTGAGTCAGTAGCTATACATATGGGATAAACAGCTCCTGGTTAGAAATGCATACTCATGCAAAGGTAATCAACTTCAGCATCATGGGAAAGAAGCACATGAAGTGGAGCTGTAGGGAGTTCTGACTCACAAAGAAGCAAGACGAAAATATGGCTATGAACAGTCTGAGTGAGCCTACGAGAAAGAGTTCACTCTGCCATGACAAAAGAAATCACAGGGGAACATGATGCTTGCCAGCACAAAGAAATCTAGCAACAGGCAGGAGGTGAAAGTCAAGAACTGATGTGTACGGGGGCTCTAAAATAAATTTAATTCAGAAAGCGACAGGAAACTTCCCCCGAGAGGAGACCCTTGTTTTACGTTATCACAGAACAAGCAGAAACACAACTGAAGGGGATTATTGTTGTGTCTGCCAACTGGAGGCCAGTCACTGGAGCAGACTTAATCATTAATCAGGATCCTCCACCCATTGGCAAGCTCTGATGGACCAAATTCTCAAAAACCACCTCTGATTTTGTGATTGTGTTCAACCAAGGGTGCAGCTCTGCAAGATCAGCTGGCTGCACAGGATAATATTAGGATGAAGATGACTTATTTATTAATCAGATAACAGTAGCAGCTGTAAACCTCCACCTAGACAAAAGCCCCTTTCTGCACAAGCCTCTAGAAGCACGCAAGGACTCGGGGCTGGCCCTGAGGAGCACACAGCCTAAAAGAGGAAATCCTCCAGCCGGGTCACTAGTCACCAGGATTTGCTAGTTCACTGGACAGACACAAAAGTGCAGGCACGAAAACAGAGATCAGATGCAGCTTTGTAAAAACGGATGTTAAAAGATGGCAGAATGAGCAGCTGACCTCCACTGTGCTAAACAAGTAGGAGTTTGGTGCCTTCTGTGTGTTTCATTTCCCTTCCACATCTGCAGCTGCACATGGGATCGGGGTTTGACACCTGGTACTCTCGGAGCACTGACACAGCCTATTACTCCCCCAGGTGAGTCAAAAATATCCAGCCCCTGCCCATGCCAGCAGTGTGAACTTGTCTGAGCTGGAAGTTATTCCTTGCTAAAAATGGCAATGCATGGGGAATGCTGCAGGCTGCAATGTATATCCTTGAACACCCAAGCGGCAGGCAGGGGAGCGTGTGCTATGGCACTGTCCTTCCATCAGCATACAAACACTGTCTAAATGGTGTTTGTACCTACCTGGGCTGCTGTGCAAAGGCACTCATCATATATACTGTAGTCCTCCTTTCTGAATTTGGGGAAGGTCTTGTACACAGGTAGGTTAGCATGCAAGTAAGGCAGTGTCTAGTTTGTAAAGCACTTGCTACTCTGGCACTAGCTCTCTGAAAAAGCTATTGAACTAAACGTGCAGGGCCTTAATTTACCTATTAGTTTATTGAACATACTAAAATAAGAACACTCCATGTGGCGTGAAGAATGTCAAGGAAAAAGACTGGGATAACTGGAAATTCCCCTGTCACTTGAGCATTTCTCTTAGTGCTCGCCCAGCCCAGGCTCACGTTCCCCTTCCTGGGGAGCCTTGACAGGCAGAAGAGAGCCAGTGACCCTCCACATAGGCTATAGGAGGAAGGAAGAAGGATTTTCCAGCTTCAGAATGACTGAATGTCAGCAATAAATCACACTTCTATTTCCTAAAAAATAAAAAAAAAAAAAAAAGAAACAAAAAAGATTTTACAGTGCAGCCTGGGTATCAAAGCTTTTGAAAATGTTTTATCGCATCAGTGTTAGCAGCCAAGTCTTTTTACATGAGAATGTAACAACGGCTGTTCTGGGTTAGATGAAGGGTTTATCTAACTCAGGTATCTTGTCTTTAACAGTGGCCAATAGCAAATGCCTAGGGAGGAATATAAGAGCAAGACACGCAGCGATGCTCCCCGGGTATATGCTTTCAGCCACCAGAAATCCACAGCTCGGGGACATCCTGACCCAGAGGTGTTATCTCCATGTTTAGTAGCCTTTGATAGATTTTCTTCTATGAATTGTCTAATAGCTTTCTGAACCCCTGTCAGCTTCTGGCATTTCAGTGCTAGCACAGCAGTAAGACCGAAGGGGAAACCAGATGTGAAAAACATTTTGATAAAAGGCTCATCTTTTTAGCAGAGACAAGAACCTGAAGACTGAGTAACAAAGACAGGCAGCCTCATGTTCAAAACAAGCATTTTTGAACTTAACACTTTATGAGCTGCCCCCGAATCCCAGGCCACTGCACAGGATCCTAAGAAGCCAAGTCTTTGGGACTGAATCAACAGGCAGCACCCAACCATTAGTGTAACTGAGTCGCAAGCAACAGCAACAATGAAAAAACAAAAAACACAGGCCAAACTTACTCATTCTGAAAGCAGAGGGATTTATTAGGAAAAACAGTTTTCCCTGAGCTTACATGGGGAACAGAGTGCATTTAAGGTATATGCACTTTTATATGGGCACCAAGTTCAATCCTAAAGTTTTGATGTCTGGCAACCATGTGTCTGGGTTCTTAATATTCAACAGCTGTATCACAACCCCTTCCGAAATGAACTTTTTTAAACAAAGTACTCATTAGGGCAAAACTTGCCTTCTACAAAGGGACTATATCAAGCCAAATCCACTCTTCCAGTAAACTTGGGCCTTCAAAGAAGAGGATTAAGAAGCATTTAAGCGTACTTAAATGCTTCTGCACAGCTTCTCTGGCATGTGCAGGAATGATCAGATGAGTGCCCTGATCCACAATGCATGTTCGAACATCACTATCAATGCTCTATCTCAAATATAATATACCTGTAGGTCTCTCTCACCTATAAATAACTTATGCTTTAAATGGAGTGCTGGGCATCTGATTTTTTTTTAACCAGTCCAGGGCTACAGACAGTTCTTAATGCCTCTGAAATGACTATGACAGAATTATAATTCCCCTTTTATCCATAAATCAAATAACCAACAAAAACAACAACAATGTTCCACGGGACACTAAGAATACAAATCCTGTAATGCTGAGCAGCTGCATATGAAGTCACTAGAAATTTGCTTTGCTTTGGAAAAGCTAGAGTTGGAATTAGACCAGGAGCACTGGTGAGTATATTTCTAAAATGGGAGTCAAGCACAGAGAGAAATAACCACCCAGCAAGACAAGGGGAACACAGGGAACTCGAATATCCCCATATCATATTCAAAAAATAAATAATTCAGTTGAGCCCCACCTGTCATTTTCTCAGCGGGTTTAGTGATCTCCCATGCAATAACGTGCCACAGTACCTTCTGATCTGCATCAAAATTAACAGTCAGCCACTTTATGAAATATTATCTTTGTTAGCTTTACCACTAACAAAAATACACTTTCAATTCTTCACATCCACATACCACGTCTATTAAAGCAATCTGGGAAATTAGTTTGAGATAAACTGTACAGCAATTTTATTCATAGCCTCCCTGTATCTCACACTGTTAATCTGCATCACAGCTCACTAAATAGTGCCTAATGTTTATTGCATTTAACTGAATGTATACGATTCTGAGGGTACGCCAGGGACCGATTATCATAATTATACATGTTTCTATGGAAACCCACAAGTCTATCAGTTTTGATTCATTATATTGTTATACCTTCTAGCACTTTCTAATTATTAGGTGCCCATAAAAAAGTCTCAGTCTTGCTGTTACTATAGAAATGAGCTATAGACAGGCCTCAATTGTTAACCCTTACAGGGCAAGAATGAAAAAAAGAAGCAGCACAGCTCTGGATTGAGGGTAGGTGTTCAGATAAGATAAATCATAAACTATTTTAATCTGCAGTCTTAACTTTCCATAATTGCTTCACTGAACTTACTCAATTGTTTGAAAAAATATCCAGCTAGGGAAACTGAGAGAAACACATAGGTGTTTGCCACATGGTCTTGGACATGGTGTGTTGTAGTGGTGCCCCGCGAATGTCCCTCAGTGACATTACAAGATTCCCTTGAAAGACATGTCATTAACAGACTATGCAGAACCTTGTACTGTTAGGTCACTAGAAATCAATACAAAGCCTGTTAAACTCCACGAGAATATTTGCACTCTTCTCAGTGGCCTTCAGACCAAATCTGGACTGAAGTGCAAGTGGGTGACTGAGCGGGGGCTTGGTTTAGAGGCTGAAATGAAAACTGAGTTCAGTGGGAAATCACAGGAACCCAAAATTTCCTCAGGTCACTTCCATAAAGTAAGAATAAATCAGGAAAAAGTGAGTTACAGTGAAAGTAATGAAAACACCTTATTGTGATATGGTTATTTTAGTCTAAGTTAATGCTATTACTTACTTTGTCATATAATATACCTATTTTCCTCCTCTTCCTGTATCTCCTATCATGGCCCTGTGAAACCTGAAAGGGACTGAGTGGTTTCACTGTTTCCCTAACCCTCCTTCTATTACAGTTTTCAATTAGAAGTGCCTTTTAATTTAGATCAGCAAAGCTCTCCCAAAGTGACAGCTCGTCCTTCACACTGCATATCTATTTATTTCGGAAGTCAACACACCATTCAATAACCTGAGAACAGGCCTGATTGCTATGCTAATAGTATTCAAAAATATGTCGACACCAATTGAAACAAGTAAACTAGGACTAATTCATAAAGTGAATAATAAAAGAGAGGGGAAAACATTCATACTTTTACTTCTCTAACTGAAATTTTACCTTGCAAGTTTTTGCCTTTGCAGAGAAATGGCCATGGCACGGTTCACACACTCAAATTAGATCTCACCTAATACTACAGTGTTCCTCTCTGGAGCTGGTTTTATTTGGTACAGTTAAAAAAAAAAAAAAAAGAAAAAAACAGAAAGCAAGCAGAGAAATAATGACCCTACATATTCATGTCTTTTGCAATGGTCATGGTACACACTCTTCAGATCAAAGTTATATATTTTTTTTTTCTGAGTGAGAGCAAAGAGCTGAGAATTTAAAATATATTCCCATATTTTACAAGACTCACATTGTGTATTTAGTTATAATCTACATATTCAGTTCTAAATCAGGCTTCCACAACTTCCAGTCAATTAGAGCTAAATCACATTACATACAACAATGAAAGAGATGTACATTTGCATTTATATGTAAGAACTATCATCAAAGAAAGTGAACAGAGTGTCATTCTATATAAAGGTCTCAGATTTATACTATATTTTCAAGGACCATTCTGTTCAACTCTTATTTTACTATTGCCATGGAGAAACTAGATTTGCTGCTAAACAAGATCTTAAGCAGCTAAAGAGAAAATTTAATCAGATAATTAAAAAAATCCACTAATTGGTATATTAATATGTAACTTATAGAATATGCTCAACTAGATTAAAATAAAAATCACACAGCAGAGAATATGAATATTTACACAATTTAGCATTTCCAAATAATATGACAACGTACAGGGCCAGATCCTCAGCTAAGTTAAATGGAGCTATGCCAATTCATACAAGCTGAAGATCATGCATAATATCTACCTTTTCAATTCAGTTGCTAATGGCTATGTTGTATAATTGTCACGTACTACAAGTTACAATAGCATGACAGTGTACCCAACAGTGTGCTGATGTGGGGAATGAACATGGCTGGCAGTTTGGGCCATTCGCACACCCCCTAACAGCCCAATATTTGTTAGCTGACTTGAGCATTCCTTTCCTGTATGCTTTAGGTGAATAACAGTCCTTCACAGGAATATACAGAGTATGAGAATCAGGTTCCACCTTGCAGGTGAAATCAGACCTCCCATGGTGTCCTCAGTCACATTGCCTTCATGTCAACGGGGTACAATATTGCTCTGGACGCACAGTAAACTCCTACCTGCTTTTATTTTCAGAATTTTAGCATGCTGGAAATGTATCTACTAAAATTAATTTAAATGAATGAATTAATCAATCAATCAATTAATGATCTAATTAATTATTAGCTATTAGGTAATTCATTATTCAAGAAAATATCATTCAACATTTATCATACACAGAGTCTAGTGCTACAGGATTATGTTATATTTCCTAACTGATGTATAGCATTTTAGCATAGCACTAGATTTTATTTTATAACTTGCTAAACAAGCCTGTACCTAGTTATTCCTGTTCCATCTAAATATCAGATCCTTGTTAGAAACATGAAAGCTTTCCTCACATTTACACGAATGAAGAATACCTAATAACCAATATATCTGTGGCACCAAAGAGACCGTTCATGCCATTGCTGCTTAAAGTAGTATTTTTCTGCCATCACAAATGGAAGTAAAATGTCTAGAACCTACGTAAGAACTTATGCTTTATGAGACTGTCTTGATTGCAAAATATTTCCTACATATCTAATTAAAAAAGAACACTATAAAATCAGGTGTATACACCAACAAGAACAAAGCAAGGGAAAAAATCAAGGGTAGAAACAAATTGGACAGATTAGTCATAAATGTTAGGTTATCACAGCCACTGAGAATTATACAGAACCACTCAACAGAATACTTGCTCTTTTTCAAAGGTGTTGAGTTTACAGACACAAAGTTTAAAGTTGTTTTTAGAAGTTAGCTAAGGCTAGCTAAAGCTACTCATCTGAAATTGCTTTAGCAAAGATTTTTCCTTATGAATATGTATGTTATTTTGTACAAAGTACTTTACCAACTGCAGGAATATTAATATGAGCATACTCTCATCAATTCAAGTCTTTAGCTTCAGTAGTTGGTTGAATTGGTTTTGTACTGTAAACTCCTCAGGGCAGGAACCTTGTCTGCTGGGATGCCAGTAAAGACCATGACATGACTTCCCTCTCCTCCCTCATCAGCTGCATTGAATAGAGCTCTGAAGATGATACAGACCTGGGTTTCTTGTCTGGGTTGTTATTCAAAAATGGATTTAGAGAAGCTAGAGTTCAAAGAATGATTTTTTTCCTTAGCTATATGGATTCAGTTCAGCTGTTTTTTACAGTATTCATTATTTGAAAGGATTTCATAATCAGAGGGAAAAGTCCAGTTAAACAGTGAAGTCCTGTCCCACGAAAAGATATTTGGATCTGAAATTAAAGTTCAAAAATTTCACCTTCTCTAAATCTTCTGATATGTCATTGATTAAGTTATTATTCATTTTTATTTTCTCTGGGCAGCTGTTGTCTTGACCTGGAGTCCCAGAATACGAAAGTTTTCCTACTATTGATCTCCTAGAGCTTGGCTGAATACTGAAATGCAACTTCAGTGTCTTTGTCAACAGATTCTTTAGTTCTGCCAGTTTTTGGATAACTCTGAGTTCTTCTTCAAATTTATATGATGGTGATACTAAGCAAAAGAAATTCAGCCATAAACTACAAAGACTGTAAATGGGATTTTTAAACCTAGGAACACTGAGAATTTCCTAAACATATCAATTATAGAAACACCAGTATTATCAATTATAGAAACACCAGTATTTATATAAGTTTGTGTTAATGGTTTTCCTGAAAAATGTGTGACTTTTTACTTAGAATTACCCATTGCATTTGTGCTGGTGAAGTACAGCTCTTGCACCAACATTGGTGGTTGGATAAAAGTGTGATAATTCATCAGTTACTGCAGTTTTATAATGAGATTAAAGGAAAAGGGAACAAAATTAAATTCCAAGATTTCACTGTTATTACAGTAACTAAAGACAGGTGATTTACATGAGTCTTACATCCCATTGTAATTGGCAATTGACAACTCAAGTTGTAATGGCAAGGGCCGTAGTTCATTTTGTGGTAATTTGTTTGTGCATTTGGAGACCTCTGTGTGTGGTGATGTTTGGATGAGGCTAACATCATCCTCTCCTTTTGTGCGGCATGTTAAAAAAAGATGTGTAACTCGGAACCGTGTCTTCTGCTTCTGCTACAAGCAAGGAGCCACAGTCTGAGGACTGCCAAAGGGAGACAAGGGTTCAGGAAGCTCAGATGTCTCACCTCTCTGTCTGTGTGTAGGGGCGTGGGAGGGTGTGCATGAGCGTACATGCACTCATGCGATGAGTAAAATTTTCAGTTTTAGAGCTGTTGGATGACATTCACCCACTGACAACCACTGGGCATCAAAAGAGGGAAACATATGTCATACAGCCCTTGCACTCCAGATTGGATTTAACCTCTGAGCCTTTAAAACTAAAAATGTATTAAAAGTGGAAGAGAGTGTCAATAAGGATTTGTACAGCATTTGCTACAGTTGGTAGAGATTATGATCATTCTCACCCTAACTTCATGTCAAACATCCAAATAAGATTCAAAACCCACCCTTGAAGAGGAGACTCTTCCTATGAACCTAAGGCTAAGGGACAGGCACCTGAGAGGAAGACAAATAGCGCTCACCAAAAATACCAGCTGTTTTTTTAAGGCGAAGATAGAAAATCCTGCATTTTTTGCAAGCAGACCAAAGATGGGCACTGCACCTCACTGGCAAAAGCCTTTGGTAGATCTAAACTGTACCCGTAGGTTCACGCTGCCTTTCCGATATGCATTGCCCTCTTTTGTGGGGGTCACCTGCAGCTGCCCCGCTGCCCCTTGTCTCTCTCTCGCCCACATCTTTACCACATGCACATTTCCTTGTTTAAGTCTCTTTTTCCCTGAGCTCTTGGCACTCTTTGAGGGCCCAAGGCTAACTGCTCCTTTCTAAGCCCTCTATTGTCTGCTGCATACCAAACTCCTTCTCCTACAAGCCCTACAGATCTCTTTCTGCCTTTGTTTCTAGCTGTAAGTCTACTTATCTCATTCCTCCAAGTCTCTCTCTCTCTCACATGGATTTCTTTCAGGCTGTTCTTTGCTTTAGGCCTCATTCTTGCACAGTGTGGTCTCTCTGCCTAATCAGCCGTGCTGCTCATTACATTCAGGAGCCCTTTGCTATCTGTTTGGGTTTTTATAAAAACCGTGGTCTCCTGTCACCATGGTATCTTAGCGTATTCTCACAACTGTGTCCACTTGGTATTTTTTGTATATTCATACATGCGTGCATATTATAATATTTGGTACAAACAAGAAAGATGGTTGTGCTTGGAATATTCACTCTTCTAGACCCTCCTCAATTTCTCGTGGTTGTAAAGATAAAACTCTGCCATTCAACCACGCATTTTGAATCTTCATTAATGTCATTTCTTCATTTCTATTCTTCTTGTCCACAACATTCATCTGTCCTCGGCCAGGAGTTAAGAGAGAGAGAGCATTTTAGAATGAAGGAATTGTAAAACTATTAATTATAGCAGCAGGCAGAATGGCAGCATAATTAATAAGGGGACTCAAGCAAAATATTTAAAACAATTTTTGTTGAAAAATTCGGTCTTTGTTGTTTTGACAAAACACTCTACAGGAGTGCCACTTTACCTCGGATTATTATTATTGCTTCTCACGTGGATTTACTTCTTCGGTATCCATCCCCTTGCCCTCCCCCCCCCCTTGATTCCTTCCTTTTCACTCTGCAACCATGGCAACTCTTTGCCCCTGCAGAAGGTTGGACATTCGACCACTCTCGGAGATATCATTAGGGCTGCTCCATTGAATCAGCAGATAAAGTAGGGGAGAGGGGGAAGCTCACATCTGCATGTCCTTCCCTTCTATGTGCATGTACTTCTGCTTTACCAAATTCTGCTGTCCCAGGAAGAATGATAGGGAAACGATCTTTCCCCCTTCCCCTCACTCTCCTTCTCTTCCACCCTCCCCAGGATCCAGAGTATTTGGCTTGTGATAATTCTTTCAGCTGTTTTCAAATTTAGTTATGCAATGAGTGCCCGTCAAAAGAGAATTGCTTCTTTGACTCATGTCATTTCTAAGGGAAGATAAAAGACAATCGTTAGCTTAAAAAGGGTTGTGTTTCTGAAAGCATCAATACAACTTTTCACTGAAGGATCTCTAAATAATTTCTATGCAATTAACTAAGTCTCACAACACTGCCCCAGAGCTGATGTTATTGTACAGATGGAGAAACTAAAGGAGATTAAGTGACTTATACATTGTTATGTAAATCTGTGCCAGACCCAGTCACAGAACCCAACAATTTTCTTTAAAGTCATGTGACATTGTATTTACGTTGGTAAATTTAGCATTCTTCTGCAGGACTCCCATTCATGAAGTTTAGTTTAAGATTTTACTGCTCTTCTTTCAGCAATTATCTTCCTATTCAACATGGCACTTAAGCACATGCTTGTCTTCAAGCATGGGAATTGGCCTGGTTAAGAGATTTTTGTTCAGGTTATTCCACTAAAACATTTGGTTTAAAGAAAATTCTCTACTTTTCAGAAAAAAACAGGTTTTGTCAAAATTTTCCCATGAAACTTTGATTTTTAACGTTTAATAAATTAACATTCTCAAAGTAAAAAGCAAACAAATCTTTCGCAACATACCAGCAGGCATATTGATCTTTTTTCTCTGCACAAGTGGGTCTACATAGTTAACTCTATATTTCTTATTTTGGCCTATGAACCAATAAAGAGTGAAGAACCCCATTCTGTGCTAGTAGCCAATGCACTGACCAAAAGGCAACATTTTATGCCCTACTGTGTACGAGGTAAAAACCTATCAATTTCAGTATGCCAAATGCTAAGTCAGTAAGAAATGAAGGGGTTGAACATTTTTCAGGAAAAGTGTTCAGCACCAAGCAGAATTAGAAATAAACCAGCATAAGGTGCTGTGCTTGTTTGACACATTGCACTATCTGAAGTTATCACCCAAGGTGCTTTGAATTTCATATTTAGCAAATTCTTGGACGTACAGTAATGCAGCATGATACTTCTATACATCCTTCTAAATATTTATAAAAAACGAATGTTCTTATTCAGCTGATTAATTATTGACTATGTTTTCCACTTAACTGTCTTCATTTTGCCACTGATATTCCTACATTGTTCAACTGACTGAAAGAAATTGTTTGAGATGCTGAGGCAATTCCAACCAGTGCAGCAAGTTTCAGAGTAGGGCTATACATATTTAAATATATATATGTGTGTGTGTATACATCTCCATATGCACGTATCTGAACATAGCAATAAGACAGAAAAATAAAACAATAAATAGTTACCTTTTCTTCTCACTGAATCACAAAAGTCCTCAGTGGGAGGAACAAAGGGAGAGAGGTCAATATATGGCTGAATCACCAACCCAGTGATGATTAAAGGATATGTGTTGCTGCTTGTGTAACTTGCAGCTTTGGGGAGAAGAGTTTACAGCAGGTTACTTTGATAATATATTCAAATGGACCTTAAAATCCAGTTGAACCCATTCAATTTGAATATTTTATTTGAGATTTAATGTTGACATTTTTTTCTAAAGCTCATTAAACACTTTTTCTTAAGATAAATTAACAGAAATTCCTGTATCTATGATGTTTGAAAATCTTTGTTTCTCATGTAAAGGCAACCAAAGATTTTTTCTTTTCTTCAGAGGAATCTCAAAAACTTTTTCTTTTTTTTTTATGGCCTAACAAGCATCCTTGTGTTAAAGATCTCAGATGGTAATAGGCCTATTGCTTTTATATGAGTTATGGGTCATTTTTCATGGGACTGGAAGTAAAAGATAAAGTTAAGGTCCAAGTCCCTCTCAATCAGCTAATGCTGATCTGCAGCTTGAGACCACATCCAGAGTGGTGGTCTCCCCAGTACGAGAGAGACATGGACATATTGGAGGGACTCCAGCAGAGGCCCACAAAGATGACGATGGGACTGGAACATCTCTTGTATGAGGAGAAGCTGAGGGAGCTGGGACAGTTCAGCTTAGAGAAGAAAAGACTCATGGGGAACCTTGTCAGTGTGTATGAATACCTGATGGGAGGCAGTAAAGAATACAAAGTCAGACTCTTCTCAGCAGTATCCCATGAACGGTCAGGAGGCAACAGGCATAAACTGAAATACAGGAAATTCCATTTGAACATAACAAAAAGCCTTTTTGCAGTGAGAGTGGTTGAATACTGGAAAGGATTATCTGTGAGGTTTTGGAGTCTCTGTCCTCAGAGGCATTCAAAACCTGACTGGACACAGTCCTGGGCAACCTTGTTAGTCCTAGGTGACTTTGCATTGGGCAGGAGGCTGGACTGGATGATGTGCCAAGGTACCTTCCAACCTCAACCATTCTGTGATTCCATTGATTTCCACTCTGGTCAGCTGCTGCAGTAGAAGCTGAGGATATACATCACTTCCCAGAAAGCATTGTGGTGAACTGACAGAGATAGTTGTGCTGACAGTGAATTGCGAGTAATAGCTGTAAGATGTCTGTGTCTAAACTTCATTTTTGAATGCCAGTTAAGAACAAGGATGGCCAGAGAACTGAATGTGGAAAAGTTGTCACACATTTTCCACAATCAGCACAGCAAGAAAATACCTATAGGCATCTTACCCTGCTCCCATGAATTCACACCTACAATCCTGAATGGCTGTCATCTTGATCTGCTCCCTTCCAGTGCCTACAGAATAGCAGTGCCACCCACTGCTGGAGCAGACTCATTCAATACCTGGGCTGTTCCTGTCTGCCATAACCAGTCCAATGCTGGCCAGGATGCTTCTGCCTAAAGAGATCTGCATCATGAAATGGCCACTTTAAGCATTTTACAAATCGTACCCTATTTCGTTCACAGCAAAGCCCTCTGGCAAACTCTGTATATCTGTCTCCAGAAAATCGAATCTCTGAAAGTTGATAACGCCTACTTCACAGACCAACAGGCAACAATGAGGCTATTTTACCACATTTGCACCTTATTTCTTTCCAGTTTTCAAGGTTGAAAACATTAGATCCTGCTTTAAGAGGTTCTACCAAAGCCAAAACAATGGCACACTCCTGCATGAATCAGCAAAAAGCTATCTTTTTTCAATCTTAATTCACTGCTTAGTGGGAGCAACTCAGATTTTGCTTGCACAGATGCTAGAAATTTCAGCTCAGTCTTGAAAAAGCTTAGTGGCCTTGCCAAAAAGTAAAATTGCTCCTGTACTTAATGAAAGATTCATAAAAAAGGATTGGAATGAATCTTAAGAGGTCATCCGCTCCACCTGTCCCATCACAAAGCAGTATCAACTAGAGTGATATAATTTCTTACTGAAGTTCATCTAATTTATCTGTAAAAATTTTGGGTGGTGCAATCACCACAGCATAACCCCCCAAATTTATCTATGTCTCTTCCGCCTTCTTCTCTTCTATGTATTAAATAAGTTATTTCAGTATTTTTGGTAGGTTTTGTTTTCTAAATTTTTGTTTGCTCTCCTGGAGGCATAATAACACAGCTAAGTTTTAGTAATACTGAATAGATTAGGAGGATTACTCAGTACTGTTTATACATATATTCTCATGCGGTGTTTGCTTTTTTCACTGTATCTGTATCACACTGGTGACTCATACTCAGTTTGTGACCCATTATGTCTCCCAGCCTTTTTCTACGCATCTGAAACCTAACCCATTGTTTCCTATCTCATATTCATAGTTAGTCATTTCTAAGAGCAGACTTATGTATTTCTGCTTACTGAATTGTGTTCAGTTTTTTCCAGATGATTTCTCCAGATGATTTTAAGTTCTAATCCCATCCTCTGGCATGCTTGCGGTCCTCCCACAGTAGTGTTTCCTGTAAATTTAATAAGCAAAATGCTGTCCAATGCATCTTCCAGATTAATAATGAAAATGTGGAGTAGTACCCAACTGATAAGTACTCAAAATACTTTTTTGATCAGTTTTGCACATATCTGGATTCAAAGAGTTTCATCTAGCATCTTTATGAGATGATCATGTAAGACAACATTTATTTAAGTCAAGAACAGTAATGTCTACTGTTTCTCTTCTATCCAGTACACTGTCCAGTACACTGTCTCACAGATGAACTGGTGTGACATGATTTGTCTTTGAACCACGCTGGCTGAATACCTTCTTGTGTTCTTTGAGGTGCCTATAAATAATTTGTTTCATTATCTGAGACCTTCTCTCACAGAGAAGTGAAGTAAAGGTGGTTGGTGTACACTTTCCTGGCTCCCTTTTTACCTTGTTCTCATAGTCTTTGCATTTGTCCTTCTCTAGTCTTCTGAAATCTCACCTCTGAAAATACTCCAAATTTGCTTTAGCCACATCTATAGGAGGAATTTCTTTAGGTCCAGGCTATTTGAAAATGTCTATGTTACCTAAGCATTTTTCTAAACTGTTCTTGTCTTAACCTGAGATCTTACAACTTTGCTTGGTGTTAGTAGGACTAACTTCCTGACTGCACATAGTAATTATAGTGCAGACTGAAACAGAAATTAATTAAGCATGCTAGACTCAGTTTTTCAATCTCTATCAAGTAGTGGACTTAATTTTCCTTGTCTTGCTCTTACTATAACTGCTTTCTTCTTGTCTGTCATGCACCTTGTAAAAAGTATCTTGTTTTGTCCCTCAGCACTTCTGAATTTGCCCCAGTAGCTTCTGCTGTTCTTTCATATTCATCTGTAGTCGCTTGAACTACTTTCCACTTTCTGGATTCGTTCGTCACTAAAGAGCTGATGATTTTACCAAATTGGTCTCTTAGTGTGTTTCCCACTCTTCCTCTGTATTGGTGTAATTAATGTTAATTTCTTTACAGAAATTTATTTACTTACAGAATTTCTTTACTTCCTTTCTCCGTAAGCCTTGTCTTTCTCTGAAATTAGTAAGGGCTGTCTGCTTGAAATGCATTACTTTTATTTGGTCTTGTCCCTTCTTTCCTTAAAGATCTCGAACTTTCATTGCATTGTCACTGTCATATTGCCTTCAGTCTTCACATTTGCAGCTGGTCCTCTTTGAATGCTCAGAATCCAATCTAGAACAACCTTTTCTCCAGATACCTTTTTTCCATAACTTGCATACAAAAGGATATGTAAAAGATGCCTAGGAATTTCTGAGCCATGAGAGAAACTATATAGCTTTTAAGAATGGTTATACTTTTGAAGGTCACAAGTTAAGACTGTCAGCTTCTCCCAAGGAAAGTCCAACAGTCCACTGTTCCCGCTGCATTGGTTCCTCAAGAATCCCACCACAACCCGAATTGTTGAGCTAATGAATTTTTGAGGGTCTACCCTTGATTATGTAGATCATAATGAAGGTGAAATCCAATACTGGCATGTCTGTGGTCTATCATAGCCACATGAAAAGCTGGAAGAAATAAACATCATATGAGGCTGGATATAAATTAATTGGTTTTGTGCTGATAATATCGTCACGATGAGACAGGTTTTTATACACAATTTGAGTAAAATAATACAAGCAAATGGTGCTCCAGAGGCTAGCTATCATTGTGGTATGCTTGGCCTTGACTTTTACTCGGTGGCTAACATTTTTATGTGTAGAGGCAGAGAACAAAGCAAGGCTTGGATGGTTAAAAAGTAATTAATACCAGAAAGCTAACAAAGACCTGTGCCCCAGCCTTCCAAGCACACAGTTTGGTACCAGCTCAGATACCCTCAAATTCATCTCCCTCAAGGCATTAAGTGAAGTTGATAATTTTGTGCTCTCACATGTCTGCGTATTTTCCTTAGGACCTTTTCTTAAGTACTGTGCATAACAACTTCATTTCCCCTGAATAATGGCATCTGCACTGTCACATTCACATTACTTCTTCCTTCACCATTAAAGACCCAAAGTACCACTTACTGAATGAAGCACCATTCTCCTGTGTTGTCTGTAACACATTGAAGATTCTACTTGTATCTGCTGCTGTATCCTCAGAGGCTTTGTTTTAGCTATGTGTCTCTTTTAGGAAGAGAAGTTGAAATAACTGAACACTGCAGTCATTCTCAAACTTTTTGTACTGATGGAGCACCATGAACAGTCAGACTTTCCTGTGGGTCATCATAGGTTCTAGTGAACATCAATACTTTATTAGCATTACTTTTTAGAATTGAAAAGACTGTTAAGATGCTGTGATCCTGTAAGCCATTCTCTTATTCTTCATGCCCTCAACAATAGCTTGTTAGGACATCTGTTTGGGAACCACAGCTTAGAGGGAAAGGGAAGATTTTCAAGGTAAAAAGACCATCCAGCTCCTGACTGAGTTCAGTGATGCCAGGTATCTTGGAAAATCTCTTCTCAAACTAGCTAATTTCATAGCTGACTTTCAATAGTGGGAAAGATTTGCCCTGGGAAGAAGGTCTTGCTGATGCCACTATGAAAAGTGATAGTACAGAAAGAATGGGATGTCACTGCAGGAAAATTAAAAAAAATACTGATTCTGCACTGCATGGAGAGGCAGGCTCCTATTCTAAGTTAAAATATAATTTATATTCCTCTCCAGAATGCTCAGCTCTTTTCCAGGGTCTGATTTCTGCTCTCTGTTAATTCTTGATAATTTTATACCTCCTTGACAAGAAGTAGAATAGATATCAAATTTCTATGTATTATGCATCTCAGCATTTTTATATTCAAATCCAGATACTGTGTTCTGATTTTCCACTTTCGCTCTATAATTGGGTCATCAGGTTTTCCATTAAAAATGCTTAACAGAACATTACAATTAAACTCTAAATCTATTACCTTTTGCCTGAGCATGTTTATAATGTTCTTCCTTAGTATCTTGGGTGAAAACATTTCTTTAAATAAAAGATTAATTAAAAGAATAAGATACGCTTTCTATAGTAATTCACTAAAATAATTTTAAAATGCCATGAACACCACAAAATGAATTAAATTCATCCTGTTACATTTGAGAAATATACATTAATCCAAAATGGACATATTTGTACCCTCCTTTGAAATTAGTACCCATATATTATTCTCAGAGTCTTCAAGTTTCTTAATCTAGTTTGGAGATGACTGACCATTACCATTAATCAACAGTTTGTTGTTTTAAATTTAAAAACTGGTTAGAATGCCCTTGTAGGATTTGCCTTATGACTGGCAGATATTTTTGTTACGGTACAGGAATGATATGTTTGCTGCTGTGTGCAAATGTAGGCTAGTAAAGGCTATTATTCTTAGAAAGGGGAAATGCTTTGTTAAACAGCTTTGAAATCCAGGGACAGAGGCTGTCCTTTCCCACAAGACAAATGCGTGGACGCCCCGGTAGGAGTCCGCCCCGGCCCCGATTGAGTGCCCCGGAGCTGTCCACGGGAAGGTGCTGGAAAAGGCAGAAGCAGATGGTCCAGGTACACAATTATTTCAGCCTGGAATATAGCATAATAATCAGCCCATGTAAGGACGTCGTTAAGTAGATTTGATTTGGAAACTGTGACACGGAGGATGCAAAACAACCTTCCTCCAGTGAGGGTTCCCGTCTAAAAAGAGAGAGGCTTTACCAGTTGACAAAATTAAACAACAAATAACACTGGCTTGCACACACACCCCAAACTCCCCCCCACCCCCCAAATCCAGGTCAGAAAAGGCATGAATGAATATTAGAAAGAAATGTACTGACTTTGGAAAAAAAGGTAAATTTCATATTATGTTATCATTTATAGAACTTACAGCTGCTGTATTCTTACCTATATAAATATTGCATAAGTATGCATGTATGCGCATGCATACAAGTGTGTGTGTGTACATATATATAGTATGTATCTGTGTTCAGACATGTGCACAAGCATGTGTGAGAGAGAGAGGGAGAGAAGGAGAGATGTAGCAGAAAAACACAGAAAGACTTTTCACTTTCAGTTGTTTATTCTCAGTAGAATAACCATACAAATAAAGGAGAGGTACATAGTTTTAGCAAGACATAAAAATTGATTTTCAAATTTGTGGCAAAGAGCTGGGGCAATATTTTACAATCAAATTAAAAGACAGACACTCCATTGGCCCCAGAAGATTCCAAGGGAAGATGGGCACTCATAGGCATTGCCTCAAAGCATGGATATTGTGACACCCCAGATGAAGCCAGAAGCACCAAGCAGGACCCTCTTTGCCTGTAGGCTTTTCACATTATGTATGCAGTTATTGTTTTGTATTATATGTATTATCTGAAATGATACAAAAACATTTTGCTGAAAAATAAACCGCTGGTTTTATGCTTAACACCAGGATTACAAAACGTGATGTAATGAATTATTCATTTTATTTGACTTAATGTAATCATTTTCCTCCCTACATTAAGCCCCTGTGAATAGTGTCCTATACAGCTACAGTTCTGAAGAACTTAATACTAGGGGGAAAAACACCTGGCATTAACTGACAGTGAATTAAGCTCATTGTCACTCAGAAAAAAAATACTTTGGCAATTTAATCCTTGATGTTCTGTATATCCCAGTTTCAAAGAGCATCTATGAAGTACACAAAATGGATCAACCTTGAAAACAGGAAATAAAGATAGGTGAATTTTAGGCAGTGGCATTGAATTCATTTTGCTGTTGCAAGCCCAGCTGTAATTGGAAAGTAGTTCTGGCTCTTATAAACATTCAGTCAGAGAATTCTGATCAGCTTTCATAATTTACTCAGACCAAACCTTTTTAAAAACTACAAACCTCAGGACAATGGTCCTGCGAAAAAGCATGTTGCTCAGTGCACTGTTCTTGCCAATTTATACACTAATTTACTTTCTTTTTAACAAAGGAGATAAAAAAGATTTATCAAACCACAGAGTTTGCTGAAGGAAGCTGACTTTAACGACTTTACCTCAAAGTTGTCAGAACTGGTGTCAGAACTATAGAGAGCAGTTCTATTCAGAATCAGAGCCATACTCATCAAAAGAGTTTTACTGGACCTTGCAAAGAAGCTTAGCCTACGCAGTAAAAATAATGCTCATCACAGTTAAAATGTGACCCTTTGGCTATATCTACTACCTGATGTGAAATCAAAACATAGGCTTAATTTATGCTGTTAATGGATGACTTCATTTTCCAGCAGTATAATGGCATCAAGTAAACAAATTAACTATCTTTTTTTTAAAAACATGGTTAAAGAGGCTGTATAATAGTATAAATAAATGCCAATAGAACTCGAGTCTTTTCAAAGCCTAATTGCCATTAACTGATGACATGTCCAAGCACAAACATCAAAATAGCAGCAATAGAAAGTAGAGGTGTGAGGGGGAAGAAGAGTGCTTCCATGAAGGTCCTATGCTATTTATGTCAAAACCATATCCTAACTTTGTGGTACTCCTCTCCACAACTGGTTACACTATTGTAACGCTCAAAAGGAGAAAGTTAACAACCCATGCCTGCATACAGTGTTTGCAATGGTGCACTGCAGTGTCCACTTCACAAAACTATAATAGTATTTTCAAATCAAACTGTTCCTCAGGTGGTAACATTAGCTGCATATTTTGTTTGCTGCCTTTTATCTGAGATTCCCATTCTCTCCTGCTCTGCAGCAGTCCGGGGAAGCACCAGTTCAGCCATCATCATTATTATGTTCTTTTATTTATTAATCATATTCATGATGCATTTGAGCTACATTCCGATCAAAATTGTGAACTGGCCCAGAAGATGCAGCAGCCATGTCATTTTGTATCAGCAGCTTCCCTTTTATTCCAATACCACTCTGACCTTCAGCAATAGTGTCATGTGCTTCTATAATGGTTCTCATTGCCTCCTTTCGCAAGCACCACAGCTCCCTAGAGACTGCCTGCATGGGAAGATAACTTTAGGAGCCTCTAGGGGTCTGCTTTCTGTTTGCTCCCATACTGGCTAAAAAACAGTAAAAATCCCATTTGTTCAAATCCAGAATTTTTTTGCCTTTTTTTTTTTAATTCAAGAGCACAGAGCAACACAGCCTCTGCTTTAAGTTTCTCAGCAAAGCTACCGCCTAATTACTGCCTGCTGAGTAGCGCAGTTAAACACAATCAGTCAGAAAGCCTTAAAGATACAATACCCTTTTTCATGAACTGTCTGCTTGTCAATTCGAAGTCGCCCTCCTGCTTTAAATCAACCAACCACAGAGCTGTTATGAACAGCAACTGATTTTCCATGCAGTGCTGCAAAACAAAATCACACCGTATCCTATTTTTAATGGCCACAGTTTTTCAACTGCATAACAAGAGGTAGCTGGCACTGCTGAGCTGAACCATATCAAAAATGGGTTCAAGTAGAAATAGCACAGAACCCTTGAAGAATACAAGTACAGACCCAATTACACGTGCATTGTGATGCTCAAAGCCAATTACAGGCAAATAACAGTGAAACATTTTTCCCCCCTTCATAGCTGCATTGTAGACATTGGTTGCTGTTATTTTTTGTTTCTACAGGATATAATGAAATCACTTTTAGGGCTCAAATCCTAAATATTATTTTATTAATCCAGTGTGTATTTACACACAAAGGCTTTTTAAAATGCGATTAGCACAGGAACACCAGTCTTTGTCAAGCCTATATCAATATGGGCAAGGTGCAAGAATTTTATACTTCTGTAGGCATTTTTCTGCTTGATCTTCAGACATATAGATACTAGGAACACATGCATGGGCACAGCACGTAGAAGTACCACATAAACAAGTACAAGACTATAACCCTCTAAGGACATGGCGGAGTGGTCATTTTCTAACAGGTTTGGGATGTTGGATGCTTACTGATGGTTGCAAAGTCCGATCTGTTCTCATCCATGCAGTTAAGCTATAAACTTCCTGGTAGCTGGAAATTTTCTATTAACTTGGTAAAAATTTCAAATACAGTGAGTGAAGAAATTAAAAAGTGCGTTTAAATTGACAAACAAAATGCAAAAGGACCATTACATTTTCCACACTTAAGTCAATACCCTCAGTACTGCCATGATTTTCAGGTGTACTGTATCAGAATGGGGTTTTTTTGCTCCATTCCAATGAAGTTGTGTACTAATAACATATGACAAGCATTAAAATGTATTTAAACATTTTAGTATTGTCGTCTTAATTTAAATGATCTGACTTATAAACTGTTTTGTCTGTGTGAAATACATTTCTGTTGCCTCTTACTCTCACAACACTACCACAGCGCAGAGTAAAGGTGTTTTGTATACATAAAATGGACACTGCTTAGAGCATTATTTCCACATCTGTAGTAGTGACTGGAGCAGAGATAGGAGAAAATGGAAAGGGGAAATGTGGAACAGACACTCCACCATCAGACTGAATTGAATAATCTCTGCACCAGTGGCTCCACCAGGAGCTACTGAAAGTCTTCTCTTGTTCCTTACCTTACTTGTTCATTACCTAACTAAATCTGGGTTTTATTTTAAGTATAATCTTGTGTCTTGAATTTCTTAAATGTATAATGCCAGATTTAGAGATAAAGATAGTATCTATTTCTCTTGAAATTACAGATAAATACACTCAGTCTTGCCTCCATGGTAATATAATCTTTTCATTGGGAACTCCATTTGTGCAAAACTTACTAAATATTCCATATAACTATTAAACCAAAAACTCATGTAAAAATGTAAAAGTATTGTGTTTCTAGTGATTTGTACTACCAATAATACATTGATTACAGTTAAACTAGCATTAGCAGCAGATCCACTGATATGAGATATAAAATTCTGAGAAGTCTTGAAGTTCGGGGGGTAATAATTTAACAAAAAAGCCCACAATTTTGGAGTAAATTAGAATATATATATTAATTGATTATCAAAATTAAACTCAAGAATGGAAATTATGTAATATATCATTTAGTTACCACACAAGTTATTGACTAAAATATTTATGATCTACTACTAAAATTAGAGAAAAAATAAAATTTATAAACATTATCTCCATATAATCAGCCAGAAGGATTAGTAACAACGTGCAAACACAGAACTAATATTAAAATGTAGATACAGAAGAAAGTATTGTTTTAGAGGAAAAGCTTGGAAAACTAATGGGATTCCTTACACATTCACTAAAATACACTAACAGCACACTATTAAAGAGCAACAGTAAAGAGGATTGTATAAAGGACTTGTAATAATCTGATTTTGTGGTCCTGAAACAAAACAACTTTGAAATATCCAGTAGTTTTAGAAAGCATTTCAAAAGACTGAAGTACAATATCAATATTATTCATTTAATCATTAGTCTATAAGCACACATTTTTCCAAGCCAGATAACTTCCATATTTGTTTAAATTTTCCTCCCCAAATTTCTAATTTTGCTGTACTACGAGGTTATAAAGGATGAGAGGAGAGAACAGCAAGCAACCACTACAAATATTTTTCCTGAAATTTTCCTAAGGGTGGTTTTGGACCTTCACAGACCTACGATAAAGGATGCAGGACAGCCAGAATGCATTTCCCAGCTACACTGAGTAGACATCTACCAAGGTATCAGGCAGAATAGAGGAGCCAAAATGCGTTGACTAATCTGGCCCTCAATATGCAATCAGTCTAGATGATTTTAAGTGGCGTGTTTCAGAGACTAGAATGTTTACGTGGAAGAAAAGAGGGAGCCTACTTCGATAGTTTGGACCACCAGCTGTTTTCTGCATAGGATATCACCTTGGAGATCCTCTACTTCTTTGGATACTTTGGGTACCCATGGGGCTCACAGCACCACCTTGAGAACAATGCTCTATTCCCATGTCTCAATGGTCAGTTTACCTACTACAGAGAATTCTTAACATATTCTTTCAGACTCCTTCAAACCACAGTTGTGGCAACTAATAAAGTCACTGTACTCAAATTCTGAAGCTGTCCTGAATTACCCTTCCCCATTCACAGGTTACCTAAGGATGCCAGTAGCCTATATGAGCATGACAGCTTGATAGAACAATCATTAATTCTCTTAATTGCAACCTCTGTTCCTAAATCAAGCCCATGAAAAAAGTTATTTTGATTTATATAGAAACTATGAAGATTTTGCATTATTTTCTTGTCACATGGGACAAAAACAATGAAAGGCTGACACAAATGTCAAATTTTGCAGAATACCCAGCTTTTAATTTTAACTTGTAAAATAATTATCAGATTTACCTGTGAAGTTACACAATATTATTTATCCAGGATAAAGGTTGTAATTCAGGGCAATGAAACTGCCTTGTCTTATTTGATTTCTAGTTTAAAGCAAAAAATACAAGTATCTGCTTGAACCATGGAGGCATGTAGAGGGACCATGCAACTGAGAAAGGTTTCAACAGCACACAAATTCATTTCTAATAAAATATTAGTGAAAGAATATGATAAAAGAAATAGAGCCATAAAATTTCCCAAAAAAATAGGAAATAAAACTGCATTCTTTGAAACTGTACAAGAAACCACAATGATTCCCTAAAAAGCCATATTTCGAAGTCTAGAGAGAAAAAAAGATTACCATGCTCTTTCCTTGCCTAAAATTTACTGTTCAGTCATGCAAGACACTGAGCAAATTTTTTCTTATCTGTAAAAGCACTTAAGCTGGAGCTTAACCTGAAGCATGTGAGAAATACTACTGAAATCAATAAGAAACCAGTGTTTAAGTGCTTAAAGGTAAGCAACTATTAATGTGAATTGCTGGGTAGAGCCATGGTGCTCAGATCGTTGAAGAATAAAGCTTTTATGTTATAACTGGAAGAGTCTTTCTAAAACACCATCCTGCAGTTATAAAAATAATGGCTTCTGGGATCAAAACAAATGAACGCTTGCAAATCAGCTGCCAGAGGTTTCTGCTCTCTCTTGGAATTGCTGTCTGGTGGGCCCATGGACAGAGATTTTGAATCCTGTCATTAGCGAGACCTTGGATGAGTCCTGAGTCCCTGAAATATAGTTGTGAAGTCATTAACCTTCAATCATCTAATTATACATCTGTAATAAGAACCATGAGTCAGGTTTACTTTTGAAATTAGTAAAGACAATAAAAGTCTAATAGTTGAATTCAAAGATTCAGAAGCATTATGTCTCCTGATCTTAATTTACAGCAGCTCCTGGAAATGAGATTTGAAAGGTAGCTGCCCATTTCCTCACTCATGCTATGATCATCCTGGAGCTTGATGGTTGTTTACAACACTTTTGCTCATCTATGTACCATATAGCAAAAATTATGTAATATGGTGGTAATAATTATCTTTGACTGCAGGCAAACTCCTGAATAAAGGGCTGTTTTCATGGTATTAAATAAATGAGGAGATCTGTGACCTTTTTATAACTTACTGGGGTAATTTTAGCTTTCACAGTCACAGCTATTAAGGAAATATTTCTCATACACTCACTTTTTTCTTCTTACTGTGGGTGTTGGTGTTACTATTTAATTTCATACAGACCAGCATATTACTAGGCACATCAAAGAGGACAACCCATATTCAGATGAGTACTATTAGTGCCATTATCTTAACGACCTGCATACGAGATACATAGAGTTAAAATCAAAGGAATAATTAAAAAGTCAGCAATTGCATGTTCGGGGTTTCTTTAATTTTATTTAATGAATAAATGGGAAATTTTTTGGACACACTGAAAAATGAATGAATATATCTGCAGATAAATACTTATTTTTCTTTAAGTTGATAAGATCAGAACTTCATAAAAATCAGATTGTTCTATTTTCTACAACTTGGTCATTCTTCAGAAGAATTCATTAATTGCATGTAGACTTAAAGGCCAAATGTGGTAATATCGTGGACAATTTTTTTAATCAAAAAAGTTTATTTAGGTAGATAGAAACATGTGAATAGCCATCCTGGGTCAGAATAAGGTCCACCTGTTATCATGCACTATTTGGAAACACTTAGTGCTCCAGAGGGAGATTTAAAAATCCTGCAGCAGGCTCATAAAAGTTACCTGCCTAACACCCTAAGTCTCTTCCTAATTAATAACAGAATCAAGACTGCTTTTATCCCAAAGAGTAAAGTTTAACACTCATTACATCACATGCTTATAGCTAATTAGGCTGACACTAGACTGGACTGCTCTACTTATAAAGCTTGATTCCTTTCTTAATTTTGCTGAATTCTTGGTCTTTGCAACTTCTAGTAGCAATGGGTTTCATAGTATAATTCACACTGTGAAAAACTATTGTAACTTTCTTTAATTTTAACCTTATTGAATGTTCTCTTGCGTATTACAAGCAATGAATTCATGTTCTACCTTCTCTAACCGTTTGATGTTTTATACACTTTTCTCTTGTCTTGCAGGCTTACAAATCCATCTGCCAAACATCTTTGAGTGATCGATGCTATGGGAAACTGCAAGTCTGAAATTGCACCATCTTTTTCTATGGCATTAGTTGATATTAATGGATATGAGACCTTGTACGTTGAGTGGTATAGTCCATGAACATATGTACATATGTCTCTTGATTCCGTCTTTATAGTTTAAGAACTCTTTCTAATTCATTTCCACAGAGAGTCAAGAGTTTCTTACCACAAGGAAACCTCAAAAACTGCTGTTGTTTTCAGTCCTAGAAACAAGAACATAGAAAAGCTATATAACAGAAGCAGAAACAAAAATAAAACTACCAGAGCATTTAACTGTGGACTGAATTTATGCAGATAATCAAAACTGATGTGGAAGTTCCAAGGCTGAAGATAACTCATACCCTGTTTCACGCACTACTTAGTGGTTCACATAAACAGGCCTCTTCACTGCAATAACATTGTCGGTTCAGAAACAATTAATAACATCGGCATCCTTTTTCTTGGTCACAGCCTGAAAGATTAGGGTGGTATAAACCACAAATGCTCACAATGTGGCTAAAGGATGTTCACAACTGTGATAAATCGTTGGTCTGCCATTACTGACTCAAAGGCTGTTTTCTATCTAGTGGACATCAGTTTCCAGGACAATAAACCCAGGCTTTCATGAGTTAGACATTCATTAATGTTTTTCTAAACTAATGATTTGAAATTGAAAATAAAAATGGAATGTACTGAATTAATACCATAGTTATGACACGCTAATTTTGGAGGGGAGGAGTACTAGAAAAATGTGAAAGATGAATCCTTTGGATCCCTTCAGATGAGAAAATACATAGGTGAATAAATGCATTATTTTACATGTGATTTCATATGAAAAAATATTAAAAAAATACAATAAAGAATTTCCACTGTAGAAAAATGTGACATTTTCTCTAGACATTTAAACTCAGAGAATGTTATACAGTTTTTGCATATGAGCCAAAACTGGAAAGCTCTTGCCAAAAGCTTTCTGGTCTCTTTACTGGCACTGCAATTGCAGCTCCAAGCCTAGAATTCAGAGTGGTTACATGGCACTGAATTTTTGATGTGCTGATTTCAGACTGGCCCTATTTTGAGATGGATGTCTTTTGTGCAACTTTTGAGATAAAACATATGCACATAAGCCCTTTTGGAAGATGAATTCAGTGGCGGACTGATCAGTTAACATTCGTTTTGTGGCTGGTTACGGTACTAATTTCTGCATTAAGACAAAATTTTTGTTTAAATTCAGTGTTCCAGGCAGCGTTCATACACTGACTTACTGAATGTTAAATGAAAGACTAATTTGAAAGAAAATGATAAATTTTCATAAATTTACTCTGATTCTTATTCTATATACCCATTCTACATTTCCTACCAAATCCTTCCTGGGGTTTTATGGCTTTCTGTTTGTTTTAGAATATTTCTATACAGAATTTTGCAATTTTCTGTTTAATGGAAAAGGTCTTTAGCTCTTCATTCTTGGTGATATTAGTAGCTACCATTCTCTCCTTGTATCACTAAGTGAGAAGACTTTTGATTGTGAATGTCAGGGAAAAATAAAATAATTACATTTTAGTTTATATCCTAACATACACCCCCAGTTTATAATCCCAGCTACTTAGGTGAAGTAAAACCATCTTTCTTTTACTTCCTGAGGCTGAATATCCCCAAACCAACTGCTTAGACATCTCTCTGAAGGATGATGTGCACAGCTCCATTTATGAATCATCTTTATTATCTCTGCTAATGGGGTCGAGGGTGCCTTGGATTCTCTTATATTGTTTTAAATCCTCTCCATTCTCTGTTTAGACTCAGCAGTGATAAACAGCCAGAGGCAATAATTGGATATTCAGTCCTTTCATATGCCCTTCCTAACCCACACATGCCGCAGACAGTCTGCATGCGCTGCAAATTGCAGCCAACTGGATGCAGTCAAACCAACAGGCGGGAGAGGTGCAACTTCCCCGGGACCTCCCCGACAAACAAGGACTGTTCCTCCTTTTAGCAGAGAGACAGTCTCATGCAGTCTCTTCTATTTACTGTTCTTTGTTCCGTTAAAGGTCATTTCTTTTTACACATGATTTGTTATTCCTGTCTGCATCTAGTATATTTCCTTTAGAAATGACCTATTTATAATCATAATAATGCATTTCACTTACATATTACTGTACAATAGTGGCATACTTTGGGGTTTAACAGCACTGTTTCTTTCGATTCCCATCCAATAACTATTGAGGTGTGTCATTATATTAAACTATAACATATACCCCTCTTTAATACCCTGTTGTTTGACCAACTTTAGATAAACTATATACATTACCTGGTTGCCTATACATTCAAGGATAATCTCTTGAAGCTTATGCTGTCTCAGAGTGGAGTGCAGTTCTTGCCAGGAAATGTGAGCAATGGAATACTATTGACTTGACTCTTTCCTGATTTCAAGATGTTGTGATTTTAAATATTTAGATTTTCTTCAAAAAAACAACAATGCAATTTGAAGATAATTCAGGGAACTTCAGCATCTGAAAAGATGTCAGGGAAATTGGTCTTCACATTTTTTTCTGAAGAGATGGGAAAGTGCCATGGATCTAAAGACGTCTCCGTACTTGCTAATATGATATCTAAAATACTGACTGCTGTATGAGGTATTTGGGTAAAATACAGGAGTGTTCTGTTTTTTCTTTTTCTTTCATAAACCACTTTTCTTATTCTAATATTTCCAGACAGGGGCAGAAATGAAGCCATTGCTCTCGGCAGGGAAAAGAGGAAAAAAGAAGCTATTTAGAGGACACCAAGGGGGTAGTGAGAGTTGCTAAGGCTCCTAGGACTTACATTTTCAGAACACATCATTTAAGCACAAGAGAGTACCGAGATCGGTCACTTGGAATGAGCTGTCATTCTTATTCTCTTTGTACCATCAGTTCAGAACAAATATTCTAAAAAAAAGAAAAAAAAAGCAAATGTTTTCCTCTTTTCATTCATTTTTGAAGAGGTATCAACACATTTCACAAGATTTTTCTTTGTGTATTATTGAGCTAACTGTATTATAAATTTCCTAATGAAACAGTATGCAAATTAAAAAGATATGTCTTTGTTCATCATCTCATAGGCATATTTTATCATTAGATTTATTTCTATCATTAATGAAATGGTTTTACCTACTGCAGACTTTTTGATGTCTAAATGTTTATATACATGCAGCTAAAAAAAAAAAAAAGAAAAGAAAAGGGGTTTTTTGATAAAAAGATTTTAGGAAAAGCCCACAGGAAGAAAAGTATCATTAAGAGATATTTTACAAGAGTGCCATTGGGAACCTAACCAGGATACATGAGCAAAAAATAGATGCAAAATGTATTTAAACAATGAAGAAAGGGTTTATAGATTCATATGCAAGAGACGCTTAAATGTTCTCTGCCCATGGTTCACATCATATAACAAACGGATTTTGTACAACTCATTTCAGAATCCTCTTATTCTTCTGCCCTGTAAGGGTGAAGAGGTTACTAAAGCAGAAAGGACTTTCGTTTGTAAAGTGTCAAGTCTTTCCCTCTCCTTGCAAGCACAAAATCCATTTGTGAAATCCCATGTTCCTTTTAAGTGGGAACTCTTTTTTGTGGTCATCTTCTGCACTGAATAATAGCCCCTGGCATGCTAGCAATACAGCTGTCCTATAAGCGTCATTACCCATTAAGACTTATGAATTCAGCTCTTGAGACTGTTTGGTCATCACATGAAAAAAGCAGGCTCTCGTTTCTCAACCTTTACCACCATACAGCTCTCACTCTTGGCTATGAGTACAGCCAGGATAAGAAAAAACCCAAGGTGAAAATCTCTTCCTGAACTGCCCTTTTCTAAGGCCACTTTTGTGCATGAAAATCACCTCCTGAAGGGAATCCAAAACCATTTCTTCCAAAGATACCATCTGAAGCTCTGTGCCCATAATCTAATCTGAGCATGAGACTGACTAACCTACCAGTGTCACCCATATCTTACTCATTTCCTCCTTTACCCTCACAAATACAGGCATGACAAAGATACATGACAGTAGAGCATGCCTTTGGTGACTCTCTGATGAAGCACTTCAAAAAGGAAAATAAACTGAGACTCCACTGATTGCTGCTGCTTGTACCACTCTGGAAAACGGATCATGTAATGAAGAGGGGGGAGAGGAATGGTGTTAAGAGATATTAGAATACTGACACAAAATTTCTCACTATTCCTCTGATGAGTTTTTTTGACTCAAGATCTTTGAGGCATACATATAAGGCTCTCCCATTCCTACATCTTGTATGGTTTGTTGGTGCATGATCAAATATTTTCTGCAAATCCCCCAGTTTTAAATGTGCTTATAAGCACTTTTACACTATGAAGTTTTTCTTTAGAGTTGTGATATCCTCTGCATTCCTAAATACATAGTTATAGGGGTTGTGCTTTCTGTCTTCTTGATTCCCAACATCTAAACCCCTCACAGTCTCAACCCTGGCATTCCTTGTTTCATAAGAAATATAAACAACCAACTCCATTCCCAGGTGTTATGCATGTTACACTTGTGCATATTTCAAAGGCTGGTCTCTTTCCATAAGATATAGAACCAATGTTTTGCAAATTCTGCTTCCCATTTTTATTTCCTTTATAGGCTTGGACAAAAAGTGGACTTCCACTTCTCTTGCATGGCCCAGAAGAATGAGAACCATTTATATTCTTGGTTCTTGATGTCCTCATGGTGAGGTTGGAGAATGATCTGGACCTAGACCACACTCCTTCTCTACTTCCTAGAAACTTTCTTTACACCTTCAGGAATGAAGAACAAGCACAGACCTATCATCTTTATATCCAGTCTATTTTCCTCTCTCTGCCTCCTCTGGGGTATGTTGTCAACTCGCATGCTTCCTCTAGGGACTTGGAAAAAGACTTTCCTAGTTTGAGCTGCAGTCAAAAACTTGCAGCTTTCCAAATTTCTGAGGAACACATTGCCTTGGCACTTGCCTTTCTCCAAATTGTCTCCTGGCTCTTACTTGGACTACTCAGCATCCTCCTCTCCTTTACATATATCTACTGGGAGGTGCAAAATTTGTAGTCATAAGTCTCCATTTGCAATATCTTTGAATTTCTCTGTCTACTCCTGCCCACCTTATTCAGAGAAGGAAGACTTTTTACAATCTTAAAACATATTCCTGAGGCCCATTTTGAAAATAAAAGTAAAGTTAAAAAAAAACCTCTCTCTCTCCAGAATGAGCTAACAAGGTGTCAAGACAGAATCAGCAGTGGAATACCTGCTGCTTTTCAGAGTGACGCCTTAGGAGTGACAGGGTCATCTCTCACATCTCCAAAAGAAGATGAAGGTGGGAAGTTCATTCCCAAAGGGAATTGCACTTTGGTGGTGTTGGAAAGAAAAGAAAGTGTTTGAAAACAGTAATTTCATTAGTAGCATAATGTTTGTGAATGGAGGTATCGGAACAGCAATGACTTCTTAACATAGCTATGTCCCTGACACTTATAATGGGTTAAAAGTAAACCTCTAGAAGCGTCTCACTAGAATTCAGAAGAAGTCACCAAGTACATGTTCCAAAGGTAATTACAGTGCATGATATATTTATAGACCCTTATGGGACGTTGGGGTTAAAAATTATGAACAAAAAGGAGATGAAGGAAGAAAGAAATATTTTGCTATCACTGAGATATGATGGCCATGTATGAGGAAGCAAGATGCATTGTCCTACACACTTCTCCTAAATACCAAGGAGCTCATAGAAACCCTCTGCTTTCCTGCACTCTTGGGATAAAATATTTTACAGTTTCTAAGTCAAGAAACAAAGAAGAAATCTCTTTATAAAATTATTGAATTGCCCCAAGTAAAATTTATTTGGTCTCCATAATTCTTGAGTAACACCAAAAGAAATCAATAAAAAGTATATATAATGCAACACAGAACTACAAATGCTACCTCTTCCTACAAATCTTGCTACAACTATTATTCTGCTTTGGCTTAGGAGATATACACAAAGGTTATCTGATTTTCCTTCCAAACACACTGATTCCATTTAAGGAGGTGTTCTAAAAGATGCAAAAAACTTTCCAGCCAGCCACTCAAAGGCATTAGCTTCATTGATAGTGTCTTTAAAAACTATTATTATAAACTATTATTTTAATTACACCATTAGTCGATCTTGTCTTGCAGAAAAGGAACAAATCCCAAACAAGTCCAATTGCTTACTTAACTTGAAGAGGAAGAGGGGCTAAGGAGAAGCAAAAATATGCACAAGACCTAATTGGTCACAAGACACTGTATGCATTTATTTGCCTAATAACGACTTTTACCCTGTAATCTGCCTCGGCTCCAGAATGAAGGACAGAAAAAAGTTCAGAAAATAAAGTTTTCCTTGTGACAAAAAATTAGAATTTCTCATACTTACTCCCTTTATTTTATTCATCTTTGTCTTGTTTCTATTGTCTTTATCCTCTGGTTTTACCTTGTCTGACAAAAATCAGCAACTTAAAAAATTAATTAAGGACAGCTGCACTTCCCAAGAAGCTGAAGTCCCAGCCTAGGACATACATACTAAGACTTGCAATCCTTTACCTTGTGCTTCCTAGCTGGCAGGAATCATAATAAGCTAATTTGTTTCTTTTTTTCCTCACTACCTTCAGGTTGTATTGATATTTCAAGTTCATAAGAATAGAAGCAGCATTCTACTCATTAGTCTACTTAATAGCTGAATAAAGTTCCCACACTTCCAGTCAGTCCAGAAGGCATTTCTGTTGCTCTCTGAGGCAAGGAGCTCCTACTGATTCCATTGACAAGTGTAGGAAGGAATTTCTTGCAGAATAATTTGGAAGACTCATTTGTTTTACAAGGAAAACCTTGCTATTTCTATCCCTCCTCAAAGGTTTTACACATACTACGTGCAGAATAATACAGTTATTATTGCACTGTGGCAGATACAAGACACAGCTTTACAGCATAGGTAAGATTTGACAGAAACAATGACGACTTCATACTCAACCTGCATCACGGGTCTCAGTCCAATTACTTCCAGTTTTAATGGACGTTAAGTATACTCAAAGTTGATTGAATACTTCCAAAAGCTCAGGTGAGGAGGGGTCCATTAGTAGGCTTGTACTGCCAAAAAAATTATAAGACTGTACAGGTAAACTGGAGCTTTAAACGTAGCTGTTCTGTCAGCTTTCATTATTTAGCAGGGTTTTGAAACAAAGTTTATTTTGCTGTCTAAACAATTAAATAGTTTTGAAACCTTTTCAGCTTCCTTATACAGTCTAGGTTTATCAGCTGCCTATCCAAGGCCCAGTATCTATTTTAAGAGCCTAATTCGCTTAGCGTACTCTATGTGTTAGCAGAATGATGTATATTACATTTGTAATTAATTCTGAGCTGGCATAATAAAAAAGATAATAATTACAAGATCTTAAAGAAGGACATAAAGATCCTTTGCAACTTTTTTTAACTTCTGAACTAAAAATGCAGATACGCTTTTGTCCTATTATTACACTCAAATGACACTGAAAGATTTGTTTTAATAAAAAGTAAGAGATTACACAGACAGACATAATATCCCACAGCTGTAATTTAAGAATTAACCATTTATTAAACAATACATTCCCATTCACTTCTTCATATGTACATAATTAATTTATACAGAGATTTACCTGAAAAGAATACTCTTCTTTTTTTTAAAGATAAGTATTTTTTAATTAATGGTACTTTTAAAGGGATGCAAGGTTTTAAAGTAAATTACATTAAATGCTTTCGTATTTACTCTGCATTAAACACTATTTTATTTATTGTCATCTCCCCAGCATGGTCTCATCATGGTTGAAGAGGGCTGCTAATGCTATTTATATTATGCTGCACTGTCCTCTAATTGACCTTGTTTGTGCAACGGAATGGCTGCTTTTCTCAAGCTGCCAGCCCTTTATTGCTGCATTTTGACCATGCACTAGTGGCTCTTTGTGCTGCTGTTGAGTTCAAGAATCAATACCGCATTCCCCACAGCCAATAAAGGAAGCTGACAGCATGAATTAACTGAGTGTAACCAGTTGCATGGAGGGCCATTGTCTTTAAGGAAAATCCGGACGATTACAAGCCTCCATTGCTTCGTGGAGATTTTAATGCAAAGCGCGAGGTTGCTGTAATTTAATTTTGGCCTGCTGCTCTGACACACTCCCCTTTGCTACTGCTTCATGGAGTCCAAGATATTAATGGCCGCAGACCAAAACACATAGGGAGACAAAGGCAAATAGTCACAGTAGCACAGTAGCAGCGGTTACTTCTGATTTAACAGTAACACTTCTTTTGCATTTACTGGAATTGACAGGAACTCTTTTTTTTTTCTTCCCAGGCCCTTCCCTGTTGAATTCATACATACAAAATAAGCCAAATTAAAACAAAATATCCCAACAACACAACCAGAAGGTGTCATATCCCGAACTGACACCTAAAGGAAGGCTGCACATGGGGCAAAACCGGAAATGTATTCATTGACCGGGGCTCTCCCCCTCTCGTCTTACTGAACGGTCTAATAAGGGATGCTGCTTAGCCACAGGTCCTGCAGTAGAGTATTGCAAAGAAGTATCCACAGAAAAGGCACGTTAAGTAAATGTAAAGTTAACAGTAGGACTTCTGCTGCTAAGAGCACAAATGAAATCACTTTTTATTTGAAGAAGAGTAATGGCTTTTATTCAAGATGCTTTGATATTGAAAACTGTAGTTCCTTATGACAGGTAATATTGTTGATTCAAATGGATTCAAGCTCAGTTATTCAAAAGGACAATGTATTATATACAAACCATTTAACTCAAGCTTTTAACTTGTTTTCTCTGTTGACAGTGGTAGGAGAGATTGTCTGGGGGGTAATCTTTTTAAAGTAATGCCTGTAAAGTTTTATCCACTTATGACTTCTATAAAAAATCCAAAGCTCTGGATTCATACTGCCTGCTTACCTGCCTTATAAATGCCTCAGGAATTTACCTGAGATAAAGAGCTGAGGCTAACCTTGATTTAAAGGATATTTCTTCTAGACCATAGGTCATGGAAAATAACAAAAGGGGTACCTGGAGCCCTTAAGCAGTTTTAACTACAACCAAAAGACATTCCATATATACACTGTAATTCACAGAAGAGACCTTCCCATCACAGCCATTGAAAATTGTATGTTCCCTTTACATACAGCCTTTGTTTTAGGACTGTCTAAGCCCTGTAACAATTTAAACTTAGCCTTGTAAGATCTTGAAGATAGGTCTTCATCCATTTCCCAGAAAGGAAAAATGAAGTTCAGAGCAAATAAGGCACATGGCCAAGTGATGGGGTCATTCAGATAAGAGCAAAAGTCCTTTTTCCTTTTGGTAGCTGTACACCAGGCTTTTTTGACCACATGCCTTCTTTGCATAAGACAAGTATAAAATACTTCACAAGAGTGCTATTTATCTTTTCTGCCATTAGCCATCTTAGCCGTCTAAGAGTTAGACACCTAGTCTTCTTCTATAGTCAGTGTAAAGTAAGAAGCACTTCAAGAGGATGAATCACCCCCTCCCAAAATAGCAGTTAGAGACAGCTGATGAACTGTGATCAGGAGATGTCTATTTTTTTCTCCACTGTCAGTAGAGGGAGCCTGGGCAATCAGCTAAGTTAACTTTTAGAATGCTAAAATGAGGTGAGATAAATCCCAGACTAGCTTTTTAACATTATACAGTGTGTTAAAAGGAATGGAGTAAATAATAGCCATCAGCTTGACTAGGTATTTCTTTATAGTCACTGTCATTCTGTCTGTGCAAAGGTGTGTGAACAGCACTACACACAAATAGCACATGGGTGTGCAAGAAGTATTGGGGCTTACACAAGGCATATCCCCTGGCAAGATGCAGACCCCAGGGGACTTATTCCATCAGGGAAGCCAAGAGATGGCAACTTATGACTACCCTGAAAAGAAGGGAGTAATTCCCTTCATCCTGGAGATGGGAGCTAGGAGCTGGTCTTACAATTTAGTAGATACCCATGAATGCTCACAGTAATTTCCCCTGAATCCTCATATTTAAGGGTCTTTTACTAACAACTCCTCAACTCTTCCATGGGCTTCACATCTTGCACTGACAGCAAAGATGTGCCATAGCTCTTCTTCTCTGAAACCACACATAAATTTACCTTTCAAGAGATCTTCCTTGACAGACTGCATTTTGCACAAATTCACAGAGCAGAGGCATAAGTAATCCTAAAATTTTTCCTGATGTGAAAAGTCAAAAAATTACTAACTTTGAACACAATTTTTCTGCAGTATAAGCATCTCATACAACCATCAGAAAGAAGGAAAACTAACTAACAAAAAAAAGAAGGTAGAAATAATTTGGAGTGACCCACAAGTAATCATTATCCATTGTACTGCAAAATGATGAAACTGAAAATCAATGGATCTATGGAAGAAAGGATCAATAGATATAAAGAATAGTTAAGTACCTCTAAGGGAAAGTACCAAGGTGACAATAAATATAATCTAGGCAGACAAGCTGACTCCTGGGGAGGAACATGATTCCGTATGTAACATGGGCTTGACCCTCCTCCAGCCAGCAGTAATTAAAATGATCTGAGTGACAACAGAAGGAGCAGATCTGGACCCTGAATGAGTTTCTGAATACTGCTGTCACCACAGCACCTGAATATTACTGAAGGTGCACACTGAGAACGTTTAAGCATACTGAACTCTTAGCCAAGTTCAGCACTAAGGTACCCAAATACATCTCCCTCTGACTACAAGGAGAACTACTTATATGTATTGTTGGAGGGCAGGACGTGGCACCAGCTGTTGAAAAATATCATCTGTCACGGATGATCAAAAGTTTACCCTATTCACAGAAGATTATTTTTCCAGTCTAACTTATTAATAAACTTAAAAATGCATTTTAGACTTTGTAAAAATGTTGACAGCTAGGAAGTTTGGAATCGTTAGCAAGACCCAGTTTTCAGGTAGAAAACAAGGGCATAGCACATCTAGCTTTCCTTTGAAAATAATATATTATTAGGATTAAAACCAGCAAATGATATGGAAGTAAGGTAAACCTGATTTGCATTCTTCAGTTCAAAAGAAATGTTGCTTTGATACCACTGTGGTATATTTACAGTACACCCGCGTCCTCCTGGGAATAAATGTTTATTAAAATTCTACTTCTCTTTTCTTTTTGTTTTACTTCGTGCTTTTCCCCCAGTCAGGTTTTCAGTAGTGAAGCTATTCCCAGTGCACTTTATCTATAAGAACATTTGCTACTGAGTTACTTGCTGTGATCGAAAAGAAAGAGTGAACATGGAATTAGGCAAAACAGTAGTTTTATAATTGCCAGTAGTCACCACTACATTCTGTACATCTGTAACATGACATTGGCACCTCGCGCTCTGCCACTAGTGAGAACTGTATCAATGATTATGTTTGCACGCATTACAGAATATATGGTAATTCAAACTATGTTCATTTTTAAATCATAAGCAAATCAAAACCTATGTTGTGCAGATGTGTTAATTGTCTGTTACTTCTTGAACTCCTTGAAGCTAATATTAGCTAATGAGGATAAAAAGATATTGTTTCTGTTATTCTATTAACCTCTTTACCTAACTTGCAAATATTGATTTTGCTTGGATATGCTAGAATCAGTACAAATACGCAAAAACAGGTCCCATCTCAGCTGCTGTGCAGTTTCAAAGAATACAAATAATACTTAGTGGAAAGCTGGAAACGAATATTGGTACATGATTACTACGCACTTACAAAATTTTCAAATTGCCAAGAGCACCAAGAGTCCTTGTCTATCCTTCAAGACTATATCATTTGTCTAATTTCTTAGAGTTGACGCAGCTGAGTTTTGTGAGACCTGAAGCGAGTGTGGTGGGCTTTTGGTGCACCTGAGGGAAACCTGTCCCTCAATAAGAGACTGTCTGAAAAAAATATTTTAAAAACTTTTGATGACAGTTTTAGGTGTCTATCTTCAGAGCCCAGCAACAACTGTGATATTTGAGCTGGTTCTGATAACTGTAGTCACATTTTAAATAATAATAATAATAATAATAATAATAATAATAATAATAATAATAATAATAATAAATTATTATTATTGTTGTTGTTGTTATTGTTTTTATTATTTATGGAAATGCTGAGATCCTCTCCCAGTTAAAAGTTAGAGCTTTGTGCCTATCAATATACAGATAAAAGAGATTTCTTGTTTAATGACTTCTCTGTCTAGGTAGATGGGAAGAACATATTATGTGTATCAAATGGTCAACTTTCTTAAAATAATTTATAGGCTGTACAAAAAGGTTACTCACTTCATTCGCTATTGAAAGGGATATGCAAGATAGCCATATGGTGTGAGTAATACTTTTAGAACAGTTTTTAGGAATGGAAGAGAAGAATTTCTTATCACATAAAAGCCATGGAGAATTTAGGAAGGGAGAACATGATGAACTGATTTAGAATTTGGAGAGCATATCAGGGTTAACACCTGTAATGAAAACTGCCACTTGAGCTTTAATAATCAAATGCTTCAATTTTAGGTCTCATCTGAAAGGCAGATCACATAGAGAATAGTCTGAAACTCTTTAATTGCCTGGTATAACAATACACATTTTTAAGTAAGTGAATGCATTACAGCTTTGACTTTTGTCCTGATCATTTTGTGTTACAAATAGCAGCACACCCATCGTTCTTCTCATCAGTTAGCAATTTTAATGTTGGTGCATAGGATATTCAGTCTGCATAATTCCTTTTACTCTTAATAGGAAATGTCTGGTTATGCCTTTATACACTGAGAAGAGAATAGAAGCAGTTGTCTTTGAAAAGACTGCCTTTTCTTTTGGTACAAAACTATATCAGTGTGAATTGACATTTGTGTCCTTAGCAAACTATGAAGCAGAAGGCATTTGAAAGAAATGTATCTCAATGATGAGTGTCCACTTCTGACTTGTTTTATGTTAATAAACTGGCCTGCACACAGCTCTTATTTATACCATGCTGAGTTGCTGCAATTGTATTAATATCAGGAAAGTTACTCCAGATTTACATCTCCAAAACTGAATTTGGCCCCATGTGGAGACAGATAGCTGGTACTATGTAGCCTCTCATCAGAGGTTTTGGAGTCTGTTCGCAAAAGCAAGCGAAGAGGTAGGCAAGCAGAGGCTGTCCTTTTAAGAGAGTGGCAAGTCTAGCAACTTCACACTAATAGAAAAGCTCAAATGCCAGTGCTGTTTGTTGACTCATGTGCAGCGGAGAGCCACTAACCTTTTTTGGTTGTTACTCGTGTGCTAAATGAAGATACTGCCACCTACTTCCTTGGGATGCTGTGAGGTTTAACTAACGGTGTTCTAAAGCACTACATGAATCTTATTGCTAGCTGGAATTTGTCCATTGCATACATTTGGTATTTTGAATCAACCACAAGTCCCTGGTATCCGTATTACCAATATTAAAGCAAACAAATTATTACAGAGAAGGTACCAGGAATTAACAGTTTTTTGGGAGTCTGCCACAGACTCTCATTGATTTGTAGAGGTATCGTGTCTTTCCATAGATTTGCAGTCTCTTCTTCCTTACACTGCTTGCATTCATCTAAATAATAATGGGGAGCATATGGCTTTATTTTTAAACACTGGCACAAATTTCAATCAAGCAGCTCTTAGGTTATAAATCACTGACCATAGCCAGTTCTAGAAGACTGACGGCATCAGCAAGCCAAGGACTTCTTTTGGAGGGGTGGAAGTGGGGCATGGCAACCATGGCCCTAGCTTGACCCTATTAGGAGGAACTTTTCCAAAGACAGTGCCCAAGAACATGTCTTAGTGAGAAAGTAATATTCAAAGTACCAGGAGATTTCAAGGGTATTGTGGGGGCCAGAAAATCTGTAAGATCTTTTTGTCTTGTAGGCCAGAAACTTAAAGGCTGTTGTGACTTCTACCCCAAATAGCTGCATTCAGATCAGACTATAACTGCAGAGATGGAAAGACAGAGCTAAATTTGGGTCTATGTTTGACCTACCAGACTGAAGAGAGAGACCCACACTGCAAGATCATAAAGCTTGACTTATGCTCATCAAAGTACATAAACAATAATGAAATAATACATCAGAAGGAATGTTATAAAACATTCAACCTCATAAAATATAATAGAACCTTCACTTCTAAATGCTAATAAAACCTTAATTTCTTTAACAAGTTTTCCATTGTAAAAGTGAAACCAAAGCTTCCCTTAAAAGATTAAATTTCCAGGCAACAGACAAAATCTGTAATCCAAAAAGCTGATATTCACAATGCATGGTGGCTTTTTCCCTTGCCTAGTCTTCCAGAAACTATTTTTACTTTTTAAAGAAGGCTATCTCCCTTAATGATAGAGACTCTGGTTTGCATTAGATCATGCAGTATTGATTTTAATCTTTTTCTCATGACTGTAAGCTAAATTCAGTAATCTTGTCTTTTTGTTAAACACTTGTGGGCATCCCTCTTGAACTAAAATGTCCTGTGGTCATTCAGTTTCTGGGGTTTTGAATAATGAATTTTAAGCACAGAATATGTTGGACTGGGGAATTCTTTTGTGCCACCATTTTGTTACTGCCTTGTGAAAGCAGCAAAAAGGCTATCAATATTTTATTGAATATAAGGACCCGTGCGGTTTTTGTCTGTGAATATGCAAGGCAATGAACCAGAGTCTTGTCTCAGACAGACTGGTGTGAATGCTGTCAAAACCAATGCAGCACCTCCAAATACAGGCAGTGAAATGGAGAGCAGAAAGCTAGCTCAGACACTATTTTTTCTTGAAGAATGTGCAGCTTTCAAGCTTGCCTTAACCCCATGCTATCTGCCATGAGCACCTGGGAAAAAAATGAAAGGCAATTTCAAAAGTAAAGTAGGCCTTTCTAACAACATTGTGAACTGAGTTCCCACTAGCTGCCAAAGTTCCAGAGCAACGGTAAAGTCGCAATAGTAAAAGCTATTGGATGGAAACAGCCCAGTGAAAGATATTGACTAAATGTTTTCTGTACTGTTGCTTGGGGAAAAAAAAAAAAGAAAAAAGAAGTCAAATTTTTAGTTTGTTTAAGGCAAAGATAAAAAAAAAATGAGGTGAGGTTAAATATTGATTTAGAAGCTTCACGTTTGTCATTCAGATCTGAAAATGTGAACCTTCCTTTCTTTAACCAGAGTTTAAGTTAGTAATTCAGGCTGTAATTCTGATTCCATGTGTGCATATTATTGCATTATATTCAACAACAAAGAACAGATAGGCTGTTTACTGTGCAAATACAATGCATAACAATTCTCTGCCTTGAAAAGCTGATGATTTACAGCTTCAGTCCTTATTCACGTGCTTAATTTTATGGACTTGAATAGTCCAACTGGAAAAAGACATACCTGCCTCCGTCTTTGACAGATAAGGGCTAATTTTATGGATAATAAAAAGGTGAGTGCTTGAGCAATAAGAGCAGGAGTTAAAACCAGACCAGGGCTCCAACAGAAAGATGTTGCAACCACAGTAGGTGCATATCAAGTGTTTTATAAAATCCCAAACCCATCAAACACATGGGACCAAGAGCCTTAAAAAATCAACACATGCCTATTGCTGCACAGTCTGTGGCTTTACATGTTATACCTGAATACCCGGTTGCACACCTGGATCAGAAAGAAGCAAGTGCAGCTTAAAGAGGAAATCATATACCAGGCAGGATTGAAATTATCTTTGACAGAAGAAAAATATGTAACAGCGATGCAGAACTGTAATTCATGCAACATGACCTAATTATTTTAAAGGAAATGCTAGCAGCATTTTAAAAGCCTGTGGATACACAATTGTTAAAATTTAATGCTGGTGTTTGTATGTATTGGAATTTATGGAAATTTGTGTGAAATTTTCACTCCTGTTTCATTTGGATCTCCTCTGAAACAAGCCTGTGACCTCAGCAGGGTTATTCAACTTAATAAAAATTTTAAATAAAATAAATAAGTAATGCTCAGTCACAGCTCATTTGCAGGACATCAATCATACATTTGTAACTTGTGGAATAAGATTAAAGAAATACAAGGAAGAAAACAACAACTCAAGGCCCAGCAGAATTCAACATTTTATTTAAGTTTGTTCTATTCATTTCTTATAGGAACACAATACATATTCCCAGCCTGTAACCCAGAAACGGCCCTGCACGTAACCACAGGTGCAACACAGTTCAACAAGATAAACTTTTGAATGTCCCTTTTAATCTAACAATAATTGAGTAGAAAATGTCCCGCACATCACTTTTACTGAAGTTGTTCTCTCTCTGAGATGCATTGCTTCCTCAGGCACCTCTGTGCAGAGCTGTGCTTGATAGTTTGGCAAGATTCAACTCATCTGATGCTAATGAGAAACTTGTGCGGAGTGCCAGCTCACCGGGCACTCTCTGACTTGTCTCTGCATGCTCCGCACAGACCTGCAGAGCCTCCCTGCTCTCTGTAGGTGAGAAGTTTCACTGGCTGCAGTGGAAGAGGCAGCACGTTGGAGGTGTCATGCTATCTGCCCTTCCTCTCTCTGTAAGCTCCTCTTTGTGACTGTAGTCAGAAGGAAACTTTTGGTCGCTGAAGTTTTCACTAAGTTATGCACAATGGCTAATGAACCAAATCTCGCTCTCATGGAAAAGACCTCTGCAACTACCTGGATAATTCAGAAGCTGCTTAGGCTGGCATAGCAGTGGGATCTGACACTGCCTTTCCCATAGAGCTTTAACGGCTCCACCCAGCAAACAGAGCCAAGAAAAGAGGCTATCAGGGAGGGAAGGAGAGGTCCGGGGCACCACATTATACAGTTCTCCCATTGCAGGGATAGTAGGATGGGATGGGAGTTGGAGGGGAGCTATTTCTCATGGCAACTATTTCTGTTGCATGTTGAGAGGTCTGTGTGAAACCAGTGGCTGGATTTTATGCTTTGAAGTAGTTTTTTCCTGTCATCCTTTACCTCGCAGCCATCTGAAGAGACCATGGTGCTACATGGTGCTAAGAAGGACACTGTGTTGTCCTTTGCCTCCACTGGTGGCACTTGAATAGTCATGTCCTCTTAGCAACCTTAAGACAGAATGACCTAGCAGGATGGAAATGGATGTAAGTCACTGTTGTGGTCTAACACATAGACTTAGACACTCACAAGTCTATGGGGCCTGATGAGATCCACCCGAGAGTGTTGAAGGAGCTGGCAGATGTGCTCACCAAGCCCCTTTCCATCATTTACCAGCAGTCCTGGCTAACTGGGGAAGTCCCTGCTGACTGGAGATTAGCGAATGTGACGCCCATCTACAAGAAGGGCCGGAAGGAGGACCCGGGGAACTACAGGCCTGTCAGCCTGACCTCGGTGCCGGGGAAGCTGATGGAGCAGATCATCCTGAGTGCTATCACACGCCATGTAGAGAATAACCAGGGGATCAGCCAGCATGGGTTCAGGAAAGGCAGGTCCTGCTTGACCAACCTGATCTCCTTCTATGATAAGGTGACCCGCCTAGTGGATGAGGGGAAGTCTGTGGATGTTGTCTATCTAGACTTCAGTAAAGCCTTTGACACGGTTTCCCACGGCATTCTCCTGGAGAAACTGGCTGCTCATGGCTTGGACGGGTGTACTCTTCGCTGGGTAAAGAACTGGCTGGACGGCCGGGCCCAGAGAGTGGTGGTGAATGGAGTTTACTCCAGTTGGCGGCCGGTCACAAGCGGTGTTCCCCAGGGCTCGGTGTTGGGGCCAGTTCTGTTTAATATCTTTATCAATGATCTGGACGAAGGGATCGAGTGCACTCTCAGTAAGTTTGCAGACGACACCAAGTTGTGTGGGAGTGTTGATCTGCTGGAGGGTAGGCAGGCTCTGCAGAGGGACCTGGACAGGCTGGATCGATGGGCTGGGGTGAATTGTATGAGGTTTAACAAGGCCAAGTGCAAGGTCCTGCACTTGGGCCACAGCAACCCCATGCAACGCTACAGGCTTGGGGAAGAGTGGCTGGAAAGCTGCCTGGCAGAGAAGGACCTGGGGGTGTTGGTTGACAGCCGCCTGAATATGAGCCAGCAGTGTGCCCAGGCGGCCAAGAAGGCCAATGGCATCCTGGCCTGTATCAAAAATAGCGTGGCCAGCAGAACTAGGGAAGTGATTGTGCCCCTGTACTCGGCACTGGTGAGGCCGCACCTCGAATACTGTGTTCAGTTTTGGGCCCCCCACTACAAGAGGGATATTGAGGTACTGGAGCGTGTCCAGAGAAGGGCAACGAAGCTGGTGAAGGGTCTGGAGCAGAAGTCTTATGAGGAGCGGCTGAGGGAGCTGGGACTGTTTAGCCTGGAGAAAAGGAGGCTGAGGGGAGACCTCATCGCTCTCTACAGCTACCTGAAAGGAGGTTGTAGAGAGGTGGGGGTCGGTCTCTTCTCCCAGGTAACAAGTGATAGGACAAGAGGAAATGGCCTCAAGTTGCGCCAGGGGAGGTTTAGACTGGATATTAGGAAATTTTTCTTCACCGAGAGGGTTATCAAGCATTGGAACAGACTGCCCAGGGAAGTGGTTGAGTCGCCATCCCTGGAGGTATTTAAAGGACGTTTGGATGAGGTACTTAGAGACATGGTGTAGTGGTGGTTTTTGGCAGTGTTAGGTTTATGGTTGGACTCGATGATCTTAAAGGTCTTTTCCAACCTATATGATTCTGTGATTCTGTAACCCCAGCCAGCAACTAAGCCCCACACAGCCGCACGCTCACTCCCCCGCAGTGGGATCGGAGAGAGAATAGGAAGAGTAAAAGTGAGAAAACTCACGGGTTGAGATAAAGACAGTTTAACAAGTAAAGCAAAAGCCACACATGCCAGCAAAGCAAAACAAGGAATTCATTCACTCCTTCCCATGGGCAGGCAGGTGTTCAGCCATCTCCAGGAAAGCAGGGCTCCATCACGCATAACGGTTACTTGGGAAGACAAACGCCATCACTCCGAACGTCCTCCCCTTCCTTCTTCTTCCCCCAGCTTTATATGCTGAGCAGGACGTCATATGGTATGGTATAGCCCTCTGGTCAGCTGGGGTCAGCTGTCCCAGCCGTATCCCCTTCCAACTTCTTGTGCACCCCCAGCCTACTCGCTGGTGGGGTGGGGTGAGGAGCAGAAAAGGCCTTGACTCTGTGTGAGCACTGCTCAGCAGTAACAAAAGCATCCCTGTGTTATCAGCCCTGTTTCCAGCACAAATCCAAAACAGCCCCATCCTAGCTACTATGAAGAAAAGTAACTCTATCCCAGCCAAAACCAGCACAGTGACTCCTTGCTCCCTGGCATGCACCAAAGTCAGCGATGTACCTTTGCTCTGCAAAGAAAGAGCAGATGGTTAGGTGGTAAACACTACTGTGATTTTCACCTGACCCACATTAATCCAAACTCTTCAGCTGGATAGTTCTCTTGCCAACATTGCAACACTAATGGCATGAGCTGAATATTGAAACACATATGTACAGCTCTTCAGTGTGCATACCCAATTCTCCTTTGGGGGAGGAAGCAGGGAATGCTATCCAAAAAGCAATACCATGCCAGCCAATGCCACAAGGTTGTACCTCCTCAGAGATGGGCAACCACTTTCACAGCTTTAAAGACAAGCTTTGCCCCCCCTCTTTAGTGGAAGACCTGAATTTGACCAACTAATGGTAAACAAAATGGAAGGAAAAAAAGGCACATGAAGACCCTTCTGCTTAGACCTTACAATGAAATCCTTTGCTGAACTCACCTAGTAGTTGGCATTATTGCTGAAATGTACTGACCTGTCTACTTCCACTCACTATCTGTGACAATACCTTTTCCATTATTCACCCTTAGGGCTGTATTTAACTAAAGGGAGAGAGTTTTAGTGCTCCTGACAATGAGAGACAGATACCCATAGCCGTAGTCAGTCTCGGTGTAGGCACTGTCCATGTATTCTGGCTCCAGCATACAGGTCAGTTAGCATCAACTCACAGATTTCTGAGCTTCAGTTTATTTATTGAGGCCAAATGACTTCAGGGGAGCTGCTGCTATTTAACATCTCTCAAATCAGGCAATTTTATTTAGAAGCCTAAAAAAAAAGGGGTAAGTACCTGGGCTTTAGGCATTGAAGTTTTTACACGTTGAGAGTGAAACTGGTGGCAGTAATTTTGGCAGGCATTTTGCCCCCGGCTCCACAGGCTTCTGCTAATCATGCTCAGGTCTGACCTGTAGCACTCCACAGTTGTCTCAGTCTTTGGACTTTCTTGAGTTAACATTGCCAGTTTAGAGCTAATTTCCACTGGCTGTGTGATGAACATGTTTTTCAAAGCGAACCAGAATCAATCCATGGCGCACCAAGACAGTGCCTGCCATTTGCTGAATGCGATGCACCTTTCTGATGGGGGTTAGGGTAAGGAGAGTAATAGGGGTACGGCACCTGCACAGTGTTGAGTCCGTGTCATTATTGCTTTGCCGGTGAATCACCTAACGTGAGGAAAGACGGTGGTCCACATTTCCCAAAGTATAGCCTGCTTTTGGTGTTTGCAGCTCTGGCTGAATTGCTGAATTTAGCACTTGACTGCAGGCTGAAATTGGTCCATTCAAACCTTTGGTGCTCAGGCTTGTGCTTATGATTAATTCTGCAGGCAAATATATGCAACTTGCTGAGCTTTGCTCTGAAAATCCATGTGAGGGGGATGCAAAATACAAGCCACAAGCTCCAAACTGTGAGCCTGGCTTCACTCCCAATGTTTTCCTGATCTTTACTTTTGTGGTAAAACTGTATTGCAGGTAAGACTCTGTCTTTTTTATTGTTGCTGTTACTATGTGAAAACAACATAGATAAATCATTTTTGTAGGTTTTAACTGACCTTAAGATTCATTCATCCTTTTGAAAACGATTATACACACTCACGCACACACACACACATGCCAACTAGTTTAAAAATCTTTCCAAATAAAATCTGGAAAGAAGGTTCTTTCCTCTTTAAACGTTTAGAAACAGGCTCATTTTTCTTCCCAATTATAGCAACTACACAAAGGAGCAATAAGTCTCAGAAGATTTGTCACAAATCCTCCAAGTCCGTGACACCAGTTTCAAAGAAAACCTCTGGTTCCCTTCAAAGCAGTAGTCTGCAGCTGCCTGATAAAAGGCCACAACCCAGTACAAGGTAATCATTAGGCAGACATTATTATTATTTTGCTAATTAGTCAAAAATCATTGGATTTCCTGTGGCTTCTTCCTGCTGAGCAATCATTTGATCTTGCTTATGTTGACAAACATGCAAGTCACCAATTGTGCCTCATTTATCATTTGACAAGGACAATGTTTGCTGCTTCTAGTGTGAAGAAGAGAAGACTAACAACAAGAAAACAGGCAAGAAGATTCAGAATATAACTGTCCTTCCTTTTCGCTTCAATTGATACAGTGACAAACCCCACCAAATGAACAGGATCTGCAGTGAGCTGTTAGATCCTGGGGGGGAGTGTTAATGCAGAATTCCTACAACGAGCTTCACGTAAAATGGACTGGAAATATTCCCGCTTCAACTGAAATGTGGAGAACTCCATGTTCCCAAAAAGGACCCCACAGCATTCCCCCTACAACGCTGTCAAACTGTCAGAATGTGGCTAGATTTAACTGGGAGTGCTCAGGGGAAAAAGAAAATCATTTTATTTTGTAAAATGTAAAGAGTGAGATAAATTTGTACGATTAAAATCCCCCAATTTAGTTTGAAAAGCATTTCAAAACTCAGCTCCCTACATAAGGAGCATTCTTTCAAAGAATGTACAGGAAAATCTGGCTTAAGATTTGTATCTTGTATATATGTATGCTTATTTATGGTTATTGCTAGTGATGGGTATGAAATTGTTTTGGTCTAGATATTTCTCTTTTGGTAAGCTGGTCTTTATGCTGCTCAGACACCGTTAAAAAAACCACCACGTACTCTGCAAAGTAAACTGTCATACCAGTTCCTGAGTATAAAAGCAAGCACTGTGTTGTTTCTAAGGGAGTTGCACTATGTTTTTCAACATTCGTTCTTGATTTTTGCATACTTGGCAGTTTAGCATATCATAGCATTATTTTTCTTAATTTGTTTTATGAATCAGCATGCTGGTTTTGGCTGGGATAGAGTTAATTTTCTTCATAGTAGCTAGTATGGGGCTATGTTTTGGATTTGTGCTGGAAACAAGGTTGATAATACCGGGATGTTTTAGTTCCTGCTGAGCAGTGCTCACACAGAGTCAAGGCCTTTTCTGCTCCTCACCCCACCCCACCAGCGAGTAGGCTGGGGGTGCACAGGAAGCTGGGAGGGGACACGGCTGGGACAGCTGACCCCAACTGACCAAAGGGCTATTCCATACCATATGCCGTCATGCTCAGCATATAAAGCTGGGGGAAGAAGAAGGAAGCAGGGACGTTCGGAGTGATGGCATTTGTCTTCCCAAGTAACCGTTATGCGTGATGGAGCCCTGCTTTCCTGGAGATGGCTGAACACCTGCCTGCCCATGGGAAGGAGTGAATGAATTCCTTGCTTTGCTTTGCTGGCATGTGTGGCTTTTGCTTTACTTATTAAACTGTCTTTATCTCAACCCACGAGTTTTCTCACTTTTACTCTTCCAATTCTCTCCCCCATCCCGCTGCAGAGGGGAGTGAGCGTGCGGCTGTGTGGGGCTTAGTTGCTGGTTGGGGTTAAACCATGACAATTAGTATTACCATCCCCCCAGGACAGAAATAAATAATGAAATGCAGTTACAGAAAGAAAAGAATAACAGTAAGCATGTGGGAATAAGAAAAAGTACTTTAAAAGATGCAAAATAATTTATTTTCTGTATCGATCATTTGGAGGAAGACAGACAGACTTACTGAGCTTCCATATATGGAAGCTTCCACTTTAAATAGGTGAGACAAGTTGCTGAATTTATATTACATTGACAGCTGTGTCATCAAGAAAGCCTGGATGTCAATCTTCAATGTCTTTATATTGAAGGGGTTTCATTAGCTAGGAAAAATAAGTGAAAACATGAACAGGCAGGGATGTGTGTGAAAAATAATGCGTTCTGCCACTTTTATGGAAAAGTAGAAATCTCTCATAATTAAGGTTTGTGCAAAAAATGGATTTAAGTGCACATTCACTATTTGCTCAAACATGTATTTTTCTAGGGAGATAATAGTGATTGCTTGACTCTTTTATTTACACGCAGTTTAAATTGGCTTTCAAAAATATCGTTTATACGCTGAATGATCTCAGCTACTTTGTGAAATTACTAATGTGTTCTTTTTTTGAAGCTTAAATATCCTACAGTAACAATTCTACCATCTCTTTGCAGCTTGCTGTACTGCTGCTAAGAATTTAGAAACAGACGTGCCAGTTTTAATTTTAAAGAGACTGTATTTTTTCCTTTGCTTTAATAAATCAATCTCGCATGACAATGTTGGCACTTCTTTAAATGGGTCAGGCCAGAGTGTGTCCTTAGTTCACCTCAAGCGGCCCGATCGCTGATCACCAATAATTTGATTAGCTGTGCCACAAGAAATGATTTGGTTCAATAGATGTAAACATGACCAGCCGCATCCCAAACACATCAAAGTCAAGAGGACTCTGCCTGCCCTCTGACTTGGCCGGCAGCCAGAGCAGCCTGTCGTGGGACTGTGCCCCCAGCTCAGCACACCCTGTCCCCACTGCCTTCAGCGGCTGATTTCTGTCAGATGAAAGGGAGCTGGGGCTGAAATTTTAAAAGAGCTGTGACTGCTCTCTGATTTTAAGCACAAATACACGAGTCATTGCCAAACAGAATATTTAGGGCTCCGGCTAGACAAACTGCAGAGAAATTATAGCCCGCTGAGCTCTTGCCCGCTGACCAGCCTGCACTGCCAGGATTTCCTTTTTGACCGTTTGAGGTGGTGAATACTTATTGATTTTAAGGAATTCGGCATTTACAAGGGCATTCCTAACAGTGCTCAGCCATTCAATTCAGGAATGTAAGGATTTTTTTCCTTCAAAATGCATTTATTAAAGAATGCTTTAAACAAAAAAGTGAGGAAGGCTCGCTCAGCAGCTCTGGTTTTTCCCTTCTCAGGCAAGGCCCGGCTTGCAGAAATGATGACAGTTAATTTCCCAGCTTCTCCACTGAGCATGTGTGAGAAAGCAGAGCTGAATGAAACATGCAGACATTATACAGGGATATTTATTGGTAGGCTGGCTTGGTTTATTCTGTCCATCCTTCACACGTTCTGCACATTTACTCCTTGTACAGTGGGCTTTATTGGCACTGCTTGATAAAGCACTTAAGGTCTTTGCTGGTACAGCTGCTCACAGAAACTTAATTTCAGCACTGCATGGGGTAGTATATATGTTCTCTTAAATTTTAAATTTGCTCAGACAAGTATTTGCGCTGGAATGGTTTCCTACGCTCAGCCAGGGCAAAGAAAGAGTATTGTGAGATAAAGCTGAACACCAACAGTTAAGCAATGCATGGCAGACATCAAGTATTCACCATGACATCAGAGACCAAAAAGTTCAGAATTACTTCAGTCTAATAAATTTATGCAAAAGGTTAGTTTAAGTAAATAGCAGTCTGCTTGTAAAGACTTTGCTATCTAATTCTTAGAATAAATTATTCATTTCAGATTATTAGCCTAGATGAGAGCAGGAATAGAGATTGTTTGTTTGTTTCAAGAAAGAAAAAGAAAAAAAAAAAGAAAAACAAGAAAAAAGTGTTAAAGAAAAAAGCACATAAAAGCACATAAATAAGGACAAAATATAAATAGCTTTTCTGACCCTAACAAAATGAAAGGCTTATAGGCTATGCGTTACCACGAGATTATTCATTTTTATTTTCCTCCTAGTAATGCCACAATTTCATTGCTACAAAGACACTTAAACTAAAGTGATGACAAAATGCTTATATGTAAGGACTCAGGTTTGGGAAAATGTACTTGAATGTGCCCCTGTTCTTCTTGAATTTTTATATCTCTTGCTTTGCTGTGAAATTCTGCATTTCTCACTTTTGTTTGTGTTCTAGAACTTTAGGGACTTTTTAAAGATTTCTTATATTTTCATACACAGAGACTTTGGCAGAGGTAGCTCAGAATGTGGAGAACAGTGGAACATCAAGTTCCTAAAACAACATAATTATGCATCTTAAATATGACTGAGTTTAAGAACGCCAGAAGGACATGAAAGCTCTGTTCCTATCTTGCCTGACAAGGAATAAAATTAATAGCTTGGATGAATGCAGTATAGCCACAAAGGACAATCAGAGTAAATCTATAATGGGCTAAAATTCAGTGAAAGCAATAAAGGGGTCACAGTGGTTTGAAGGAAATGAGAAATAACTTGAATTCCTTTTTTAGGAAAAAAAAATCTATAATAATATTTTTTCTTAAAAAGATGTGTGTTTACCCTTGTATTACTCTGATATTACTATAGCTGTTACATTGTCCTTCCTTACATTACAATGACATACGTTACAAGTATGCCATTGCAAACAAAAGGAAATTATTTTATCTGTTTATCCTCATCTGCAAGAACAGTTTAATTAGAAATACAAGAAGTAAGGTACTGGCAGGTGGGAATACCAAAGGACACGGTATTTACCGTAGGTGGATCTTTATTCTCCACATACTATTTGTTTCACACCCGGTATCAAGGCAGGGGATACTTGGGAGGTCTGAGAGCTTCGAGTGCCACATTTGGTTCCTGAAGCAGGACACAGCTGCTGCCGGAGCTCTTGAAGCCAGTCAACCCTCTGCAACCGAGTTCAACGTCAAAACTGCACCAATCAACACTCCCAGAGAAATCCCAGCCCTGCACCCCAAGGGAGTTTTGTGAAGGGCTTTGCTGAGCCTGATTTCCCACGTGCATCCCCAGCCTGTATCGCAGGGGCACAGCCATGGGTACCTCAGCTTGTGTGCACCTTCCTCGGCCCCATGGCCCTGTCTGCACATCTTGAGTGTGTCTGAGCCCCGTTACCCTCGCTGGGCCTGATTCTGACCCCACCCATGGGCTGACATCCCGTCCCAGCCTCGGCCCATCCCCAGGGAGGTGCCCGATGCCCGGGGCTGGGGCTGCCCCCGTGCCCCCGGCTGCCCTGCTCCTGGCTGGGCTGGGACGGGATGGGATGGGATGGGATGGGATGGGATGGGATGGGATGGGATGGGACGGGATGGGACGGGATGGGATGGGCTGCCAGAGCCTGCCCTGCTGCCCTGGGGGGTCCCTGCCGCTCCCCAGGGAGCCCCCAGTGCCCTGACACACTTGGATTATACTAAAAATAAAGCCGAGGTGTGCAAATGTCGGCTGAAGAGACAACCAGGCTGTGCATGAAGAGTAACCCGTACGCTACCAATGCTGTTGGGGCAGCTGGATCTGCGAGCGCCTATAATGCGAAATGTAGCCGTCGCGGAGTTGGACACCGGGCTGCCCCTCTGATCAGGCTGAGGTTACCTGTCCTCCCTCGGTCTCGGAGGCAGCTGGTGCAGAGAAGCCCTTTTAGTGGTCCGCCTCCATTTCGCGGGCTCCCTCACTGCCGCACCCTGCCTCCCCACCTCTGCCACCAAACAACGTGTGGGGGAGGCCGAGCGGGCCCTGAACCCGGGCAGGGAGAGCAGGCGGCCACCGGACACCTCCCGCTCCCCAGCAGGACCTGAGCCGCCCCAGCCAGGGCCAAGCGTGCACCGGTGATACGCGGTTCAGGCAGCGGATGGGCGTAAATCCCGACGGATGTGTCACGCTTGTGCAATCACACATCGGAAGAACACCTGCAGCAAGACGGCGTAGCAAAATCCCAATGCTGACTGTTAGCTTTTTATCTCTATTTAAATGAGACACCACGCTCGTACCATGAAATGTATGTCTACAGGAAAAAAGTGGTTGTCAGAGACAAGAATTTACCACCTTGTAGAAGTCCATGAGCTGGATGAAATACAACCTATGTCCCCTCCTCTACTGCTTTCTCCTTTGATTTCTCACCAGAAGCCCAGGACTAGAGAATTTAACAGAAACGTGACATATTACACATTACACACCGGTCGGAAAGGACCAAAGGTTCAGCAATTGGCACACAAATGTATTCAGGCACAGTGTACACAAATGTATATTTATTTATGTCTTGCATAGAAGAGGGGTATTGTTAATTAAACAGCAGATAAGTCGCTAAAAATTTTATTCATAGCTTGTTTGTTTTTAATGTCTCAAAGGGGAGCCAGTGGTAGATGTGGCCTTTAAACTGTGCAGCTGAACTTTATACTGTTCTTAAGGCAGTCGTGCTGCAGTGAAACAGCAGAGTGCCTGCAACATCTCCAGAGCAAGTGAGCTGCCATCGCTGGCCCAGCTGATCACTGTAGTCGCTTCATGTTGCATAAAGGATTGGTGTTGAGGCATATAGATGAGATGATTATCATTGGGTTTTTTTCTGGCATACCCTCTTTAATAATTCAGAAATAAAAGTTTGAAAATTATCCTGTTTCTGTGTTAACAGTGTTATCCAGCCAGTCAATACTCTGCATTTATTAAATCGCTTCCTACATTGCAGAAGTAACTGCGGCTGCCTTGATTTTGATATGAAGTGTCTGCACCAAAGCCGGATCAGCTATAAACAGCAATAACATGTCTTGTCATTGTGAAGAGAACAGTGGTTTCCTCATAAACTTGGATTTACCCTATAATGACCTGGGAGAAGCCAAGATAATAAACGACAAATGTGGCTTAGTTCAATGGGATTATACACAGAGAGGTGAGCAAAGAAATCTATGGCAATTTGACTGGCACTAGAAATAGGATCTCTTAGTTCCATACTTGCATGTGGATTGACTTTTAGCCATATTCTTTCAGTAGACAAAGGGGAATAAGAACAAATCTGGCTCTACATAGTGCAGATCTTCAACACAAAATAATATACAAAATATCTGAATAATATGAAAATAAAAGCAGGTGTTTCTTGCTCTAGATATTTTTCTTGTCATTCACCAATGTCAGTGAAGAGCAGTCTGGGACCCAGGTAAGTCATGCCCTTGGGTTTTTGTTTATAAGTTTTCCTGGTTTGCATTTAGCTTTCTATTCTCACAAATAAAGGAACAGTAATGTCTGTGGAATGAGACCCTATAGGAACAAAGAACCGGAAATGACCTTATGGGTCATAACTCCAATTTACCTTATTAGCACATCAACTATCATGCAAGAGGTTTGGAAGGGGTCATGGAGTGGCTGGTGTTCTCACCACAGAACAGCTCCAAGCCATTTACTTCTGATCTGTAGAATTAGATAAGAACTGCAACTATAATATGCTACAGGAAGACAGCAAAAGACACTGAGAATTTTGCCAGTGTCTCACATCCCTGCAATAATAGAGGATGTTGATGGATAAAGTTCTCAGGGGCTGAATCCTCACTCATTTTATAATGTGAATAAAACACACCATCCTGGTTTCTATAAATCTAAATAAGGAGAAAATAGTCCCTCTTAAATCAATCACCAGATTTGGCTCAACAATGATCAAGATGTACCAGTAAGCTTCCTAACAGAATTTAGCATCACTAAGAGCACCACTGCAACCTGCTATATCCTGAATCCAACTCTGACCAACATCTAATGCATCAGAAAAAGATGGAGAAACCCCGAAGCTTAATTATGCATTTGCGTAGAACAGTCCCTTCCTGGGTCCAACGCACATTCAGTGGAAGTCCTGAAGCTTGGCATTACTACAACCCAAGTACAGTGAAAGTGAGCCTGTCACCTTTCACCTTTGATAGTCCAAAATATTGGAAAGCCAATGATTCATACCACAAACTTTATTTGCTGTTGTCAAGAATTTGCCTGTATAGCTATATAATTTATTTCATAAACTTTCCAAAATATATCTTAAAACAATTTACATTTCTTGCCTGGGGTATGCTATTTGGAAGACCACTAGAATCTTTTTTTCCCTTCTAATCTAAAGTTATTAATGATAAATGAGTATTCAGTCAGATCTTTGAATCATGCTTTTCAAGCAGAAATTGGTCTTTTTGGAAACACTGAGATAAGACTATAAATTAGACTTGTTAAAGAGAAAATCTACGCTGGAAAGCTATAAGTCTATTGTTAAAAGCAGACAGACAGGTTTTCCAAGTCCACCAAGAGAATTACACAACTGTTTTCTACCAAGAAGCTGTGGGATTTGAGTACTTTTTTTATGCTCTGAAAACTCTGAAAATTTTCTACATCCCTCTAAGGATGTACCTCCTCTTCACCACCCCTCTGAGGAATCTCATATACATAGAGAAGGGGAGAGGTAAGGAAAAATCCACAGAAGTTTCCACAAGGGGAAATGCTTTGGGAAAGCGGTGCAATTACCTGTCACCATCTTCTGGTCCTGTTTTTGAATTCTGAAAGAACTTGCTATACTCTTTACTCTTTCTATGTCATGTAAATAGGTCACGAGCCTCTTGTGCCTGACTTTGGCATAAGCTGCAGAGGGAGGTCAAGTAGTCTGAGCTTTGAGATTTGGCCCTGACTCATTAACTTGAAGGAGGTCATCTGGGTGTCAGTTAGGCTGCCTCTGTGCTTAAAACTGGTCCGGAGTCCAATTCCTAATGGACCAAGATGTCTCATCCTGATGATTCTGGTTGTCTCCAGTTTCTCTTTGGATTAATCTTATATGACCACAAGACCACACACTAACAAAGCTTCTAAGGACATGCCAGAAGCACAGAAGGAGACAGGCATATCTGTAAAAGGTGATTCACATGGAGGTCATGACCACACCGGGGCAATTAGCAGTAGCCACTTACACGATCTCTCACTACAAGCTGGTTTGTGAGCTATTGGTACTATCTCACCTGGTCGTCCTACTGGGAGTTTCCCAGGAGCTGATCTGCAAAATGGGTCTTTCTACAGGGCATTCACCTACACCACACGTTAGCTCAGAGGCTGACCCAGCTGAAAGGACCTTTACTGTGACACAGCCTCAAATGTCCTATGACAATTGCCTTAAAATAAGAAACTGGGTCATTCCTGCAGTCATATTCATATGAGCAATTCTTATGCAGAGATAGTGTCGTTGCAGGAATGGACTATATTCACGAGTAAGTGTTTGAAACTCTCTCCCCAGGAGAGTAGGCGCATCACTTCAGCTTCTCTCTTCTTCTCCCAGGGCCTCTGTTTGGTGTAACACACATATATACTGAACTGTAAAGCCCACCTTTCACGTGGTCTATTCAGTTTTCCAATTGACTTAAAAGAAAGGTCTTATTAAAGACACTGTAAGAGGTTTGAACTCTGTCAGGAATGTCCCCTGTGAGTTCAATTCATATTACTTTGCCCACTAGGCTCATTACAAAAAGTAAGTTGAAACCTACAGCTTTCTGAATTCACCTGAGAAGCTAAGATTGGAGCATAATAAAGAAGGGCAGTGCGGTTCTCTTGATAGGCCCAGGCACAGCTCTGTTAATGTCCTCAGGAGCTATTGTGCCCATAGATAGAAGGAAGAATTTTCAAATGTAGTGCCTAAAATTCAGGTGTCTGTATCTCTGCCAACTTTAAATACTACATTAAACATAGCTTTATGTGTCATGTGTCTAAATTTAGACACCCTAGTTTTAAAGATGAACTTATAAAGAGGACAATACATATCTAAGGGAAGACAAAAATGCTCTCTTAGAGTACTTTTGACTTCTTAAAAATACTTTTTAAAGCATTATGAAAGGCCATGGAAGTATTCTTCCTACCTGCATATGAATAAGAATATGGTAAGAACAGCATAATCAGAATTTAAGGGGGTGATCTTTATTTTCTTCTTAGGCCAATTTATCAAAAGTAGCTTCTTGATTTACATAATATCACAAATAGCACTTCCTGGGCTGTTCTTATTAGAGAACAGGATAACCAGCAAATAGCTCCAATTACTATCCTCACAAAATAAAACAGCATGCAGGGAGTAGTTTAAGATTCACCACAGCTTTGCACGTTATGTGTTCACTCTCACCTGTCCAAAGAAGATGGAAACTGCTACCAAATCAGAACAGTGGTACTTTACACTTTTTTTTATGGCTGAATATGTCTCATAAATACTCAGTTAAATGGTGGATAATTAGGCTCCGTTGTTTTAATTCAGCATAACCAGTGCTGTTATATCACTTCAGCATAACTGGTCAACTGGTTTTGAATCAATGCAGAGTCACTGCTTAAAAAATGCAAATGAGAAAGCAGTCCCATCATGTGGAGCCAATTCACAGTATTTTGATTATTATAAGCAGAGTAGATTAGATAGAAATGTTAAGAAGTGTGAGATTTATCGGGGAACAAAATCAAATCAAACAAATCAAATACAGGTCCATCCCTCCATCTATGGGTGTGTGTCTGGAGAGGAGTGTTGAAAACTCTATTTTTTATATTTCTGTCTCTTAAAAGGAAAGCATGAGACAAATACTGATCTCATCCATATTCTCACATCTTTACTGACTTGATCAAACTCTTCTGCCAAGTTTGCCAATAAAAAGCTGACGTGCAAGACAAAACTTTAAGAAAATCAATGCCAAATAATTGCCCAAGCCACAAGAAAGAATAAACTTGCCCAGTGCATTACATTCCACCAACACTGTGGAGAGTTGTAAACCTAAAAGCCAGGGGAACTAAACAGCTCTTATTGTGCATAATATACGTTATATACCAGCAGGCAGCACAAATCATTTTTTCACTGCAGTTCAATAGCTAGTCATTCCTTCTCTTCTATATTCAATTCTGCACCAGAATCATGACTTAAATGCTATGCTGCTGTCAGTTAGTTGGCTATCCTTCCCTGGACTGCCAAAGGGGATGCTTACAAATGAAGCTATTGTCCCAGTAAGCAAGCATCTCCTGGTGGGACAGTATATGATGATACCTTTTTAAGGACATGGCTGCAGCATAAAATATGCTGTATTTTACATCAGACATTGTCACACATGGATGTGTTTCGTTTTCATCACTTTTAAGATGAAAGTATGGTTGGAGATACAAGGTGTACCTTGCAATGTAACACTGTAGGTTTATGGATAATATCAACCATAAATTGCAAGGGATCCAGATAACCTAATTTCATTAAGGCAAGTCTAAAGGTATCCTGAATATTGATGGAGTTTATTTATTTGAGTGTACTTGCCCTAAAAACCTGGATTTATTTTAATTCTATTTCAGGCAAGCTTTAAAAATTCCTTATCCACAGCTAAAAGTCTTCCAATATTTGAGGACAAGCAAAAAGCTATGGCTTGACACGTGTGCATGGTTTAACTGGTATTTCAGGTACAAGTCTAACACATGTGCCAACTTATTCTCAAAGAAAAATGTTGAACTCTCCACAAAGGATAAAGACTCCCTTGAAAGTCAATATTTCTTTCAAAGAATGTTGATTCCAAACGTGAAAGCAAGGCCCAGGCACCCTGCCCCAATCTTCTTGGGATCGACAGAATCACCAAGAGTGGTCTAGGTTCCACGAATAACAACCTCTCCTCATAGTCTTAAAAGCAATTTTACTGAAAGACACTTTGGTAAAGAATACTCACCAATTAAAAAAACCCTATTGTCCAGGTCTTTTTAAACTGGGAAACAAGGGCTGATCGATCTATTCAAGTAAAACAGATCATTATGTACAAACACAGAAGATAGTCAACGTTGTATATCCAGCCAGTGCTGAAGAAGCATATCATACCACAGATTATGCTGCAAGAGTCCCATGGTATTAGAGACAATTCAGCTCCTGTAAGTCAGCGGATATAGCACTTTTTCCCCCTTTGGGTTAGACATAAGGCAGTCTCTTACACTGATGCTAAATTTCATTTTCTTGTAGAATGTTTTTCTGAACCATGAGGCGCACCTACTGCAACTTTCAAACCATGCCTTTAAGTCCAATGCATTTTCTTCTTAGGCCAGCTATTATTGCAGACATACAGTAGTGATGTTGTGATTCTTGTCTTATTGCCTTATAAAACTAGATTAAAATATCTGTGCTAGTAAAACGCTCTTTTATTCTTCAGAATCTAACCTTGGTTCTTGCAGATAGACTGCTCACTTTAGATAGTCTGATGTTTATTTTCTCATCTAGAAGCACATGACATGTCCAGGTTTCACCCGCTAGAGGTGATGAATAACCATTAGTGGGTTATGTTACGCAGCACATAACACTTACCAGGAAGAGGCTGATGCCTAAAACTAAGTGCTGGTGGACCAAACTGCTGCTGAAAGGCACAGAGGGAAAGGGGAAAACTCTGTTGTGCAGGAAAAGAGTCATCAGTACACAACAGATACCAGGTCAAGCCTCCAGGAAACTTAGTACCAGACTATAGGTGGGGAACAACCTAAAACATACGCACATTCACTTCTTTACGTTCTCCAAGGCATATATTGTAAGCATAGTGTTATATGGAGGAGCAGAAAATTGAGAGCTTGCAATTTGTTACTGGAAACAGAAGCAACATTAGGAACACCACTATGTGCAGTAACCCTAACCATGACAACATCTGGAAACTTCTAGACATACTTCTTCTAGTTCAACTTCTATTCATCTTTCAGGTTGACTTTGTGGCTCAGTCTTTTCTGACTAATGATTTCTTGTGGTCCTCTCTGCCAACTAGGTGGAAAGACTACCTGAGATCTGTTAAGGCACTGATTTCATTCTTGACTATTTTCCTATTGCTTTATGGTGCTGAAAACTATACTGATAATAATCTCTGTCTTTCTCTATTTCCACACTGTCTGCCTGGCAAAAATTTCTTAACGATGTGTTCAGTTAAGATTATGGAAGCAAAGATTTTCTCTGCATCAACAAGTGGAGAAAATATTTTGTGATTATCTGCTACATATTTGCTACCCTTTGGTTAAATCACTAGCTGTATCTCTGAATTCTCATTAAAATATGAAAGAATTTAATAATGCAGCTACATGTGGGTTATAAAAGCCAAAATTTTCTTTCAATAGGTGTTGAAATAAGTTTCATCAGTTCTTCCAGTTACTTTCCAAACTTCCTAGCCATGTTCCCCACAAATAACATTCAGCAAGTATCCACACACCACAAGTTTAGAGAGACCCTGGCTTATTCATGCTAATGGTCCAGGACAATTGTGATAAAGACATACGTCCATTTGGTTAAGCATGAAATAAGACAAGAAAGGCAGAAATTTTTGAATAGACAACCTGTTTTTAATAATGAGTTTTCAGAATCAGATAGCAGCATATGAACACTCTTACTGACATTTTAGTTCAACATCTCAAATACAACAGACCAAGACATAATTTATTAACAGTTGGCAGTCTGGCACTGACTGGGGTCCAACTTTTACTACAGTGTGCTCTGATTTTTTTCTTTATTCTTTCAGCTTATTTTGACTTCTTAGAAGAGCTTCGTCATTTGCTAGCACGCTAGTCCAATTCCAGACTTACTCCTGATTGCATATTAAATAAACTACATACACAATTCAAAAATATTTTTAAAATATTACTGTAACAAGAAAACAGTAGGTAGAAATAAGTAAACTTAGGCAAAACTTAACTCTTGTGCTTTAGCTTCCTTTCTCTTACAAGGATCAGTGTTTTTGTCAGACTTCCCATTGTGTCCAGCTAGATTCAGTTTTGCTCTTGCACTTAAATTATTTGTGAGTAATGTTTCTCCTCACATGTTTCAAGATGTTTCACCTTGATTTTGTGGCAACCTATAGGTCTTTCAAAATAACTGATAGTGGGATGTTACTATTTTTTTTTCCTACTGAAATTAAACTTTAAACATTATCTTAAACAGAATAGTAGGATTATAAAGTTAAACGAGAATAGAGATGACAATCCTGAATTAGATAAGAATTGAGACCACTTATTAACTCACTCTCCTAGGCAAGCAGAAAAGATCAGGCAAACAATCTCTCATGGGGGTTCAGAGCCAGGCCAGGCTTCACCATGATACCTCAATATCTAACCATAGGTGTGGAAGACCTAAAGGACTTCAGAGTTTCTAAAGATTCTCCTTCAGACTGAAAAAACCCCACTTTTTCTCCATTTTCATCAGGAATCAAAGGAGAAGGATTAAAAAGATACAGCTCAAAACTAAGCAGCAAAGAGAAATACTGGACACAAAAAGGGTAACATTTCTTTCCTTCAGAAGCCACATTTTTTGAACATCAGAGGGTGTTGGAAGTTAGGTTCCTAAGTCCCCAGTTTGCCTTGTTACAAATTTACTGGCCAAGCAGTTCTCAGAGATCCTAGCAGTGTCATGGGTTCTTATACATAAGCAGCAAAGAATAATAAAGCCAAGTGCAGATGAGATAAACATGAGTCATAAATTCTGGATTTGCCACTGTGGTGGCATATTGCTTTTATGACTGAGATCCAGGTTACTTTAAGCCAGGTCACTTCAATTTAGTTTGCAGAAGAAAGACAGTGAAACAGATTCTTAACCTATTTTTCTATACTGATAGATGAAATGGCTTTGAATCAACAAGTTTAGGATACTTTGATTTTATTTATTTTCATTTTACAGGGAGGGAGTAAAGAACATCACCACTGATACAGAGTGAGGTGGATCAATACAAAAGAGTAGGCCAGGTCCATTAAATGCTTCAGGTTCGAATATCTATGCTTGAAATATCAAGGAGCACCACAAGAGTGAATGATACAATGAACGTATCAATTAAAATGCTTTGGTTTTATCAAGTACTGGCAAGACATTAGTACTCTTTTCATTCTTTCACTATGCATGCTTGATTTGTGTTATCTTTTTTACTGGGTGTAGCTTGTATTTGTTTTTTAATGAGAGATCTTAAGAAATACTCATGAAAACCAAGTAGCATGAAAGCATCTCTCCGTACTCCAGAGAACGCAGGCTCAGTATGCTATGAAGGCCCCCTCACAAGGCTGTTAACTAAGAAAATTTTTTGGCTGGAGGGAGTAAAATGCTTGAGTAAAACTACCCCAAATTTTTGTATAATGGCCCAACCTGTGCACACTAAAACTATGTTATCTACTGACGTACAGAGAAACTAGGGGACACCTGGACTAGTTGGTCTTGCTAAAGCCCATTGGTCTTGGTCATTAACCCTTTCTTTCAATGAAAAGCTCCAGGTCATCAAAAATCCTCCTTAGTGACCTACTGCATAGTGTAGTGTACTGTTGCCTCTGAGGTAACTATTGCTCTCTTTCTGCAGTTCTTTTCCCAACTTGGGAAGCTTCAACAGTTATCCGCTTTAGTGCGACATATTTTCCCCATCCTCCATCAAAAATATGATGTTCACAAATATGCTTGGATAGCAATTCATTGAATGTTACATCACTATGAATATATCAGATTTAGAAAGTCATTGTAGAGGGAGTTCCCAGTGTGGTGATACAGTACATTGTGAGTGATACAAGTAAAAAAGTTTCTATCTTAGTACTCAATAAAAATCAGACATCAGCTCAATGAAGTCACACTCTGCCTAACTCAGGCAATACCAAGGATATGTGTATGTCCAAGTCTCCGTGCTCAGCTGTCCATTCATTTTTTTGTATGTACACAGTGCATTTAAGTCAATGGTGGTTGTACATCCTCAGGAAGTAAGTAAGTCCTCCTAAAGTTTGAACAAATCACAAGACTGCAGTCAAAATTCCTGTCTATGAGCTAAAAAGCAGATCTCTGTTGCTAGTGGAACAAGCACAGGCTATGCATTAGGAATCTGCACTGCAGATAAAGGATCTGCAGTATAGATGGAAGAGGAAATGGTGTCCTCATTAGTTCTATATATCATTTATTTAAAAACGTAAACACACTACATACTTTCACCTGATAGAGTCTTTGGAACTGAGATTTCAGTCTGATGAGTACACAGCTGTAAAGATACGTCCTAGTAAATATGCTTTTCAGGTAAGATTTTTATCATCATTGCCTTTTAATGGCACATCACATAAAAAGAATATTGGATTTTAGATTTATCTCAAATTTCACATCAATATTGCAAATGAAGTCTGGTTTGAATACACTGGAAACATTTACTTCTAACAGAACAGAGGGATTCAATGATACACATATGTATGTATATAGAGAGAAATACATGCATATGTGTGTAAACACATACACAAACATTTTGGAAATTCCACTTATATGGAAAGATTTTGAAAGTGTTTCTCTCTGATACACTGTCGTTTGACAAGCCAGTGTGTACTTCCGTATTTTCACAGGACAAATGCACTGCCATAAAGTATAGAGATTGTACACCTATCAGAGATATTAAGAGGTGGAAACAATCTCAGCCATCCAGTCCATCTGCCAGATGATACAAGATTATTGCCTGTATCACATTTTCTCTTGTTTCTCTAAGTCTAGCTAAATATCCTTCCACCACATGCTACAGGTTATTACACTCCCTAATGTGCGTCACTCATTTTTCCATTACAGCCAGAAGTTTCCCTTTTTTTAAGTCATCTTCATCTCCCACTTTATTCCTTTGTGCTACCAGGTCTCCTCCTGTCTTTACTGACAGAGTGGCTGTGTCCTTTTTTTCTTTCCTTTTTTTCCCTCCTCATCCCTGCACCAGCTACCCTTTCTCTATGGCATCATTCATGACTTTCTTGGATTCACTTTAGAGTCTTTTATAGCCTGTGCCCTGGCCACCCTGTCCTTTCTCATTCAATAAAAATGGATACACTGCTTCTTCCAATCAACATATGGTGATGGTCTTCAGCACCAAATTACTACATTTTTCAAGGCGTTTTGTGCTTTCTGTCTTCCCTGATTCTCCCTCTTTTTAACTCACTTGGAATGTGCTTCCCACAAATAGCAGAAAATTATCATAATTTCCCTCCTTTAAGCACTCTTTTACTACCACACTGAAAAAAAAGGAGCTGGGAGATGGGCTGTGGGTGACTGATATCATTGCCTAGTGTGCCATTACTGTCTTTATTATCCTCTGTCCTCATGTCCCTCTCCCTCCCACCCCTTTTTGGCAACCTATGGCCCCTGTTAACTGTTAGCCATTAAGCATTTTGGGGCAAGGTCAAACTTGTTGTTGTTTCCCTCATTGGTTTCCTGGTCTGCAACCAAGACTCCTAGGCACTATGACAGTACAAAATAGAAACACTAATTATTAATATTTATTGCCCTTATATATTTGGACACTTATTCATGAGTTCAAGTCACGCTTACCATGGATTGTATACAAGACAACATGTCTCATCCCATTGATATCACTAGCATAATTCTACTTGTCCTAAAATATAACTTTCATACCTAATCTAATGAGGTAAAACCTCTTCAGTTAGCTTCTTTTACTTTTGTTGCCCTTCTATCCATTCCTCTAGACCCTTTGAGGCAATTTGCCAATTCCTTGTGGTTCCATATTAACATACGGCCAGTCTTCTAACCTGAGCATCCCTTTGCTTAGCTAGAGAAAACCAAGGAGATAAAATATTATAAAGAAATTATCAGCAGTTTGTTGCAACAGGAAACCTTCTCTCCTCCCAGCCTGAAAGGAAATCTCATGAGAGGCATTAATAGCAGCACCGCTGCTTCCCTCAGAGAAGCTGGAAGTGACCAGTGTAGTGACAGATGTAAGAGGACATTTTTTATTAGGGCAGGGGAAATTTCATGATAGAAACTCTGGCTGGATTAGCAGTGTAGGTGCCACTTGGACTTCCCACAAATACGCAGTTTAAGTCCCATCACTTCAGTTTACACCATTCAGCTTCGAAGCTGATGGATCAAATAACCATCTTTCATTCAGGTTAAATATAATTAAACTTATTCCATGAACTAAGATATCTGAACTTCCCAAGCTCATTACTCATGCAAGGAATTGCATTAGAGGAGTGCGGAGTGACATGGGAGTCAGATTTGAGGAAGGTTATATGGGTATGTGAAATAGAGGGAAAGTTGGAGAGATGGACAACCATTAAGAAAGTTTGTGTAAAATCAGCAAGGGATGTTACCCATAGCATGGCCTTGATTGGAAAGACTTGAAAAAAGCCTTGGGAGAGAGTGCTTTTGGGCAGAGTGCTGGGAAGAGAAAGTCTTGAATCACAGGGAAATTTTCGCCAATTGTTATTTCTCCCATGTTCAGAAAACCAAAGCTTCATACACGGTACCATGTGGCATAGAGATAACATAAATAGAATAACTGAGTTGGCATGAAGCTCTATCTGGGCAATATAACTTCCCTGAGACTAACAGGATCACATTAAAACAGAACTAACTTCTTCTTTTTTTTTTTTTTTTCTTTTAATGAAAGACACAGTGCACGTCACACGCAGCATTGGCCATCCCCTGAGGATGTTGTGAGTGACAATACTATGTCATATTACATGCTTTTACAGTGCCTAGCACAACGTGCCTCTCATCCCTGAAGGAGGCTTCTACATACTACCTAAGGACAAATAAATTATAATAAATACATGTAAATAAAAAGTCATTTAACAGTAGTCAAGACACATTGTTATGCTTTCTCCATCTTAAAAACGCTTACTAAAAAGTACTTCGAACCATTTTCAGGTTTTTATTTCTTCCTTTCCTTATAAACAATATCAAAGGGACATGACAGGAGATGCTGCTTAGGTTATCACGTCATATTTCCTATGACGGCACGGGAATGTCTTCTTTTCCTGCCCTTCCGCAGCCTGTGGCAGGGTGGTTTGTAGCGCTCAGCAGGAAGGGCAAAAAGCTCTGTGGATATTACTTTCCTTTTTTTTTAATTTTACAGTGCATATTGCCTCATGCTCACTTCTCTAAGGATGCAATATGCAGAGCCACTATATCATAGTTTCAATATGACACGTTGCGAACCTTCTGGCTTCTAGTCCAGGAGCCAAATGGCATTGTGTATTCCCTCCTTTTGGCCTCATTTTCATGTTCCCCCTTTGCACTTGGGCTGACAAGAGGAGCATATGAAGCTTTTTCTCGCTGCTGCATCTTGACCTTGACCTTACAGCTTTAGAAAAGGCTACTTGCATGCGCAGGGCAGCTATTGTCCGCAGCCAAGTCCCGCTTTCTTTTGACATTAAGAGAGTAAAAGGCCACGTGATACAGTTCCTTCTCAGCCCCAACGTTTCTGGTCTGCTTTCTCCTTTGCAAATATTTTTGTACTGACTTTTTTTCCTCAGGTCAGGCTTACAGCATCTTTCTTTTTTTTTCTTTCTGTTGTTCCTATCGCCCTCTCCTTTCCCTACACACACGCACGCGCGCGCGCACACGCAGACACACGTGCACACACACACACACACACAGAGGAAAATCTATATGTGTCAGACATTCAGCAAGGGAAAGACAAAGGCACTGAGTTAATTACCCATCATTTACTGCTGCTGAGAAGAACAGATGGTAGCAGGCGATATGTAAATGGCAAGGGGCAGTGAATTATTCGATTTTTTTAGATTAATCGTCGATGACAAAGGAAGTGATTACAAGCTGTGACATTTATACAAATGTATAAAGTACATAATGCTAGAAAAAAAGAGCTTAATATTATTATGAGGATGTCAGGCATGTGAACACCATTGTCATAATACAAAGCAACACATTTCGTGAGATCCAAGGATCTGCTTTTCTTTCATTTCCAAACTTTAGTAAGTCCTAGCCTCTGGAAATACATATTTCCCAAAATGAATCCATGCCTGACAATCATGAAAAAAAAAAGGTTTGGGTGTCTTTGCATATTTCCCACAATGCAGAACATTGCCTAGTCGGAACAGTAGAGCTTTCGAGGGATGAAGCTTATGTCGAATCAGTGTGTAGGACTGTAAAATAGAAAAAGGTGCTAATAAAATACATAGACAGGAAATGGAAAATAAAAGGAAAGGTGATGTTTAAGCTGACAGGCCCTCTGTGAGGACAGGAGGGCAAAAGGTGAGGTGGAAGTGAAGACAGAAGAGAATACTGTTTGTTTACTGCTTGGCTGAAAAATAATTGTTTTAGAGACTTTGAAGGTCAGAATGACATAATTTCCAGGCCCGGCCTTGCTGTTGTTACACAAACACCCAACCTGCTCATCCTCAAGGTAGTCTACTGTATTTTCTGCTGCATAAATAATTAATTGGTACATGAGGAAAACAGATGCTTTCTTTTGCAGATCATAGAAACCGCTCCATCATCAAAATGTCTTCAATCACCTAATTATTAAATCTATACAGTGCTAATAATACAGATGGGAGAAGAAGCCAGTGAGCCGCAAATTTTGTTCCCTGTGAAGCATCCCAATCTACTGTATTTCTTGTTTCACATCTTGCAGTGAACTACTCTCTGCAACATCAGCAAGGGAAATAGAGGGGAGAGTTTGGGGGCGAGCTTATTTATCCTCCTCAGAAATACTTTCCAATCAAGCAAGGCAAAACATCACCAAAATTACTGTGAAACACTCCACTGTTATGCATGCTTTGTTGATTACAGAGGGGTGAGGGAGGGACAGAATAACATTATATTAGTCAGCAGCACTGGGTAGTATGTTTAAACCTAGCAATCCATTTTGTATGAATATTGTTTCAGGAATAAAGTGCTGGCTGAACCAATCTGCCCTGAAGAAAGAGAAGGATAAAATGCTGTAGCACACCAGTACTTCCAGTGTGGTATTATCAGAAGCCAGACACTCAAGATAAGCACCATCAGCTAAGCTATTGGTTTCTAAGGTTTTTTTCTTTTTTTTCCTTCTAGATAATGTTACCTTCATGAGATGCAATTAATGCAATAATATAGTTTCCACTCTCTTCAGACGTGCACATTCAAGGTTGCTTAGTATATTTGTCTTTCTCTAGACAAACATAGCATGGATCCCAGAATAAAAACGCATGTGCAGTTATTGAAAGAATCGAGCTGCATCCGTTTCTCCTGACGGCGGAGACTAAACTGAAAGTCTCCCAAATCAGTTCACATTGTACATAACATCATGCTATCTACTTATTTCCTTGGGAGAGGGGGACTATGAGTTAAAGTTGTAACCTGGGAATGGGGAAAGGCACTCATTTCTCTCTTACAAGGCTAGAAGGCAGAACAAGATTCTCCCTTCCTGAAAATTAAAGAGAAGGAAAACATCCTTCCTATAGAGGAATAATGAATGGGACATGACTTTGTAAAAATATCTAGGTAAGTGTCAATGGCTGTATTTCTTAGCCCTCCCTAGACAAGATGAAAAGGTTCTAGTGAGAAAACCCTCACTCCCTCCTCCCCCACCTTTTTTTTTTTGTTTGTTTAAACAAAGGATGGATGATTTACGACATGGGCATAAGCATATACAGCTTTCTTGTACCTATAGATTCATATTTATGAGATTTTTTTTAAAACGTCATAGATAGACCATACATTACTGCAGTCTGTCCATTATTAACGTGTTAATGCATTCCAAAGGACAAAAAGCAACATCAACAGGGAAACATATGTTTTTATTTTGGAGAAAATGGCTGAATCTGAATCCACGCCATATCTAGCCATCTATTTATACACATTCCTGCAACACAACAAATTCATGAGGGAAGAGAAAATAAAATATCCATACATTTCTACAGCTTTCCACTACTTTGGACATATTTATTTATGAAAACCACAGGTAGTCATTATTTATAGTCCTGATCTTTTTGGTCTTTTATTTTTTTAGTAAAACAAAGATGAAATTGGAATTGATTTTTGGAGGGACATTTGTACTGAAAGCAGGATCATTTTATATGTTCCCAAGTTGAAGTCTGTATTCATTACCAGGAAAAAATGTAAAAACAGCAAGCTAAAGTATTTTCATTTGTGGCCCATATTTATTTTATAGGAAGCCTGTCACTGCACCGTTGCATAAAAATGGAATTTGAACTATGTTTGCACAATAAAATGAACTTCAATGCACTCTATTCATACACATTGAAATTATACGCTGGATATATATTTTTCTTATGTATGTATGTGTGTATGTAAACACATATTTATGTAGAGAGGGTTTTTTGCTTGGTTAGCTATATAGTTTGTATCTTAAGAAGTCAAGCACACCTGAAAATCACAGTCTTCCATTAAGATGATATGCATATAAAATTTCTATGCAAATATGTATGTTAGCCATCATGCACGTATAAGCATGTTTGTTAGTACTGTTTTCACTTTCTTCAGTTCTGTGCTGTCCACATTAAAATAACTGTGAATTTCATTTGCTGTGCATTATAGAACATATACACTGTAGTGTAGCTAACCTGTGAAAACATGAATATGCTATGAGACTAGCATCTTTCCAGTCATTGAGAAATGGATAACAAAAATTATAAAGTAGAATAGGAAGGCCTATTGTGGCAGCAAAGAGGTGAGTCAGGGCATCAAGACATTGTTTAGTGAGAGAGGTCAGGCACTGGGTAGCAGTCAAACCCCCCCAAAAGCCTTTAGGTTATTTTTCAGTTTACTGTATGGCCTCCTACAGCTGAACCAATAATATGTTCCGTCTTAAGTGGGATATAATAAAAACCCTAGCTAGCTAGGAAAGCAAATATTTTCCTTTAAGTCACTTTCATGTTTATTAACATGAATTTTCATTTTTTCATTAACATGCACATCTATCTTTGTGTGTTATGCTTAAAAACATACATCATAAGAGCAAACATGACTAAAACAATATTTGGTGAAGCATATATAGATATAAAATTTTCTTTTTTGGTAGGTTATAAACATTGCAGGTCATTTAAAATCATCACACTGCTAATATGTTCCTATTCCTAAAATACCTTACAGCATTCTGGACCGTGCCTCTCTGAAAGCAGATAAGCAAGTCAGCCAGCATCAGTATTCCAAAATACCAAAACAAAGCAACAACAAAACAGATAGCGTAACACTTAAACGATGTCCCTTTAAGCATTTATTTCAACTCACTTCGGCTGACTCCACTTTTATATAGGTTATAGGATTTACTATAGAAACCTACCCCCCCCCCCCCCCCCCCCCCGCCGCGAAGTCTAGTTCCCCTTTCTTTGTGACTTAAATCAAACCAATAGAGCCCTCTATTGGTAAAACTTCAGATAGCTACAGATGTTTCTTTGGAATAAGGAGGCAATACTTGTCATAGCTTATGCCATCGTGCTCCAGCTGAAGTCAATGGCAGATGTTTTTGGACTTAGGCAGCATTAGCAAAGGGCCCTGAGATAAATGGTCTGTCTTATTCCCCAGCTATGAAATTTCATTTTTTTCTTAATGCAACAGCCCTACACAAGTGGTTATTGTGAAACTTGAGCACAACATCACCACATAAACCCGTAACATGTCTAATAGCACTTTGTTCCCTTCAAAAACATTTTGATTTCTGGAAAGGAGGCATAAATATTACACCTAGCCCTGATTCAATACTTCTGCTTTGATACGTACAGGATTTCAACTCGACTCTCAGGAGGTACTTGGGACATCATCCCCTGTTCAGTCCTACAAATTAATTAAGGCCTTGGGTACATTATAATTAAGGGGCCTAAGGCCAAGTCACCTCAGCAACCTAAGAGTGCATAACTTTATTCATTAATATAGGAGAGAGTATCTCAGGGGTGGAAGTTGTTTCTTTAAAGAAATGTAAGGATCTAAAACCAGAAAGTCTTTACAGAGGGAGGACTCTTAAGGACTTCAGAGAGATTTTTCTCAGTTCAGACAGCCAAAGCTAAAAACAAACGTTGCTTAGTCCTTATGATTTGGCCCAGAATTTACACCTCACAGCCCAGTTCCTGACAAAACAGCTGCTTGCAGCCACACGGATCCAGGTACCCAAGGCACTAGTGACTTCATGGAGCCCTTCGTGGGGCAGGCAGGAGGCAGGAAGAGACTTTGCAGGAAGACAGACTGTAATAAATGTTTGCGCTTTTGAATGAGGTAACTGTCCGCATTTTGGCTTCAACATAGCGGGACTTCATGACCCCCTTAGCTATTTACGTACTTACATGCATTCATTAAGATTAGCACTTTGTGATTATTAAGTGGATGTATTTATTGTTTTATTATTAAGGAAAGGCACTGACCTATCTAAGGTAGAAACTTATCATTTCTATTTTGCATATGGAGAATCAAAGTGAAAAAGCAGATTTAGGCTGCCACCAAAGTGATCTGTGAGTCCACAGCATGGCAAGACCTGTCCCCCAGTCATTGCAAATGGGAGCTGGTAGGAGGACATGTTTTTCCCCAGAGCACAGAGTGGAAGGAGGTTGGTGCACACCAGGGACTAACCCAGATATGGAGGTGGGGCATGACCAGATCTAGCACGCAAGCTGAAAAGCTCAGAGCCCTCCTGGGTCTCACAGCTGAGATGTAGCCTAAGGTCAAGGTCACAAGGGAAGTCTGTAGCTGATGCAGCTCCTGAAAACAGATAACAAAGTCTGGTGCTTCCAACTGTTTGGCTGCTGACATGGCCTCTGGCTCCTTCTGCCAGTCCCGCATGCTCTAGTCTTGTTCTCACTGACTCCAGGACCCTTCTGAAAGTCAACATCAGTTTTTCCAGTTATCTGCAAAGTTGATCTGATTCATGGAGGTAGGTCCTGGGCCTGAGCTGGGGCTGCACAGGAAATATTAAACCAGCAGCACACTCATCCATCTTCACGTCTGTGTGGGTCGTTCCTTCCTCTTTTCATGTCACTAATGCATCTGTGAGGACATTTTCTCTGCCTTCAAGGCCAAACCATGGTCTCTCACCTGTTTTCTCCATGTCTGCTGCTTTTACTCTGCTTTCTGTGGGCAAGAAGGGAAAAACCTAAAAATATTGTATGCTTCTAAATGTACAAATTATGTCCAACTATTTCATTGTTCAAAAGATGCAGAAGCTTCTTTTATTTTTTTTTAATTTATGAATTCTATTGAACTGCAAGAATTAAAATAAGCTGTGGGTGTTCAATATACTAAAATGTGCACAAAGAATGCCTCCTTTCAAGTTAAATTAGGGTTGTTGCATTTCCAATGACTTCCAATCACCTTTTTGTGTGACACAAAGATAAACTAGTTCTGGAAGGTGCGTGGGAGCCCCTGGGGTCTACCAGAAAAGGTGACACTGTCAAAGCACAAGAAGTCCTTCACTGGAGATTTTCTGCCCTCGTTCCCTAACAATTTATGAACATCCTGGTATGTTCTGCATACCAGGCATCTCTCTAAAACCGTGTGTCTCAGTGGGAATTATTTAAGTCCTATTGCAGAAAGACAAGACCCTGGCATACTTCTGTCTGAGTACTTGGATCTCTCTGTAGGCATTACATGAGAAAGTGCTGAGGGGAAAGGTAGAAAAGGAAAAGGTCCTTGTGAACTGTAAGTGAACCTGCTATAACAAATCGGTCTACTAATTTGCTTATCAGGTCTTGCAAGCACTGTTTCAGTCTAAGCAGGTTTCTCTGCATTTCCTTGGGCATGGGTTCTCCATACTCTGCTTGGCAGCACAATGGATGGGACGAAAAAGGGAAAGAGAACAGGAGCCTGACTGATGTGTCTCATTGCATTTTTCCTCTTTCCTTCACATGTTGTTTATTGATTTTCCTTTCTACATTTGCCAGACAACATAATGGCCTTTAAACCATCTAAGGTCTTGGAAAAGTGTTTTTTTTTATTATTTCACAAACACCTCTTATTTAACTAAGTAAAGAAGCATAATTTTTTACCTCTCTTGAGTAGAAGTAATGACTTTCTAAAAATGATGTTACTCCACAATTAAACAGAAGAAAATGCCACTGTGTTAAAAACTGTTTGCATCTCACCCTGAAGCTCTTGATGCTATAAATAGCGGAGGCTGGCAGCCTACCGCTCGCCATCTTCCACTGCACTGACGTGCTGTAGTGCTAGCAAGGGATACGATTGCTGCGTTTACCTGAGGAGTAAGTATTCTGGTGTCTCGTCAGTGTCTACTCAGAAAGGGCTTCCAACTGGCTGATTTCTACCCTGTTAGGAAAATTACAGCTGTCCTTGTTAAATCTCTTCCCTTCTTTTTTGCCCAGAGTGGCACAGGTAACAAGTTTGGATGGATACAGTGTGGGTGTGACTGCTAAAGAAATGCAATAACAATGACATTGAAGGGAATACAGCTTCATATCTCCAGTCTTACAGGGAAAAAAAAAAAAACAGGAATAGAAATAAATTAACACAAACACTGCATATAATCTGAGATTTGTCATGCACAAGAAAAATAGGTTTTAAAAATACTTGTGTGACACAAGTAGGAAGAAGAAGATGCTAAAACTATTCTGAAAATGTTACACTGTGCATTTAATTGATAAATTTATTATATCCTGTGGAAAAAGAAGGGAATGCACACATTGCAAGGTTATACTCATCCCAGGATAAAGTGAAAAAAAGATGTTGCCAGGTCCCCCAAAAAAGTGATGTGTAACAAAGAAAGATTAAATCAAGTCACCTGGATGAAATGTGTGCTCAGATCTCACCTCTCTCTGAGTGAAGGAAGGCTCATGCGCTTCAGCAGCCGTGACCCTTTCACTCAGACATTATCAGTAGGGTGCCAAGAACTGGGACAAGGAGAGGGACTGGCTGGGAAGATGCATCACTAAACCCCACCAGATATGGGCAGAAAGGTCCTCGAAGCAGAGCCTGTCCACACCTCCTTCTAAGGAAGCCCTGACCCCTGCCATCACTCCACTTGTTCTCAAGGGGTTACAGTGCTGCTCTGTTGCTCTCCTCTTCCACGCAGAACCTGGTGGCATGGGCATGCTGATACCTTTTCTTCTCCCAGGCCAGCAGTATTACCAGACTCAGAAGGATTAGTCACATCAGTGTCAACAAAATCCAGCAAGAGTCAAAGCTTCAGTGAAAACAGTTTACTGGAGAGTAAAAGAAAATTCTCTTTACTAAGCGCAGTGACAAAGCACGGGGTAGAGGCAGTGACTGAGCTGCAGATTTCTTATTTGTGACACCACAGCAGCAGCAATTTGGCTCAGCCCCTCTGCACCTCCCTACAGCTTTCCCTGTCAGGGTCATGCTGCAAAATATGGCTGCTTCCAAGAGAGGAGCGGGGCAGGCAGGAAACCACAGCTGAATTCCCCGCAGACCTCGGGCGGTTTATAATTGCCTGTTGGTAGGTAGGTTCTTCAACGGTGTGCATGTTGCTTAAAGGTCAATGCACATTCTCCTTAAAATTTCAAGGCACATTTATGCTCCACTGCATGCTTTTTATTTCCCTCAGAAACTGGCACAGGGGAAGTAGAGCTGATTTTAGGCTCTAGGAGCAATGCCTGCACTAGGAGTGCTTATTTTGTTTTTCTCAGACTGGATAATTTTCATTTCCAGTCTCCCCAAACTTTGGGGAACCTTCCGGTCAGCTAAGGTGAGAAGATACCAAGCTGGCGATTCTTCCCTGCTGCTTTTACTGGTTTAGATTGAAATCAACGTTGTTTTAACATGCTCGTGCAGTTAATATACTGCACTGAGGAGTTGAGGAAGAAAGAGAAGGGCAATGACCAATTCACCTGCCAGCTTAATAGCCTATTTGGATAAGGCTAAAAGCAAACTGTGGTTTTGACTGTAAGCAGTGATGTCCTCAGAGCCAGAGATGTTATTACATACTTGTGATCAATATACGTTACAAAGCAATGTCATTTTTTTTCTGCTTTAACCTCTGGAAGGTGTACATCTCTAAAACACCAAAATAAGTCACAATATTGATAATTACAGGTTCTAAATTCTTTACCTAACATGGCTACAATATGAATGTCACGAAGCCTAAAATTCAAATTATCAACAAGCCAAAATATTCAGAAAAAGGACAAATGAAATACGATCACAAAGGATAGTCCTGAATCAGAGCTTACAGCAGATACAAACTGAAGTTACCTTGAAGCTTGGAAAGTGTAGTAGCCTGTATTCCCTGTTTAAACAAAACTATTGCATATGACTTTATGGCTCACAAAAGATTTTGGACCAATGACTCTGGACTCTCTCACCTTCTAATTGTCCATAGAAACTATTCATATTTAACCATTAACACACCCAGAGCTGAGACTAATTGCATTGATCCTGAGAAAATGGACATTTATAGCAACATTTTTATTTTAAATAATCTTGTGTTCACTGAAGATGAGACAAAGACAACCTAGCAGAGACACCAATGGTTTCTTTGTATTATCTTTTATGATCTCATTCTAAACCACCTCTTTCTTTCCTTTATTTCCCTAAACCTGTCCTTTTTTCCTGCTTCCAGCTCTCCCTCAGAAAACACCACATATTCCAGCATTCTGCAGTTTTCCTACTTCTTCATGAGGAGCACAAACCATTTATCCCCATTAGTTGTTTGTGCAGTTCCCATCAGCAAGGTTCAGACAGACTGAAAGGCTCCAAATTCCATTACCAATTCCCTAAATTGTCCAGTGCCAACTTCTCTCTGTCTCTAACTTTGCTTCTCTGTTTGGTACTAGTCGGTCATTTTATGGCCACATGCAGGGCCAGATCTGGAAGAAGTAAGAAACAGCGAAAAAGTAGATCCACAGAATATAAAGACTATTTATAAAGGTATGATGTGTCAAACTGCTTAGACTAGTTTCTGGGAAATAAATTGTGTTCTTTTTCTTAAGACAGTGTTGTGATAAATTAAAGCTATTAATATGTGACTACTTATATCACAATCCTATAAAATTCAATTGTCACTTGCAAAGTGATATTTATCCTTTTTTATTTTATGCTGTCAAGGAGACTTAAGTAAAGGCTGCAGTGCTTTAAATTCCAGCTTTTACTTTGGGAAAATACCAGCAAAAAGACAAATAGAGTTCAGTAAGACTGCAGATATAAGTGTCTCGCGCGCCCAGGTGAGCTGTGCCGCTCCATCTGCACTCTGCTCTCCGTGCCAGGCTGCTTGGCAGGGGAAAGGAACGGACAGGACCCTGCTGTCCAAGCGTTGCAGAAGACATGAATCTTGTCAATTTTGGATTGGATTCCCTGCCAGTTTTCAAGCAAGCAGCCAGCAAACTGCAGCACGCCACACAGCAATGTGCACACCAGCGTTTCTGTGCCCCACTGCCCTCCCCTGGATGGCACTTGTTAAGGCATTTCTGTGGGCTCCCTGTCTCTAGGTGCTACAGAGACCACCACCAATTAACGAGATTGACTGTACTTACACCAGCTGAAACACAAGCCTATGTTTGCATCCAGCATAGCTTAAAGCAGCTTTAATGTGTGACTCAAAATGAAATCTCTCTTTCTCTGGACAAGCTTGTAGGAACTATCATCTGGTTCCACAAGAGTTCACATTCTTTGTATTTCTGTTACTTTAAGGTACCAAAATCTAGCATTGTCAATTCTGTTCTCAAGGGTTTTAATCACTTTCAAGAGATTTTATCACTGTATACTTCACATTAGCCAGGACTGCAGTCATATTCAAAGCATACTCTGGTGCTCAATGGCAAAAAACCTTAAAATAAAGATCTCTCTGTTACTGACTCATGGAAAACAATAATTTTTTTGCTGGATTAAATTCAGATTTTGCAGCTAGTGAAGACATGTTATTTGCTTTTCTCTTAAAATTCTTCCTTTTAGCATCCTGATTCCCTAAGGCATCTCCCTCTTCTTTTCTCCTCTGATTTTCTTATATTCCTTCTTCAGTTTTGTCCTATTCTTCATCCTATCCACAGCAATTTCTTCCAGTCAAGATATGAATCAATAACTAGAGGCTTTCAAAATGATAGAGAAATGTATTTAAAGGGGGACAAAAAAGATAAAATATCTTACAGATGTCATTTACAGATTATATTCAGCCAGTTTCATCAACTTGCAATCAATGATCCACAAGCATGAGACTTTACACATAAGTTTATTGTAATGTGGAGAAAACCAGAGACCTGAACTGTAACACTTTTACAACCTTTACAGAAGCCTGATTAGAGCAGCCACAAACAAGTATGGATTCTTTGGGGGTCTCCATATGGGGCCATGAAAGCTTAGATTTGCTCATGGAGCTGACCAGGCAGTTGCACCCCTCCTCTCAGATTAATTTAGCCAGGTCCTGGTGATCTCCAGAGCTGCTATCAAAATTGTCAGGGACTAGGTAATTCAGGCCTTAGTAACCCTACAGCCGGCTCAGAAAGCTGCCCCCTGGAAGCTCAGCAGCAGCGACTGCTGACAGCGCTTCACCCTTGTGCCTTCTCCTTATCCCTGGCTCCAAATAGGATGCTGTGCCTGCTCCATACAAGAAGCAGCGTCTTCAAGGTTATTTATGAGAGTGACCTAGGGTTCCTGAAGACTCTGATGCATGACCATGTTAGAGGAGTTTACCAGACTATTGTTTGTTGGCTGAGGTGCCATAATCACTGGTAGACGACTGTGGGCATACTGTTAGCCCATCCCAGGTGTAAAGTGAAGTGATGCGACTTAATTGAAGCTTTTCGATTTAAAGTTAATTGAAAGAGGTTAATGCTGAACCATATTATCTCGCAACTGGAAGAGGCCAAGAATGGAAAATTACTATAGCTCGGCAGATGGGCAACAACTGAGTAAACCCTGGTAATTTCATTTTGTTCTCAACTCTACCTGGCCCAATGAATATCATGACTTCACATAGCAGCTCCCTTCCACTAGTTCAAGGAAACCTCTGCAATGGAAAAAAATGTAATGAGAATAGCTGGACCACTAATGGTTTACACACCTGCAGCTTGCTCCTACAGGACTCCAGAATATCACAACCTTACAAAAAAAAGGTACAATTCCAGTGTCTGAAACCAAAGCCTTTCCATATATCTCAATGCAGACATTTAAAACTGTGCCAGAGACGGTTGAGAAAAGCAGAGCCCAGATAGCACTCCCAGTCCTGTAAAAAAAAATCTAGTTTGAGGCTTTGAGCACTTTTACTTTCTTTATAGTAGTGAACTCATGACATGACTCAACGTAGAAGCATGAACATTTCTGGGATAGACTCATTTGCTACCTTTTGATTGGAGCCTAAGGCTGTATTATTATGATGCTGCAATGTGAGCAATCATTTAATTCCTGGGCTTTTGTCCTGTATTCACATGGAACATCAAAGCAAGCTTAATGTCATTTTAAAGATCATAATCTAAACTAGAAGATTTAAAATGATGCCCAAGTCGACCTCATATGCCAAGAAGATAGGGAGAAAGTGTGATTTAATCAGCTGGCAGATTTTTAAAATATTTGTTCAGCGCTTTTCTTTTCTCCTAATCAAATTTACCAGTAGCAGGGGAATTAAAGTAAAAACTGTCTGTACAGATATATATCTTGCTTATCCATATTTTCATGAAAAAGACTTCAGATTTTGTGAACACTCAAAAGAGTATTAAAGACATCAAAATAAAAAAGACCCTACTATCATTACCCTGGTACCCAGGTACCAAAATCACTGCGTGAGCCAAATGGGTTTCTTGGCATGTAGCCATGTCAGAGCTCCTCCCAGAGGAGAGGGCATCCTGACTCAGAAGGCAGTTCAGGGGAAGTCAGGCTTGTTTATGTGTCTCCTGCCTTCCTCTGAGACAAACTGTGGTGCACCATTAAGACCGTCAGCAGGGGATGGGCTGCATGCTTTCTTCATACCAACAGTAGACAGATACGGCTCTTTTGTTCAGTCACTTTCCTCAGGCTGTCATTTTTCCTGGGGACTGTGACCATTTGCAGTAGCCTGACGTGAAGGTCACACAAGAAAATAGAACCGTGCATTTGAATTTTGTGTTTAATTGGGTCTCATTAGGAACTGCAGAGGTTTTTTTGCCTTTTAAGTTCCGGCCAGTTAAATCATCCCAATTGAAGTTATATACACAAAACTTGGGTCTGATGCTCAAGAACAGGCACTGGGGAAGCCTTCAGCTCTACTGTGCTGTTAGAAAAGTCATGTGCGAGCTGGGGAACACTACTGCTTCTCAACTCCTGCCCTTTCAGTCCTGGGATAAACACGGGAGGGAAGAAACAGAATCACAGAATCACAGAATCTTATAGGTTGGAAAAGACCTTTAAGATCATCGAGTCCAACCATAAACCTAACACTACCAAGACCACCACTACACCATGTCCCTAAGCACCTCATCCAAACGTCTTTTAAATACCTCCAGGGATGGCGACTCAACCAATTCCCTGGGCAGCCTGTTCCCATGCTTGATAACCCTTTCAGTGAATTAAAATTTCCTAATATCCACTCTAAACCTCCCCTGGCTCAACTTGAGGCCATTTCCTCTCGTCCTATCACTTGTTACCTGGGAGAAGAGACCGACCCCCACCTCTCTACAACCTCCTTTCAGGTAGTTGTAGAGAGTGATAAGGTCTCCCCTCAGCCTCCTTTTCTCCGGGCTAACACATAGACTTCTCACTGCATCCTTAAAATCCATACACTCGCTGTATGATAATGCAGTGAGGGGGCAAGATTGACAAGCATGTTTTTATAGCAAGCAAATACAGGCTTCAAAGAGCCTACAATATTTTTTAATTAATAAGGGATCAGTAGGAGCCAATTAAATCATGGCCATTCCAAATAGAGAAGACTGCTTTGCTCTTTTTCCTATGCTGCTGCACAGTAGAGTCTTAAATTTGCCAGTTCCTCCAAAAAAAAAGTGTTCTGTGTCTTTTCGAATTACTTTGCTTTTCACAGTCATAATTAAGTGACATTTAAGAAGCAAAGAAAACTTTTCATTTTTTAAAGTTTAAGCTTTAGTTATCCAGGAAAAAGTTTTCATCAGTGGTTTTAAAAAAACAGAGGACCATATCAAAATAACTAGGAACAGATAGAGCTGTCCTGGCTGTCCATACAAAACCAAGGTACATTTATCTTTGCTTTAGAGAGCAGTTAAATATGTTCAGATCCAGTTCTTTGTGTTATTCAGTGTTTTCACATGGAGGCAAGTCATTAGGAGATAAAACTTCAAACTTTGTAACTTTGTGGGAGATAAAAATCTTCAGTTAAGAAAACCAAATCTGTGGCTCGTGGCTGCTCAATGAGTGGAAGAAGCTGACATTTAATGCAATCGCCCATCTACTGTACTGAATCGAAAACACTTACAGCAAATATAAGTTGGTTTGAGTCTATGACACTCAAATGAAAACACTAGCCAAAAGGAACAAAGCAATAAGAAATTTTCTATAAATGAATATTTCTTTGTGAAAATTTATACTCATTACTATAATATTCCCCAAGGCGGCTTGCACCTAAAGCATGGCCCTATCGGGGACCATTTACAGATCAATGTCCAAGATAAACTTGCTTGCCTGTGATGACATCTAAATTCACCTATTCAGACCGCCCAATATCCAGAGCTACTAAACCGTCTCCATATGCTGCGAATGCAGAGAGAAAGTTGTTACACCTTATTTAAATATATACAGTAAGGGTCATAACTATCTCTCTCCTTGACTATACAGCCAGAGATTGGCAGCTCTGGGGAACAGATAGTCCAAGCTGATCACAGCTCAGTTTCGGAAAAATCCATTCTACATATCTCTATGGACCTGTGCCTTTATTCCCAGTGTTGTTCAGTTCCAGAATTCAAGCTTACTAAGAAACCGGACTCCAATTCATAATTACCTTTATTTTTTAAAGAAAGTTCTATGTGTTTGACTCATGTTTGGATTTATTATTTTTTCACTTTTCCCTGCTGTCCTCCTTTGTGCCTAGAAGTGTGTAACCACAACAGTGTTGTCCTGCTTCTGACATACAGTGTTGTCCTGCTTCTGACATCTACAAAACAGGAGCATTTCATGATCTCACCACTGGAGCTCTCTTGAGAAGACCCAAAGATCCATATATCACATGTTGCCAAGTAACGTCTCCTGCCCCAAATACAACATTTAAGTAGTTGACCCAAATATTATTATTTGCACTCTATTTTCAACTTTGTGCACACAGCCACGTGGCTACCCCAAAACCTTCTGTCTCCCCTGCAGCTGCAGGTCTTCACTCCCCTCTTATGTCATTGTTGTTTTGTGTTTATGTCACAATCTGTGATAGGAGAATTGTTAAATATAGAAAATACTAAAAGAATTGGGCTTTATAAAGGTTCAGGGAGCTAACACTTCAAAACATATTTTGCTCACTACCCATATATAAGTACTCTAGCTTATTGACACTCAAATAACTTGATGTCTTTCTCACATCATATTTAAAAGACAGGCAGCTTAGGAAGAAAATATCTGTGTAGCTCCAGGTTATGTACTCTGCTCCCAGCATATCAATACTCTTGAAACAGTAAGCTATAATATATTCTATCAGTCAAATCAATCCCCCCACCTTCCCCAGGCAGAGGCAAGCCTTACCTGAATTCCTAAACAGGAGAGCTTTCACTCATACTACCTTCAAATAAACAAATTCAGCCAATTCATTTTAATTGCCTTGGAGTGATCAGCTGTGCATCTCAATACTGAAGTTGGGCTTTTCTTCATCTCTGGAGTTACATTTTGGACCCACTCTCATTCTGTGAGGGAATGACTATAACAGACATTGCCTCCAATCCCATCCTTCAGCCTGGGAGCTTAGGAGCTACCCTTCTTTCCTCTACACTTCCTTTTTACCACCCCTGCATCACTTCTGCCTTCTTACCATATTCTCTCATACTCTGTGGAAAGCAATGTCTGCACTTCAGTTCTTACTAATTTTTAATGTCAGGAAAATCAGGCTACTTTCCCAGGCTTTTGTTAACGTACTGCTGGATTCACCACTCCTCCTGGTCAGCCAAAAAATCTGCATGTTGCCAGGCTTGTGTTCTTCCCTGTAAGTCAGGGGGCTTTCATTTTAAAATACGGGTCACATGGGAGTGCTGTCTATCTCTCAGCATTTTGTAAAGTCATGAGCTACACTGCATTAGCAAAGTGACTGTAGAGACAAAAAAATACCAGCTTAATTTGCAATGTGCATTAGAAAAGGGTTTATAAAAAAAAGGGGAGTTTTAGATTCCATGCTCATGTTGCTTCGCGTTGCCTCAGAAAGCACTATCTGAGAAAACAAGCAGAGATGGCTGTTGACTTTATTACGTCTGCTAATTTCAGAGATACTTGCTGAGAACGTCCCTGGTTTTAATTGCCATCTTGATTCACATAATTTTGTTCCTTTACCATCTTTACATATACTAATTAGCAGCCTTGGCCTAGACTTGTGTTTCACTATTCTTCCTAAGAAAGTGGACATACTACATGGTAACAACTATTTTTCCTGGTGCCCCATTCACCTAGGACATAGTGCATCGTCATGTGTGGGCATGGTAGAAAGCTGACTCAAATGCTGCATCCTTTCTGTTTCTCATTTGTTTTCCCTCAGGAAGTCCCAGTAACTTCCCATAATTTCTTGTCTTCTATTCTTAGGATCCTTTCTGTGAGGAAAAACACCAGTATCAAGGAGCAGGTACCTACCAAACTAGCTATTTACCACAAATGTCCGATTTCTTTGCTGTTTCAGTAAGAGAGAAGCGGTAGAGAGAAAAGGGAACTATGCCAGCTTGAGTAATATTCACAGTAAATGTCTTTAAAAAAAAGTAGTAAAGGCTGCTGACTGCAGAATTTTTTTTTAAAAGCCTGCTGCCAGGCTGGCAGTGGAAAAAGTCCCTCTCTCTCTCAGACGCACACTCATAGCCCCAAAAGATGAAGTGACTAAGCTGTATGTGCTTCTCCACTTTAGACCTCCACTTTTGGATCTGGCCTTTACCAGAATCATTTACAGATGGAAAATTAGTCATTTTACTGCTAAAAAAAAAGTATCAATGAGATTTTAAAGGGATGGGAGAGTGAAGAGACTAAATCTCCTGAAAAGACCCGTGGGCATTCTCAGGGGTAGCTTTTGTGCATTGTTTTCCTTATACTCCTGAAGTGATTAGGATTTTCCATGTGAGTTTGTCATGTCTTTCCACTGGGAAAGGCTAGATAAAATATTTTTTGCTGACTCTCAATTTTTCTTCTTGACGCGCAACAGACTTGGTTATATGAATTCTGCAACAAGCTGGCCTGCTGCTGCAATGTGCACCACTCTGATGGTGGTAACAGGAACTCCCAGGCAGCTTCATTAGAGTCAGCAATGGAGAGTTTTAATAATTGTAGTACAAAATGGAATAAAGCAACCAGTGCACTTTCCCACTGTTATTTTTGTACTACGTTATTTCAATCTAGTTCTTAGGAAAATAAAAAAGGTCTTTGTGATAGGGATTATCTCCATTATAAGGCTTAGCAGTGAAGTAGTTAACCATGTTGATTTCTACACTGCTATATTTAAGTTTCAGAGTTAACATCCCTCTGAAACAAATAGGCCTGATTATTCTTTTTAGAACAAATTTTTCTTGTTCTGCAGACTGAGGTATTGTCTACATTAAGAACATTTGCACCATTATAACTACCCTAATTTTAGTCACATCAATCCCACTCCTTGATGTAGACGAATTGTACCTAACCACATCAGATAAAGCATTATTTTATGGCTGTGCAGGCTGCTCATATTAGGCATTTGCAACAAAGAACAATGGAGTTCCATTAGTGCAAAGTTTCCCAAATGGGGAAAGATGATATTACATCACTTCACACTACCTTTGCATTTCAAAGATTGTATTTTGAACAATAAAGAGTTAATTTTTTTTTTTTTTTTAAGAAAGGAAAATATATTTTAAAAACCCAACAACTAAAACTCTCTACCTGACTGGGGCAGCCCCAGCCCAAGCCTCTGAGGAGCATAAGTTCCTGCTGCAAAGGGCTCTCTGTTTAATAGGCACGGGTGCATGGTCAAAGGCTGAGTATACCAACTTTCAGAGCAGGCTACTGATACATCTGACAATGCAAACCACTGCCTTCCACACCACCAACCTAATGCTAAAGGGGCTTATATTCCCTTGAGAAGGAACAGATATTTTCTGTTTGCATACTACCTAACACAGGAGGGTCAGCTACCACAATATAAATATTTAATCCTAATAACAAGGGAGGTAATATCAAGGGGATATGTTAACACGATGCTCTCCAAAGCTTATAGTGAATAAGTAACAACTTTGGTTTCTTTTTTAAGAGATAGGAGAATAGATGTCAGACTTTCAAAATATAGAATCAGAAGTTGACCAAAGCCTGAATTTCCATGCCCATTGACACTGTAGCCGAAGAGCCCAGATTTTCAGCATAAGGCATAAAAGCGGTGATTTTGCCAGTAAGGAGTCAGACAATAAAAAAGGGGCTGATGGTGGCAGGAACAGGGTTTTGCCTCTCTTTCCCTCCCCCTCCCCTCCCTGGAACACAACATATTTCTATCAGGAACAAAAATAAATAAATCCTCAGTTGTCTTGCTGTGCCCAATTAGTATTCCATCCATGAACTGTCCCATCAGGGAAAAACGCCTCCCTCACACACGTGTTCAGGATAGCACTGATGGATCTGAGGGCCTCTCCAAACACAGTGACCATCTGCTAGGCAAAACATAGGGGTCTGACAAGCAGGAGCCATTCAGCCCTGTTGTTGGGCCACATTATTACATATTTGACAAGGGTAATGAGAGGCTGTCATTAACCTTACATGACAGTCTCCACAATGACACACACTAAAGCAAGAACAAAGAGCAGAACTCAGTAAAAAGGCACCTACTTCTCATTTAACCCCGGAATTGTCAGACACCATTATTGCTAATGGAGGCTGGCGGTCCTGGGGTTAATTTCCATCTCTGTGCTCTGCTTGTTCTCTTTTTGAAATGTACTCCTCATATGGTTAAGGAAGCAGTTTTATCAAGGCTATTGGGAAGGCAATGCATTATTTATCATAACACACTGAGATGTAAGAACAGAGAGGGTCTCCTGGAGGAATGAACAAACAGACATATTTCATGAACCCTTCTGATGGCCTGAAAAAAAACATTTCTGAGCTCAGTCTCTGATATTTAAGGTTATCATTGCCTAAGTGTGACATTTCTCTCATCTGCATTTCCTGCCAGATTTCTGTCAAGCTTAAAATCACAAGACTGTTTTTCCTGGTGACCTTGTCACAGTCACCTGGCCCTATAATCACAGGGAAATCCCACTGAGAAAGTTAATCGGTCGCCTGACTTTTAGTTGAACAGCAGATGTAGGTGAGACAGTATTTACAATTTCAGGAAATAAAAGGTCATCTGAATAGAAAATCTCTGTCTCAGGTGTGATGATATGGGTTACAGTCCTCCTGCAAGTAACGGAGATCTCATAACGGAGCCTCTTGCCACGTCGGCAAGCCGAGGAACACATCTATTTCCATGGTGACCTCCAGGCTGAACCTAGGACGGGGGGCTCCGGGAATGAATGCAAGCACTTGTTCGGATGCTTTGGCATATTAGGAACAAATGACAGAAGTGAAAGTGAAGATTATGTCTCACTGCAGGAGTCTCAGAGCCGGTACAGCTGGGCGTGAGCTCGCAGGAGTCACAAGGTTTGGGAACAGCTAGAGCCAATGAGAAAATAGGACATCAGGTGGCGGGTAGCCGCAGTACCAGGATGCTCAGAGCCGTCAGGGGGAGGGGACGCCATCTCTGTGGAGAAGCTCTCTATAAATAGCATACAAAAAGCAAATCACTTTTTTTTTTCCACACAAAGAAGCGAATGCAGCAGCACAAAGCTAGCCTTCCAGAGACACTGGCTAGGAGGCTGGAAAAGAAACTGGTCAAAAGATTAATACTTCTGTGGAAAAAGTAGAAGGCAAAAACTGCAATTAGGAGACAAATTATCCAAGAAGTGAGCCAAGCAAGGTTGTGTTTTTTCTCCTGACAGTGAACTAACAATCATCAAATGTTTATAAGCCTGCTCACTACTAGGAAAGGTAGAATATGTTGTACAAGCACACTTCAGATTATGAATTGTTTTTCCAAATTTATTGCGATGGTCCTTTGCAGAGTTGGATGCCAACGTCATGTGCTATCTTTTCTGTTCTCTCACTGGAGAGCGGCCTTTTTCTGAGCCACCCACAGAGGAGTCTGGTTTACAGTTAAATAAGTCTTGTTACCATTGAATCAAACCTCTTTTGTTATCTAGCCATCCAGAATTCATTTTCCATTAACAGCTGCATGATCAAAACATTGTTTTACAACTACTCTCAAAGAGTTACTGAAAGGGAGGCAAAACACATGCGAAACTGAGTTCTGCTTTGAAATGATAAAAATGCCAGTGAAGCATTTTTCCTCCTTTACCCAGCCTGGTGTACAGCTATGGCTACTGGCATTCAATGAGAAGTGGAAATACACGGCCCACCTGCCACATCTCTTTATCATGGGATAAGGCTAACCCACCAGTGCTCCTCCCCAAGAGATCTTTCTTCTCAGTTAGCACAGGACTCCATTCATTAATTTCCCCAGTAAATGTGCATGTCAAACTACTAAGGATGACTGAAGCATTTGTGCTGCAGTACCATCAATATATGGATTGTACACTGCTCTCTGTCTTTCCATCTCTCTCCTTCCCTGCCCCCAGCCCTTACCCACCTCCATCTATTCCCTCTTGTTGTTTTCTCAATCCTTAGTCTAAAAAATTCTTGGCTTTAGCTCAGGACAGAGTAATAGGGAAGTCTACCTTCATCATCTGAGTCTTAATAGACTGGTATGATCTCTAATAATGGTTGTAAAATGATATGTTTTCGGACCCACTGATGGCAGCCTTAATAAGGATGACTGTTTTTCTCTAGCACTTACAATGAGAATGAAGCCAAATTACCCCTGGTTAGGTTTTGTTAGGCTCTCTAAGACTGGTGGAGATGCTCACCTCTGCTTAGTTCAGACTCTGGCCATATGCCTACGAACAATGGGAGATGGCAGTGGTTTGAAAGACAGTAATTTCTTGCTAGTTTTTCTGAAAATGTTATGTGCTAACCTTACAGTAGGAGAAAATGATTTATGAATATAGAAAGATCATCGCTCCTAAGGAAATCTTCAAATATAGCATATGCATAATATTCCAGTGACTTTTAATTCTGTGGAGAATTTGAAGTCTGTGTTATCAAGATCCCTCAGGACAACAAGAAAGATTTGATATGTCTTTCCTTAAAGGGAATTTTAAAAGGGTTCTTTAACTCTAATTAGTGAATCTACTTGGGAATTCTCAGAAATAGTACTCTGTACTCAAAAAGGAAGAATATCTAATAATTTTCAAACAAAACAAAGTTGATTTCCTGTTTTAAGTTCAAAATTCAGACTTTACTAAAGGACCAGATCTGATGCCTCCATATTAACATAAAATGAGTTCCCTCAGCATGTCCAATCTAACCTTTTTTGAACAGGACATCACATTTACCTATAAGACCTAATTCCTTACAAATTCATGCTTTCACTTATTTATGCTTCCACTGTCCTTGTGAGGTTATATATATCTGTTACATTTTCATTTAATATTATACTTAGCAATTAAATGTTCATACCATTAATTGCCAGAACTGCTCTTCATTTTCTTTTTCGGAAGCTGAGACTGGTGGCTGTTTTGCTCCAATATTTTGTCACTGACCCTATTTTGTACGACTTTTCAAAATATATATATAGGGTAACATTCTTCCTGTGTTATGACATTAAATAAAGAAAGATCATAATTATATAAATGGTAACACTGTACTGTACTGCAGTCACTTAACATTTTCTAAAAACTACAATCAACTTCACATGAAGTCAGGGAAATAAGGTCTAATACTGAACTCTAACTGGAAAACAAATGAGGAGTACTAATAAAATGTAGTTCTCTTGTATTTTGCATAACGTTCAAGAACAAAAATTAATTTTATCACCTGCCCAAGTCACCTTTACATGCCCAGCCTTGGACCTATGGATCTGTTGTGTGAGTCACTGCATATGGAATAGATATGAATGAAAAATTTACAGTATCACCCTGTCTTGCTGTTTTCAAAGAAAGAAAAAAGGTAAACAGAAGGGAAAAGAAACGATTATCAATGTAAATAGAAATTTCTGCTCTCCCCGAAAAAGGAATCTGTATTCTTTGGAATATGAAACCATATAAAATGGTTCATATATTTTAATCAGAAGGAGAGAGTTCATTCTACATGCTTAGCATATATTGGCAAGTTGTGCAAGTATAATGTTCTGCCTTTAAATTAGCCTCAAATGCTATCACATGAGTCAGACTAAACTACATTTAATCAGATGCCCGATGAATTATGAATGGGTCTACCAAGCGACTGGGCCATTAAGCATTAGATAAGACATAACTGCTCCAGATGTTTCACCTAGGGTAAACTCAAGTATTTGTATTCCAACTTCGTAAAAGTTAGAAGACTTAACAACTAAATTTGTTGACAGCTCAAGAGGCTCCAGGACTGGAAATTTGCTTGCATAAAGTCAAGACAGGTATTGCAGGCTTGTAACATGTAGAAAAGCCATATATACAAAAATACACATTTTTCATCCTCTTCAACAGAAATAACTTAACCATAATCTGAATAACTGAATTCCAATGGAAAAAGAGGAGCAGGTAGCCACCTGAGCTAGAACCTGCCTCTCTGAGGAAATGGTGGACAGCTTCAATTTAGACCTTATTTCCGTATAAAATAATGAAAAATGGCATCCATTCTGAGCCAGGGATCCTAAGACAAGACAGTAAAGCAGCAGAGCGATCCTGCCAGGCACTATTAAAAGATTGGTAAAATAACCCTGTCATTAAAATCATATGATTTTTGCTATCAAAAGAGTTGACAGCATTGTGGATTTTCAAAGTCAGGGATAAAATGACTGACTGACACGGAAAATTCTGACCTACCACTGTTGCAAACAATGACTGCGATGTGGAGAAACTGATCTCACCGTCCCGGTGTCAGGGCATCGTTTCATCAAAAAGTAGTGTAAGCAGTCCAGAATTTAAGCTGTATTTCTGTCATTCCTCTCATGGCCCACAAAGGACTATTAGCTTTTTATAGCAAGTAGTTGCTGGCAGCGTTTCCGCTGCACCCAGTTTCTCAATCTACATTGCTGGAGGGAAGACAGCCCTGCATAAGACCTAAGTACACTAAGTAAAGCAAGTCAGTATGGCAGAGTTCCTTGCTCATTATGGTCCTATATGTAAGATTCAGAAATGCAAATACCAAATATCCAGATGCTGCAGGAGTGCCTGAATTCAAGGCTGTGAAGATGGAAAAGCAGGTAGGAGCCCCAGCAATTGACTGGAGAAAAGCTGTCCCTTACGCTCTATGAATACGTTATGCTGGTGGTGGATATTTGCCCTGGAGGAGGAACTTACCTGGAGGCTTCTCTGATGCATTGGGTCACTGCAACTGTCCTGGTTCCCACAAACTACAAACTACACTGAAAGCCTTGGTAGAAAGCATCACATCCTCCCCTTCACTCTCCCTGTGTCTCATCATGAGTTCACTTGTCAGCCCACAGTGACCTGTTTCCTTTCCCACACAGAGGTCTACAACAGTATGCTCCCCTTTCCAAACACCTGCAGGTGCACTGTTTGTAACAGCTCTTCACAGCTGCTCTCAGCATGGTCGTGTCTGCCTTGACCCTTCTGATTCTCAAGACAGCTCCCTCCAGCTGCACCTTCTCACCATGCATCAGCTGGAGGAAACTTTTCATGCCAGTGGCGTCTCAGTCAGCAGGGGCTGCTGACGATTCTCAGCTCATTGCTACGCTGGAGTCAAGAGTAACAAATGACTTCTCTTGAGGAGCTATGCCTCTAGCCAGGTAGCAGCCCACAAGGACACTGATGCTCCCCACTCTTTGTGTTGGGAGCTCTGTGTGGTGCAGGAACACTTGCAGCAATGCAAGCCTACATGAAATTCTCCTGCTCTAGGAAGAGAATCAACAACACGGTCTGCTGAGCTCTGAGGACATTTCATAGGAAATGTGCTCTCTGGTGTTGCCTGCTGGAGTCGAGGTTTTAGGGCATTGTGATCTTTTAGTTATCAAAAACAGTGGCTCTATTATAACTGAATTATTCAGCTGGAGACTGTATCACAAAAAGAAAAACACTCAAGAATCAGATAAAGGCTCAATAAAAAATTCTACAAATTTCTACATTGTACATACAGGAAACAAACGTGTTTGAATCATCAGGGCTCAGAACAGGGCCATAGCCTCCTCCCCCAGGGTACCGCTGAACTAGATAGCTTATTTGTGCCCTGTCTAAGTTTTTGTCCTTTCTAAGAACACCAAAGAGTTATAGGGAGTCATTCACCTGCCAATAAATGCTGGGACTTCCGAAGGTGGGCAAACGTAATTTTCTGCTCATGCTTACATTTCTGAAGCAGGTCATTGTCCTCTGCACACGGAGGACTCTGCAGTCCTTTGTGGAGTGCCAGGCTGCCCTGGGATGGGTGTACTTCATCATGAAATGAGAAGAAATACAAAACACATCCTGCCCTTTCCGGGAATCAAGATCAAACTATTGCAGTGGTCAGAGAGGAAGACACCTCTCTCTCACTTCTTTCCTTAACTCTCATTCCATTGCTAACATTTCCTTTCACTCTCAGCAGAGATCTCATTTCTGCCCTGGACACCCACCCACGCTGCACTTTCCTTAGTAAAGTACTGGTACTTTATTGATGGTCCTTACACATCTTCCCACTCTGGACCATCTCCTGAGAGATTCCTAGGGTCCATCTAAGTAGTGACGCATCCTGCTAGTTGCGCAAATTTGTGGCTTTGCTAGTGAAGTACTGTCCAAAATTATTTATATCCTGAGGAAGGCGTGAATGTCTCTGTTGTATTTCCTGTCCAACAAAGAGCAAACTAACCCTGTACATCTTGGATCATAGATGTGAGATGCTAAATCTGTTCTCCTAAACCTAATGCCTATTCACTCTTTGAAATAGTGAGTTATCAGCAATTCTGTTGCTTTGAACAAGAGAGCCAGTGTGCTACCCCTGCTCTGCCACCATTTCACAAAAGACTGTCACAATCAGGCAAATGAAGCCTGATCTCTTCCTCAAGAGCCATCTGGTACTGCAAAATAAATGCTGAGACCACAAAGGAACATCAGAGTTTTCAGGAATTTCTTTTGACTCAGGCTTCCTATAACAATCTTGTCAATTCAGTGTCCTTCCTTCCCTCTTTACCTTGCCAGAAAAGTGAGTCGGAGGATGAATGTTCAAGATAATGTAAGAACATAGGCACCAAAACCAGAATTTGGGCAAGACTGAGTGCTGACACTGAATAATTGCTCTCCAGAAAGGCTCTGCTCAACTTCAGCTTCCCTCAAGGGAGGCCTGTACATTTGACTTTGACATTGACTGTTTCAGGTCTGCCTCTGTGCATCCTCCACAGCCTCCACAGTGCACAGACCTGGAAGGCTCAGCCCTGGAGGAGTCAGAAAATTGACATACTGCTGCCCAGACTACCCTTCACAGGGGTTCAATCCAGTACCTACTTTCAGAGTTCACCTAATTTGCACACAGCTGGGTTCAGTATAGTGAAGACTTACTTCAGGGTCCTTTTAAGAAGAAGTGGTAGAAGAGGGTAACACCTGCCAGTATGAAAAGCTCAGGGGTTAGAATGCTGACTCAGCACAGGCAAAAGCAGAGTTCAACCACTTTGCTGGTCCAGGGGGACAGGAACTGGCACTTCCACCTCTCAGAAGTTTTCCTAAACTTTGCAGCAAAGAAAGTGGGGAAAGCATTTCCCAAACTCATGTTGTTTAAGCTCTGCCACCATTCAACAAGGAATGCATAAACCCACTGTGCCATGCTCTGGCAAGATGAACTCCCTGAGCTCTACTCATATATCTGTTTTTACTCCGAACAGGCTTCTTGGATTGCAGGTAGAAACTTTTACTCATGGACAAAGACAACGGAAGTCTTTCATTTTAGCAACTAAACAAATTCTTAGCACACACAGAAAGGTCTGGTACCTTCATTCCTTACCTTTTATTGTATGTTTGTATGTTTCTTTCTGCCAGTAAAGCACTGGAAAGAGAAGACAGTTGTAATCAGATCATTGGCTAAAACAACTGATCAATAGCAACTGCATATGCTGCAAAGAGCCTTTAATGGCTCTTAATCCCCATTAGGCTGAGCTGGAGGAAGTTGAAGGGGAAACTGCATCACATTTCAACCATTTATAGCAGCATCCTGGTACTTGAGCGGCTTTCAGGGAATGGGAGCATTTGTTCTGAGGTGCTCTGGGACAACCATCAATAGGATAGGAAACTATTGCATCATTATTATCCAGGAAATGCTTTGGGGACCCTCCAGGGAATTGACTCCAAGGCTTATAATTTTTTAACAAGATTCTATGTTGGGTCAACCAGCAAAGAAGGAGCATGTGAAGTTTTTCTGCCACTGGTAATTAAACATGTTTTGGGATATATTTGACACGATTTATAAAATCAAAAAGGCCAGTTTTAATAATGTACGCCACCATACTGTCTTTAGGAACATCTCCTTCCAAACAAACATTATTCATCTTCCTGACATGTTTTAATGCAGCCACATAATGACAAAAGTTTCAACATATTCTTTGTTTGCTTCTGCACTAAACCAAACAAAAAAATCCACATCAAGCTTTACAGTACACCTATAGGTGGCTTGAGAACATGCACCTGTGTCTCACATGTCACTCCTCTAGGCTGAAACAATTCTACATGCACGTGTTTTCATCCTACGCATTTTGTTTTGCAAAGATAAAAGACCAAAATTGAGAACAAGGACCTAAAATCTATACCACCCAGTCCATAGATACTAGGTGTTATCACAGGATTCAACACAAGTCTTAAGGAATCCAATATTAAGTTTACCTGGTGATGTGTCTTGCTTTTGCACAGTGCTGACTTTGAGAAATACAAAGCCTTTGAAAACCAAATTAAGATGCAAGCTGTTTAACCTTAACAGTGTGCTGTGGGCAATAGCCCCTGAGAATGATCAATTTTTATTCCAGTTGCATTCAGTATGGTAAGTGGGGGGGAGCTAGATAAGCTTGGCAGGGCTGTGATTGAGATATAAGGTTAAAGAAACTCTGCTCCACAGGCCAAGGGTCTGTGCATCTCTTCTCTGTGCACATACTTGGTATGTGTTGAAAGAAATTCAGCAAAGCCCATTTCACTGCTGACATCTAGAGCTGTACTAACCAATGTTTCTCTTTACCAAGAGAATTTTTAGCAGCAGGTGGACTCTGGGAATGTCTGTGGGTCTTTTGATGGATGGAGGGGAAGTCTAGTGTTAAATGACATCTTTTGTGAAATGGTGCCTGTGCTGCAGGTATGTTGGGTATTGTTTAAAAATGGCAGTGTGGAAATAGCAGCCCGCTTCCTGGTTCTCAGAGGTCTGAGTTTTGCTCAGAAGGCTGCAGGAAACAAAGATGCATCTCTACATCAAGACAACTGAGCTGGCACTACAGGCAGGAAAACACAGCTCATCGGGCTTACCTTAACTATCATCTAGCCTCAAGAGGCCCCACCACTTTCTTGTGAATTGATTTTGCCGCTGGAAGGATATTTCCCCTTCGCAATTCCAACCAACTCAGCGATATAATCAGACAAATATTAACTTTGAGAGGAACATACCCACGATTTTTAAAGAATCTCTAGTTCTTGTTTCTTTAAGAGTTTATAGAAAAGAGCCTAAAAACAGAAAGGATGGGCAATTCTTTGCTTACTTGTAGGCACAGAGATGTTAATTAAGTCTTTAGTATCAAGGGATTAGTATGGTCTCTTGGTGAAATTTGGCTGTCATGTCACTTTTTTCGGAGCAATTATGCAAAGCAGTTGCTTTAAAAAAAAGGGACTCCAGAGAGCCACAGTTCTAGAGCAACTCATGGGAAGCCATCCAGTTGTTCTCTTGCACTTTCTGTTGAAGGCTCCTATCAAAGCCTTACAAAGTCAAGGAAAATACTTTTCAGTGGACACTGGCTATAACCCAGATGAGAGGCATCTCCTTTAACAAGTAGACTGGGTTTCTTTGCCTTCATCCTGCAAAATCAGAGATTCAGAAACTGAGGATCTCAGGGCTCCTGATGCTTATACTTGCAGTTTTACCAGTAAGACTAAATATAGAATTTTGTTGAACTGAGCCTTATTCCTAAGGCTTTTGTGTGTCACTTAAGCTTCTGAGGGTTAAATAACACTTGCAGTAATATGAAGAGATTACAGAAAAGCACCAGCCACTGGAACCAATGAGGTTATCCCATGGTGCCGTTTTGGAGTTTGCTTCGTAGCTGCCTCATGAAGTCCTCTGCCTTCCTAAAATAATACATAATTGGTATTCAAGACACATGCTTTCTACTGGCAAATGGGAATAAAGCATAGCAGCATTCTTGAAGAATGCTGATTTTTAGTGTTTTTCTATTTTGAATCTTCAAAATGACATCTGCTTTGTGAGAGACTTAGAAATCTGGAAAGAGGCTTGAAGAAGAGAATGAAATTGTAGCTCTGATCGTTCTGTATTCTAGCCCCTTCAAAATAAATACTTGTGTTTGCCTTCCTATAAAAATCAGTACAATGCCAACTCACTTTCCGACAGTTTTATATAACATCCTGCTTTGTGGAAATATTTTGAAAAGTTTATTTCCGTGTTGTATTTCTATTAGGCTAATCAAAACAGTTAAGCATTTTAATAAACATGACTGAATAAAACCACATATCTGTCAGAAAACACCAGTGATCCACAGTATTATCTGCAGTTTTACATACCAGGAGTTGAAGCTAGCTGATAGAGTTATTCTCTAAAGATAAAACAAATTTTCCTTTTTAGATAAATTACATATTCCCAATTGTTTGAGCTCCTCTGGTACTTACATACAAGGAACAAAAGAATCACCCATGTTTCGTCCCTATCTGTCTGTAGAAGAAAGGGCTTTATTTGTTTAAACGATGTCCTCTAGGATGTGTGTGTATAGATGAGATGGCTGGGGTCTGTGACAGTGTAAGGATGTGTGAAGACATGAAATTCAGTTTTCTGGGCTCAGCTCGAGCTCCTGAGGGTAAGGCATGGCTCTCCAAGCTGGGCTGCAGAGATGCCTAGGGCTCTTGCAGAGGCTGAGACTGGGGAGATGGGCTACCTGCCCACAGGTGGTGGGCACTGGTGAGGGTCTGTGTGTCATCAGAGATGAGGAAAGAGTTCCCCTGGATCTTATCTGAGTCCCCATGGAGACAAAGCCCCAACTCTATCTCCGTGGTATGGCCAGAGCTGGTGGTGCACAGCACCACATGGCAGCGTAGGGGAAAGTGCCAGGGGCAGCAATGGGGCACAGAGGCCCCTTTGCTGGCCTGATCTGCTGCCCAGGGAGTTTTGCCACTTACTGGGGGCTTGGATTTGGGACACTGTGGAGGAGCTGCTGAGGCTCATCTGGCTCTTGTGCTAGAAGCCCCACTACTCTTCTACATGGGCACCTATGGCATGGCCAGGGGACGTCTGGATTATGTCAAGAGTGATTATGTGGCTCTGTTGAGGGCCAAGGATATTGGGGTCCATTGGTGTCTCCTTGGTCCCGCTGGTGAAGGAGAAGGGCTAAGGGAGGAGTGGATGGATTCTGCAGTTCTGCACATCAACAAATGTTTACACAGCTGGTGTTGAAAATAGGGATTCGGCTTTTACGACCCTGGGATCTTCTTTGAAGATCAAGAACTGCCAGGAAAAGATAGGATCCACCTGACCAAGTAGGACATCTTTGCCAACAGGCTGGCCAACCTGGTGAGGAGAGATTTAAACTGGGAGTGATGGGGGTCATGATGACTACCTCCCCCTGAAGAGGTGGGCTGGTTTGGTAAGCCAAGGGTGCAGACTGATGTGGAAAAGAGAGACTTTTAATCATCAAAACAGGGCAGAAGGAAGTCCACCCCAAGTACGTGCACACAGATAAGGAAGTACCTACAGGACAACAATGTGGGGGAAGCTCTCATATCTTTTTTGGGAAATCAGCATGACTGAGTGCCTCTCTGAAGTGCCTGTACACTAACACATGCAGCATGGGGAGCAAAGAGGAAGAATTAGAGGTCTGTGTGCAGGTGCAGGACTATAAGTGCTATATAGATCTCATTGGGATCATGGAGATGTGGTGGGACAGCTCACATGCCTGGAACAATGCAGTGGCTGGATACAGACTCTTTGGGAAGGACACGCCAGGATGGTGAGAAGTGGAGTTGTCCTGTACATGACAGGGAAACAGGGATGCATGAAACTCTGCCTTGGAATGGGTGAGGAGCCAGCTGAGACCTTATCTGGATTAGTGGGCAAAACAACACGGGCAACGTTCTCATGGCTGTTTTCTACAGAACCACGATCAGGAAGTAGTAGATGGGGCTTTCTTCAGAAAAGTGGAAGGAGCTTCACATTTGCAAGCCCTGGTCATCATGGCAGACTAACCAACTCAGTATCTGCTAGAGGGACAACACAGCAGGGCATAAGCAATCCAGGAGGTTTCTGGAGTGCATTGATGATAAACTCTTGACACAGGTGATCAAGAAGCCAGTGATGGGGTGCGCTCTGCTGAACCTTATACTTATAAACAGGGAAGAACTGGTTGGGGATGTGAAGGTCAGGGACCGCTCTGGTTGCAGTGACCATGGAATGGTGGACTTCAGGATACTGCGAGAACAACCCCAGGTACCAGAACACACTGGGAGCCAACCATCTGGAAAGTAGGTCTCCAAAGAAAGGCCTTGGGATCCTGGTGGATAAGTTGACCATGAAGCAGCAAGGCACCCATGCAGCAAAGGCAGTCAACAGCATCCTAGGCTGCAATAGGCAGATCGTTGCCAGCAGGGCAAGGGAGGAGATCCTTCCCTTCTGCTCAGCACTGGTGAGATACATCTGGCATACTGGGTTCAGTTCTGGGCTCCTCAGTACAAAAGAGACATGGACACACCAAAGAAGCTCCAGAGAAGGGCCATAAAAATGAATAAGGGACTGCAGCATCTGACATACAAGGAGAGCCTGAAGAAGAGAAGGGTCAGCGGGGGGATCCCACCAATGTGTAAAAGCCTGGTGGGAGGAGTAAAGAAGATGAAGTCAGGCTTCAGTGGTACCCCGTGAAAAGATAAGAGGCAACAAGCACAAATTTAAAAAAAAAACAACTTTTTTTTCCCTACAAGAGTAGTCAAACAGTAGCACAGGTTTCCCAGACAAGTTGTGGAGTCTCCATCCTAGGAGATATCCAAAACCCAACTGGAAAATGTCCTAAGCAACCTGGTCTAGCTGACCCTGCTTTCAGCAGGGGGACTGGACTATAAAGTCTCCAGAGGTGCCTTCTGTTCTCACTGGTAGTGCGATTCTGTGATTCATTAGTGAGGGGATCAGTAATCACTTTTTGTCTTCTGGGAGGAATTGTCACAGGAACTGGAGCTGTACTGTAGTCACATCTAAACTGACAGACCCAGGAGCTCTTCCAGGATCCCAGTTCTGGGTATACACCCTGGCAATGGCTTGGGTCAGGGAATGCTCCTGCACCCTCTGCCTTGATTTCTGCTGGAAGGGAGCCACAATGCAGCACAGCCAGGGCTCTGTGAAGAAAATTCTCCCTTGTGCACTAATGATCTCATTCTCCTTCTAAATCAAGAAGTTTTTAGGGGATCTTGGTTTTCTTCTCCAGTCCAATATAATTTCCTCAAAAGTCCCAGCTGGAGGGGCAGAAAGAGAAAATTCCCATGCAGCTCTGGTTCATCCCGCAGAGGAATTGACAAGGCTGAGAGTCTAAGATGAGTCCAATACAGAGAGAAAAGCACCAGACTGAAGTACAGCAACCAGAAAGCTGACAAGCTGTTGCATTTTGTAGCAGATGCAGCTCTAACAGGCTATGTGGCTTCATTCCTGGATATAATGAGTTGCAAACGCACACTGGGAATGCTGTTTTTTTCAAAAAGTATCTTCTGTGCACTGGGTGAATGTGTGCTTCTGTTTCCATAATGCAGTGAGAGATCACAGAGAGGAGCTGTCACACATTACTGGACTGATACTGATTATTTTGGCTGTTCATATCGTTGCTGTCTCTTCCTCTTCTGAACAATACAGTTAAAAAGCTAATGCTCAGAGATCAAATTAAAGGATGGCTCTTCTACCTCAAGAAGTACAGTTCCAGGCTGTGTTTAAAGGGATGGATATGTTCTGCCTGAGGTTCAAGGTAGTGGGATGTACTCACACTGTCTGTGCAAAAGTCTGGAGATGAAGTCATATATGCACCAAAATGCAGACGAGCTGTTGAACAGATCAGATATATCTCTTCTGTGTACTCAAGCAAGGAAGCAGAAAGACGAGGGGACAGGGACCACAAGTATTCAGAGCTCCAGAATGGATTATATGTCTCGAGAGGGTGTATAGGCAGAAAGACTCTTCCTTCAAGACAACTCAAAGGCAAGAATTGAAAACAGGTACCAGACAGCTAACTGGATAAGGCAAATTCACTAATTAAACAAGAACATGCTATCAGGGCAAATAAACAGCACACTCAGGCAGATATCCAAGCAGGTACATAATTCTTCTGTCAACTTCATTTTACAGCATTAACACATGAATGACAAGTCTCGCAAGCATCAAAGACGATATGTTCAAAGTAAATTAAGTTTCTAATATGGAATACAATGAAATACGAAGGAAGAATTGCTATCAGAAACAATGTTGATGAGAAGAGTGTCTGAGACATTATGTATGTACACACTGGAATCACTATCAAAGAGGTACAAAAATATCAGAATAGCAAATTAAGGAAAGTTACTTCTTTTTTTCCTGCAGTTTGAGGGTCCAAGAAGCTCACATGCTGAGCAGCAATGCCCACTACACTGCAAGCACGTCCTCAGCTGCAGCCTCCATCTTAATGAATAGGAAAATTATTTGAGGCAATGGCAGTAAAGGGAGACAAGAGTGTGATCATAAACTTGTTTTCAGTGTTGCCATTAGTGTTCAGATATTGAATTTTTTATTAGCTTTTGTAAGCTAATAATGACAGAATTAGGCTTGCAGTCTTTGACATAAGCTGCCATACTTCTGCTGCCACAACAAATTGCAGAATCATGTGCCTGTTCAAGGTGCTGAAAGGATCAAAGTGGGTGCAACTTTCTTGTCAGAAGCGACTTTTAAAATCAGCTCCTTGAGGATGTTTTTCCTACTGTCTCCTTTATCTCAACTATATTTCGCATCTAATTCTGCCAGCTGGCACATTTTGGAGCTTGCTAGTGGACTCTAAATCAGATTAAGAAGGCTACCCAGTACAGATGAGAATGAGGAAGAGGAAGAAACAAGGTCTACATTTAAATTTATGGTCTAGGGCTACTAAATGACACTGATAGCTCAATGCACAATTGTGTTTTGCTATCTAAAGCTCCTCCTGATTCTGAGAGAGGGAAAGGAATAATGGGCTTGGTGTGATTACAGAAGAGGGTTGTTTTTTTTTTTTACTTGGAAAAGTGTTATTTAAAAAAAAAACCAAAACCAAAACAAAACCAAAAAACCCACCCTAGTACTGGGATGTTAAGTTTACAAGGTGAAGAACTCAAAATTATGAAATGCCTCAAACCACATCTTATAGATTACCTACAACCTGCACAGGCACATATATATTATCAGAGTATATTTAATTGTACGACTTTATATGATAAACACGGCATATCATGTTCATCTGCAGTACTCCTGCTTCATGCACAGAACAGAGCAAGTCCTAAGGATGAATCAAAGTGAAGTGGACAGTTATGTGAAGGACTCCCATGTCTGGCTGGTTGCTGAGAAAGGGACTTACGAGGTGAAACAGGATGAAAATTTCCAGAGGAGAGGCTGTCTTCCTGATTAAGTCCCTTGATTATCGTCTTGAGCTCTGAATTTTTTCTGTCTAGATCATAGAGTTTCTGTGTGATATTGATCACAGCATTTGTGCAAACTCTTTCTCTGTGATCACCCTTGTTTCATTTTCTGAGTGCCCAATCTGAAACAGCTGGAGTATTGACCTCTCATAATTGCAAAAGTTTGATATGAACTGTGCTCTGAACACATAAAAGGCAGCAGAATGCCCAGAAAAGCCTAGGCTCTAGTATTGAAAATTAGCCTCCAAAAATGAGTTGATATAGGGCAATTTTGGCTTTAGTCTCAGTGCCTCTGTTCCCAATTTGTAAAACTGAGACACCATCCTTTTACCTTGCTGGTGTGTTGTATAAATAAATTCATTAATATCTACAAAGAAGACACACAGATCAGAATCAGAGAAAAGACCACAAAAAATTATTACATTTGTCCTCAGTGCAGCTTTTGGATGTTAAGCATTAAATGACATATGGGACCACCCACCAGAAGAGGATGAAGAAAAACTGTTGTGGATCATGTGGATTAGACTTTATCATAATGCATATACACAGTTTGCAGATATGAGACTGTAAGATATTTTAATTCTAGTACTTCCTGGCTGTTGAGCTTCACCAGTCTTTTCAGGTAAGATTTTCTGTTTTGTTTAGAGATATGTATATACCTGAATATTTCTGAAGTTTCTACATAGACAGCTAGGAGCCAGCTATATCAATCCCCAATACATGGATAAGGAATTGAATTTAAGCCATATGAATCTAGATAGAGAAAAAAAGTTCTAAAGAATTCAGAAAATTCTAAAATTCTTTTGCAGTAAATCTAATTCCCAGATTATCCAGGTTAAGGGAACATTCAGAGGAGAAATTATTTTAGATTCTCAAACATCAGCTACAGCAAACATGCCCTGGGCACCCACAGTTTTCTAGGAGATTATGATCTTCTTTCCTCGTGGTACCCTTCTCTGGTCTTCCATATCCTATAGGCTGAATAAATGCTAGTCATGATACAAGGGCTTGAAGGTCTAAGTACAACCATTGTATAGCTCAGGACATGTTCCCAAGAAGACAAGGTGTCCAGATAATATAACATTCATTTGCTCTGCTCTACTTGGTCCTCCCTGAAGTCAGGTCAAGTCTCAATGCTTATTTTCAAAGCCTTCAATAGACTGCACCAAAATTTATTCCTAAAAAGAAGTCTTCATTTTTGGGAGCCCTTGACCACTTCTGAATTTTCTTGCATGGAATGACATGTTCATATGCACAAGAACAGAGACTCAGCAGATGTCTTAGCAGACACGGGTCTGAAGTACATGCCTTCAGAAGGCATGAAAACTCCCCCTTTTTTATACAACTACCTGGACTTGGTGTGTGTGCAAAACTGCTGCATCATTACCATTTTTGTTAAAAGCAAGTGTACTTGAAAGTATGTAGTTAAACTGCACCATGAGAAAAATCGTGGACTTTGGAAATGGTATGATAATTACACAGCAACAAGCTGAATATCAGAGCGATGGGCACTGTCTCAATAAACCAGGACTGAAAAGATCACACAAGAATGAGAGGGCCTACCATACCCCACCTGAGACCATTCAGAAGAGTCTCCTTATGTTTGGTCCTCAGGTAACATCACAGTACCTAGGGAAAGGTTTCAGAGGTGTGATATAAATAAATAAACTGTGAACAAGATAATTTTTTCTCCAACTGAAGTGTAACTCACCTCAAAAGGGTGGCAAATTACTGTTTCAGAGTTTCTTATGGTCTTTGCCATTAGACCAAACCCATATTTGATTAATAGAAAAAAAATAAATAAAACAACGTTCTAGGTTTGGGGGTTATTTTTCTCTTTTGTGGGCTCATGTATATATTTACACCTGACTATTCTCTTTACAGAGGTTTTTATTTGATATTCTGTTTCCTCTCCTGAAGTTGAGGCATATACAGTACCTGTTTCATTAGTGTCACTTGGCTTTTCATTAGACAAGGAAAATGAGCCTCTACAGCATTCAAGGAACAGACCAATAAAGATATATTACTGTCACTTTACTCAATAAGAGCAGATGGGTCATAATAGTATGGCTGATACCAGTACGTTTGTAGAGTCATTTTTTCTTATCAGGCAGTTAATGAAATGAATTTCTATCATAGCATCTTTAAAATATAATACTCTCACAACTGTCTTTAAAGACCTATTTTGAACCAAATATGTTATCTATCAAAATATTCATTAAAATTAGGTGCAGGCCTACAGGAAGAGACAGATTAAATCATTGAGGCATCTGGGCCTCTTATTCCTCTAATGTGACTTCATTATGTCATAATTTGTTATTGCAGAAATTTAATTTTCTGATGCCATGGAATTATTGAGGGTCTTCCCATTTCCAGCATTTTCACTCTACCTAATTGTAAACTTCAAGATCATTTGGTATTTGATACTGGTTGGATCCAAGATTGGATAGGAAACCAATACACTGTAAATGAGGAAGCGCTTGATGAGGAAAACGTGATCATATCGTATTGACTACATTCTGAGATAAGAGATAAATAAATAACAGTTTCACTTAAGATGTCCTCAACTTCTCACTGACACATTTATTAACTCTATTCAGAGCAAGATTCTTCATTGCCTCAATATCAAGTAAAGAGGGAGATTCTAGAGACTAACCATAGCCACGAGCCTGCCGGCACCACCACTGAGCCCAGGGTTATGGAAGAGAAACTGCCTTACCTGTAAGCTTGGTAGCTGGACTTTAAATGTTGCAGGACCAACATAAGAGGGAGACAAGCAATCCTCTTAAGATATGCTCCCATAAGACTTCTTCATGCACTTCCAGTGTTCTTCACTGGGACACTCTTCCCTCCCACTGAAATATACTGGAAAAATAAATTACTTTCATGGTGCTCTATTAATCCTCTCCAGCTGAGGCATGCCATTGAAAGACTCCAAATTTTCTGGGAATGCATGACCAAAGTTTTATCACCCACCAGATTTTTATGGCAGAAAATCTCATCTAAACAATGTGATGACATTACCCTACAGAGAAGATTCTGTAAATTTTGGATACCGCATAGCTATTACAAAAACAAAACACATCTTAATACGCATAGCTGTGGACTCAACGCTATCGCAAACTGGGGTAGAATAATAAAGGACACATACCCTAAATGAATAGTATTCCAATGTTTCTATTGTTTCCCACACCAATCACAAAATGCACTTCAAGGGCTTAATGATCAAAATTGGTGCTTGATCACTCTGGGACAGCGTCTCCTGCTGCTCTGAAGTTTGAAAAAAGCTTGCACAAAATAGAGTCTCACAGAAGAATTTCCCCTTCAGATTTAGGACCAAAATAGCTTTAATTAAGCAATTTCAAAAAAAATCAGGTATGAGCAACTGAATTGAGTTCTCTACAAATACAGCAATATGAAGAATGCATCCAAATTGCATGCAGCTTTGTCATGTACCAATTTACATATACACTTGTGAATGCGAAAATGAAAATTTTAAGACAGTTCTAAATCAACACAGAGTGGGTTAGCATTAATATTCATATGCAAAATTTGGCCAAGACATTTAGCTTCATCTTCTATGGATACATCAACTTTTAATTCTTTAGTGAGTGAATGAAAATATTTTTACAATGGTGTTCCAGATTACGAAAGAATTTACAATACAGAGGTACCCACTTCATTACCTGAATGCACAGAATAATCATCTGGAATGTTCAAAATTCTTTAATTGAAACAAAAAATCTTTCATTTTCCAGTCTGCAAGTGGATACAGGATTTCTAGAAGATATTAAAAAAACGCAAAGGACATCGCATGCATCTAAACTCCCTGATGTAGCTTCTGACGTGTGTGTTTAAGTAAAAACACTTTTCTTAATTATCTTATAGCTCAATAACCTAATAATTATTCATTTCAGCAAACCCGTAAATAACACTTAAAACACAAACTCCATTTTTAATCAGGGAAAACTGCCATTTGTTGAAAAGGTTTTTTGAGTAATTACTTTGCATTCTTATTAGTAATGTGGATTTATAGGAAAATCAAAACTATATTAATTATACCATATCCTCATTATATATTAATAGACTCAGAAACCAAACATTTTGTGCCTTGCAGAGTGAGGTGTAATATTTATACGAGGCTTTGCAGCAGCAGCCAACATGGCACTTAGCTCTAATGCACCTACTTTAGAGTATTGACTTGGTGCTCCTGGGACCCATGAGCTCAAATCCCAGCTGGGAATGCAGATACACTGCACTGAGTCTCCAGAACAGTGTCTTGGGGTTTTTATCTTCTCATAAGGGGCCAATTTTTGTCAGTGGGTGCAGTTTGTGTTTAGAGACATCAGTTTCTAGATGCAACACTTGTGTCTTATGCTTATTCCACGCAAGGCTGTAGAATTCTCTTGCTTCAATGGGAGGGAGACCTGAGAAGATGCAGCATCTCAAGGGCAGCGATATGCGGGTCTATAAACACAGGCATGCACAACCCTCTCACGAAGCTATGAGCTGGAGTAATACCTCATCCTCAGAGAGGCGGTAACAGGAACGCTGCTCCTTGCGCTGCACACAATGTATTTGCCTGGCTGGAAAGCCTGGTCGTTTGGCTGCTGGTGGCATCCAGGGTGTGGGTTATTGTTTCTGGGTATAAGCTGGGAACAGAATGACTGATTGACTGCAGCTCCGTTACAGCAGATCTTGTAGAGCACGTGCTTAAGTCAGACGTCAGACTTGTCTTTTTTAGTCATTACTTGACCATTGATGGCTTCTCTAACTAACTGAGTTTACTACTTTTTGATCTAGTTGTTGTGTGGTGCAAATTATTTATTTTGAAGGCTGCTAAAGATGACTGAAGCTGCCAGCCAGATGTTGAAGTCCATTAATGTCAATATGAATCTTAACTACGCTGACCTAGCCTGCCAAGGACTGCTGTACTCACCCCAGCCCCAGGATGTTCCTTCGAGAGAAACGTTCCTCAAAAGGGCCTTTAAAGGAAGACACTTTCCAGTGAGCACTCATTTGCAGACTGATCTGGAGGAACCTAGAGAGCCCATAACAGCACCACTCACGTGTGGTTTGCCACATCACTACCCTGTCATACAAGGGGATGGGCACCCATCGTATCACCGGTTCTCTGCCATATACTTTCCACACCTGCAGGTGCTGTCACATGCTTGGGCCAGCGTGCCCTTGAGAGATCCCAAAGGAAAGAGAGGTCAGGGATGAGAACCATTGAAAGGATTGACCCAGTCCCTCTCCTGAACCCAGGGGCCTTAAGAAAAGGCAGCGGCAATGCTGGAGTCATTGTGAATTGCTTTGGTGGGCATGAGACCAATGCAAACTTCCTCCCACAGGGACCTGGGGTGGCCAGTTAGCTCCATTTACATGCAATGCCTAACAGTCCATGCTCAGGTGGAGATTTCAGTGCTCTCTCTTACAAAATCCCAACCCAACGGCGCAGCAGGGAGTGACACTCCTGTAAAGAGAGTTAATGCCTCCCTCCCACAAAGGAAATGGCAGATCCTCATGCCTGGTGACTGCTCTCGGTCTGTTTTTAGCTTTTCTAAGTTCCTTTTCTTGACTTCACCATCCTCATAAGTGTTTGCAGCTCAAGCTGTGTCATCTGAATATGTCATTAGTCACTGAATAGCCGAGAGAGGAACAGTCAGCTGGGGAGGATTCAAGACTATATAATACTGATCTCTGCCCTCTGTAGATTATGAGCATTTTTCTAAGTGCCTCTAATTTTAATCTCCCAAGCTGTGGCTTGTACAAAAATATATTCAATGGCCTCCTCTCTAGTGTAATATCTTTATATTAAGGATTTTCTCTTTCACCTCAGGAAGTCAGCTTTGTGGCAGACCATCTCATTTAAAATCTAGTATAACAACAGTGGCATTTTTCTGTGGAAAATTGGAAGTACCACAGGTGATAGATTCAGCTTTTGCCTCTGTCTGGTTACAAGTGTTGGAGACGGAAAAAATCATTTTGAAACACATTGCTGAAAGTTCAGATCTTTTCAGTTAGTGAAAGTAAGTAATTTACTTCTGCCTGTAAGTAATAATTATCTGTATAGAAACCATAGTGATGGAGAAAGACAGCCCAGCAGGGTAAAAGGAGAATGAAAAATCCTGGGATTTTCTGAAAGAATTCAAAAGGATCAGTAAGCAATCTGTCCGTATCTCCTTCCTGCCACTGTGCATGCAGGATGGGAACACAATGGGGAAATAAATAAAAAATTCAATAAAATAAAGCAGGCACCTAACAAGCAGTGCACAGATGACTCTCTTGTGATCCAGATAAGTCCAGTGGTTAGAGACAGGATCCAGCTGCAAGGAACAGGAGATGGGCAAGGAGACAGAGCCAATGTGGGTTTAATCCTGATCTCAGAAGAGCCAGATTGTTTCAAGGCTTCTCTGGGGTTATGCAGGGATCAGACTTTGTGCCCACGTGAAAACATAAGACTGGATATGCATGAGTCAGACCAAAGGTTCAGCTATATGGATCAGGTGCTTTTGCCTAGGTCCTGACTGAACTTCTGTCCTTATTTGTTCATTTATGTGCTTCCCAACCAGCACACCACAAAGGGACGGGAGCCTTTTCATCGGCTTCCCTGTGGTTGCTGACCTATGGCTCTAGGCCGAGGAAGCCCAATGGCTCCTGGTGACCGTGGGGGCTATTTTCTGTTCCCTGCTTTGTTGTGTGCTAGAACAGATCACCACTGTGCAACTTCAACCAGCTCCATGGCTGGCTTTCAGGGAGCTTATTTTTAGTATATGGCCATCACATCCGTCTCTTTTTTTCCTTTATTCATCTTCTGCACTAGTTTGGTTATTCAGCAACATGTCCCTCTCAAACCGGGCAGGGACTTTAGCTTCAGGAGGCTGGGAAGCTGGTAGAGACCGCAGCCATTAGCAGAAGCTTATGGAAACACCTTTAGAAACAGAGCAAGGGTAACAGCACTTCTCAGCTATGTACTGACTATCTGATACTTCTCCCACTGCTTCCTCCCAAGTGTTTATTTTTTTCTTATTGTGCTGTGAGCAATTTTTCTTTGGTAGACACTCCTATTTTTAATGAATCATTAAACTCAACTGCATTTACCCATCCTTAGACTTAGCACTTTCTGTTCAGTGTCTTAACCAAAACACCTTTCACACTGCCAGGCCTTCCTCCCTGAATTGTTTCTGATCGGCAGCACAGCTTCATCTGCAGTCGGTACCCTGAGCACTGTGCCTCCCCTACCAGCCGTTTCAGGCGGGAGCGAAAACACACCCTATCCGCCTATGATATCCTCTTTATTTCCTTGTTGCAGCCCTTTTCATTTCTCCCTGGCTGTTCTCTGACAGCTGCAGCCCAGGCTCCAATCTGCTGCAGGTGGCTCTTTTTGCCCTTCAGGCTTTCTTCACCATTGTGATGCATTAATGAAGTAGAGCTCCCTGTCAGACTTCATCAGCAGTCTTGTGAAGGCAGAATGAAATCACTTCTATTGACCCACTGGCATATTTATAGGCTCCTTCTTTTTTGCTGAGTATGGCAGTTATCACCTTTCCATCCCCATGTTGTGTTTATTCAGCAGAAAGCTAAATCACATCTGTGCACAAGTGGAACATTAATCAGTAAACGTAAGCCACTCATAAAGACTGCCGAACCTATCTCATTACCAGAGCTGGGACAGCTCGCAACACCTACCCCTCAGAGGGGTTCACAACCCCATGAATCCACGGCCCTCTAAGCAGAGCCCAGCAAGCTCAGAGACTTTTTTCAGCTCTCCTCTTGCCAGACTGTCCCCAGATAGCGGCATTTTAAAGTTTTTCTGGACTTGTTCCTGGTACCTCTTTTCTTCCGCAGCAACAACAACAAATCCACTTGGGAGCAATTTTTTTTTTTTTATTTTTAACTCTCTGTTCTCCCCTTTCTTATTCTATTTATCAGACAGAATTACTTCCAATATAATCTGCTGCCATGCATATCCGTGTCTGCCTGCCCTGCTTAAAAATTTTTCCCCCTTTTTTCCACTAATTACCAAAATCAATCACCCTTCATGTTATTGGGGTTGGAGTCTATCACACTTGCAATTCTATAAATTTGTATTATAATACTAGATAGAGCATAATACTACGTCAGTATGGGAATATTTTCAGCAATGATGCATAAACAGCAAAAGCTTTTGACAAACTTTGTGTGAAAAGTAGTTAGTTGATGTACGCATATCTACAATGGGAAAAAGGTGCTGTCAGACAGTTTATAACATTTCTTGATGAGATTACAGATTGGGCTGCCCAAGATAGTTCTATGGATAGATATACTTTAGCTTCTAAAAAGCTCCTGACTTAGTCTTGCTTCATTCTGATGAAATTAGTAGTTCTCCTTCTGAGTCTCAGTTAAATACTTTATTTTCTGAAATTCCAATCAGCTCCATCTAGAACATATTAAATGGACTAAAAAGGGGTAACTCTATAAATCTTAAAACAGGGAAGCATCATCTTCTGGGGATACTTCCAGACAGTAATTTTTCTTAGTCCAGTGTTATTTTCAACAGTCAAGAGGAAAATCTTGCAGGTAGATTTTGCCAATGACATAAAAACGTATAGAGTTGTTAAAAAGGATAGATCGGTTCCAAAGATAAAACTGGCTTATTTTAGCAATATGCATTTTAATAAAACTAAATCTAAGAATCAGGATTATAGATGGTGCTTATGAGAGAGAAAAGCAGCTAAGAAAAGGACTTCAGGGTCAGAACAATCAACATGGTGCCTTGTGGCAGCAAAGGAAGTAAACATGGCTCTTGACTGAGTGACCAAGGGAACATCATATAGAAAGTGGGATCTGTTTACACCACAGTGAGATAATTAGCAAAATCCTCTAACCAGTAATGGCCTCTAAGTTTATCATATGTGAGAAAATCAAGAGAGAGAGCTCCAAGAATTATTACAGTAACTATAAAACCTGATTACTGTGAGAAGCTAAAAGATACTCAGTTTAGTGTATACTATTCAGGAGGAAATACCAAGTAATTACTCAAAGGGGATGTAAATTTCAGATGTTAGTAAACTTATTTAGCTAAGGAGATGAAAATACAGCAAGACCCTGAGCTTGGTCACTTATGCGGAATAAATGCCACATTGGAATAAGATCTAAGATCATTTTAAAAGTAAAGGAAAAAAAAAATAAGACCAGTTACCTAGGTTTTCATTGGTTTCTCTGTCACTTATTAAAACCAAGATAGCAAATCCTCCAAAAATAGAGGCCATATTTCAGGCAAAAGTTATTGTATTTGATAGAGAAATCATTTGGTACAATTTTAGATTAGATGATTTTAAATCCAAGTAGGTAATAATTCAGGTCCTTTGGGGGTAGCCTTTTCATACTGAACAGTGATCTATCTTCATGTCCACTAATGGGCCTCACTTGAACTCTGAAAATTTTACTGATGGCAAAATGGATAATTAAAATTTTAGGGGCTTGCCTAAGCTATTAAAGGAAATTATTAGGCCTGTGAGGAGATGGCTAAGAAATTCATATTCACATCACTAGAATACAGGTCAATAGGTACCAGTTGCAAGGATCATGTAAACCGTACACAGCCAGGAATTCAAGAAACTCAGATGTAGATTATTGAAATAATTATTCATTGGATATGCAGCCTCCTTTAATTTACCTGATAGCAGTTTTAAGGAAACCCATGGCTCTAATTACAGAGCTATAAATACAGAGAAATCCTGTTCAGTGACTTGATTATCTATGTATTGAGATGAATTTTTGGCTCTTTCTATGTGAAGGAGGGCATGAGCTCTAATCCTCATGAACTCTTTCTGATTAATGTGTTGATTTAGTCGCATAGTCATGGTTTGTTGCCTTCTCTAGGAGATATCATTGAACTATAGTCAGAAAATAGCAGATGACCACATTCCATCCAAACCTCCCTTCCAAATAATCATTGCTGGTAATTTAACACTGATAGATTATAAGGTTTTCTCACCATTAACATTTATTTAACAGGCCTTATTTTCTTTATCCACAGGACAAAAGAGTGGTCTTGCCCTTGAATGACACTATTTCAAGTGATTTTCAAGCTTCAGCTCTGTTTGTAAAAAGCTTTAGATATTTCCTTATAAAGGTAAGCTAGAAATCCAAGATAAGCCTTTATTTATGACATCTGAAATCTTTCAAATACAATAGCCTAGTAAGTATGAATTAACAAGACTTTATTATCTTATTGTGAGGACTAAGATCATTCCAAGAAAAGCCAAATGAAACTAGAGGATCTTCCTCTGGGATCTGAGTATTTAAAAGAAGCTCATCATGTATGTGGAATTGATTACACTGTGTTGAAACAAAATGAAAGAATCAAACAATGCATATTTTTTCTGTTGGGAAAAAGAACAGCAGTTTGTAAGTCGCCTGTGATCTCAGGAGCCATGTCCTCTCTATATAAGATACTTTGCCTGCCTGCTCCCACTGGAGAGGGTCTATTGAGCAGTGGAACTGATACAACCTGAGATTATTTATGTTCCCTCTCCTACCAGATAAGAGAAGAGAGACCATGTCTACATGAATGTGTATAAATACAACTATAGAATCAGGATCATGGGCATCTGTTTGCCATCATGTTATTACACAACACAGTTGCCACAAAGCCACCGAAGACCTCTGTTTCATGGTAACCTTTCCCAAAGGTGATGTCAATTAATTCAGCCTTCAAACAGTGAGGATGTCAGGGAGGCAGAGAAGGCTCCAAGTGAAGACTACTTTTGCTAGGATTCCTCAGTTCTCCATGTATCCAGCTATAGTACAGTTTTGATATTTGAAATAATACTTCCACTGCATGCTTTCAGAAGAAGATGACCACTGAAGAGTTACTGGCACTATTTCCTGGTCTCACAATTCCCAACTACCAAGACAAGGGAGAGTGTACACATGCATGTGCTCACATGAGCTCAAGTACCTTTTTGCCCTGCTACCTCCCACTCTCCAGCATGCACTGGGAGCAATAAATTCAGCAGATCCCCTCTTCCCTACATGATTCAAGAGAATTGGAGACTTGGAGGGTGTTTCCTTTGTCCTCATTTAATTGTTTTGTCTCTACATTCCATCTTTTAAAAATATGTTAGGAAAATCAACCTTAGTGAGGGCTCATACCTCTCAAGATTAGGTGACTGGTTTTATCTTGTCAACACCAATTTTACCTTCAGCAAGGCAAACACACCTTTAGTAGTACCCTACAGACAGTTTGCCATGAGCAGGTGGGGTAGTTTCTTGTGGACCAACTATTGGCTGTTATTTGACTTCAAAACAATCTCAGGCTTGTAATAATCTAGACGTAGATGATTTCTATTTGGCTGCACATGCTCAGTCAGGTTTCCCTGCATCATCATGTCTACTGCCAATGTTGTTCTAAGGAGTTATTTTTCCCACATGGAGTTGTTCCCACCATGTGCATAGACAGCATTGGGTAGTTTTTACAGACTGCATGAATAACAACTGTTAGTGTGAGTTTCATCACAGCAGGAACTGAGGAATTTCACCCAAGAAAGCAAATTAATAGTGTTACCTTGAACCCTTTTATAGAGAAAAATGACTCTAGGAGTAGTTTGGGAAGCAGATAAAATAGGTTTAGCTCCTGAATACCCCTTCCAAACTAATTCTGAGGCAAGTAACCTCAAAAAAGATAATCTTTGACTCCTGCAGAACATGGGAGGTTGTTAGTGTGTATGATTACAACCTATGTTTCAGCTGAAGACAACAGAACCATCTACCTATGCCATGAAATGACCCAGGGTAAAGTAATTAAGGATGCACTTCAAAAGGAGGTTCTTGAAGACTATTATCCTCTCTGTGAGGTGCTGATCTGTTGTAAGAAGTATCTTGTACACACAGAAAAGTTTTTCTATGACATGGTAATTTTGAATTATCTAGAAAATGAGGTATTGCTGAACATTCTAAATGATATAGAGTCAAGATGGGAAGAGAAGGAGAAGGAAAGAACAGAAAAGGAGACACAATGGCACAACTGCCCAAATGAAATGTAGGTATCTTCTTGTATTTCTAAAAAAAGTCAGTAATTGGATCAAGGAAAAGTCATATATCAGAAGATGCTCCTGTCTACAATGTGGTATCATCTTTTGCTATTGCTGTCTTCACTGGAAATTGATAAAACAGAAACACAGAGTTTTCATTTGCATGATCTCTCTCACCCTTGCGGCTTATACTCAGCATGGACTCAGCTCAGAAGAACTGGTACTCTTGTTGCCACAGTGACCACTCTGCCCAATACATCCCAGTTGCTGTGATAAGATACACCATCTTATTATAGCTCAGCATCTTTCATAGACTCTTCCAAAGCCCACAGATGTTAGTGTTTCTATTATTGACATACGTACTTCTCATAACATAGGCTTTTCAAGGGGCAGCTTTTCCTCGACGTCCGTTATACATCTGTCATATCAAGTCAGACTGCTGCTGAGGCAGTGACGGTTGATGCCATACCATGTATTTTGACTAAATGCGAGAAAGGGTGGGGATAGAAGGGATGGGAAGAAGTAAGCAGAAAAGAGGTGAATAGCAAAATTTGACAAATGCTTTCCTCAGCATTATGTCAAACATGTTTACAGAACTGCACAATTAATAAAAAAAAAAACTGCACTAGAGTCCCTAATTACTATTCTACACAGGGCAGAACACTTCTTCATTATCCGTTTTTGAATTGATTGTGTACATCAAACAGTCAAGATATAAATAAAATATGCCTGCATGCATAATACCCTCACATTAAAGCAGGAGGCAATTAACCTATGATTTTTCATTAATTAAATTAAAATAGCCCTCTGAAAATGTCTCAAATCAAAACAAGTTCCTTACAGAGTATTTTTTTCTTGCTGTGATGCACAGAACCTGCTTGTAAAATCATTGGTCCAATGAAATTAAATAAACCTCCCCAATTTTATCACAGGCTACCAATTTTCTTCTGTGACTCCATTGTTCAAAGTGCTAATCCCAATAACAATATTGGTTTTATTTTTCCATCTTTAAAATAATATTTACAGATGCTTGTCCATTATTTAGCACATTGTTTACATTTTATTTTTAATAATTATAGTGATGTGCTTTGCAGAATTACAATAGGTATTGATCTGATCAGAAATTTGGCAAATAAGATTTGACTTTAAGAGTGGGTCTGTTTTCTCCTCTTAAATTTATATACAAAACAACAAACACAGTTAGCGTAATGGTTTATTAGTGCTTTATGGTTATCTCCAGTTAAATGAATTTAGGTTATGTTGCCAGAGGGAGGTAAGTCTGCTTGCTGCCCCGTATACAAACATATTTCTTGTCGATCATTCATTCAGATAAATAGAGTTATTCTAAAGACACCTTCAGATGTCTATTTGCTTTGTGGACTGTGAGGATACATGATCGTAAAACAAAGAGAAGACATACTAGAGACAAGAATACTCGCCAAATGATAACAAAATGTCTAATGCAAAATTGCTGTTTATAAGAAATGCCCATTTCCCTTCCTCAGATTTAAGGGACAGCTACCCATACAGGCTATCAAGGTCACAGATCTAGATGGAAAACATGATGGAGTCTGGTTTTGTTGGGTGGGTTTCTTGGTTTTTTTTCTGAAACCTGAGGATACAGAATTTTAGATAGTTCCAGTTATTTATAAACCTTTGATAATAAGAAGCCACAAAATAAACTACCTGCTTGTTGCCTCCTAAAACTATATCTTCACGCTGTAGAAGTGTTGAGTTAAGTGCCTGTCTGAAAAGAGGGAAAAGATGTTTTCAAGTACAGAATATATGAACAGTGGTGCTAAAGCAACAGTGTATTTCCTTCAACTCAGAAGTCACCTTTTTAAGAACTCTGTAAATTTTGAAGTTACAAGATTTTGGCTATTTAATAACCATAATAATGACTTGTTATGATAGCGACATTAAAAATAAGCCATTGGATACCAGCATAATTTCTTCGGTACAGATCACACATGCTGAGGTAGCAGAAGGAGGAGGCGGCCATGTTCCCATGACCTCACACAAGTGATGTGAGAAGACACACATTAGATTCAATTTATAAACCAATGAGTTAGTAGAGACCAGCAGGTACTTCTGTTGTGTCACAGGTCTTCAGGTCAGACTTGTCCACAGCCTCTCTTCAGTCTTTCAGAAACCATGCAAGCCTCAAGATTTTCACTTTCTTCTAGGGAGAATCCCAAGTTTCTGATAGCCTCAGAGCCTTCAGCACTATTTTCTCTTCTTCTGCCTCTTAGCTGTTGGAAGGTAATGCCCAGCCATTGCTGTTCTTGGTATCACTGGTGTAATTCTATTAATATATTGATAGCTCAATAGCTTATTTACACTAACATATGCTTTTGTGTTCAATATTTGCAGTGTGTTTGCCTGGTCTCTAGAAGGAATTAAGATTAGATGGCCAAGGTCCCCTAATCTTGATCAAAGTAGAGAAACAAACAGGTAAAATAAGTGAGGCATATCTTTCCTCACAACAATGCAGAAATTCATCACAGTTTACGTTTTTCCTATTTGAGATTTGGTAATTTAATGAGAAATAATGATCAGAAATTTCAAATGAAGAACTGCAATTCCAGCTACCCATTCTTCCTAAGATGGCCCAACTGATTAACAATCTAATTAAACTCAGAATAACTGTTCTTCACCTGTATTTATCTTTGAAGATAACTACTTCTATTTTAGATTTGAAAAAGGGCTCATGGGCCTGAAAGCTTCTCTGTTTTTTCCAACTATATGACTTGCTCTAATAAAAGATCTTACATTCTCCCACAAATCTTGCCTTGCATTTATTATCGTATATGAGCACAACTGACATATGGTTGTCTATTCAAACCCATTTTCTTCCCAGAGCAAAAAATAAATACAAACTCTCACCCAGGTTACAGCAGAGGCCAAGTCAGAAAATTAATTATACTACCTACATGTTTAAAAAAAAAATCCTATTTTTAAGCTTGAATTCTTGCACCATTTTTTTTTAAATTAAATGGAAAAAAATCAATGTTTTAGGAAGCATAAGATGTTAGAAGTTGGACAGAAAACTCTATCAAGCACTGCTTTCCCAGTCTAGTTATCAGATATTTTGTCTAATTAATTTAACTGATTCTCCTCCTACAAAAGTACTACAAGATATTAATTCATCTTCCTCATGGAAGACAGCTTTCAGCTCATAGAATCATAGAATCAGAGAATAGTTTGGGTTGGAGGGGACCTTTAAAGGTCATCTAGTCCAACCCCCCTGCAAGGGACAGGGACATCTTCAACTAGATCAGGTTGCTCAGAGCCCCATCCAACCTGACCTTGAATGTTTCCAGGGATGGAGCATCTACCACCTCTCTGGGCAACCTGTTCCAGTGCCTCACCACTCTCATTGTAAAAAATGTCTTCCTTATATCTAGTCTCAATCTACCCTCTTTTAGTTTAAATCCATTAGCCCTTGTCCTATTGCAACAGGACCCACTAAAAAGTTTGTCCCCATCTTTCTTATGAGCCCCTTTTAAATGAAAGGCTGCAATAAGGTCTCCCCAGAGCCTTCTCTTCTCCAGGATGAACAACCCCAGCTCTCTCAGCCTTTCTTCATAGGAGAGGTGTTCCATCCCTCTGATCATTTTCATGGCCCTCCTCTGGACCTGCTCCAACAGGTCCATGTCTTTCCTGCGCTGAGGACTCCAGGGCTGGATGCAGTACTCCAGGTGACGTCTCACCAGAGTGGAGTAGAGGGGGAGAATCACTTTTCTCGACCTGCTGGCCACGCTTCTTTTGATGCAGCCCAGGATACGGTTGGCCTTCTGGGCTGCGAGTGCACATTGCCGGCTCATGTTCAGCTTTCCATCCACCCGTACCCCAAGTCCTTCTCCACAGGGCTGTTCTCAATCCCTTGATCCCCCAGCCTGTATTGATTCCAGGGATTGCCCTGACTCAGGTGCAGGACCTTGCACTTGACCTTGTTGAACCTCATGAGGTTCACATGGGCCCACTTCTCCAGCTTGTCCAGGTCCCTCTGGATGGCATCCTGTCCCTCAGGCATATCAACCGCACCACTCAGCTTGGTGTCATCTGCAAACTTGCTGAAGGTGCACTCGATCCCACTATGTCATTGATGAAGATATTAAACAGTAGTGGTCCCAGTACAGACCCCTGAGGGACACCACTTGTCACCAATCCATCTGGACATTGAGCCATTGACCACTACCCTCTGGATGCGACCATCCAACCAATTCCTCATCCACCAAACAGTCCACCCATCAAATCCGTATCTTTCTAATTTAGAGAGAAGGATGTTGTGGGGGACCGTGTCAAAGGCCTTACAGAAGTCCAGATAGATGACAGTTCTTCCCTTATCCACCGATATAGTAACTCCATCATAGAAGGCCATTAGATTGGTCAGACAGGACTTGCCCTTGGTGAAGCCATGATGGCTGTCTCAAATCACCTCCCTGTCCTCCATGTGCCTTAGCATAGCTTCTAGCATCTGTTCCATGATCTTTCCAGGCACAGAGGTGAGGCTGACAGGTTGGTAGTTCCCAGGGTCCTCCTTTCTACCCTTTTTAAAAATGAGTGCAATGTTTCCCTTTTTCCAGTCACCAGGGACTTCACCTGATTGCCATGACTATTTCAAATATCATGGAGAGTGGCTTGGCAACTACATCAGCTCCTGAACTGTCATCCTAATTTCATTCCTAACAAGTGAATTGAGTTACTTTCTTCATCCAAGGGCAGGTAACTCCTAATGTCCTCTGTTTCTGCTCTTCAGCAGTAGAGTCCACAGTGCCAGAGAAGAGCTATAGACCTGTTGCAGGTACTTAGCTGATGCTTTCATGCATAGTAACTGGCCAAGGCCCTTATTTTCTACAGAATATTAAAAGTAGTTGCATATCTCCATTCCTCAGTCAAAATGCATGTATGAGTCAGAGCAGATTACGTTAGAAATACTACCATTTGCAAAAAAAAGAAAAAATCATGAAGACTACAGACTACTATTTTTTTTCTCAGTCAGCTAGAATCATTTTATAGGCTCAGCTACATCTCTGTACCTGTGCTACAAAAGTCATTAGGCCCAGAAAATAGCCACTGTGAACTGAAGGGGTGTGCTTATTGCACTTCTGAGGGATTTGGGAGGAAAAGGCATTTTGTGATTCTAAGCTCTAGGAATTGTTTTTTAACCTAGACAGGAAAGATTCAAGTGAGGGCAGAATGGAAGGGCATATATTTCCATCACAGCTCATCCTTAAAAAAACCCCTGACAAAATGAAACAAACCAAAACCAAACCAAACCCAACAGCAACTTATAAGCAGGACATGGACTGGGTCAGCATTTCTCTTCCAAAGTTACCTGAAATTTGCATTTCACTTCTTGTAACACTTTCTACCTCTCATCAGTTGTTTTCTTCTCTTCAACTACTCTTTTCTTAAAAGAAACCAATCTGAGAAATTATATTTGATTCAAGTTTGTGATATGTAAATATGTTTTAGCAGTGAGGTAAACCAGCTGAAGACCAGTGCCTTAGACACCATAGGTGCTAATGAAAGAGCATGTCACTTATGTTCAAACAGAAATGGAGACTTTTGGCTTGACTCCAAGAATAAAGAGCTTGTGAAAGGATATAAAAAAATGGTTTGCAAACCAAATGCACATGAGGAAATTCTTTTTGGCTGCAAAATACTCCCTCACCAGAGTCTCAGGGGACTGCATAAATACGAAAAGTGGAATTGCAAACAGCTGTGGTGTCATAGGCTATCACATGGTTTCCTATGATTATCACCTAAACAGACAAACAAAAGAGGAAAAAAAGAAACTGTTATCAAATTCAGAAGGGAGGAGGGTGGGGAGACTCTGCCTGACATTTTGCCTTAATGAAGAACCGTCACAGCCAGCTTCACCCAGAAAAGCTCCAGCACATGGAACAGCCAGGGTAAGCAGACACATCGCATGCCAGTGCACTAGCCTGAGATTTTCTTTTTTATGTCATAGCATAGGATACTTCAAGATGAACTAAACATTTTAGCAAGTTTATGAATCACAGATAGCTGCACTGGCTTTCAAATGTTACTTTTTCATAGACTGGAAAGAAGCAAGGAATATAGACAGAGGATAACTCCAGTTACACAGAGTTTTCTCAGGCAGGAGTCTGAAAATTTGCCATAAAACTCTTGCTGCTTTTTGCAAGGCCAACAGGAGCCAGGAGAATACACCTTAAATACTACCACCATAAATCATTTCTATAAACATGGTGGTAGGGGAAAGCAAGAACGTAAACACTAATATCAAAATAATATTTAAAATTGTAAATCTATGTAGAAATGACATGAAATGATGTTCTGGATCATCATGAATGCACGCCCAAGAGCTCCCCAGATCAAAAACTGACCACAGAGTCCAAGAAAGCTCTGCATCATTTCAGCTCAGTGACAAATTACTGCTTGACTGGACAGTTATTCATGTAAAATTTCCATCTACAAGCACTGGACTGGATTTACTATTAAAAAACAAATAATGGATCACTGGCATTTCTTCATGTTACCCATTTTTCCATGAGAGAGAAGAAAAATATGACAGATACAAAAGTGTTCTAGTATGAATAGCCTGAACACAAGCTCTTGTCATCTTCCTACCCGTCAAGAGAGGAGAAAAGAAGTACACACTAATTTAAGTTACTCTAAACTGCCTAAATAAAGAAATAAATAGATATGATTCCTACAAACTGTACATTTATTAGATCTGTCATTTGAAATCACTGCATTATATGCCTCTACAATTCAAGAAAAGCAGAAGAAAGTGTAGGATTACAAATTACAAATTCAACTCATGTAATGAAACAGATACATTGTGTCTTTTCCACAAAGAAGGATCGTGATGGAATTCAAAACTGTTAAGTGAGCTTAATTTTTGTCTCACACTCTAAGGATGCACCCACAGCCTGAGCTCAGAGCAGGTCCCTCAGGGGATTTACGAGTGCTGACTTTCATGACCTGTGTAGTTTCCAGCCTATTCCAGCCCCTGTTACAGTGCAGTCAGATCATGTTCAAGGTATTTACACTGATCTGGGGGAGGTCCAAGCTCCGGATATATATCAACTGGTGTTTTATGCAGTAATGCACCCCGTATTATCACTCCAGATTGCATAAATGAGAATTAAGATGCACAATGAGGTGCTGACAGTGCTGGAGTATCCCACTGTGGAGAGCACCGCAGCTTACCCTAAACATACAACTTGCATGTAAATAATATGGGAATTAAATTAGACTGGTCTCAGAAGTCAGGCTGGACCTGGTCAGTTTAGGAGTATAGATACATGTTAAAAGGCACAGAGCTGAATGTGTACTCCAAGGAGAAAGGAAATTACTCATCTCTCAAACTGCTGCCATGGCTTTAAAGTCCAGAACTATACTGGGCATCTCTAAAATAATTTAGATTACTTTGAGGATGTAATGTAATTTATAGCAAGTAGATTCTCAGGAGGCGAGTAATTTTGCACAGCGCTTTGGCAGGAGGGACCTGCCACTAGAGTTCAAAACAAGCAGGCAGCTGATGGCACAGTCCTCTTTCGGTACCCAACAAGGGACTGAGGGGAGGAACAAACAGCTGAAGTGGGGAGAGACTGTGAAGCTGGAAACCAGACAGACTAGAAACTTTCTCTGTTGTGACAGATGTGCTGTAGGACATTTATAACTTCTGTCCCCAGCTAGTCATTGATGCCATCATTACTGCCAGAGTTTTCCAGCCCTTTGCTGTGCTGGTACAGGTCTTCGAATAACCGCAGCCTAACACAGTTGTGGGTTTGGGGGTTTGGGGACGGGGCGAAGAGGTGGGGGGGCTTGTTTTTAACAGTCATACCTGTTTTAATATCAGCTGTACCTGTGGGGCAAGATAACAACCCTCCGTACTGAGGAGCACATGGGCAGATTCAGGCCCCAGGCTACTACACATGCTCTATGACCTGAGCCTAAAACCATCCATAATGCTGTGGCTACGAGGATTATTTCAGTCTATAATCAAGAATGGGGGTAGCTTTTATGAAAACACTCTTAGCAGACAACAGCCCTCCCCGCCTCCTTAGCTTTTCTGTATTGTTTTTTACTTTGTCTCACATGTAAATATAATAAATCATAATCCAAGGCCCTGAAAAACAGCATTTAAAATGTACAGTCATTGCTCATTCCATGGAGGCAGCGTAAGAGGGCTGTGCTCCCTACGGAGCCTTCCAGCACCTACGTGCTGCTTCCCACGGGCCACACGGGAGTTTCAGGGCTTCATTCCCCCACTCCAGACAGGCACAATCAATAACCTCATCTTCATATAATACCTGCTCCACTCTGCTCTCTGATAGAGGAGCACAAAATCTACCAAGAAAGAGAATTGAAGTGTTCCCTCTGCAATTGAAGGGTCCTTGGGCATGAAGGCTGCCCCAGGCTCTTTTTTTATAGCACATTTCAGCTCGGGGTTGTTGTTGGGTGAGAATGAACATGTCATGTGCTGTCTCCACATGCCCCATGGAAATCAGCTTGCCAGCTCACTGTGCTTTATGTGTTTAACCACAGCAAAGCTGTTCCAGAAACAGTGGGGTCTCCATTTCGATCCAGGTCTTTTTTTTCCTTTTTTTAGCTGAATTTTCAGAAAACATACCACTTATCTGCAAAGGTATGTGTGTGGGGTTCCCCCTATTGAGAAAGGGACTTGAGGTATTCTTCTTTGCTCTTCTTTGAAGCCTGCACAAGTTACACAGGGTTTGTGCTACCTTCATGTGTGAAGAGAGAAAATTATCTTCAATGGGGCAACTCCAAACATAGAGGCACCAGTAGCCGGTCAAGCAGAGCCAGGCGAGCAGAAATTCACATACTTTGCCGAAGGGTAATGTGTAAAGGGTGACAATCCATCCTTAACATGCCACCATAGTGGGGGCAGCTCCTTAGCACTCATTGCTTGTTTTACAGCAGCATCTAGGACTCCAAATCACAGAGGAGGTCCCCATGGGGCTTTGGTAACACAGGGCAAAATGTCTCTCCTTGAAAGCCTCCCAGCCTATGTGCAGCAGCAGAGGCTGTGGGCAGGCTGCTGACGATGCAGGTGAGTGGAGGCAGCATGGTGTGGTAGGGGATGGTCTCGGTGGCATTGCTTCTTGTGGGCAGTGGTTGGGTTTCATGCCTCATATGTCGGAGTGGGTTAAAAGTGGAAGAGGAAGGTTTCCAGAAGTCAGAGTTCCCTCCAAGGCAAGGGACAACATGGCAAAAACCAAAATGACACATGAACATGAGCTGTATAAATGATGGATACACCATGGAAAGACCGGAGGTGAATTTTACATCTCAGTATTATGAAAGCATGCAAAAAGGCTAAAAAGGACCTCAAGACCAAAGCCATAGGTGTCACCCAGACATCACTTCATGGGTGTTTAAGGCCTCACTCTTCCTAAACCATGCTGGTAGTGAATGAGAGAGTGTGAAAGTGAAAGAAAAAGCTAATAGTGTGAAAAATAAATCATCCATGGACGGTGGAGAGAGAGTGGTGGGAAGGGCAAATTGGTGTGACAGGAAAATTACCTGTGCAGCAGGATTCTAAAAGGACATGGGAGGGCCAAGCTGGCAGCTGCCAGTACTGAGGCGAAAAGATTTTGCAGTAGTTATTATGTAAGGGTCTGGACGAGAGTATGATCTGTGCCATTTGTGATGGACAAGGAAGGATGTAGCTTGAAGATGTTCTGCAGAAGAAATCTTTACAAAGCAGCTATAAGGTTGGACTAGATGAATCCATAGACAGGGCCAGCTCAAAACCAGGCCTGCAGAATGGGAAGGACTTTGATATTTTCCGCAGTGACAAGAGTAGGAAGGAAGGTACCTGTGTGAGGGTTATGAGGAGCAACCACATTGGCAAGACACTAAGAAGACAGGGATGACCAAGGCATGGAGAACAGACACAGATCTGTGAGTCACTGACATAGAGCCAGTTGCTGTAATAATCCTTGTAGGAGGATTATTATACTCTGTATCCACCTCCTAATCCTTGTAGGAAGTGGATACAGAGTGAAATAAAGGCAATCTGAAACAGAAAATTAAGGAATCCCTACCAAAAAAAAAAAAAAAAACCAAAAGAAAAGAAAAAGAAAGAGAGAGAACATAGAGAAAAAGACATGAAAAGACATGCATATTATTTTATAGGGAGATCACAGTTTGTAAAGCATCCTCACAAACCTGAGAACCACTGAATAAAAATTTTACGGGATCAGTAAAATTGTTAAGTTTTGACTATTTTTGTGTGTGAAAAATTCCTTTTTTTCTCCATGAGATGTTAGCTCTTATTACAGAAATGAAAGCCTGCTGACCAAAATCGTTTTTTCCTGATGAAACAGAATTTCCCAGACAACAAAACACCATTTTCTGACTGGATCTTAATAATGTCTTCAGGATATTTCCCATGCTCATGTAGACGTTTCTACAGCAACAACAACAAAAAGCAACATATGACTTCTGGTCATTCCTGCATTACAAATAATAAGTGCAAGTGATATACATTTAATTCCACACTATTGCAAATGTTTAGGGCTTTTGGGCAAAAAAAAACCCCAACAAAACAACAAAAACCCAGTAACAAATGGCATTAGCTATCCCTTCAGATATAAACAACCTTAGTTTGCGAATTCCCTCACCACGCAGTGAAAATGTCACGAGGTCAAGCTTCAGATGAAACCAGCCTATGGGCTGTACATTTAAATTTCACTGCAGCCCAAGCTTAGGCAGAGAAGTAATGACCATCATGAAATAGCAAGTCATAATGAAAAATGCATTGCTATCACAGAGGAAAATATCCAGGTATCTGAAGATAAAATTGTTTTAGATGTAAGCAGTAAATAAACTGGCTTTATCCAGTGTTCAAAGTGCCTGGCTAATGAAATTAAAGGATTGGTCGCTAACCTCTCAGACTCCATTCAAAAATTAAGAGTTCGGCAGGATTAAATCAATCAATCACACACACACACACTTTCTTAGCCCTGTTCCATTTAGTTCCTTATGACAAGGTCATACGTAAGATGTCTACATTGCTTGGATTCACTCAACAATAATTACTTTACTCTTGGCTACCATCCTTTCAAATTTATCCCTAATCTGGCATGTTCTCTTCATCAAGTCCTTTATGGACATCTGTTGAAATGAACCAAAGTATTTTCCAAGGATGAATATAATGCAGAATCAACAGTTAGGGTCTTAAGGTGTTAAATAGCTGTAAAAAAGAGAAACGCTGTCCTGGTTTCAGCTGAGACAGAGTTAATTTTCTTCGTAGCGGCTGGTATGGGGCTATGTTTTGGATTTGTGCTGAAGACAGTGTTGATAATACAGAGATGTTTTAGTTGCTGCTGTACTAGTCAAGGACTTTTCAGCTTCCCGTGCTCTGCCAGGTGCAGAAGAAGCTGGGAGGGGACACAGCCAGGACAGTTGATCCAAACTGACCAAAGGGCTATTCCATACCACATGACGTCATGCTCAGTATATAAAGCTGGGGAAGAAGAAGGAAGGGGGGACATTTGGAGTGATGGCGTTTGTCTTCCCAAGTAACCGTTAGTTACGCTTGATGGAGCCCTGCTTTCCTGGAGATGGCTGAACACCTGCCTGCCCATGGGAAGTAGCGAATGAATTCCTTGTTTTGCTTTGCTTGTGTGCGCGGCTTTTGCTTTCCTTATTAAACTGTTTTTATCTCAACCCTCAAGTTTTCTTACTTTTGCTCTTCCGATTCTCTCCCCCATCCCACCGAGGGGGAGTGAGCGAGCGGCTGTGTGGTGCTTAGTTGCCGGCTGGGGCTAAACCACGACAAACGCCCAGGAATGTATGCATTAAGTGGTGTGACATCACGTCTGATTTAGCCCGGAAAAGGAGATTCACAGGTGACAGGGGAGCGTGGTGAAAGTAAATCAGTAAGGTACACAGCCAGGGCTACGGCTCCTTTGTGGCAGAGTTCAAATACTACAAGGAGTGGGGAATAAAGTGTTGCTGCTTTTCCTTCCAGTGCCCACTTCACAACATGGATAACCCTCAGTCAAAACAACCTGTCAATTATTCTTTATCTTTTCTATCTCTCATTGCTCAGTCTTCTGGTTGGAAAAGGAAACAACTCTGGGTTCACACACTGTATGCTTTTTTGAAAATATTTTGTATTTTATGACATTTAAAGGTATTTTATGACTCATCATGTTGAATATACAAACTGATTTTTCAGCTACAACTCTCCTTCCCACAGTTTTTTGAATAAGCTGACTTACCTATCTTTCAGATGCACTTAGCAAAAACATTATGCTTTCCTGACAGATCCTCAGCAAGACAGCAAATTCAGAATGAAACCAGTGTAAGCCAGTCATATATTCTCATACTTGAAATTTATGCTCAACTAAGCAACTAACAGGGTTAAATTTCTTCCAAATAGTTGGACATATTTAGCTGCTGCTTTTGTTTGAAAATAACTCACTGGAAGACTCAAAGTTTTGCAGATTTACTTGTCAATAAACATTAATTTGCAAATGGTTCATGGAAGCATCCTGCAGCCAATGGGTGGCTCACAATCTGTTTATTTCTCCTATTGCCTGGTAGCTGTTATCACTATAAATGCTTTCTCATAGACTGACTCCTAAAGAGCTTCAAAAGGCCACCAAACATTTTAATTCAAATACCCATGCAAAGCCACACACCATGTTCGCTTCCCACTAACACACTTCTGAACACAGATCCGCTCAGCAAATATTGATGGAGACAGGAGAGTTGTTTTTGAAGCATTTGCCTAAGGCCAAAAATTTCAAAAGTGACTAATTATTTTGGGTACCACAATTTCAGTGCTTCCCAGACAGACATCTGCAAGGGATCTGTGTACAGAGTGAAGGAAATCCGCAATAACTCTGGATCAGGCCCTTTGAGGTCTGCAGGTGGACAGCCAAGAATTAAGGTGTTCGACATCCTCAGGCATTTTTTAAAATTCTAGTTCACTGTGAGGTTTTTGTTCCTAACAGAACTTGAGTGCTTTTCCCTCAGACCTGTTCTCTTGGCTTACAAGATTTTCATAACATAAGATTTTGGGGTATCATCTTTCAGTTGTAATTAAATTCAGATAACTTGTGTCTGTTTTTTCTTTCCTTGGGGATAGAAAATTTACAGTAAAAAGAAAAAGAAAAAGAGGAGGAGAAAGGGGACTGTGCATATTAAATGACAGGGCGAACTCTCAAATTGCCATAGATATAACATTTACATTTTTCAAGGTCATGTGTCAAATACAAATGAAATAATGAACCTTTGTTACTCTGTGGTATCCCATGCCAGGCAACTTATGCATCAGCATCAGTACAATGGCTTTGATGAACTGCACTCCTGTGCCCTGCTGCTCTAACCTGGAAGTTAAAAAGGCAGCAATTAAGTTTTCTAAAAAGGAGCAAGAAAACCAGAAAAAATGGGGCTACGAGCTGCCAGTTTTCTTAATTACAGAATTGTTATTTAGTACAAAAGCAAAAGAACTAAACAAAATGTGCAGAAGAAAGGTAAATGGCACGGAACAGGGATGTTAATGAAGAGGTTGAATAGGCTTCAGCTATGAGATTCACATCTGACCCATGAGACGCTTCAAGAAAACAACAAGGTGGGAGTGTGGGGGGAAAAGACAGAGGTGAAGGAACTGTTATTTACACTCCTATGATGGAGTGCACGGCAAAAACATGCATCAAAGCTATTCTTTCAGAAGACACAGGACTGCATGAAAAAACTCTCCCCAACTTGGATGATTTATTTTATTCTAAACTATGTCACCACAGTGAAATCACGCAGTGCCTTCCAGAAAGGCAACTTATAGTTAACTATATACTGCAAAGGAGGCTGTATATTATAATCCAATTTAGGATATGTTATATTGTATCATTAGAGAACAATTTTCGCTTGGTACAGCACAAAATGTCTTAATGGGTTTAAAACACATGCCTCTCTTCCTTTTCTCTTCTCCTCTCTCAGCACGGCATAAAATGAAGCTATGGGTAATATTTCTGTTCCATGTGCCTTCCTGGGAAGTGTATGCTACTGAAAACGTAATGGGTGACTCCAGAGTTGTATATGTTACAGTCATATTTTGAAGCCAGTCATCTCAGGAAATGATTAAAATTTTCATCCGTTTCACAAAATGGCTGTTTCATTCAGTCATTCCGTAAAATGAGGAAGTTTCATGCCTTTAATGAAGTTAGTGAAACTAGCAGGGAGGCACCATGTAAAGTGCCTGATACCTTGTTACTTGAATTAACTTAAAAAGACAACACATGAGATTATTTTTATAATTTATTTAGTTCTAAAGCCATACGGACTTCTACATTAATTTCTGAAATCATCCAGTCATATACACCACCTGCCAGAACCAAGCTTATCTTTGTAACTGAGGTGACTGCGACATCCGTATTATATGTTTTGCTTTTCAGTGTTTTCATCCACCTGAAGACTGCACTTTACCGAGAGCTCTGCCTGCAAAGCCTGCACTGCCCAGGCTCCTTCCTGCTGCCCCGGGAGGCTGTGCCGATGAGGGCAGAGGGCAGGACGTGGGGCAGGATTTTGCAGGGGGTGCTTGGGATGGTGCCCTAAGAAGTGAAGGGCCAGTTAGCTCAAGGCTATCAGTGGGTGGAGAATTTGGTGGGTCTGGATGAATCTTTTCTGACAGAGCTTGAGATACAGGAACAGGTCTAACCTTTAGTTTAGCAGTAGCTCCAGTTTGGCTGCCTACCACTGTGTCAGACATGGGGGCCAGCGTGTCTTCTGGATATGTTGATGCAGCAGAGTCATTCGAAAGAACGCTGAGCACTGAAAGCAGATTGTGCTGACTGCAGAGGTGGTTGATGGTCGCTGATGGTAGAGAGGTTGAGCTAAGCCCACATCTGGGATTGGTACCGAACCAAGCTGCATACAGTGTGCAGTTTATTCCAGAGTGATGGGTGATGCTTTTGAGAACTGGACAAAGTGAATCCCCACAGTTCAGTCCCATGAATTATGATCTGCCATCCATGCTAAGAGCATTTGCTTAATATCCCCTTTGAGAGCGCCCTAACTTTGTGGATATCTTGCTTTTCCATGCACCAAGCTAAGCGGAGGCCACAGAAGCTTCAGTTCTTGGATGACTTCAGCAGCAAATTCAGTTCCTTTGTCACTCTGCAACATAACAGGGGTACCAAGTAGGAGAAAAATATCGAAAAGCTGAAAGGCCACTTCTGGTGCTCCCTCTGAAGGAAGGGCTTAGAGAACACAAAATTTGGTGAGGTGGTCTTGGTACACCATTATCCCCTTGAAATTGCCTTGAGACCAAGCTTGCAGGTCAATAAGGTCAGCTTGCCCTCATGATGAGTATTCATTACTTACGGTCCATTTTACACCAACGCCATTAGTCAAGGACCTCTTTCTCTTCTTCTGGCACCCAAGACAGAAAAATTTGAAGAGTACAACAGCCTCTCTTGTGATATTTGCATATTTAGATGATAAATGCTTTATAACATGAACGTGCAGCAACACGTGCTTTTCTGATAATACACCTGTATTCAATGCTCACATGGTATATCGGAGATGCTTCTTTAGGCCAATGTTTCTTGATTAGTTTCTCATTGTCACCAGACCATAGAATTTCACACCTATGAGCAGTGGAGGAAATATAAAAGAACTAACTGGCAATTCCATAACCAATTCCATAACCAAAGAAGAGACAAATGATGAGAGCAGAAAGAAAAAAAAAAAAAAAAAAGAGAGAGAGAGAGTTCTTCAAAACTTACTGTGCAAACAGGTAGTATCAAGTCTTGACTTTGATTTGGGATCTTGGCTTGCCTTTTTGATCTCAGCAATAGTTGCACAGTATTCTTCCCTTGGTATCATGCACTTTGGGCACTTCTCATACTTTTTATAAAGTTCTTTTCTGAAGCTACTTTCAAAATCCAGAGCCGTCTCCAGCAGTCACTGCAGAACAAGCAAAGGATCCTTATCCAATAACCCCCCTTTTCACAATATGCCTGTTACTGAGTGAAACAAACAGTCAAATAGTCTAGCAGAATATCCAGCACGTCAGTCATTTCGTAGAACGCGTGAAACTTTTAGTCATTTTACCAAATGAGTGAGTGAAGGAGTCATTTTGCAAAATGACTGAAAATTTCAGTCATTTCAGGAAATGACTGGTTTCACGGTACAACTAACATATCATGCGCTAAAGGAAAGGCTGAGGCGGAAAGCGTGAAGCACATCATGTTCTTCAAACCCCCTCTTGTGGCTGTGGGGAATAACGCCATAAAATACCGCATTTTACTGTAATCTTTTGTTTAAAGACTGCAGTGATTGTTCAGGAAGGAAGGAGATGTGGGAGCCCTTGTTTTGCAGTAAAGTACATCCTGATGCTTCATATTCTTCCTTGAAAACCTCTGGCAAAGGAGTTAAATTTTTTTTTCTTAAGTTCTTAAGTAATAGTACATGGGGTTTGAGCCGGACGCCTCTGCCGAGATCCAGGACAAAGCAGTTGCCAAAAAGGTTCTGTAAGGATGGACCCACTGGCTATTTTATGTCAGCTATGACTATTTAGTATAACGGTATATGTCTTATATCTAAGTACAACCTTCACTTTGTTTTCTGAAAACCATTTTAAAGCTTCATAGCCTTCAAGTAGAGCTGAAACAAAATAAACCGTCCAGAGAATATTTTCTTAGCAGATAGTTGGCAATGAAGAAGCTTTCACAAATGCTGATGAGCATCTATTCAAATCCAAGCAGCTCTGGACAAAAGCTGCCTATAAGGCAAAACTCCTTGTTTTGCTAAGTAGAAACCAAATAATTGATCTTCTGGTAAAGTTTGAATGTGACTGAAACGATGAGCTGACATAGTAACATATGTCCCATTGTAGGGTTATATGTTATATGTAGGGTAATATACCAGGGTAAGGATAGAGGTGATTGTGGTTTACTGTGAAAATCATTGCTTAATTCCAAAGTGCTTTAAAAATAGCAATGCGAATTATGGCAGAAATTTTGGTCAGCTCCATATATCTCTGGTGCTGCCTTCCTGTGGAAGGAAATCAGCACCTTGGCTTTGGGAAATTGGATGTCGAGGACCAGTTTGCAGAAATGGTACCACACCTCGAGTGCCTGTCAAAAGGACAATGCCAGAAGGAGAGTTAAATCCATCAGATTGGATCATTACTTGGTTTGGAGCCTACTCAGAACAAGATCAGCACAGGCACCCCCTGTAGGGCTTCAGCACAAAAACCTTTGGACACCATCCAGGTCTGTGGTACCTCATTTTGCCAGCATTCCCCTCTTCCCAAATCCCACATAATTCCTCTTTCTTCCACTGTTGTTTCAGGGAATTCTTTTAAATAAATTTTTAATCTAATTTAAGTGAACTATTTTCCTTCAGCATAACTATGGCTAATAGTTTCTGGTCTTTTTTTACTATTATTTTTTATTTATTTATTTAGAGTGATATTGAGAGTCAGTGGACATGTAACTTCTAAAACAGTAGCCTGAGGGAACCTGGTAGAAGTCTATTTTGTTGTACATTATATTCTGGCACACTGAAAGACTACACAGACCCACTACAAAAGTTTTTCATACCAAAACTTACAGGAACTGTGTCTGATCTAATGCCAAAGAAAATGATTGAACTGCATAATTTAATAAAGGCTTACATTAGTCTGAAACAACCTATGTAAGGAATAATTAAAAAATATAATCTGGAAAAACATTACTTTATCAACAGAAAAGAAAGAAAATGACTGGTTGTGCTTTCCTTGATTTTTTTCCCCCTCTATAAGGTGTCCAAAATGCTGACCATTATTAAGTTCAATATATTTCATTTAATGCATAAGGGAAATAGCTCACTGAGTTTGTGCTACATAGGTTTGTAAAAACTAAATGGAAATACATTTTCACATGAAAAATTAGAGAGACTTTTCAGGGGAACATTGAAATATTTAATTTTGGAAATGCAACAATAAAATCAGCTAGATATCATTATTTTTCCCCAACCAAAACTGTCATACCCGACAAAAATCACAGCATGAATATTGGCCATACATTTTTTGCCAATAGATACTTCAGCAGTGTGGTTTTGCCTGTATCTCTCTATATTTAGGGAGCTCAAGGTTTGGTCCCTGGCTCTGTCACAGTTTTCATGAGTGCTTTAGGTCAAGGCGAGGACTTGTAACAGTGACTCTGAATCTGCTTGTGTGTCTAAGTTTGAAACCAGTGAAATTCCACTGTGTTCCATTTCAGTACATCCTGATGTGCCTCAGCTCCCTAAAAATATCTTCCTGGAAGGGAAAATTTGTTAGTTCTTGTGAAGCACCCTCATGCTGTGACAACAGGGAACAGACACGAGGACAAAAAGGGCAATTCAGAACTGGCCCAAAGCTCCTCAACAGGGCAGGACAAATTGAATTTTTCATTCTTCAACTTACATTATCCTCATAGGAAGTAGCAACACAACTTCTCCATGTAGCATCCTTCCTAAATGACCTAGGGCACATTTGGCCTAGGGAAGGACTGGGCAGCCTTCCTGGGAGACGGTGGCAGGCAGAGGGGTGGCCTGCCACCTCCCCAGCCCTGGCCTGATCCCCACAGCCCCCTGCAGTCCCTGCTTTCCTCTATGGCTGCGGGAGGTTTTGGCCTCACGGCAGGCTGTACGGGTCCTGGAAACGTTGACGTATCCCTTGCCTTGCCTTGACTGGTGGCATAGAACCTGCTATAAGCCTGAATAAAACCTCACTCAGCGTTAAGCTTTTCCATCCCAACAGTTTTAATTAAGCCAGCGAGTTCATGCTACACATTTATCAACATTAAAACCAGTATTATTTGCTGAAGTGAATGTAGACATGCAGAGGAGTTAGGTATTAGTAATTACTCTTAAAGCATATTATACATATACAGCTACTCTATTGATTTCCAATATTTAATATTCCACAGTGACCAGCACAGAGCTAGCTACACTAATGAAAATACAAGTATATTATTCTCAGTCCCTTAGCCAACATTTGAGACATTTATTTTTATTTACCTAATACTGAAGAAAAGCTCTATCCCTAATAAATTTATCTGAGTGAGAAGTTACCTTCAAAGACCACAGTACTTTGCAGACATATGATGCAAAAAGTAATCTCTTTTTAAACGTTACTTGTCTACTTTATTCAAGCGTTACTTTTAAAATATGTTTTAAGTATTTTGCAACTGTATCATATATTTAGGGGTTTTGCACTATCAACTTGCAGACTGGTCAGTCTCATTCTGTGGTTGTGCCGTGCTGAGACAATGCTGTTGTGATCGCCTTCCCGCAACAGAAGTGTGACAGGTTGGCATTTCTTTCCTTTTTCTTTTGCTCACTCCATGAATATGTTTCTACTGAGTAAGTCAAATTAATTTTCTTTCTCAAAGGTGTATAATGGGTGGACTTCTAGACCACTTGACATTTCAGCTGTGTATGTTTCTGGAAATAGTTTGCTAGGGAAGGCAGTGTTGTATATTGCTTCTAGCTATACATTCCTCAGATCTCCCCTGTGCTCTTGCTTTCAAGGTTTATTATTATGGGATTGGACTTCAGGAAGGCAGATTTTTTAAAGAGCACTTAATTTGGGTTGGTCTCACAGATACCAACTTTTCCTGGGAATTCCGCCGTTGACTTCTGCGCAAGCAGCTTCTGGGGAAGTTTGACTACATTTGAAACTCCTCCTTCAACTCAGATACTTTTCAAGTGGTATCTGTGCCCAGAAGGAGCCAAGCTGTGGGTTCAAGACCTGGTATCAACTGTTTGCTTGATCAAAGACTCCAGCACTGGTAGTAATAGGAATTGCATAATTGACAACAAAAACTGCAATATGGAATAGACTGTAGGAAGTAGGAAAATGCAGTTTTGGTATGTTTAAATACAAATGTGAGTGTGAAAAACCATTCTAAGGCAAATTGTCAACTAGAAGATACAGTATCTGGTTTTCTTACCCTTTCCATAGCAACTGAGAACAGCCAGCTGAGAGTTTTTTCATCAAAACAGATTTAGTGAGTTAAGATTTCCCAATTCTAGATCTTCTAAAAAGCATATCAAACTGGCATTATTTGTCTATCACATCCACTTACCAGGTAAGAAGATCTTGGCATTTTTTCTATAGCAGCTTACAAAAGCATTCAGTCTAGACATCATATCTATTTCTTTTCTTTTAAGTTTTGCTTCTGTCACTTCCACGGCTTTAAGTTGTGACACTTTAAGACCCACACTTCCTCAGAAAATAATGCTTCAAGGTGCAAAGCGCTTCTTGAAGATCAGTTCTGTTCCAGGCTCTGATGTTATTCCCAGTTGTACCACCCTTCTGTCCTGCCTGCTGCACCTTCAGTGGTAGACAATACAGAGAGTCTTTGCAAAACATTAGGAAATTAATCATCATGAACCGGATTTATCTGTCCATCTGAAAAATACTGAAGAGATATTTGCTTGGCAAGAAGTGACCTTTCTCAACAGAGAACAGTTAAAGATGCCTTAAAGGGATCTATTTTAAAACCTTAGTATGTTTAAAATTCCCATTAAAATTAATGAGAATGGCTTTGTTCTTACCATTGACAGTTCAGGAATCCAATGGTTTTGAGTGTGAAAACAATTGAGTCTCAAGTAACAAGTGACCTCTGCTGCAAAATGAAGACTGGAGAATTTACAATCTTCTCAGTCTTCTTTCCTGGCAAAGATCAGGTGCTACCAGATAGGGATCAATTAAAGCAATGTGAAAAAGCTGATAATTTGGCTTCCTGGCTAAATTTCAAATGGAAAAATTAGTTGGTTTGGATGATGCTAAAATGGTCAAGTTTTTCTTGGGAAATGGAAAACTATTGAAAAAGGTGAAAAACTTTTCAAAAATTCTTTTCTTTTTAAATTTGTCTCCATGTTTTTTGGTCAAAAAAATTCAACAAGCTTATCACAAACTTACAAATAGTTTCAGCTGACCTGTACTTACATTTGCAGTGAACAAATCACTCGAGCAAAAGGCATTCATCACCTCTGGGAACAATGCACATCTATTTTTTCCACGCGGCTTTCCCGAACACTAGTAAGCCATTAACCATATTTGCTGCTTCCTGCATTCAATTACCAAACACGGTGTGCTTGCCAGACCAGATTTTCCACATGAAGGTATTCAACATATATATATTCTTTGCAAAACTTATCCTGTTCCAACAATTGGGTTTGTTTTTATCTAAACAAGGAGAGGGGGTCCCTGATCAAGCATGAGAAATACTGTTTCTACATGCTCAATGCAAAAAGCTTGAAGGACCCAAGATCTTCATTTATCTTAGATGGGAAGAGGCATTGTCTATTCTGGGTATCCAAATTATAGCACTCAGACTGATTCTCAAGAGTGCTGAAGTGCAGTTTCTTTCTCTATTTTTAATTTTAAAACAATAACCATACTGTATAATTGTAGTCTTTTTTTTTCAGAGCTACCACTTCAACAGCAGATGCACTCCAGCAATGACAGATACTTTAAAAAACAATAGGAAAGGTACTTTAATTAATTAATGCACTGTTAGAAGCAGTTTTGGATGCAGAATCTATGGGGGAAGATTATGAATATTTTGCCTGAATGGTTCTTCTGTTTCCCAACAATTCTGTAAATATTTTAATAGTGTAGCAAAAATGATGCACTCCTGATGAAAAGTTAAGAGACAGACAAAGGAAAAAAAAGTGATTTCAACCTTTGTACTATTTCCCCCCCAAAATAGGAGATGTAGCCTGGGGCCAGGCAACTTCAACCTTGTTAACTGAGCCATGAGCATCCTCCTAGGAATGACTAGAATTCATTGCAGGCTCACCAGAGCCCTGTAATGGATTCAGCATTAGGCTTCAAATGCAAGAGTTGAACTCGCATGGGCCCGCAAAAGGCCTGGGTTGCAAAACAGACAAGAACAAAAGCTCTGCGTGCAAACTCCTTCCCCTACCTTTAGAAACTGTTTTCTGCTTATTTTTTTCCTTTTGCAAGAAAACCACCTTTTCAGGATACATTGGCTTCCTAATTCTATTTAAAAGTGAGAAATTATTTTGGGGGAGGGAAAGACATACGAAAAGATTGAAAATATAGCTGGGAAATAGTGGTAACACATTACTGCTCTTGTATTTTGTTTTTGGGTTGTTGTTTGTTTTGTGGGTTTGCTGTGTTGTTTTTTTTTAAAAAAAAAGCTTTCCATTCCCATTTCCTTTTTTCCCCAAAATTGTTTCCATTTTGCACTCCCTGCTTTGCTGAAATCCAGGGAGGAGGACCTCTGTGTATCTTTTTAGGATATCTGAGCTTTCTGGAAGGCAACAGAATATTCCCTATTAACCTACAGTCTGTCAATGGCAAAAAGCCTTATTGTAGCTCTCCTGTTTTCATTTTCAATCTGCTCTTGCTGGAAGGCATAATCTGCTTAGTCTCTACTGGGTAGGATGGGACCTTGGGAGTTCCCATATTACTTCTTGTACTGCAGGTTCCCGGTGTTCTCCTCCCTGACATTTTGCTGGCTTCCACTGAGAGGGTCGCAGAACCCTCCCCTAAATCCCATTTTTCACCTGGTATGACACAGCACTAAATCATCCCATTTACACAAATCTCTTCTCTGGGACCATTCAAGGACTGCCCTCCTCTCAGTCTGGTGCTATCTGCAGCATTTGCTTTTCCGTCTTTTCTTAAACAATTGTAAGAAACTACAGACAACCAGGGAGTTTTCTTTGAGAGGCAAGTTACTAAACATGAATGCTGTAAATATGGGACTCCTAAATCCCTCCTTCTTTCTTTACATTTCCCTTCCCCCATATTTAAAAGCATGTGAGAGGCTGCCGGTCAGCTCTCTTTCAAGGTTATTTGGAAGGTCTTTACTTTCCCTAGTGTCAGCAACCAGCCATGAATCACAGCTTTCAGTAAAGTAGCATGCTTTGCCTGTTAGCTAAAGCATTACAGAATATTCCTTTCAGAATATACCTCACCCAAAACACCACCACGAAGTCTAATACTAAATCCCAGTGATAAGCAACAGTTGAAATTTAACAACGTGGATGTCAAAATCTGTTGGAGCTGTACAAAGGCAAAAACACTGCACTTTGAGAGACACTGGTACAGTAATACCAGGGGAAATCAGTGTGTAAGCTGTCTGACCTCTTCCCCCCCACCACCCATTCCTCCTTACTCTCTCTCTCCTCCATCCCCAAAGGAAGTTAAAGATGTTTTTATAATGTGGATGATAGAGACGGCTGATCTGCATAATGAAGCTGAAAACAGCCTGCTTGTGTTGAAGCTCCTCCTCTGCATGTTACATGCCAGCAGAGATTTGCTGAGAAACAGGAGAGCTGCAATGCAGCATTTTCCTCTGGAACTTTGCAGCTGTATTACAGTTCCAAGCACACCATGAAAAGACTTTTGTTTACAGTATTTAAATTCAATTTGAATGGTAGCTGTTAATAGTAGGCGGATGAATCACTGCGCGTCCACTAACACTTTAGTGCTCACCCACCCTAAGGCTATTATGCTTAACTGAATTACTTCATGTTCTTTTACAATTAATTTTACTATTGTTTTATGGTACTGCCTGTCTCTAATAATTAGTGGTCCTTAATACTCAGCTAGAAATAAGATGCCTGGGTGAAAAAGCAGAGTCATAAAGGAGCTCAAAATATTGAAGAACAAAATCACTAAGTAGGGATGATAAGGGCAGTAATCTCAGAAGGGGGAGAAACTTCAAGGAAAACTTCATATTGAAATCATCTCTTATTTTCTTCAAGCACAGCAGTGTTATTTCCTAATAATATTCACAATTCTGCTTCTCAAACTGTACAATGTCATTAGAAGGTCAGTCAGGATAGCAGTATCTTTCCTCAAGAAGTCAAAGCTGGCAAACATTTGATAACTCCCATCCCAGGCAGTGAAGTAACTGTCTTTTTTCCTTCAAGTCCATATTGCTTTAACATCATCCGAGCTCAGCAAGGCAGGATGTTACGAGGTCATTTCCAATATGCTATCCTGCATCCCAAGCCCCATAGCACTGCTCCAATTTACTCATGAATCCAAACTCCAGATAATCTGGAAAAAGTTAATGGCTTGGTCCAGCTTCTTGCCTCCTAGCCCATCCACAGAGCATTAGTTTAATGCACCAACATTTCGATTACACGTTCAAAACATACTGCAGTTGCAAGTGAGAAGAATAACAGTGCTCTTAGATTAGTTCCCCATGGAAATAGTCACCAAACCAGTCAGCATAATTATCAGGCTCCGGTGAAGAAATATCCTGGATGAAAAATATATCAGTGACAATGATAAAATTCAGCTGATGAAAAACTCTGACAGAGCTCTGGGGGAAAACTATATCCCAATACTCTCTCGCTTTTGACATGATATGAAGATAATTCGTATAGAAGAATTATATTTGCACAAGGTTAGTAATAAGAAATCTCAAATTGGATTTCTGCTCTGTTTTTAAAAAACAACTTCCTACATGCTGGATTTAACTACTGATTTCAATAAAGCCAGGATTTAGCCCTCATTGACTGCGTTGCAGCCATTTCTCTCTAAGCCTGAAAAATACTTAACTTCCCACACATGTGCACGCAAACAGAACAAAAGAGCAGAAACTACATATCCATGTGTCTCCTATAACATCCTATATCAATTGCACCTTACAGAACGATGGCTGCACACGTGCTTTGCACCCAGCTTTCCCTGTACGTTTGAAGCTATAGCGCACAGCATTAAAGCAATTGCAAATGGCTATGACTATTACAAATGATAGAAGCATCTCTCCCCTTCATCTTTCTCCTACCATTTCACTAGAGAAGGCAGTTTTATGATGGGTCCTTATTTGAATGATCACCTCTGATTTTCTGCATCTTCTGTTGCAATTGACTGAAGACCAATCAGTTGTGGATATGTACACACTGTGAATGTAAAACTATGTCACTCCAGCAATGGGGATAGATTTCTCCATTAGCTGTGTACCTACAGCCCAAAATAGCAGCCCCCTTTCCCTTGAAGAACCTCCACATTGCTATATTGCAAATCTTAAACAGCAGTGAGTTAGTTATTTCCCAGTCAAGTCCTCTCACTCTTGAACATGACAAACTCTATTGCTTTCCCTGAACTGACCTCTGACGGAACAAAATTAATCACTCCGTATCCACAAAGACTGTACAGATGTCCAGAACATGGGATCTTCCTAGATATTTTATTCTTTTGCTGAGTAGAGTGCTGAATTGCATAATCCTTAAGTTGCTGACTGCTGAGCAGGTTTAGCAGGGGAAGGATCACTCTTTATGTTCCTATATGCTTTCCTAAGCATCTGCTCTCACCCACTGTTAAGGACAGAATAGCAGACTAGAAAGACCCATAGCCCCCTTGCTATTATAATCACAGTTTAAATTCACAGTACAGTTTTCATACCAGAATTTGCAGCTAACCTATGCTGGTCCATTGTGCTGGTTTTGGCTGGGATAGAGTTACTTTTCTTCATAGTAGCTAGGATGGGGCTATGTTTTGGATTTGTGCTGGAAACAGGGCTGATAACACAGGGATGTTTTCGTTACTGCTGAGCAGTGCTCACACAGAGTCAAGGCCTTTTCTGCTCCTCACCCCACCCCACCAGCGAGTAGGCTGGGGGTGCACAGGAAGCTGGGAGGGGACACAGCTGGGACAGCTGACCCCAACTGACCAAAGGGCTATTCCAGACCATATGGCGTCATGCTCATCATATAAAGCTGGGGGAAGAAGAAGGAGGGAAGGACGTTCGGAGTGATGGCGTTTGTCTTCCCAAGTAACCGTTATGCGTGATGGAGCCCTGCTTTCCTGGAGATGGCTGAACACCTGCCTGCCCATGGGAAGGAGTGAATGAATTCCTTGCTTTGCTTTGCTTGCGCATGTGGCTTTTGCTTTCCCTATTAAACTGTCTTTATCTCAACCCACGAGTTTTCTCACTTTTGCTCTTCTGATTCTCTCCCCCATCCCACTGGTGGGGAGTGAGCAAGCAGCTGGGTGGTGCTTAGCTGCTGGCTGGGGTTAAAACACGACAGACCTTTTTGGCACTCAACATGGGGCTCAAAGGGTTTGAGATAATGACAGGTTTGACTGGAATGTGCTAGATCAAATTTATAGCTGTTATCGCTGTTTACCTATTAATTGGCAGGCTCCTGTTCTTGCCATGAGGCTTTCTTGCCTTACTGTATATTAGAGTCTAGGGCTCATTAGTGGCTGCTTTTTGCTTTCGCTGCTGTTTCTGTGCTGCTGTACTGGACAGATTGGAGCTTCAGTGTGAACTTGAGTCAAAGGGACTGTGACCTGTGGATGAGTCCACATGGGAGCAGGACACCTTGAAGCATCTGTGGCCGTGAATAAGTCCACACCATAGCAGGTACACCTCAAAGCGTCTGTGGCCGTGGTTACATCTGTGGCGCAACAAGTATACTTCTGACGGATTGTAACCCAAGGATAAGTCCACGCTGGAGAAGGTACACCTCAAAAGCATCTGGGGCTGTGGATAAGTCCATGCTGCAGCAGGTACATCTTGAAGCATCAGCGGCTGTACATGAGGTCATGCTGGAGCACCTCAAAGTGTGTGGCCATGAATAAGCCCACAACAGAGCAGGTACACCCCTGGAGGGACTGCAGCCATGGGTAAGGCCATGTTGGAGCAGGTTTACTTCTGAAGGGACTGTGGCTGTGGGTAAGGCCATGCTGGAGCAAGTATATCTCCAAAGGCATTGTGGCCCATGGAGAAGGCCACGCTGGAACAGGTGCACCTCAAAGCAACTGTGGATAAGTCTATGCTGCAGCAGGTATACCCTTGAAGAGACTGTGGCTTATAGATAAGGCTCTACTTGGAGCAAGTACATCCCCAAGGGACTGCAGTCCAAGCCAGAGCAGGGGCAAGGGGAGGAGTTCATTGCAACGGTAAACCCGATGGTCTGGTCCAAAGGAACCATGGGTGGAGATTGTAATGGAAATACCTTTAAATTGTTGAAACCCATGATTTGAGTTGCATGTTATAAGAATTACTATAAGAGCAACCACCTGAACCAATGGAGGACAAGACTTAGAAGAAACAGTGCAGGTGCAGCAGCGACCCAACCTGAGCTGGCTTTGGTGCCCAATAACTCTACACACCACACCACCTCTCCTGTCCTGAATGACCACCATAACCAATGGAGCCCAAAGTCATGGACTCAATGGACATTTTGTGGACATTTGTGGACATTTTACAGACATTTTATGTGGGTGGTCCATAGACTAAGAGAACGATATCTGTATTATATCAAAGGATGGGAAGTGGATTGGTGGTTAATGAGGTTGTATTGGATAGTGTGGTGCTTAGTTGCCAGCTGGAGTTAAACCACGACATCCCATGCTGGGAAGAGAAAGTATTGCAAGTCCCCTTCTCCCCCAACAGACCCTTCCACCTTCTGGCCCCACACTCACACCATCAGCATCAGGGCAGGGCCTGCTGGTGAGGGCAGCACATGAACTCCACTCCTGGAAGCAGTCCTGCCTTTGTAAGCACAGGTCATTCCTTTGCAAAGGGCAATCCTCTGTTTTCTGCAGCAGCAGCACAGGCCCTAGAGCTTATCGCTGTGTCACGGAGATGATGTGCTTCTTTCCCTGCATTAACAGAGCTCACATGAGCCCTAGAAACTTCCTTCAGACCCACAAACCACATCGCAGTTAGGGTCTGGGGAGACATCAAGTTTCAGTTGTACGGAAAAATACTCTGGACTTGTGGGTAGCCACTTGGACCTAGCTGAATTAATATAGCCACTGATCAAATGCTGAGTGACTTTGATTCTCACAAGACTGCACATTAATTGAAACTATCCAACAAATATTTTCTGCAACCATAATTCAGCCAATTGATTGTTTATAATCTTTGCTTGTGACTGCTGCTTTCAGCATAGGAAGAATTCTCTTTTCCTGTACTCATTTGCATCTGAGTGTCAGCCTTGCAAACAAGGGTGTACTGGTTATTAGAACATTCACAGAAAAACGTTAGAGGGACAAATCCATACTCCTCAATTACCTAAAAAACATATCCTTGAAATCACCTGTGACCACTAATTTTATCCAAACAACTATTTAAACCCAGCCTTGAACCTTGGCAACTACAGAGATATGCAGGGTGTAGTAGCTGGGAAACATTACCACCTTGAAATAACCATAATGCCCGTGACACATTATCATTAGGGGAAAATGAAAATTCCTGTACAAGAAAATCCTTATGTTTCACTGCTTTGGAACCATTTAATATGCTCTGCTTTGCCAGCAGCATAGCCGCCTGGATACAAGACTCAACACATGCATTAGTGAACTCTGACCTTGCCAGATACTAAGGTCACAAGTTGCAGTGTTGGGCTTTTGTTACAGAGGCCTTCCATAGTCAGATCCGCTGATAGAGAAGGACTCCAGTGGCAACAAACCATTAGAGAAACTTTCTTCTCCACCTGCGTCACCAACCTTGAACCTGCAAAGTACATAGGCTAGTGAAGAATGCCAGAAAAGCAAGGACATGTGCAACCAAAGCGCTGGACAGCTTAATTAGCATGGTCACAAGACCAACAAACCCACAAACCCAATAATTATTCCATGCTCAAATGCTAGTCCTTCTTTATTCTTTTATGTTGTTGCAATTAAACTGCAGATTACTATTTAATTTCCTTAAATGGGACAGTATTTCACAGAAAATGGATGTCCTCCTGGATCCCTGAACTCCTCTCTGAGATGTAAGTCAGTGTTAATAAAACAGTATTAAATTACCCTGCAGTAGTAATTACTCAGCCTCAGACCTAAGCTTTAAATGGCAATAAGATTTCCCCACCCCCAGATATTAGTCCCTACTTTTAATATCTGCATTGCTGATTGGATTTAGGTTTTGGCTGGCTTGTTACTACTCTTAATTTGGTTGACTAGAGTTTGATCAAGAATAGGAAGGATGAGGAATGCAAAGAGAGAACAGCATGTCCTGATCAAGCAAGAGGCAAATTCAAAAGGTCTTTATTATATTTGTAGAAAGTTCTGCCAATGAAAATACATAAAAGCAAAATTTAATCAAGTTGATATAATCTAATATACAGGTACCAAGTCCAGCTGTATAATTTAAGGAAGTGGCTTTCTCTGATTAAGTGGTCAACTACCTGGAAAAAGACTGACATTGTCAGTAAAACTCTTTGACATGAGATAAGAGAAAGATGTCCATCTTTTTGAACTGTAAATAAATAACAATAACTAAACACAGGCTAATATTGCATAATGGAAAGACAACGTCAGTGGAACTGGATGCTTTGACAGGACAATGATACTCTTCTGACAACCTGAGTTTCTTTGTCTCCCTGTGAATTTCTAATGTTCAGTTAAACCAAAGAAGACACCACTGTAAAAGCCTTGTGACTGCCTTAAAATTGTATGTTTCATTAATCTGTGCTAGGGCACAGATATCCCAGACCTCTAATTCTTCACTCAGAAGGAATAAAGATATACCTTACGCAGTGCTGTTCCATCACTTTGCTGGGAACAGCCAGTTCTACAGTGCAGTGCAGGCCAAATAATAATAATAATAAAAATTCACGCTTCTAATCCTTCAACAGTCACAAATTTCAGGATGTAAAAATAACACACTTGAGATGCATTAAATACTCATTAAAATTAATGAGAATGATGTGATTCTTACAAAAAGTACAGCATTGTCTAGTGAAGGAACTGTTTAGTCTCACAAGTGAACTGAGAGTGTTAAGAAGTCTGGTGGTACCAGATAAAATACATGACAAAGCTGTATAGAAAAATTCATGTGGCCACCTGGAAAAAGAAAATCACATTTCTGTCAGCTCTATTTTATCACAGATTTTGTTACTGTTTCCACATATATTGAGAGTAGTTTTCATAAACCCAGGGCTTTGTGATTTTTTTTTCACCTTTTCTTTTTCATGCAGCACAATCTTTCCTGTGCGTTTCATGGCCTAATTTTACCTCTTTGCCCTTGAAAATCTGTATTCATTACCAGGCAAAAATAATGACAAAGAGTAACAAAAGTAGCACACGACAGTTCTCATGTTTCGATGTAGATGTTGATAACTTTCACTCCTCTCCAATTCCAAATAGCCTTTAAAGCCCCCAGATCTAAGACCTGGTAAAGAATAGCACAAGTCAATGAATTTTTCAAGGGAAAAATTGAAGATCAGAAATGGGGGTTCCAGGACTGTGGGCAGCATCTAAAAGGCATAAAGGAGAGTTGACTTAATATTTAAAATGTTGACTATAATCAGAGATCTTAGAAATCCCCTGCAGAAGTCATTTTAACACGTGGCTTTGGCAAAAGTGAACAAGTTGTAAGCATGCTGGAACTTTCCAGAGTCGTTCAGACACCCGGTTGCTTGATGATGACCATTCTGCGGTTTAGAACACTACTGCGCTAAAACAGCAGGGAAGACAGCGGAGTTTGGGGTAAAGAGGAGGAGATGGAGTCTGCCCCTGTTGGTAGCAGCGAGCTGCTGTGGGTACGTCAGGTCACCTCCCTGCTGCCTCTCCCACCGCTTGTCTGGTCTCTGCAGCCTGGGCATTCACAGAGGAACGGACCCTCTCTCACAACCCTTTTCCAGATTGATCAGTTCAAATGGTGCCGTCTCAGACGAGGCCTCAAGGTACTAATTAACATAAAAAGTGGTAAATGGACAAAGACTAATTCCATTCAAGTTAATCAGTGCTTAACAGGATGAGGATTTACCACAAAGAGTTGTCTTCTAATAAATATAAACCATGCCAGTATGAGAGAGAGTCTGGCTGTTTACTGTAGTTCCTTAATGGCAATAAAGCAATATTAAAACACTGTTAATTTGTGATGCAGTGAGAACATTAACAATGTTCATAACAGATGTAAAAGAACAATGATTAATTTGGGAAAAAAACCCTAGAAATATAAAAGAAACGCATTTTCTGTAGAAAGGATTGAAATGTTTCAAGCATTGCAGTGACATAGCCTGTATGTTTTACCTAAGGCAGGTCTGCAGTAATTGCAAAACCTCAGGCCAGACTGCAGCCAGATTAATCCTCTCTCTCCTTTGAGTCACTAAAGTGTCACTAGAGATTTACATCCTAAGGTGATGCCTTGGGACAGTCCCACCATATAGCTGGTGTCAAGTTACCTGATAGCCCAGCAAGAAAGGACTGTCAATAATCGGATCCCCAAAAGAGAGGCATAATGTTGAATTGATCGAGCACAAAAGAGCTTCAGTAACAACCATTCAAAACATCAGAAAGCCTGAGGAAAATGAAAAGGAAAAAAAAAAAAAAAAAACCCACAACAGCAGCAAGTAAGGTTTGCTCAAAGCCAAATGGAAAATTACTAGATTCAGCAGTTGTCTTACCAGGATATTAGATTTGATATTAAATTTCAAAAGCTGTATTATCATTCATGTCCTGATAACAGTGTAATGAAAAAAATTAGGAAAAAATCCAAATGTAAATAAAATAATACTTCATTATTAAATTCCATATGGGAAGAAAGAATGATATACAGTGCTTATTTTCAGTCTTCCTGAGATTTCAGTTCCCACTCTCTAGTATTCAGTTACCTTAACCAAAGGCAAAAAAGTTAGCTACTTTAAAATGCTAAAGTAAAGCATACTAGCCAACTTCTGCGTAGGAAAACAGGTCACAGAATGCAATCCCAGCCCACTAAATCTGCTTAATGCAGAGACATACCTTTTCCACTTTGAATCAATACCAAGATTTTCAGGAGATATGCAATGTTCTGCTTCTAAATGTCCTTGTGTCAGTAATGCTGAGCTCCTATTGTTTCAAGAAAGTCATGAAAGATATAAAAGATATGACTTTGCAGGACCAGGGCCAAACTGCCTATATGGATATAAAACATGAAATCACATTATATACATAATGAAGACAGATGCATACAACTAAAAACCCTGAAAGAAAAGAAGAAAAATCAATTATTTTCTCTGATCCCTGCAGTTTTAGTATAGAAATTCCTATCTTCCCAGAAGAATGCAAATGACAGTGCTTTTTTACCTTGACAGCTTTCCTTAAAATACCTTTTTTGTTTCAGATTCTAAGGGTGGAGGAGAGAAAGGATTGTGTTACGCTTCATTTTGATTTTTTTTATATTTCTTATTTGATAACTCATTTTTAAATGAGGCGTTTGCGACTACAGGAGTGAAATCAAAATCATCATGGGGACATTATTTTTCCTTTTTCAGAATTACATAGGGGTTTAAAACTAATGCTTTAAAATACATGTTATTACTGCACAGTAACAAAAAATACTCATTTTTTTTCAAGGAGTCTCCTGTGTACAACATTCACAGTCACACATGGATGTAAGCATCACCATGGTTAACAGTTACTTTGCCTAGAAATTATGTCCACAGCCCTAGGATTGGGAGTGACCAGAGTCAGCATGCAGAGCAGAAGAACATCTGAACAGGCAATAGAAAATGCTGTAGGGCAGGGAAGGGGTAAATCCTGCCTCCTTCCCACCTGGGAGCTCTCCTGCGGCCCTGAGATACGCAGTTGTGTGAGGCATGGATGCCCAGCCCACAGCTCCTGTCTGCAGGTCTTGCACCCCATGGAGGAGGCTCTCCGATGTGAACGTGCCCTGAGAAACCCTCCCCAGAAAGATGACCAGCACCCGGAGGCCCCAGGCTGACAAGTCAGGCTGCCTCTTGCCTGTTCACGTGTGGAGACACCTTCATCTGTCAGTCCCATAATTTTGGCTTCCTTGACTGTACAGTGGCCTGCTGTCAATAACAAGAGTGGAGAAAAATCCCAACCTAAACCAGTCAGTTCAGTTTAAGATATGTCCTTGGAAAAAGTCTCCCTTAAGCCATGGAGAAACTTGTACTTGTGCCTCCTACTTTGACCAGGAGGCTACTGTATATGCCTTATCACCATCTTTACATGCAGCTAAGGCAACCCTGATTTTAGTAATCAACGGGTTACGAGGAAAGACTCACAACAACTTTGCATATGCTTTTCCTTGAGTTATCTGAATTGCTGACTTAAGTATATGGCAACAAAGATGCTCTTGAAGAAGTAGGTTCTGATACTTCAGCTGTATTAACACAGCACATGCGGTGGGTGACATTATTCTTAAAAGGCCATAAAGGATCCAACCACTTACAGAAATTAAGTGACATCGCCTGGCTCTTGTTCAAGCACTAAATATGAGGAACCAATGGCCTTGCATTTTGTATCCGTCCTGCTTAAATAGTGGAGGTCAGCTGTGTTGGACTAGGTTCAGTAAAGAAATTAATATTTGCCTTTTTGTTGCCAATAGAAAGAGAAACACAGCAAAACCACCTCCGGTTCTAACATCTTATTAGGACCACAAATAAAATTAAAGGAAAGACAATGAACATACCTTAAGTGTTTCTATGGCATGTAGACTTTATTTGTGACTTCATCGAGCCTTTAATATGCAGTAGTTGCTCTGTTGATAAAAAATGCCTACCTTGTGAGTATCACTACACTATGAACAAGTTAGTATTACTATGTAAATTCACTATTTGCCAATTATTTCTCGCTCACTGACTGAGAACGTGCAGCTTTTAGCACATGGTCCATATGGGGTAACCTAGTGAAAGAGGCACTAACAGTTCACAGACAGGTATTAACCACACGGGAGCTGACCTATAGGGAGACCATGCACTATCTGACCTCTCAATAACTTGCTTTCTGACCATGATTTAAAAACTGAGTATCAGAGAGAAAGTACCTCTCTGCAGCATTTCCTGGCCGTACTATTAAACAGAGGAAAGGCAATAACCATTCAGGATGTATACGCCTCTTCCTATTTTCTCCAAATTGCTCACCATAGAAATTAAGCACAAAACCTGTGTCATAGCAGCAGATGAATGTGAAGGCAAGAAATACACAATTTAAATATATATTAATACTTCCTGCTGGTACTGAGAAACAAACGATAATCTGATTTGCTGAGTATTGTCTATGGGGGACACTTCTAGTGACCACCTCAGTACTGCTGCAGCAAGCTTGGCATTTTGCAAAATCAGAAACAAGAAATCATTCTCGTGCCACCTCCCCTTCCCAGTCTCTGAGGCGATCAAATGCAGATGAAGACAGGACAGAGCAAATGCACAAGCCAAATACGTACTAGATATTTACAAAAGTGAAAGCAGAGCACATTTAACATCACCAGCCCAAACTTTTTTGTCTGCTGGAAAAGAGCCTATCTACAGGATCGAAGGGTGGATACTGACTTTTAGTATGATCATCCCTAAAGGTAACAATTGGCACACTCTTTCCCTGTTCTTAAGGGAAGATACCTATTTCTCACCTAGGTGAGATATACCTATTCTTACAGGTATCTAAAACTCCAAATTAGGAGCCTTCTGTCACAAAAGCAGCAAAGTGGAAGAGAAGGGAGAGCCTGGGCTCCGATATCCAGCCACATGCCCTACCACAAAAGCCAAACATGTGAGATGATATGCAGCATGCAGATTTTCTTTAATTATGTTTCTACAAATTAGTACCTCTGTCTCTCAGAACTCCTCAACATAATCGCTTTCGCTGGACTCTAATTTAAGGTGTGTGGCTGCTGTTCTGTATGACATTTCTTCCAGATATGAAAAAGGCTGTAGAAAAGACTCATATCAGACTGTGGCAAAAAATGTCTTTCTTGTACTATTTCCTGGGAGTAGTGGCATTATTAATAAGAATAATAATGGTAATAATCATACAGGATTTATGTACCTTTGTTTATCTCATCTGAATAGTCTACTATGGTTTTCTCAAGCCTGCCAATATAACATTCAAAGAGCCAGTTCAATTACTGAAGTATTTTCTATTAAATTAGAAGCAATGTACTTCTCAAAGAAATCATTTATTATTTATAACTAAAAGGCAAAGAAACATCTAACCCACAACATCTTTACAAAATCTTACAGCTGAACTGTTAGGCTGTAAACAGAGCCATGTTAATGGGCTCATTCTATAACAAATTACTTAAAGACAGCACAGCAACAACAATGGTAGATGTTAAACTGTTTTAATAAAATCACAAAACCAAACTGTTCATAAGAAAATGTTAGACATATAAGTGAAAATTCCCCTACTCGTAAGCATCACCAAAATGTCTGATGTGGGATTAAAGTGTAGTTCGTTGCCTCCCTCCCCCAAATTCTTACTGTAGCATGACAGAGGAGAAGGTCTGGTATTTATTGACTCCTGCTATAATATACTACACATATAAGAGACAACAATCAATGCTTGCCTCACAATGAGGACAGAGGAACTTCAGTCCTGTTTTATAGGAAGAAAAAAAAGTAGAAATCTATAAATCTTATCAGCACCAAAGACCCAATGCTAAAGGGTTTTGTCACTGATATTAGCCTAAGTTTAGGCCCATTCTAACATAGCCTGCTCAATAAAAACCCAAGGTTAAGGGGGTTTATTGAAACTGTTAATTTTAATTAACAGGAAGAAACTGAGCCAATTCCTTGGAGTCTGACCAAATAAGATGACTATAAGACAGTTCCTGGAAAAAGCCTGGGTGTAGCAGTACGTTGTGGGAGGGAAGACCTGCCCCTAATTTGTCTCCCCCCCCTCTCATTTGTCTCCAAACACTTCATCCTTCAAACAGCAAATGTGAAAACTTAGAAAGGAAAGCCTGGAAGAGGCCTCCAGGCTTCATCTTGTTCATCCCTTAGCCTACTACTCCGGCGTTGTTTCTGACAGATGACTTCCCAATCTCTTACAGACTTCTTATGACAAGTCCTTATGGGTTTTCAAGAAAGCTGCTTCCCAGGCTTGGCTATCCTTTTTTCCTTTGAGTCCTAATGGAAGTCTCCCTTGCTGTAACTTAAAATCTTTACTTCTTGCTTTACCCATACAGGAAAAGCCAATTAGAACCCTAACCCCTCTCAAGGAGCTTTTTTTTTTTTTTTTTTCTTATTTGAAGACACAAATGAAACCCAAATTACTCTCTGTAGAGCATATTTTCTTGGCATCAGTATAGGCATTTTCTAGAGAACATTTTCCCCTCTCTCCTTTAAACTCTATCTTGTCAGTCAACACCTTTTTCAGACACAGTGACCAAAACTAACAACACACTGTTCATCTTGCAAGACCACATCTAGCAGATGAGATTTATACATCCCAGCACATTTACATTTTTTGGCAACAGCAGGTAGCTTGTTGACTCATGCAACTTGCATCCACTATATCCTGTGGATCCTTTTCTATAGATGAGCTTGTTCTTCCCCTTGTATTTATGCGGCTGATTATACATGCCTAAAAGTACAGTTTGAAGAATTGAATTGTATCTTATTTTTTCCCCTAGCTCATTTCAAATTTCAGTTCTCTCCTTCAGGACGTTTCCAGGTCTTCCCACCTCAATGTCATCCATAGATTTAATAAACATACTTTTCATTCCATTAGCCACATAACGAATCAAAACATTCAGCAAGTTGAAACTCAGGACAGGAACAAAACAACCTCCCAAACCAATGCAAAACACAATGTTCTAACTTGAAAACAAACTATTCTCAGCACAATTTTTCAGTGTTTACACCTGCATTATAGTATTTTTGTCCAGAATGTGAATCTGTTGCTTACTTTTAAATATCATGCAAGTCAACATCAGAAGCCTGAGTTCTGAAAGTCAAAACTTAGAATATCTGTTGTTTTCTCTCTCCCCAGAATGTTTGCCACTTTAATAGAAAGATATTAGACTGATTTGATGCACTTTGTTCCCAACAACCCTCCATGATTGCATTGCATCTCATTAATTTCTAGGTACTTGCAAATAGCTATTATAATAATTTTCTGTTCATTTGTTTGTTTGTTTTCCCATGAATTGAAATTACATTGGTTTCTAATTCAAAAGCTCCATCTTTACCCCTTTCGAAAACAGAAATCTTATTTGTCCTTTTCCAGACTTCTAAAACCTCAACTACTATTCATGAGTTTTCAAAGGTAGCCTTTCGCTTTTTGGAAATTGTTTCATCTTGCTTTTTAAGGAACTTTGAATAAATATTAGATATTTTCAAATTGGATGGATCTAATTCTTCTGAATTCTCTGTAACCTGTATTTTCTTTCTGTCTGAGAAGTGTTTCTGGTTTATCATCCTTTTTTGTTAATTGTATTAATAACCTTAGCATGGTCTTTTTTGGGTGAGAACTAAAACAAGGAATTCCAGAATTTCAGACTCCATCACATTTGATAACTTTCCCTCTGTTTTGAGCAGCGGACAACTTTTCCTTGATTGTCTTCTTACTAACAACATAAGATAATTTATTGTTTTCTGTTACACCCTATGTAAAATGCATCTTGATTTATTGACCTTGCCCTTCTGACTTTCTCCTTGCAGGCAAATCTTATTGTTTTATACTTATGTCTAGCAACTTGATCTGTTTTCCATTCCTGCACAGATCCTTCTTTTGCTCAAGGTCACATGAGTACTCATGAGTTGGCCACACTTGTTTTTTTACTCTACTTCTAGCCCCCCCTACATTGGGCAGTTTTCACTTGTGGCCTCAGAGTAACTTCTTTAAACGTCTGCTGTCTCTCCTGAGCAACATTTTCCTGAGACTTATTTTCTATGAAGTCTTATCAGTTAGTTTTCTGAGGTGACAATGTTCTCCTTGCCTTACCTCTGTAAGTTGCCTCAGGTTGTTTGTACAGGGGCGCATCATAAATCACCAAGAAATATTGACTTATGATTTTTTAAAACTTTGTTATAATGTTTTGCCAGTGATAAATGTGGCTTTTTTTTGTTTGGAACGTTACCAATGGACAAAAAATAAGTACTTCCTGGTTAAAAAAAAAAGAAAGAAAGTCTAGTTTTTATGCTATATAAAAACTAAGTTTACTGTTTTCAACCATTGTGTTACAGAAATGGTTATGAGCAGGGAAACAGTGGAATAAGGGATCATTTTGGTGGGCAGAGACAAGTACCCCCACTCTCTATCTTTCTTTGCCCACCTTCCCAGACATCCTGCATTTTTAGGAGGTTAAGGAACAGATACTGAGAGGCACAAAAGCAGCTTTAACCATAGCAAGGAAAAGATATCACATGAAGAGCCGCAGCTAAAAATGTACTCATGCTATCCAATATATCCCCTTAGGCAACTCAGGGATACAGGGAGCGCTCAGGTAGTCTGCAACAGTCCCTTTCACAGCATCATCTCTACAGCTACCGGGCAGAGCAAGCAAACACCTCCAACCAATTCAGGCTTTTGGTACAGGCGCACAGAAATCCACCCAAGAATTCTGCAGCATTTCAAGGTCAGTCTCCGTGGCAAGGGCAAGAGATTTCCGCAGCAAACATTCGTCAATCCTGCGGCTGTAATAACGTGCTGCCATCTGCAGCACCACACCCCCCGAATCCCCTGTCGGCTGCCGAGGTGGAGGAGCCAGGGCTTTTCGTAATTCCGAGGTCACACACGCACGCTGCCCAATTTATTTAACTCTTTCTCAGCACTTTGCTAATGAAACAGGGACAAAAAACCAAATGCACAGAGTTCAAGAGGAAACGTAAAGAGAGCTGAGCAGCATAGATGAGCTCTCGCTAATCCAGACATTGCCAAGTGCCGGTGGGAAGGAGAGGGGAGCCCGGGGGAGAGCGGGAGGGTAGCAGTGCCATATGCCCACCGCACAGACAAGCAGCCATAGATGTGGGAGAGGCTGCTGGGTCCCAGGGCCTGTTGAAGCCAACAGCTGACATCAGTTTGTGCGTCGCTACCCCGACAATCCCGTGCTGCCAGGTTCAGGCTCCAGTGGCAGATCACAACTGAAAGAGAGAGAAGAAAACCAGCGCTACAGCAACATTTGTTGACTTTCTTCCCCATTTCTGGTCTTCCTCTTAACAAAAAAAGGCGTTTTGTTCTGATCAAGTCTCCCGCTTGCATTTCTAAGCCCTCAAGCAGGCACAGACCACCTCAGGTTTATTCCTAGTGCGATGTGCCATCCTGAAGCCTGGACCCTCTCTGCAGACTGTGCAGAGCTTGAGCAGCAGCACGCAGGTTTTGCATAACCTTAACCCAGAGCACTTTCGCTGCGGGCTCACCGAGATGATAGCTATCCCTATAGCTATAGCTATCCCGCAGCTGCGGCGGGTGCGCTCGACCCCTTGACCAAACCGGCGGTGGTTTGGCGCAGGCTCCAGAAGAGGTAAAGGCCTGAGCCGTAGCCAGGCTGTGAACTCCTCTAGTTTTGATCTGTTCTCTGAGAACCCACAAAGGAGCAGAGTGACACAGTGAGCATCGATGCATACGAGCTTGGAACACCGATCATGTGATTAACGCCTGAATAGCGGGTGGCTTTTCCAAGACTCATTTATCAAGGAACAAAGAAAGTTGTGGGTACAAGGAGTCTCCTGCATACCTTTGCCATTGCATGTAATTTGACTACGAGCCAGCCACTTTATCCCATAAGTATGACAGCCTAAGCGAGCCTTCTTTGAGCTCTCCCTGCTAGGCAGCGTGGCTGCATGGCGATGGTCTCCCCTTGAGCCGGGACACCTCTCAAGGTTGCTCCTCGAGGCAGAGACACCTTTTACCAACAACAAATCTTTGGTAAGTGACCAATATCGTGCATAACCTTGTAGTATGGTAACTTTGACTGCACGCTGAATTAATGCTAATGAAACATTATATAAACTTTGCATGTACAATCCCTTAGACGTAAACTGTTGACCAAGTCTGAGACTAGGTTTGGACCTAGCTGCACCTAGACACCCCTCTGAGGAAGGATTTTAGAAAGCAAGAGGGTCCACCCTGAACCTCGTGACTCAACGGGAGGGTCCTCCATACCCTTTTGTGTCCCCGGTCTAACTCGAGTGTAACCCAATTTTCCTTTCTATGTTTCTTCCATGCAGTGATTAATAGAGTGAACCTTGCCACCTAACTTATTGAACCTGGGCAAACCCGTTAAACTTTGTTAAATTCCATTTAATTCATTGAACTCTGTCAAATTACTATTTTACCTCAATAAAACATATTGCTGCTTCTCTCTCTTTTGAGTGAGTTGCATTCCACTCATTCACGGCAAACCGGTGTAGTCAGCAGGATCCTAAATCAGGATTCACGACAGCAGCTTGCCACAAGCTGGTGGTGTGAGAATTAGAGGTGGGGGTAGAGGTACAAGGCTAGCATTCAAAGCCACAGCCAAGCTCAGCTTTCCTTAAAATTTGGGTGGGTGCAGAGAGGGATGTTGATGAGGGGTGGGAAGTTTGTCACATGGACATTCATGAGACACAAATAAATAGTTCATGTCTGGCTTATGTCAAAGTGCCCAAGATCCACCCATTCTCAGGACATCATCCAAAGGCAGCAAGTCTGTCCAGCTGGCTGCAAGCAGTTCGCTGTATCATTCATCATTCACTGCCATTTCCAGTGCTTCCACACTTGCATCAGTCTGGCAACACTCAAAACAAAACCTTTTGCAGAGATGGTGAAAAGCCCTAGCTGGCGTTACCAACACAGGCACAGCAGTGCGAAAGGATGAGCGAGGGACAGTAGGAAGCCCTGTGGCTTCACAGTAAGCACTTCTGCCTTCAAAGCATTGCTTTAGGCTTGGCTGGGGTTTTCAATGTGGGTCAATATTTCAAGTTTCACTGCACAGCCAGTTCATTTCAGCTTGGCCACTAAATACGCGAAGTTTAACAGCATTATTCCCCTCTCCAGCCCAAGCAGCTTTGCCTTACTAACCACTTGGTTTGTCACTGCTACAGAGAAAAAAAGCACAGAAAAGTTTATTTTAATAAGAGCTCTTAAATATCACAAATCAAATGCCATTCAGGACAAAAATTGCATCAAATTCAGCTCTGATATGCAACAAGACAAGACCTGGGCTAAATGGATGCATTTTCACATACTGCTAGATTTTCTTCAGTTACTGAATATTCTTTTCTTTTAAACTTGATGACAGTTCCTGAAATAGCATATACTGGTAGTAAATTCTCCTGAATTATCATACCAGCTATCGCAACTGATCAATTTAATTTTGACTGATATGTTAAAGTGATTATAGAGGGACTAGGCTCCTGAATGTAATTGAATTTCAATAGAATTGTGGCACTTAGTTTCTTTCAATATGTAGAAGATTCCAGACCTTAAGACTAAATATTAAAGCTGCTTTAAAAAAAAAAAATTGCTACAAAAAATTTCCAAACTACTCCCCATTTCACTTCAGAAAGTTCTCTCAAATTTACATCATTTTTCACCACATAAAAAAGACAAAATTCAAAAAAGAAAATCCTAAGGAACCACGGAAAGTTTTTATTGAATGTGATTCATGAAACGTTTGTTTAGAGGAATATATATAGGCCATCAATTTTCACATTTTTGATTAAAAATTCTGACCCGCTAATGAAAAATTAACAGATACCTGATCTTAAATGAATTTAAAGGTAAGATTAAATATTTAATTATTATCATAACATACCTTTCTAGGATTGTAGATGTTTCAGAGCTTTCCTTTTCTACCATGTGAGCTGATGCAGATTAACGTGGGGTTTTTTGGCACTTAAGAAAATTGAAAATAATTAATCCATAATGGCATTGATGGAAAAAGTGTTCAAAATGTCAATAAAAGTGCTGCTTTAACAGTACTTCAAATATTCTACTTACGCAACTTAAGAGACACATTATCTGCCAGACTACACACTTTTCCATTAAGATCTATGAAAATCTGCAGGTGTTTAATTACCTGCTCTCCCATTGTTCCCTGGCTGCAGCAGGAGTGGTTTGAACACTACCATGTAAAAATTAATGTGCAATTTAAGATAATGATTATGCAGATGAAATGAAAATTTTCCCTAGTTTCTATTTTGTATGAAAAGTCTCACACAAATAAACTATAAGTTGCTTTTCACCAGAAATAGTTGTTTACATATTTTCATTAATATCTAAACATTTCTGACTTATAAAAAGAGTTAAGTATCACTATTGCAATAATCAACATAAGACCATAAAATATCTGGAAAAATACTATGAGGAAAATTACATCTCATGAGAACAGTTTAAATACATATTCTTTTTTCCCAAAAAGACGACGACTGTTCAATAAAGTCTTATTTCAGGAGATCATTTGAGTTTTCACAGAATCAAAGCATGGCTGAAGTCAGAAGGGATCTCTGGAGGGCATCTGGTCCAACTCCCCTGCTCAGGCAGGGCCACCCAGAGCTGGTTGCCCAGGACCGTGTCCATACAGCTTTTGAATATCTCCAGGATGGGAGACTCCACAACCTCCCTGGGCAACCTGTGCCAGCGCTCGGTCACCCTTGCAGTAAAGAAGTGTTTCCTGATGTTCAGAGTGAACCTCCTGTCTTTCAGCTTGTGCCCGTTGCCTCTGGTCCTGGCACTGGGCACCACTGAAAAGAGCCTGGCTCTGTCCTCTTTGCACCTTCCCTTCAGGTGAGATCCCCCCGAGCCTGTCTTCTCCAGGCTGAACAGTCCCAGCTCTCTCAGCCCTTCCTCATAGGAGAGATGCTCCAGTCCCTTAATAATCCTTGTGGCCCTTCGTTGAACTCTCTCCAGTATGTCCATGTCTCTCTTGTACTGAGGAGCTCAGAACTGGACCCAGCACTCCAGGTGTGGCTTCACCAGTGCTGAGCAGAGGGGCAGGATCACCTCCCCACACCTGCTGGCAATACTTTGTCTAACGCAGCCCAGGCTATCATTCACCTTCTTTGTACCAAGGGTATGCTGCTGACTTGTGTTCAACCTCATGTCCACCAGGAGCCCCAGGGCCTTTTCTGCAAAGCTGCTTTCCAGCTGGGTGGCCCCCAGCATGTACCAGTGCATGGGGTTGTTCTTCCCCAGGTGCAGGACTTTGTACTTCCCCTTGTTGAACTCCATGAGGCTCCTGTCGGACCATTTCTCCAGCCTGTCAAGGTCCCTCTGGATGGCAGCATGACCCTCTGGCATATCAGCCAGTTTGGTGTCATCCTTGCTGAGGGTGCACTCTGCCCCATCATCCTGATCATTAATGAAGATGTGAAACAGGACTGGACCCAGTACTGATCCCTGGGGTACACCACTAGTCACTGGCATCCAACTAGACTTTGCACCTCTCATCACCACCCTCTCGGCCCAGGCATTTGGACAGTTTTCAATCCACCTCACTGTCTGCTCATCCAACCTATACATCAACAGCTTCTCTATGAGGATCTTACAGGACACAGTGTCAAAGGCCTTACTGAAGTCCAGGTAGACAATAACCACTGCCCTCTCTTCATCTACCAGGCCAGTCACTTCATTATAAAAGTTTATCAAGTTGGTCAAGTTTGAAGTCAGCCATGTTGACTATTCCTGACAATTTTCTCATCTTTAACGTGCCTGGAAATGGTTTCTAGGATTAGCTGTTCCATCACCTTCCCAGGGATCAAGGTGAGGCTGTCCGGCCTGTAGTTCCCAGGGTCCTCCTTCTTTCCCTTCTTAAGTCTTTCTAACTCTTTTCTGTTAGAGTTTCATCAATGTCAGAAGGACTCAGACAACACAGTTCGATGTTTTTGGACAAGTTCATTTAGTATCCTGGGCCTGAAAAAAATGCAAAGAAAATCAAGAACTCTGGGATTTCTTCTGGCATTGGTTCAAGATCCAACCAGCTTTTTTGGCAGGCTTCTCATTTTTTCCATTTCATGCCTTGTCCTTTCACGGCAGACCCACAAAAAGCAAGCAGTATTTAGCTGTCTTGTTCATGAACCCTGAATTAAACATCTTTACATACATACACAAGGACCCAGAAGGGCATCCCATTAGATCTTCATTAACTCTAGCCATTGCTTGGTCTTTGGTACCATGCTTCACCCAAGATCAACAGTCCAGGAACCACTTCTGGGAGCAGGCATCTGCTCCCATTTCCTTACAGAGGAGACCTCTCCCCTATTTGTAAAGCAACGTAGTGTGAAAAAGCAGGAAAGAAAACATCCCATCTTTTGTGGAACAGCTCAGTGGTTAAATATCCTGTTCACAGCTCAATGATGCTTAGTTGTATTCATTCCTCAGGTTTAGGTGTTAAATTCAAAGTGTGACCCTCTAAGCCAACAGGGGTTGAGGCACGCTCCACCCTTGCCATAGAAGCTATCCTACACTACAAAAGAAGAATTAATTAGCAATGAGACTAGGGAAAGAGGGAGTAGGGATAACAACATGGAATAGTCTCCAGGACACACCTGGACCTCTCCAAGGGAAGGAGTTTTAAGTTTCACTCACTGATCCCTTTTAAACATTTTATTCAGTCTTCTGAAGGAAAATTTTATCTAATCAAAGCACCCTAGGATTTTGCAATGTCTCTTCTGAGCACAAACTGTCTGCTTGCATCTCAAGGGAACTTGATATGATCCCTGTCTAAAGGGACACAGACCATTTCTATCAGGCCCAGCTCCTTGATGCAATGGTGAAGGACCATGATATGTTGCACTGGCCATGATGCAAAGCACTGATCCCATAGCATCTTGCAAACCCAATCCCAAAGCTCATATTCTTCCTGAACCCTTCAAGACAGAGATTGTCACACCACTGCATCAGCATTACAGACAGACAGACAAGTCCCTGGGCAACCTATCCTTTACAATCCTTTGTGAAAAGTGTTTGTTGCTTTCAAAGATATCCTGGAATATATTTTACATTATTGCTGCCTCCTTAAATAAAAGGGCACAATTAGACCTTTCATTCTGCAGATGTCCCTTATGTGGAAATTACCTCCCAGCTCTCAAGATAGCTGTGGCTATCAGAGGCAGGTTGTTCCCAAACTTGTTGCAAAAATGTGAGATAATATCAACTGCTTTGTTAGCCTTGCAGGTTTTCTGATCGAGGTACTTCTTTCCCTCTGTAGAGAGCACAACATGTCCCATCAACACCATCACAGTTAGTGCTGCTAACTTAAGTTTTATGGAAGTTATTTCTGGCTTTCCACGTTACCACTTTGGAACTGTAGAAGCAAGTTCAAGCAAGCAAGAAACAAGACCTCTTTGTCTTGTTTCAAGGCAAATTTAGGTTTGTTCTGCCTGTGCTCCAGACTAACCAAATCAAAAACCTGGAAGCTCTATAGACCTGTCAGCAGGGGATTGCACCCAGACTAATAAACTCTGTAACAACCTGCAAAAGACAGCCCAGATGTTCCCCCGTTTAGATTACAACCAGAATGTCATTAAGCTCCTTGACCTGGATGTAGCACAATCTTTGCTGTTTGGGGCTGAATGTCACTTTCAGTCCTGAAGAGAGCAAGTCCCAGGCTTTTCCACAATGTGTCTGGCAACGTGTAGATGCTGCATGAGGCAGTAGTAAAAATCTCACAGTGGGAATTTCCTCCCTCTCTATACCTGCTGCTGTTCACCACCAACCCTGACCAGCTGAAAAGACATCATTTCATAGGAGGAATTTTGCTGATTTTGCTGAAGCAAACTGGCTTATGTAATTTTGATCTTTTCACAAAGCTAAAAATACAAAAAAGGGAGTGGAAGGGAGGTGAGGAGGGAATCATGTTGAGAGCTTTAAATATATAGAATAGACCTAAGAGAGCAATACTTGTATTTAGTAGCTGGAAGAACCTTTTGGAGCATGAGAGAGAAAGAGAGAGACAAAGATTTCTATTCAATTCTTTTCTTTTCCTATTATGCAGGACTGCAGCATCAACAACCAGCAATTGAGAGAAGAGATACATCATTAAACTTATTTATAGCATTAACTACTTTATATTCATCCACACAAGTGAAACTGTAAAAAGAAGAAAAAATTATAAAGGGAGTGTGTGGTTCTTTCATTAGCTTGTCTGTAATGTTGGATTGGTCCATAAATTAATGTGTAAAAGAGGACAGAAAAAAAAAAGAATTCAAAGCTTTGCCATTGTAATTACAGCTCTTTAAATATCAAAAGACACAAAGAAAGATTCCTTTTGAAAATAGTACCGATTCTCTTGGCAAGCCACTATTAAATACTTGCATAAATCTACAGTCTGTATCCTGCAAGTTGAGGTGACATTGCTATCATGGCTTACAGGTCTTTTCATGTGACTATTGGTGCACTTCAGTATTATTTTTATATTTTATCAGGACACCTTGATGAGATAAGACACCTTCTTTCTGTCAAGGGTGAAGGGCTAGGAAGTAGCAACTGAGAAAGCTAGCAAGAAAAAGGCTCTTGATCAGAGGGCAGCTAATTGACTTGGGTTGTTCCAGATACAGACTCCAAAAGTCTCTTTGGTACAACTCAGACATCCAGGTGCAGTTTCATCACAGATTTACCAATAGCTCCTCCATAGCACAGCCCATGTGCAAGTACCATGTGACAGCAGCAGACATGTGGCTGCATCCCTCTGTCTTCCCGTTCACACAGTATTTGGGCCCAGAAAGCCACCAAAACTACCAGACAGAATATATTAGTAAAACATCCTCTAATATGCAGAGCGGAGCGGATTACTAGGCATTGCAATTTATAAATTAAATGCCACAGAGCTCAGCTCTCACCCTCAGTTTGCTCCCTCCCAGGCAACCTTTCCCCACAGTCTCCCAGAGAGTCTCTGCCTTTCGAAGGGCACCACAGGTAACAGACCTCATACTTGACACCTGTCAGGATAAACCAATGCCCTTCGGTCCTATACATGTCACAGATTGCAAACTTAACTCAAGTTGAGTCCCATATGAGATCAAGTAGCTCAAGATATTTTCTAAAAAGGCCAAATCCCACATTGTATGGGGTTTCATAGGCAAAAATAATCATGCACTGTACCTGAAATAATTCAGAAACAGGCTTTTTTTTGAAGCTGAACAACTGCTTCCACAAGGTTGAGTTCGATACGTGTGTGAGCAGCTGCAGCTTCTAAGGGTTTTTCAAGGGGCTGGCTGTTTCCTCAGGCTGCAGCCTCACAGCTCTCAGGCTGCCCAGCAGAAGTTGCCCTGTTGATGCTCAATTGCCGCAGATAGATCCTGCATGGAGCACAGCAGCATTAAGCCTTGCTAACAGCACAGCCTGTCTTCTGATTTGACGCTTTCAAATAAAATCCAGGGCACAGATCATCAAATACATAATGGAAGGAGACAGTGCTTTGGTGAAAGACAGCAACTTTTCCTCAGCTCCTAGAAACATAAGCCAATGCCCAGAAATGGGCACTCGCAGGACAATTTTTATGAAGTTGGGGAAGTTGGGTGCCTGGGTGGTCTCCTCATCTTGGTCCTCAAACATGCAGAGTAGACCAGATGAGGCACCATCCCTTCTCACTTCCAGGTATTAATTTTTTTTTTTTAAAAGGTAATCCAGCTGCAGGGAAGGAAGTACAGTGTGACCCAGCTGGTCCCCCAGTGGAAATGACCTGGACTACAGGAGGGAAACAGAAAAGGACCACCTCAGCCTTCATTGCTGGGACATAGCAGAAATGTAGACCCCAGAAGTAGTGTGGGACACACCACAGAGAGCTTCTTCGCATAGCTCATACTCACGTATTGCGGGTGAAACAGCTAATTACTAAGTGCAATAAATTTACAGAGCCAGCTACACAGTTTGGGCGGTATCTCTGTCGATGGTTCATATTTGAAGCAAACTGGATTTAAGATTCAGTGGGAAGAAAAGCAGCTGCTATCACAGATGCCCTAACCATCAAAAATATCCAGTACTTTTTCCACTAACTTTCCTGGTAGTGATGAAGAAAAAGTTCAAGAGCAGACCCTTGAGGTACACTGTATTGCCTGCTTCCAAGATTGACTTGACACCATTTAGTACAACCTATGCGCGTTCTTCTTCACAAGCTAATAAGCCAATTAATTATGAAAGGCAACAGGTTTTGGCCTAAAGCCAAATCACAGTGGTGTCATTAGTCTCTGCTTTGTAACAAAATCAAGAGTCCTGCCTGGATTACATTCTCTGAACTCTTCAGTTCAATGATACTGTGCTGCAGGACTCCAAGTAGGTGCTGACACTTACACACACATCATAATAGTAGGCACAATGATAGCAATAATCATCCCATATTTGTAAAGGATTTTTCATCTTTAAATATGCAGAATCCCTTTGTAAAATGTGACCTCAAACCAACAAGCCTCTCCTGTGCATCTACCCACCTGAAGACAAAGGGACCTCACCTAGGCCAATACATAAAGTTTAGCCTGAAGGCTCCCTATCCACCAGCGATGCTCCTACCCCTAACCTCCCACAGCCTACTCCTGCTCTCAGTTATTACCCCCATCTCTGAATGTCCTTACCTCTGATTTTGTGCAGATTGTCCCTAAAGACTGATTGCTCACAAATTGAATTTCAAATTGAAAGATTCTAATTTAAATATAAAGTATGTTATTTACACTAAAAAGTAAATCTGTTTGGTGTACCATATACATTTTAAAACTATACACACGTAGGGAGAAAAAAAAAAAATGAGTAAACTCTGAAGCAGAGACATGATTTCAAGCGAGATGGTGATCGCCTAAAGATTCTGCCCAATAAGGTTGCACCTCTACCACAATACTTTTGGGTATCCCTCCTGAGATATCTTCACTTTCCACCCCATTTCATCACCCAGCACTGCTGTACTATGCCCTGGAGTCACTCACTGAATTGCTGAGCAGGCTGGAGAAGCTGCCATGAGCCTCCCAACCCATCCACGCACCACGCACAGCCCAGTGATACGAGTGAGCTGGCTGCAGCAAGCCAAGCAAGTTGCTTTATTCATAAATTGTAAAGGCTTAGTCTGAATTTCATTCAGGATTATTATAAAGCATCATAGTTTAAGCTAGCAGGATCAATGGCTCATCTAATCTGATTTCTGAATAATGTAAAACAATGGGAATTCACCCTGTGACTTCTGTGGTGCTGTTGCTGCTTCTGATAAAATATTACCAAATATATCAAGGAAACCAATAGAAAACATCCGAGATGTCTATCTACCTTAAAGTTTTATTACTTCTGGGATCTCAAAAGGCTTAGGAAAAATCACTGAACATTGTTTCTTACATACTCGTAAAAGGGTAACATAATAAAACCAGGTCAAGCAACACTGAATATTAAATTTAATGTAAAGTATGTAAAAGAAAAACACAGGAAGTGTTGGAGGAATTATTAAAAGAGAAGGAACAAATAACTGTACCTGTGATTGTGGGGGTTTTGGTGAGGTTTTTTTGGTGTAGTTTGTCATCTTTTTTAACTGGATCACAAAATCATTTTACATCCAAGGAAAGACGCAATTAATTTTCCTCATTTTTTTCTGACTAAATTTGGAGCAGCTGAGAGGTTGGTTATTTCTAACCATCTTTAAAAATGGACTTATAATGTTGCCATCTGTTGGCATATGACAGATATAGCATCCCACAATTCCAGACAGAGTCACAAAGATGCAGAAAATTAAAGGGACAGATGTGAGAAATACATGCTCTCATTTGGTTCCAGTGTTCACATCTGTTCTCCTCAAAGATTTTTCAATCATATAAATCTGTCCTCAGAAGCTAGTACCTTGAAATGTTACGGCATTTCTGGTAATCATAAAAAGCATATTCTAGTAGAATTCACTGCATTCCAAAACATCACTGGATTCATAAAAGTCTGGTTTCCACAAGACACAGAGTACATAGCAACATTACTTGTTGCTTAATTTCCCTCTCCTTCACAAATCACAAGCAAAAGGGCAGGTGACTGTTGCAGCTGTAACAGAATTGCAAGCACACGGTTTCAACAGGTATCTGCAGATACTGTATGTTTGCACGACACCTCGAAAGGGAATCAGCATCCCTTTCTAATGGTCACTGTACACTGCCCTGTCCCTGGGTGGTTCACAGAGAGCATTACTCCTACCCTGCTGGTGTAAGGGCATTTCTTTTCACTGAAATGGCTGCCTGCCATTGCAAGCACATCTGTCTTCATTTGCAACGTCACTCATTTCTTTTTACAGTGCTTTTGACAGGCTGGCTGCTAATACTTCCATCAGCTGTAAAGATTTCTGCCTCTCCCTGCTTCCCTGTCCCAGCTCCTCTACTCACATCGCACCGGTCCTCTCCGGCCCCGTAAGCCCCTTCGCCGTGTTAGATGGTGTGAGACCTCACTGCTCCTCACAGGCAGGAGATGAAACAACCACAAAACCGGACAGACAGTTCATTACTCCTCCCTTTCCTACCTTCATCTGCTACCTGTTACCCCTCTCTTCCTTTGGATTTGAACCTTGCACATCATTTTCTTCCAACAAGGATTAGAAAGCACGTTCTTTCCCCGTTATCTGTTAATTGGAGTGGGGGCTAAGGGTACCTGCATATTTGTGAGACAGACACATATGCTTCTATGGGCAAACTTATACCTCCTTTTTTATTCATAGATAGGTTTTAATGGCGAATAGAGAAATGATGTTCAAATTCCTATTTTTCCTTGGATGCAGTGAACCCATTTTCACCTTAAGTACAACATACTTCCTTCTCTGTAATACACTACATAAATTCTCTCTCAAAGTGGCAGTGCCATCAAAAATTAAAAGACATAGTACAAAGTAAACAATATTGGAGCTACATAAGCATGCTGATAATTCACGTGAGCAGTTTTCAGTATTTACACAAAGCATTGACTGATACAGTTCGCTGGCCCCGTGAGCACCATGTTAAATTATTAAAGTGTGAGCAGTCTTTATTTGTATTGCAATAATATTCTGTATCCCCAGCCCAGAACCCTGGTGTACTCAGTGCTGTACAAACAGCCTCCAAATCATGATCTGCATTTGAGTACAATTTTTTTTTCCTTTAAGAACTTATTTCATCTTTGACAACTCCTCATTTTTCTACATATTTTCAATTATTTCGAAGCAGAAAATGACCTGCAGGCTACCAAGGAGAAGTCAGAATTCCTCCACACAGCTCCTGCATGAAACACTGAAAGCAGTTGAAGAACCTAACTATTGCATATTTCAGAAAGGCCAGTAGCCTACATAAATTTCACAATACATGAGCAATTACATGCTTGGCTTTAGCTGATAAGAGATGCTTGGCAACAGGACTGTTTGGTGCCTCTTGCTCCCCAGGAAAATGAGTGTGAAAGTGTAACGGAAAAATCTTTTCCCCCAAAAGATTCCGAATTTAAGACCAAAGCATTTTTTTGTAGCAGCTGGTACTTATCACTGCCTCTCTAAACATGACAGAAGCTTAAAAACAACAACAGAAATAACCACAGCTTCTTAAGTTTCAGATGCCAGTAAGCAGTAGGACCAGTAATTCAATATATCCCTTCTGTGGGTTGCCCTCAGCTTAAATCTTGTGGACACACAGCAAGGGCCATAATTTGTATTGCCATGAGAAGCAAACCCAGGGGATAAAGAAAAGACAGTAAAATTAGGGCTGTCATGTCTAATGTGGAGTCCCTTAGAAGTATTTTGTCTCATAGTTAATTACACTTAAAAGTATATTATATTTATATACTTACTACAATTCGGTCAGAAAACAGGGGTAGGTAGGATTTATTATGGAGAAACATGCACTTGCAATATGTGGCATGAAAATTTCAAACAATTTTTCCTTGCAGATAGAGTCAAGGTACTTTTTTGGTATGTGAAGGAAGAAGATATCACCTATGTCATCTTCTACAGAAGGGAAAAAGAATACTAGCCATCTCAGCCACCTCCTACTTGACTTCCTTGATAACATCACTCACTGTTTCCCTCCCTACATAGCCAGTCATTTTTCCAGTTCCTAAAATCTTCTTGCAAACATTTTTGACCACGCTTATTCAGCCCTTACCTCACCAACCCTCTGCCGAGCTTCTTGTCCCCTCATTTAAATGTCTTCCCTACTTTCCCCTCTCCTGTTGATTTACTCTTTTCTTTTCTTGTGCCTCCTCCTGCAATCCTGGTGATAAATTCAAAATTTAGCAATTTCTCAGCTATTTTCATGTTTTCATCCATACTGACAATTCTGTGCAAGACCTCCCACTTGAGCCAATTACTTATACAACTGCCTGCCTCTCAAATTCCTTCTCACATGAGGTTTTTTCCAAACTCTAGGACTATGAAGAATAGCTACACATGTTGGTCTTCTTCACTCAAACTCTTAGCTGTGGTAGAGATTCACGTCACCTAAGTTTAGCCAACCGACCAAAAAGCCTACATTGAAAGTCTAGATGCAGTAGGTTAGAGCCTAGTAGTTTAGAACTGCTTTACACAACAAAAATTAAAGAGCCTCTGGGAGTGGTTTCCGTATTTGTAAGACCTGAGTCATGACTGGAGACAACCTGCCTCTTTCCCTCCATCGACTAGGAAGCAAGCTCCTGACAGGTGTGGAGAAGGTGAGCTTCAAGAGCTTTTGAGAAATGCTTGGTGCACGTAAAGACGGTGTTATATAAAAGAGTCATCATGATATCAGACTTCAGCTGCACTAAAAAGAAGAGCAGAAGCAACAACTGAATTTGAGGCGCCCTATTCTGTCAGTCTATGTTAGTCAGTCTCGCGTCTCGCCTACTGTGTCAGGGACATAAGCAGAGAAACAATCGATTTTCCGAATCCTGAAAAGGCTCAAGCACAAACAAGGTACTGGGATGCTCAGCACTTCCAAAACTAACACAATTCTGGCCTTGCATTGAATGTAATTTTAAAATTTTTAATTAACATCCAAAAATCAATAAACTTTTAGAGTGCAGGCATGCTCAGGTTTAGAGAGCAGTTATCTTCAGGTTTAGAGACCAGTTGAGTAGGGGGCTTCAGTGTGAGGCTGAAATACTTGCTGGCATCTGTATGTTGATGGGCCTGACTCATCAGCAGAGCACATGGTGGAAACAGGCCCCCTCTAGCCCTGACCGGAGTGGGAGGAGGCTGTGGAGTCAGGACCACATCACAGTAGATGAAAGCAAGACCCATATCTGCTCCTGCAAACAAGGGGTTAACAGCCCATTATATCCCCCTCCCATAAAGCTACTCCTGATAAATGCAAAGTGATGCATCCTTAGAAATTAAGTTACCAAAACAAGTTCATTTCAAATCCTGCATCATGATACTAACAGATTTTTTAAAATATTAATTTAAAAATCAGAAAATGTTCTCCTGGCCATTTCTAAAAGTAGAAACGCTTGAAGATCCTCAATGCTCCTATGTTACTAGGGAAAGGCTGTGTAAAAAATACTTCTGTTTATTGTATTAGCATCCATTTTCATTAATATCCAAGATAGTATCATTTCACACACTAGAAAGTAATTGCCAAAAACAGGCTTTCAAAAACGTATCAATTGATCAGAAAGTGCTGATGAGATAAATCAACTTATGCAGACCAAGGAGAAATATGTTCATAATCCCCTCGCTGCTGGAAGAGACCGAATACATGGCAGCCTGCAAACAGTTGTAGCAAAGCCCTTTTTTCCGATGATTACGTTCAAACACTCCTACACCACTGCCATCTGCTGGCAAAAATAAAATACAAGTTTCACTTAAAAAAAAAAAATTAAAAAGTCAGTAGTATTTAACCATTAAGTTATAAGGCTGGAAAAGGAAGCATGGCTGGAAGTAAGGCACTTGCAAGGTCCAGGGCTGTGGCAAGGCACCTGCCTTCACCGCCCCTCTGGAGACACCCCAAGCTTGGAAAGCACATCGCCTTCCACCAGTGGCATCAGCAGCACCGAGAAATGTTACTGCTCCCTCTTTCAAAGTATTCTCCTTCCCACAAGAAAAATCAAGTCTTAAATCTTCCTTCATCAAAGACAATGACAAAGCTCCTATTGACTATTACGGGAGCTACAGGTGGCATTTAAAAAGCACTGACCTGTTAGATAACAGTTTAAAAAAAAAAAAAAAGCCTTAAGATACATCATCGTAAGAAGAAACAAAAAGACAAAGTACAATACAAAGTCAATACACCACAGCATTTTCTTCCTCTCACTATTCAGTTTAGGTTTTCCATGAAATGCAGAGGAGCCTCTGGTGAGAGGCACAGTAATACATGGCAGAGACCTCAACAGACTTTCCTGGTAGCTTTTTGAGCTCCAAAGTGCTACATAATTTACACAAAATATTTACAGTGCAAGTGCTTTATGATTTGCCCTGGCCAAAGGGCGAGTCAGCTGATCAATACAGATTGGAACACCAGCAGTGAGCTTTTCTATGCATTTCTTTGGGATTAACTGACGAGAAGGAAAAACATTCAGTTTCAAAAACCCAGTTATCATCCCCAAAAACAGAGCATCCTTCACAGCTTTAGAACTAGTTAAAAATTTTCAATTAAAAAAAATGAGCTTTTAGATAGGATAGAAAAATAATAATAATTATTAGCAAACAATTTAAGGCCAACTCTGGGACTGTCTTTTGGGAAAGAAAGTAGATTTTGTGATTTAACGAGCTTTCAGGATTTTTCAACAGAACAAGATTGTGCCTTAGGAAACAAACAACAACCCTGAAACTTTAACCTATAAATTGACACATCTACATTATTCATATTATGACAGGATCTAGGAGACTTGGTCATGGACCAGGACTCCTTTTAGCAGTGAGGCAGTACAGAAACCTACAGGGAAAAATGGGGAAAAAAGGAGGGGGAACAGGGGGGAATCATCCTTGCCATACCGTGCAGGGTTTCTAAGGTAACAGAAGAATTAAAAATACAATGAAGTCACAAATGGTGGATTCCATCCATCAGTTGGCCAGCAAATCATCCTGGTAGCAATGGCAAGAAGCTTCTCTGAGCTGCCTTGGGTTCACATCACAGAATGCAGCGAGATGTCCAGCCGTAGACAGCAGACACTACTTAGGGATGACTACTTTAAACTAGGCAGCTGTATAAAAGCCAGCTGCACCTCACTCATGGCAGGGGAAGCACAAGGAAGCCAGGTTCTGTTGGTCAGCATCAGCCTTTTTGGTCACATCACCTAACAATCCTTTATAAAGGCACAGAGATGAAGACGATTTTGAAGGAGGGTACAGAGATAAGTTCATAGCATGAAAAAGAATGATGGTATTTATATGAAAAATTAAAAGATAGAAAGAAATTGGCATGTTAGGCTACTTCAGAGGAAAAAGTTGGCATAGTCACAGTGAAAGAAAGAAGGTGGGTAGGCTGGGAAGGAACTGTGAAATGAAGCTTTTGTGTGGTGTGCTAAAGAAGCGATAAAGTCTAAGCAATGGCCTGGGGGAAAAAAAAAAAAATCATCTTTTCAGCTGTGTCCTGCACATTTGAATAGAGTAAGGCTGCAATTCCCATGCCCGGATAGATGTTATAATAACCGACACAGAAAATTAGAAAAGTTTTACCTGTGTAATTGGATTGAAAATACCTTCTCTCTTGGAAATCCCAGAAAAATCTTCAACATTGGCTGTAACATGCAAGAGAGGCAAAGATGATACCCAAAAATATACCTTCCTTTATAGGTCTGAACGAAGTAAGAAAGCAAAGTTGCCTTCAGAGATAAAAATGGGATGTGGACATGTGAATATGTAACAGAAAGGAAAGTTTGTCTTCTTTTTATATATTATATGTATGCTTTATATATATACGTATAGAATAAAACATGCTTGTATTTATAAAAATACAAAGGCTATAAATACAGACCCTTTGGGGATTTTAGTTAATGGTTGAACATTCATGAAGAGATATCACAAAGATGGAATGAGGGTTTTTTTTCAGGTGGGGAGGAGAAGGTAATTTGACAACAGAGAGTAAGTTTGCAACTATAGAAATAATAGCAGTCTCTGACAAATACAATTTAACTAAGACACCGTTCATTTAAAAAAAAAAAAAAAAAGAAAAAAGAAGGAGAGAAGGAACAAAGGAATACAAGCTAAAACCAGAACAGATTTCCAAATGACATGTAGTCAAAGTCAGTCTTATCACCGCTAAAAACAGAACTAGGAAGAAATCATCAGGAGCTTGTGAGAGTCACTTAAGAGGAGTAACAAGGGAAAGAAGCAGAATAGGACATGGCCTCGCATAGAATTGGAAAAGAAAAGCTAAAGCGATAGCAGGTAGGACTTCCAGTGATCTTAGAGAAGCCAAAGTGAGGATGGGAGGGAAAAACCCAAGAGCAGAGATCAAACGAGGAAATCAACACTAATAGATTGACAGTCAGAGAGCAAGCAAGGGTACCCAAGGAGCAGTACTAGAGAAGATACTGTGATGGCTGGAAAGAGGGAATGAAGCAGTAGAGACAGAGGGCACAGTTTGCTAAAGAATAAGTTAGCTGAATCATCTTTTGAGAGAAATTTGAAACAAGATTGTAGATCAAACTAAAATGTAAGAGAAAGAAAGCATGCAGCTAATATAGAGTGGGTACTTGATACCAAAATTAAATCTGAAGTATTAATCCCCATTCAAGTCAAAGAAAAGCATACCCATGGTTTAGTTTTTCGGCCTATGATCTAGGTAGTCTCAAGAGATCAAGCCTTCTCTTTGCCCAGAAGCCCAGCTTCCATGATCAAATATTGAAGCATGTGTGTTATGGAACATAACTAGATAAATAGAGCATCATAGAGAAGTAAACAAGCAATATGCCATTGAGCAGAGATCTTGCAAGTGAGGGAGGAAAAGTATCAGCATTTTCTTTCAGTTTGGGTCTGGAGTCTATCCTGAATTTGAATTAAGTGTCAAGATGAAACATGAATGTAGTTAATTATTTAAAGATATGATGCTTTGGGGGAAAGCCTTGTTTTTTTGATAATTTGTGACCAACTTTTAGTCTTTAAATTTTTTTATTACACTTTCTTTTGAATAATATTTTAAGCAGTGCATCCTCTGAAGTTCCCATGAGCTCTAATTTGAGTGTGGTAAATAACATGCTTTGGAACTCAGAAATAATTTTCCATATTCCAAATATTATATATTTTAAAATGTTGGAACACTTTTTTTTTTCCTCCTTTGTGCAGTTTTTTTTTCTTCTTATAACCTTGGGGGACTGTTTTGGATGTAATGGAAAATACTGTATCTCACTTGTTGTCCACTCATGCCCCTAAGCTCTATGACCAATAGTAAAACAAGTACAAAACCACATCCTGTGTTTTGAAAGTGTAATAAATGCTACAAATGCTAGATTAAGTATATTTTTTCCTAATTCCCTTATCAGTGTCAGAGCAAGTATGGTCTTTTGGTTGATTATTTCTTTCTAACACTGTTCATTTGGAGGGATTAGCTCACTCCCCAAACTCTGCAACATTGCCGTTCCCATTCAGAAAGTGATGAATCTAAGGCCTAAAACAGTTAAGTAATAACGTGATGGCAAATCTAATGTAGAAACTGCATCTTATGATGCTTCAGCTTCTGCTCTGTCTGTTGGACTATATAACCTGACATCCAATGTGATGCAACTGACTGGAGGTCTTCCATCCCACTTTTCGAAAAGTAGCGTTTTACTGTTCTAGTAAAAGGTCCCTGGATCAAGTATTTAGAAAGCAGCTATTCTGACTGCATATCACCAGTATCCTTTTGCAAGTAACATGAGCTATCTATCGCAACAAGTATGATAGCAATAAGTAACGTCAGATGCATGATAAACTCTTCAATAGCAACTGATTTAGACCTATTGTTTGTAGTTAATCAGAGAAAGAAAACAAATTTCTGAAAGCAAAAAGTCTCATGCTGTGCTTGGCCAATGGAAAATCTTCGAACTTAGATGAAAACTTTATTTCTACTCGTTGTTTTTATATCTACAAATGGTCATAAAATGATCCAGTTTCAAAAAAACTCAGAATTCTTTGCAGACAGAATGAATCAAATTAAACAAAACTTGACTATAACCAAATATTTCAATCCTGAAACTAGTAGCAGCCTCTGGGAGAAGTAAACAGACCCAAACTTCATGCAACTGCATCTGAAATTGTGGTAGCATTCAGCCTTCTTTATCAACATTAAAGTTGAAGGATATTAAAGATCACATGGCCAAAGACTGAGATATCTAGTAGTAGGCATCAGCAACATTTGATGCCACCGGCACAGGTGAGATCTTAGCCTTTCTGAGGAGCAACATACGTCCCCAGGCATCAGAGCAACATTCTATTTTGGACATGAAGATCTAGCTGAAAGAGCTAACAGCACACACCAGCTCAATATCTACAGTAGGGGACCATGGTTTACAGGCCACAGACTACTTCCACGAGGGACCAGACCCCAGAGTGGACTGACACTTTCAGTGCTTAACACCAGTCAATATTATTCTGAATATAGCTACAAGTTAGTTTGTTCATTTCTTTATTTGTTTTTACTTTTCTTTTTAATGCTTTGCTAATAAGCATCTAAGTTGTCAAAGTTTGTAGAGTGACTTCCAACCTGCTGATCTCAATAGCATACATCTGCCCATAGGAATGAAAGTGCCAACAAGATGACTTGTTTATCTCTGGGCCCCAGTGGCAGAATGCAGCTATGAAGGTCAGACTTTACATTTGCAAGAAGTGACAGAGTTTCAGCATCAACTTCATCATTTTAGCAGCCGTAACTGAAAACTATCTAGACATGTGAATGGCAATCAGGAAGGACAATTACGTATGGGAAGATGAAGGTCGTTGTAGTGTATAATACTATGTTTTCATGTATATTACTACATGACAGCTGGAACCTACCAAGGTCAACCTGTCACCAAAGAAAAAAAAAACAAACCACCACCAACTTAAAGTAATTACAATGGACAGACATGCCAGAGTGCCCCAGCTTTCATTTGATGCTCTATCTAGGAATTAAGAATGGCATGATTATTTTGCAGGAAACAAAGAATGATATCAACAAAACTACCAAAGTAAAAAGAAAGGTTAAGTCTACTGTTGTATAATGGAAACCTGTGTATTAACCCAAACTTTATTTAAAATAGTAATCGAAATTCCTCAACCTTCTTTTCTCCTCATTAATGATTACTTTGAAGGTTGTTGTTTTTTTTTTTTTTAACTTATATGCTTCAAATTAATTGCAAGTTCGTAGAACTCCAGGTTATTAGATTTTTGCATTTTCAACTAAGGAGCTGTTTCAAATCAACTGTAAAAACCCATAGACAACAAATGATTGCCATAATTTTTCTAAGGGGAAGACGATAACGTTGCCAACCATCCACCAGCAAATGGGTAATTGAATGAGTGAGTGGGAGCAAGAGTGAAAACAAACAATAAAGATGGTATGAAGGTTGTTTTAGTCGAAAGCACTCTCTCACGCTGTAAACATACATAAAAATAAGAAGATTAAAGAAAAAGGATTTCTGTCCTTTTGCAAACCTCATTTCATTAGCACTAGAAAATTTTGAAAATAAAAACAACAAGGAGATTAGGAATAACTATAACAACTTGTAAAAGGTCTTTGAGACCTTCTGAAAAATAAAATACACTTCTTAAATGATACTCTAAGTTCAGACATGACACATTTAAGTAAAACATCAATAATCTCAAAGCATTAGCTGGTATAACAGGATTTGAAATATAATTACTATACAGAATGTAAATTTTAATTTTGATTCTAACACAGTCTTAAACTGCAGTTAAAAAAATTATGATTTCTTTAACCTAAAAAAACTAATGTCCCAAGACCTCTGCACACTCATTTAAATGAACAGCAGTAGAAAATCTGTTAAGACAGATAAATTGTTGCCATTAGATTTCAGAAGGAGCGGTCTTTAAAAGGACAGAAGCCTACTGCCCCTTCCTTGCTGCCCAATGCAAAATTCCATCAATTTACAGCTGTGGCAGAGTTATTGAATTAAAAAAAAAAATTAAGAGAACACTCATGCTTCTCAGCTCTAAATTTTGATAAGCCTAAATCTCAAGAATTTAGATGTTAATTCAATCTTTCAAAAAAATTCAAAAGCAAGAACAAGTCCATGTTTTGATGCTCCAATTTCAGAGCAAATATCCAAATCGAGGCAAAACATAAGATTTTGTTTCTATTTTGAAGTCAGTGTGAGTACTTATAGTAACCTAAAACTCTGTGAATGCCCAGAATCTTGATTCTAATTGACTGTGTTTCCTTTACAGAGCTCTGTGTGTATAGATTCCTTCTTCCTGGAAGCGTCATTGTGTTGTTTAGAACAAAGACTAATAGATTCATCAAAACTAGAAGAATTTGTATCACTTCTGTTTCAAGAAAGTGATCATCATTTGTGGGTACAGAAATATTGCGGGACCATACCTAACAGCACACATCTCATTAATTGTATTGGAATCCTGTTGGGAAGTATGAATTTCTTCCTTCCCCCAGTGATTTGTTAAAATAGAAGTCAGAGGTGGACTTCTGCATTATTTTGGCTGCACATGACTAATGTCCGCTTTAGAATGTCTTTATCTCAGAGTTTGTGAAGTTAATTTAGATGCACTCAATACAACAGATACTATAACATGAAATATCACTTTTGGGCTTCTCAGCTGAGACATTCCAGACATCAGCATCGAACCAAGCACTCAGCTTCCCCTCATCACTATTTTCTACAGGCAGGTCTTTTACAAGGAGACTATCACGCCTACCAGTTCCACAGGACATCGACCTGTTTACCCACTTTTCTTGGGTCTGGGCAGCCACCAGCCCTACCAGACACAGCTGCTGTGCAGTTATATCGCTTATCATTTACAACTGGAAACTATTTTGGTCTCTTCCTCCAACACCTTCTATTAATGCTTACTTTAACCCTTTGTTAAGTAACAAACCTTGCTCTGCTTCTTCCAAATACAATACTACACAGCTGAGCACAGATAACCCCATAATCTCATGACTATCCATTTAACATTCAGTAAAAATCACTGAGGTGATCCAGAAAAGTCTTAGGTCCTCAGTATGACAGTACCTGATGTTTGTCTTCATCCTTCTTGATATTTTCCTATTCCTGAAAAACTTCCTGAAGGAAATTTTGAATTAAATCTATCCTCAAGGATTCAAGAAGCTGCACTTTGAGCAGCAGTTTACTCCACAGTTAACGATATCCAAAGCTTAGAGGGGATGCAGACCTCCTCTTTAAAATAAGTCTGGTTACCACCTCCTTGCAGACCTTTTACCTCAGTTAGCAGCAACCAGAGAAGTTAATCTTACCCCTGCTAGTGAGGAGGTTTGCTGTAGTTCAGGAACCGGCACCCTGACTGCCAATACGGGCCCTCTCCCACATGCAAATGCAACACAACACCATAGTCAGAGGCACAGGTTACTGTAAGAGCAGTCCAGGTACATGGACAGTCTAAGGAAGCTCAGACACCAGAAAACAGAAGAGGATTAAGACAACACAAATTCTATTTTAAAATTCTTCCCTTTTTGCATCCCCTCTGTGCTGCAGCTCTTGAAGTAGCACATACCACATCTCATCTACTGCGTAAGGGCTTTCCATGGATCTGGAAGTTGCAGACAGCAGATTTGGTTATACAATGCACTCCAAGGAACTCATATTATGTATAAACCCTTTGGCAGCTTAGTTTCCCATCTAACTTGCTATGTTTTAAAACTAGTGCCAGAGCTGACATACAGGGAGTTGACCACTGCACAGAAGCGATAGGGTCAGCAAATCTGTCTCTCCTTACAATATATTTAGCTCTACAGGTGGAACAGAAGCAGAAATGCTAGTATGAAAACCACATCGAGCTGTGTGGCTGCAAGTAGGGCTTCTAGCATGTCCATGAAGTCTCATTTCCACATGCATTTGAACTCTGGACTCTCATTTTGGTGTGCATATGTAAAAGCCTAGGTTTTCTAAACTCAGAACATAGGCATTGGTCCTGAGTGCATTTTTATCTTCAGTTAAATCTTTTTGCACTGATGTTTAATGATCTTTAGTTAAATCTTTTATTATTAAAGAAATATTTAATAATTTGCACTGAACTCTGGACTGATTTCAAAGATCTGACAGATCTATACAGGTTTCTGTGCACCAGAACAATGACTATGAGCCATCCTTTAAGGGACATTGAAGCTTCCACTCTTCACATCCAAACACTGAAAACCTTCAGTGCCCTGAAGGTTTTCAGGCAGATCTGCATGCTGTCTGCCCATATAGGCAAATGTTAAAAAAAAAAAAAAAGAAGAAGGTTGTTGAAGTCCTTTCCAACATACACGTTTGTTGACACCTAGTAGCTCTAGAAGGTACAACAGAACACTTGTGAAGATGGGATAGCAAGAAAAGCATGAAATGAAAGCCTCCCCTCACAAAGACACGAGTAGTGTTCAAACATCTAAGATACAATGCTGATTCGATGTTTCCGCAAAAAAATAACATGTGAACTGAAGAAGAATACCTGCTTTTTGAGACTGATGTGCATTCAGGATGTAACTGAACAGGAATCATCATGAAGAGTATACACGATACTCTTACTACTGCAACTCAAAACTAGAGAAGAGGTAGTGCATGACAGCGGAGTCCTGATGCAAACAAAATGCAAGAAGCAGTGTTTAGCATGCTTACAAGGCAAACATTATTATCTAGCTCTAGTTTAGAGGAACTAAGATGCCTGGAGTAGAATCTCAACTGGCATCAATCAGCTCTAGGCAGCTTACTTCATCTTCCCACCTCTGCTTTCTCCTCCCACGCCACAGTTTATGCCGCAGTTTGATTCAGGGAGCACATGCCTCAATATGTTTGTGGAGATGGTGCGTAGCACTATGAGCTAGCATTTTTGTTGTGGTTTCTAGCAGGTAATAAGAAGAGTCAATAATAAGAATTTAAATGCCTTTTCCTTCTTACCCATTTGCCAGAGTCTATCTGTTAATAAGTTTTTTGAAAGCATGGAAACACATTTTGTGTACACATAGCTTGCTTTTGGAAACTTCTGTTAACATTCTCACAAAGCCCACACAGCTCCAGGCACTGTGCAAACATATGGGAATATATATACTGAAGTAAATACAAAACAGTAGAAAGAAATATCGGTAGATATAAAAATGAGGCCACTAATAAGACAGGTTAAAAATACCACAGGTTTATAGCACAGATTTTAGTAAACAATATTGCACATTCTTGCAGAGAGTATGTGCATGTGACAAACTAGTGTCATTGATTGCTCCACAGAGTTATGTTCCCAGAATTTATTTAGAAAGCTGCCCAGAATGCTAATACAATCAAATATCTAGCTCATCTCAATACCACAAGTGACATTAGTGTAAAACGTATTGAACTAACACGGCCTTTTTTTTTTCCCCCCCAAATTCTCATCTGTCTATTCACTAAAATGTGAAGGTAAAAAGTGCTCTACAACTTGAAGGCCGAGGTTTTTTTCCTTCGAAAGAGAAGCAAACAAACCAAATCTCAATGGCTCCCTCTGCTGTCATGTCTTCGAAGTTTCATTATATCTGTAATTTCCGCCCCCCCCCCCCGCCCCTATCAGCGAATATCTGGTATTTTCACACACCATACAGTGTTCCAGCTCTGAAGAGTCAAAGACACCTTTATCCAAAAGCAAATTCTTCAAAGTGCAATTAAACACCTGCTTACAAGGCTGGAACAGTAGCATCCCTTCATGTCAGCACAGCAGCTACGCATAGTATCAGGAAAAAATGTTTACGAATAGTTTATCATCTTCGTCATCAGCTTTAGGCTCGAGCTGGATCTAACTGCAGACAGAGATAGGGATTTTTTCCTCTAACAAAGCCAGATCACTGTGCGTGAAGCAACTGTATCAAAGACTAACAAAAATTTCAAAGCTATGGGAACAGTCCTAGAGACAGAACACGTTTCTCCTAAAACAAAAAAATACTTCACAACCAATTAAACAGGCTGGAGAGCTATACTGCCTCTGGCAAGCATTTTGCCTCACTCTTTGCCAGCCCCAAGGGACAGATGATGGATGTTACCTGGCACAGGTGAGTAGAAAAGCAGCAATACCAAGGTGTCTGGCCACACAGCTGACAAGGACTTGTCTGCCTCTCAGCATCAGGGTAGGAAGCTTAGCGACAAGCACTCCATCGGGGACCTACCTCCAAGCCACAGATGTCAACAGGTCCCTCAAAAGAACCAGACCCCAAAATCTGCCCTCCCACACTTAAAGAAAAGAATAAAGAACTCTAGAGGATGTCATTTATGCCCGGCAATATACAGAAAGGGAAGGTAATAAAAATCAACAGCTTTCTGCAGCGCTCGGTCAAAACACAGAAGTGTAAGTTTACTAGGAAAGCAAAATACTTGAGTACTTCACTTTCTGGGCAGTCTCCGAAAACCACCTCCCCGGGCACACGATGCGTGGAGGGAGGCAGCCAAGGAGGGACCCGCTCAGCGAGTGCGATGACACCCCCACCAGCGACGATGACACCCCCGCCAGCGACGATGACACCCCCGCCAGCGTGGCTGCCCGGCAGAGGCGCAGGCTGCCGAGTGACACATTCCCCTAATGCTTCCCTAAAGTATATTTGGTGCCTGAGGTGAATGGAATGACTGCAGCGAATATTTCCATACTAGCCACAGAATTTGCCCCGATTGCTTCCGTCTTCCTTCCACTCTGAACCCGATACCTCCCAAACCGGGAGCTATATTTACCCCTCGCACACGGCAATATTTGATGGTCTCATGGTTCTAAATTAAGCAGCTTCTGTCATGCCCAGGACCAGCCGTAACCCTTCTCTGTCGGGTCTCCACATCAGACTTCTTGGTGCATTTGTGGCGCCCTGTCTAAACCATACTTAGATGTACACACTTAAATAGCCAGCAGTCATCTTGCTTGTCTGATGGTGAAATTGAGATCACTGGATGTTCCACGCCGTACTTACCCCAGTTTTCATTTGGTATGTATTTAAACTGGTGGAAGACAGTCTTTCTCTCTCTCCCCGAACTGCTAAGGTAGCACTAACAGCTACAGTCTAATTTTGCCTAAAGATTACACCCAGCTGTATCTGTCTCAATCACCTTTCTCCAGGAAACATGCTAAAAAATGTCACGTTTCCACTCTTCCCATATCCTTGACAGAGCACAACTAACCTCTAGATTTAAACTTTTGTTTTCTTTTTACTTTTTCCTAGTACATTTTTAGCATTATGGTAGCCTAATTCACCTACAGGAAGCAAGTCTAGTTTATTCTTAGTGAAGCTATACAAACACCCTAATTTATTACTCTTTGTAAAGCTATACTTTTATTACTAATTTATTACATGCATATTACATAACTACATACATATTACATACATAACTACATTTATTACTATCTAATTTATTACTAACAACCTCTTAGCACGATATGGCTTTGCCCTCTAGTTTTACTAGGCTAGGCTCATGCATTAAATTCTACCCATCCAAATTTAGATAATACTTCTAACATCCCAGATTTAGCTTGGAGGTGGACCACCTTAATCTAACAAGAAAAATCTGAAAGAACTTTTGAAATATTTCAAGTGAAAGATGCCCAAATAATATTAAGATAGCTCCATATTTGAAATCTCCCAAATGTCTTCAGTTAACAATCATGGTTCTTTGCTAACAAAGCCTATACCCAGTGAATTTAAATTTGGTCTTCTTTACCTAGATTGCAAGTACAAACGACTTCATCAGTTATTACAGAGGTAGATACTATATACAGGCATCAGTGGGAAAAGAAAAAAAAAAAACCCACACAACACCTTAGAATGTCCAAAATGTTAAAGATTCCTCATAAGGCACCTCATAGTGCTATCAAACATGCAAATATAACAGAGTGGTCTACACATTTACTTACCCCCCACATTAAATCTTTTGACACTCATGTTTGTAAGAAGTTGCATCTTTATTTCCTCCAGTTCAGTCTGACTGCTGCATGCTTTCTGGTTTACTGGTATTACTTTCTTGACTGGCAGGGCTGGAAGGAGCAATTTTCATACAAGAATTGCTGATATTACAAAGCCAAAAACACTTTTGGCCCACTTACAACTGCCACTTCAACATATCTGATGCTGGAAGGCAAGGGGGTAGAAGAGGAATACAATTAGTTAATGCAAGCAGTTAGCAAGCCTATCCTCCGTGCTTTTTTAGACAGGAGAGAGAACACAGCCTCCCAGAGCTCCTCTTGTATCTATTCCAAACTCTGCCTACAGAGCTGGAATAATTATCCTGACTTGGGATCAAGCGAGTGACAGAAAGTCTGAAACAAAAGAAGTTCGTGAAACTTATCTTTACAGTATTTGCATGATCAATTAATTTATTCCCTAACCCCTGCGAGGTCAAGAAGTGCCCACATGACTCACATGAAACCAAGGCATGAAGATTAATTAAAGGACGTTTGCTGTTCAATGAAGTCTGAGGTACCAAAACCAGAAGGCCAACCGTATCCTGGGCTGCGTCACAAGAAGCATGGCCAGCAGGTCAAGGGAGGTGATTCTGCCCCTCTACTCTCTGGCGAGACCCAGCTGGAGTACTGCATCCAGCCCTGGAGTCCTCAGCACAGGAAAGACATGGACCTGTTGGAGCAGGTCCAGAGGAGGGCCATGAAAATAATCAGAGGGATGGGACATCTCTCCTATGAAGAAAGGCTGAGAGAGTTGGGATTGTTCAGCCTGGAGAACAGAAGGCTCTGGGGAGACCGTATTGCAGCCTTTCATTTAAAGGGGGCTCATAAGAAAGATGGGGACAAACTTTTTAGCGGGTTCTGTTGCAAAAGGACAAGGGCTAATGGTTTTAAACTAAAAGAGGGTAGATTCAGACTAGATACAAGGAAGACATTTTTTACGCTGAGGGTGGTGAGGCACTGGAACAGGTTGCCCAGAGAGGTGGTAGATGCCCCATCCCTGGAAACAGTCAAGGTCAGGTTGGACGGGGCTCTGAGCAACCTGATCTACTTGAAGATGTCCCTGCTTATTGCAGGGGGGTTGGACTAGATGACCTGTAAAGGTCCCTTCCAACCCAAACTATTCCCTGATTCTGTGAAAACAGAAAAAAAAAAAGACAACCCTGTCCCCTCCTTTTCTGTAACGCTGTTAAATCAGTGAATTAAGCCAGAAAACCGTGGATACCAAATCTTTTCCTTTCACCACACTGCAGATGCACCTGCTGTCCCGCACAGGTATCAGATGAGGCGGTCGCTTTGTTTGCTCGCCCGCTGGAGGTAGACTCTTGCACATTTGAACTGATCCTGTTCCAAACTCACCAGACGTGATCCAGCTGTGGGTCAGAAGCCTGCAGCAGGCCAAGGGTGCTGCTGAGGTGGTCAGTCTGGGTGAGAGCAATGTGAGCAGCAAAGCTCACTGCTCTGACCCAGAACTGTGTGGATACTGCTCTGTAGAAGGGGGCACACAGGCAGCAGAGGTGCATAACAAAGTTGACAACTAGATGAGCATTTGCACAGATAACAACCTAAGACCACAATGTATAAAAAGGACTTTTTCCATCCTAGCTCTTACTCTCTCACAAGTAATAAATTAAATTGGGTAAAGACATCTTTACATCAGCATTAGAACAATATGAGCTCTGTGTAAATTATGGTACACTTGAAATTCACGATCTGTTACAAAAGGGCTCTACCTCTGTAAAGAAGGCTGAATACTCAGGTTAAAATCTGTAGGATATAAGAGGTAATATCCAACAGCATCTCACCCCTGTTCTGGAAACAGTTCCTGGAAGGAAAACCCAGATTCCTAAGCACCATTTCTTTATTTCAGAAAGTATTTCCTCCAGCAATTACACTTCAGCTAAAAGCAGAGGATTCAACTTTCACCTGGGAACAGGTTTTCCTCTGCTAATTCCTGCAGGCCCTGACATGAGCGTGAGGGAAGAAATCAACACGAAAGAGCAAACCCAAGCCAGTAACTAACCCAACGTCAAGCACATTTTGTCTTTGTACAGGGACAGAAGCACTTGATTCAGTGGGAGTGCAGCACCTGCCCCCATCTAACTCCTATATTTAGTTCTCCTGTAGGTTGCTTTAGTTTGCTTCCTCTGGAATACCAAACACATTTAAAGGTGGAAACTTTGACCAAATTCTCTCCAAAGGTAACTAATTGCTGGAGCTCAGAGGTATTTTTCCAGGGGAAAAGAGTGTGGAAAGTCTGTGGATAGTCCTTCTAGACACACCTAGTAACTGAAACTTGCCAACCGTATTTCCATCATATGCAGTATAGATTTAATTTTGCAAAGTAAATGCCATTTTGCCTGTAGAATAACATTCCATTTATCATCTTGATAGTTTATTTGGTTAAAGGTTCTTTTTAACAGAGAAAATCCATGCTTAACTTAGCCCTTTTGAGAAAGTTCTCAATGGACCCTTTTGTTCTTGGCTGTCAAATGAGTCATGTTTCTACTGCAGACATATTAATTATTAAAAGTTTGCTATAGAATTTCCTCCTTTTAAAGGTTTTCTGAATTTATTCAACTTGCATTGAGCTATTTATATAACTCACAAATCATAAAGCAACTGAACTAATTCATTGAAGTAAAAATCCAGAAAGGGTCCTGATTTAGAAAGTCGCAGCTAGCTGGAGGCTAGGAAAGCACGCCGGAGGCAGCTTGTGTTTCCCTTGCTCTTACGCTGTTCTTGAAGTGTTTCACCACTGGTTGTGGTCAGAGGCAGGATATCAGATTAGCCAGATCTTTGGTCTAACTGGCATATCCATTCTGACATGATGCAATTTGTGGAAAGCTTTTGATTGTAAAATATCTGCAAAAAGGGCTGGGTTGAAATTTCAAAATATTTTTGCAACAAACTTCTTGAACTTGTTAAAACTTAGGACTGAAGTATCTTTTCATACTTTCTGGATCTCAGTTCAGGCAATAAAATGAAATTGTTTTATTTACATATTTCATGTATTTATTTTTGGGATCTTTTTTTGAGCACAATGTTATGAATACTAAGGCACATGAAAGTGTTTAAAGTACTTTGATTTAGAAAGAATCAGGAAAAAAGATGAACCGAGTGCAATTTAATACATCTTTTTTACATCCCACATTTTGGTTCATTTTAGAGTTAGTGGGGTAGAATACTCCTACACATGTTTTTGGGTTTACATCACAGTAAGATTTTAATTTGCCTGTATTGGGTATTAAGCCCAGGTGACATTACTGACCATGGACTTTGGGCTAGACTTAAAGTCTGTGAAGCTTTGTAATTAAAAAGAACATTGCCCCAGAACTTTCTGCAATATCAGAGCATCCCATAGATTGTGAGAACTACAAAATTGGATCCAAATCAGCCAACAGTGAGCCTTTCATTGTCAGTGATGCAGGCTACATGGCAGAGGAAGGCTAAAACTGTCTTAAATCTCTCCTGCAAAATTTCATACTCAAAGGTGTAGTCTCCCTCAAGACTCAGCACTTCTGTTCTTGTCTTTGAAAAGCTGTACAGAGCTCATCCTTCTTTAAATTTTGCTAGCAGATTAGTGGGTAAATTACTTACCAACCTGGATGTTTCCCTCTTGAATTCCCTCCTCAGGCAGAAGTGATTAAAGGTCAAGCTCTTACCTTTGTGCAGAAAGTTGCAACCACCAGAGAATCACAGCCATCCTGGAAGCAGTCACCCATACTTCCAACTCTTTCCTCCTACTACCTGCATGATGAAATACCTGTGCTACAGTTCTTTTCTCCCAGTTCAATCTTAAGACTGAAAAATCCCTAGTTACTACCAACAAGTTTATTTCAATATCCCTTTGCATCCATTTCTAGGTCCTCTCTATCTGTGGTTCATCCTGTACCTCCTCCACTAAACCCTTCTCAGTCCCCAATACTCCTCTACCTTCAGTGTCCTTTCCCTAGAGTTTCCATGTATCCCACTGCTATTGATTTCTATTTAACCCTTCTCCCACTCCACAAAAAAAAAATTAAAAAATTTAAAAATAGGGTAATATATTTGCTGCCAGCATTTTCATCCCTCAACTACCCCCATTCCCTCAGTCTGCCCTAATTACAAGCTTTCAAGTCCATGGACATCCATTTGTGAAGAGTCTAGTGCAAGTGTCTCACCTTTTGCATGTCCTTTTCTTTCCTGTAGAAAATGTGATTTATTATAATAGGATCATTACATTATCAATTAAATACAGATAAGTTGATGAGTGCTGATGGTTGACTAGGTATAAATGTAAGAATTACTGCATTACATTTTTGCATTCTAGTTGAAGACCTGTTTCTCCAAAAATACGAACAGGAGAAATTTGCAGACACTGACGTTTGCAGAAATAAACGTTTTAAATATCACATTCAAGACTACCTTTTGACTGCCAAATGAATAACAATTTCTCTTTCTCCAGCAGTATTTTGATACCAGCATTTAAGAAAAATCAGCTAGCTTATTGAAATAAATCTTACCACACTGAATGACTTAGAAGTGCAGCACAATAAGTAGCTATTCTGTTCTATACACCTCATCACACTATTACCCCAGTGCTTCATTACATCATTAATTCCCAATCTGTACCCATAGGGTATTTTTCTCCCTTGTTTCTCATGCATTGTTTGAAAGACAAATACTCTGCAGGAGGGACAGTCCCATGTGGGGTCTCTGGTAAGTCTCTGCCTCAGTGGTACCTTAACTTCTGAGGAGCACAATTACAAAAAAACAGCAGCTCATTTGATCTGAGATCTGATATAGGCATAAGCTCTGTTTCAAGTCTCTTTCAACATGCTCATTTTGAAAAGTCATCTGCATTATTTTCCAGGGTCACCCAGGTAGCAGCGCCTCAGACTGACAGTTCCCTTTGCACATTCCTTCATGGGCTGGGAGACGGCCTCTAAGCTCCCAAACTTCAAAACTCATTTGTTCACACAACTGCATTACACAAACTTTTTCCTGCACTGCTTGTAGATCTTTCTGGGGGATTTGACGATGGACGAGGAGGGAAGGACTGAGAAGTACCTTCCAACTTTGAAAGAAAAAAAAAATAAAATTTGAAACGGAATTTCTCCCAACTGAAAAACAGCTTTTTATTCTTTGTAATCATTAGAACTGTAGGTTTAAGACCAGCAAACTCCTTCCAATTATTTAAAACAAAAACAAACCCACAACACAAACTTAGCTCCATACTGAACCAACATACAAAGGCATAGAAAAACAGAGTACATCTGGACAGTGTTTCCTCAATTTCCTTTTACCTTAGGCTTTGTTGCTGTGTTTGCTCCCTGCAGGTGAAAATATCACACAATTCCATCTGTTTCTCATTTTCTTGAAAGATTTCCCATCATTCCTCCCACTTGTTCCAACTGAATAAACCAACAGCTCATTGTTCTTTTACACGCCATAGGTATGATTAATTGAATTGCAAGGAAGGGGAGGAAAACATCAAAAGAAAAAGAAGCTAGAAAGTCAAAGTGTCCTTTCACATGAATTTTCTGCTGCAGAGAAAGCAGGTAGGCTCACTGAATGAGATTCAAGTTCCTCAACAGTTGCAATCTTACCCTTAGATCTAAAGAAAGACACTAAGTGAGAAACTCCATCACGGTGTAATGCTGCAGAAAAGCTGTGTTTAAACAGAGACTTTTTCAGTCTACCTAAAAAGTCTTGAACACCATTAAGACTTTTTGGCACAGAGAAAGCTAACTAGAACTTGCAAGAGAGTTAAGCAGTGAAAGTGTTCAAAACACAGCTTGTGTGGGAAACCTTCAGTATTTTTTTTAATCTAATGTAGAACTTACTTAATTGCATTTCATTATCTTGTCATTTAATCAGTATGAGGATAAAAAATGATGCAACTTATTGGTATAGCCTGCTCCAAAGACTAACAATTATTCACAGAAATAAACTAGTAACTGAATAACTTCTTCAGATAAGCAACTTAAAATAAGCAAGACTAGAAAAATCACTGACCATGAAATCAGCTGGGCAAGTCTAGTAAACAGCAACGATTACTTGGGGCAGGGGAATGGTCTATGCACTGAATAAAACTAACCTTCAAAGCCTTGGTAAATATATGGCTTATTTCAAGAAAATGTGAAATAGGGAACCTTATACTGGTGCACAAGTTAACTCTAAGACTGTAAACTGATGTAAAGCCAAGAGCAAAATCATAACGTTAACAGAAAAGTGGAAGAGCTATACATGAGATGGGGGGGGGGGGGGGGGGACACGACACGGGGACGACAGGGGACCAAAGAAAAAATTCCAAGCAGACCAAATTAGGAGTTCAGCTGGACTATGTGAACATACTTAATTTTAATTCTTTGCTCAAAAGCTTCTTTCAGCATCTGAAAAGCTACACTGAAGTGTGAGTGAAGAATCAACCTCACAACACTCTCTTGGCTGTTTAACATCCTTTGTCTCGTACAGCTGTCAGTTCTCTCTGGTGTTCCAGCATTTCATCTACTTCCCAGGACAAATATTCCCTGTTTCCACCTTTGATTTTCAGTTTTCCAAAAAATCATCAATATTCACTAGCAACCCAAAGAGCAGATACGATAGTTATTTATTAACATTTAAAATAAGCATAAATTTCAGGAACTAAAAACTTCTCTGAATTGCTCTGCATGTGGTATTCTTGAAATTAAAGAGGAAGATCAATACAACTGAAAGACCAAGCATTATCATAAAATATGAAGTTGAATGGAATACAGCTCAAGTTAATAGCAATTAAGTTACATTAACTTGAAGAAATTAAATACAGTTTTACACATTTTCTGATGAAGCACCACACTCACAAGACCCAGTGAAGCATCTCATGAGAACTAAGCTGCAAACCAGTTAAGCAGCTGAAAACAAACTGGCAGCCAATTTAAAAAAAAAAAAATTACGGTAAGAATTTAGTAGCAATGTTTTCCAGAGAACTAGCAGAAGAGGGATAGATTTAACATCCAATGTATTCCAGTCACTCAGCACAAACATCTGAATTGTAACCAATTTAACAATTCTGCATTCCTGGAAAAAGAGATCTCGGTCCTTTCATCCTCTATTTTACATAGCTGCTAATCTGAGCTGATGCAAATACTTGTAAGATTCTCCGGTAATATTGAACAGCAGCTTCATATATTAATGCTTGCAAAATAAAATTTCAGCTTTTTTTTTTTTTAAACAGTAGATATACAATTACAGTAGATAATGAAAGATCCACAACCTTTTATCTTACCCTTTTGCTGAAATGTAATAGCTTAGCTCAAACTAAAGCTAAACCTCCATTTAGCTTGCTCAAATGCTTAGTTTGGAAATTTTTATTCCTGGACTAAGCATAAAGCAAGTTTTTTTTTTTTTTTTTTTAAACATCTGAGGTTCTTTCAGATGTTTGCAGAACAGGAAAGAAAGGATGCATAAATTCAGAGTTCAAGATTAAAGTGTAATGCTTCACATATGAGGGCACAAATCAAGACAGCTTGTTCATCTGAAAGCCCACAAGCTCAACTTAAAATACAGTCATCAATCTAGAGTATCTTGTTTCATTTTACATGAACATCCACTTCATTCTCAAGATGCACGTAAACGTGCAGGCAGATGAAATGTTATAGTATCTCTGAGTGGATGAAATTCAAAACAACAAAAAAAAAGTAAAGTTTCTCAAGTGTTACAAACTAATTTTACAGGCAAAGGAAGTTAATCCAGTACTAAGATGACAAGTGCAAATGCACACAGGATATGCAAACAGCTTATAAACTCTCACTGTTAACACATCAGTTATCACCACCACTGAAATTCAGAAGAACATTTAGAGTGGACCCTTGTATTTAAATAACTGTATGCCCTTTAAAATTCCAATGAAATCATGTCCCTTTCCACCTTCTGAACAAAAATGCTGCAGAGTTAACTTAAAAAAAAAAAGAGGTATACACCACATGGGAGACTGAATTCATCCAGTTATTAGAGCAGTATTTCTCTATTTACATTGTGGCAAACAGGCTGAGACAAACTGAGACAAGCTAAACTCAGCCAGATTTCCTCTGTCCAGAGGAGGAATTAAGTGAAGTCAGGAACTTTTTTGTAGATTGTGAAAACAGCATCCAACACCAGGCTTCCCTCACGGGCATCCAAAGGAAGCAGCAGACAAAAGACAGTGGAGTCTTCCCAGAAAGGGTAGGGAAGTGGGAAGGAATGCTTACTTAGATGGGAGTAAGAAACTCACTGCCTCTTGAATGGCTGACTAAGAACAGATTTCTGGAGGAAGATACTTGAAGACCCACCCATTTGCACTCTGCTTGCAGTGTGGCAAAACAGTTTTATTGTGAAATACATAGGGAAATTGATTGGAGGAGACATCCAACTGGTGTTTGACTTCTGTTTGCAGGATTTCCACTTGTGGGGAAGGACAAGGTCAGAAAATAACAGGCAATACAAACATTATGTATCCCCTTATATTGATAAACAAGTTTTATTATTAATATTTGGCTTAGAGATCCCTGGACACTGAAAGTATCATTAATAAGACTGCTTCAGGATTATTATGTGGAGAGAAATACTGTCAAAAGCCTGGACTGGATACAAATTCAAATTTGTGAACTGAAAGGTCCATATTCATCATATTAAAATGCACTTTATTAAAATATACGAAGTAGAACAGACAGTATAGAACAGACGCTTTGAGGAAAACATGTCAGCTGTACACTAATATTGTAATTTTATATGAGGCCAAACTCATTTACCTAAAATTCCTATGATCCATAGAGAAATTCTTTCCTCTCCCATGCTAAACTACAGCGGACCCATCAGGCTGAAAATAGAATAAATAAGGATGTGAACAGGTTACTTTCACTGAAACTTTCAAACAGATTGAATAAGATCAAATGGTCAATTCTCATGCCAAAGAATTCTCATCTAACTCACCATACTCTAATGCACACAAAAACAAACAAAATTTAAATCAGGTTTTGCTGCAACTGCATGGAAAAGAACTGCTCACAATCTCTCTGAATTTATCAGTAAATTATGTGGATCTTCACCTGGCAAAAGAATAAACAAGACACTGAAAAACTGGTGTGTATTTCCTTAAAGCAGTTGGAAAAATGAGTTCAAATGGTTTTGAAAATAACATAAAATCCATTCCTGAAGGATTATTTCTATTTGAACATCTAGAATTATTCATTTAAAAAAATCAGTGCTGCAGAAAATTCAGACTGTCCACACAGGATTTTCACTGCGCTAGAATCAGCTAAAGTATTTAAGTATCTTTCTGGTGAAAGAGCCACCAACAATTTTGAAAAATTTAGGTAACTGCTACTTACAGAATTCAAAACACTGTTGCTTCAACTCAGTTTCACCCAGGAAAGATGCACTGATACCTGTACATCAAAATAGATTGTTTAAAACTTCTTTTTTAAGGAATATATTTCAAGTGTGTAAATTCTCCTATGATATAGAAAGCACTTCAAAATAGAACTTTGACTAAACGTGAAAAATATTTAAGATGCTTCCTCCTAAATATTATGTTATTTGCATTTGACCAAAAGCTCAACATTATCTTTTGGTCGGTGCCACAGATTTTTCTGGGACAAGAATCATTTTGGCAAGGGGCTTTTGCATTTAAATTTTGCAGACAGTGCATAACGAAACTGCCAGAGTATCCAAAAAGAAGAAAACAGAGAAAGAGAATGCATAGAAGCAAGTATTTGATAAATTAAGCCTAGAATAGCAAAAGACATGAAGCAGTGAAATTTGTCTAGTTGTGAATATTGAGTTTTTCCCAATCCGAGTCCCTCAAAATAAAGCAGTGCTCACGTTTCCCTTAACCCAGCAACTTCAGCTTTCAACTGACAGGAATTATTTCTTGTCAAAGTCAGATACCAAAAAACTTATGTTAAAGATGCTGATGTTACAAAAATCAAGAGACACTCAAAGGTTAGCAAAGCTCATAAAACTTTAATTTGTCCCACTTGTGTTGGTAGGACAAGCCTTTCAGCAATAACTTTTCTATATGAATTCTCAGGTCTCTTCAAAGTGGAAAAAGTAGTCAAAATGGAAAATACTCGGCATCTCTTCCCTCCTCCTGGTATCATTAAATGTGTCTGATAACATCTTATCTCACTGTACACTACCAAAATCTTACACTGAACCCAGAATTGATTTTTCTTCTTAGGGACCCTTTCCCAGTTTTAAACATTCTGCTGCATCTCTGGTTCACCATCCTATACATGCGTAGTTATAGTGCAGCTAAGCCTATTCAACAGTGGATACCTGCTTCTCAAAGGACAAATCTCCTTCCTTCCCCTCCCACTATCTCCCTTCTAAACATCTAACCTCACAGAGAACTGCTCAGACCATTAAACCAGCAGAAAGTGTCTTGAACTGGCTCAGTATGGATCACAGGAAAAAAAATGCTGACATAAAGGAGGAGGCATCAGGAACAGAGAAGGGGTTCCATTGGCTCCTCCATTAGCAAGTTAGCAAGCAGCCATTACAACAACTTCACTGTATGGAAAAATCAGACAAAAAAACCCATATTTCTACATTTATTTGAGATATTAAGCACCATTCCTTTTCTTTCTGGAGGAAAAGAACTCGTGCATAAGGAAGCTGAAGGCTAGAAGTTTCACATGTCCATTAACTAGTACAGCACTCCATAGCTGATTTTACAACGTTATATACTATTTTTACAGTACTTTATATGCACATAAAATTCCTTTTAATTTCAGCTGCACATACTAAACTCTCAGCAGTCAGCAAATCGGTCACAATATGACTAACACCATCAGCAATGAAACTCTTCTATTTGTAGATTTGCTAACAATCCTGGAACAGTGCAAGAACTGTCACAGCTCTCGAAATGTGATCACCTCCTTCTCTCACAATCCTGTCTCGTTTTCCAAGCTTTCAAAGTCTGCAACAGAGTGATGAACCCATTTTATACTAAAACTTATTCAATCCAAGAGCAATGCTCATGCTATTAAAGAGGCAAGGGGTAAAGCAGGAAATACTAACAAAGCCTGCAAAAATATGAATACTGCAGTGGAAGCAAACTAAGGTTGCACATGCAATCAATTCCTGAATGCCTGACTAACAGTAGCTTTCTTTTAACTGGAAACTTCTGTGCATTTTCATAAGATATTTTTGTAACAAAGAAGCAGAAACATGCTGATCCCTTGAAGGGTCATCAGAGGGACTACATTCTTTGGACTCACAACATTGACCTTTGCCACTTCAATTGATCAATAACAGTTGGAATAATAGGCAGTAATCCATAAATCAGCCAACAGAGGGAAACAAATAGCTATAAAACCTGTTAGCAAGAAACTGAAATGCATGGAAGCAGCAATTTTTTGGGCTCAAGCCAAATTTCACAGGGTTTGGGCTTTAAACCTTTATTATCTCCTAGTCTCCTCTTACAATATGCACTTTGCTTCTCCCTTCCCTTACCCCACTTGCTATTTGTTACACATGTGCATTTAGGTGAGATTGCTTCTTTTCTCAAAATATGGGAGTGGCTTCCCCTTTGACCTTCCAGAAAACTGGCAGAAAAAAAAAAAAAAAAAAAAAAATATTCATATCTGGTACTCCACAGTCTCAAACAATATTTTAAATAAAGAGCAAGAAATAAGTGTGTACTGATTTTTTTGTGTTTGCAAGGTTAGAAGAGTACAAAGGGCTTAAGAAGAGAGAAAGTAAAATATAGCAAAATAGTCTGTATTCAAAACAAACCTTTGCCACTTAAGCTCCAGAACTTTGATTGCCAGAATCTGTAAATGTAGGACTCTAAACACAATATAAACATCTGTGTTGGACAGTAAGACATGAAACATGTTCAAATAATATGTGGTATTGCTATTTTAAGCTATAACATATCTGACTTCTGCATTGCCGTTCTAAAAAGAGAAAGCTATCCCTGGAGTTTGGTACAGGCTGTTCAGTATTTTGTACAGTCAATACACCCGCTTAACATTTTTTTAATATTCTCTTCCAGCAGATAGAATGTGTTGCTATATAAACTGAAACAAAAGATATAATTTTTAGAAGTTAAAAACTAGTACAGAATTACCCAGTTTAAGATGTATTCTAAAATTCTTGTTGCATGGTTCTAACAAAAATCATGTTAACATGGCTATGAATGTCATCTCCATGGGTCAAAGTATTTTTCTCAAAATATTTTCGAATAGGGGAAAAAACACCTGGATGTTGGGACAATGAAACAAAAAAATTTGAGAAACAGAGTATATGCTTGCTAAACAAGAATTATGTTTATTTAGCTAGTGAATCACCTAGAGGAGTAAATTTTCACTTTCATGATAGCAATCTGTCAGGCTTGCAAACACCCAGAAATAGGAATTAAAGATTATTTTAAATGTAGTTATAAAGGTCATAAAAAGTCTGATTTAGACTGAGGTACATTTACTCAAAACTGAGATTCATTGAGTGGTAGCAAACAAACAGTTCCTCAGACAAATGCACTTTTTTTCAGTATACATGTTACAGAAAAAAATAAAGAAATGTGCATTAACTGGTGGTGTCCACCAAGCTGCATATTAATATTCTCTTACACCAAACAGTTTGAAACAAGGGAAATGTCATTCTAATATAATTTTATGTTACGTTTCATTTGGCTAAACTGCAGCTTAAAGTTGCTTTGCCATATTAAAAGATTACTACAATAATTTTCACATGAACATTTAGACTTGAGTTTTACTCCAGGACTAAATATGGCATGATTTGCTTTTAATCTGTTGAAGAGCTAAAAACTGACAATTAAAAAAACTACAACAAAGAAAAAATTAAGTTGAAGCAATGTGAATCTCACATCATTGAACCACTTCTAATGGTTAAATGTTAGTATTTAACAAATTCAAAGAGTTAATGAATCCTTGCATTCGTTCGGTCTCCTGTGCCTTAGCTAGGATGCATAAATACAAAAGACAGCAGATACTGGTAAAAGCTTCAGGACAGAAAGTGCTTGACGAAGGTACAGTTCTCAAGTGTGTTTGGTGAGAGAGTATAAGGGCAGATGCACTGATGAGAACCATTACAAGAAGAGTCAATTTTGTGTTAAAGTGTTCAAAGATGTCACCTTAAGCAGAAAAAAGCTTTAATAACGTCTTCTTAGACATATTAGGCATTTCCAGAGTCTACATCATTAGTGTTGTAATTCTAGCAGGACATCTCCATATAGTTATTGTTTGTTTCTATTTCTCTCCTGAAAAAAGAAAAACAAACAAAAACAGAAAGGAAAATCATGTTAATACACACAGTTCAACGTTATCTGCTTTCCTCTCATTAGAGCAGTTGTATTGCTTGCAACTTCTCTAAATCAGGCAACAAGCATTCAAGGAAAAAGCTTCACTTTTTTCCAGGATCACGAAATATCTAGTTCAAGTCAACTTTTTAAAAAGCAACACAGAAGTATACCTCAAACTAAAAGGCAAACATGTTCCAAAAAAACAGCTATCAACAAGAAAAGGTTTTATAATGTCACTTTTAAATCACTTCCAATAAAATATATTGCACAAAGTGAACTGAGTGAGGAGACCAAGGGACCTACAAACAAGGCAAGAAAGAGGTATCCTAAATCTTCTGCTTAACTTGTCAAAAAATGCTCTGCATGAATATTTGAATATTCTACTCTCCATCCATTATATCCCTGAAAAAGTAAAGATCATATTCCCAGCTATCTCATTCAAAGCCCATATAATAAAATGTTTCAATGTGCTTAAGATCAAAAGGTAAAGGAACAAGTTGGCCCAGTACCTCCTCCTCCATACAAACACGTTGCTTAAATGGTAAGAAAAAGAATTTTAAAAAAAATAAAGCCATCCATACTTTTTTTAGAAATTACTTTTAATAACAAAATGCAAAACCAGTGAGGTAGGAATGGCTGGAAAAAAACCCACTTGAACGCAAGCCTGAGTTGCAGTCAAGACCATATTCGCTACAAAGTCCTCACAGCATTGCGAGATGTTGCATTTGGTGCAAAGGAACAAAGTGTGTAATACAAACAATGATAAACAACTTTGTACAGTTAACGGCTAAAATACTAATTGCACTGCATCTCTATCAGGGAGTAACAAATTCTTCCTCTGTATTACAAGTCTAACAGAGTAAATAACATTTTCAGTGCTTTATCATCATCCTCCATTTTCTCTACTTTGTTAAAGATAAACATACACTTAGGCATTATGACTACCTCTAGGAAAAAAATAAAACCAGATCAATAAACTGTATCTCGCTGCCTTCATTACATATCTTCTGGACTGTAAAAAGACACTGTAGTTTGACTCTAAGAAACTAAGAATTTATCTTCCAATAGCATTTCCTTTCTTAATATGTACAACCGAGCATGTTATATAAATGTTTTAAAATACCTTTATGGAAGAGAGGTAGGTTCCCTCCCCCATTTAACAGAGAACAAAAAACTCATTTCCAATATTTTTATTATTATTGCATTACACAGCATGTTATAAATGGAACATAAACATAGCAGGGAAAACCAAAATAAACCAGGAGGCATTTGAACAATGATTTCAAAACCACTCTATCTGATACCATGGCTGAAACTTTATTATGCTAGAAACTATTTAGGAAAAGTGCAAATTAGCATATGAACCCAAATAAATTCTGCCAAAAAGACACTATAATGAAAGAAGAGGATACGTGACATTTATACTGGTTATTAGAGTAGAGCTGATGATCTAGTCCTCTCCAAGACAGACCTCCGAGTTGCTTCAAGATGAAAACCAAAAAAGTAAAGCTTGCACAGAGCTCCTGGTCACAATAAGCAGCTCACGGTCCCAGCAGCTCTATATCTAAGATTGTCCATTCTCTAGGGCAGAACTTAAGTGTATTTAAAGCAAGAGCAATACTTGCACTGTTCTGCTAGAAATCATTTTTTCCTAGTTCAAAGAGACATGACAAATATTTGCATAGTAAGGCACTGTTTTTAAAATATGAGATTGATAGTATCAGTCATTAATACAAACTGATACGTTAACAGTGCATGTCTAGGCTGAAAACATGATCACTGGCCTCATGCCTCACTATGCATGTAAGGCATTCAAAAATAGCCTGCTCACGCACATCTCAGATTATTCCTCTACTATTAGCAGAATTCAACTGAAAGAACTGCACAAAGTGCTGAAAAACACTACTGTGGTATTAAGTAGTAGCCTATGAAACTGCTATGTTAAATAATGAAATATCAGTATTTTAACAACTGTAAATACTACCTACACACAAATAAAATTATGGGTTCCTGCCCATTTGCAAGTACTATATATGTAACCACTGAGTCAAGCTGTCTAGAAAGCCTCTCTGCACTGCAAACTGCTGCACAGTAAACTGACTGACCTTGTGCTTTGCGTAGCCCCTGAACTCAAAATGCATTTAAGTTCATAAAAATTCAAAGTAGGAAGAGAATTACAGCCTGACTACCTGCTTCCAGTGGATGAAATAAAGGTGTTACAAATTTCAAGTCCATTTTGAATTCTACAGAGGAAAAAGGCTTCAAAACAACACCAGCACACCTTTGCTGTAGTCTCAAAGTAACATATTACTACATTTATATTTAAATACTTAAAGCAGACATACATACTTGACATTTTTCAATGCAAGTGAACAGTACATTCTTCAGATATGGTATCAGTGACATTTGGCACTCTGTACAGCAAAACAGAGAGAAAACGCAGGTAGTGCTATTAGACTCAAAAGCAAACTAAGCCCCTCCAGATCTAAGTCAGACCATACTCACTACCACTACCTTTTCCTGTCTTAAAAAGTATTCCTCTTCTGTTTTTTTGGGTGGCTTTTGCTTGATTGTTTTTGTATAAACAGTGATTACAGACAAACTAGCAGAAGACTTTATCCCCAGCAGGTTTCCACTGTCAGAGCAGCAGAAGTTTCCAGTGTACCGACTGGATTCTTACTACATTTCCGTTTCACCCAACATCTCTTACTTCTTACATTCAGATGAGCAAAACCTTTGCCGCATCTCTCACGATGCTCTCAGATAAATTGACTGGAGAAGTTTAAGTTCCCTGCCAAAGGCCAGCTTCACTTCAGAACTCACCAGGGTGAGGTTACGCAGCTTTAGGGGGAGTTTATGAGCAGAACATGGAAATTAAGTACCATTCAAATTAGAACAATGTGGGAATGTATTGGCTGGTTAAAAGTACCTGCCAGCCACAGACCATGTGGTGAGCAGACTTTCACACGTGCAAATAACTTTCTACAGAAACTGACAAAACCAAGTGAAGGTGAACCTGAAAATGCTTGGGCCATAGAAACACGCATCCATCTAGTGCAAACAAGGACATGGAGTTAACTCGATCTGAATTGCGAGGCTGACTTATTTCCAAATTTCATTTCTCTGAATTCAGAGCATTAATCAAATGATCCCATGCTGAAAAGTAGCTGCAATGTAATTTATCCTCAGATTTAATGAAATCTCTATGCTAACAAAATTTCAAAATCCAAAGCAACAAAAATGTTTCCTGAATTTGCCAAACTTTTGCATCTTACTGCAATGTTTAAAACGTTCATGCCTGAAGCCGTCTGCTTTGCTGCCTCTTGGGAGAGAGGCATTCTCACATCAGCTTCAGAAGGGAATGTGTAGCACATCTTAGTTCCTTCACTGCAAACTGCGATTTAATCTTCAGCTTAAAAGCCCTGCTCATCTGCAATGTAAGCTAACATGTCAGACTGCATTCTGTGAAGTGAGGCGCAGGCACACGTCTCCTCTGCCAACTCCACTGCATGGGCGGAAACACCTGGCAGAGGCAGAAGAGACAGCTGTAAAGGTGGTGAGAAGCCACAGCGAAGTTCATGAAATCTCATTTAGTAATAGCATCAGCCATAATCTGCAGTTTATTGCACCCCGGTGTACCATTACAGCTATGGCAGCATAAACATTGACCTTAGTGCTTGAGAACCACAATGAAAAACAGATTACTGAGAAAACTGAAAAATGCTAGAAATAGCTTACTCCATTTATGACAAGGATCTCATTGGCTGTTAACATAAACTACATTACTGAAACTTTAAAATTGTGTAAAATAAAGGTCCTTTTTAGCTTCTCATTCTTGAATTCCAAACTAGAGAGGGTAAATCTCCTGAAGACAGAGATCACCTCAAAATCAGATAAAAATATTTAAATACATTTTTCTGAGAAGCACTTCTGAGAATTCTGGGAAGATGGGAGGAAAGGATCCCTAGAAGCCTTACATGGACCTAGAAATTTTTCCTGTGGAGATGCCATCCCCTTTCTTCTATTCCTTAACCCAACATGAAAACTACAAGGCACAAATTAAAAATCAAAGTCAACACAGGAAGTCAAACGAGGTTTTCCAACTCCAGAGCAGTTCTTTCTCCCAGTAAGCCTTATGAATTAATACTTATTTGAGACCCTGCTGCTGCAGATCATTTGAACTTCAGACACTAAATAAGGCTTTCAAGAATATAAATATTAAGAAAGTCTGAAAAGCTATGAGACCTAGACTTCTAATTTATTTATTCTTCCTATTAGTTTTGATAGCATTTTACTTACTTCAGTCTCTGAAACATACTTAGCAACAGTAAAAATGTGAACAAGTTACAGTAAAAAGGTAAATAAATTTAAATTTGAGCAGACACATGCATTGTTAGTGGAACATGGACAAACCATATTATTTTATTATGGTAACAATAAAGGCAGTAAGAACTTAATCCACACCTGAAATTCCACAGCACACTAAATAACAGGGTACGAACATTCAGAAGGCAGAATGTGGGGAAAGAAACCCAACTGCTTTAAAGATACCATATGATAACACACAACGAGGAAAGGCTTGGCAGAAACCAAGGTTGAACTCCACAAGCCAGAAAAGCCCTTCCAGTCTTGTTTTCCCAGGTGGCTACTTTCAGTGATGGATTGGCCAATTCTAAGTACAAGTAGCAAGTGCTTCCTTGCAGTGCTGTACATTGTTACACATTGAAATATCAGATTTTAATTAGATACAAGACAGCCATTTCAGCAAGTTCATTAAGAAGTAAAAAAAAAAAAAATTTTTTTTTTTAAATCAAGCTTCTAGATCCTCATTACTATTTGTTAACAATGCTGACAGTGTAACATCGTCTTTTGAAGACTGGCAACAGACAGCTTCTAACTACATCTATGGAAATTGCAATCAGTGATGATTGCTGTCCCAGCAAAAGGAGCAGAAAGATGACTGACACCGTTGTTAATTTTTCTCAGATGCCCATGGGCAACAACAAGATCTTATTTAATTGCTCTGCTAAAGAATCTATAGTAGCCTCGGAAGGGAAATGACATCCACTGCAGGGCCTAGAAAATACACTGGGGAGGAATTTCTCAGAGAATTTTTCTTTAAGGCTCACCACTCATGCTCTTTGCACACATGTAACTCAAATTCCAGTCTGCCATGAGGAAACAAGAACTTATTTTATCTTGGTTTCTCATTATATTCTATATGAAAGTGCAATGAACATGCAAGCTTATGTTTACTTTTTCACAACTGACTATAATCCCTAGGTACAAAAGCAAAACAATAATTACCTGTCAACATTAAGTACGCTACCAGACCTCTGAAAAGGTGCTCACAAAGAACTGGGCTCAAACAGCTCATCATCTGATACAAATTCTTGTAATATATCTTTTCAACTAGATGAATCTGAAGGTTAAAGCCAATCAATTTTGATACAAAACTTAAACAATCCTCGTTCAACTGAATCTACAAAAACAGCTTTACTAGATATGCAAGATCTGTATGGTTTTAAAGCGTCATTTTTTCCAGTAAAGCACCACCAGCAATGTTCACTTGAGTTGCTGCTAACTAGCCCATCTGTGGCATGAATCAATGAAGCAATGCTGAAGTACTACGTGGAGAGTGACACAGGTTGTGACTTCCTTGCAATATGCAGGCATATTTCTTCCCTGCAAACTGCAGGAAAAGCACCAGTATTCTAGTAAATTTGTTGTTAATAGAGCAGGGCAATCTGAGGAGATGCAGCAGAAAGCTGCCACATGAATTTTAACAGCTATTCATGTACACTCAAGGTTCTGCTTTTGCTCTGGAAGAGATTTAGAATTACTCCTTTGCATTAAAAACCACAACTTAAATACACAGCATTTAGAGAAGGTGGGGCTGTCATAGATCCAGTTCAATTCAAGTTTGAAGTTTTGTCTTCAGCAGCTAGCTTCATATTTAAGAACACTAAAGAATTAGATTCCAAAAATGACTGGTCTCTTAGAGGCAAACCATTTGGTTGATATTCCCAGCTTTTCCAATAGGGGTCCCTATTTTACAGGGGAAATTGGTCTTTCAAGTCCCAGAGTGAGAGAATTTAAATCCGCTCCATAAAAAGGACTCTGCAGACTTGATTTTGCAGGGAAGCATTTCAAACCAGAAAGAAAAACACGACAAATCCATACAAGTGTTGCTATAAACTGAGACTGCCTGTAAGTTTAATTACATTCCATCTCTTTCATTCAACAGTCCAATACTGCGCTTTCCCTGTTGCAGCATCTTGTCCCTTACTGGAGAAGGGCAGATCACACCACTACTCAAACTGTTACATAGTCACTCTATACAACACCATATTTTATCATTGAGACCTCTCCATACTATCCTCAGCCTGTAATAAATTCTAAACACCACCTCTGAACAGAAACAAATCTACACTACCAAACGCACAGAAAACAGGCACATTTGAAATCCATGTGTCTACAACAAGAGAACTTGCAGGTCATTTTTAAGTGTCTCCAAAAGACTAAATATGCAAAAGCAAATGAAGACATGGTAAATAAGCACACCATCATGGGATGAAAATTCTGAATCAGTATGTCTAAAATTATTCTAGCTCCAAATAATCCTGTTCTCACGAGACCAGGGGTACCTATTCATTTCACAATCATCAAGGGAGCAAAAACTTATCTTCTGTTTCTACTTTCTGACCATATTGTTTTTTCTTAAAACAGACATGAGACCTGCAATATCATTTTTATTTATAAAGATGAAACTGTAGATAAACATCAAGTTCAAGAAAATTGCAAAATAATGGCCGTTGAAACACCATCAAAAGCATACAGGAAACACACAAGTTTCTCAGAAGCTATTACATAACCTGTTTTATTTACTGTTTTAAACCTCTTTTACATGTAAATACAAAAACTTTAAAGAGTTGTCTGGTACATCTATCATTTAACTACATTAAAAATGTTCATCAACTACCTGTTTTCCTTGACTTGTACAAGGACTGTGGATGTATCTGCATCTGACTGACATTATAACCAAGTAGCTGACAGTTGGGGGTAAGGGGAGGAGGAAGTGTCTACAGTTCACTCTTAATGGATGTTTTCTCAACCTTCCTCCTTCCTTTAAGGTATTTTTAAGAAATATCAAATCAAGCATAAAGTCAGCAGTGTCCTGGAGTGGAAAGGAGTTACACTGCTTAACACTGCAGCCCGATTATGACCCAATTATCAGAGAAACAGAAGTTACATTAGTATCAGAATAAGGGGGAAAAAATGAAATTACTCCTTTTAAGAGTCAGAAAGTTTTACCTATATCAGCATTCCTATTACAAGATATGTAGTACAACAGGAGAAAACTAACATTTTAAATGCTTATTTACCTGCCATTTAAAGGCTTCCTGAGAAGTAAAAATTCCAAATGCAAATTAGATATACACAAATATACTGAATTCCTCTATCTTCTCTCATGGATAAGAGTTAATTATTTTTCTGAACTATCTCACTAAGAAAACCGTCTAAAGCATTCTACAGTTACATGGAACCATGATCTTTTTTTCCATTATATGCTACAAGAGTAGAATTCTGCGCTAAAAAGCACCAAAGGAAGTCTTAGAACAACAGGTAATTGCAGGTTAACAAGCCACCATCTGAGGGTGAGAAAGTTGCAATTTTCCACATTTCATTTTGATCTGTATCTATACTGAAGATCAGGCGCATAAGTCCTAATACAGATTTCTTTTTTCTTTTCAATACTTTTTATTTTCCTAATGTAATTACATGCTCTTAAATGGCATACATGAAGACTTCTGTTCTTTTTTTTACATCTTATTGCCACTGCTTTCTGATTGAAAGACAATCAAACATGTTTTTAAATAATCTGCACACAAATGTGCACATTTACACCACAAAGGATAAGTTCAGACTAAGGACTAATACAATTTCAGATTGTTTCAATATACTACTGACAGAACTAATGAAAAACATTGCTGATTTCTTTGCTCCTTTGGTGAAAGATCGCAGCACTTGTACGTTTGTTTAAAATAGGACACCGGAACCTGAGCCATAAGAAAAGTGTGAATGATTACTGCACAAATGTGCTTCCAACCCCAATTGTAGATACCTTACCCACACCAGGGTCACATCAAACAGTGGTAGACACTGGAGTTCTAATATTTACACTTAAAGAGACTATTCATAGTCATTTGCAAGTAACCTTTATCAAATGGCAAAGTTACTGAAGTTTCATGTTAATCACAGACTATTCATTGCACTTTTAGAAGTATACTGCTGTATTTTAATAAAACATACTGCTAGGTCATATTGGAAATTAATTATTGATCCCCCTGAGTTGTTAAGATTAAACTTTTACAACCAATTATTTTAAAATAAGTTAGCTGGAGTGATGAACAGTTACAAAGTAAATTAAATCCATAAATCATATGCTGTTTACTATGTTTAGATCACTGGCTGTATGAAAGTTTGTTACCACCTATGCAACAACAAAACAGTAACTGAACTTTAAGGAACAGGTAAATGACTACTGCTGCTTCATGCATTTAATATTTTATTAACAGCAATAAGCACATTTTTCATGACAGAAACACTGGAAACAAAGTGATTGCCACAGCTGCCACAGAAAACGGGCATGAACTTACTAGTGAACTAATTTACATGAACTAATTTACACAGTTCTACTAGCAGTAGCAAGTGCACTAATTTAAATACAGCTCCATAAAGGCCTAGCTGGCACTAGGTAATAAAGGATTACTCAATTAACCATAAACCAGAGCTTACAATACTAATTGTTGCATTTCTAAACTATTCTTGAATCATAAAAGAGTTAAGAATTGTATGTTTACAATTTAAAGATAGGTTGTTTGTACACTGTGTGATAAAAGAAACCTAGAGGTTTCAAATCAACACTCAATCATAAGAGAATGATAAAGATGAACTCTCAGTAGCTGTCATTAGTTTAATTTGGACTTCTTATATTTTAAGTACATATTAATTTGCTTAAGGCATCTCTCAAATCCATCTACAAAGAGAAAACCTCACAACTAGATATGCAGCTCTAAAGTAATTTTTTATAATTTGTCACAAAACCCATTTGTACAATGCTGCAGAAGAATCCATGCCTACTATGCAAGTATCTTGACAAGTATGTTTTCTCCCAATACTATTGGGAAAGGTAACTGTTAACAGAGAAATGCAGAGTTCAGTACTTGAGTCATACAGATACTGTATGTTTCCCTGAAGATATTAAACAGTAATGTTAGTTTATTACACAAATATGTATAATCACAGTCATCTCGTTAGAGACTACTAAATGCTGAATTTAGTACTTTGACTTTTAAGTTTAGCATACATAGAAACACTACCAACAGTCTATGTTCTCCCTCTCCATTACATTTCATGGCCTTAATCTACTACAGAGGGAACAAAACCACATATAAAACATTATCTTCCTGAGTTGCTAGGGCATGCCTGAATTATGACTCCTTTGGTAATTTTTTTTACAAAAGTAGATATTTTGAAGCAAACCAGTTATTTGTGAAGTGTCTTAAAACATCAAAAATTAAGAAAATACTGAAACATTAAGGCTACAGAGAAACATGATAACCTTAGACCTTCTGAAACATTACAAAAAAAAATCACAGTCAAGTTGTACTAAAGCCTGAAAAAGTCAAAGTTTTCCCCTTACATTTAATATTAGTTAAGAATGCGGCCCGTCCTCTCATCATCAAGACGACATGGAAGTAATAATACTGATTTAGGGCATATTCAGTTTTCTTTTTAGAAAAAAGCTCAAAAGGCATTATTACACACCCAACTGGGATATTCATCTTGCCTCCAAACAATAAAAAACTTCCAATGTGACAATTTATTGCAGAGCTGTGCAATGAAACTACAAAATTGATTTTGGGTATGCACAACACCAGTCCATAGGAGATGCAACATGTGTGTTGAAGAATTAGCAATGTACAAGAGGGGTGGAACCACTGCAGTACTAGAAACCTAAAAGAAGTAAGGAGGCTGTGAAGCAGGTGAAATTCTTACACAGCCAGAATTGTAGCACTTCAAGAGCTGAACAAATTCAGGACTTCACATCCCACAAGGCCCCTAACTAGCATAAACCCTAGACTTTTGGGGGTTTTTTATTCAGTAGGTGGTGTGACAGGATGAATGAAGAGCACTACCACGAAACCAGACTGATGCAAACTCCCATTTCTGAATACTTGCACATCATCTAACTGGTACAATAGTTCCTGAAAAGTTTCTAACCATGCGACAAATCATATATTTACAGTTACTAGCAAGCCTAGAAAGAAAACATCGCAAAAGTAAATATTGTGGCCAATGGTGAACACAAGTGTTATTAGTAGGGAGAGTACACACAAGACAAAGTACTATAAAACAGCTTAAATTAAATGCCTTTTTCCCTTGTCTGGTTTTCTGAAATACCTCCAAAACTAAAGGTTTCTCTACAGATTTATCATAGGTATATTCTTCTTCGCAAAATGAACTATACATTACTTTTTTTAGGAAATGCACTATCAGAAATGTCAAAAAAATGATTCCAACACTGTACAAGTCATCATTTTATCACTTCTGTGTTTCACAATTGTACAAAAGAAATTGAATCAAGGGGAAAACCTGCTTTTCACAGTAACCATGCTGTTAACATTTCCTTAAAGCAGAATTTGAATTGAAATGTTATGTTTAATAAAGTAAGCTTCTCCTGTAACTTCAGGTCTTTTTTGTGACATCCAGAAACCATAAAAATCTAAACTAGAAGACTTCAGTTACAGAAAATACACTCAATTCAGTTTTTGTTTACTTTGAAGAGTAAAACATGTCAGAAGTCCACTTACGCAGGCCTATGTTAGTATTGTGGTTAAACACATGCCTGTGTTAACAAATCAAGTTACAAGAACTTAAATCTTTTCACTAAAAGCCAGTTATATCAAGTACAGACACCTTGGGTAAGAAGCACCGCTTTCTGATTCAACACTCGCACACAGAAATTCCAGTTGTATGAAAAACAAGGTTTTTTCTAAAACCAGAAAAAACAGGAGAGCTACTATAATGACACTGATTTCTTACCCTACGCATGGCTTCCTCCTCCTCTTGACGCTTCTCATAATGTGCAAAGTCATCAAAGATTGAGGTGGTATGCTTGAAAGTAGCAATTATTTTAAGCACTTGCTTGGCTTTTTCTAGGGGTACCTCTTGAGTGTCCCTCGAATTGGTAACCGGTTTGTTGTCATTGTTTTCCAAGCGAATATGCCGCAGTTGGTTATTGGGAACGTCTTTGACAAAGATCCATTTGACATCAAACTTCCCCTTCCACTTATCCTGAGACCAGACACCAGCATATGCATTGTAGTCCACAACAGACTTCATCTCAGCCACTCCACAAAAGTGTCCACTGCCATTCACACTGAAGAGTAAATAGAGTGGGCCTTTTCCATTCAGGGAACGGTAAGCAGCATCCAAGCGCTTATTACCATGTTCAGTACTACACCAGATAGAGTACTTAATGGAGCGATGAATATCGTCCTCTGAATAACTTTTGATTATAAACACACGTCCATTCTTCAGATTCCAATCGAAGTCTTTGGGATTGTAGTTGTTTATGGCCTTTAGTTTCTCCAGCACTGGGTGCACTTCCACACCAGAAGGTGAGGAGCTGACAGATACAACACCTAAACCAAAGTTCTCACTACCAGCTCCATTGTTCTGGCTGAAGCCTACACCCCTATTACGAGGAGCTACCCAGCGGTTTTGCAGCTGTTGCTGCTGCAACTGGTGAGGCTGGGCCTGCTGCTGAGGTCCTTGTTGCTGTTGTGGTTGCTGTGGCTGAGGCTGCTGTTGAGGCAGTTGGCTTTGCACCAGTGGTGGTGGTTGAATTAATGGCTGAGGCTGCTGGATTATAGTCTGAGGAGGCAGTACTGGTTGGGCTGGGGGTGCTTTTACCACTGACCCTTTGTCATCCCAAGTTCCAATATTCATGTTGTGTTTTATAGGTGGTGGTGGTACAGCAGGGCCCCCAATGCCCACGTTACCTTTAGGCTTGAGTTTCGGCTGAGGTTTAGCAGGCTTCCTTGCAATGGCAGCCCATGAGGTTGGTTTAGGTGCTGAACTGCTAACTGGGGGCACACTGTTTGCTGCAATGCTTGTCATACCTGTACTGCTCAGAGCTGAACCTACAGTTTTTGTTACAGCAGCCGTCATATCTCCACCAATTTTCAGTCCAGTCATGCCTTGCTCAATGCTGCTAATCCCAGGCACCTTGCTCAGAGTATCACTGCCAAATCCAGCCTGTCCATCTGCTATGGCTCTCCCAAGAGAACTAGGTGGATAGCCATAGCTGCTGCTGTAAGCAGAGCTTTGTGTTGATTGTCCCTGAGATCCACTTGTCCCCCATGTAGAGAAGTCTGCATTCCCAGGAAAAAAATTAAATCCATGCTGCCCAAGAAATGGAGGGGTATTTCCTAATGCCCCAGGTTGACTAAATACACCATCAGGTATGTAATGGTGTTCACCGTTACTCATCTGTCCATAAGTTGTCAAGTATGGCATGGGAGGGTCGCCTGCAGTTGACCATGCTGCTTCACCTAAAGAGTATGGAAATCCAATGGATGGAGCATAATAACTAGGCATATATGGGTCTGACATTGGTGGATAGCTGTTACTCTGCAAGAAAATAAAACAAACATCAGCAATATAGACAATCACGCTCAGGGGAGGAAAAAAAAAAAAAAAAAAAACAAACAACACAACTGTCATACAGTCCAAAACATTTTTAAGGATTATATGAATGCATTTGTAACTTCCACCATTCTTCCCAAGATAAAAGATGAGCAAGGTATCTCTCAGATATGGGCATTTTTTCCTCAAGAGACCTTTTCAAAGCACTAAAGAGCCCCATTTTTTGGTAATATATTATCTTTATTTTCAGTTACTGAGCTAGACTTAGAATGCCTCCATTGTCAACAGTATCAAGAAAATAACAAGCTACTTTAAAAAACAAGTCATAACAACTGTAGTTTCATAAACATAGAAAAATAGCTGCAACTATGATTTAAAATTTTGGTATTCTTAGTTTTCTGTCAAATTTCTCCCTTCTAATTGGAGATACCTGCCAGACAATTATAGTGAAAAGGATGCAAGGATGCCTGTTCATTTCAGGAGGAACAACAATCAAACTGTAACATTTCCACACTATTGAGAATGGGCATTAAGTACAACCTGTGGTCTAGTAGAACAAAGTTTGCTAGCTAAATTCAAATTCCACTCCCAAGACTCCTAGGAAATCACAGCATTTACTTCTTGAGAAGATAAAGCTTCAAGACATTTGAAGGACTACCCCCATATGACTTCTGATGTTGTTTTGGGGAAAAAAATGCACATTATCATCCTCTACCTCATGCTCCTTAATGTTGTATTATTTGAAAAAAGTGGGAAGGCAAGCAAAATTCTCAAAGCCTTTTAATAAATCGCACTTTCTCCCTCTCTCAAGACCGCTACAACCTATAAACTTAACTTAATGAATATTAACTTTTGATTACAGAGACAATTCACAGCTCTGAAAATAAGTCCTTAACTTCCTGGCAGAAGAGTTACAACAAGCTCTAGTAATATTAAGCTTCAATCTATCATGCCATTGACTGTGAGCTACTTCTATCAACTTCAAAGGAAATCATGTCCAAGCAGTTAATATTTTCTCAGAGCCAATGAAACTGTTGTTTCAAACTGCACCCAATATATGATTTAAGGTGTAGGGTTTTGTTTTGGGGTTTGTGTTTTGTTTTTTGGGTTTGATTTTTTTCCTTAAGCTTCTTGTAACTGCATCTTTCTGAAGTGGGAGCACAAACACAAGAGCAGGAGACATCAGAGCATACTTTTTAACTGAATCTTTTCCTGAATTATTAAGAAAACTTTACCTGTTTAAGATATCATATGATAAGACAAGATATAATATTCATGCAAGTAATGCTAAGAAATATCATCCAAAAATTAATTAAGTCTGGAAGTCAGTTGAACTCCAAAATTAACTTCAAGACAGTAAACAACGTTCACTTACCTGATTTGTCTGACTACTTAGATATGGCTCAAAATCATCATCATTTACTGCATCCTTTTGATGAATCGAACCGTTTTGTACTGAAACTAAAAGTAAATCTGTATTAGGTATACTCTCTGGAAGACCTATGATGCACTTTTAATCTAGATAACACTTCTTAATCGCCTGTACATTGAAATACTTCTACGTGTGCTTTTTTGAGACTGAACATATTATTGTTAAATACCACTTCGCTAAATTTAAAGAAAATGGCTCGTTCTGTTGATGATCCTGATCAGATCTCAGGAGAGGTCTGGAAAGATGGCATCCAGAGCAGACTATTCCTAACTATTCTTTCCTGAGCTCCACAGACAGAGGAGAAACTATAGGCACACCTTATTTGCACAGGCAGTAAATCCAGCGTTTCCAGAAGTACCAGACCAAGTGCAAATGTGCAGACCAACCAGATCAGACATATTCAATAGGTTCAGGGAAAGTTGCAACATACAGCTTTCTCCTGCCAGGAGGAAAGTCAGTTATCCACCAAGACAATGAAGGACACCACTATTCAGCTATTTAATTCTGTATTTCCTACATAAATATTATACTGTACTGCATTAGTGGCATCTCTGAAGCTCAGAGGGTACAAAGCAAGACAGAAATAAGAGCTAAAGTCCCCAAGGGTGATTACAATCCTTTCCCAACATATATGCCACTATACACTGGAATCTCTTCCTACCTGCTCTTCTTGGCCTCCTATTACCCTTAATTTCATCTAAGGCATTACACCTACCTGGGATTTTTCCAGCTGCCCAAATTACTTAAGTGTGTCTGCACCCTCCCCCAGGATACTATTCAAACAAAGTCAAATTGCACAAATTTCTACTATGTTCCACTGTTTCCCATGGTGCAAAGCAGAACATGGACTTAAACCAGCAATCTGCAATTATACAACTTGAAGATGAAGACCTCTTCTCAAAAATAAATTACTGCTTTTCCAAATGCAATTTTTTTGTTATTTATCAAATAGGTTCAGTGAAAAAAAAAAGAAAAAAAACACAAGCAAGTTTTAGAGTGATCAGTAAGGTGCACTGAGAAGCCATGACAGCAGAAGTTACAATAAAACAGCAGATTTTTCTGACAGCTGGAGACACTGAATTAGGAGCTGACTCCGTGGTTTCCCTCTTTTAGCAAAAGCTTCTGAAAAGTATATACAACCATGCAACTAAACCTTCAACTTTGTTGGAGTTAGTGTTTAAGAGTGGGGGGTTTTTTCTGTTTCATTGGGAAGGTTTTTTACCACCCAAAGTTCACATTGCAAACCAACTAGTGCCTGGACCAAGTCACTTCAATTTTTTTCACATTTGACTTTAACACCTCTAAAACAAACTGCCTTCAAGGAATGAAACTAGCTGAAAAAAATGACAAAGGAATAGATATAATCACAAGGAATAACCAAAATTCTGGAAAAATTTATTAATTTCAGACAGCAGTAAAAAGAGCTAAAATTTCATAATTTAACACAGAACTACAGAAGATTTGTTTTCAAAGCAAATATCTGGGAAGGAAGAAAGCAACTCATGTTTTGAATATCTTCTTGGAGTTTCAAAAGTCAGAACACTTGACACTTCAGTTATTACAAACTGGCACAGGGCATTTGTATACTAGCTACAGCCAAATATGACCAGCAATGGTGAGCACAATGGGTTTAAAACTTGGTAGAACAATATTCCTAATTAAATACCAAATGTAAGTTAACATTAGGTGTTGGGGTTTTTTTTTCCATAAATAAAGAGTTTCAGTTAAGGGGGAGGAAATTCAGTAAAATCCTGAATTTACACACAACGTTAACATATTAATGAGCTGGAACACTATATTCCTCTTATATTTGGCCCAGTCACAGAGGGGATGAGCCTCAAAGTCTTTTGTCCATGCCATGTCCATTGCTTAGACTTAACAAAATAGTATGGAGAGCACAATTCTGAAATACAATTCTGTTATAATGAAAAACATAGACAGTGGCATACAAGTTTCTTAAAAGCATGCAACCACAAATAAAGGAATAAACAGCTGCATGTCAAGACTAGAATCCTATCAAAATTAATCTCCTCATACTGACAGCTAATCTTCATAAAACGTGCATCTGCTGTGTTTATTGTTTCAGAGGTATCTAAAGGTCACTTAAGACAGAATTATTTTTGGTCTGCCATTACAACTAACATAGAATATTCTTGTAAATATATTTTCTTTCTTACTCATTCAATACTGCGATCTTAAGTCAGTGACACAAAATAGTTCTACACCAACATCTTTCCTAGTAAATATGTACATTTCCCAGTGAAAAAGCATCACTAGAAGTGTGTTTCTTTGGCTTTTCATTCTAACTTTACATGATGCGTTCACAATGAAGAATGTAGCCCCCACATTTAACAAGAGCGAACAGATTAAGATGCATGCCTCATTCCCAAAATCTCACTTTAAGTGTTCCAACTAAACAGGGCAGTGATGAAGAATTCTAATTGAAACTAATCTACAGTTACTAAAAATATCTGTATCAATCCAATCCTACAAATACCGTATACTTCCGAAAACACTGTGAAAACATACAATGTAATTAGATATTCGGAAGAAACAACTCATCAAATAAAGGAACTTAAAGCTTATATTCTTTTAACTGCTACTATCCTTTGAATAACCACTTGCAAAATGCACAAATGATGGCCAAAGGCATAAGAATAAATTTTTCATTAGAAGAAGCTGTTACACCTTGATTAATGTGGAGAATAAATACTAAAAAAAAAAAAACCCACACACATAACATTTCATTCTTGTTTTAAACCTAATGCTTAAATTTAAACCTTCTACAAAACCAAAAGTTATATACATATATATATATGTAAATACAAGTCAGCACTTTCCTATCACAGGTGCGATACACTGGCACAACAAACAAAAGCAGGGGAAAAAAAAGGAGTTTCAGGAATGTGAGTTTCTCCCCACCACCACCACCCTGTAAGACATCATTTGATTGATGTCAGTTCTGATATTTTATGTGAACTGTACAGTAGTTGACAACTAGAATAAGAAAACTTTCAAGACAGGATAATTTACTCATTCAAGTCTCTGAAATACCAACATTAATATCTGACACAACAGATGGACAGTACTGTTCTACACACCAGAACTTCAATCCCAAAAATTCTGGTCAAGGGAAACAGCACAGTACACCAATTTATAATCAGCTACAATAAAGCATCAGGAACATTTTACTAGATGTTAGAAATCAACTACCTCCCAATATCATTTGCAGGTCTAATATTTTTTATTTCAATATGAAAAATACTCTATCTCCATGCATGCACCCCTTATACTGCTCACTCACATTCTCTCATATGCTCTACCAGACATGTGGACAATAACCTTTTTACCGTTCTCTTTAACATTATTACTCTTATGCACAGAACCAATTTCAGATTAGTCTGTTAACTCAGTATCACATCTTCCCTTGAAGCTCCTTTAAGCTGGGACCTATCATGACACCTGAAAAAGATTACTGTCTGCTAAGATGTGGTCAGTAAGGATTGGCAATACTGACTTAATTTATCCTCTTGAAAAAGTCTCTAACCCAAAGCCAACTACTCATGCTACACTGTGTTACTATCCTTAATCTCCTAGCCCTTTAATACTAAATCATAACTTAGTTTCATTAAATAGATGTTATACCAAATAATTTAACAGAATGGAGGAGATTATTGGTTTGTTTCACTATAGTTTTCATTTAGGTCATATTCTCACCAAGAGAATACATAGTAAGTATCCATTATTTAAAAGGATGCACACTAAAAATCCAAGTTCAGAAATGCAAAAAATCTCTTCCTTACATAGCAAACTAAGAGACGCGTTTTGATTCAAACATTCTGCAGCATTTACAAATTACAGCACACAAAAATATGCTAACATAAATAAGCTAAAGTAAAGCTGACTTGTGTGTTTTCACTATTAAACAAGCTGCAACACAACACCCAAATAGCAATGCTTAATACTTCCACTCCATTTCATATATATGGAGTATAGTTCAAAAACTACTTTTATGATTGTCTAACAGATGCATCTCAATAACCTCACTAAAACTGAGATAATGGTAATTCAAAGAACATGAAGACACAAACTACTTGCTAAACTGAATCTGATTTTTCTTCTCATTTAAGGGCAACATGGAAAGTATAAACACAAACTATTTCAAAGACACAGAGACATAGTTAAAAGCTCCAGTTTGGGGAAAAAAGGTAGAAGTATTAAAATATGAGAGAACAAATATTGAAGAATGACCAAATTGAGAAGGTCTGAGGAGGTAAAAACAAGTTCATTTCTCTCTGAATGCAGAGAGATTACAATGAACAGGCCAAATTCAGCAAGATTCAGGAACCATGTGCCACCTCATAAGTGATATATGTAATAAGCAGATAATCTGCACATAGACAGAATAACAGAATCAGTATGCTGCGGATAACATTAAATGACAGTTCACAGAGAACAATTAGATTAGTTCAGATAATGAACAGCAGGGGGCAAAGAGTACATGAGCTCCAAAAAAAAAGTTTCTTATCTGCATGAAGAAATAATAAGCATATTAACACACAAAGGTAGCTGCGTGCATGCTATTCTATAGCTTAGCTTGCTGAGCACCTAAGAATTAAATGGGCACAAGTGTACCGATTAGGCAAAAAGAATTCCCAAATAGAATATTAGTCTTTCTATCAAAGATAACAAATTCCAGACCAGAAATAAATTGCAAGATATAATCTGAGGTGCTGTTTATGACAGACTTGCCAAGAATTTTAGAGAAGAATATTAAGTAGTTAGTTCCTTGTTTCTGTGAAGAAAAGAAACCCCATTGAGTATGGTATTTAAAAACTAAGATGTTGACAGAAACATGAAAAAAAGTAGAAAAGCAGGCCTACAAACACTGACAGAATATTCTATACTGACACTAAAATGAAGAGAAAAGCCCACAAAATTTCTGAGAATAAGGAAGGTGATGTGTTCTGCTCACAGATACAAGTAACTAAATAGTCACATGGCTGTTGTCTCGTAAGCTAAGCAAGCTGTTCAAAAGATTCTTCCTGATGATTCTAGTACACCGATTCTATTCACTGAACAGAAAGGCCCAAGGTGTACTGTTAAAAAGATTATACAAGCATATCACAAAGTCAGCCAAAAAGAAATAGCTACGTTATCGTCCAACTTCTGACATTAATCTTCATTTGCAAAATAAAACATTTTAAATTGATGTACCGCTGTGCCACAGTAAAAATGCTGGGAAATAACATTCTGGCACACAATTTCCTGTCATCTTGCTCTGAAATAAAAGACATCCTATAGCTACATTATTTTCCCACAATTGTCTGAAGACACATTAACCTCCATAAACAGCAATATTAGAGATTTATACAGAAATACAAGGAATCAACTTACCTTTATTTCCCTGTCCTTTAGGCCTCTGTATATTGGAAAGTGGAAAAAAAAAGCAAAACAAGTTCAGTTAGAATCCTCTAATGTTTTCTTCAGGGTAATTCCATTTACTTGCAAATTCTGCTCTTTTCAACTTAAATATCAGTTTAAAATATTATTTAAAACATGCTATTATAAAAATATTATGATATTATATAAAATAATATAAAATAATATAAAATATTACCAAAACTCAACAAAATAATTTTAAAATTGAAAGAATTTCACCAAAACCCATCAAAATAATCTAGTCTTTTACAGCATGCGAAGCTTAAACGGTGTTGAAAACCTGAACAACAAATTAATTTTGATTGCCCCCCCCCCCGAAATATAAGCAATAAACAAAGCATAGAGTAAAAGAACAAAGAAAGTTAGCAGCTTAAGATTTCTGCCAGTACTAGAACTTCATTATCACATGTCATCTTTTAAGCTGACTGATGGGTACTTATCAGAGAATAACCTACAATGCCTTGCTTTTTAGATATACAAAGGAATATACAGTGATACTGTAAGCTGAATTACCAGTTGTGCATTCCTCGTCCAGGCAATTATATTGAGAAAATGATACAGTCTGCATGAAGCTTTCATACAAGGAAATAATACCTTGAGGATTTTTTTTTTGATTAGTCATTATAAAACACTGTTAATCTGTCATACACTAAGAATCACTGTAACAGTACAAGTTACAGTATCCTTAACTTCTCTATAGCAAAATAAAATAGCTTAGAAAAACAAATGCTAGCCCATGAAAACCTAATTTGTCTTCTCACATATGTACAACTAAGCATGAGTGGGTCTCCAGGTTCCATCACTCTCTAACAATTTTTAGTCTGAAAAACTCAGTATTCAGAGGTTTGAAAGTTTAGGAGGCAACCACCTCCATCTTGCTTTTTATGTGCATCTGTCTCAGAGTTATCATAAGACTGTTCAACACTGCTCCATCTAAAGCTACACTGGCTAGTCACCTCCCTCTCCTAAAACCAGAGAAAAATATCTGTAACCTTAAAAATCCCAACCTCCTCATCTTTGGGGATGAATCTAATCCAGACACAAAGGCATGCAGAGACCAACAAGAAACATGGAACTAAAAAAGTTGGGAAGAAGCCGCCTTCGTAGAAGACAGAGCAATGAAAAACTAAGAGATCACTGAGCTAGAAATAAGTGCATAAAAGGAAACTGGAGAGCATGCACAGAGACAAAAGAAACAAAACATTAAAGGCACAGAGAGAAAATAAAAGGGGGCAGGAGACCGCAGGGCCAAAACTTTTGGGGAGTGGCAGAGGCCCACGGAAGCAGCAGAGACCAATCCAGAATAGCTTCCAGCCAGAAAGAAAGGCCAGCAGAGGCCTAGCAAAGGTAAAAAATAACAAACTCTAAGCTCCGTGAAGAACCAACTGAAAAAAAGTGCAGCACAGCACACGGAGAGAAACAGAAGAGAACAGCTGGAAGAAGCGGAGGCCGCGGGAAATGAGCAGAAACCAGAGGCCCGAAGGGAGAAGAGGTGGGTGAGGAGAGAGAAAGGCACGAAGAGAAAGGATGCCGTAACGAGAAGCCAGAGAGAATTAGGGGTGCGCAGAGGAGAGGAGACGGAGCTGGGCGTCGCGGGGAGCCCGGCGCCAAGGCGCTCCCGGAGCGGAGAGAGGAAACGGGAGCCCGGAGGGGCTTGGCCGGGGTGGGCTCGCTTGCGGGACGAGAACATACAAAGGGGGCAGGCCGGCCGAGGGGGCCGAGCCGGCTGGGCGGCGGGCCGGGAGGCGCGGGGCTGAGCGCCGGCGGGCCCTGCGGGCGGGGAGGCGGAGCGGCTCTGGCGCGGATCAGCGGTTATAAATAGGGGCTGCCGGGGCTGGGAAAGGGGCCCGCCATCCCGGGCGCCGCCGGCTCCGATTCATCGCCGCTCCCCATGGCGGCGGCGAGGGAGGGAGGAGGCCGCGAGCCGCGCCGGCCCGGCGGCGAGGGAAGGTGCAGGTGGCCGCCCGGCCGCCGCCCCCCCGCCGGGGCTAACGACGGGCCAGGGAAGAGGAAAGGGCAGGGAGTGGGCGGCCGCCCCTCCCCGCCCCGCGGCCGGTACCTGGTCGACGCTGGTGGCTGACATTCTTCACGGGGAGCCGCGATCCCCTCGCTCCGCTCCGCCTGGGCCTCGAGTGATTCCGCACGCCGGGGCCGCTCGCCCGCCCGCCGCGCCGCTCGCCTCCGCCGCCGCCTCCTCCCCGCCGCCGCCTGATTGTCGTCGCCGCCACCTGGGCTCGCTGCCGCCGCCGATCGGGTTCCCGCTGGAAGGAGCCGGCCGGCCGGACGCAGCGCCGCTTTCCCCGCTGCTCTGGGCTCCGCTTCCCCACAATGGCGGACGGGCTCCGGCTCCCACTTCCGCTCCGCGGCGCCCTGACCTTCCGCTCCCCCTCCGCCGGCGACGCGACTGACCTTTCCCTTCGCGTCCCCGCCTCCATGTCACGTGGGGAGGGAAACAGCCCCGCGCTGCCCGCCGCCAGCGACTCCGATGGCGCGGGGGTGGGGCCTGCGGCGCCCGGTGGCGAGCGCGCATGCGCGCGGTGGGGAGCAGGCGGAAGGAGTCTGCGGCTGATTCCCCCTCCCTGTCAGCCACGGAATGCGCATGCTCCTAGGGGACAGCTGAGGAATGCTCAGGGAGGAGGCGATAAATAACGTTCGTTGCCTCCGCTCTACTGCGCATGCGCCGGAGAGCACGGGCAATGAGGAGTGCGCGTGCGGCAGCTGGCGGCAGTGTCAGGGCCGGCAGCGGTGTGAGGGGTCTCGGCCCGGTTGCCGTTAGCGCCCGCCACTGCCCGCCACTGCCCGCCACTGCCCGCCACTGCCCGCCACTGCCCGCCACTGCCCGCCACTGCCCGCCACTGCCCGCCACTGCCCGCCGTCTCCTCCTTGGGTCCTGCCGTCCCCTCCGCAGCACCTCCGCTTGGGGTTGTACGCGGTGGCCTGCGGGGAGTCGCCGTTGCCGGACGGCCCTGCGCTGCGCTGTGCTGCCTGGGGCCGGAGCCCGAGCCCGAGCCCGGGCTGCATTACAGCCTCCGGCCGGGTGTACTTATGGATGGCGGGGTTACCTGCTTGTAACGTTTATCGTGTAGCCCTCGTCCACTTCCCTCTGTCGCTGGCCTGCGTTTAGAACTCTCTGCTCCAGTACGGGTTTGGTGGGAGAGCAAACAGTGGTTTGTCAAATGCATTTTTGTGTATGTAGCTGCTTTCTCCTCCATCATTAATGAAATACACGGGCCTTAGCGTAAACACAAGTTCAGCAACTGTATAGGGCGTTCCTGTAGCGTGCAACCACCAATAAAAGCCAAGATGGTTCCAAAAATCCCAGTGGAGAATTAAGCATTTATACAATTGAATCTGAAAAGTTAGCATGGTAGTTAATATGCTGCGTAGAGTTTTGAGGAGAGAATGCCTTAAATCCAATATCACTTGTCTAAACATATCTGTCAAGGCAATGGGAAGGTACATCCTTCAAGACACTTAGTCTGAGTCCCTTTTGTAACTCAGTGCACGTGTTTTTTCTTCACAAAGTAAAGGGTGTCTTATTTTTTAGCAATGGCACAAAGTGATCCTGGGAAATAGCTGGGTAAGTAACACTTCTGGATGAGAGAGTCAGGTTATCGTGGATAATAATTTCTTACTATTGTCAAAAAGTGAACATTATATTGGAAGTTAACCTAAATTGGTGTAGGTAAGACTTGCAGAGTGCTCATTTAATCTGTTGTAGTGCAGTCTCATTTTGACAACCACCCATCAAGAAACATATGTTAGAGTCCAGAGGAAAGCAACAGGGATGATGAAAGGTCTGGAAAATAGGTTCTAAAAGAAAAGATTGAAAGAAATGGCCTTGGTTGGACTAGAAGAAGAATGAGGGCTGATACGAAGAAAGATATTAAATATTTTTATGCATAAAAGAAAGTGATAATTTCTGTCTGTGTTCTTTCAAACAGGACAAAATATGAATTTAAACTGCAGCTGGCAAGGTTAAAGTTGATCATCTCTTACAACACCTGGATGAACTGGTTGACCTTTAGTAGAGCTGCAAACTTAGCTCTGGATAAGACTCCTTTAAAACACTATCAAAGCAAGTAAGACTGCATCCCCACCTCTGTAGCGCGACAGTTACAAAGCAGTGGGACCCTTAGATTCAGTCTTTCAAATCATATTTCTTTCCCTTTTTTTCCTGTTTTCCTACTCCATAGGCAGCTATGGCATGAGGGGATTCTCCTTGGTGAAGTGGTTCTAGTTTACATACAAAAAATAAAGATTGAGTAGGCAGAGAAAAAGTAAAAGTAAGTCAAACAGAGCACAGGCACTTAGGTGGAAAGAGTGCCAATGTTGGATAGTCTCCTTACCAATAAGCTAGACATTCATTTCTATCTTTGGTTTGTTGGGGGGGGGGGGGGGTTGGTTGGTTGGTTGTTTTCCTGGCATCTTTTATCCTTATTTCATTTAACCACAGTGAAATAAATTTAACCCCAGAATACTTTTTGGTGTGGTAATGAGAATACTGCCATGAGAAATGTGGATTCTAATCTCTTTCCACTGAGGAGAGAATTCAGATCTCAACATTTCTTAGGTCATGGGGACTACTGGCCATGGGTAAATCCCGCAAAGTTGACTATGGCATTGAAAATTCCAGTTTTGATCTTAGAGACCTAAACTTGACATCAAGAACACTAGATAAGAATCTGCCACGTAAGTCCCTTAGGGAATCTGGGCCAATGAAAGAGCAGGCTTTAAACCGTCTGGTTCATAGCCCCTTGCTAGTTGTCAGGAGGGGTTTTAAACATTGCTCCTCTTATAGAAGTACTGTATTGCCTTTGAGAAGGTGCTGGCCCCTAGTGACTTAATAGCATCTATTCAGTTGAATATGCAATGTAATAGTGGAATAAATAAAAGCTGTGGAAATTTTGAATTCAGTTTATAATGGTCGCTGTGATTTGTGTGACAAAAATCCAATCTGCTGCAACTATTTCCAGTTTTTGATAATGTTGATATCTGTGCTGGGAAGTGATTCTACATTGTTCCTCCTTATCTATACCGTTAGGAATGTGGTGGAGTGAAAATTATCCTTAAAGAGAGTGCAAGTTCAGCAGGATTCCAGTCTGCATTGCAAGCTTTACAAAGTCTTAGGCTCAAATGAACCTTTTTGATGGGGAATAACACAAGCCTCTGAGGACTTGCTGGAATGCTCTGTGGCAATTAGTTCTGTAATATTATAGTTCAAGTTCCGGCCTTATGTGGCTCTAGAGACTCTGGAAATATATAGGGTTTGGTTTTCAAAATGCTTTTAGGCCTCTTTTTTTTCCCTCTAATTTTCCATCATCTCATAGTTATGTTCAGGAGTATCATTTGTGATCTGAACTATGGCAGTTTGATTCCACCACCCTTTGCCATCAGATTATCATATTGAAGGTTTGCATCATCCATGTGCATGACTTGCAGTGTTGGTGCAGATGGAGCTATGTCTAAGCCACTATGCCAGCTGTTCTTCAACTGGACTTAATTGCACAGGGAGTGCCAACCAACAGTAACATTCTCTTCAGGACTCCAGTCCAATTCATGACCCTGAACAGGTCTTGGGGCCCTTCTAGAAATGTAGATCTAGACTACAACAGAGCTCAGGAGGGGGACAATTCCCATTGTTTAACCATGAAATCAGTAGGTCCTTATCAAAGTCTTCCCTGTTACATTCAACAAAACCTTTTGGATTTTTCCATTACTGCTTTCAGAGTAGTGATTGTGCCAACGTAATGGCAAACTTAAAGGGCAAAAGGATGACTGCATTTACCCTTTTGAGATACATTTTTCTCTTCAGCTTCACTGGATAAAACCAGAAGAATATATGTATTTTAAAAATTAGGAAAACTTTATGGTAATAACTTCTTTGAAAATGATTGAGATTTAAGACACAAGTTCTTAAGCACTCAGAAAACGTAGTGAGGATTCTTTTCTTAGCCAGTAAAATTTAAAAAGTTCAAGTCCAAATAACCATTATTTTGTCATACATCTCAGAGGCTGTCACAGGACTGTAAAATGGGTGCTTTGTCAAGTCTTGGCTACAGATAGAAAGTGGGCCCAAGACTCTTACAAACTAATACCAGACAACAGACAGACTGTAAATACCATGATGCCTGTGTTTCTCAGTGTGGCCTAACAGCTCAAAAAGATTATGAAAATACTTGTTAAATAAGTAGAAAATGCATGCTACTAGTGTTCTTCTGTTTCTACTGCCTCAAAAAATACATTTAAAAAGATATCAGTGGATTATGATCTACTGTTGGTAAAAGACCTTCTCCAAGCAGTAAGCTGGACTAGGTGGCCTCCAGATATCCCCACCAATCAATATTTTTATGATTATCTGGGATTGAGAGTCTGTGGATAGTTCATGAGACAAAGTCAAAGCTCAGGTGTAGGTTACTGCTGAGGAACTTGCCTTCCAGAGTGTCACAGTTATTAGCACACCTCCAGCTGCACCTTGGCATTACACCTGTGCTCCCCGGCTCTGGGGTCAAGAGACTGGGCTGCCCAACTTCATCTGGCATGAAGGATCACTGTGTTGGCAAAAAAGTCCTCATAAATCGGCTACAAATGAATGAAAAACAGAGCTCAACTGCAGATAAACAATTTCCCTCTGTGTGTGTGAGATTTAATAGTTCTGAGCTATTAAAAATAGGAGTATATAAGGACTTTATCATGTATCATTTAGTCAGTGGTAATTAAATAACATGCTATGCACCCTGTGTGAAATTCAGTCCCATGCTGAAGACCAGGGCAGGTCACAGATTCCAGCAAGCATTCTTTTCTAAGGTTTTAATGGTTTTGAATAGTACATTAGCATCTATGGAATGGGGAATTTCAAAATATGCAACAGGCATTATGGAAAATACACTGACCATAAAAGAGTGATAAAGTTGTACAAAATGTTGGTCATGCACTTCTTGGGAATGAGGAAATACAGGCTTGCACTTATGAAAGAATTTGGAGGAAAACATTGTAGGAAAGGACTGCAAAATTGTATGAAAGGACTGTAAATAATCTTAGAATAAAATAATAATTGATGGACAATTAAACAGAATGTAATAGCTAATAGCTAACACTGTGACAGAGTTAAGCAGCTAAGTTAGTGTATGCTGTCTTTAAAAAAGAGATTCCGGTGTTTAAATAACAATGGTTTCACCTCCTAGATACTTTGATTTTATTTCCTTTGTTATCCAGTGTGTTATTTTTGGTGGGCTGCATTATCTGGGAGTGTGAGGTAAGACAGGAGCTTTCCACACTGGGAAGCTCTTTTCCATATATATACTAATGTAAAATATTAAACAGTGTGTGATAACTATTTGGCTTAAGGGAGCACATAGTCACATATCACAGTAGGCTGGGTCCACAACAGTGATTAGTTGATGACAGATCTTCCCTCATTAGTTCTTCTTATGAGAGACAGTCTTTAAAGAAAAAAACCTGCTTTATTTCTTACATTCTCTCCCTGAAACCATCTCTGTCCATCAGTCTATTTTTTAAATCAAAATTTCACTCATATTTTGTGTAAAATGAATGTCTCGTGCTGCCTTTGCTCCTAATCGCATAGAGCAATCTCCCTTTTGGTGTACAATGTTACTCATCGTAACTGCATGTTTGAAGCTTGGCTATGCCATCATCCTGACTACAGCCCAGAGGATAAGGTAACTACCAAACACTGTGCTAGAGAAGACTACCAGTGGCCAGAGTTTATATAGCTGGAGTACTTCTGGCCCACATCATAGTACTTTTAAGACCATACTTTTCCCAGTTCATTAGCAAACTATATAACATGTAGGAAACCCAACAGTTTTCTAATTTTAAAAAAGCAGAAATTCCTGCATGTGGCTTTAAAGCACACACACTCCTCCAAGTAGCAACCCTCTTTCTCAAAGTGCACTGTAGACAGCAGCCCATGGCCTGTTCCCACCCTGTTTCAACTTATTTCATATGCCAGACCAGAAAAAGCATGGAACTATTGTACAGACAGTGCTCAGATACTGTACTGTTTGGCCAAATATTTTTAGGTGACCTGCAGTAAGAAAAGCTTCTCTAGTTCCATTTAGCCTGTGACGTCTGTACTCCAGCACAGCTGCTTACATGTTTCATTCCTGTTTCAAGATTTGGCTTTGATGAGCTGTAGGTAAATATACATAAAGCTAGCATTTTAGGTGCTAAGCCTCACATGGTAACCTGCTTGCCTGAGAATATGCACTGAATGCTATTCTTTAATTTTAATTTAAGTTTATAATTTTCCTGATGTTTAAGAAAAATTGTCATGAACTGGATTTGATAATTATTTCAAAGACAAACTGTGATTCCCACCTCTGACATTAGATTCAAGAATATCTTTGTAGTTAAAAAAAGTTTACTATGTCAAAGAGACATGATGTGCATTTGCTGAGGCAGTCACCCATTCCATAAATTTACTTTGACACTTATTTTGGAAAAAAGGATTAAATAGGTTATGGAAAGGATACATGATGCTACCATCTTATTAATATTTTTCTGTTCAGCCTGGTGGAAAATACCTGTAAACCTTCCTGAAGTCATGTTCAGCATGTGACTGCAGCATTTTGACTCCTGCAGTCTTTGGCTATTTCATTAGGTAAACGAAATATTTTTACTGCCTGGCCCTTGTCATGTCACAGGAGTGTCCTATTTTTCTTTTTCCCCCTAAAACTTTTACTATTTTTTTTTTTCCAGAAATGGGAGAAGCTCATGTCTTTTTCACAGGATTCTGTGTTTTCCATTCTTGCGCAAGAAGTCCTCCAAGTTTGCTCTTTGGTAGAATGAGGGCTTTTGCGCTGCTCCCAGCATCCATTCCACATCCCACTCCATTAATCTGATTTCTAAACTTAGAAAATTTTTGTCAGTTTTATAACCTTACAAAACTTTCTAAAATCCTACTGTCAGTGATGCTTCCATTTTTTTCCTAGATACTTTTTGCTATGTAGTTTGTTAGTGGTTAAATTCAAAAGTCATATAGCATAATGTTGCAGGAGATGTTAGCTGCTAAGCAGAAGATGACAAAGTGGAAGGGTATCTCCAGTGCTAGCTTGAAGCTAGCTTGCTCTGACAGATCCTGAGAAAGTTAAAGTAATCCCTCTTCCCGAACCCTGTACCTATGTCTAGATCCTGCTATCTATACAGCTATGTCTACACAAGGTGTGTCCTCTGTTAATGTTCTTAAACCATGTATATAATTACAGGATGTTGTCAAAATTGATTATTTATGTGAGTGTTTAATGTCTACAACACCTACCTAAATCTCCATTGTGCTCCATAAAATTTACTGAAATTTTAAACAGTATCATACCTGATCAGTACCTTCTGATAGGCATGCTTCCCGTCAGAAGCAGTATTTTTCAGGCCATACTTTTATATTTTGGGTTATTTCTCCACACTTCTTTTTTCCCAAGAAAGTCGAAGAAACCCCTAACAAGTAAGAGTGCAATAATGCAATAAGTGAAGAATTGTGTTCCTGAAAGACATTTGCCTTAAAAATATCTACCATAATAATTTTTTTTGCATCTGTATCATGTTCCTCTGCTATCTAAGGTATACGCTAATTTTATAGATATCACTTCATATCATCACATTATGCATGATTATGTAGATTATATTGTCATCTTTGTTTATTTACGAAATATTTTAATGTTCAGAATCACCTTTTTAGAATCAAACTTTTTTACAATGAGCTATGGTAACTTTCTTTGTCCTTGGATGACATACTGCACATATCTCCTTAAAAGCATCTACCTCCTGGGACGCTGAAGTCTTGTTAATAAATCCTGATTTGCATACAAGCCAGAGTTTCTGAGTCCTTGGAAGCACGGTTCTGACTGACCAGAAAGGCTGCTGTTTTCCTCTGTGTACTTTGAGTGCCATGGTCTCTCACTGAACAAAAAAACAGGAAAAAGATGTACATCCACTCTCCCTGCGCAATGCAAGAGGATAAATTCAACCCAATATCAGTGTACAGTGTCAGTGGAATTGTGTCCATTGACACCAGGCTGAATTTGACCCTCAAAAATATAGAAGCTGCAGAAGGCACCTTTATGATTTATATTATGTATTAGTTCTGCATAGCTAAACCATCATTACAATTTACCTTTGCAGGCACAAAATCCAGCCACCCACCCTTTTATAAATATGATAATAAAAAGAATCGCCAAAGGCTCGTAGAATTTAGTTAATGTCTCTGACTATTTCCTTGACCACAGTATGTGGGTGAAGGAGACCTGTGAATCAGAACATTTGATATTTTGTATTTGCATCACTTTAAAATGTATAATACAAATCTGGAGAAGGACAAAGTTTTGTTTTCTTTGAAATACATAAGCCCTACACCTACTTTGTCAGCCCAGCCACTCAACGTCCCCAGGATAAAGGTATTTATATAATTAGGCACAAAATAAATATATTTTATGTATATTTTTAATATCCAAATATTTATAAAAGAATACCATGAACAAACAGACACAAAGGTGTGATTCCCCCATTGTTATTTGTAAGAAGAGTGCAACTTAAATTCTGTTTTAAGGCAGAGATATCTTGTAATGTACCACATACAGACCAAATCAACTTAGGTAATTTCAAAATAAAGATAAAATTGTAATGATTAGTACATAGTACTTTGGTCATTTCCATTCAGTGAACTAAAAGTAACTACGTTTCCTCATTAATGACAAATGTCTGTTCTTCGTCACTACTTGTAGCTCTGTACTCCTTACAAGAATTGATCTATTTTCAGTCATGCCTTACTGTAAAATAGCAAGTTAAATCTAGACTGTGAGTTTAGTGTAAAATGGGTGAAAAATACTTTCAATATACAAAAGTTAGAACTAAGAGTTATATTTTTCTAAATATAGATTAATTGAATAAATGAATATCAAATACAGCTGACTTAACTAATTACATGATAGAACCCATTGGCTATTGTGAATCCAGTTTTATTTTAACAGCCTCATCAAAGAGAGATACACAATCCTTTCTACATCCTTATATTTCATTCCAGACACAGAAACCGTCCATTTTTTTAAGGGTTTTCATTAACCTATGTAATCAAACGTCTGATCAGCTGCTGGATCGACACCATTAATTTCAGTCCACTCAAAAGTGTCTCCAGGGCAGAGAGCTCAGAATTACTTTTTCTGAGCATTGGTTTCTGCTTTCAGTTCTTTCACTAATTTCTGTTTGCCACTGTTTTGGTCTTTCAGCCATCAGTAACTGCATCTCATAAATGGTTATGCTGATTCTGGCATGACAGTACTTTCTCTTGTTGTTGACGCTTCACAGTATTCCTTCTATTTTATATTTTAGTTGCCTGATCTTGGCCATCTCTATTCCCTAATCTTAATTGCAAGGTCTGCACTGGCTAGCCCCCTAATTAGACAAGGCACAAGTACTCAGGTGCTCAAGGTTTGGTCCCAGTCCTGAGTCAGGGCAAAACCAGTTTACTTTAGGCTGGCAACCCGTCACTTTAAAGATCTCAAGAGTTTAATATTTTCAATCAGATCTCAGTTTCTTGCAACAGTAAGTCTGAAGTCCTACTGAAGAATGCTCTTCATAAGTAATATTTAATGTATGAATTATATATGTTATGATGCAATGATCAGATCAAATACAGAATTTAAAATAAGTAACCATCCCTCCATACTTAAATTAAATCAACAAAACCAATAAAAGTATTAATAAACTTATTATATTGATTCACATTATATTATTTTTATTTTAGGAAATTGCTCAGATAGTAGGCCTATCAAGTATCTCTAAGCATAACAGACTACATTTTAAAAATTGTATACTTACATAATTATATAGCCACATTTTACTGACCAGTGAACAAGATCAGAAGTACCTTCTTTCTTTGGTTAGTTATTTTCCATTATTAAAATCATAACATCTCAGTCTTTCCCTCTTGTTTTCATTTAAAAGCAGAAGTTAATTTTTCTTTACTCGGGGAATTCTGATCATTAAAGGACATATCTCTCTAAATGTTTTGAGCCTATTGAGTTGGGAAGAGAATGTCCTATGCTGAGGCTCAGTAAGAGCCAAATTTTGTACATGGAATAGCTGGACAGACTAGTATTTTTTCAGCTTTATTAATTTAGCGTTTTTCAGAGCTGTTGTGACTTGCTATTAACGAGCAATCAAATGGCAACACTTAAAGAGGGGAGACTAACAGCTGCCATTCCTGTCTTCAAAAGCTAAAATATTTTGCTAATCGCTGGTGGGGTTTTTTTGGTGTCTTTTAAATAGATCCACTAGGTGGTGCTTGAAATAAGCTACCCCGGCGTGATCGCTCAGGGTTGCCAAGCCCATCTCAGAAATCTAGGGGCAACTGGAAATTATTGTGGCTGTGAAATGTTAAACTATGATTCATTAGTCAAAACTCCAACAGGAATATTCTTGGCAACAGGAATAAGATTGCTATCCAAGTACTTGGGTTCCTCCTTTTCCAAAATCGAGTTTTCTGTTTCAGAAGTAAAACTAGGTGTTCACCATTATGGAGATGTACTGCTCTCCATTATAAATTTCAGTGTTTCTTCACTTCTGGTACTCTCAAAATAGATCATTTTCCATTAGTATTTTTTGGCATTTGAAGAAGAAGTTTATGTCCAGACTCAAAGTGATTTGGATAAGTAGTTCTTTAAATACATTAAATAAAGACGAAGCTTGGCATTACCCAAGTGCCTCATCAGTCCTGAAAGAAGTTTAACTTCCAATAGGAAATGAAGGAAGACTGTTGCGATGTTACTGCGCACGGCAGGGGGAAGGGGCAGGAAGGCACATATGGCCAGTTATGCAGGTATGAATTACGGACACTGTGCCAAATTCCTCATGGAGACCAAGGCTTTTCTCAAGTTATTCTTTAGCCATTTGCTATGTAATCACTCTTCCTAATATAAACCAGCTTCTTCAGAGCTTTGAAAAAACCACAGCCGCTACAGACTTCTCGGTCACTTATACACCAGTCAGTTACCTGATAATTCCCCTGCCTTTCAATGTGACAGTACAAGCTTCTAGCATAATTATTTGTTCCTGACATTGCTTCTCTATCAAAGAGGGTGTTAGTCCTGTCAAACACCAGCCCAGCACCCAGGTGGGATCTCCGGAGCCCCTCCAGCTGCTAGGAGAAGCTATGACACCTTCAGCCCTTGGGCCACTACAGTGTCCTCTCCCTCTGCCTTGAAGGTGAAATTCCGGCAATCCAGGCTTCACTCGGCATGTGGTTTTGAGGGAAGTGCCCCTCAAAAGGCATTACTCTCTTCTTTGCAGACCCCAGGAGAACAAACTCCTCTAACCCATATGGCGAGCGGGGAATAGATGGAGAAGGAGAGGGAGGAAACACGATGAACGTGTTCCTATCCTTTTTGCTTGCCTACGGTGGCAGGCAGGTGGCCAAGGGCAGCTGCCCAGGCCATACCTGTGCAGTGCTGACACTTACACAGCCCGTGCAAGTCTTGCCCGAGAAGTAGGCCAACAAAGGTGAGACCCATGAGAGGGCTCTGATTGCCAGGGCAGGTCTAGGAGGGCTTCAGTTTTGGGGTGAGGGAGGTGGAGAGCTGAAGTGGGGAGCCCAGTGGGAAAGTGAAGGTAATACTGAGGGCTGGGGAGGAATGGGAGGTGCTGGACTTGAAGTAACCACAGGTGGAATACTTTAAGAGACACAGGACAAATTTAGAGTAAGCCAGGCTTCTGTTATTCGTAGAAAAAATGTTTAACATTGATGTTGAGGCAGGGTATGAAGAAAAAGCATGTGTGAATTGCCAGTGGAAGAGAGTCTGGATAGCCTATTATAAAAGTCTCTAAAGGATGCGCATGTGAACCCAGAGAATTCAGCCCTAGTTATTGATAAATGCACTGCAGTCAAATGTAATGTGTCATTTAGGTGTAACAAAAAGTCTGTTTTGCTCATGGCCAAAGCACAAAGGTTCTTTTCACCACAAGGGTGGGAAAGCAGAGTAAGATATATAAACTAGGGTGATGTACATGGGAAGCTAATCTTTCACCCTTAGTATGCCTACATCATGTCAGGTGTTTTTCATGTTTAAAACATAGTCTATGAAGAAACAGCCTAAGGATATTGATCTCACAGAAAAAAAAAGAAGGATTTGGGTCACTGGAAAGATATAGAGAAGAATTTAATCATAAACTCAGCATTTTGTGCAAAGATGATTTATAGGACATGAAAAAATAGGCTTAATTATCTGCAGTGCATCTTGGAATAATGCTGATATCAGTAATCTGAAATATGCAGATTAGACAATGTTAGTGCAACCCTCAATTAATAGGAAGTTGATAGTTCAAAGGCTTCCTCCTTTTCTTTTCCTTTGTTATTGTACTTCTGAAATGGATACACAAGTTTTATATAGGTACTATTTTCTTTCCTCAGTTTGGTGTTGCTGGTTAACAACCGGTTAACACCAGTTATAGTTTTGTATCTGAGTATCTTCAATTTTCAGTAGGTATACTGCCAAAAATTAAAGTCTTTTTTTTAAACCAGAAGTCACATTTGGGTTGATTGGGTTAGTTGATTTTATTGTTTAATTAGTTTATATATTTATTAAAGGGGGGGGGGGGGTTAACAACCCAATTCTTATTTTACCACTTCTGTTTCATTTTCATGGCTAAAGAGGAGACTGATAAAATATTTGCTCAGATGATGTCAGTGGCAGAACCACCAGAAGAACCACTGACCAGCGACGTGAGCCTGCCGCATAGGCAGGGCCAGAACTGTAGGCAGTGGTCTCAGCAGAGAGCCAAGAAAGAAGCCCTTGGCTCTGTGAGTCCTGAGAGGGAGGGAGCTACTCCCTGTGCCAGGCTTAGGATAGAGCATCTCCAAATCCAGATGCAGAAGGAACATACTCTATTCTCTGAGCTTTAACTTCACACTTACTGTTATCAGCTGTGCGATTTGAAGAGAGAGAATTCAGGTTCAAGAGCTGAAAAAGCACTGAATAGGTGGTATTCACCTTGGTAGGACCTCAGCTAGGCACAGGAAAGAGTTAATTTCTATTTCAGTGGCATAAGGTTATGTAAATTTTCACGTGATTAAACAAGTGGTTTAGTTAGTTTGTCACAATTTCTTGTAAAAACAACTAAAAGCAATAAGTAAGTTTCAGGATCAAAAGAAGAAAATATGGCTTTTTTAGTATTTAGTGCTAAGGTAGGACAAGTGATGTTTTCTTCAGTAAGTTTGTAAATTTTCCATGCAAGCTAACTAGAAAAATGTTTAGGTTAAGTAAGGAAGTTTTTTCCCTGCCATGTTCTGAAATTACTATTAGTTTTAAACTAGGCCAAGTTCATTCTTGGTGTAACTCCACACAACTGAGCAATGTCAGTGTTTTAGAAACATTTTCTGGGGCGATCTGTAAGACAGAAAGCTTAGAGAGAAGTCAGTCTGAGGACAGAACTGCAGAAGTTCTTGATAGAAAGCTTGATAGAAAGCCAGACCAACACAGCCTTTGTCAAGGGGAAGAAAAATGCTTTGCTTTGCAGGCTTTTTAAAAGCTAGTGAAATCGCAGGTAAAGATGTCCTAAAAGCATAGTTTCTGTAGTTTTTCAACAGGTTCTCTCACAGAATGAAGATGATTAAAGAAGGATGAATAATCATGAGTTTTGCTATGAGTTAAACATTGAATAAGTAAGGAAAACAAGCAAACAAGCAAACAAATAGGTGGAATGAATGGCTGTTTCTCCAAATAGAAGGAGGTTAGTAACAGGCCATCCCAGGGATCTGCATTAAGACCATATTATTTTCGTTTGGAAGCAAAACGTTTTACCCACTTAGTCTAAAAATAGTCTAATAAGAGATGGAAATAACCCTGTTAGAAATGAAAGATGAGATAGCTTACCCCTTTGCAACAAGACAGAGTTGACTAATAACTATTCTGAGATAGAATATGGTATGTGCTCTGTTTTGTGGTTATATTGGCTTCTCAGATACATATCAAATACTGTTTATTTCTATGCAATTGGTCATATTCTTTGAGGATTGTCACATCCACTTCTCACCTCCAAAACATTTATCACTGGCAACTAAGATATGAGTATGTCTGCCTGGCTTCCTCTCATGGATGATTAGCCAACAGTCTCCCCCTTGCAGCCCAACCCTTCTCTGCCTCCTCTTTGATGCCATGGCAGATGTCATCTCTCTGCCTGTCATTTTGGCTATACCTGAACATCTACCAGGCTCCTCTGTATCTTCATCCCTAGTTCATACTTTTTTTACTAATTCCCTCTGCATAATGTGTCCAGGATAGAATTCTCCTTGTCTACTCACAAAAGTGAAGTTCTCATTCATGTTATGGTTGTCTCATTTATTGAGACTTTTTTCTGGTCTTATCAAAATCAGTCTTGCCCTGCTCACACCTACCCATGAGGCTGCTGTAAAAATTGCTTTCTGTGCACATCTGAAAGTGTTAGCTCTCTGTGTGCATCCTTATACTCCTATTTCTCTGTCACATCACACCTAAAATGCTTATCCTGAAATCAAAGCATTTTTTACTGTTGCCATCTAACCTATGGCAGCTTTTCTTCAGCAGTGAGTTAGAATTAGGTGCAGGCCCCCTTTTGCCCTCACTGTTGGGAAAAGCTCCACAAAAGGAGCTTTCTCTGTTCAGTCCCTCCTTGAAGCTCGTGTCTGGGACATTTCCAGGCTTCTCAAGACCTAGGTTGCAGACATGCAATAATTTAGGCTTATTGTTTTGACTAGTGTAGTTTCACTGTTTTCTTATCCCTATCTAACTCTGTCTTTTTGTGTCTTTTTTATAGGTAGATGCAGGCTGCCTGAGGGCGGGAACCAACTTGTTCTGTGTCTGCACAGAACCTAAGAGAATAGAGTAATGCAGTAACATCAACCATAGTAGTAATACCATCAATGCATATATAATATTACTGATCTTACATGTTTTTTAGGAATCACAGGCATCTTTTTGGGTTAACCACATCATGAAACCACATTCTCAGTCCTTCTGTGCTCATGCCTTTCATTTAATTTCACTGATATGATACCAAGTTCCCCTGCCTGGACAGCTGAAAGGACATCACAGGGAAGGACTATTTCAGTGTCTAAGAATGGTTCTGTCCTCTGGCTACCTTCATGCACTAAAAGAAAGGAAAACATTGCCGGAAGATAGAAATGGCTCTAGTATGCTTCCTTCAATGGTGCTGCTATAGAGACTCTGAATATGATTAGTATAGGCAATGTAGACAGCATCATCATTCTTTTTAGTTGAATTCAGTGAAGAAATGGTAAGGAAAATCAAGACTAAAAATACCTAACTCATTTATTAACTCAGCTGAGTCAGTGAATACCCAGTGATTGCCAACTTGGATTAAAGTTTATATGTCATTCAAGAACTCAAATATTGTTTCACTTGGCAGGAAAGGGTCTAAGTAAACAGGATTTCCCTGAAGGTAGCAAGGAATGATGATGCAATGTGGTTATTTATTAGCTTTGGTTTTACTATCAGGGAGATGGGTAAATAATGCCCTAATGCTTAGAATTTGCATGGGTCAAACTATTTGCACTGTTTAGTCTCTGCCCAACTTCTTTACAAGTTCCTAGAGATAAGCTTCTCAATAAACATAATTTTCAGAAGGCCTTTATCCTCCTTTGGTACTTTGTGCCAGTTTAAGCACTTTTGAAAATCAAGCCATTCATTTAGGTTTTGCAGTAAAACCACTCAGAACCATTTCTTTGTAGAAGATATTCCTCATTTAAACTCAAAGCTTTCACAGAGATCTACCAATTTGGATAGAGTTTTTTCCTGAAATGTCCCATGTTGACTGTCTAGTCACTGCAAGTGTGATCTCTAAATATACATCTGACATTTTAAATCCAAATCCAAATATTTTGACACAGTATGCTCTCATAGGTTTTGGGTTTTACAGTATAAAATGAAAGCAAATTTCGTAATCTTGAAATGCAGTAAAAGGATGCTTGTCCTCTGGACAGATTTATTTACACCCCTAGCTTAAATTGGTTATTTGAAAAACATATAAAAAAGCCCTTGTTCTCAGTTTAAAAAAATCACAATTTAAAACTAATTAGTCTTCTTAAAAAGCACCTTTACTGGGAAAAAATAAATACTGAGGGTGAGATTTTGGACCCACTGATGGAATCTGCTTTCCATTTGACTAGGAGAAATTAATTTTGATAGTGGTGCATACCAGTCTTACTTTCACAACACCCAGCAAACACAGGTATCACATCTATACTTGTAGTCCCTCTGCCCACTTTCCTCTGCAATCCTCCTTGCCAATAGTTATCAGCCAGAATTTGCTCACAGGTCTTGACGGCATCAGTACACCTTATCTACCATGGCATACGGCTCTTTGCTACACACCTCACCTGTAGAAGTAATGCAAACCAAATGAAGACTTGCCTTGACTGCGCCGTTGCAACATTTCACTGGTCGTCTTCTCTGACATGCTATATGTTTTAACTGGCTATAGAAAAGGGGAGATCTCTTATCCAGTATTTTTTTTATTTGCTGGATCAATGTGAAAACTTGTAGGAACATTGCTTCAGTGTTGACTGTTTGGCACCAATCTAAGGCTTTGTTTTCCCAGTGACATTTTGCCATTAATACAATGCGTGTGAATTAAGGCATCTGATGTTCTAACTGCAAAATTTTCAAGGTTTTCAGGCATTATCGTTGCTTTTATGTAAGCTTTATAAAATGATAGACTCTTCTAAATCAGTGCCAAAAACTTTTATCGTCTACCATTTTAAATAGAGCAAGTGGGATTAAGGCTACTCAAGTGATACAGCAAATCCTATTAAAGTCATTTAGGTTAGACTTTTAATGTTAGTTAGGTACCTAATTCTCCTTCTATCCCAGTTAAGATGAGGTGCATAAATAAATTTGCCGCTCTGGGTCTTAGGAGCTTTTGAAAATCCCACCCACCAACGTACAATCCACAGTTTTGCATATGACTTACAGATCTGATTTCCCAAGGAAATAAATGTGCTCACATTGCCTGCCCATCTGTCTGTCCATCAGCCTGTCTCTCCCCCCCATAAACTTTGAACCTGACAGCTAACATCGACTACATTTGACAGAAAGGCAAGGGCCCAGAGGTATTGAGTCCTTACAAAGTAGAAGGATTGGAGAAAGGGCAGAGGCGACCTGTTCTCTCCCCTCGAGAGCTGCAGAATGAGCTCAGCTGTCCTCACTTCTCTCTTGTCCACTCAGGCTCCCCGGTCAGCACGCGTGTCGGTCACAGCCGGCACAGCACTACCGTCTCTGCCAGACGGAGGGTCTCGGCTCCTCGGCTCCTTTGCTCCTCGGCTCCAGGAGCAAACTGCACGGAGAAGGCAGCTGGCACTACTCTGCTGAGGATGGTGGAGGAATTTGAAACACAGGTCCACTGGAAACTAGGCTTCGTTAGTTTCATCGTCTAAAAACAGTCGCTTGCTGACTTCCAATAGCCAACAGTGAACAGCAGCTTCTCAACACAGCTTCTGGAAAAACGCTCTTGAAAACCACGCGTTTCCTCTGAAAGGGGATCAAAAGAATTTCTTTAAAACTAGTTGTTCTTTGGGCCTCCACAATTTTGCTGCCTTGCAAAGGGCAAAAAAAAGTGACATGTCCCAGTGGCAGCAGCTGTACTGAAGAGCTGACTTTGCTGCCTAGCCTGTAGAAGGTTCTGCAATTTAGACTGGCTCTGTGACACACCACCAGCAGCAGATGCACTGTCATCTAGTCTTGGTTCACACTGGATAATACTTCTCATCCCCCAGGTTTACTTCATCTTTATCGCAGGTGATCAGCCAGCAGGACAGGTACCGTGTCGGGAGGAAGCAATGGAAATCCACAGGCAGTGGCTGTAACTTGACTTCTCACACTTGGGCTCTTTTGTAAATAAAATATTAATGCCCAGGCCCCTGAAGCCTTATGTCGGCAAGGCAGTGGACAATGCTATTACATGCTCAATAAAAGTACATCATGAAAGTCAGTAGAGACGATTGACCTTCAGCTGGACACAGAGAACCTAGTGTTAGATGAAATTAGGTTGTCAATGGCTCGTCTGAAAGATTTCTTTGTGTTGAGACAGTACCAACTGCAGGCAGCATAGACTAGTTTTTAATCCAGTATGTGGAAGGAAAATTAGGATAGAGGAGTAGCCATCTTTCTCACCTACTCAAAAGAATATTTGTAAAGAGTATTTATAGGGAGTTGAAACCAGTGCTATACCTATCTGGAATCAACCAGTTTCTTTTCCAGTAAAGACACAGCATTTATTGATGCCTGATTTTTATCTAAGTATCTAAATCATGACAAAGTAAATTACTCCATTCATTTGGTGTGAAAGGCAGTAATGCAATATATTCCTCTCCACCTTACAGACCTGTTTAGCAGTAGGGACAAGGCCTGGGAAATTCCTGCTGCATTGATGCTTAGTACATAAAGAGATGTGAGGGCTTAAGTTATTGGTTTAGTCTAGGCATAATGTAAACAATGCATAGATTCTACATAGCAGTGTATTATAGTGGCCTGATTCTGGTCATAGCTCTTATGTTTTGGCGGTCCAAAGCTTGTCTAGGTGAGAAGATGCCTGTTGTTTCAAACAGAATGGTGGTTTGGTCACATCTAATTGGCTTGATGTATCCTAGAACTGCTTGTTAAAATATCTACTAACAGAATTGATTAACAGCATGATTTAAAAAAAAAATAAATCTGGGTTTCAGAAGAGAAAATACTTATAAACATATTTTTCAAAAAGAAAAAAAAAAAGAAATTGTAATACTGCATTTTCTGCATTGTAAAAAGAACAGTTATAGTTTTAGATACAGCATAATATCTGTTTATTGTAAGAACTGATCTGTACAGGAATATTCTTGTACAAAACTCCAACAATATCAATAGTAGCAGACCATAACTTAACACATATCTCAGTATTTTCCAGAAAAAAAGTCATCTCTCCCTTTCATGTAACTTAGGAAGAATACTGTGTTGTGTGTCTGTCATTCTTTTACAGTATGATATACTGGATTCTCTCCTATTTAGAATCAGAATGACAGCTGTATAAATTCATTAGGAGAGATGATTTATTTAAAGCATAGGCAAAATAAAAACCTAAACCCTAATAAAATGCAAGACCCAAAGAAAAGTTTGCATTTAGTTTGCTGAGGTATATAGTATTATAATAGATACAAAACTAAAAGAAGGACAGGAAAATATATCAGATTATCTGGTACGGAGGTGAAGGTAACCATGCATGCTTAGTTTTTATACTTCTGCATGCACAAATGTGTTCATGGTGCACCATGGATACATTTTTGCAGTATTTGTAGGTGCCCTTTTCAATGTTAAGTTTTTATTTACAGGCTTCAGCTTGCAAATGGTTTTTCCAGTGTCTCAGAGAACCAATGCTATATATTCTCATGTGAAAGCACGCAGTAGGTCTGACTCTGCTTTACTCAGAATCTTTAAACTTCACAGATTTCTGAGGGAGGTGAATGTCTTCAAAGCTTCACAACCTCCATTGAACAAAGTTTACCATGTACTAATTAATTCCCTGGAAATTGCTTTTAATAAAAAAAAAAAAAGACAAAAAAAAAAGACAGATGCACTGTCTTTGCAATGCCATCTTATTTGCCAAAAACATAATTTATTTTTGTCTTTGACTCTGTTTACAAATAGGTCAGATCAATGAAAATCTCATCAATGTCATCCTTATCTCCACAGCACTGGTAATCAACAATATTCATTGATCACCAGAGAAAATGCAGACCTGTTGAAGATATAAAATTAACCATTAATTTTGCTGGGGTTATTGAGCTGAATAGCGTGGCAGTTAATTTAATTTCTAAGGTTTAAATTTCTACAGCAGGGCTTCTCAAGCTTTTCCACTCCTGAAGCCCCTTTACTCTTCGTCTTCCAGTCCCCTTCTCATTTACCTGGAATCTAACTCAGACCCTTAGCCCGTTTAGCAACGTGCCTGATACGGGGGGGTTGGGTGGACAAGCTAGGGATAAAAAAATTCTGATTATGGACATTTCAAAGCTGCTGAACAGTACAGAGGCAATGTTTATCTAACAATTTACTTGTTCCCTGTCCCTTTTTATTACAGTGTGAGCAGAATTGAACCCTCCTGTTTGAGAATTATGTCCAAGTGCAGTATTTCACGACCAAATCAGTGAAGGACATCAGGTGCCTTAGATAAGAATTAGCTACCTATTAGGTATTTAAATCCCAATAACTGGGTCTTGTAACTGATTGTGCGAGCTGCCTAACCCAGCTGCAGGGGCTGCATTTAATGGATGCCCAGGATTTTTCAGTCCTTACAGTGCTAAATAAATCAGTACGTACCTTATGTATAAAACCCAGCTGGGTCAACAAACCAGTTCTAAAATAGTCATTTTTTCAGGAGGCTGATCTGGAAAAGGTATGGAGAGAGGAAAAAAAATACTAAAAAAAGAGAGAAAGGAGAAAAAAAAAAAAGGGAAGCCCAGAAACTTTTGAGGCACCCCTTTTGTTTTATTTTCTCCTTCTTTATAAGGTCAGATTTAGAAATGGCAAAAATTTCAGAAGCTTCTATATGAAATATTTTTGCTCACAATAAAAAAATTAATAGTAACTTTAAAATTGTGGTTTGACTTTGCACTTCAATTCTAAAAATGCTTTCTGCATATATTTTATTTACAATATTTAAAATCTTGTGGGTTTAGACAATTAGAATTCTTGCATATTATAGGCTTATATAGCCTCTATTTATATAACTTCTTGAGGCTGCTTCTAATATATAGAGATCATACTGATTTTTCAAGCTTTTCCTCTAGAAATAACTTAATTGGAACTAGAATAACCTGAGTTTCTTCAGAATCTGTATTATAACATTGGATCTCTAGTTATAAATCACTGCTGCACTTCATTGGTTGTAATCTTTGTCTGTGTTTACTGTCAACAGAATTGATGTTCTCTTATTGTTATTTTCTTCTGAATTTTTTCAGAGACAAAAACCTTTGTGAGAGGTACGCTTCTGTCTTTAGATAGAATACAGTATTTTAATTAAAAAGTAAACTTAGTACATACATCTCAGTAATTTCTATGTATTAAATTATACTTAGTACACTTATTTCTAAAGTAATATTTTGCCAATAATTGCTGCAAATAACTACTGTAGATGTTTTATTCTTCCCCAAATGTCCCCTTTTTGAAAGACAAAAATAACATTTTTCTGTGCCTTTGAGATTTCTATGCCTCATACAGGCTCCAAAGCAACAGCAATGTTTATTCAATGACAGGAGAACTGGTTGGCAGTCCCTCCTTCTAGATATCTTTGTGTATTACTGGTAAAATATATAAAGAGTTCTTGGAGCAGGATCCTGCACCAATGTTCCTACGCCTATATGCTATTTAGTACTCTGCTATGCTACCTTGTCAGGTTCATCTTATTATGCCCTAAAACCCAAATAATCCTAATGAACAATGTGTACTATAGCTAAGGGATGGAGTGTTCTCATAGTATTCTTTTACAGCATTTAAGGCATGTTTTTTGGAGACGAGGATTTGGAGGCAGAGGGAGGAATCAAATCTGGAACTTTTACAGTTCTGGCATATGTTCTAACCATCACGTTGGCATTAATATGAAACAACACCTCCCCTTCTCCAGTGACTATGTTTTAATGACAGAAATTTATTTCCTTTTTGACATATTTTAGTGCAGAATTCCAGCACAGGACTCCAAGATGGGCACATCTTGTGAGCACAGAGTCAGCACCTAACTCCCTGGCTAGTAAAGCTCCATTTAGAGTCATCTCCCCAGGCAAAAAGTTGTTAAGTCAAGGCACTGGGTACTGCTTCTGTGCCAGGGCTTGTCTTTCTTACCCTGCATATCCTGCTGCGTACCGTAAACAGGACTAAAAAGTCAACAGGACGAAGGAGTTGCAGAGTAGTTGCAGAGTTGCAATCAAGTTCAGTACAAGGCCACAAAGAACCACACCTTGAAACAACATGCTTTGACTGAGGACTTGGCATTAAAGGTAAAGGACGGGGGAACTTGCTACAGCACATCATAACCCATAGGCGGCTGCTGCTGCAGCTATACTGCAGGCAGTACCCATATGCTGGAATGCATGCAGGAAAGACAAGGCATGTCAATGCACAAATATTCACCCTATTCATTCTGCTTGTTGGTTTTTCTCACAGCTTGCCAGTGGCTGTAAGCCCCAGCAACCTGAGTTAGCATCTTTTATCACTTGGATGCTTATACAGTGGAAAAGTTGGCAAGCTGCAAAAGCAACAAAAAATTGTGAGCAGAGGTCCCAGGGAGGGACGCTAGAGCCAGCCAGACCAAGCACACAGTCACAGACAGAAGTTGTGAAACCGCAGATGTAGGGAATAACAAGAAGCTTGCCGAAGAGCTGTTGTTTGCTGGTTTGTTTGGTTTTTTTTTTTGGCTCCTCCTCACCACCCGTTTACAGAAGCTCTTCAGTGAAAACCCAGTGAAACTAGTTAGATAAATTTCAACTAAAAATGAGTGATAGGTGGAAAACTGTGAAAGGTGAAATTAAAGCCTGAAGTATTTAATTAAATATACAGCCGATATACTTCCCTATATGTATGGGCATAGGTTTATTTGAAAGGAGGAAGAGACAAGGGTTAAGGAACTTACACAAGTCTTTCCTCTCTTTAAACACATACAGTGTGATGCATATTCTCCCAGCCACGTGACAGGGCTGGGTCTAGCTAGCCCTTATTACTTCCATAACATGCCCAGACTTTGAGGGGATGCCCGTAAATCTGACAATAAATAAACCATCTCTTCTGCAAATGGTTTGGTGCAGATGATTCATCCTCTTTCTACAGCAAGACAGCAGGATCAAAGTCTTTCCCTTTCATCACTCACTCAGTCCTTGAGTTACCCTGCCAGTTCCTGATCATGAATGTTTTTCATCATCTCTTCACACACCAAGGATTGCAGTGTCTTATAGAGCAGAATACACTAGATATAATTTAACTAGAAGCTTGGATTGTGCTTATACTACACTTCCTCTCCCCTTATTTTTACGCCAAGATGGTTTTGCAAATAATCTATGGTGCTGTAAAAGGAAAGACAAGTTCTCTGCCAGTGTACCTACCATCGACTGTCTGCTGAGATTGCTGAATTATATTATATTATAGAGCAAGACTTTTAAAGGCTATTGCTGAGTTGCTGAGTCACCAATCAACCCTGCTAGACAGTATATTATAAGCTTTAAGGTCTAGTACAATAGGAAAAGATTTGCCAAAGTTTTGAGCAATGCTATCAGCACCAGTGAGCAGACAGACAAGAAGAAGGATGGATCATGGAGAAATTCAGATAAAAATCAGAGAGTGTTTACTGCAACAACCAGACCTGTTACACCTTGAGGTTTAAGTTTCATTGAAAGGCAGACATCTTCAGCACTACTATGTCCCTTGCTGAGACATTCCTACAGTATTGATTCAGAGAAGGATGACAACTATTATACACTTTTTTTTTTCTGTACAAAATGGTCAGCCTTCAGTACAGTAATGGGTTCTCAATTCAGTTTTGCTTAGCTTGAAAGATTTATTTCTTCCACAGTAATATTCCAAAGTACTTTCCATGAACAGACTCCCATGACAAACTGGGGATCCCACTGACTTGACGGTCTGCTCTGGATTTCACTGGAAGCTTGCATTGGTGCAGGAGTCTGCTTGTACAGGACTGGTTTTTTTTTACCTGTACATAATAAATACCAGAGTGATAAATAATATTTTTCTCCATGTGTCATGCAATTTCATGTCTCTCTAGTTAATAAATGGTAATGTAATTCTCCCCAGATGCCTCTCCACCCTGGAATATGTGATAACCTTGAAGAAGAAATACTTGAACTTAATTTTTTTTTGTAGAGTAGGGTTATTTTGTCTCCTGGTTTCATCTGGGATAGAGTTTTCTTCCTAGTAGCTGGTATAGTGCTGTGGTTTGCATTTAGTATAAGAATAATGTGGTAACACACTGATGCTTTAGTTGTTGCTAAGTCATGTTTACACTGGTCAAGGGCTTTTCAGCTTCCCATGCTCTGCCAGGTGCACAAGAAGCTGGGAGGGGGCACAGCCAGGACAGCTGACCCCAACTGGCCCAAGGGCTATTCCATACCATATGACATCATGCCCAGTATAGAAACTGGGGGGAGTTGGCCGGGGGGCAGCGGTCGCTGCTCGGGGACGGGCTGGGCATCGGTCGGTGGGTGGTGAGCAATTGCATTGTGCATCACTTGTTTTGTACATTCTTTAATCATTATTATTAGTAGTATTATTATTATCTCTTCCTCTGCTGTCCTATTAAGCTGTCTTTATCTCAACTGACAGGTTTTACTTTTTTTTTCTGATTCTCTCCCCCATACCACCGGGGCAGGGGGGGAGTGTGAGCAAGCGGCTGTGTGGTGCTTAGTTGCCAGCTGGGGTTAAACCATGATATTTTGTTTTAGCTGTGGATGCTTCTTTGAGGAGAAAGGCAAGAGGAAAGAGCAAGGCATCTCGCACTCTGTAAAACAGCTCTCCCAATTATTGTCTTGATTTCCTGACTCACACCTCTGCACTTACACTTTTGAAATATGTGAATTCTTAGTAAAAAATCAAAGATCTGAAAATTAAACATTGCACAATGGCTTTCTCTGCACAAGTTTAAGCAAGTTAACTATAACTTAATTTATAGAGATGCTGACTACCTGCTATCCTCATTGACTGAAATTAAGTGTTCAGCATCTATGAAAGTTAAACTCTTAATCTTGATCCTATTGAAATTTGTGTGCTAATGCTAGCTTAAATGTGTGTGCATGAAATACAGGTCCTTCTATTTATCTGTATCAGTCACAGAAAGAACATACAACTACTACTGTAGGGTTGAAACTCAAAAACCTTTTATGATTTTTTATAGTGTCCTGTAAAAAAAGGAGCACAGACTCGTGCTTCTTAAGGAAAAGACTTCAGTGTTGAGCTTTCTTTTCCCATTTGCTTCAGAAGCTTCGCTATGGATGTACTACTAACTTTCACAGCTCCTACTCCCTGACCTTTCTGAACTTAGAGTCATAGAATCATTTAGTTTGGAAAAGACCTTTAAGATCATCGAGTCCAACTGTAAACCTAACACTGCCAAGGCCACCACTAAACCATGTCCCTAAGTGCTGCATCTACACTTTAGCCAGGGTGATTGTTAGGATTCCCTTGCACTGAGTACTATGGAAATGCACAACAAATTTCTTTCAGTAGCTTCAGGATTTCACCCATAGACAGTGTATTATGAGGCTGGAATCCTTGTAACATGTGCCCTGTTCTCAGTTTACTTAACCAAAGACTGTTTTTAACTTACAGATATATTTGAATGTCTTAGAAACATCCCATAATATAATAGTATGAACTTTGTATTAATACATATTTTCTTATATATATATATTATATATATATTTCTTATTATATTTCTTATACAGTGTGTCAGAAAGGTGATTTTTGAGCTGCAACTAAGAACCCAACCTCAGCGTAAAAGCTTTTCACATGTCTTTGACTGGAAAAATACCTTTTGAGTCAAAGATAATGTCTACAAAATCTCTGGAAAAAAATGAAGTCTGCCTGCAACATCAGTCTGTGACCCAAGACTTAATTTCTGGGCCAAGTGCTCACTTATGCTGCATACCCAAAGCTGTTCTGCCCATTTTGCAAATGAGCTCATGGGATCTTTGGTGCAACTGTCTAGTGGATGGGAGTTTGGAGGACATACCACAAGTCTTCACATGTGAAGACAGGTAAAGAAAAAACAGCTTAAGCAGGTAGAGGTGAATTCTTTAAACTCCAGAAAGGCTTTGTTCCTGTCACCTTTTGTATACGTATACATATATGTATACAAAATGTACGTGTATGTGATTTTACAGTCAAAGATAGTTGCCTACACAACCCTTGAACACTTGCCACAGAAGACCTGTTAAGGTTATGATAAAGGTTTTACACAGGTGTAAAGCTTCTGCTGAAGGAGGGTAAATTCCAGCTATCTGGGAAAAGTCTTCGTCACAGGAATACACCAAAACGGAACATCTAAGAGATACTGCCACAATTTCAAGTCTTTGTTGTAGCAGTAATCATCATAGTCCAAGGATACAAACAAGGCAAAGTTTACAAACAGGCATATTTTATTTAGACAGAGCTTTCAGGCACTTGAGCTCTTTTCCACATGTTATTAAACAAAACAAAACCTTTACCTACAAGCCTTGTCTTGCAACAGGTCTTAATTTCTCTGGCGAAGGGTCAAGTATTCGATATGTTGGCTCCTCTGTGTGAAGCCCTGATGATACCACATCTTCACTGTCAGAGACAGGAGCTCTCATTAGTGTTACAAATTCAGTCTCACTCGTGAAATTTTTAATAGAAACCTTAAATTTACAGATATTTTTGTAACTCAGTCTTGAGGGAAATCACTGAAACTGCTATTAAAACTAACTTAGGTCAAATATGAAGACAAAATTGCAATCTGAATTTTGTAGAAGAGCTAGCTAAAGGCTATGAGTTGCTCAGCTGAAGGGTGTGATAAAAGGTATCTGTATTTCCAAACCCTTTATGTTTTACAAACAAAACCCTAAGTTGTAAGAACACTGAGATGGCAAAACTAAGTGCTCAAAAATTAGGAAGTGGTGTTTAAAAGCATTGTATGACCTTGCTGTGATATCCCTTTGTGTACATCCTGCCACCAGTGGTTGGGTTGTTACATGCTTGCGTGCCATTTTTCCCATGGAGGCTCTGTCCAGCTTTGCACAGAAAAAAAGGTTTAGCACAACCCGCTGTTACTGCCCTCTCCACATTCTATTCTCTTTGTTTCATCTTATATTTCCAGCTTGCTTTTTCTTCTTGATCTAGGTCAGGTCCATGCTTCCTCACACCTTCCTCCTCCCTGCCATTCTAAATGTCCACCTCTACATACTCTTGACTGCTACACCCATTCCCCAATTTTTATCCTTCGCTGCAACACTTTGCCCTTGCAAGCTTATCTTTTCTGTTCAGTCCCTTGAGTTCCTGCTTTAATCTCTTTTTTTTGGCATTATTATTCACACTCCTCGCAGTCTTTACCTGTATGCATTTAGTTAGGCAGATTTTTTTTACATTTGTAAAACCAACGGGGATACCTGTAGACGTTTCAGCAGTACATAAGAGTCCAAGGCATGGCAGATATGACCAAAAGGCCAATCAAAAAGTAAGTAAGCATTAAGTGTACATGTAGAAAGCCAGAGAAGGGGAAGATGATAATCTGGAACAAAGTTTTGTAAACCTTTTAATAGGCCTAAGTATGCCTTATAAATTGTATGTTAAATGAAGTAAGGCTTTTAGCCTAAGTAGGCCAGAGAGATCTCAGAGGAAACCTAATCAAAGGAAATGGTTATAATAAAAATACTAATAGCAGGAATGAACTCTTCACCTTCAATAATTGAACTCACTGCTGGGCAGCAAAGTTGGACTAAAGTTGAATTCAATTTCACCATCCTTTCTCCAGGCAGAGTAGATGTATTTCTATTACTGCATATTCATGTTAATGCTCCAAGGCGGTTTTCCGCCAACACCGATCTCTCCTTTGCACAGCAGTTCGCAGCTGCAGTGAGGTTGCAGCTTTTTGCCATTTAATATCTGAAGATGGATTATTTTCGCCTAAAAGGCAGGCCACCACCCTTAGCGGTTTTCAGGGGGCCGGGATGGCCGGCCTGCCCCGGGCGGTGCGGGCACCTCCTGCCCCCGCCCGGGCACCAGCGCCGCGGGGCCGCACCTCTCCCTCCGGGGAGGAGCAGGCACAGCTCCTTTTCGGAGCTGCAAGCGGAAAACAAGAAATGGGCTTAAAGCGTAAAATTCTAAAAACTGGTAAAGTCCATAAAAATGAAAAAGACAACCCCAAAAGATCAACCGTCGCAGCCGGGCCGGCTGGGACCGCGGCACACCTGCCTCCTCCCCTTTACCCCTCCGGCCCGGGAGGGTGCTCAGGGGTTAAGCCCCACCGGGGGCGGAGGCAGCCCGGCAGGGCTCCGCCGCGGCTCGGTTTCCAATGGGACCAGCGAGGCGGCGGGGCCGAGCGCGGCCGTCGCCTCAGAGCCGGCCGGCGGCGGCGGGATGTCGCAGGGGCCGCCGGGCGCGGAGCGCTTGAACGACCTGCCCGACCACTCGCCGCGGGTGCGCAGCGCCGTGGCCGAGCTGCGGCGGCGGGCGGAGGCAGAGCCTGGCCAGCGCTGGCCGCAGCCCCTCGCCGACGCCTTCCTGGTGAGGTTCCTGCGCGCCCGAGACTTCCACCTGGACCTGGCCTGGAGGGTAAGGAGGGCCGGGGGCAGCGGGCGCCGCCGGCGGCCCCCCGCGGGGCTGTGGGGCTCCCGCCATCCGCTGAGGGCGAGGAGAGGGCGACAGCCTCTCCCTCTGTGTGGAGAGCGCCCGCGGCGGCTGTCAGCCAGCCGGGCCCGGCCCGGGGGCGTCCCAGCCGCCCGCCGGCGGAGCGGGGTCCCGCAGGCCCAGCGGTCTCGCACCCCGCGGCGCCGCCGCCTCCGGGGTCTCGCCTCAGGCGCAGGGGATGCCGAGGCACGAGGGCTGCGGGGAGGTTGGGGGGCCGAGAAGCAGGCGCAGGTGTCGGGTGGGTGAGCTGGGGTCGGCCAAGGCCAAGCAGGGAGTTTCAGGGTGTAACTAATTGCTTGTCACGCGTGTCTTCAGCCTGGCGCCATATGAACGTGCAGTATCGTGGCTAGCTCTGTGCGGTCTCAATGAGGTAACGTAAAGGTTACGGTAAGCATGGTGTGGTCACGTAACGTAGAGGTTATGGGAAATGTGGTAAGGTCACAACTCTGATCAGGAAACAGTCTCCTTTAAGGGACATCCTTATCATGCTTATCAGGCTCAGATTACTAGTTGCTAGTAATGTTACTAATTTCACTACAGTTTTATAATTACTGTAACATAAAGCTGTGAGTAAAAACTTCTTTTGTCTTGGAGTTTAGTCATTTACAACACTCGTTTCAGGCTTTGGTAACTTTTGTTACTTTCTGGGCTGTTTGTATGGCTCTGCCATACAGACAGCACCTGCGTGTTTTTAATATCCAAAGGTACAAATTTTATTAATTGTTTCTTTTTTTACAGAAAGATTGACAACCACTAACCCTTCTGAACAGGAAGTATTTCTAAATCTTCCCAGGGCAAAAGCATTTATTCGCTTGTGCCAACTGGAAACTGTGTTTTAGTGGAATTTTATGTTGATGACATAGCATTGCCCAACAAACCTCACCTTTTAGTTTCTGACTTCTCTGCACTGTAGCTTTTCCAAGTTTCGTTACCATAAGAGAAGACTGTTTGCATATGAATATATTGCAGGATCAGGGTAGCTAAACAAGAATGTGTGAAATTAAGTTAAGCCCTTGATCACAAATAGCTTTAAAAGTTACATTTTGTGTTCTTTTCATTTGGCTCGTAAGACTTGCGTGACAGCTTTAAACCTTTCCTCCTCATCGGAAGAACTAGCAAGTCAAGTCAGATTCCTTTGGATATTTATGGATCTTACTTTGCTTGAAGTTCATGAGATGGTTTCTATCAGGCATGCATTAACAATTGTAGGACCATGCCTTTTTTTCTTTTCCAACAAAAGCTGTTTTGTTTTTCTATAAACTTGGTTTCAAAAAGTAGGGCTTAATGAAGACAATGTACGCTCCTAAATATGCACTCCTAATTGCATTGCAATTGGTTGTTATTGATAATCCTGTAGACAGGACAGTTGCACTTCAGAATTTGGCCCATACATTTCTGCACTTTCGTGTGATTAATTGTGAGATGTCTTGTAGGTAGGACTAATTTCCAAGAGTGTGGAATCTAAACTAGGTTTAGAGATGGAGTCTACGAAGTAGCAAATTTCCTATACTCTTCTTCAGAATCAGCCCTCTAGGGCTGGGCACCTGTTTTGGAAAAATTAAGTCTTTTTAGAATCTTTTCAGAATTTGAGTCTCCACAGGCTGCTAAGTTTCTACATTTCTTGTTTGGACCTTTCTTAGAACTAAGAGATTCTGCTGTTCAAAAACCACCTGCGTTTAACCTTTCCATTTAGAATTTCAGGTCTCCAAATGCTGTAGCTGCTTGCACTTAATCTTTCACATACCAGCTGACACTGAGTTCTAGGTTACTTCTCTTACAGCATGGGAAGAAGAAAAGAAGCACTTCTTTTTTTAAAGGAATGTGTTTATCTGCAATTGGTATATTAAAGCCCAAGAGAATTATTGTGCAAAAATCTGTGGTGGTCATAAGATGTGTATTAATCTAACCCAAGTCTGACCTCATGCAGAGGTTATGTTAGTACTTCATCCTAGACAGAGCCCTCCTGCCATGAGTCCACGCAGTGGCCGCTCCCTCCCGTCCTGGTTTGATGTTGCCTCTCAGTTTGGAGTTCGGGCTGATACAGTCCCTTTTTGCCCACTGGGCTCCCATGTACTACTGCATAGTACTTGTAGAGCAGCTAAGGGATAATCAAAGTCTGTGGCTCTGTCAATGCTTATAACCAAAGCTCTTCAAGCTCTTGTCAAGCATCTTTCTTACTCTGGGCTCATACTTAGCCTTAAATACGAATCAAGAGTCTGGCAACTGACCAGACTGTTTATTGATGCATCCCTGGTTAATATTTGACACAGATTTATCTGATCTCAGTTTATCAACATTTGGAAATGCTTCAGAAAAGAATAATCAGGTAGATTGTGGCAAGACATTCCATTTCTGAATCTTTTATGATGACTCATTCCAACAGCAATCTTTTAATGTTTTTCCACTGGCAATTCCTGACTTGCTTCCAAGTACTGACCTATTGATATATGTCCTGCTAGAAGAAAATCCACTGCTGAAACAGGTAGCTGGAATTGAAGAACTTGAAGAGCTAGAACTGTCTGTATTTTTTAAAGCCAAACATTATTCAATTAAGCTCAGTAACAGACTGTTCTCAAGTTAGAAGAGAATTCTTTTTCTGCATTTTGAATCACAGGAAGGATTAAAGTTGGCCAAGCGCCTTATCTTAGAAAGTGGCTGGAGATGTATGCATGAACCCGAACCACTTAAGTACAGGCTCCAGAAGAAGAGGTGAAGTTAAGCAGATAGCTTTGATGAAAGGATTACAAATGCATGAATGTTATTGGTAAGAAAGTGTTAAGTCAGTCTACATGAAATACTGGCAGACATTTGTCTCTAGGAATGAAAGAAAGTCTTTTCACACAGACTAACAATAACTGTCAAACAATACAACAAACCTTCAATAGATAAATAAGAAATTTTTTTTTGTCCTGTGAGACTTCTAGGCAATACTTACCTACCAAAAATTGACACTCAGAAAGAACAGTGTTATATCATCACAGCATATTCTGTGCCTTTGTAATCCCTGTGGGAGATATAGGTAGGGATCAGATGTTAATGCTGCAAAAGATTTTAGTCTGGATATAAATTCGTACCTGAGCTGAGCATGCTGTTTGCTCATTAATTTCTACGGATACACCCACCTACTATATATGCTGTAAACTGAGAAGCAGGGCCACAGGTCTCCATTAATTGTGCTAAAGCAATGGGTGTATATATTCCTCTTTAAATGCACCAGCTACGTGTGTATGTTTGAGTTCATTGTTGTGATCAAAACCACTGTCACTCAGATTCAGTAGTGAAATGTGGAGAACTAGCATCTCCTTTCTTCCATAAATCTTTTTGCCTAGTGCATTTTGTTATGTCCTTGCATTACATCCCACGGCTCTTGTATAAGGCTAATTCTCAGTGCCTTGGGGATACTGTCTTTTTGTACTTGAAATAGATTATACTCTGCGGAAAAGAATGAAAATCTTTAAATTCAGTAAAAATGCAACATTGAATCCCTATGTCAAGAGATGTTTTCATAACATACCACTTAGACTTTTGTAAGCATCGTTTTTATGGCACTCAAAACTGTCTAAATATCTAGGATCCTTTTAGGAGTTCTGGTTGATACGAAGGTATATAGCCAGACTTTGTCTTTGCCCTGCATTTGACTTATGGAGGAATCAAGACTTCCTAGTGTGTTGTACTGCAAATAAGTTGCTTAGAATTACTATGATGTACAAGAAGGATTGTTTTCCATAGTTTCAAACATACTGCCGAGTCTCAGGCATTATCTCTGAGGATCTTTACATCATTCAAATGATGTGAATTCACATCATTCAGATACCAAGTTTAATTCAGTTACTTGGCTGCTTTTCTTCCATCAATACAACTGGATTCCTCAAAAAGGATGGAAGAGACCCTATTGGGCTCTCTGGCCTGACTGTTGAGGAAACACAAATCAGTTAGCCAGTCTTCCCTTTTTGCTAAGCCAAATGCCTCAACTTACACATGTGCCAGTCTTCTCCCAACGGGCAAAGAGGTAATGCGTGTTCAATTGGGAAAGTTCTATGTCTCTATAAAAATATTTTAAATTCTTTGTCTGTGTATACCATGTTTAAATACTGTGTGTAGCTTTATACACATATATTAAAAAATATATAAAATATATATGCACAAAGCCAATGGCATCCTGGCTTGTATCAAAAATAGCGTGGCCAGCAGGACTAGGGAAGTGATCGTGCCCCTGTACTCGGCACTGGTGAGGCCGCACCTCAAATACTGTGTTCAGTTTTGGGCCCCTCACTACAAGAAAGACACTGAGGTGCTGGAGCGTGTCCAGAGAAGGGCAATGAAGCTGGTGAAGGGTCTGGAGCAGAAGTCCTGTGAGGAGCGGCTGAGGGAACTGGGGTTGTTTAGCCTGGAGAAAAGGAGGCTGAGGGGAGACCTTATCGCTCTCTACAGGTACCTGAAAGGAGGTTGTAGAGAGGTGGGGGTTGGTCTCTTCTCCCAGGTAACAAGTGATAGGACAAGAGGAAATGGTCTCAAGTTGCACCAGGAGAGGTTTAGACTGGATATGAGGAAATTTTACTTCACTGAAAGGGTTATCAAGCATTGGAAGAGGCTGCCCAGGGAAGTGGTTGAGTTGCCATCCCTGGAAGTATTTAAAAGATGTTTGGATGAGGTGCTTAGGGACATGGTGTAGTGGTGGTCTTGGTCGTGTTAGGTTTACGGTTGGACTCGATGATCTTAAAGGTCTTTTCCAACCTAAATGATTCTGTGATTCTGTGTGTTTGTATTCTAAAGTTTGAGCTGTTGGTTTCTCCTCCAAAGATTGCCACTAGAAAACATTTTTTTTCCTAAATATTGTGTGCATTGGTACAACTGCTGACACAGTAGAGGCCTAATTCTGTCTAGTGTCCTTGTTAATATATATAAATAGTTATTAATCAAGAAAAAATATTTAATTTACATATACAAATACATTGATTTCTGTAACAAGCACATTGTTTTCTAGTTCTTTTAATTCTAAGTAGAGTACTAAGTTCACTTTTCTTTGTTTTGTAGCACATGAATCTTGGATTAATTAGTAACTTTATCATCTCTGATGTTCAGAAATCTGGAACTATCCCAACAGACCTCAGGAAAAAAACTCTTAATTAATGCTTAACTCCAGACACTGGAGTTTTTCATCCAGCTTTCCCCATTTATCAAGTTATCTTGCATCTATTTTCAGATGCTGAACAGATGCTAAGTAGGTTATTCAGTTTGTAAACACAGATAATTATACGTTGAGATGTTTTCCTTGTGTTATAAGTACATGAGCCATTTTTTATAGTAGGTAATGAATGCTTCTGTTTTTCCTGATATTAGGTTGCTTCATCTTCTATATCCAGACTGATTGTTATATATCGTATTTATGTTTTTCCTTGCTGTCTTTACTAAAAAAAAATTTCATATTTTTAAAATATTTCATGTGAATTTCTGTGTTTAAACAATGTTAAACTAGAAATTTTCAAGGTAAAGTAAAACTGTAAGTACCCACTTCTAGTTTTTTAATTCCCTTATATGTTTAAGGATTAGTCATGTAAGTAGCTGTGTGTGACTTGACTATGTCCAGCTGCTAAGAAAGGTATTGCTTACATAGGTAAAAATGTACAGAATGTGTCCCAAAACTAGCTGTAGATGCTGTGGAAGATTATCTAATGCTAATCTTTACTTCAGCTCAAAATCATTTCAGGTAATTAAATTAGGTTTTCAAAATCTGAGAACTCTTCAGCACTTCGTGGCTTTCTGGCCAAGGGAAGTATGTTTGGAGCTTAGCCATGTTATGTGTCTAAAAGATGTACCACTTGCCTACATCATGAGAGGTGTCAGAAGTATTCCAAAAATATATTTACTCCTTAATGGACTTGCCAGTAGGTAAATTATGTCTTCCATAAGGGTCTTAAGTGTGTCACAAGCTGCAAAAACAATTCCCTTTCTCCAAAGGTCCAGAACTTAAATCCTTGTTGTTTCCAACACAGAAAATGTAAATATTCATGAAAATGAGAAACTAACTGTACAGACAAGATAGGATTTTTTAGGGTATTGAATGAATGTATCATTTTTATTCTCATCTTGGTTTTGGCAGGCAGCTCTTTGAAGAGATGTTTAAAATATTTATGTAATTGTTAATTAGGTTCATTAAGTTGTGGTACAACAGATTTTAGAAGAAAAGGGAGAAATGACAAAGCTACAGATGTTTGCATAGTTGTTTTGAGGGCTTTTTTGTATTTTGCTGCTGTTTAAGTGTCTGTATTGGAAAGACCAAGGAAAAGAATATGTTGACAGTGCTGTCTGGTTGGCACAAAGTGGTTTGGGATTGCTCAAACAGTGCCCTTTGTAGAGAGTCAAGCACTAACAGAGTGAGATAATCAGAGTACCTCATCAGGCCTGTCTTTGCAATCATAGTGAATTTCTATTTCAGAAATTAACTTACTTTCCCTACTCCCTCTCCCCTCAACCTTTTTTGTTTGTTTGTTTGCACGTTAGCCTCGACTAGAACTGATGTAATGCAGTCAAAAGGCTTCTAGTACAATTCTCCTAATAGTTAAGTATTTCTTTCTACGGTATATGGTTTAGGAAGAGGCTTTTATCAACTTTCTCATTGCCAAATCAAATGAGATCCTAGCGTGGCAGATGGACTTTTTCATCTTTGTACTATAAATACATATTTATAGGTGCTGTTTCCATGAAGGATATAGATAATTTCTGATCAGTATATGATCTATTTGTAAGTAAATTCTGCTGACAAACAGTAATGCCGTATAGTTTCCTCATGACAATTCGTTTGAGAGGTCTTCAAAATAATTCAAGATCTTCATCTGAATAGAAAAGCCTTAAGCTGAAGAAAAAGTATATGTTTTATGCAAAATGTTACAAGAAACTTGAAAGTAGAGGGAAGGATGAGAAATAAGACTAATTATCTAACATAAGCATGCTATGAGGTACAGGGTGGTGAGTCTCAGGTCTCCCTCTAAGAGTCTGCAGGTAAGCATCAGCATAGCTGATGCTGTGACGTTCCAAGGGAAGAATTCAGTATCCGCTGAGGTTCCTTATGACCACTCTTTTTATGAAAATGGTGAAGAAAATGATACTTGCATAGATACAAGAATTTTGTAATTTATTTAAGGTTGTTTTCTTAGTTGGAGCTGACAGTTCTTTTCTCTCTAATATTTATGTTGTGTGAAATGTGGAGTAATTGAAAAATGAATAAAAATTAATTTCTGTTAATATAAACTAACGGAAATAAAAGACTGGTTGATGCTTTCATTGTGGTGAACACATTTAATTTGTGAAACTGTGCTGAGGATCAGATTGGGTTTTGCTGTTTGATGAAATATAGTAACAATTTGAAAGGCTAGCCTGTGCATGCTACCTTTAAGATTTAAACCTACATTTCAGTTTGTTGTGAAACAAGGTACTGAAAAATTCTGATTCTCTTAGCTCCTTTGAAGGTCTTGGGTTAGAAGTCTAAACGGTAGCTGTTTAGGAAATGTTAATACAAAATCTAAATTACTTGCCATAGTTATCTCTCTACCCTCCAAACTCAGTGCTACAGAACTTAGCATGGGTGATACAGCAGAGGCAGAATTTAGTTGGTGAATTGAGAGGAAGCTTTCGAGAAGATAGTCTTGCATAACTTCCCACTTAGCTATGCAAAATAGCTTAAATAAATTTTAGTTGCAGGGCATAGCAGTTCATTTTCTCCACCACCACTTAATTAATATTAAAGGAGAAACAGTAATTAGACTTGGAAATGAGAAGTACTGCATCACCAACTTAATTTTTCATGATCCATCTCTAAGATGACCTTTCACAGTATCACCTGTAATTCCTCTACAGAGATGTTACCTAGAAAGGAATGCCTTTAATTGATTCTTCCTTAGAGTTAGGCCATCACCTTTCAACGCACAGCCCTTCCTGTGCCTTAGACATACTAGTTTATGATGCTGCCTTCCAGCCTTAGGAAGCAGGGTGATCGTGTCCCCAGTAATGGACAGGATCTCTGTTTCAGCAAAACAGGTTCTCATTACTTCCGCTCTGGGGGAGCGAAATTGTCTAATGAGTAATGGACCCACTACATTGTTATATTCTGCCATTTCAGAGGGATAGGAGGGACTTTGAAAATGTGCTTTAGATATGTTGATGATCAAATCTGTTTCAAATAGTAAACTGAAATTATTAATGACTGTGTGTACAAAATGGGCCCATACTTTGCAGGGATGGGGTGAGATGGTGAAGGTGGAAGGTTCCTCTAAGATTTTGCACATCTAGGTTCAACAGGCCCTGAATGAATCTGACGCAGTATCAAATGGAATAATCCTAAATGTAACCTGAGTAAGAAAACTGATTTTTAGATGTATTTTATGTAGAAACTACTGGCTTTTTCTCCATATTCCAGTTTTCTTTTCTGACACAAAATGACAACTGCAGTCCATTAACAAGTTGACAGGATTCTAAATTCATCATAACTTACTTATTTGATCCAGTATAGCAACCTTCTACTACTAGGAGGGATTTGATTAAAATACACAATGAACTGATAGCTAATTTAATGAATTAAACCTCTGACTGTGACCACATGTTGAAAACACATTTTTAACTGTGCTCTTCATGTAATACCTGGTGGCTATCTGTCATCCACATTTATTTTTTCCAGTTACTGAAGAATTACCAGAAGTGGAGAATTGAATGCCCAGAAATAAGTGTGGATTTACAGCCATCTTCTGTTCTTGGTCTTTTGCATGCTGGCTATCATGGAGTCCTGAGATCAAGGGACCCACATGGAAGCAAAGTTCTAATATACAGAATTGGTGAGTGACAAAATTGTTTGCACTTGTTTCACACCTGGCTCTGGCTCTGATGTTTTTGTTTTGTTTTGTGAGGTTTTTTTGTTTTGTTGTGTTTTTTTTTTTTTTATTTTATTTTTTTTTTTTAATTATCACAGTTTGAGCAGCAAAATAAGAGTATTTTATGGGTACAACACCAGGGGTTGATAAAATTAGGTAATATCAGAATGTCTTAACTAGAAAGGTAACATATTTATGTTCCCTGTTAGAAGTACCTTTACATTAATATAAAGGTGAGTTTATTGAGCTGTAACAGTTATGTCATTTGACTTATATACTGGTATGGCTAATGCTGTACAATCCTTTATGAAGAGCTTATTTTCTTTTTAGTGGAATTCTTGTCTGCATCAAAAAACATCTTAAGGTTAAAACCCTAAAACTTGGAAGAGTATGTGGTTATTTGGGTCTGAGTGTCCCAACACTTATTTGTTTCCATGCAAATTTTCAAAGCCGTGTGCTAAGATTGTGGTACTGGTGCACATGCAGCACAGAGGAGAGAGAGAGAGAACAGAAAGAAAGGTGTACAACTAGTCATGTACCAACGTTCAGTTTAGATGTGGATGAGAAGTTCACTGGGTTTTCACTGTTTAGATGTAGCCAAAGAGCCCTACCTAACAACACTGGTTGTTTCCTGCGCTCCCAAAAGTCTTTTTTAAAAGATGTAGTTAAATGATCATGTGTTACGGTATTCTTTGTGCTTGTTTTGGACAGAGAAATTATTTTTGCCAACTTTTAAAGAATTGTTTTAATATCAGCTGGTCTAGTAGAAAATAATGTGTCTCTCTGCAAAGTCGTGTTCTCTGAAGCTTTCATCTAGGGTTAAGGCTCATCCCGTGTAATTCTTTGCTCAGGCCTCAGAAAAACAAGTGGGATTCACAGAATCTTGACAGAATTACTGCACTGAAAAAAAATTATATGAATTGATTGGATTGGTGATCTGTAGTTTCTGCTAACATGACTGTTACTGAATTAAGCTGTTCCTGTCAAAACCTTGTACTGGAGGCTACGGCTATAGGTGGAACATACTACATTAGGTGGCATCTACAACTATCTACCATTAGGTGGTACCATCTACAAAAAGAGTTCAAAAGAGAGTGACAGAGCAGGCACACAAAATAACTTCTGTACTGGCAAATCTGTTTATTTCAGGACCTTTGATATTGCTGGTTACTTCTTGTTCCTGAGAAGCACATTAGAAGCAGTAACAAGCAAAAGCACAGGTGTATATGCTATCCTTGTGGTAATGCAGTGCAATCTATTTACTCTTCAGGACAATGGGATCCCAAGTTATTTACGGCATACGATGTGTTCCGTGTAAGTCTTATCACGTCTGAACTCATTGTAAAGGAGATTGAGACTCAGCGGAATGGAGTCAAGGCTATCTTTGATCTTCAAGGGTGGCGATTTGCTCATGCATTTCAAATCAGTCCAGCAGTGGCCAAGAAAATTGCTGCTGTGCTCACAGTAAGTGTGACATGCTGCTTTGTGGTTCTTCATTGCTATAACTCCCAATTTTTCATCTGTTCTAAGCTATGGTAAATTTTCCTTCCTTAGACCTTCTTAGAGTCTATGCAGCCTGAAAGAACAAAATCTTAAATCCATTAAAAGTCAGATAGCTCAGGCATAGGTTGTGCTTGATTTGACTTGAAGTTGTTCTTGTATAGCAGTAAATGTCCTCTAACCTCTGATGTTTTGTAAGAACTCCTCTGACCTGTTACAACACAGGAACTTCATGAGTGTAAGAGCAGATGAAGCCCAGTTTTGTAAGGATCTGTGTTCATTATTCCATTTCATCTCCTCTCTTCCATTCTTTTGTGCATTAACTCAACATTCAAAGCTTTTTTACCCTGAGACTCAGAGAAGATGAGAAATAGCATGTGCTAAGAGTAGTTAAGAGCAAGACAGTACTAACTTGTTACCAGTATGGATGATGCTACGTAACCATCCAGCTGCTACCAACAGAATGTATAATGTTGATGTTCTGCTTGCTTTTTGCCTTCAAACATGAGCATTATTTTGTGCAACTCACTCCTACCTCACCTCCTATTTTTCACAAAACTTCTAGGGACCTTCCTATCTTTAAGGCTTGTTCCTTTCTGTCAAATTTGGTACACTTTAGGTATATGATAACACATAATAACATGCAGTAAACCTATAATCTGATAGTTTTAAGGTCTTTATCATACATTAAAATCTAAAAGGAGTTGCCCTTAAGAAATGTGTGGGGTTTGGGTTTTTTAATCCATAGAAGAGTGCATGAAATAATGTGAGAAGAGCTACTCTACTAGTGGGGAGAACTGTTTGTGAGAAGTACCATTTTTATAAGCAGAAGACCTCTGGTTGCAGAGGTAGTGTCAATTGGGATATGAATGGAAGCTTTACTTTCCCCGTTGCATAGTGCTGTCTTTGAGTACTGCCATATTTTCTTTTAACTTGGAAAGGTCTGGGACTTCTAAATGAATCTTGAATGCAAGTAGAAGTATTTCATATTATAAAGGCTGTATAGCAGATACAATTTTTATTTTGATTACGACAGTAATGTTGTAAAGCTGAACTTCTGGCTTGGGCAAATTCCCAGTAATTTCAAGGCTCTAAATTATATTTATAATTTATTTAACTTAAAGTTAGTAGCTTCAATGGTTTATATTTATATATAGTTACATATTATCCTTCAGGCTGTGAATTGCCAATGAAAGCACATGGTTAGATAGCTTTTTGGTAAATTAGCAGCAGAATCTCTGCTGTGAAGAATTGTATCTCTGAGGAAAGGCTGAGCACAAGTTTTGTGTACATTACTTATGTGTAATTTGGTGAGGGTTTTCTTGTTTGGTTGGTTTTTTTAATAGCCTCTCCTCATACTGTTTTTTTGTTGTTTGGGTTTTTTGTTGTTTTTTTTTCCCCCCTTCTAATGGGAGGAACAAGGTGTGATTTTCTAAGCTTTGTTGGGGCAGTGTAAACTAAGAACACTCCAAAGTGCAGGTATTAGCAAGGTCAGGAGGAATACTCTAACCTATGGACTAGATAGTTTTCACAAAGTTGTTCTTAACAATAGAATCTTTTCAATATTATTTTCTTTTTCTTATGCTGTTTTTCATTTATGTTGACAGGATTCCTTTCCACTAAAAGTTCGAGGTATCCACTTGATTAATGAGCCTTTATTCTTCCACCCAGTCTTCGCTCTAATTAAGCCTTTTCTCACTGAAAAAATAAAAGAACGGGTGAGTGCACACAAGTATTTCTTTCTGCCACAAAAGCCCTACATGACAATCTGCAGTACTTCCCTTAGGATCTGGTACTCCTGAGCACTGAATAGCATAAATCATTTTTGTGTGTTAGTGCCATGCAGGCCTCCAGGATCTGATTGTAAAGCATTTGCAGTTATCAATAATGTGAGAGTTGCAAGTGGTTGCTGTTATCACCACTCTAAAGATAAAAACCATTGTGACACAGAGAGGTTAAATGATTTGCTTGAGGTCACACAGCAATTCTTCTGCAGGACTAGGAGGAAATAGGTCCTGGATCTCCCAACACTCTGCCTATGAATGACAGTGAGAAATTGTCACTAAACAGTGATGTTATGCTCCGAGTTGTGCAGAATTAGTAGCAGGCAACTCTTTAGTTCTGAAAGACCTGCAGAGGCATTTATGCATAACAAATAGGTCAGGCTTAAGTTCAAACTTTCTTTCCAAATAGCTTCTTAGTTGTTTTAAATTGTTTTACAGTTTTAAATCTGAAAACCCTGTTTGTATTTGGATGCAAAAGCATGCCAAGAATTCTGGGTTTTGTAGCATAGGAAGAATATTGGAGGTTTCAGCTGGCAGAAAAGGAAATACTGTGAAGTGTTAACAGCAGGACTAAGGTACAAAATAAGCAGCACTGTCTATTGTTATTCCCACTCTGAAGCCTCCTTGTCTCAGCACATGGATCTTGTGCATTTGCAGTAGCCACTGCACTCCAGGATGGTAGAACCAGATTTTTCTGGTCACTGTTAGTGAGTATTTGCCAGTCCCCTTTTCCTAGCATGTGTGTTTTGTTATGGGAGAGAGGCAGGATGGTTTCTGCCAGCCTTGGGCAGTCAGTCCCTCACTCTGAAAAGATGATAAAAAAAGTAAGTATGTTCCAGCAGCCTGATGTCATGGCCCTTCTCTCGCATTAATACTTGTGAAACAAGCCCCTGACACCTGATCCAGCTCAGAATATCTCAGGCTAGAACTCAAAAAGCAGAAAAGAGGGCAGATGGACAGTAAAGGCCTAAAAGAAAACAAACCAGATATCCCAGTTCATGGAGTGGAACAGAAGCAGATGGCTTGTCTCCTGGCTTAGAGTTTCAGGTATGATCTGGAAAAAAAACCTCTAAGGGCCAGTTCCCCATGCCTTCATAGGAATAATTACTATTCACTCATTATCTTACTTCCTGATGAGGAAGTGTTAGATAAAAGGCAGCCAGCTACCTTTTGAGTGCATATTCGTGTAGTCTTTGTGTAATAATAATTGCAGAAAATTTTTGTGAAATGTTAATAAGAGCCCTATAAAAGTTTGTGACTGGAAGTAATGAACAAGGCTTCAAAATAGCTACAATAAAGCAAGAAGAGAAGCACCAAAACTACAGTATTACAAGGGTTAAAGTGGAGGAGTAGTCCAGGATCTAATTTCAGTTGGAACTGAAACATAAGGACGGAGGTAGAGATTCTTCTGAATACCCTCCTTGGCACCTGTCTGAACCTATATACATACTACATAATGTTGTTTTTAAATACCTATGGCAGGACTAGATAGTAATGGCCAGGAGCCAAACACTGTTCTTTTCTTGGACATGACTGAAAAGCAAGTACATGATATCTATCATGACAAGACCAAACCCCAGTCTTCCCATGGTTTAGCTCACTTTAGCTGTACGGATGTAGTGTGTACCCTCATCAGTGTCGCTAAACCAGTCTGGAACAAGGTGTAGTTAGTTTCAGCTCCTGTGCTCGCAGCTGCATAAAATGCAGTTCTCTGGTTGTAGTCCATGCTTCATCAAGCTGCGGGTACTGAGCAGGACAGTGTTTGAGCACCCACGGGAAACTCACTTATGTGGTGGTACTTTCTTCTTCATTTAAGGAGCTCATTATGAACAAGTACGCTTGTTTAGTTGAACCAAGCTGGTGGCTTCAGCTCTTGCACTGAGTTTCTTTGCTGCCTGTTTTCACTCAGTAGTCTAGCATTCGTACCCAAGTAAATGCTTTTCATATTTTGTTTTAGGTGTATATGCATGGAAATAACTACATGCAGAGTCTGACTGAACACTTCCCAGTCAGCATTCTCCCACAGGAATATGGGGGGGAGGAAGTCTCCATTGAAGAGCTGGCCAAGGACTGGACTGACTTTATAATGGCATCTGCAGATTATCTTCAGAGCATTTCTCTGGTTGCCCAGGAATAACCTCACTACAGTATTATATCAATTCTTGAACACTGGAAGTGGAAATAAGTTTAATACGAAATCTTTCATGTCAACTTGAAATTATTGTAAATGAAACCAGTATGTCTTTGCAGGGCACTGAGTATTATATTGACTGCACTTTTATACTAACTGGAGTCTATCAGTATGTACGTCTGAAGAGATTAATGAATTCTACATGTTTGCAATACTGTTTGTAATTGATTAACTTCTATGCCAAAAAGCTGAATAGTTCATTGGATATCAGAGATCGATACTGCTCCTGTTAAGTCTTTGGAGACAACTTATCCGTAATAATGTGGTCCAGAACCTTATGCTTAGCTTTTGTATCTTGGCTTGTCAAGATGATAGGATACAAAAAAGAACAGAACATGAATGGGGTAGACTAGTTTGTTGCAGAAGTATGACTGCAAGGCTAATTTATGAGTGAAAAGAGGCTGCTTTTTGGATTGATTCTCAGGGAAGATGGCTGTTTTGTTACTTTGTGTCAAATTGAAATTAGTCAGCAATAGTGAGACATTTGTGTTAATCTTTGTGCTGCTTGTGCAGCTTCCCTTTTTGTGCTAATTAACACAGTAATCTGTGGTTTAGATTTTATAGAGGAGGATAGGGAAAACACCATGTACCTATTCTTCAAAGGATGGTATGAATCAGGAGGAGGAACTAGTAAGAGAGTCAAAACAACCTTGAAAATTCCGATTTTCTTTCTTCAAACAGATACTGTTTATGGACGAGCTATAAGCAACTCAGATTATGATCACCTTTAATTCCTACTGTAGAGCACTACAGAAGCCAAGAGCTCTTAGCTGTTTGCAGTATATTTGTTTTGGAGGATGAAGTAGGTTATCCTTTGTGGATCTGAACTTTAGCAGTATTTGTTGTGTGGCTTAAGGGTGCTTGTATGTCACTTTGGACCTCAGCATAGGAGGTGCTGGGTATCTTCATTTTATTTTCAGAAAGGTAATGGGCAACTTGCCAGTCTGTATCTTGGGCTGGGCACTGGAAGAAATGATTTTTAATTTCCGTTGAGCCCTCTTCTTTATTTCTGTAGAGGTAATGAAAAAAAAATCTGTCTATACTTATTGAAAACAGTTTTGGTTTTTTTTTTTTTTTTAAGGGACATGATTCAGATGTGAACACTGCATGCGTAAAAGCTATCACTTGCATTACATAGCAGTATCATCCTGCAATCCCCAGTATTTAATAATCTAAAACATTATTTTACTTTTCACTCAGCTTTTTGTTAAAAGCTTGGTTAGTACACCAACCGCTAGAGTTCATTTACCCAATTTTTAACTCTGTTTTGTAATAAGCCAGAGGGTCTTTGCATAGGCATTATATATTTAAGCATTCCACATGAATCTTCATATAAATGAATCCATAACAAATACTTTGTTTCTCACGTAGCTAGAAATGCTAACTTCAGTTACTTTGGAATCTTTAGGACATTGGGATGTTACATTAATATATACTTAGGGGAGAGAAATGAAGACTATCCTATTAAATCAGAAATGTCGTATTTTAGATTATCATTAATACTGCATTATTACAAAAGCCGTTGGAAGCTATTCTTTATTAGCAAGAGGAACGTCTATGAAAGGCCCATAGAGTACTTGTTTGTTGTAGTTTCCTCTACTGTGATAAGGTCAATGCCAGATACAAAATTCTTTCAAAACTGCCAAGGACTTTTAAAAATTTTTTTTCTTCCAATTCCCTCATTTCCTCAAGTGCATTTTTCATTCTTCTCTTTCAGGATATCTTTGATATGGAGCCTAACTTTAAAGAAACATTTTTCAGATACATTTTCATATATTCATATATTTCATATATCTTTCTTTTTCTCAGATTGAACTATTTTGTGATATAAAAGCTTCTTAAATAGAGGAGTTCAGTGAAGTGCTAATTCTTCTTTATAAGAAAATAAACTAAGTAGTCAGGCATCTGGCAGGTCTTCAAGTGTGTAACTCAAGTCCCAAATCATTTACAAACTGGAGAACTGAAGCTATTGTCTTAATTTTATGCTCCTTCAATTTTAATCCTGGAATGTAAACTGCATAAAGGAATGAACTGTGTTTCAGTGAACAGGAAAATTCAAACTTTTCCTATGAAACCAATCTCTAATCATTACTGTTTTGTGTAGCAGAGAACTTCATTTGATTGCATATGTATATGCACGTGGACAAAATTTAGCAGTTTTTTTAATCTTCGTTTGGACTACACCAGCTCTGTGAATATAAAGTCCTAAATGTCTTCAAAAATATCCTGAATCTATTATTAAATGGTAATGTGTTTGCATAACACAACAGTTAGAACACTTAGTGCAGTCATTTTTTCATTAATTGTTAATTATTTTTTAATGTTTACATGTTATATAGATGGTAGGAACTCTATGTAAGGGGCAATTGCGGTTGCTGCTAATAATGAGGACACAAGGTAATTACGACATTTGCATAATGAATGGAAGAGGTATTGGTACGATGGGTGGTGGCATGGCAGCTTTGACTTGCAGAGTCAACAAAAAAAAGTAAAAATCTCTAAGTACATTATTTTTTAAGAATACCAGGAGTGCCTCTAAAAAAGTAAGTTGCTGTCAAATGATGCAAATATAATTTGCTACTGACTGTAAGCACAATGTAATGCACAATGTTTTTTAATTTTTTACGTATTAATATCATTATATTAATAAAACTTTTCTAGTTGAACCAGCCTCGTCTGTCACTTTTTAGTGCTACAAGCGTTACTTTTCCAGAGGATTGCGGAGGGGCCTCAGCAGGGCTGAGGCCATCTCCTCCCTCCGGGCACAGGCCGCAGCGCCCTGCAGCCGGAACTACATTTCCCAGCGTGCCCCGCGGCGCGGCGGCAGGCGGGCCGGGCGGAGTGTGGCGCCGGGCTGGTCGCTGAGCGGAGCCGTTGGTTCTGACAGAAAGCGGGCGACATGGCTATGGGGCGCCTCGCAGGGCTTCCTTCCCTCCCGGCCGCCACCCTTCTCCTCCTCCTCTTGCTCCGCTGCGCTGCCGCAGCCTCAGTCGTGCTGCGCGGCCGCCTGGCCGAGGGCAACGACAAACCCATCGTTGGTAAGGGGCGGCGGGGGCGAAGCAGCGGAGGGGAGGGGGTGGCGGTCCCTCAGCTCCCGGCGGCCGCTCCCCGGGGATTACCGGCCGGCCCAGGGTAACGCGGCGGCCGAGGGCTGCCTCGCACCCTGCCTTCGCTGTCCTGGGGGAGGGAACGGCTCCTACAACCTGAACCCTGCAACCTCCAAACCCTGCCGGTTTCTGTGTGGAGTGAAAGGCCTCCCGGAGCGTAGGTTTGGTTGAAGCTTCTATAAATAGTGTTGCGCTGTGCATACTTTGTTTAAAAATCTTAAGATAACTATAACTTATTTAAGAGAAGGTGTAGTACTAAATAGTTGAAGCAGGGAAGCCGAGTCCTAGTCAGATAATGTGTGTTTATTTGGTACTTTGTGACTAGGCGTCGTAATTGATGCCCTGTTGTCTCGGTGTTTGTAATTCTTTCAGGCAGTAAATGTAATACTTTAACCTGGCATATAGGAAATCAGAGTTTAATTTTTCTTTTGGTGCATAGCATTGTCTGTTTGTATAGTGCTAACTTTCTTTCTTGGACTCTACAGGGATATTGTCACAGGAATGTCACTTTGAGAAGTTCCACAGATTTGGAAGTTCTTATATTGCAGCTTCATATGTGAAGTTTTTAGAATCTGCCGGTGCTCGAGTTGTGCCAATAAGGTAGATTTTTATATCCTTACAAGTGGGTAATAATTATTTAATGTACGGGTATCATCTTAGGGGCACAGAAAGCAGTTGTGCTGCTTTTCTGAGTGTTTAGAGCTCCTCAAAGACTGTTTGAAGATACCACAATTTGCAGGGAATTTTAGAAGTCAGAATAAAAGCAGACTGGAATATGTAATTTTTAATATTTCTTCTTATGATAATAACCTTTATTTGAAAAATACTGGGTTTTTTACCTGTAAAGTTAACCTCCATAGTTTGCATCTGTGGTTTTCGAAGTTAGCGATATTCAGTCTAATGTGTAGTGCCCCACAAACACACATATATATATATACATATACGTACTATCTTTTGTCACATTCTGTAGTTCTAGAATTCAAGTAATGGAGGAAGGCTATTGGTACTCCTTGAAGAAACGAAAATCCAGTTCTGCGCAAACTATGGGTCACTACATCAAGTGTTGTTGTATTTTGGTTGTTGAGTAAAAAGTAGCAGAGTAAGTAACAGAACTGACAATACTTCATACCCAACAGTTGGCTATAAAATAGTAAATGCACTGAAATCAGATGTTAAAATGGTAACTGTCAGACCTTAAAAATGATAGTAATGCAGCTGCAGAAAATCACAAGTCCAATAAGAGTACCAGTTAAGTGCCTGAATTAGAAGCCAGTGTTCCTCACGGAGCTGGTGGAGCTTTCAGAATGTTTGCTGACCAGGAGCTTCATTGATGAATGGAGGCTTCTAATTCTGGCAACTAAGTTAGATGCAGCAAAGCCAGATGCTTTGAATATACCCAGTGTATCAGTTCTGCAGGAGTGTAGCCGTTGTACTGGTTTGCTAATGCTGACATCTTTCCACCTCTCAACTATATCTTTGCTGAAGAATGGGTGTGATCCACTGTTTGCAGCTCTGCCCGTCTTGGGAGTCAGTTGGAAACTGGAGTTGCCAGTCTGCAGGAAATAATAACGATGCCATTCATGTGAATGTTAAATTTAACAAGTGTCTGCAAAGGGGTCTCAGAGTACCTAATCCTGAACTGTACCTGACAGGGCCCTATTTTCAGTCTTGTGGATTGAGCTGTTTCAAGTGAAATGTTTCATTTTATTTGGGTCTGCTTTATTCTGTTTAAAGCATGCTTTCTACATATTTTTTGTGTCTCGTGTTTCTGTTCAATAACGATGATATTTTTGTGGTTAAATATGTATATTCCATATGTATTCTGTAACTGTTTTCTTGGTGTTTCAGATTAAATCTTTCAGATGAAGAATATGATAAAATATTCCACTCTATTAATGGGTAAGTTTTGAGCACTGATTTTCTGTTGAAAGATGTGATAGTTCTGGTTTTGAGCTCTGCTGTATTCCCAAGAACAGTGTCTTTCTAGTCTCTTGAGAGGTTGTGCTGAGCGCTGCAGACATGTAAATATGTTCTAAGACAGAGAGTGGACTATTTGATCCGATGTTAGTCTACTGCCTTTCCTTCCTTGAGTAGCACGTGTCAGATAATCTGCAACAGTGCCAAGGCAAATCTTGGCATTCTCCTGTGCTTGTTTGCAGGCAGACAGAGGTGGCATTATAGTGGTTAACAGTTTTACAAGTGAAGTAGCCTACTTCCTCTTTGTTAATTTTTTCCTCTTCCTCATTTGAGCAATCACTTTAATTTTAATATTTAATAGCACTTGCTGGGTGTTTCATCCCTGTTCCTACCCTTTCTTCCCTCTTCCAGTCCTCTCCATATTTCCTCTGTCATAAAAGTTTCTGATTTCCAGTCTCTTCTACCCTTTTCTCTATGGGTGCTTTCTCTCTTGCTACTTGAATGGTCTGTCTTGCCAGTTGTGATTCTGTGGCTTAGGTCTTTGTTAGACAAACATTCTAACTTTTCAGCTGACCTATGGCAACTGTCCACTCATGTGTTCTTCCTACATTTTAAATGTGGGATAATGTGATCTAACTTAACACATCTTAATTGTGGACTAAGCAAAGTCAAAACCTTTTATGTTTGCCTTGTGCTAAAAGTGCACTTTAGAAGAGTTAAATCAGCTGATGCTACACTTCACAGGCTTGGTTGTATGTGAGCCCATAGCATGTGATTGGGCTACTTGTAGTCATGAGATGAGCATCTTAAACCATGAATATTTTTGTTGAGCTTATGCATATACTAGAATGTTAATCAACATGGGTAGAACTTGCAGATTTGGACCTGTGGCTGTCTGGGAGAGCATTGTCCTCTTATGCTTCACAGCATGCCCTGTACAGTAAAATGTGGGTCATTACAGTCTTGTGGTATAAGCAAGTGTAAGACAGTGACACTTTGTCCCCTATGGCTCCTCATGTTGGAGACAAAATGAATCATTTCATCCCTTTCTCATGGCTGCCAGCCTCTCTTTGGTTGCCAGAAGGACTTTCACCAGTGGGGTCTCCCATTCTTTCTATCTCACCACCTACCTCGATGCAGAAGAGGGTGTTAGGCAAGTAGATCCAGTTCCTTATCCTTCTGTCTTTGCAGTGACTGGCAGTTGGGTTTGTGCTATGTAGGTGGGTAAGGATGGTCTATATTTCTTCTTGTTGCCCTCCGCTGTCAGCTAATGGCTTCCATAAAATAGCTGTGTGTGTAAATAACAAATAAGATCTCTGGAGGGAAGGACTTTCTATTCTGTGGAAACTTAGAATAAGAAAGAGATATATTGATCTTTCATGTTGTAAGACCTTAGGTGCAGGTTCTTTGCAGTTGGAAATTATTTATTATTAAACGCCACCTTCTTAAAATAATGAAATTTACTATAGTAGAGGCAGAATTTTATGAATATAGCAATGTACTCCTGAGATAGCCTTTGAAATTCACAGTGAACGTCATCAGCTCTAACCAGCTAGAGCTACTGGAATACAGGTAGTTGCATTTCACTCTGCTTATGACAATGTCAAGCCATTATCATTCCTGCTTAATGGGTTACTTCCTTTTTGCATTAGCAGAAATGACAATTGTTTTTCCTAATTAGTATTGGACAGTTTTGGTTTGAATAAAAGGAACAGGTGAAGTGAATTTTCCACCACTTCCAGGTAAGGATTGCCTTATTTGTCTAACTAGATCTCTGTAGAAATCTATAGCCTGTTTTGAAAATACTTCAGCTGTATTCATTTTCTATATTGGTACTGGAGAGTAATCTGATTTATATTTTTGTGAATACTGCTCTACTTTTCCACCAAATACTTGGTGGCTTTTGCATGATCCTGTGCATCATTCACCTTAAAATAAACTGGGTTACAAGAGTTTAAACGCACACTTGCTCTCCAAATGCTTGGGATCATTTGAGATTTTAGTTGTTTCTAGCTGCCTAGTATCTTACTGATACAGGTTGCCATTTCCAGAGCACAGGAATGTAGAGGAAGTCCTTCAGCCATTTTGGTAAAAAATCAGCAACTGATGGATGTGGTTTGAGTAAATCTAATTGAGGTTCTGCTGCAGTGGGTTAGGGAGTGTTCACACATTCAGTTCTGTTGGTTCTGTGGGTACTGATCCAGTTACAGCCAGAAGAGACTTCCTTTATTTCATGTTATTGTCTCTGGTGGTACTTGATTACTTTCCATGTCATCATGTGTACATGTGAAATCTCTGCTAGACTATACTGAGTCTTTTTCTTTTGTGGTGTTTGGGTTTGAGGAGCCACACAAAGAATTGCCGTTGCTGATTATTTTTTTGTGGTGGAAAAATATTGTGCACTATTTCTTTGAAATTGTCTCTGAGATTGCTTGGTCGTCTTATTCTATGCTAGACCCTGTGTGACCAAAGGTTACGGCCAGATGTTTTTTCCCTTTTAATGGGAGCTTTTTGATCTGTGTTGTTTGCATGAAGAAGGTCACTCTGCCAGGGCCACAATTCTTCTTTACGGAAATTGAACAGGATGAATTAAGATTGGGGCCAGGATTTTAAAGTGGTAGGGAGAGCCAGCTAAGAGTCAGGACAGGATTTGACGGAATCATGGCACGCAACCCTTTTGTGAACAAGCTGAAATTTCTGTGTTTTGTGTATTTTCTGTTTACTCTCCTCTTCCTTACATTGCATGAGGCTTGGTCACTACTTTGTGATGGTAACCATTTTCAGTAGAAGAACGCTAAGATTTAGGATATGATTCAGTTAAAGACTTAGACATCTGAACTTAGCTGTCTAAACTCACATAATTAATTGAGTGCTAGTCTTTTCAGCCAGTGGAGCCTACAGGGCTGTTCAACCTACCGACCAGTTAGGTCCCTGCTCTAGAAAACCGATTCGAGTCTCGGTTGACTTTTCTGACTAGATCCCTGCTGTCCTTAATGGAAGCTTAGATTTCTGAAAAGTAGGTGTCTTAACCTAGACCTGAATCCTACCCTTAAAACCACTATCAGACCTTTCTCTGTGTACATTGTCCAGGTTTTAGTTTGATCACCATTGCTAATCAGATTCTTGGATGTTGCCTTTCAGGGTACTTTTTCCAGGAGGTGGTGTGGATCTTAAGACTTCGGAATATTCCAGGGTCGCTAAGATATTTTACCACAAGGCATTAAAGGTAATTGCTAAGGAACAGTCTGTTCTTGTTATTGTCACTGTTCAGAGATCAAAATGACAGGGAGGCTCATATTTTCATAGTTTTCCATTGGCATCCAGTGTGTTAACTGTAAGCCTGATAATAAGTAGCTCATTGCTGGCTTCTGCATAAAGAATCATTTTGTATCTTAAGATTCAGACTCCTGACACCCTCTCCTGTATATGTTGTGTCATGGTCTTAAACTCCTAAGTGCTTTGGGTGAGAACAATATCGTTTATTCATTGTACCTGGAGCTTTATGGCTGTGTGGAACTTGCAATAAAGTAACAATAATTCCTTCCAAAAGCCCAGAGTATCCATTGACATTAAATGTTGAGCAAAGGTGTACATAAATGTGATCATTTGTAGAAGTCTCATGACTAAAGTTTAGACTCAGATGGAATTCTCTCAAATAAACTCACTCTCAAATAAACCAATTTACAATGATACAACGTTGAGACCTCCCTTCACAGCTAGTGAAGGCCTAGTGAAGGGCTTCACAGCTAGTGAAGGCCTCCCTTCACAGCTATGTTACAGCTAGTGAAACACCTTTATTCTCACTTATCTATAAGCAGATTTAAATATATCTTTGGAGGTGCAGATGAGGGATCTACATTAACATGTTATACCCTTTTACCTATTTCTTTGCATTGGTAACTGTAAATATAGCAGATTTTTAAAGTAAACACTAGCTTAATTTATAACACAAAAAAGGTGGCAAGAACACTTGAAAGATTATCAATTTTTTTTAATATTTATATGATCATTAGCTTTATTAAGAAAAGATTGAATTTCTGGGAAAGCTGTTTCTTTCAAAGAACATCAGGAAGGCTCTGAATCCTTATTGAAGATTTAATTCTCTTAGAGCATAAGAGGTGGGTTTTTTCAGAATAGTAATCAACACATTTTGAAGTAAAATTTGCATTGTGGAAAGGAATGGAGATTCACTGAGCTTTGTATACAATCCTTATGATTTGTTAAGGATCTTCTGTATTCAGATTGAATAAAACTGTAAATTTTCTTCCTTTTTTGCTCTTTACTGACTTTATTTTATTTTCAGCTAACATTGATTAAAATTGTCACAGAAGTCATACTTTGGAAAACTTTGCCCAGTTCTAGAGGCAGTTATGAGTAGTGCTTAAACTGTTACCATGGTAGAAGCGTTCGGTGGCAGTGAGGAATTCCTCTTCTACCCTTGCTGCTGACTTTCCAACAGCGGGCAAGGAAAGTGCAGGCAGTGGCATTCACAGGACCAGTCAGCTGTTGCAATTCAGTAATTAAGTTTCCTACTCTTCAATCCCCATGGCACCAATGTTGTTATCTTTTGTCTATCTTTATTAGTGGTGATTGTTAGTCTGTCGCCTTAAACCTGAATCTTCCAAAGACTATCATCTCACTTTTACGTAAGACAATGAATCTCATCTCTTTGAAACTGCTCGCTGTGTGAAGTGCAGTCTGTGTCTTGGTATTCAGTATTGGGGCGAGGGTTTTTGTGATTTGAAGTACTATTATGAAATTAGGTTGACATTTCACAATGATTAACTGAATTGCTTATGTCATAATTTTATGATCAGAGAGGCAGGTTTATTAGCTGGTACGTGTACTTCAGGTGAGTGAAAAGCAGAAAATAATTTTCAGTTCATCATAGGTAACCCTTACTTGTAAGTCGGGGGTTTTTTTCTGTGTTATTTGTGATGATTGTGTGTTTTAATTTTCATCTTTTGAGACTTAATTGGTGCTGTAGAATATTGGTAGTTTTACTAATGTAAGGTAAGCTACGATAGTCAAGAGTATATTAGCAGGTACAGAGTTGACTGAATTTTATGGGTTTTTTTTAAATGTATGAGGGTTCCTTTTCTCTTTGTTTTCAAATGTTCACAATGAGAAATGAGTTGGTCTGGCTCTGCTTTAATATGAATAGAGGATGTGAAATGCTGATGCCCGTCCAAGTCAATAGAATTTTACTAGCTAGGCAAAAACCTAATGAAATACTGTTTTCCAGCTTTTAAATTAGTTTTTAAATTGTGATGTCTTGGGTGTTGTTTAATATATGCTTAGCCTCCAGGCTAGTGTTTATTAAAAAATAAAGCGGGGGAGCACAAAATGTTTACGGTTCAGTTGTAATTGTTCCTAAACTGTAGTCTATTTTTTGCTTTTAGTGGTTTTATTCCTCATTTTCATGAAAGACAGGCAGCGAAGTTGCAAGTCCTGTGTCTAGCCATGCATGACGGGTGGGCATGAAGAATCTGCAGTACTATTAGCCTTCTTTCTGTAAATCTTCCATGTTTTGCTCTGAGAAGAAGTAGTTATATGGGCTTTTATTACCATGTTATCAGTAATGCAGTAGGGTAACATTTTTATTCTAAGCCTGTAATTTCAGCTTTCTCAAAAATGGCTTTTGAGCAGCAGTTCTTTGGGGGTGGGAGGAGGTGTGGTATGCATAACTTAAAAATGTTTAGAAACAAGTTAAGAAAGACTACTCAGATTTCACAAAAACAGGAGTTCTAAAACATCCCAGTCTCTAACATGCACTTACTATCAGGAATAAACCATACAAAAATGCAAATTTCCACTGTGTATGCACTGTGCTTAGTTAAGTGTCAGGAAGCTAGTTGTGTTCTCTTTTTGCTTTCCTTTTCTCCTTTTTGCTTTCTCCTCTTGTTGTTGCACTTACCTGCCAATTTTTATTCTTTTGCAAATGATTGTCACTTTTTTAATATTGCTTAAACTCACAATTTATCTTTCTGGAACACAGGTCCAAACCTGCTATTTAAAGAGGCATATAAGTATGTCACGTAAGACCATAGCCATGCTAGTAATAGGATTTATGTTTTCTTAATACAGATGGGTGGGCATGGGCATACGGACATTGCAAAGGGCCCTTGCTATGTGATCGTAACGCACTTCATATAAAAGTATGAATTGTAATGAATAGGCTTTCCCTCAAAATGGTCACAGATTGGTTTGTGTCCCTTCTTATGACTGCATTTTTTATAGAAATGTTGCCATTTTATGGTTTCTGCTTAGGCTGCTCTCAACATTACTTATTTGTAAAACAGAACAGTCAATATCAACATTAGGCTCAGTTTACTTCAACGGACATGTGTGTGTCCCCTAGCCTTCATATTTTAGGAGAAAAATTAAGGGAGTCTATTTATTTCAATTGTAATTGAATTGTTGCAATTCCTCTGGTAGCAATTTGTACTACTGTAGTACTTTTACTTCTCACCTACACAAGAGAAACCAAAGAGTAGGAAGTTCTCTTCAGTCTTCTTTCTGTAAATCTTCAGTACTTTTTCCTTATGTTGTTGCTTTTTATTTTGAAGGCTAACGATAAAGGAGATTATTTCCCAGTATGGGGAACATGTCTTGGACACGAAGAGCTTACGTATCTCACAAGTGGCAAAGTTTTACTTGTTAATACCAAGACAGATGGTTTTGCACTCCCTCTGAACTTTACCTCAGGTGAAAAATCCATTACATCTCATGTCTGAGTTTTGCTGAGAGGTGTTGTGTTTTGTTTGTGATAAATATGCAGGGGTGCATGTTTGGGAGGTTTCTGATTATTATCTTGTTAAATTCTTTCTTATTAAGTTGCCATGACTGTTTTTATAAAGTCAGTGCAACTCTATCACTTCTAAAGCAGAGATGTGAGCACAAGCCATTTGAAACCAACAGCAGTCAGCAAAAAACACAGTTATGGCTCTTTGAGTCATTTGATAATTTGGACCTACAAAAATAACATGGGTTTAGGTCCCTTTTTGTTACTGACTTGAACAAAATTCACGGGTCTAAAACGTATCAAACTCGGAGAGCAGGTGATTTTAAATTTTTCAAATTGCATCTTTCCTAATGATGAATATTAGCATTGCTGTCCCACTCGTACAGTACTGAAATCAGAGAGATCCCTTAAGATTGAGCTGTGCCACTCAGCAACACTGGTAAAATGTGGTCTCTGTTGATACTTTGTCCTTTAATTTGTGAGTAATCCATCTGCTGACCATGTAGCATTCACAAATTCTGTTATTTGTGCTGATTGTGAATGGAAAGGTCACTGAAATGAGTGGCAAAGAATGATGCTTATTTTAGTAAGAACTTAGGTAGCAAAGTTGGGTCCTCTCTGAGTCAAGACTGGATGACAGTGGTAACAGCATACTGGAAACCTGTTGAAGTTATTTCACTGATTTCCTTGCAGCGTATTCTAAAATCATACTTATACTACAGAAAAAAGTTTACTTTAATGCAGTATTTTATTAAATTTGTCTCCTGTTCAGTATTAGTCCATCTGTTAGCAGCTTGGGTAATGGACAATATCCTTTTTTCATTTTTCTTTGTCATAGCTGCAAAAGACAGTAGATTATTCAAGAATTTCCCTGATGATGTATTACATGCACTTGCTACTGAGCCGTTGGCATCAAACTTTCATATGTGGAGCCTCTCCATGGAGGTATTTGATCATTTTATTTCCTAAACACAATCACATTGGCTCTGTTTAAAACTAGATATAAATAAGCGAATAACATATCTTTTTTTTTTTTTTACCCCCCTCCTTATCACAGAATTTCACAAAGAATGAAAAGCTTCGTAATTTCTATAATGTTTTGACCACTAACACTGATGGTGAAGTGGAGTTTATATCTACCATGGAAGGTAGGAAAATGAATTTCCTTTGTAAACTGTGACTGTAACAAACTAGTTCTTTAGAGATGTTGTGGCATTGATGTTAATTTGTACTGCAAGCTTGCTGTTACAATAGCAGGGTGAGCATCAGCCCTGTCAGTGCTCTGGCTGTGAGGAACATAATCTGTTTGCAGGGATATTTTATCTTTTGAGCACATATCTGTGAGCCTAATTACCTGCTTCTCTCACCTGCTGTTCCCCTTCCAGATATGCTGTTACACTTTAGCACTGGAATATTCAAGTGCTGTGATTTGAAGTATACAACACTCGTTCTGTAGTAGTTTAATCCCCCCGCAGTGCAATGTATCGCACCTTGCTTTCTGTCTGTCTGCTTATGCTTGTGTTCCTGTGACGCCCTGTATCCGTTTGCTGTACGGGAAGAGCAATTCAGGGTGCTGAGGTAGGGGCAACATCCATTGTTACTTTAGCAGCGATACTGGTAATTGCCCTCCTCCAAAAGCCGTTTGCATTACTTATCTTGTGTTGCATATGTTTTGCACCAGGCTTGCTCAGCTCAAGAAACAAGATAGCTCTTTAGGGAGCGGTTTATCTTGTTCAGTCCACTACTAGCAGCTCAGCTAAGACCCAGCTGTTGGCCCGTGGTATTCTTCTGTATGGCATACTGGCTGTCCTCCAGAAGAGAAGAATAGCAGTTTGATCAGAAAACCTTATTAGGCTAATGACAGACGTCTCCCTTGCCTGCAAGCGGTTTGTCACAGAGCAGTCATCCGCTGCTGTGCTGCTGTTCTCTGTAAGAGAGTTAAGGACTGGCTTCCCCCTGCGTGTATCAGGCCTGGCACAGAGCAGATAGGAGCTGCCCCTGGATTGACTGGGCCTTCAAGGAGATCCTAAGACTTGGGTCTGTCCCATGGAACTGCTAGGGATATCCTGTGTGGCTGTGACTATTGTATGTTAAGTGACGCTGGCAGTAGATAGGAAGTTTTGAGGCTGATACACTTGTAACATTATTTTTTAGTGTGTATATATATATTAATTCTGAAATGAATAATCAAAAAAGCGATGTACAAAAATCTTGCATGGAATGAGACCCTTCTTTTACAATATCCATTTTTTTCCTTCGGTTCTACTGTGACTTTAACAGAGTTTCAACTTGCTGTTTAAGCTTTTGTGAAACTGTTGGTAAGTGAGGTATTTTTGTAGCTCATCCTTTGAGTTTCTTTTGTAGTAAGACAAAGCACGTAATTCTTAAGGCATGGACCTTGCTTATGTGCTTTGTGTTTGTTGCAGCATACAAATATCCAATTTATGGCGTCCAGTGGCATCCAGAGAAAAATCCTTTTGAGTGGAAGAATTCACCAGGCATTCCACATTCCCCATCAGCTGTAAGAGCAGCATATTATATAGCTGACTTCTTCATTAATGAAGGTAAAAAGTTTATTATCTATAAATGTCATTTTTTGGAGTGGAGCATTAGTGAAAATCTTTGAAGACTACAGACCTCTTTTTCAGCTGTCAAAGTTCAGTACCTCTTACTGCTTTCTGAGAAGATTACTCTGCAAGCTTTATAGGCTTATAAAACTTTATCCCTTAAAAAACAAGGGATACTAGAAATAGAATGGCTTAGTAAAAGTGACATCAAAAGGCCAGGCATTCCACAAACTTTTCAGTGGACTGACTCAAAAGGATTGTTTATGCTGTGACTTTCTACCATTTCAAATGATCACTGTAACATTTTAGCCTCCCTTGCACAAAGACAATTAAATTAAAAAAATACTCTACTCATAATTCCAGAGGTTTCTTCTGTTCCAACCTGAGTTACAGTCGTTCGATGTATTCTCAGTTTTGCTTGCAAAATATATGTGCCAAGATTATAAATACTGCTTGGGCCGTATATGGATGTATCAAAGGGGTGCAATATGGTGCCCATAGTTATATACTATAGACAGCACAAGAAGTTTTTTAATTTTACAGAGCTTCTAATTTGTTTGTTTATAACCTAAGAAGCTGGAAGTAACTAATGTGTAAAATTTTGATAATTTATGACACTTCTGGTCTATTTGCTATAAATAAGTAGGATATAAATACAGGAGTATTTGAAGGGATCAAACCTACTTTTTTCCTTTATTTATACTTACTAAACCATTCTGCTGAAATATCATTTTCATATTTTAAATTGACTATTTATGAAATTGTCTTACCTGATCGATTTGGACTGTGAAGAACATAATCGATAACTTAATTGAGTTTGGTCTCTAGATTTGATCTCTAATCAAAAGAATCACCTAATTGGAGGAAGCAGACAGTGATTTAAAGAAATGCAACTTGTGCTGACCTGGTCAGTGAGAAGGTAGAGATAAGTTATGCTTTGTACAAGCTCAAGCTCTTCTTTGCATAATGTAGTCCTACTCCCCTTCGCCAAAAGGTAGCAAAATCACGTAAAATTCCTTGTCAGTATCCATAAGCTTCCTGTATTTTAAGAATTTTGATAGGGTACTTACGGCAGACTAAGACAAAAATAAAGGGGAAAATAGGAGGAAGTACAGTATGAGTCCATTTTTTCTTTTGTAGTCTAATACTACAATGCAGCATGTTTTCTAGTTTTGTTTGCTACGTTCTCTAGTATCTGTCTGCACACAGTATATCACAGAATCACAGAATCATATAGGTTGGAAAAGACCTTTAAGATCATCGAGTCCAACCATAAACCTAACACTGCCAAAACCACCACTACACCATGTCTCTAAGTACCTCATCCAAACGTCCTTTAAATACCTCCAGGGATGGCGACTCAACCACTTCCCTGGGCAGCCTCTTCCAATGCTTGATAACCCTCTCGGTGAAGAAAAATTTCCTAATATCCAGTCTAAACCTCCCCTGGCGCAGTAAGCTTGCTCAGGCCATTATCCAAGTAAATGTGGCAAAATAAATGCCAACTCTGCTTGTAAGTCCTGTTGAGACACAGTGCATGTGAGTTCTTTTATATATGTATACATATATAATGAGCTTGTGCATAGTACCACAGAGATGTCTCACTAGCTTTTGGATGTACATGTCTACCCCCCCATCTCATATACCAAGTTACAGGTTATTCTTCTTTACCTTCCCGATCTGTGTACAGCTGCTCCTACCGAGTACTTGATATCATAACATTGCAATGAGTAATTGATGTTTTTAGCTAACGTAAGGCAGAATGTATTCCTTAACTTTGAAAATAAACCAGGGGCTGAAAAACGTAAACTTTTTTCAGCTGGCAAAAATGTACTCATCTATGATCACTTAATAACTAAACAAACCATTCTACTGAAATATCATTTTCACATCCATCCATCATTAATTTTAACTTGTGTAGAGTTGCCAACATGATAAACCAGAAAAGGATTCAGTTTTTATTGTCCTTGCCAGCACAGTCCATGCTAATACTGCAGCTTTCAGTAGGCTGATATTCTGACGCATTTCTTTCAGTATTACAAGTACTGGTATCTCTGGTAGATACTGCCAGTATCTTATGGATAAATATTTTTGTACAGTCTTGGCTTCAAATTAATAATTACATTTCTCCCTCCCCAGTAATAAAATATGCTGTAACCAGCTTTCTGAAGATGTGTCTTCACAGTTCTTCACATACAAGTTACTGTAATTCCATTTGCTGTTATGCTACACAGAATAACTTACTTTGCCAAGAAAGATACTGTCAAGGAGGTGTGGTGGGTTGACCCTGGCTGGACACACGGTGCCTGCCAAAGCTGCTCTGTCACTCCCCTCCTCAGCTGGACAGGGAACATAAAACATAACGAAAGGCTTGTGGGTCAAGATACAGACAGGGAGATCACTCAGCAATTACCATTATGGGCAAAACAGACTCGACTTGGGGAAATTAATTTATTACCAATCAAAATCAGAGTAGGATAATGAGAAAATAAAAACTAAATCTTAAAACACCTTCCCCCCCACCCCTCCTTTCTTCCCAGGCTTGACTTTACTCCCAAGTTTTCTACCTCTTCCCCTCAGTGGCACAGGGGGACGGGGAATGGGGGTTGCGGTCAGTTCATCGCATGCTGTTTCTGCCGCTCCTTCTTCCTCAGGGGGAGGACTCCTCACACTCTTCCCCTGCTCCAGCCTGGGGTCCCTCCCATGGGAGACAGTTCTCCATGAACTTCTCCAACATGGGTCCTTCCCACCGGCTACAGTTCATGAACTGCTCCCGCGTGGGTCCCTTCCATGGGGTGCAGTCCTTCAGGAACAGACTGCTCCAGCGTGAGTCCCCTGCAGGGTCACAAATCCTGCCAGCAAACCTGCCCCAGCATGGGCTCCTCTCTCCACGGGGCCACAGGTCCTGCCAGGAGCCTGCTCCAGCGTGGGCTTCCCACGGGGTCACAGCCTCCTTCAGACATCCACCTGCTCCAGTGTGGGGTCCTCCACGGGCTGCAGGTGGGTATCTGCTCCACTGTTAACCTCCATGGGCTGCAGAGGGACAGCCTGCCTCACCATGGTCTTCACCACAGGTTGCAGGGGAATCTCTGCTCTGGTACCTGGAGCACCTCCTCCTCCTTCACTGACCTTGGTGTCTGCAGGGTTGTTTCTCTCACATATTCTCACTCCTCCCTGGCTGCAGTTGCGCAGGTTTTTTCTCCCCTTCTTAAATATGTTATCCCAGAGGTGTTACCACCGTTGCTGATGGGCTTGGCCTTGGCCCACGGTGGGTCCATCATCTGGCTGGCATTGGCTCTATCAGACATAGGGGGAGCTTCTAGCAGCTTCTCACAGATGCCACCCCTGTAGCCCCACCGCTACCAAAACCTTGCCATGCAAACCCAATACAGGAGGATAACTGTAAAGTGATCTGTTGTTTTACAATGTTTTACAGCCCGGAAGAGCCTGCACCATTTTCCCAGTGAAGATGAGGAAGCAAAAGAATTGATTTATAATTATAGTCCAATTTATACAGGAACATTTTCTTCATTTCAGCAAATCTATTTTTTTGATTGAGTATCGTGTCAAAGGTGCAGTGTTGCTATTTATAAATGGAATTATTTGCCAGCATTGTGTAATTAAGCTGATATAGTGCACTGCACGTGACAGAAAGCCAGAACAGTTCTCTTCCTTTACAATGATTTATCCCGTGTTTCTTCTGCACCGTTGGACCATTAATATAAAAATTTACATTCAATAACATAATAATTGTCTTGGATCACACTTTAAGGCAAGCTACAGAAAAATGCATTTTTCTTCCAGGGAAGAGGTCTTGATTATGCTTGTAAACTTGAAGTAATCATGTTTAGTACAAGGAAAAACACTGTATTCATATGTTCTAAAATATGAGAGTTATCTTTGTAAAATGTTGTGGACTATGATAGCGCTAGAGGCTTAGATACATTGCTTAGTAGAATCCTATCCTTTTCAAATGATTTAACAAATGAGACTCTTGGGTTTGTCATAAATATGTGTATGTAACCAAGTTCTTGATTGGGACTATTTTGTCATTTGAAAAATTGACCAAAATAGTAAGGAGGCATGACAGCAAAGAGACATTTTTGGCTAAAAAGCATGTTATATCCCATTTGTGAAACTGTTTCTCTTGTACATTCTGCATTGTTTGGAGTGCTTATACCTTGTGAGGCCTACATAAATCAGTGCAAACTAGATGCAGTGCAAACTAGGCATTGCAAATATCAGGTAAAATAAGTAAGTTTGGAGGGCATAGTTAAGTGCTGATTCCACTTTCTGCTCTTTTCAACTTCAGTTTTATATATCCTCCAAGAATTTGTCTGAGAGTAACTGGGGTCAGCAGACAGATACGAGATGCAGACATACGTTTCTCTGTATTTAAAAGCACATAAACCCAATTTTTTCTTTACATAGTCTGACTTTTCCTGTAGCTACTGGATAGAATTCTCACTTTGAGTCAAGAGGTAGTTTGCCATTAACTTAGTAAAGACAGTAGTTTCTTTCTGTCTTCTTGGGTAGTTTAATGCAGCTAGAATTCAAACAGCAGATGAATGTATATGAGAAACCCATTAATGTTGACATAATGTGATAATACCAGTTGCATTCAATACACTGTGATACCTTTTTTCTTTTTCTTTGCTTTGCTTTGCTGCATACTTAGTGAAAATTTTGTTCCGTGGTTTTGTGTGGTGTCCAAAAAGGAACTAAGATGAGACAATCAAATATAAGTCCTCTATTGCACAGCTTCCAAACTCTGTTAACATCAATAGGGATTTGGAGTTTACAAAGAATTCAGGTTTATACCTCAGCTCTGTTTTGTAGTACCTTATACTCTCAGGTACCATATCTGAATAAAGCTGGTATGTTTCTCAGGTTTTTCAAGTAAAAGACTTTCTAACTTGTTCTTTATCATGAAACAACTGCTAAGAGAATGTGAAACGCATTAGTTAAAAACTATAAGGAAACATTAACTGTGACTGCCAGAAAGACACTATCAGGTAATTACAAGCTTCAGTATGTGATATTGCAGATTACTTCTACATTTGTCAGATCAGCCAAATTCAGTAAATGGAACTCATTTTTAATATAGGTGAATTTATTATATTAACTATATTAGCTGACTCCTGACTAGAACGAAGTGTAAAAAGAGGATTATGCTCTACAGTTGAATATAAATGTAGCAGCTAAGATACTTACAAACCAAGTCCAGTCTTCTACTTGTTCAGGCTAAGTTCTTTGGAATAGCTCTAAGAATTTGCCTAAATAAGGAGGGCAGGATTTAGCCTTAAAAACAGGGATCAGTCGTGCAAGTGAAATGTCTGGTAACTGCCATGGTAGTAATTAGTTCCTAAGTGTGTAACTATAAGGAATATTGTGTGTAGTATGATGAGAGAGCAGTGTATTTGTTATGAACTTGTATGTGTCTTTCCTTTATATCCTTTATCTTGTAAAGCCTTATTTGATGTTATCCATGATTTTTCTATGATACATGAAATAAAGTTTTATTCAAGCAGATGTGTATTTTTGTTCTCTTTTAGATACCATGGATAAAGCATTAGCAGTCATTGTCTTTTTATTTCCATCTGTGACAGTCACAAATCAGGAGGCTACTGTAACCTGTGTCCACTTGGTATGGTCATGTCAGCAAGTCAGGGTCAGGATAAGTGAGATCCATGGCCCGGCACAGACATACCTACAGCACAGCTCAGGCAGGGACCCATGCCCAGGGCCTGAGCTTAAATGCACTTAAATGCAGGTGCTGAGCCAAAGGGCAGAAGCTTTCAACAAGGCTGCTCACAGCTCTCTCATGCAGCCTTTTCACAGCAGGCTCGTCCCAGGTGCAGAGGGTCAGAGCTTGCTTGTGCACGGGCAGCCAAACCCCTGCGAAGGTGGGAAGGGGTTGCAGAAGCGGTGGGTGCTCTCAGGGCTCTGCGAGCTGTAAGCAAAGCAACTGCTGTCTGCAATGTCCAGTGAAATGAGAACTTCTGTCTGTTCCTTGTAGTACCTGATGTCTTCCATCAGGTTCTCCTCCAATCAGAAGCAAACTATAGGAAGCCAGAACTGGCTAGGACTCACCCAACAGAGGGTTTAAAAATTTGTTTTAAAGAACTTTCAGTAGACCTCCTCTGCTCTAAGTGATTTACAATATGGTTTTTCATTGCTCAGACAGAACTTCTAAGATAGTTTTTAGGATTAATGCTGGAGAGAGAAGAAAAGGAGCCTGTGGTCATACTCTCAGTGTATTCAGAGTATGGCTTGTGAGCCTAATCGTCTTTCTTGCTGCTGTGTGGGAAAAACATCCATTGATCAGCAAGGTAACCTTGTGTGTGTCTTGCAGATCGTATTAAATCATCTTTCAGAAGGAAAAGTTTGAAATGGTTTTCTCTTTGTACTGTTCTGCTTTTACCACAAGGTGGCCTACAAGAACCAGTATTTTGGACAATTTTGTAATTGGGTGTGGTGGTGTCTCAAAAGTTTAAAGTGATATGTTGAATAGGATATTTACTGTACTGTGGTATTTACTTATGTACCACGGTATTTGGGGTGTGAGGGAACAAGAAGGGAGGAGACAGAATAAGACTGGAATCTTATTGTCATAACTAGCGAGATTGTTTCTCTCCCACAATCCTGCCAGAGAATACATGAGCATAGAATTAATTCAGCTGGGATTAAATCTTGATTCCGGTGAATATTTAAAACATTTGAGCAGTAGCTGGAGGTGACTGGAATGACATCCCTATTTTCAGGTGGTTGTTCCTCCCCTATAGCTACAGAATCTGTCTTGGTTCCTTTTTCTATAAATATGAAACTAGCTCATGCAAAACAGGACATCTTAGGGGGGAAGAACTGAGAACCTGAGCTTAGAACACCTTTGGCTGGGAGGTGGGAAAGACCAGTTTGAATTCCTTCAGGTAAGGAAGAAATTACAAGGAAGAAACATCCTGAGTAAGTGGTCTAAATACAGAGTTAAAGAGTAAGAGGAAGAGCCTAACCCACAAGCTGCTTTGTGGGGGGGGGGGGAAACCCAAAACAACCCACCCAAAACCCCACCACTTTGGGGCTGACCAGCTGTGCGATACTCCCTAGCAAGGTAGTGAATCCAAAGTAGAGATTAGTGTCTGAGCAGACCATGACCCTATTCCCACTTCAATGCTGACTAGCCTATTTTTAGGCTAATTTTCAACCTTTTTCACTTCCTCATCAGTGCCACCTTATTCATTGCTACGGATGCCATTCAGCAAAAAGATATTGAAAGCTAGACTGTACTGTATTTCTGGGCAGATTTCCATAGAAATTAGTGGCCTGTTAGGGACATGGTGGTTCTTTTCTTGGAACAGTGAGGGAAGTATGGGGACAGTTTGAACAACCAGGAAGGACAATAATGAATAGTTTCCCAGTTGTGTGTTATCCCTGCGTTGCCCTTATGAGGCAGGAGTCCCGAGGGGAGAGAGCGAGCTGTGCGTGTGATCAGGCAGCTGAAGACTGCATGCCAATGCATGCTCAAGTATGTTCGGGTTTGAGGTGGGAGGGTGTACACAAGGAGATTTCACTGTTGCTTTTATCACAGTAGTTAACTTAATTTTTTATTTTATCTGGGGTTGGGTTTTTTTCTTCTGTGGCGTTCACTTGTATGTATCTGGTGGTGTCAGGAAAGCTATGGGAGTTGGCTAGCGTTCAAGTCCCATTAAAGTTTCTAAATGCCTGTTCAATTTATTTTGGTTTGAGTACTTACATGGAAGACAGATTGACAGATACTGTGAGATGATTGATTACCTTCCCTTGTTAGCCCTGTGTCTTTCCCCAGGGCAGGCCTTTTTCCTAATCCAGTGCTTATTTATAGGGCAAATAGTGAGGAATATCCTGCCCAGGGCCACCTGTTGATCAGGATACTATTCTAGCTTTCATCACTTCCTCATAGTGTTTATATCTGTTTCATAATGTAAGCAGTATGTTTTAAGAGCCAACTTTCTCTGTGAGTCCTTATATAACCAAAAAAAAGTCCAGACCATCTAAAAATAGCCGTCACTATTTGAAAAAGCACTTCAACAAGGTATTTGCTCCAAACTTAAGTGAAAAACCTCCAATTCTCTTCTTTGTGATTCTCAGAAACGTAGTGAACAAACATGCCTCGCAACCAAGCCTTCTGTAAATGAAAAGCAAAAAGCAAACAAAACAAAAGGCTCAAGGGATTAAATTCTAGCAATTGTTGCTTCCGATCATCAAAGCGATTGGGTTGAGTACTGTCAGCCTGGGACTGTGGACCTCCCAAGCTTCCTTTGATGATCTAGACTGGAAGGTATTTCACTGTGTTTTTGCAGTTATACAAGTCTGAGAGCTGATTTGATATATGTGTAGTTTCTTACTATTTTCCTGAAGAGTAGATCAGCAAACACAGAATGCCTAAAATAGCAATTTTCTAGCTAGGAGTACATTAGGAAATTAGTTTCTCCCTGTGACCTTCTTGAGGCACCAATACAAACAGGTCGTCATTACCTTCTGAATTCAACTTCGGAGCGGGAAGTTTAAACTTCACGTACCTGTACTTCACTGGGATTTACTCAGCAGCTCTCGCACTAGGCTAACTCCTAAGGGCCTGCTTTTTCAAAAGGCAATGAGACATATTATTGTGACTAATTAATTATTTTATTATATTAGTTACTAATTGTTAATACTATTATTACATTTTGTTAATTATAATGTTAGTATTAGTGTTACAGAGGAGACACAAAGTACAATGAATAGTTTACAGACCATTTCTGAGATTTTTCTAAAGAGTCCCTGGCAGAATGGAAGCACTACAAAGATTTTGGCCAGACCCATTCTCATCCTGGATGGAGTTAGTCCTTGTAATCCTTCTAGGCTTCCGAATTAATCGCTAGCATTTATACCATTGTACCACTGATGGAGTTTGATGGAGGCCCCTTGCAGCCTCTCACAGCAGATCTAACCATGTCTTGTACTTCCAGAGGAAAAGAGAGAAACCTAAAGAACCTTATTACCTGCTTTGCCTTATTGTGAGGAATTTGTACTGATTATTTCTCATTAATATTTGCAAGAAGCATCTCAGTCCACCCTTTCAAACAAGAGTACCAGTAAACCTTTTGCCTCTGGAGTTATACCCACAACACTTTTGTTTGCTCTTTTTGCTCCTAAACTGAAAACAACAACATTTTCCTCTTACTAGAAACAGAAGCTGGTTCACCCTTCATCCCTAGGCTCTTAAGCTTTACTTCAGGTTTCTCATCCCTCCCAAGCATGAGTTTGAAGACATCCCTGTAGTTTTCCCACTTTGCTTCTTGCTGCCCATGCTACTTTGCAGCTCCTCAGGGAGCTTACTTACTGTACCATAACTTCCAGCCAGCAGTCACTACTTCTTCCAGCAACAGCTGCCATAGTCTTGCCAAATTACTCCCACTTAGAGAAGCCCAGTATCGCCCTGGCCCTGAAGCACCAGTGGACATGCTAGCTGAAGCCCAGCCTGCTGCACCGCACTGGGGGGAGATGCTGGAAAGGAAGCAGCAGAAGCAGCAGCCTGTGCCGTCTGAAGCTGCAGCTCCAGCCGTCCTAGCCTGAGCTACGATTAGGCAGCTGCTACTTTAACATAAATGTCCTTCATGTCCTTTTATTCTTAACTATCAATGCACTTTCCCTCCCTTAGCTGCATTTGCAAGGCTTCCCTAAGAAAGCTGTTCAGAATCAGTCAGCAGTTTCTTCTTTATTTTCCACACCCAGGGACTCTGAGACACATGAAATGAATGAATCTGGACTAATTTCCAACTGTTTTAACTGAAAGAGAAGTGAAACTTGCACTGTGGATGTACTGTGGCTTTTAGCCACACCTTAGTGAAGCAAGTAGGGAAAAGTTACGGTACAGATGAAAATATATCTTTATACATCAATTTTATTTTAAGAGAAGCTCAATCACATCACATCAGCGTGGGGAATACCAATTCAGACAATAACACCTGCTTGAACAGCAGGGCTTGCTGGACATCTTTTCTTTCCCCAGATTCTTCACTCAAGCATTTTGATACCAGAGTCTAGGCTAGTTTACAATAAACTACCCTTTTGGCAACTGTTCCTGCAAAGGCTCAGCGTAGATGGCAACAGTCACACCAGGGCTTTGGTGCTAAATCCAGCAATGCGTCCTTCTGCGGCTTGGCTGTCTGTGGCAGCCAGGCCACAGAACTGCATGGGGGAAACAATACAAGTCACGTGGCAGATGAGGTTTGACAAGTCAGGGTTTCACAAATCACACCCAATCTGTCATGTCTCACTCACACTTAAACAATTTAGGAGAGTTTTGCTTTCCTAAAAGCAGAGCAAGCCCAAGGCTCGTACTCTGTACTTCCACACTAGTGAGTGCAGATGTGTGCACAAAACGTGCCATGTATTTGTGCTGTTCACAAGGGACTTAAAGTGATATTCAGAAAGGTTGTAAGGTGCCAGATAATGTTCTGTCTTCCTTCATTCTTCATAAGAGATAAAATTAATACCTATGTAGCATGGTGAAATAATTTCTGTTTAGAAATTATATCTTGTTGTCCAAACAAATGGGATTTTTTTTTTCTCTTCTGCTGGTTGGGACCTTGATAGGGTAGCAGTGCTTCCTCTTCTGCTCACCTTTTCAGTTTGCTGTCCATATCCCTGTGATCTATAAAGAAGTGAAGACCCAGGCTTCAGATGTGATGCCAGCCCCACCCTCTGCTCCGTGGATATCCCTCCCAGCAGCAGACGTGCTGCCTTACTGCTGCCCTGTGGCTGCATGGTCCAAGAAGTACGGTAGTGACCACGATAAACCTCCCGTGCACTTGCTGGAGTTGAATGCTCATCCATGCAGTGGCATTGCTAACAAAGCTGGTGTACATTTTGAATTCCCAGACATTAGCCTATCTGATGTGGTGGGTGACATGAAGCAGATCTCTCCTGGGATCAGTTGTCCCCAGGTTGAGGAGTGGGAGCATGTTTATAGAGTGCCTTCAGGGCTAGGGTTTACTGTGGGAAGAAAACAAATCCTGTAAAAAAAAAAAAAATAAAGCTGTCTTTAGAACAGAGCTTATTGTCCTGCTCAGTGCTTAGTTACAAGACAGATGACCCCATATGGTAAATGAAGGGGTAAACTGACATTTTTCTTATGGACTTTGCTGCAGCCCCTAAATCACTACCACACATCATTTTTATTCCTTTAGCACAGATTATCTCCTGCTAAACTTGCCATGAATTCATTGCATGTTTTTTAACTCATGACTATAATACTGAAGAATATAATCCAGACAGATGGATGATTAATTATATGAGAAGTAATTAAAAAGAAACATGATCTCACGCTTTCATGAGTAGCAGGATTTTTGGTAGTTGTCTTGTTCTCTGTGTCCTGTAGAACTTATTGATTAATTATCATCTAGATACCAAGACTTCAAACCAGACAAGAAAAATTAAAGAGCTTCATTTATGCAATTTGAAATTAGACCGGAGCGCTAAAAAATAGAGGCAATTAAAATTTGGGATGTCTCATCTGCCTGATTAAACATCCAACAAGATGCGTGACTGACACTCCTCTCCAATCTTCATTTATTTGTTTAATATTAAAAAACTCCTCAGATGTATATAAGCCATCTGCTGTTCTCAGATTCACTGAGCCTTGGTATATTATGCATCTGCAAAGCATTTTCATTTGATACCATTAACTATGGAAATTTGCTCATTAAAATTTCCAGTAGAAAAAGCTGATGCTTTCTATACATTTCTGATTATGGCCCAATCTTCTTTCCTCTTTTGTCCGCAACCGGTTTATTTTGATCATTTCAGCTAAGCTGCAGACTGCTTTGGTGTGATAAATAACACCGGCGGAGTGACAGCAGCCGGGCTTGGGTCCTTCTCAACACGTTCGGGCCACTTAGCCCCATTATTTCCTCAGTGCACTGCAGAAATCTCCACCTCAAGATGGGGCCCTTGCTCAGCTGGTGGATTATAGAGCAGCCTGGAGCCTCAGTCGTGGTGTGAACATCATGGCCTACAGTGCCAGGGTGAGCGGGAGAACGTGGCAGCGTGCGGGGAGTTTCAGGTGGAGGAGGAAGCCGTGTCCGCTGACGTGGATGTCAGGCAGCGCAGGGAGGAACTCGCCTGGGCAAGCATCCCAGCTGGCCACCTCGATGCCCCGCTTCACACCCTCCATCACACTAAAGTAAGCTGAACTCCCCCTTAGAGCTGCCCCTTTCCCTCCTGCACGGGCGAGGAGAGCCCACAGCCCTTCCCGGGCAGAAGCAGGGTTGCAGGGCGATGTGGGAGGAAGCCCAGCCTGGGTCAGCTTCACCCGGACCTGCCACGCAGCGGGTGGTGAGCTGCTGCCTCTCTGCTCTGCTTGCCTTCCTACCTACCGTGCCTTCTGTCTGCTGGAAGCTGCTGCACGTTTGTACAGTAACAAGCGTGCTGGGATTTGCTGGGACAGCTGCTGTAATACAGCAAACATATGGAAATGAGAAGGAATGCATCAGTGCCATAAAAGAAATTAGCCCTTAGGTCCTGGATGCAAGCTGAAGCAAGACATGGCAGTTGCAGTTGGTTAACACCGTGAGTTACTTCAGGCGTTGGACTTCCCCGTTGACTCTTGTTTTCTTGCTTTGAAGAAGTACCTGTGGCTTTCAGTCATCTACCTGCCTGCCAGCTGCAGCATCTGAAAGATGGAAACCCTTAAAGATGATTTCTTCTCAGCTTTATGGATCAGGACGGGGATGAAATGGCAGCATTCAGTGGGTAGCTACCATTTGACCATCAGTGCTGATAATCTGCTTCCAGCAGCAAAATGCCTGGAGAAGGCCACGCAGGAGGAGAATAGTCCCTAAACCCTCTGCTGCAGGGACCCCATAGTAGCACCAATTCTGTGGGCCTCTTCCAGCCCCTTGAGGGAAAAAGTGGCGTGGGGGAGGTACCTCTGACGAGTGAGGCACTGTTTCACTGTTCCAGGCCCCATCGCACCGCAGAAATGGCTTTCTCTGAAGAAAGGCGGTAGCTGACCCTGCGCCTGTGCAGGTGGCACTGCACGGCTTCCCCTCCCTCCATCGGTCAACCCCCTTCGCGGCACGGAGGGGAAGCCACCGGTGCCACACAGCAAAGATTTCATCTCTCAGGAAAAAGGTGAGATTGAAGTGTGCAGCTTCTCGGTTGTGAAGCAGGCAACCAATTTTCAAGTCAATCCCTATATGACTGTATCAGATTTCCTGACTGTGTTTTTAAATTGCTTTAAGTGTTCAGTAGCACTTTTGACTACAATGAAGAATAATACATTTCTACTTGAGTCTTTTAACCTATTCCATGGAGGGTTTTGTGGTTTGTGGGTTTTTTTGTTGTTTTTTTTTTTTTTTTAAACATCTCTCACTTTTCCCCTGAGGGAAAAGAGACATAGATAAAACCCAGTCCTGTAAATGACAACATGTTATTTTTAGTTCCTGAACTCAGCTATGCTTAATTAGTTTATCCAGCTGAAAATGAAAAAGAAAACCCCATGCCCTACAGCAATATGCGTTCATGTATAGCTCCTAATAACTTAATTCCTTTAATTTGTCTGTAAAGAACATCCATGAAAGTTGTGTGTAAAGAAAGTGGCACAATCCTTTATATATAATCCTCATACTTAAAAAAGGACAAATACTTTCCTCTTTTTTATAGAAGTGGGCAACTTCACTGTCAAACTGCACACTCCCATGGCATGCCTTGGAAAAAGTCATCAGAAACCTAAATCTAATGGAAGAATCCCACCCTCTCCGTTGGTTTCCTGCATAGCTCTTTCTCTTCTCTTGCGTTTGCTCCTCGCACAACCTGTGGAGTTAATCTCTTCGTGAACTGGCATATTTTTCTAAATTACCTTTTCTCTCCAAATATGGAATATTCTCTTTCTTATGTTTTCTTCTTCGATGCACCTTTCAAAATCCTCGTCTCTTGCACTATTTTTCCTGATTTGTGTCACATGCCATATCATTCCCTCCTTTTTGTCCTTACCGTGGTTTTCCTTAACAGAGATAGAGCTTTTATATCTCTTCAGTTACATGGCATGATTCAGAGGATGGTTTTGGCACTGCCTTCTCTATTCCTTTTCTTTGCAAATGTGCCCATGCTCAGAGCTTTCTTCGTGCCTCATTTTATCCCCCCAATGTCCCTGTTCATGAAGTGAAGAAAATACAGTGCTCAAGAGAAGGCAAGGGAGACCTTACAGCCTAAGCTTTCCACCCACTCTGAGCTCAAGTGTAGCCAAAATTCAATCCCCACCCCATACAGAGATCTTCTCCCCATGTCCTGTCCATCCAGGCTGAGGGAAGAGGAGCCCGGGGGATGTTGTGAGCCTCCGGCCCTGCCCAAGGATCTGATGTTGAGGATGGTGTGTGCTCCAGGCACTGAAGCTTTGCAAAGTGGTTGGTGGTACCACAGCCATGCCCAGCCCTACGTGTGCATACGTGACATACAGCTTATTCAACAAGTTTGGGAAAGCCATCACTGTGGTTACGTCAGTACAGAAAATAAAGTGGGCCAGGGCCTGTGCTCTAACTGTTTGCTCAAGGGGCCCAGTGCAGCTCATTCACGATTCACGTGCCGCTAAAACCCAAAGCAGGGTGTACACATCCATACTGACTACTGGGGACAGTTTCTGGCCCATGTTTTCTCCCAGTCCGGGCCAGCCTTGCTGGGACTTTGAGCTGGCCTTGCTGAAAATCATGCCGAGGTGTTAGTGACAATGCCACAGCAATGGTGGTCAAGGGTTGGTGCTTGAGGCCCTGTCCTACATCAGTCTACTAGGCAATACAGAGCCTGAGCAGCTTCTGTGCCCTAATCTTCACCAACCACAGCTGTGGGCAGACCCCGGGTGCCCCCGTCAGACTAGACTTGGGGGGATGGAGGGGAAGGGAGAAGGAGTTTGGCACCAGCACAGGTTTGCTTTCGGGAAGAGGTACAGCCTTGGTCCTTTGTCTTTGCAACTACCTGGTAATTCCCATCTGGAGTCAATGGAAATTAAATCTTAGAAGGAGACCTGGGAGCTACTAGTATGGCTGCTATACAAACATCCTACTTCGTAGTCAGCAGCTCCACTAAATAAAATAAGTCAAATCTGAGTAAAATCCTGTTTCTGTGGGCAAGTGCTACATAGCTATTACTATTCTCATTTCACAGAGGAGTGTGGTACCACGAGATTAAATATTACAGTCCAAGTCCAACAGTGGGACTCCATGTCACAGCCACAATACAATCTGGGCCATCAGGTTGAGGTCTCGCTAGCAGGCAGTGTTGCTTCTTCAGAGAAATCCCAGAGTGTCTTCTGTTTCCTTAAAGTTTCTGCGGCAAATACAGCTAGCAGAACGCCTTGCAATTTCCTAACACAAAGGGAAAAGGGCTGCATCTTCTCCTCTGTTTTCCAGTAAGGCTTGGACCTCAGAGTAATAGCTGTATTAAAGTGAAGTAGCCACATCTAGTGAGGAAACCGAGTCTTCATTCTTCTCCAGGAGGACAAAGACATATCTACACACCATTAATTACTAATGTGTTGGCCCAAGCAGGTATTCATCAGTCATTTGAAATGTCATTATAGAGGATGTGAGTGTTTTCAGAAGATAGCTTTTGGAGTATATATTCCAGCCAGCTCCAGGAAGTCATCTATATGTAATTTGGAAGCCCCCACTTCCAACATACTGACTAATGTTATGCAAAATTATATGTCACACAGAGCAGACTGAGAGTCATAATAGTTACACTGGATGAACAGAATGAATCTCAAAAGGCAGGAAGCTTGTCTTGTAATGCATTATTCATGACTGGCCAAATTAACCCTAGAAACTGGAAGTATGGGAAGAATGCACAATTTATAGCTTTTTTTACTCGCCAAAGACTCTGACTCCAGTGTCGCGTTTGCTGCACACAGGATCTCCTTGTTTAAGCAATCTCCAGAAAGAGGTTTCAGGGTTATTAGATATTTCTGCATTGTAGGTTTAAAAACTGGCATAGTTACCAATAAATGTATTTTGTTTTGATGTAATACACAATTGCTTCTGAACAGGAAATAACTAGTATTTTTTCTGATGAGACTGGCAATTTATTTGCATGGTAAGTCATCCTTTGGGAATATGAACTTTCTGGCAAGTCAGAGAAATGAGGACGATCCCTAAATGCATCAGTAATTTTGTACTGCAGATTATTGCTCCAACAAGTGCATTCCCGAAGCCTTTCTAGACATACAAAACAAAAGCATTTTATTATCTTTGAATTAGATTGCATCAAAAACAGGGCACAGCCCTTTTTTCCAAACAGCTACATTAATAAGAGAATCTGAATATTCAAAATGCAAATGGTGCCTTGTTGTGGTTTAGCCCCAGTCGGCAATTAAGCACCACCCAGCCGCTCGCTCCCCCTCCCCCTGGTGGGATGGGGGAGAGAATCGGAAGAGCAAAAGTAAGAAAACTTGTGGGTTGAGATAAAGACAGTTTAATAATTGGAACAACAACAACAACAAAAAATAATAAATTGTAATGAGAAGGAAAACAAGAAGAGAGCAAGAGAGGAACAAAACCCAGGTGATACAACCGCTCACCACTCGCCGACTGACACCCAGCCAGTCCCCGAGCAGCGATCACTGCTCCTCGGCCAACTCCCCCAGTTTCTATACTGGGCATGATGCCATATGGTATGGAATAGCCCTTGGGCCAGCTGGGGTCAGCTGTCCTGGCTGTGCCCCCTCCCAGCTTCTTGTGCCCCTGGCAGAGCATGGGAAGCTGAAAAACCCTTGACCAGTGTAAACACCGCTTAGCAACAGCCAAAACATCAGCCTGTTATCAATATTATTCTCATACTAAAATCCAAAAGACAGCACTATACCAGCTACTAGGGAGAAAATTAAGTCTATCCCAGCTGAAACCAGGACATGCCTGACTTTCACATTCACTTTTACAAAGTCAACCTATAAGTCTCTTGCTGAGAGATAAACCAAGTAAAGTTACTCTATCCCCTGTCATGATGGAAAGACTGTAGTACCCTTTAGAAGAGGAGTTTTAAACTATGCATAGTCATTTCTCATGTGTCCTGGACGGGTTATCTAGTTTGTGAGTTAACCAGGTCATTAGAAAAAAACCCCCAGACCTAACTTCTTGATACCTCATTTCCACTTCTCAAGATGGCATGTGTGTGTGCCTAATTAATAAATGTTTTTGCTTTAAATACGTTTTTGCTTTGTCTGGATTTCCTCAGATACTCAGGAGCTGACCGTACTCTGAACTGTCTGAAGCTGAGTATGCTTCATTGAAGGATCAGGAAAGTAAAGCCACAGGATTTGGAAGTACATTTGTTTTACATTCCTCTGGCTAACTCTGGGTGGGACTGACATGCCCACATTAAGAGCCTGATTACCACAAACCCCATATTGGAGCATGATAGACACAGTTCCCTTCCTCCCGCTCCTTTGATAATGTCAGGTGATTGGACTCCTAAATTTAGAAATTTCATATTAAAATGCCTAAACTTGAGTGAGATTAATCTATTTCTACTCATACATGAGCCATCTGAGTCCAACCCATTGGTTTTAACAAATATTTTCTCCAAGTGACTTCAGCGTAGCTGAGGCTCGAGGCATCACCTAACTGGCTGTACACTTCAGGTCTCATTGATTCACCCAGCTTCCATTTCTATTTCATTGTATCATTTATTCTAAGGTAAAAATATAACCCAGTCTTTGCTAGAGTATGTTCTGAACTCCTGACTCAAATGAAAATCATATCCTTTTGAGGTTTTGGATTTTTTTTTTTACCTTAAGACTTTTAGGTCATGGTAAAATCCAAGTCCAATAATTAGGTGTATATTATACACATCCAGGACTGAAATTCCATGTTGGTTATCCAACTGCAAGTAAATAATATTTCTTGTTACTGGAGTGAGAGAAGCAAAGAGATGATACTTCCCAGAGTGGATAACACCGTGTGCTTCCAGCTAGTGGCAACCTCCTGCAACAGGTTAAACATGGGAATGTAGCTCCACGGGAGGAGTTGTTCATGGGACAGTACCTGGTCAGATTTGGATTACACGTTGCATTAGCAATATATTTGCAGTAACACAGCAAAGTCAGCTGTTAAAAGTAGATCTGTTTTGCAGTGCTTTGTCCTTATATATTATATATAATCCACAGATTTGATCTTAGCACTCTGCAATGACTGATCCCAGTGGGACTTGTGACATTTCAGGAATATATACCAATGAATGACATGTGCTATTCTTTTTCCTCTGCTATATTTTTGAAACAACACTCCTAAGAGTGTGGTATTTCTGCCACTAACCATGAGGTGGCATAACGTGCACAGCAGAACAGCAGTCAAACCTTCCTTTTAATATTCCTTTGTACATCACATTCCTTGGCATATTACATTTTCATGGTGAAAGACAGGCTGTAAAACTAGTTGAGCTTTTAGAAACCCTACACTATTACAAAAGCAATGACAAAGATACATACTTGTGTGCATGTATGTTGTGGTGCTTTTCATTCTAGCAGATAATAATTTTGAGCATACTACTACATGATGATGTTAAAAATAAAATCACAATTCTTTTCCTTTTTTTTTTTTTTTTTAGTTTGCTTTCCACTATCTATCCAATTTTGCTTTTAGCGTTCTGCCTTTTGTAAGTCTGATTTATTCTTTTTCCCCAAATCTCTCTTCCTTCACAGGGCTAGCCTCTCCAGGCTTGATTTTCCTTTCAGCTTATTGTAATGTGAAATAGATTTGATAGGTTAAGAATAGCCACAAGTTTAATTTCTTACTAACTGGGCAGATTAAAAGGAGTGTCTTTCAAATCAGATACATCAGATACACACCCATTAACTACATATTTGAGTCTAATACTTCCCCAAACACACAGCTTACCTTAACAAGATGGATGCTTAATCTGGATAAAAACGTCTTTATCAGAGTGCATGAATTTAATATTTCATCATCAAAAGCACATCAGAAATGCATTGGTTGAGCACAGCTTTTTGTGTTTGCTTGCTTGAGGAAAAAAGGCCAAAGACTCTGTAATCCTAAATAAAATCCAGCACAAAAAGACTTCTTGCAGATTTGGAAAACTCCCTGCAAGCCATAAATCACCAATTGGACTATATGCCATGGGTCTTGCTTCCCTAGAAAACATAGTCTCTATTACAGCTGTCTCATTTTGATCACTGGAGCACCTTACAGTAAAGGGACACAAAAGGGAGCTAATTTTAAGCTGTCAGTGGAAGATACTTTGTATAGGAAAAATCCCAATCCTCCCCTCCCCAGCCCAGAGAGAGAGGAGTGGAAGGATGGAAGAGATGGGGCCAGGACAAGGGTGTTACGTGAGCCTTTGTTGGGGGCAACGGGAGGGGGACGCTGGTCCAGGGGATGCGAGCCGAGAGCCGCAGGTAATGGCCAGACGGGCAGGACTCTGCCTGTACCCATGGGGACCTGTCACCCTGTGCCCAAGGAGAAGAGCAGCCACCATCCAGAGACCACCAGCAAAGGTGGCGGTGACAAGGCGCGTCCGAGGTGGAGCCGAGAAGCGGCATTGGTGACTTGGGGTCGGGGAGGTCCCTGGGCAGGCAAAGCACCAAGCTTGGAGCTCAGGCAAGCACCAAGGCCCAGGGCCTGGGTTTAAATGCAGTTCAATGCAGCTCCTGAGCGAAGCAGGGGAGGTCCCCAGCGAGGTCTCCCGGGGCTGTTCCCCAGCAGGCTGCGGCAGGTCGCAGAGCCCAGGAGCGGGAGCTGGTTGTAGCAGCCAGACCCTCTTGCTCCCCTCGGAGCTCTGGGTTCCTCTGGTTTTCCTCCAGAGCTGCCAGCCACTGCTGGCACCAGGACAGGTCCTGGGGGTGCTCCCATGGGCAGGCAATGGTCTCCACAGGCGTTATTTTGGTCTCCAAACACTCCAGTGGACACTCCCGGCCACAGTCTAGATACAGCCCCTCATCTAAACTTCAGGGCAAACAGACTTATTTGAATTACAGGGCCTTTAGAAACTAAAACATGACTGTGAATATATATGTGTAAGAATGGCATAGAAGGTTACTGGTTATCACACACCTGATGATCTGGCTGCAACGTATAAGCCAGGCAGCTTTATTTGCTAAGAAAAACAACATATTGCAGTGTAGATTATTAATATCAGACCAAGCTTGTTTAAACAAGTTGTTGGCTTGCATTTGCCCCAACCCTTGGGACTCTCTACCTGCTTGCCACTCTGGTTCTGGCTACACAGATGAAGCAGGGTAAGTACACCCTAGCGACGTTCTATTGAATAGCATGGACCAATGTGGGGAGCTGACCTGTTTGTTCATGTGTAACACAGTTCTCATTCCAAATATGTCATGTGCTAGGAAATGCTGTAGCCCTTCCTTGTATATGTTGCTTTACTAATTAGGCAGGTACGCATTGTTGTGGAAAAGGAGAAATTAGATTACCCTTGGAGTCGCACTCAGCCAATTTATAATTCAGCTTCAGTGAGCCTGCTTGGCACTGACTTACAGGAGTGTTTTGAAAGCATGGCTGCATATGGCTGGTGTGAAATAAATAGGAAACTGGGACAGAAAGCTTAAAGAAGTGATATTAGGTCCTAGTGGGATAAGCAAAACAGGGAGAATCTTTTTTGCCTTCTTGGTATTATTTATGCATGGCCGCTGTTTAGTGAGACTGTCTTCAGAGTCTGTTGCTGGTTTTGAGAAGCAATAGACCATGCAAGAGCAGCTATTCCACAAAGCTGTCATGTCCAGGACTGTGTTGTGTGACTGACCAGCAGGTACGCATGCGGAGGCAGGAATTAAATCCAGATGTTTAATTTGTTTAAAATCAAAGAGAAACATTCAAACTGTGACTTGTATGAAGGAAATGGAAATGATGGCAAGAAACCATCATTTATCAGCAGGTGCCTATCAACCTGGGGAAAAGAGCACATCTTATATGTAAGCATTACATATGCTTACCAGCAAGCAGTACAGGCTAGATCTGTGTCCTTAGCTGCTAAATAATTATTTAAGGTCCTGAACAGCCTAGTGCCCCCTTACAGGAAAGCGGAGTGCAGCTGGTACTCCTGGGTGGCCAGGCTGCTCTGGCATGCTGTGAGCACACCACCAGCATGCAATGCAGACACAGCTCTAAGGGGCAAACCCTGCAGCAGTAATCTTGGTATGAGATATCTTCTTTATGTGCCCGTTTTCACAGATCTGAATTCCCTGATTGTCCATAACACATATATTAGATCGCTCATGAACCCTCCGCAAATTAATGAATCTTTCAGGCTGATCCCCAGTTATGGTTGCAGGGATAGTCAGCTCCCTTGGACGGAGAGGAGAGAGGGACCACTTCTTTAAAGCTGCATTGACGAGGGCACCCTCCACCCTATGCAGCCCTAACCCATCAAACCTCTGACATGACCTCAGCGTCCAACCCAGCCACCCTGCTGTAAAAGCGCTATTCTGGCAGACAACGACACGGCCCCATTGCTATGTTGGGCACTAGAGAAGAGGTTTCTGTCAAAAAGCTCAGCATAGCGGGTAAGAGCTAAATTTGTTTGCGAAAAATGTCCTGCAGACATGGGAGCTGTACATGGAAGGAACATTTTCCCAACTTGCAAAGAAACTTCTTCAGTGTATAAAAAGATCTCCCAGGTTTTAATTTGTTATAATTAAAGTAGATGAGGCTGATACTGGAAGGAGGCAAGCCAATTAGTTTGCGACATCAATTTTTGTTTGGCGCTGTCAAAGTCTGTTAAAGGAACTTGATAGATTACTGGGTTGGCTTTTTCAACCAGATAATCCCCATGTGAAAGATGGGCAGGCAGCCGGGTGCAGAGAAGCATCTTGCAGTTGGTGTTGAAAAAAGGCTGCACCTGCCAATGTGGCACTCGGAGGTGACAACGGTGTTGCAACGCCTGAGCTGTGGACAACTGGATGGAGAGGTGAAACTCAAGATCCAAACGTGGAGCAGATCCCTGCACAGCAGCTGCAAACAAAGAAAGCCTACACTCAAAAGGCGTTTGAAAGAGACAAGCCACCAGCTGTTTGGGCTAAAATCTGCCGTTTTGGGGGCAGGACTACAGGCTTTTGAGTGGTCCAGTTATGGGTTCTCAGGTTTTAAACAAGGCAAGGTAGTCTTGTCACATGTTAACCAGCAACCATACCCCTAGCTTGAAACTCTAATATCCTTATTAATATATGGTAAATACCATCTTCTTAATACCATCTTCTGCACTACTGAAAGAAAGCAGGTGTTAAATAAAACCAGGCATAACTCCCAGGGTTTTAACTGGTAGAGCTCTACTGAAAATTATTTATAGCAGTTAATGTCATATCCTAGCACTAAAAAAACCCTTCAGCAAATCTAGGCTATGAACTGTTTCATTTTAGAGAGTTCCTTTAGATCATAATTGAACTTCAAAAAATTTATTTATTTCAATTTTTTTGTAAAAAATCTCTATGGATAGGAGAGAGCTGGGGACATCGGCCCAACCAATAATTCCTCCAGCAACACCAGAAATTGTAATATATAATCACTCTATGTCACTGTACCAGGCAAAAATCTGTTCATTTCTCGATATAGTTCCTGTTTTCAGGTCCTGAAGACATCAGCTGCTCTTTTACAAAACTGGTGGTACCTGGCTCAGTCTTCAGTGAACACGTAGTGCCGTATTTCTGCAGTCACATCTCCAGTTTTGCTATCAGTTAAAGTACCATTGCAAATCTGATTTTCTGTAAAACTTGAATTAAGCAGAAACTTGGGGAAAGGAAAAAAGTCTAAAAGGTTGAAGGACAGATCTTCAGCTGTTCTAAGTTGCTACATTATGACTTATTAATGCCACCAGAACAGTTTATACCAACTGATAATCTGCTCTGAGGTTTTAAGATTGTCAGCAAGTTCTGTTTTGCAGTACAAACCTAGTCATTTCCTGAAATTGCATGTTACAGTCAAGCTTAAGAAAACTATCCAAGTTTATTTAGAAAGCCAACACTTACTTCCTATGTAGCTGGCTGATCTGGGACTCACCTAACACCTTACTGAAAGTATGTGTTGTAAAAATAAAATAATTATTGCTCAAGGCTTCCTACAAAAATGTTAGCCAATATGTTCTACTGTATTGGAGGACACAGCAATTAACATTCAAATCCATTTATTATTCTCAACATTTTTTTCCCCAACATGTACAGATTGATTGGTACTATTTTTTGTGTCTCAATTTAGAAAAGAATGACAGTTTCCCTCAGCATTGCAGTGTGCATTTTGGCTTGTTCTAATGAAGACAAATTCTTCTCAATCAGGTTCGTTCTGTTCATTAAGTGAGACAGATGGCAGACTTGCTGTATTGGTAACGATTCCAAGATTTTAAGCGTATTTGGGATATACTGGTGTGGTGGGTTGACCTTGGCTGGACGCCAGGTACCCACCAAGCCGCTCTATGACTCCCCTCCTCAGCAGGAGGGGGGGGGGGGGGGAGAAAATAAGATGGAAGAAAAAACCCTTCATGGGTCAAGATAAGGGCAGTTTAATAAAGCAAAAGCAAAGGCCGCGTGCAGAAGCAAAGGAAAACAAAAGATTTATTCTCTACTTCCCATCAGCAGGCGATGTCCAGCCACTTCCCAGGAAGCAGGGCTTCAGTACGTGTAGCAGTTGCTCCAGAAGACAAACGCTGTAATAACAAATGCCCCCCCTTCCTCCTTCTTTCTCTTAACTCTTATTGCTGAGCGGACATCATATGGTATGGAATATCCCTTTGGTTGGTTTGGGTCAGCTGTCCCAGCTGTGTCCCCTCCCAAGATCTTGCCCACACTCAGCCTACTGGTGAGGGGGCAATGCTGGAGAGACAGCCTTGATGCTGAGCGAGCACTGCTCAGCGGTAGCCAAAACACTGGTGTGTTATCCACCCCTTTCTAGCTACCAATACAAAGCACAGCACTACAAGGGCTGCTATGGGGAAAATTAACTCCTTCTCAGCCAGACCCAATAAAACTGGTTTGCGTTCCCCAGCTAAAAAGTGACCCATATTTCAGATGGAAGAGAAGCCAGGTTCTGTGTTTGCAGAATTTTCATGGTGCGTACACAGTTCTTTATTAGCACGCTGAAAACCTGAAGGACCCACAGAAAGGCAGGGTTTAGTAACATTCAGACAAATTTGTAAAACATGATCCAGCAGATGTGTCTGTCTTGGTAGAAAATTAAATACATGCTTCCAAAGCTCTGCCAGAACAGAGTGTGAATCTGTGCAACCAACGGGGATGTAGCCCTCCTGCCCTTTCCTCCTAGCTGGTCCTAAGGGTAGCCCTTGGTTCAGTTGGAGGCCTTTAATGTGCCAGCCCATAATAATTAATGCAGGGAAATTAATGCTGAAATGTAAAGCCCAAATTGGAACCGCATTGATCATAGGAATCATCATACTAGATGCCTACATCCTGGGCTCTCTCTGTAATTGAGAAAGTTGAAGCAAGGTAGCTTCTGGAAACGGTTAGACACTGAACAGTGCTCAGATATCCCCATCTCCGAAGTTCTGGAGCCATCACAAACACAGAAGGCTGCAGACACTGGCTAGGTAGATATCATCAGTTTAAGGCATCATGTAAAGAAACAAAATAATCTGTCATGCTAAGCAGAAATAAAATATTACAGAAGTAGATAAAAATGTTTTCACCTTATTAAAATATTACAACCATAAAGCAATTCACACTGTAACTTCTTCATGATGCCTCAACAATTATATTATTCATATTAGTTTTGTGACAAACTACCTGTTTTTTAGTGCTAAGATGAGGTCTTCAAGATGGGACAAACCTGGCACTTTGCAGTATTCTAGAATATAGGGGAAAAGAGTGTGTGAGGGAACACACAAACACATGAGGCCTGATGGCAGCATCTTCATACAAAGCATCCCTCTTTTTGGCACAGTCTGACTTTCCACACACAGACATACCATTTGGGGTATATCCAGTCCTAGGAATACTAAGAAAGGGATTATTCAGTTGTTGTTTCTGTTGACTTTGTCTTAACACTTACTTCATAGTTGGTTTCAGGGAAGGTTAACTTATGTTCAGGTTGTGTGTTCTCCAAAGACAGTGAGGTCTTTGCTTTAACTAGCTAGAAATAGGTGGATGTACCACAAGAGCTTTGTCAGCTAAAAATGATAGACTCTACCTCCATTGTCTGTATTAGCATCCTCACTACGTTCGTATTAATAAATAACACAAATAGACTTTAGAAGGGAAAGAATCAAGACAAGCCGCCTTCTAGCTCTCATCTGCTCAGACTTGAAAATACAGGGGAGGCATGCTTTAAGAGAAGAATGCAGATTTAGGATCTGAATGCTGTTGGACCACAAACTACCAGCTGAAGACTGTTTAGGATATTTATGAAAGAACTTAGTGGACCTCTGCTCAGCTTCTGGTGGAGAGGTGGAGACATATATCAGAAGGAACATCCTTCCTGACAGCCCCACCAAAGAAACCATAAAATGAGAAAGCACAAAACTCGAAAGAGCTCCAAAACCTTGATGAAGTATCCGCTGAATGCTGAGGCATGTACGCTCTGTGGAGAGACGTAACTCTCGGGGGCATACAACTGTGCACAGCACTTTATATAGTAATTAAGAAGAAAGAAACAGTGTTCTATTAAAAAGACTGCCAGTTCCCCAGAGAAAATAGCTTTTGTGTATCACTTTATGCTAGTGGTGACAGAATAGAAAACAAAATACCACAGAGTTACATACATGTTCTTTGTCTAGAAGTATTTACAAATAACTTTACAAATTTTTACACACATTTTCAGGTTTGTTTGTTTACTTTTATATTAAGAGCAAAATTAGTCCCCAGAGGCTTCTAAGGCTTCACTTGGTGCCTTGTACTGTACATTCATGCTTGGCTTCTTCCTGGGACAAGAGAGGAAAAGAGTTTAAAAATGTGCAAATCACAGACATCTAAAGAACCCTGGATGTAAGGACTCCTACAGACTGACATCTGTAGAGCGGTCGTCCTACTTCTCTTCAAATCAGAGACAGCTACTGGTGGCGGGCTCAGGGCAAAAGAGATTAGGAAGGGAGAAGGAGCCATATATGAATTGCAATAATTAGATGAGTACATTAGTGCCGGAACATCTGGGTGAGAAGAGTCATAGATCAATTCCTACTGCATACAGCAGTTCAAACAATGCAAGGAGTGGACATTGTGAATTCTAAACACAGCATTGAAATGATCTCTTGTACACTGTTACGGGTTGACTCCTGCTGCATATTTTGGAGTCAAAATTACTGTTTACTGACACAATCTTGACCAGGCACAGTATGATTCTATCAGTCAAAAAATACTGACTTTTTTGAGAAAGACGCACCCTTCTCCTAGTTTTCACAGGTTGTTTTGTTTTCATGCCTTAACACTAAATGTTGTAAAAATATTGAAATTAAAAAAGAAAAAATTTACAATTTACAAGTGTCCATATAAGTAAATTATTCAAAAATTTAAGATCATCTACAAGGATCTACGAAATAACAACGCTGATAATGACACTGAGCCTGTGGGAAGAACAATCCACATGCCGTGAGAAACGGATGGTGGGTTTCTTCCGGAACGATGAGTCACAAGGTTGGTCTTTTCTTCTAAAATCTGTTTCTTCAGCTACAGCAGCAGAAGTCTTGAGTCCATGTTCATTACTTACTTCGACCTAAAAAGCAGAATATGTGAATTACTTACAAATGAAAACCTATTCTTTTTATCTTCTAATTTGTGAGATGTAAATTCACACCAGCTGACAGGTTAGTAACTAGTGAACAAGTGGATAAATCACCTCTGGTCACTAATTTCCGCAGCTGTTAAGACCCACATATAAGGTCAAGAATGAATGGCTGGGTACAAAGTGGTAGCTTTGTAACATGCATACACCAAAGGCAAAAAACATTTGGGGAAAAATACCACAGGTGGTGAAACATGTCTGAAGCTCACATAAGAATAGATTCTTTTTAGCATAATATGTTTTAACAGTATAAGATGTGTGTCCTCCAGGTTATAAAATTCAGACATGACCTGATTACAAACGTGTGCATTTGAGCTGGACTCACACTATTTGTAGTCCTCACCACAACCACACGCTTGCTGAATCTACGTATTCTCACGTCTGCCTGTAAACCATGTTCACTTGTGTAATCTTGCAAAATCTGTGATGGTCTTTCATAGCAATTTTACAGTGGGTAGATTCTCAGGAGAAGATGCAAACAGGACAGGGTCACACAGATCCATCACAGAGCGGTAACCTCTCCACTGGCAGAATTTCTCAGACACTGCATCAGTCCCACAAGCAGAAGCTAGCAATGTCCCTAGAAATGCCAGGGACATCCCTACTTGGAATTACGGATTCAGTGTCTGTCCAGACAGGGTTGCCCAAAGCTGTAGTAGTCCTGGATCAGACCTACTCATCCAAACAGGAATGGGGCACATGTAAACTTTAAATTCTGCAACCATTAATAATAATAATCATAAAAACCCCTAGTGCAAGCCAAAATACTTTTTTTTTTTCTTCTAATCCCCATGCTCCTCTCTTTTCCATGTAGCAGTACATGAAGCAATTCTAAATACTATCGAGTGACCTGGCTGTTGATGTTGTGATTGAAACAGAGGAGAACACAACAGTCTTCTTTATAGTCCTTCTGCTTTAGTCCCAAAGAGAACATGACAATTTTTTCCCACTCCCCCTATTGTCTCCTGCCTTACACACATCTTAGCTGAAACTGGACAGTTCAGGGCAAAGATCTTGCTTCTCCTTGTCCGGTAGCCTAATGGAGTTATAGGGAGAACGAAGAGCAAACAGACAAGCTATGATCATTCATATTTGCATTAAAAAGTGTTCCCTGTGAGAACAAGTTCAAATTTAACCTCTTCTCAGGGGTGAAAAGGAAAGCTATTCTTAGACTTGCTAATCGTTAATAATTATGGCAGCACTAAGTGGACATTGTACTGAAAAGGAGTACTTGATAAAAACAGACTGTCTTCTACATAGTTTGGATGAGGCCACAGAACCTTGTATTTTCAATGGGCTATGTTTAGTTAATTTATGAATGAAATAAGGGAAATAAAAGGGGTGAGACAAAGGGAAATATAGCCAAGCTTTCATCTATAAAAAGCATCACGCTAATTTTTCCCGTCAGTAAAGTGGTAAGGATGGCAAAAAATCTGTAACCTTTATTAAGGCTTTGAATGTATTTAACAAGTATTATTCATGCTCAACTCTAAGAGAAGAGAAATAGAGGTTTTCACAGCCTGGATACCAGAAGTCACATTTCTTAGGGATACTATGGATTCTCAGACTATATATAACTGATATAGATAGCAATTAACTTATCAAAAGAAGTCAAGAAGGCTGATGTGCTGCAGAGAGATAAGCATCTGCAAATTTCTGGCACAATCCACTATTTAAATTGTTCCCAGCAATTTGGCTTTTAATTCAGACTTTGATCACTGATAGTATTTTTCCTCCCTGCTTAGGTAAAGATCCTCTCTGTATCTTTCAGTGCCTAAAACCAAAACATCAATAAAGAAGAAAACACAGTATAATTTATCTTCCAGTTTTATACTTCTAGCAGCCATAAAGAGGCCAGAGAGGGTCCTCCCAGCTGTACAAGAATACCCATACATGGGAAATGGGAAGATGCCATTTATTCTCCAGTATTGCAAGCTCACCAGCAACCCCAAAATCCGTTGAACTACTTAACCAAAATCTGCTATCAAAGAACGAATTCTCAGGTTCTGTGACATTTCTACTGCAAAACACATGAACAGATTTTGCAGGAACATATTTACAAGTCTTTTGTGAAAATGTCTTTTTTTTCCTCTCCTTTAGTTATAGCAAGTTTGCTAAGAAAGTACTAAACATTTATTCACCTAATACTTTAAAATTATCCTCAACGCAGGCTTAAAGATTAAAATCTTTTATGGAGAGGTGTAAATGTTGTAGCTGTGGCTTTCTTCCTCCTGGATACCAATTTCACTTTTTCAGTCTAGTGGCTTATTCAGAATGTCAAAACTCCATTTTGCTGTCATTTTTCCCACAGAAAATGCAGCAAAATTGGTATTTAATGAAATATTACTGAAAATGCAGATTCCAATGTAGAGGTTGTACTTAATGCCATGTCAAACTGTTCATTGTTTCATTTTGTCTTAATGTGATATTTCTTCCTGTTCTAACATACACTGTCATACTGTCAAGGAGAAAGGGCTTTTTTCCTTTTTGGGCCTTCATAATCCTACAATATTTACTTACTAAATTTGAGTAAAATTTTGTCCATGTTTATTTCTACAAACCGAAAGCTGCAGCATGAATAAAATATATTTTAAAAACATGCAAAAATTAATAAAGTCACAGGCAAAGTTCAAGTGTCAAGTGCCGACTCAAAAGATTTGGTTAGTAATTGTCCACTTTAAATTAAAACTCCCAGCACATGCACACATGCATACACCAGGAAAAACCTTCAAACCCATTTTAATTCTGTTAACTGGTAAGTAAAATACAGTAAGTCATTAAATCAGTTTCAGTCAATTAGTTGCACGTGGGTTTCATGTTGCATTTAAGATGCATGAAAGGCCCGAAGGTAAATTTGAAGACAGAAAGCATCAGGGCAACAACTTACAAGCATCTAAGAAGAATTTCTAAATTAAGATCTTCTGTTTTACCACTAATACTTTGAAATATCATCTATTTGAAGTTATCTGAGCTTCTGCCAAAATATATGTACTAGTAATATCTCCCCGTATCTTAATTTATTCCAAATAAAATGAATAGATATGCATCTAAAATTATTCATTAGGTACCAGAGTAGGAAAAGTCTATGAAAATATGTGATTTTCATGGTGAGAGCAAATAAGTGATGACAAAGAGATAATGAACTTCCAGAGAAACTCTACAGATAAATAGATTTTAAGCTGACTAGCAGTTTTTCAGCAAACATTTTTCTTTCAGTAGCTAGACAAATGTAAAAGCTTCTGCTTTTCCATAAATGGGTTAATCTCATTAAGGTTTATGCAGCAGCCATAAACCAGCTCTTTTCTTGCTAAAAAGTCAGCAGGGAAGCAATTCCATCCTTCACTGCGAGCCTCTCCTTGCGTTAAGCCGAGGCACGACATGGCAGACATGGTGATATCTACTAATCCTTGCTTTAGCGGATGTGTCATCAGTGACAAAGTATCCTTACTTGCATGTTTTATGTGGATTAATTTTTAATAAAGTTCTAATTAAAATATAATTAAATTATTAGTAACCTGATGCCAAAATTATTTCAGGAGAAGGTTAGCTTTCAGTCCAGTTAGAAGGATTAATGTGGTCCGTAGGACCAGAACCTTACCTACAGGCTTTACAGGCTTTAACTCAACATGTTCCTGGGGGGGCTGTCGGTAGGAGTATGTGTCAAGTCCGCCTATGAAATCAACTGAAAATACAACAGTTCCAGAAATGAACAAATGGAAATGAAAATATGTCAACTGAAAAAGAAATATGGACAAATTATGTTAAAAAAAAATAGTAAGCACGTGCACAGGTTTGCATACAAGAAATAAACCAAGTAGGTAAAGATGCTGTGGAAACTGGTTACAGAAGGCTCTGTGCCCTGTCTTCCTTGGGGTCCCTTTAGCCCTGTGCCTGGCAAGACAGGCCAGCAGTTGGCTGACCAGACATGCACACCCCTGCCAGTGCGCGTGCAAAAGCAGCATTCACGGATCTGCAGAGTACGTAAACAGAAACCGCCGTGGGGTAAGGTAGCTGCTTCTCTTTAGGGCAATCTCACATATATTTCATAATTCACTTTCGACTCCTTTTGAAGCGTTTAGAAATTTAGGCAGTGGAAACAGTTTAGCTCGTGAACCTAATTTCACCTAAACTTCTATGACTCGATGGACTTGCAGGGATGTAACGCACCAACAAAAACCAAAGGTGTGTCCGCTGCGTTAAGAATAAACAGGTGAGAACTGAATGTGAAAAAGCAGCAGCATCTTCTCTGGATGAACTTGTGGCGACAGGAAGCCTTTTCAGAACCCTTCCACTTTCTCTCAAGATTTCTATGTCAGAAATAATGTGGGGATATCTGCTCTTGAGAATTTTTTAGATCCTTCTATGGTCATAATGATTGTAAAATAAGACATTTTAGTCTGAGTCTTGTATCTTGTTATTTTTGATAAGATTTTAAGCAGCTTCAAGAAGCCACACGTCCAAGCTATCCTAGAAATCTTAAAAGGAGGTTCACGGAGAAGGTTATTTTTCTGTTGATTTAGAAGGGTTTTCTGCAGACCTGTGCAGAGCTGACAAATTCACAGCACGTTGGGATTCTTTGGTCACATGGAAAGCAACTGCCTTCATTTGTTTATATATAGGCATATATACAAAAGTCCTAAGCAGAATGTAGGTCCTCATTGCGTTAATCACTGTATGAGCACTTAATAAGAAACAGCCCCTTCCCAGGCAATGTATGCACCAGGTAAACGAAGAAAGAAAGAGTGCTCATCCAGGATGAGGGGATGGGGAAATAAGGCTTAGAGATTGAAGGGCTGATGAAACACCCACTGAAATCTGTGGAGATGCTCCTGTGATTTTAATTGCCTCTCCTCTTGAGTCCAGGAAAGGGGTAGCTTGGCTGAAAACTGAACTTGATGTACTTCAATCATACAGCACTACCTTAGCCGCAAGACTCTTTTCTTAAAACTGTCTGAGCAGGACATAATGCTGAAGAGCTAGCCCAGCCTGAGTGCCAGTCCTAGCCTGTCTGCACCTCCTCTTCATACTGTATTTCTTTCATGTTGCAGCTCTCCTTCAGAATGCTGTCACTACATAAAATACTTCAAAATTGACTTAAGCACTAAGGGGACCAAACCCTTATAAAGAGACATATTTGCAGATATATTTTTGTAAAAGTGGATTTTTAAAATGTCTAGATGTCTAATGTAAGACATAGTTACTTATTCATTTTTTAGAATAAATTGTGTCCATAGTGTTATAATTTTTTTGGTGGTTATATACTTTAGTTTTTCCCACTCTCTGAAGGGTTGTTTTTTTTTTTACTGAGGACATGTGATAGAAGGAGTTAGAAAGTATGTTTTTGAGATAATTCACCACTTCAGAACCACACATCATTCCTCTCAGCAATCACAAGCATCATCTGCAACTGTTAGCAGGGAGAGAATTTAAAGTAACTAGTCCTTCTGCCAACAAATATTTTGGAGAAAGAAATGAAGTCAATATGCATTAACGATTGACAACGTAGACGTGTCTTTGTCTGACAAAGAAAATATATTTAATAGCACCATCCAACAAGTTTTCAGATGAGCTGCTCAAACCTGTTTAGCTGAGGCTTTCTCTTTTGCAATCCAAGATGTGTTATATAGTATTAAAGTTGAAGTTTGACTTAAAATTCATGTGAAGCTAATTCTCAAGGCAAGAAGCTGCTCTATCACACAAGACAATGGAATTTGCCATTTTTCATTATGCACTCTATTTTATGGCTGATAGCTCTTTAATACGAAGATTCATCATCAGTTATTTGAATTATAAGTTACTTTTAGTTTTAAAAATACAGTCTGATTTTACCTGATATTTTCACCACTTATATCTAGGACTAAGACTACAAATGGCCATTAAATATAGAAACTTGAGTTTTTATTTTCATTTGATACAAAGACATTACTACGTATGTTTCAGTTCAAACAGACATCTTAGACATCCAACTTTGATCAAATACTTTAAAACTTTACCTTGACTGAACTTTTCAGATGCATACATCCCTCTGTTTAATTGGCCAAAAGCAAACAGCAGCAACATTTGTATAGGTTTCCCAATGGGAAAACATTACTTTAAGGATGATATCAAATAATTGATTTGGTTTATTTCTGGCCTGGTTAATGCATTATGGATAATTTCTGCCATAGATTCATAGGACTACAATAATTAACTTCAGAAAGTTGCATACACCTGGAAGAAATTTCAATGAAAAAAAAAAAATTTCTTTACAGTTCTGTAATTCTATGCATTAAATTAAAAAAACAAAAACCAAACCCACAACTTGTTAGCAATAGGAATATTCAGTCACTAAACAAGGAGCACCCCATGGAGTCCAGTCATTAACTACAGTCGTGCAGAGAGAAACTTAAAATCCTAGGGAGAGGATTTTTTAGCACCCCACAGATAATAGCAGGTTACAGCAGAAGCTAGTTATTTTATCTGCAGCTGGCTGCAAAACATGATCCATATTCCCAGGGAATTGCTCTCTCCTTGTGTCACCTCAGTTTTGTGGTCATGCCGGATGCTTAATGGCCAGTGTGAAATGTTCCTTTAGAGTTCACTACCTGCTGGGCTTGGAAGTGCAAATCTGTGCCGGCTGTCCACCACGGGCAGTCCATTAAAATGATGTTCATTCACTCACGGGCCATATCAGAAGAACAGTTGTCATAATCTGCCTGAGTGAGAGAAGTGCAATATGCTGCTGGCTGGAGAAAGTGTATCCACTGTCATCAGTAATTTTGAGAGTTATTCTTTTCTAGACAGATGACATTTAGATTTGCCTTATTACTATTAATCCAGTGCATTTGCCCATATGCCAGTTAAAATTTGCTTTCCTTTGAAGTTAGCACAGGAGAATCAGAGCTCAGAAAAAAATCCTTTCTCCTTTCCCACTCTCTCATCTGGAATTCAGCTTCTCTGGCAATATCCCACTGACCTGCTGGCAGGCCTTGCGCAAACAGCTGCCAGAGCTTGTCAGCCCATTGGTATATTACTAATTTCTCCTTTCAAAGTTGGCAAATTCTAAGCGTGTCTGGAGGTGCAGGGTATGAACAGAGCAGTGATATGCAGACAACACAATTCTTAGTAAATCCTGCAGCCTCTTGGCCTGGAATACTTTAGATCCTATTGATGCTTGCCTCCCCTTTTTATAAATGAGGAGAAGCCCCCAAACTGACGGCTTGAACGGCTGGCCCCTCCAGCTGTCCCCTTTCCAAGAGAGGGGCAGGCTAGCAGCTGCTTGAATGTGCTTTTATGTACAGAAGATTTTCTTAACCTACAGGGTTCCAAATACTAATTTGCACGGAATGGCGTTCCTTGTGCTGTGATTTTTTTGAATGGCAATATATTAATGCAATTGCAGCCATTAAGAAAAGGTATGTAGCTGGGGAGGGTGTAACCAGGTCACGTAAGTGACAGGTAGTAAGAAAAAGAGCCAAAGTCAACAAGAAAGAGGAAGCAAAAATAGTCAGTGCTAGATGAATAAAGTCCAAACTTTGGCCTTTGGACCGAACATTGGTTCCAAACATTGGAAATGTTTGCACTTGGAGTTCATATAAACTTTCCAGATAAGCACTTTTTTTTCTAGGATCTCTAAATTCTTCAGTTGCCTTCCATTGTCAAGAGACACACTGTTCTCACACCCTTCACTGAACCAGCCAGACTGACCCAGCTATCTCTCTGGAGCCAATACTATCCATTTTTCCCTCTTCATACTAAGTCTGAGCACCGAAGCCTCAAGTCATGTAGCAGAAGAATCACACATTCCTTTGCAAGATCCCAGGAATAGCTTCTCATTTATGTAGAGGACTAAAGGAGGGAAAATGTGTGCAAGACAATTAAGAAAGGGAGAAGAGACATCAGTAATCATATGTAGCACTGTGATTGCTGCTCTGTCTCTATAAAGTAGTAGCAGACAGTAATCAGGTTAAAATAGGATAAAGTGGTAGAAAATTACTGAGACAACCTTTTACATAAACTTTTATTACTGAAAGCTAGAAAGAGAATAGTTCAGGATTCCACAGTAATTACTAAGATTTTGCACCAGATTTTCTTCTTAGTCTTCACCTAGTGAGATAGATCATCATTTTAAAAACTGCCCACATTGTAACTCGAGTACCACACTTCTCTGTAGGACTGCGCTGAAAGAAGCACCCCCTCACAAATTGCCTTAAAAAGGGCACTGGTACAGAAATTTTAACTAGGTCTTTGCTATTGAAGTCTCTCCTCAATGTATCAGTGTTGTGATATCCAAGATTTTAATGTCAGATATTCAAAGATTTTTTTTTTTCCAAGGATATGACTGCCCAGTAAGACGAAAAAAGTATGAGGAAGATCAAAGTTGTTAGAAAGTGAAAGTGTCTCAAACCTTCTTATCCCAGACCCCTGAGTCATTCCAAATATGAAAATACCTTTCCAAAACGTCCTCTGTGCCATGCCTTTGAAAGCTATTTACAGCCATACCATCCCATTACTGAAGTTAAATGCCAGGCTGCCTGATTATGGGTTTTTTCTTAAAGTAAGTATTTCTCAATCATTTTCAGGTCATTAAGGACTCTTGGCCACTACATGGTAAAAGTCCCTAGAAGAGTACAGTCATCACACATAAGGTCTATAGGAAAAATACTTATCACAAGTTTATTATCACTAATTTAGTATCAGAAAAGAATATACTTTAAGCTGCAAACATGTAGGAATTCTCTCCTTTAGGCTTCAGAAAACATCCATTTTTCGTGACGTTGTGTTATCTGCAAACCCTATGCAAAACTTAAGTTGATGAGGAAGAGTTTTCCATTTTGGTTTAAAATGTTATATTTTACTCTCTCTAAATACTTATCAGAGCCTTATCTTTTTGGCAAAGCAGATCAGCCTGGGCATCAAACATCCCATACCTCTCAGCATAGTTGTCTATGATTTACATTATTTATCAGCAATGCTGTTCGAACAAAATATTTCTGATGATACATTTTCTTCTTATATAGGTCAGTATTTTTCTGTTCCACATTTTAATAAAAATGCTAACATTTTAATGAGAATACTAACTTTTTTTTTCTTAATTTTTGTCTTGGTAACTAAAATACTTGTCTAATGACTAATAAAAAAATAGCTTGTTATTTATTTATGGAAAAAAACATATGGAAATTGTGTTTAAAACCACTTCAGACAAAGAAAGCTTTTTTTCTGAGGCTTGTATTTAAAGGTGCTATTGCTAGTTCTAAAATAAGATTTCAAATACACTGAAGGGTAGCCTTCTTTCTGCATATGACCAAAGTAAATTACAAACAATTCCAATTATGACCTCCTACATCATTTTTATACAGTAAGAAAATTAGAAATGTGAAAAATCTTGGCTCATTTGTTTTCTCTAATTACTGCTTTTCCCCTCTCTGGCACCCTTTCTGATCTAATCCCTTTTGGTGCAGAATGCTCTGGGATTCCCTTTTTTTCTTACCATTAAAGTTACTATGCTGCCTATGTACAAATTAAGCTGGCAAAGGAAAAATAATCCATGCATAAAAGATATCAAATGCCCAGAAACTACATCTATCAATTAAGTTCATACAATACCAAGAGAGAAACAATGCCATTGAGCTTTTGCAACACACATCCAGTCAATCCACTAAAATGGCAGCTCAAGTAGTCAAGAGTAAAGACTGTTGTACAGAAGGCTGCTACAGCTTCAGTCACACCTCCAAACACATGATCGTCACAATAAATGTGGCCAGGTTGGCTTAACAGAAGAGACGGAACTCTGAATCTGCGTTTTGAAGTTATGCTTTGATCTTTTTTGGTAGTCTGATTCAGGGGTATATGTTATGTGTTAGTGTGCCTTTATGTTTCTGCTGAGTTTGATGCTGTAAACTACAGAGTTCTTTTAAAAATGTTTAGTGCAGACGCTATGACCAACTGGAATCGATCTGCTCCACTTACAGTTCATTGCTAAGTTGCAAGTTAGCTGTTTTGTTCCTTCAAGTTGTTCTTTTTCCTATCAGTTGAGTCCCACGGGTCTCTGTTTCTGGCCTGTTGTTCTTTGTATCCATACCAATTTCTTTTTGCTTCAGTTATCTGCCAGTATGATCCAATTATTTATTTTTGAGAAAAAATTTAAGTATCTATGTCTGCCTGGTTATTATGTATCCAAGAATATCACAACTGCTGTTTCTAACCTTAACTGCAAGTCACAGATGCTTTAGTATGTGAAATTAATGTCCCTTTATATAATGCAGACCCTGTTCAACTCTATTGAATAATTAAAGACAAACTTCCTAGAGCAAAGTATTTACAAGATCAAATACACGACATAAAGCCATGCCTTTCAGAACACTTTTGGCATTTGGAGGAAAGGTTTTCTATACATAGAAGAAAGTTCACATCATCCATTCACAACAGAAGAGTATTAACTTTATTTTAAAAAGTAAGTTATAGGATTGGAGGGACTCTTTTTATCATTGAGTGACTCTGGATTTTTGTTCCCACCTTCCGAGGGATGGAAGACTGTTCCTGAACTTTGCTGCTGTCATCCTCTGTGACATGATATGTGCTTCATGTGTTTGTATCTTTGTTTTTCTTATGAAGAGTGAACAGCAGGGAGCTGAGGATGTTCAGGAGAGCATGTCTGTGTGCATGGCACAGTAGAGGACACAAGCCAGAGAGGTGAGGAGCTGCTAGCCTGCTCCTCAAAGCTGAGGCTGCCAGAGGGGAGCAGCAAGCCAGGTAGGTCTTAGTGGCGATGGATGGAAGGCACTGCTAAGGACTCAGGAGGCCAAGCAGAGCCTCCTGCAATTCAAGAAGCCAGAGACTTGGCTGAGACTCAAATGGGAAGCATGGTTCTCCAACTGCATAGACACAGACAACAAGGGAGGAAATGTTATAAACCTCTCATTTCTACTCTGTATGATCTAGTAACTTTGAGTTTTCCATTTAAGAAGTGTGCTAGTTTATAATCAAATGAATTCTGCCCTTTTTGAGTTTAGTATTGTGGTTTTCTTTGGGAATTCTCTATAAAGGTGAGTGTGCACATCTACTTCAAAGTTCTAGCTGACTAAAGCTGTGTCACATTCAGCCCATATTGCAATTTTTCTTGTCTTTCCTTTATAGCCCTATTTTCAAATCTTCACTTTAAAATCTGCTTAACATCTCTGCCTGTTAATGTCTTTTGCTGTCAGTCAGGAGACTCTCCTTCTTCCCTGACCCTTCCGTCCTTTATTAGTAGCTACTTTGCTGGGGTCCAGGTACAGAACTACCATCTTTAACCTGACGGACTTGACATCTTGAACTTGACACGCATGCTAAAATGGGTACTTCCAGTAGCCTGAGAGGTCAGGTATCAGCTTTTCCAGGAGAATACCGATCTGGTGATATTTCTCCTTTATGATATCAAGCACATTAACACCGTGCAACATTGTTTGCCATTTCAGATGAGGCAATTTCCATTTCCACATCCTCCTTCTCATTTATCATCCTGCCTTTGCGCCCATGACCATCAGCGATATCCTGTGTAGAAATGCTGCTTCACCACATGACACTTGCTCCTTAGCGTGGGGCATTGTATGCATTCCCTCCTCTGCAACTACACTGTGCTCACAGCTACACCTTGCTTAGCAGTGGTCTGCTTCAGTCCTTGAGGAGACAGACCCCAAGGCTTTCTACCACACATCTGCCAGGGTTTCAGCCTCTTTAAACCTTTTGTCCTCTGCTAAGCAGACAATGCTGCCTCCAGTGCTTCTGGAGCCTTCCTGTCCTCATCCCAGCAGAAAATCCCACATTCTCCCTCTTTGAGTAACCAGCAGGTAAGCTTGTGGTCCTGCTGTGCTTTCTCTGAATTCAAGTCTACAGATCAGAAATAGAAGTGGATAAACTCCTTCCGTGAGCTCCAGATTCTCAATCTTCTCCTTTCAATCTTTTATCTCTGTGGATGAGCACAAACCAGCAAGCTCTAATCTTCTGTTTGTTCTTGTCTTTAGTTTTTCAAGACGGGAAAGCCAGCAAAATAACCCCTTTGTTGATCAGTGTCATGCCAGCCTTCTTTAGCCCCAGTAAATGCACTATCAAGTCCTTCTATGGTACCTTCAGTCTGCCCTAGAATATCTGATCATCCACTATTTCAAAGCCATTGTGGATGTATCTGGGAAGCCTACTATTGAACCACATCCAAGTGCAGCAATGAGTACTCATTTCTCTCTGTGAGTGCTTCTCTGCAAATGGGGAAACTTATTGCACCTCATATTGTTATTGCTTTTGTCCTGCTCTATCTTCACCTTCAAGTCATCTTGCTGATCTCTTAGCATTTTTTTTGGCATTACCATCTCTGTCACCAACTCATATTAGCTCCTCAAAACCCTGAAATATAATATGACTACCTCCTCAGCTTTGAAAATAAAGCTAAGAATGTAGAACATTACAAAATTGGAGCTTACAATGGCCAGTGGTCTTATATATAACAAAGCTGGTGAAGGGTCTAGAGCAGAAGTCTTATGAGGAGCGGCTGAGGGAACTGGGGTTGTTTAGCCTGGAGAAAAGGAGGCTGAGGGGAGACCTTATCGCTCTCTACAGGTACCTGAAAGGAGGTTGTAGAGAGGTGGGGGTCGGTCTCTTCTCCCAGGTAACAAGTGATAGGACAAGAGGAAATGGCCTCAAGTTGCGCCAGGGGAGGTTTAGACTGGTTATTAGGAAATTTTACTTCACTGAAAGGGTTATCAAGCATTGGAACAGGCTGCCCAGGGAAGTGGTTGAGTCGCCATCCCTGGAGGTATTTAAAGGATGTTTGGATGAGGTGCTTAGGGACATGGTATAGTGGTGGTCTTGGTAGTGTTAGGTTTACAGTTGGACTCTGTGATCTTAAAGGTCTTTTCCAACCTGTATGATTCTGTGATTCTGTGAGTGAGGAAAGAAATATCATGCGTGTCAGCAAACATGATGGCTAGGAAAATGGTTTTCTCATTGTTAGAAAGTTGGTATCAGTTCGTATTAGGAGAAAGATGAATGTGCAGAAGAGAAGTAGAGTCTGTAACAAGATTAATACTCATTTTGAAGACACCAGTGAATCAATCTGCTAATGATAAAGAAAGATAATGCAATACTGACCTCATCAATAAAAAGTCCTCCCCCTGAAGAAAGATGAAGTAAAAAATACACTTTTATGAAAACCTTGTAACTCTCGAATTTCAGTACTCCAAAATCACACATTATCATGATTAAGGAGGAAAAGAGAATGAGTAGAAATCAATGCCAAGGAATAAGAGTCATCATATAAATGTTGAGAGTCAGATAGCATTACTTGGTTTTGCTGCACCTAACCCGTAATATTGAGAAAAACACAGATGTACTGAGATTAAATTTCTGCTAATAAAACCAACAGTATATTTACTGATTCAAGCCTAAAGAATGTCAAATGGAGTTTAAAGTGTGTCCAGCTATGACTCAGATCACAGAACACTGGTAAGAGAAAGACTTGTTGTGATATAGAGCTAATAAAGCACATCAGCAACACAGACTAAATACAATAAATATAATGTAGACTTTTTGAAAAATAGGGGTTTTAGGAAGAGGTAATATATTTTATTTGACCACCTGGCCCAGCTGGAAAACCATATCAACTATATCACCCAATTTAGTAACATAACACCTCTTGCTATAAATCTTGCTTCTCTTATAGCCTGAAATCATTAGGGCTATTGGATTAGTGCAACTAGAAAGTCTGAAAAGTACAACATATAGACAACAAGTCCAGGTTTACAAATAGGAGGAATTTAGAAAGGTTATTTTATGAAGGGTTGAAGGTGTGATGACATCAGAGACACAGTAAAGAGAACTAAAGGTTACAGTAAAAATTAAACAGGATAAAAAAAGGGTTTAGGAAAAAAAACTTAAATTAGTTTTAGTATTTGAATATCTTCTCCTTTCTCTTGTTCTTTGACTGTGGTTTTTCTAAGAAATCCTTGTGATACTTTATTTGCATGGGTCTTTCTCTTGCTTTGATTTTGTGAATAATCAACATTGTTATCCCTTTGTTTTCCAAACAAAATTGACAAATTTTCTTGATGGAACATGCTGGTTGCCTTTAGATTTATGAGATTTAGAGCTGAGATTTTCAAAGATGGCTAAAACTATGGACAGTTAATTCTTATTTGATTTGTTTGATTTTGCCACATTTTGAGAAAGTATACATTACCAAATAAAATTATCTTCTAAAATTACCTGGCTGTGACCTGAAATTTATGGATTGGTTCAATGTATTTCACTGACTTGTACTGGTTAGCCATCTCTTTTTTAATTTATACAGTAGCTGCTTTGCAAAGTAGTTGTTTGAGTAGCCTCCAAGGCTGTAATGTATGATTACATATACTGGGGTCCATTACATACAATGGGACCCATATTGTATGATTTTTAACATGGATACTCCCTTAAAACAAGAAACGAGCAGCTTTGGCTTTTTTAGTGCTGTATTTCAAAGTTTAGTATTGTTAGAAAGGAATTGTGAATAAACCTCTGCTTCAGGAAAATTCAGTCAGTGGCAGTCTCTTGGCTCAGCTGGTCTGTATGGATCTGTTTTCATTTTTGAGGTTATTATCTGTAAGGAAAACAGGAGGACATTTCTTTCTTCTAAAATGAAACCTCACCATCACTCTCTCAGACCAGACATGGGCATAAGGTAAAAGCCGTTGAGAACTCTGGCCACCTAAACTGCTAATTCATCCACAAGCCTGTTGAGCGTGTCAAACACATTGAGATACGTATAATGGGAATATTTGCCTCCATTGTAACTGTTCAGCTCACTGAATCCCCATATGCCTTATCAGCATATAACCAAGATCACTTATGGCCCAGTGCAGAGCCTGATTACTCCTGTACCCTCCTTGGCTCAGTACACCACCTCATCACACGGGTGCACCACTCGCTCCAGGCTTATGCTTCCCACACCAACGGCAGGAGTATTCCGAGACAGAGCTCTTAGGCGTGATGTGCTAACTGGGAAATTATCACTCAAGCAACAATAACAATGAAATGGATATTACTTAAGGTGAGGCCCAGAAATCAGGATAACCCATCTGCGTGAAAGTTAAGACTTCGAGGAGATGGCATTTACACAGAAGAGTGGGAGTCTGAAAAGTTTCTTTTCAAGCTCCACAAATCAAAATAGACACAAAGCTGTTGCCATTTAGAAATGAAGAAGAAGATTGATACTGGAAGTGGAAAATGGATTTGTAAAGAGATTTCATTTTAATGGAGAAGCTGGGAGAAAGGTAGGGACAGGAACGGGCACCACTTAGGCCTGCGTCTGATGTCAAGTGGAAAGCTCAGGAGAGGGACACTGGATGCTGGAGTAAGATTGATTTAACAATAGATGCAATTTAAGTGAAAAGGCTAAGGTGCTGGCAACTGGGGGTTGGGATAGCATCCATTTAAAAGCAGATTTAATTTAAACAGAAAGGCCAAGGAGGCGGAAGGTGGAGACTAAACCAAAATCAATATTAAATTAGCTAAGCAGAAGCTTGAATCAAATCAGCTAGCTACAAAAGGGCATACTGAGTATTTGGGAGTAAGGAAGCAATGCGTGGACCTAGGAAATGTCAAGGAACACTCAATAAACAATATATCCCCTCTAATCAGAATAATAATTCCATTTTAATAAGAACATTATTTATTACAGTAGTAAACAGAAAAATCTTAAAGAAAGGTATGATAACAAGTTTAAGGAAAATTGTATGTTTATAATTACATTCCTATTTGAAGTGAATTGTCTTTTATGTATATATATATGTATGTGTGCATATATATAGGATATGGCATATAGTATTCAGAATCAATGGCAGAAATGCTTAACATTAATTATATTTGCAAACCAGGAATTTATGAGTGAACTAGCTTTTAAAAACTCTCCTTACTAGTTATCAGTCTGGAAACCAATTTAAATCTAAGCGGAGCCTGTATATGCCTGCATTTGAAACAAAATATGTATATATACACATACATATCCACCCATATGCATATACATATCCATCTACACACATATATACATATTTAGATGTATGTATTTATCCAAACAGGTCAAAATTGGCCAATATATGCCCTAATAGTATTCTGACACATTTCTCTGTTCAGAAGAATATGTTAGCACTTTCTGCAAATAATACATCAAAAATATTTGCTCTCCATACAGGTATTTCTAAATGCTTCACCTGTCCTCCTGAAGTCCCATTTAAACCATTATATGTATGTGCATATTTCTACAGTCAGAATCCCAAACTGTGGACGGAAGCAAGTGATTGTAGCTCTGTACCGTTTGCTATCTGAAAGCTCACACAATTCATCGGTATAAACAAGATCTTAAAAAATGTTAGGTTCTACACTCCTAAACTCTCCCTCAACTTTGTGCAAAAAAGAATGAGTGGATAACTCCGACTTGATCAAAATGACCAAGTATCATTTCGATGTATGAAGCAGAAGAGAGTATGTATCATTCACTGAGCTATCTGTAAGGCCAGGCAGCTGGCTCTGGGCACTCCGTTTTTTCTCACCCACACAGGAACATTTCAAAGCCGTACCATGTGTTCACCACTACTGCTCTCATCTACTAATATTCTGGGGAATATCTGATAATAATTCTTTGTGCTAAACTGATTGAGGTGATTCTTTCCTACTGACTTTCAGGAAAAATTGTCCGTCTTGTGCCTATGGGAGGAATTGTGGGAAGGCACTGGAGGACTCTTATAACTTGAGTGAATTATTCCTTAATGAAACCCTTTTCCTTAATGAAAAATAAATTACCTGCTGGCTTGCATGGAAATGGCATCTTGACTATTATCTTCATACCTATTGCCAGGCAAGTTACTACGAGTTTAAAGTCATAATTAAACTTGGTGCAGGAAGAGGAAATTAGAGGCAACCCTCCAGTGAGAAATACATTCTTTACTGAAGATAGACTAAAATATTTTACTCAAGTGGTATAGAAACTCAAGGGGGATTTCTTCAAGTTGTTTGATTCACACCTTATAGCAAGCTATGCTTTATCAATGAAAAACTGGAATTAGTTTACACATGTCATTTAGATGAAGCCATTTTCTCACACTTTGTCTGCACCCTACCTGGATAAACCCTACATGTTGCATTACACATTAAATGTATGATACTTTCAGGCAGATAACTTCTGCTGCTGCTAGAAATATTCCACAGCCAAGACTTCCCTTTTCGTATACTGTGCACTATCTATTATTTAAAGACAATCTCTCAGCTAGAGCAAGGTGTTCTGCAACAGTCCATGGAGATTACAACTGGAAATGAAGACTATTTTGTACATTTTGCTAGGGGAATGTAAAAGCAGAGGGTGGCATGGGTATCTTTTTTTTGCATTGTTTTCCTGTGACAGATTATTCATCTATAGTTTTTAAGCAGAAAAAAAGAAGGGGGAATCATGCCTCTGCTGCAATTTTTTTTGCCACTGACTTAACTAGGATCAAGATTTCTTCTAGTATTGAATATTTACATTGTTTAATTGTTTTTATTTTACACCACCTAAGAGGTTTTACCCTTGGTTGTATGCATTATATCTATGCATGTGTTTCCACAGGAATGAGAACAAATGGTTGTTCAGGCAATGTATAACTTAATATAAAAATAATAATAAAAAAATAGTATGCAGTGGTAATTTAAATCATATGATGTTCCCGCTATATTTCTTCCTTCCTTAAATACTTCAGAATTCATTGTGTTAGTTTAGTGTAGGACTGAGCATGCATTTTCAGTTAATTCAAACATTAAGGCTAATGATAAATAGAAGGACACTAATGGGACTGTAAGACCACACAATATTGTTTGAGTAACAGGTTTATCCTTTATATTTTCACTATGGGAGAAAGTGAAGTCAGGTATAAGTAGGATAGTAAATAGGTGAGTCTGCAACAAACTCCAGCTGGATAGACCTCTAAAGTCTACAGAAACTGCATCTTGACATTTGTCTCCATTAAATGTTTGCTGGGATCGGCCTGGGTCACAGCTGAACTGAGGGAGCCTCCTGGATACTCCTGGTGCTATTTCTGGTCACACCGCAACCTCTCCTTCGGGTCATGGTGGGCCTCTGCAAGGCGATGAGAGCAGCTGCTAGCAGGGAACCAGCCACCCTGAAACGTGGGCAGCACCTCAGTGCAAGGGGCAGCAGGAACCACCTGGCATCAGCCAGATGTTTTATGGCGTTAGCTGGGCTCCCTGGCTTTCCAGACGTCACGGTCCACCTCTGAGGACAGCTACGTTAGACTCTTCATCTCTGCAGGAGTCCACATTTGTTTACTTTTAGAAAACTGTTCAGTTAAAACTTTTTAGTTGAATGAACACTTACAGAATACATTTTGGTTATGGATCCATTATAATTCTGTGCCTAGCGATACGTATAGTCTACGCCTGGTGAAAATAACTGATTCTGTTGTTTTACCAAAACCGGTATAGCAAAATTCTGGGGTTTGGGTTGCTTGTCCAGATGAACAGAAAGATGCAAATTGCTTTTCAAGCCTTCCAGAAATACTGATAGTCACTGCCACTTTACAGAAATGCCAAAGCCAGGAGAATGCTGTCAACCTGGCAGCTATAGTGCTGTTTCAGTGCCAGGCGGTAAAACTTACTAACGTTTTAAAAGTCTGTGTCAAGCGTATTCATCCGTTGGTCAGTAACAACATATTTTATTTCAATATCTCAAGTCATTATGGCCTAAAGGTGAGAGTGGTGAGTGCTGAAGCCCAGTGATGATCCATGCTGCTGGCTGCTGTTTGGAAAGTTTCACAAGTCCTTGTTTTCAGTGAGGCAATTTAGGATAGTCATTGTCTGGGGATGTTTGATTCTTGTATTACCCAACAGAAGTGTAGTGCAGTATCTGCCTTCTTGGCCATCCTTGACATTAACCATTTTATGATGAAAATTCTCTTTTCTAGAAGATAAATGGTCTCAACCACACAGGCAATTGCAATTGATGTAAAGGTATTAATAGTGGATTCCTAAAAACTCCTTAGTCAAGGAAACTTGTAAATTTATATATAAAGGTAATCACACATACAAACATATATGGGTCTGTTGCTAATATTAGCCACTGCTAGTTCTTCATTCATTTTGAAACAAATAGCATATTTATCACTGTTGGACCTACTGTGTAACTACAAATATTAAATTAAATGTGAGGAAAAAATTCTTTCTCTCTTGTTTGATTACTGCCAACAGATGCTCAATGGTGTGTATACATGTAATGCCAGATGTCAGATAAGGCAATGCAGTAGTTTTTCAGCAGTGGTAATAATGTAACTTGCTTTATTTAATATTTGTCTAATTATGGCATATGGAGGTTCCTATTGATACCACAGTATGGTGAAACTCTTCCTTTTTAAAAACAGATTCATCTTCCTCTCTGTTCTGAAAGTACAGCTGAGCTCTGAATACAACTGGCATAGGGAAGAGACAAAAAAAGAAAAAAAATTTTTGTGTATTAATTTTGTCCTTGTGGTTTCATTTAGGGGATAAAGCTTTCCTTCACGGTGAATGGAAGCCCTTTCCTTTATTTTTGCTCCTGCACAAAAGAGGTTTGAACTTCCTTGGATTGACCTTTTGGTGTTTCGGTCTTGTTTTTATAATAAATACTGAAATTGCAATTGTAGTTTTGTGGCAATCTTCCCCTCTGATTTATCTTTTTTTTCCTTATGCAATTTGTATGCAACTCAGCTTCCACTCCACAAATTCACGTACAGTACAGAACTATCACTTCTGACATGTGTCAATGTCATATTTATGAACTAGTATTTAGCAGCATAGTGCTATCAACTGTTTCTCAAAAAAGTCCAGAAACTATTTAGAAATTTAATAATGATTTTAACAATGTATTTTGCCTAGTCTCCAGACTCCGCTTTATTAAAACCATTCAGTAACTCTGACAAGGTGGCAACAAGCTTCTGAGTTCATTTTTAGGAGAAAATGATTCACAAACAGGATAGTGACAGTCTTTTATGATTACAGATTTCACATATTCTGTTCCTTCAAAAGGGCTTATATAGATTGATAGATCTACAAAGAAAGAAATGAAAAAATGAAGGGAAGAGATATAAATAGACTTTTTCATTAGGATGAATGATGGAAGGTATTAACCCCACTACAGCAGTGTGCCTTTTACATGTCTTCTTTTTCATTCCTTTTGACCTGCTATCATCTTCCTTCTAAGTAAAAGTTAAGTACGGTCTGAAACATAGGTAAGGTGAGCAATAGCTGGAAATAAATGTTTCCTCAAGCATTATTACTGTTCAGAAAAGTGTCCATCAGCTGAAATGTCAGGCTCAAAATCCATTTAAGCACTGCACAGAGGCTAAAGAGGCAGCTATTATTAATTTTTAAGTCTGCCTGACGGGTTTCAGACCAAGAACTGGGGTTAACTTGACGCACTGAATATTGCAGAGTATATTTAATTAGGGAGGCTTTGACTCTCAGATGGCTGAGGATTTATTCTGTGCAAACTACTGCAAAAATATGATAGAATAGATGCATCTAAGAAAAGAATACCTAAGAAAAGAATCTGCTGCATCATATTAAAATGCATAAAATCACTCTTTCATTGCAGTTTGTCGGACTTTTATCCTACTGTAATCACTGTCTACTTTTAACCTGACTGTTTTGAAGCGCCACTGTACTTCTCTCTTAAATAAATTTTTGTTCATTATGCTGCAAGTTAACAATGTGAATTTTTCCAGAACGAGTCCTGTTCTTCTCAGCTAATTACCAAACCAAACCATTTTCCCACTGTGCCTTGCACAGATGTTTTTTCATTTAAAACATATCTGTGGGATTGCTAGGAATGAGTTAACATTTGTGTTTAACGTATATATCTATAAGCATAGAGGACTCGAAATTGCAAATGGGCATTAAGACACAAATTAGCAGAAAGTGAGATACTAAAGGGCTATTTAGTTGCTTTTGACTGGATTCAGGATCTTAGAAGGGATAAAAAAGTAACAAATCAGAAATTATTTCCCTGCACTGGTTGTAAAATCTCCTAGATGTCTCTATTCTGCTTCTTTGCTCCACTTCCAGCACACTGCTCTTGCCCTTGCCCCAGGTCATCCTCCACTAACTAAAAAAATCTATTCACACAAGAGTCTAGAAGATTATATGTAAAGGTACAAGTGAAAATGGGAAACTTGCCTGTTCCTAACGAAGGACATTGAGCTAAATTACACCATACTTTCCAAGATGAGTGACATGATTTTCACTTGTAACAAAACACCAAATTGCCATCAGCAGTTCTGGAAGACAAGCAGAAATTAAACGCGGATACCAATTCCTTTGTGGAGAACGGGCACTGGGTTAGTTTTACATACTGGATCACCTTAGCACTTGCTGTGTTTTACTAGTTAATAAATATGTCAGCTGTCCTCCATTCTCAGTGATTTAAATTTCCATTGGTATCATACGGCACAAAACCCCCAAAGACATTAAGGTGGGCTCGCAGTTAGAGGAAAGTGGATCGGGCCTTGGGTGTCAAAGACAGACCTTGTCCCAACTCTTCTGAAGTAGACACATTTTCTAAGTGAAGGCCCTTAACTTGACAATAACTCTCTTGTGAGGCCCTGAATATAAACCACATATACTCTTCAGCGGGTGACTGCATTTTCCATGAACGTTGTATTCTTTGGTGGGAGTTTTGTCTTTCTTTCACATACGTATGAAACACAGATGTGTGAAGCACACTATAAAGGACTAAACAAAACCAACAATAATATAACATACTTGTGTAACAAGTGAAGAGTCTGTCTTCCAAGGGACAGATATATCTGTGTTTGCATGTGGGTGTGCATGTACACACACTATTACTCTTTTAAGGCACTGTAGTTTGTGTCTTCCTTATCAGTCTGCTGGCCTTCCCAATCATTTAATGAAGCCTCCCTGTTCCAGGAATTTAGTTAGCAATTGTCTCATAAATGAAGTTTCCAGATATCCGTACGAAGCCCTAGCTAGCGTCATGACTCACCACAGCCATACGGAAAGGAGTTGTCTCTGGATTTCACTGACCAAAGACTCTGTTTATACCCCCCAAATTATACAGCCGTCTTGCTGCCGCACTATCCTCTGCTGCTACCCTGTGCTACCGGTTCCTGACTAACTGGCAATTCCTAGCTTTCCAAGGGAGCGTTGTCTGGGGTTTTCCCCCTCCTCAAGACCTACATTTCATGTTGCTTCTCCAAGTGTTCATGTTTCTCCTTTACAGCAGCAATCTTTGTCCAGGCTTCTTGAGCCTTTTCACAGTACACTATGTGCACAACATGCGTATGACTCCTTCCCACTCAGTTTTATCTGAGAATCTCTTTGATATATTTTCTTGCTATTAGAAATCTAAATGAAAGTGTTAAAATAGATTTGACACTAATGTCTGTTCCATTATGATGGAGAACCGAACGTTGTACAGTTTGTAGCAATGGAAAAGTATTTTGTTTATGGTCCTTCACACTGTTTTCAATCAAAAAGCCTGCTTTTCCATCACAGCCATGAATTACTTGAATTATGTTTTCAGTAAGATTTTCCAGATATTATCAAATGCTTTCCTACAAACTGAATTAATTTTTTCTACTATATTCATTTCATGCACTAGTGCTATTCTGTGAAGAAACAAAACAACTATGTTAAGAGTTATGAATAAAAGTTTATGAATAAATATTTAGTTGTATATTATTTATCCTATAACCATAAAATGGTATTAGCATTTGTTCCTTTTTTTTCCCCTAGAGGTAGATATTTTCCTGCTTAACTCCTCATATATGAGAGGAAGTAACTGACATGATCACACATTGTCCCTTTTTTAAATAGACTTGTTCTTGTATTTGCTCCTCTTTGCTCATCCATTATTATTCCAATCTCACTACTGCTTTTACCGATCGCTATGCTAGTCATTTGGGTATGGTGACTTTGTCAGGCAATTCTCACAATCTCTTTTCACACAGCATCCTACCAAAATGTTCAGCATATTCAGATTTTTCCAACGCCCACTTAATGACTTTTGATAAATACTTTTTTAAAGGTGTGCACATTTTCAAACTTTTTGAACAATTTGGGTATATATATATAAGGGTGTTATTGATAAGGGAAGGTTAAGAACATGGGGTCAGCATTTTAGACGCGTGGTCTAGTTACAAAAGTGTTGAAGAGGTCTATCTAATTATCAATCAGAGTGATACTGCATACTGTAAATGGCTTGATCTGTCATCTCCATTAGCTTTACTGCTGATAAAGCTGTCATTTGGAAAAACAGACTAAATGGCTTCAGGAGCTTTGATTCAAATTTAAATGTACATACATAAAGACTTACATAAATATATATATATGCAACCTGGATCACATGATTTTCAGCAGTGTGACTGGCTCCTGCAAGTGGTTCACAGATCTCTATGAAGAAATTTAGTAAGTACAACCCTGACACCTAGATAAGGTGGTAGTAACTAAATAAGTATGTCTTTGAGCACAATTGGTTGTGTACATGAATGCCAGATTCTGCCATTTGTCAAACTTTGTTCTTCGTCTTGGTAGTCAATGCAAGACTAAGTTTCACCCCAGGGACTGTGGCTTCAGAGATGGAGAGGTGTGTATCAGTACTTACAGCTGTCCTCCTCCTCCATGAAAATACTGATCACGTAACAGGCATACACAAATCCAATCAGCTGTATGAAAGAAGAGGAAAAGCAATCATTAGAACACATTGAACATTTATTAAGTTTTTAGTACAATGGTATATAAATGCAGGTATCACACCTAAATTTAAGAAAAATTTGCTTCCATTTCCTGTATTTATATGTAAATTTCAGTGCAAATGGTCACAAACAGCTAAATTAAAGAGACTTTCTCTCTTTTGCTCATGTTGCATTATATTTTAAAATCTTTTCCCAGTCCCACTGAGATCAGTATTGATGAATACTACTATTGAGTAATACTGGTGGAAAACACTTGGACCTTGATGTTCAGCTATTACTTACATTCCTTTGTTTGTTCAGTACCTCTGTTCTCACATGACTTTGTCCACAGGAATGTGGGCCCCCTAAGCACCTAATTTACATATTAAAAAGATAAAATATTTATTGACTGCTACAGAATTATGTCATAGTAAAGCTTGTTTGGAATCCACAAGAGATGTCTTTTTGTGTTGCATAAAGTGTCCCAGTGAAGAATTGTTTGGCAAAAGTTTAATTTCATATGTGAAGTGCCATGATGTAGCTGAAAAGTAAAGCTGGGTTATGATTCATCAGCATCAGAAAACACCTTATCAGAAGGGCCTATCAGTAAATCACATTCACCATGAAAGAAATAAGCAGACTCATTTCCCCAAAGGACACCACCAGCAAAATCATGCCATTATTTTAACAGCAGCTCCCACAAAAACATCCTCCTCAACCCGGATCTGTGCCACTTGTGCCACCGAGAGGAAGGGATTACAATACCTTTAGGATCAGGGAATAGAAACTCCGCTCATTTGCTTTCCATATAGACAAAACATTTTCTTATGACCACCACCAAAGAAGAAGAAAATCCCACTGGGCAAGGAAGCCTATTAAACTGCACTGCACAGACATGTCCATGCTTGAGAAAATATTGTTTGCGCAGCTGTACGCAATTCGTGCTATCTGAAAGCCTTGAACAGACTTGAACAGACATGAGAGATTTCTAAAATAACCCAGAGATTAGTTTTAAGAAAACTCCTTTTTTTCTGGTCCATTCAAAAAAATCTAATTAAAATAGTTCTTCTCAGGGTGTCACAGATCAACCACCTGAGAAAGAGGTAATTTAATAGTATCTAGACAGGTATAAGCTCCTTCAGAGGCACAGAAATCATTCCAACCTGCTTTCTGGTTGGGCTGCACGAGGAGCTTTACAAGCAGCTCCAAGAGCCTCTCTGCAGACAAAAAGCTTGTCCACACAAGGGAATTCAGGGAAGTTAAGATGAATTAACTAAAGCTGTGAAATCAATGCACGTAAGATAAAGTACATTAAATCCCTGTGTGGCCTTTCCCATTCAGAAATAAAGTGGCCTTAGTTCACTGTAGCTTAATCCTCCTCCAAGGGATTAATCTTCCCCATGGGGAATTAAGCCACAGTACGCCAAAGCTGAGTTACTGGTGAATGAGAGCTGTCACAGCACTGCAGCACAGTCCTCTCGGAGCTTCCTCTCCGGGACATTCACCTCACTGGTGTTTCGGGAAAGTGAGTTTAATCCAACTTTCCTCTCGCTCTGAGCAGATTGTGGTATCAGCAGCTTCCTTGGCTTTTTTTGGGTCAAATTTACTGGGGCGGTATTGCCACAGACTCTATCAGGTGGCCACCACTTTGTTGTACTGATGCTCTGAGCCAGCTAAATGCAAACCAGCTCTAGAGGAGGTGCTTGCTGGAGACGGCTAGGACCAAGCTGTGCCTGAGCTACCAAGCTCCACTGTGCCCGGTGTCATGGTGCCTGCAGCTGGATGGGACCTAGAGCCACGGTGGGGCTGGCTGGCTCAATGAAAGCCCACATTTACCTGCTGAAGACTGTGTGGGTGGGTAAGAGGAGTCCAGCCTCCCACTGTTAATGAAAATGGGATCTTGTGGTTCTGCAGCCCTGCACCTCCAGGACCAGCACTGGCTTACACAGAATCACAGAATCGTATAGGTTGGAAAAGACCTTTAAGATCATCGAGTCCAACCTAAACCTAAAACTACCAAGACCACCACTATACCATGTCCCTAAGCACCTCATCCAAACATCTTTTAAATACTTCCAGGGATGGCGACTCAACCACTTCCCTGGGCAGCCTCTTCCAATGCTTGATAACCCTTTCAGTGAAGTAAAATTTCCTCATATCCAGTCTAAACCTCCCCTGGTGCAACTTGAGGCCATTTCCTCTTGTCCTATCACTTGTTACCTGGGAGAAGAGACTGACCCCCACCTCACTACAACCTCCTTTCAGGTAGTTGAAGAGAGCAATAAGGTCTCCCCTCAGCCTCCTTTTCTCCAGGCTAAACAACCCCAGTTCCCTCAGCCGCTCCTCATCAGACTTGTGCTCCAGACCCTTCACCAGCTTCGTTGCCCTTCTCTGGACACGCTCCAGCACCTCAATGTCTCTCTTGTAGTGGGGGCCCCAAAACTGAACACAGTATTCGAGGTGCGGCCTCACCAGTGCCGAGTACAGGGGCACGGTCACTTCCCTAGTCCTGCTGGCCGTGCTATTTCTGATACAAGCCAGGATGCCATTGGCTTTCTTGGCCACCTGGGCACACTGCTGGCTCGTATTCAGGCGGCTGTCAACCAATACCCCCAGGTCCTTCTCTGCCAGGCAGACTCCTTGACCAGATTAAGCACAATTTTTCCCCTAAAATTCACAGTTTAGAGCACCTTTCAGGCATGACAACTGAAGCAATATGATATAAAGGCTTCCAAGGGATCAAAAAACCAATCGTACTTGAGGTATATTGCTTGTGCCACCTGAACATTACATATAGATTAAATAATTATTGCATTAGTACCACACAAATACCAGAAAACAGGTGGCTTTTCATGAGGCAATGTCACCCGTTTATTTACAATATTTCCTGTTCACCATTCATGTTGCGCAATTTGACTGTGTAAGTCAGTCACTTGGGTTTATTTCTTTTCCCTAAACATGACTGAAGTATTTTGAAGAGTAAAACTGCTGAGCAAATAATGAACATGATAAAAACGAATTGTAGTACAGCTTGTGGGTTAAATGTTTGTGAAGGAAGATCAAATATTTAGAATTATTTACCATTTTCCAATCGTGTTTATCTTTCTTTTTTCCTCTTCTTAGTATTCTGTATCAAATTAACTTTACTTTTATAAATGCAGTTCCTTCTTTATATGTACATGTGTACTCCATATGCATGCATATTACGTAAAACATCTATCAGTGAGGGCTTCCAACAAATTTCTCACACGTCTAAGATGTTGGACAGGTGGATAAAGCACAGCAAGAGACTTCCACTCTAATGTGTAATAAACCACCTGACACAAAGAAGACAGCAACAGGGAAAAATACTCTAGGAGGATGTATTGGGTCTGGCTGAGAAGGAGCTAATTTTCCCCATAGCAGCCCTTGTAGTGCTGTGCTTTGTATTGGTAGCTAGAAAGGGGTGGATAACACACCAGTGTTTTGGCTACCGCTGAGCAGTGCTCGCTCAGCATCAAGGCTGTCTCTCCAGCATTCCCCCCTCACCAGTAGGCTGAGTGTGGGCAAGATCTTGGGAGGGGACACAGCTGGGACAGCTGACCCAAACCGACCAAAGGGATATTCCGTACCATATGATGTCCGCTCAGCAATAAAAGCTAAGGGAAAGAAGGAGGAAGGGGGGGCATTTGTTATTACAGCGTTTGTCCTCTGGAGCAACTGCTACACGTACTGAAGCCCTGCTTCCTGGGAAGTGGCTGGACATCGCCTGCTGATGGGAAGTAGAGAATAAATCTTTTGTTTTCCTTTGCTTCTGCACGCTTTATTAAACTGCCTTTATCTTGAACTACAAGGTGGTTTTTTTTCCTTGTCCCTCTTCTCTTCTCTTCTCTTCTCTTCTCTTCTCTTCTCTTCTCTTCTCTTCTCTTCTCTTCTCTTCTCTTCTCTTCTCTTCTCTTCTCTTCTCTTCTCTTCTCTTCTCTTCTCTTCTCTTCTCTTCTCTTCTCTTCTCTTCTCATCTTCTCCCTCCCCCTTGTCCTGCTGAGGAGGGGAGTCATAGAGCAGCTTGGTAGGCACCTGGCATCCAGCCAAGGTCAACCCACCACAGAGGTCTTCCCTCCAAAAAAGTATGGGGCTTGGCAAGCCTGATTGTATTCACAGTCCTAACAGCTTGCATCTTGCTCTTTCAGTAGATCTTCACCTTAAAATAAATCTTTTCCCAATCTCTTCAGTGTCTGAAACACACTTTGTCTAATCTATGACCTTCTTGCAAAATCAGCAGCTTCTCTCTGCTTCTCAGTATTTCTTTATATTTCTCAGCATTAGCAGATAAATATTCCTCAGTCAGATAGAAATCACTGCCACCTCTTGTTTTTATGGCATATACTTGTTTAAAATATACCATTTCCCCCCATCTGTTTAGTTATTACGACCAGGAGAAATAAAAAAATATATTTACCCTCTCTCAATTTCATGGTCTTTTCGAGGGGAAAAGAAAGATCAGGTCTCTAATCACACCGGAAGGTATCATAACCCACCGTAGTCCAAGAATATCTTTCTGTAATTAAAAGGCAGAATGCACATTTCTGAAAGAGTAAAGCAACAAAGGAAAAATAGTCCTTCAGCATCAATTGTCAGGTATTGCCGTTCAGAGGCAGACAGCAATGTTTGGCTTGTAGCTAACATACTAATAATTATAGTTGGGTAACTGATATCTACAGCATAATTAACATGAAGTGATAAAGTGTGAATATACCCTTCTACAGATGAGACCTGTTTCCAGATCCTTAAACAGAGTTACAGCCACCACAGTGTGAATATTTTTATAAATGAATTAATTAAAACCTCTTCTTTTGCTTTATTGATGGACACACTAATAAAATATTTATTCCAAAAAATTACTTTTGCTATCTTGATTAACCTAGCTGCTGTTTAATTAATAATGTTATGCTCATGTGAACCTATCTAGCTATCATGTTAATTGCCCATTTGCACTGAGCTGACTGATGTGTACTGCCTGGTTTGATATTGGAAATGTTGGCTATTGGCCTGGCACCAAGTGATAGACTTAAATGTGTGTTCCCTGATAACTAAAGAAAATGTGATGCAAATGAGCTGGAAGGTACTTAATTTGCTCATCTTGGATTTCAGTAATCATTCAAAGGGACTAATGAAGTGATCGGAACAGGATGTCCAAAGGCCACTAGCACCTGAAAGTATAAATGGGAACCTCTGGCTTGATCCAGAGAGCAATTTAGATGCCAAGGTGGGCTTGTCTTGACAATGTTGAGTTTCAAGGCATGGAAACTTTCTGGAATCCCTGCACTGTTGTTATGGTTTAACCCCAGCTGGCAACTAAGCGCCACATAGCCGCTCGCTCGCTCCCTGCCCCAGCAGGATGGGGGGCAGAGAACTGGAAAGGTAAAAGTGAGAAAACTCATGGGTTGAGGTAAGAACAGTTTAATAATTGAAATAAAATATAATAATAATAATAATAATAATAATAATAATAATAATAATGAAAATAACAAAGAGAGAGAAATAAAACCCAAGAAAGACAAGTGATGCAAATGAAAACAATTGCTCACCACCAACTGACCGATGCCCAGCAAGTCCCCGAGCAGCAGCCCCCCGCCAACCTTCCGCCTAGTTTATTGCTGAGCATGATGTCATATGGTCTGGAATAGCCCTTTGGTCAGCTGGGGTCAGCTGTCCCAGCCGTGTCCCCTCCCAGCTTCTTGTGCACCCCCAGCCTACTCGCTGGTGGGGTGGGGTGAGGAGCAGAAAAGGCCTTGACTCTGTGTGAGCACTGCTCAGCAGTAACGAAAACCTCCCTGTATTATCAACTCTGTTTTCAGCATAAATCAAAAACATAGCCCCATACTAGCTACTATGAAGAAAATTAATTTTACCCCAGCCAAAACCAGCACAACTGTACAAGGAACTGCCTGTCTTGCCTGCAGAACTCAGTGTAGTAAACTGTCTCAGAAGACACTTGTCAGTGCTATTCTGCAGAAAATCAAGTGGGAAACTGTGGGAAGAGGCTGTTGTCCCCTCCTTCCATCCAGCCACACTGTGGTTAGAGTACACATCCTGCTCTGGAGAGAATAAGCAATACATATAATACTCAGCTATTTCCTGGAATCACAGAATCACAGAATGGTTTGGGTTGGAAAGGATCTTTACAGATCATCTAAAGCTCCCCTGCTGTGGGCAGGGACATCTTTCAATAGATCAGGTTGTTCAAAGCCCCATCCAACCTGACTTTGAACACTTCCAATGATGGGGCACCTACAGCTTCTCTGGGCAACATGTTCCAGTGTCTCACCACTCATTGTAAAAAAATTTCTTCCTCACAGAAAAAAGATTTAGATCTAAATCTACCCTCTTTGAGTTTAAAACCATTGCCCCTTGTCCTGTCACTACAGACCACGGTAAAAAGCCTCCCTCTGTCTTTCTTATAAGCCCCCTTTATATATTGAAAGGCCACTATAAGGTCTCCCTGGAGCTACATAACCCCAACTCTCTCAGCCTTTCTTCATAGGAGAGGTGTTCCAGTCCTCTGGTCATTTTCGTGGCCCTCCTCTGGACATGCTCAAACAGATCCATGTCTTTTGTGCTGGGGACCCCAAAGCTGGATGCAGTGCTCCAGGTGGGGTCTCCGGAGAGTGGAGCAGAGGAGGAGAATCACTTCCCTCGACCTGCTGGCCATGCTTCTGGTGATGCAGCCCAGGACATGGTTGGCTTTCTGGGCTGCAAGTGCACATGTCAGTGCACATGCCAGCTCATGTCAGTTTTTTGTCCACCAGGATCCCCAAGTCCTTCTCTGCAGGGCTGCTCTCAATCCATTCATGCCCCAGTCTGTACTGATAATAAGAATTGCCCTGACTCAGGTGCAGGACCTTGCACTTGGCCTTGTTGAACTTCATGATGTTTGCACAGGCCCACTCCTCCAGCCTGTCAAGGTCCCTCTGGATGGCTTCCCTTCCCTCTAGTGTATCAACTGCATCACTCAGCTTGGTGTCATCAGCAAACTTGCTGAGGGTGCACTCAATCCCACTATGTCATTAATGAAGATATGAAATAGGATTGGTCCCGGTACGGACCCCTGAGTGACACCACTTGTTATTGGTTTCCATTTGGACATTGAGCCATTGACTTTAACTCTTTGGACACAGACATCCAGTATTTTTGGAACCACCAGTATTTTCATACCAAAAATGTTATTTCTTCAATGATTAGCTGATAAATGTTGCTCACATTCTCTAAATCATAGCGATGAGCAGGCTCAGGGTGTGGGAAACAATTTTCACCAAGGCTAAGTTGGCAGAGACTTCAGTGTGGATTGCACAAAGGGATTTCTTATTAGTGGAACATGGGTACATTTATATGATGCTATTATCAAGGCTTTTGATGCATAATTTATTTTCTGCTGATAGCCTTAGGTAGAAATGAAGTAGTAGTCTCTGTTATTCTTCTCCTGTGCAGGCAGTATAGTCTCTAGAGGACCTAGATGCTTTAGTCTAACTAAAATCTTTAGGCTTAAGCTATGGACATCTGCATGAAATATAAATGCCTAGCTTAATAGAAGTGAAATTAGATTATATAATTGTCCATCATTAAACTGTAAGAGACTATGAAAACATGTAAGAAATTAAAAACCCTAATAATCTGAGCAAATATATGCTGTGCCATATAATTGCTTTAATAAATGAATATTGCTAGAATATATCCTATTAAAAAGAAGAACCAAACTGAGTGTAAAATGTATATTTACTTGCAAATTAATGTATTTTAATAGTCACCAGTTAATGTAGTTTCCTTAGGAAAACAAGGACAAATGCAAAATAAAATTAGAAGTGATTATTTAAATCAAGGCTATTGTCTGCAGACTGAAATATTTTTGATTAAAATTGATGATTTCGATAATTTTGATTTAAATCTTTCTGCTTGGTTTTGTCATCATCAGCTGTGGCCTTTAAATCCACTCTCACAGTACGTGATTACTTTCCTATCTATCTGCTTCACATACTGCAGTTCCAGTGGTTCAAAGGAGATATGCGAGTGTATACCAGGTATTTAAGATTACATGAAGCAGTGCCCTAGGCTAGCAGGTTAATCTTCAAGATCAGGTGTACAATAGGACACTTATCACTGTTAAGCTACTGCCCAGAGTTTTGTAGAGATCTCATTACAATAAGATAGGACCATCCAAATAAACTAAATAAACATTCAGTAGTCCTGGCTCCCAGATGATGTATGCGACATTATAGCTAAACTAGATTTGGAAGATTCCTTCAGTCAAAAAGATAAGGGAACTGTGCTTCACGCCCTTCATTGTACACACCCAGTCCACCCAGATTGTCCTCTCACTAAATATGACTTTTTCTTGACTTTTTTGCTGATGGCAGCTGAAGAGCAATATTTCCCATCTATCTCTGTGGTACTTGGGACGCACAACTTGGCAAACACAACTCCTGTTTTCTGCAGGATATTTCACTATTGCTTAATTTCCCACAATGATTACGGGAGTATGAAAGCAGAATAAACTTTTTAAATTGAATGTTTATGGATAAAAAGGGTGTAGGATACAAAGCTTGACAAGATGTCTTTAAATTTAGCTTATAAAATGGAAACTGTTGCAAGAGTGAGTTTACTGTAGTAAGAAGGTAAAAATGCATTACATTACAAACCATACCATTACTATCTCTTGATTAGTATTTTCAGGAGAGCTAACAATTTCTGAGGAAAGAGCAGAACATGAGTAGTTCAATTTCTTAGCAACATACTTGCCACTAACATTTTTAACACTCTGCAAAGAGGACTGTAACGCTCTTTTCTTCCTGTAAATACTAGTAAAGCATTAAAGTAAATCAGAATGGGAGATACATAAGAGCAATAGGATATTATGCCAGGATCTGTGTGTATACGTGAGTCAGCAAAATGGAAATATGACTAAGATTATAATGCACAAAGAAATTATAACTCCATTTATTTCAAGACAATGACAACAGATAGCCAAAAGTGCAATCTGGAGAAAAGGAAACAGGACCAAGAGTAACAGTAGTATATAGTTGTAGTATAACAATAACCATTCACTATAACTGCGTGATCATATACTGTATACTATTGTATATAGCTATCCAATTATATGACTGTATATAATTATGCACTATAACTGCTTGATTATATACATTATATTAGATATATATTGTAACACTATATAATTATACACAATTTCAAAAATGAATGCAATTTTTGAATTACAGAAGAGACAGTCTTAAAGGTCTGTTCTCATTTTCTAGAATTAAATGATGAAATGCACAACATTTTGCAGTGGTAGCAGTAGAAGTTGCAGCCTTAAAGTACTTAGAAATCTAAAAACATAAAAGAAGACAAACAACTGGAAAAATGTCCAGAAAACATAGCAGGATATGGTAGCAGCAACTTCTGAAGTACATTATGTTGTCTAAGCATTATTTTTTTTTCTTTCCTACATCTTCCTAAAATCTACTGGATTTGACTTGAATAAAACTCAGGCTTTAGGGGCATTGTTTACCGATTTCAGTAGCACAACCCAAAGCCGGTCTGGTCGTGCTGTGCCATTTACAGCTGTAGTGAAGAGCTCCTAGAGGCTACAACTCTGATAGACCTTAAAATGTGTTAAGGACTTTAAAAGTGAGTGAGAGGAGCTTATGGGTACTTTTGCCATATAATTGCTTTAATAAATGAATATTGCTAGAATATATCCTATTAAAAAGAAGAACCAAACTGAGTGTAAAATGTTGAATTACAGAAGAGACAGTTTTAGTAGTATACGTAGTATACAGTGTTTTATCTTGCAATATATTAATTCCTTGTTAATGACTTAACTGAATACAATTAAAGTAAGTCAACAGTGTAAAATAGAGCCAACCTCAAACCTTGAAAGTTGAAGAACAAAACAACAGAAAGGGAAGGGGATGAGGTGGTAAGAAGGAAGAGGGAGAGAAGGGAGATCTGCATCTGAAGAAACGCTAATAAAATCACCAGAAAAGAGCTGGATAAAAAAGCAAGACTTTCTCTAGACCTAGTTTTCCTCCAGTGTGTAAAGAAAAACAGAAGTTCTGCTAAGAATGGGGTCAAAGTTATCATATTTAGATTAACAACTAATTAGCTTGTCAGCCGAATAACAGGGAGTGAGAAAACCCTTTACATCTAATTTTACAATAAGCAGACAGAAAGATGGCCTTCTAACAGGCCTAACCCTGTTAATCCATAAACATGGCTTGAAAATCGTATGGGAAAAAAATGCAAAGCTTTCACTAACAACAATTATGCCAGAGCATACCCCAGGGAAAAATAGAACAACAAAAAGCAACCCACAGATAAAACCTAAGCCATCATATTAACTCATGTTAGGAAATGTTATATGATCTAATGAACTGCAAAGTAAGATTTAATCTCTACCCATACCAGGCTGCTCATATTAGCCCCTCTAGTGGAACCCTCAGAGAGGATTTTCAGGAGTCGTAGACACAGAAATGTACCTCAGAAGTAAGCTCCAAAGCCTGAAAGACATGCACCAGCTTAGACCTGGCACTAATTAAATCACAGGGAAAAAAAAGGCTTGAATAATAACCAAGAGCTGGTTAAAATTCACAAGAGTGTAGAAATTCATACAAGGCAGCATGGATGAGCACAGACTGTCTGAAAACTTTTCTTATAATCTAGTCTGCAGGGGGAGCTGGAAAAGTAGCATACAGTATTTCTCTCTGTGGATCTCAATTCCAAATTATTTTTGGACATTGCATAGTTCAATTTTCTTTTTCTATTAAAATTTTGTTCAATACAGACAAGGAAAATTACAAACAAATAATATTTTTGATATTTTGTCTTGGATGTGTAAATATATACTGGAAATTCTTAAAATCTTATCTTCCCTAGAGTACCACAGATGATAAGTCTGTTTATTCTTGGCAAAGAAAGTTTACGTACATCTTTAAGAACGTAAGAAAAGACAAAACAGGCAAATAGATGATGGATTTTGATTCTTGAAAATGAAAAATGAAAAAAATCAATTCTATGTCCACCAGAAACTTTGATTTTGTTTTGCCTTTTTTGTGTGTTCATCCAAATACTACAGTGTTGAACAATAGTATATCACAGATAGAACAGGTGAAGATAAGAAACTCCTTCCTGATGATGACTTTGTTTTTCCTAATCAATTTCCATCGAACAGGATATTTAACAGATGATCTACCACACGTGTGCTTTCACTTCTGTATGAATCTGCTGTATTCAAACCACAGAACAAATGACTCGATTTTGAGCCACAGTTCAGCTGGTTTTGCTCTTTGGAAGAAACAATACTATAATCAGAAACACGGCTGGATTCGTGTGTTTGGCAGGTAACATAGCGGCCTCTTCACTCAGCTGTAACATCTAAAATTGTGCAACACAAAGAACTCTACAATAGCAATGCAGGCCATTTTGAAAAACCCTTGTATGATAATTGGTTTTCTTTGGTTTTCTTTTATGGCCATCCTTCCCACTGCAGTTCTTCTTACTAGGGATGATATTGTTTAATTCTTTCAAGCTGCTACCTGAATGTGCAGATGGAGGTACACAAACACACATATATACACATCCTTATAATGCTTTGTGGAGTGGCCTGCTGTGATATGTGAGAAACAAGACTATCATAAAAGCAGCAATGTTATCAGTTTGCTCAGGTATTCCCAGTTAAACTGTGTGCTAAAAGGCTTTTGTGCTGGATTCCCACTGGGCAGAAAAGCTATCAAGAATTGCAATGAAGCTTCGCTTTCTATCAGTGCCTAATGAATTTCAGAAGCGGCTTCTCCAGTCATATCTGACCCAGGGTGATCTCTTATACCACCTCTCCCAGGCACAGTTCATTTTCTTGCAGTATATGGCCCCCGTATGTACACTGTGGCTTCGTGTCCTCTTCATTCCTGTTTCTGACCAACAGCTTTCACTTGACAGTACATCCCACTGCTCCCTTTACCTTCATCTAGGTCTGATTCTGCAGCCCAAAGCCCAGGGTGCACCCAAAATCAGTATTTCTTTTCCAAGTAGCCTAAGCTCAGCCTGTAATCAGGCAACGTGCAAATACACAAGCAACACTGAAGCCATTCTAGAAAGGACTGTCTCCCACTGTCAGTACGAAACCAGCATAAGCATCCCTACATAAGCGGGTGACTGTGCCCCCGTGTGCTGGGCATACAGGTGGCAGCAAATATACTGCTCCAGAGTCAACTGTCAGGGTGTTTTACCAAATGGGAGGCAGATTTGGCCCTCACTCCTACCTTGAGGCTACTGCTACAAAGAAATGCAAATGCAGCAAGAGAGTCTGCACCTGGTAAAAGCAATTGCAAAAGGAGCCAAAGCAGAATTTGCTGCCTTGAGAATACGTCTTGACCAGAGACAGGTATTAAATGGAAGCGTGTCTTTGGAGTCCTTGACTCTGGCTCACCTAGACTGAGCTTTTGGCTACAGCACGTAGAGTTGCTTTCCAGAAAACAAGCTCAGAATCTAGGACATAGGTGTTGGTACTTACCTGGGTCTTGTTCGGACACAAAGACAGACTCTGAATTACACAGCCTGAAGGAGAAGTCAGGCACAGAAAACGCTAGTCCACTTCTCCTCCTCCTTCTCCTTGCATCCAGAGCTGGGACAGATCTTTGCCACGAAATCTCCCTCCTGTACATGGGGGACACCAGGACCTTGGGAGTATGTCCTTAGTCCTTGGAATAAACCTTAATATACATGGGGGAGGCTGAAGGCATCACCAAAACAAGCAGCTTTGGACATCTGGAGTACATTTCTGCTTCTGTTGGACTGGCTACTTGCTCCAGCCCTCTTCCTTTGTTTCCTTGCAGGTACAAATAGGTTTAAGCCTACTAAACCACGTGGTACTGCACAGACTAGCTGAATAAACATCTGGGAGGTTAAACTTTATAGCACTCTTTCCCCTGCTGTTACAATTCCCTTATATTGTGAGCAGAAGTAGAGCTAGCTCCTCTAAAGAAAACTCAGATAGGTCTACTCTATAGACAAATCACAGTTCTTTGAAATGTTAACTTTTACAAAAGCCAATTTTCATCAAAAAGAAAATAAAGGAGAGGCAGCCTGATTCCTGTAATAAGCAAATTGGCACAAACTGTAATTATTCAATATGAGGACACAAGGACAAACATGACAGAAAGGTGAAGAATGAAAGATGATGGAAGGAGTAAGCCATGTCCCATGTTAAAGCCCTTTGGGGGATAAGTGATCCAATTGATATAGAGCACTTGCACCTGCAAAAATTTGTTGACCAGATAGCTTACCACAGCTTCTCAAGAATTATATGCTGCCATGGAATAAAAAGGATTCATCTTTTAATCTCATAGATTAGTAAAAGGCCAAAGTATAAGGATATATAAATGGTGTATGAATAGATCAGTGTTCACAGTGAAGGAAGTCATTTGTGGTGCCCTACACAGAATCATGCTCAGCCCTGTGCATTTCAAGTATTCATGAATGATTGGGAAATAGGGTGAGGAACTCAATCAAGATCAGTTACAATGCAAAATGAAAGTCAACTGCAAAATATTCTAGATGGATCTCATGACATTGAGTGACTGGGTGATAAAATTAGAGCTGAAATTCAATGTCAATAAATGCAAAGTAATGCACATAAGAAAACCCAACCATAACTACTTATATACAGTAATAGGCTCTAAATTTGTTATTACCTCCTGGAAAACTTGTAACAGTTCATTATAAACATCAGCTCAGTGCTCAGAGGCAGTCAGAAAGGAGAATCAAATAGCAGAAGAGCAATAGAAAAGAAAGTAGAATACATCATTATGCCACTGTACAAATCCCTTGTGTCCTGCATCCTCAGTGCTACGCACAGTTCTTTCTCCTCATCTCAGAAAGGAAGTAGTTGAATCAGAACAAGTACAGAGAAAGGTGTCAAAGATAATCAAAGATATGGGTGCCTTTGAATAAGGAGAGATTAAACAAATTCACCCTTGGAAAGGAGACAATTGATGACAGAATTAGAAAAAAAAAATAATGAATGGCTTGGAAAGGATGAATACAAAAAAATTAATCCCACTTTTCATTATATAAGAACAATGGAAAATCAAACCAAATTATCAGATCACAGACTAAGGGGTTGCCTTTCATCACAAACTGAAGGAAGGACATTTTCCACACGAATCAGAATTAAACCATGGAACTCAATGTCCGGAGCATGCTGGAGAGGTGGGACCTATACATGGGTCAAAAGCTGATTAGGCACATTCAATGAAAAAATGTTCATCGGAGGCTATGTAAACCATTTCAGCTACAACAGATTTGTCCCAGGAAGTCCCAGGCAATATTGCCAGGACATGTTAAGCACTCATGTTTGCTGCATTAAACATGTCAATTTATTATTATTTACATTTGCTAAGTTCAGCTGTAAATCACATAGGTGGAAAATCAGAAGTATGGAAGTCTGACTTACACAATGGCAAAGAGATTAAAATGTTAGCTCTAGGCTTAATGTATGTATTATAATTTCAACCCACTATTTGTTGAATTGAAATGCATTAATTGAAGTTTGGTTGCATGCAGGTTTTGGAATTCATATGAAATGATTCAGTTAGGTATGCTACCTATTCCAGATGAAAGGGAAGACATAATGTTAGATACTTCCATATAAAATATTGAGAATAGATATGAGTGATGCTCAGCTATCATGCTAGATTTCTAGGATTACTCTCAGCGGTTCATAATCCAAGATTTCCTTGTAACTTTATTCATTGTGAGAAATATGGGCTATGATCACAGCTGGGCCAGGAAAACTTCTATTGTTTAATTATGAGTAAATTGGCTATACAAAATGTCAAAATACTTTATGAATTTGGTTCTGAAGTCTTTAAAAAGTCAAAAAATCACACTAGTCAGCCAATCTTTGTTGGTAAAAAATCATTAATACTTATGAACTGAAACAACTGCACAGAAAAAAAAGCCCTCTTAAGTGAAAAGAAAGATGTGTTATGTTAATCATCACATTTCTAAAATACTATTTAGCTGACTGTGGGACTGATATTCACAACCTTATCCCAAAAACTGACATCAGTCTTCCAAGTACCAACCATACCTCTAAGCCCTTTGTATTTTTCAGATTTTTGGAAAATTAGTTCATCCATGGTCAACTTAGCAGATGTGTTGAAATGAAAAGCTGTGGACAGAAGGAACTTTCCTCTGTAATCAAAGCCTAAAAGTCTGTCCTGTGTGAGAGGACTGAGCTGTATTTATAATCCAGAAAAAAGGTGACCTGAGGATTTAGTTAAGTAATTTTGGTAAGTTTGCTAAAACCTGAAAGATCTCATATTCATCAGGTAAACTCCTACTGCTTGTTTAGAGATATTCACAACTGTGTGACTCAAGCTTCACTAGAACTCATCCTTCCTTAATTTTTCTCTGTATTTTCTTATGGATATGGCTCATTCTTTACATGTGTACACAGGAAAATGTGTGTGCTTACAGAATGACACTTCCAAAAGTCCCCAGCATTAAACAACAAAGAGTTTTAATCTCTAAATTACATGTATGTTAAATATTTTAAAATAATTACTAACCAAAAATTTGTATTATGCTGAACTTGACCATTATTTATTTTAAGTTAGGGGAAAGATTCTATGTTACTACATGAAAAGAGAAACAGAGCAATAAAATAATAATATTTGGTAAGACTGAGGTTTAAGAGAGAAATGGTAAGATAGCTTCACCGTGACAGAGCCAAGGGACATCTCTGTTTGTTCTGAGAAATACCCAATAGCCAAAGTGCAATAGTCAACGTGCCAATACATAAGTCGTACCTAAACTGTTACCTGTGGCTCCTTATGTGTTTTGCATGCTTAATGCTAAAATTGTATTTATCTGATAGGGTCTTAAGCAGGAAGGAAAATGGACTCTAAAGAAATAACAAATAATTATTTCCAGTGGCGTTCAATCTGATTATCTGGTAGTATATTAGCTGGATGATGTGAGAAACTGAACTCACTGGTTCATTGACTCAATCTTAATTGCAGTCTTGATTTGATCATATATATTCCATCCTTTCCATTAGCTGAATTGAAGTAAATTATCTTAATAATGTGCTTGCTTAGGCTTCTATTTGTTTGCTAAATGTTTTAACAAAATCCATAAGAAGTTTATAGAATAAGTTGCCCTCTCAGATTGGAACATGGATCATGAACACAAGTACAGTTAAAGAATATATTTGAAAGGTACTTGACTCTGTGTCCAAAGTGACAGGGATATTTCAGAATGGATAAACAGTGAATTAAAGAAAACAGTATAATACAATTCCCCAAATTAATCTAAACAAAGCAATAATTTTCAGATAGTTCCTTTAAGACAAAAAAATAGCTTGTGTATAGCTTGGTGAAAAAATTAAAATACAGATGTCCAATAACTTTATTTGAAAATCTTTAATGTATTCATTTAAGGTTAGAAGAAACTTCTTACAATAGCTTTTGATAGATTATAAATTATTGTATAATGAAATGCTAAAATACCAGTAATCTCTTCTACCATTGGAAATATTTCTGATTGTCAGAAAGCAGACAATTAATATTCTACATAAAAAATGAACATACAATTTCAGCTTGTGAAATTCTTATATAACTTTTAAAAATTATTAAGTTTAGTAATTCGGGGAACCCAATGCAAACCTAATAACTGTTAATATTTTTTGTAAACTTCTAATATTCTTAGATAAATAATGCTATTTGTTTTAAGAAAACAGTCATTTTGTCTTCTATATGGTTCCTCTAAAAATTTGCATCACAGTGAAAAAAAAAAATTTAGGTATTCCTTTAGGGGTAAGAACTGATAGTAAGAAAACTTTAAAATCTGTATGATCTTACTCACTTTCATGCAGAAAGTCCTGTGAAAGGGATTAGATTTCCTTTTTACGTTATAATGAATAAAACTGATTTATACATTTATAAGAAATAACATTGAACGGGAAGACAGCTTGCACTACAGAAACCGTGAGCTACTAAAGACAACGATTCTAGGAGAAGAGTGGAATGAGGACAGTAAACACCCAGGAACCAGATTGCAGTGACCCGAGATGGAAGGTAGCTTCTAGGAGCAAACAGGTCTATCAAAAAGAGAAGTTCAAGAAAGCCATCAGACTGACTGAAAGAACACACACTGAAAGAGTATGAACTTTTCCAAGCAGAAACGTAGAAAGTGATGGATTTGGCTCAGTAATGGTTTCTTGGATGACCTGCATACAGATTACTAGAGACAAATATAAAATAAAACCAGAAGTGTACAGGGACAAACTCAGAAAGGTCAAGACCCAAGATACAACTAAAAAAAGAATAAAGCATAATAAAAAATATTCAGTAGCATATTAGTAATAAAGAGCAAGCTCAAGCAATGAGCTGTCGCAGTCCTCAGTGAGGTGGCCCTGAGGCTGTAGGTGCATGTGGCAGCAGTAATTATTTTCCAGCATGGGCAGGTCACCTATCAGCTGGGCAGCCCACTGCATCTATGCAAACATCTCCTCCGGCCGACTGGAGGCACGGGTTTGAGCAGCTGTGGATAAGGTTTGGCTATGTCAAATGGCATTGCCTTCAAGGGAGGGAATACAGAACCATGGCCTTGAGACGGCTGAAAAATCCAATGTCTTTTCTCTTTATTCCCTTCTTCAGTAGAAAGATTAACGGTGGTCAGTGAAGTAATGCCACTGACACTAATAAAGGACTCAGGTGAGACTAAGGAAGAATATGTTATTGGTCATTTGCATAAATTAGAAACCTGAAGAAATTCAGATGTACTAGCCCTGGTAAATTCACCTCAAAGCATGTAGGAGTCTGGCTAAAGCAATCTCAAGCACGTCAGAACACGCTTGTGAAAATGTGATTGAAACAGGAGAGGCTGAAGAACAGAAAGCCAAAGATTGTCCCTCTCTCTTTACATAAAGACAGGAAAAGAGAAGGGAAAGAGGACCCACAGAATTATATCCCTAACCCCATTTACTATAAATGTATTGAAATAAGGCATCACATTATTAGTGAGTAAATAAACATACTAGTAAGGAGACAAGGTGACAGTAATAACCAATACAAATTTATCAGAAACTGAATCATGTTAAATCAAGTCTGTTCCTTTTTAGGAGGGATAACGGGCTTTGTGGTTAGGGAAGGAGCAACAGGTGTGATATATCCTGATTTTAGTAAGCATTTTGACACTGCTTGACATTTTTATAAGGCCATTTTCATATCTATGAAAATATTGCTTAGAACAAAGTACTGTTATGTAGATTGAACAACTGGCTTGAAAATTGCACTCAGAAATAGCTACCCATTGTTCTCTATCAAATTAAGAGACAGTAGCCAATGAGGCTCCGCAGAATTCCACTTGGGTCCAGTACTATCCAGTAGTTTCATTAGTCACTTGCTTATCTGAAGAGATATTATGCCTTTTACACTTCCAGATGGAAGCAAGCTGGCAGCAGTTGCAAGCTCCATGGAGGACAAGATGAGAATTAAAGTAATCTTAACAAACTGACAAAGGGTCTGGAAAAAAATAGGATGTGATTCAGTAAGGCCAAGTGCAAACTACTGTACTTAAATAGGAATAATGAAGTACTCGAAGACAGAATAGGGTGAACAACAGGCTACATAGCAGTTCCACAGAATAATGAATCACATCCTGACTATGACTTGATATATCATAGTGTTGGGAAAAAAATCAGACAGCATACTGGGATGTAAAACTGAATTTCAAGGTGAATCAGGAGTGCCCTAGTATGCAGCACCAATAAGGCATCGGTTGACAGATTGTGTATATTTTGGAGATTTCCCTTCAGCAAAGACGAGAACCAATTAGAAGAAGTCCAGATGAGAATTATAAGGATGATCAAACAACTAGAAAACATGACCCCTGTGGAAAGCTTACGATACTAAATTCCACACTCCCTTAAAACTTCTGGATCTGGGACACTGCATTTGCAGTGTATTGTTAGCTCGCAGTGTTCATAGAAAGATTAAGTGTAAAGGGCTTCTTCAGACTGCTGCCATCTAAACCACTTATCAAACAATTTTATTCCAGAAATAATAAGTTACTGTCAGAGGATAAAAATCTTAACAGAGCTTTTCAAATTCAATTACAACATGAAACAACTACTAATATCAAAAGACTCAAGGGTTTTCTCATTAGTGTTTTAAAGCAGCATGACAGTTTATTTTTAGTGTGTCAATAATGATTCATACTTCTTGTTGAGTCCCCACTGTAAGGGAAAATCTTAAGACAGTTGAACTGTCTTTTTTCAGGCCAATATATGAAAAACATCATTAAAGTTGTTATGAATCTAGACAGGGCATAACTTTGTCTGACAGCTATAACAAGAGCAGATGAGATGCAAAGCAGAATCTGATCACTTCAGGTTTTGTGCTGGCTACTATGTGGGCAAGATTCAATTACTATGAAAGAAACATGACACACAGGAAATCTATCCGAAGCTGAAAAGAGAAAGAAGGTATGTGTAGTGGTATTATTCTCTGATGGTGAAGAGATACTATTCAAGATGGGATATTACCTTCCCAATAGGCTAAACTAATTGCGACCATGAAATAGTAAACATCTTCAACATTAAACAAAATGTAAGTTACTGCTGGACCCTGGGCCGTAAATGAGAATAACTCTGTAATTCTTTCTAGGAAGCACCTTGGAGACATTGCCAGCCAGATGTCCAGATGCCCACACCTATCCAGAAGGTGGATAGATGCCTAAACATACGCATCTAATATAATTTTAGGAAGCATAGAGTACTCTGCCAAGCTTCCAGCTGCCACTCCAAGAGGTCGATACCTTGTAGGTCCCACTTCACACCCACTTACCATATGCAGATTTCTTAGGCATTTAAAATAGCCAGCTGAAAACCTGGTGGGATAGCATAATGTGCCTACAATGACACCAAATACTTTCATTCAGAAGGCAACAGATATCTTCCAAACTGGGGAGAATAAAAAAAAAAGGTACTCTAGAAAGTTTTTCTTCATTGTCTACACTTTACCTCACTTATATTGACCAAAATGCAATTAGGTTTTGTACAGTTGTACTGTAGAAAATGCTTGCTGTTCCTCCCATCTACGTAATACAGCTTGACACTATCAAAAGAAGTTGAATTAGATGTGGGTTGGGGGTAGTTGTACCTAGATTAAAGTCTTCTTCGCAGAGGAGGCAGAGGAGTGCAGGAACCTTGAACCAGTCCATAGAGTGCAAGAGAATTTTCTTCCAAAAGGTGTGATTTTGTGCTGTGGTCAAAAAGACACCAAGAAACACGAGTTTCAGATGAAAACTAAGTGGAATGGCTGAAATATATGTGTGGTATTAAAAGCATTGTGCAAGCTATGGCGATCACCTTCTGAACTCTGGGAAAATAACACGTTCAGCTGAAGTCTGAAATGACAGTTTCCCCTGTCCTGCATGTACCTCCAGAGACATTTAACTAATTAAGACAGTGGACAATCTTAATCCAGGCTAAGAATCACAAATGATTTGATTATAAGACAAGGAATAAGATAGTTATTATATTTCGGTTTATGCCTTAAGTTTTGAAAAATGACAACAGAGATCAGGCAGTATGTTTCTCTTTGGTCTGGACCCTCAAAGGAGTGACATGAGTGACATTTTTACATCTTTTCCTGTATCAACTTTCTCAAGATCATCTGCAAAATATAGCAGGAGAGCAGAGTGAGGGTTGTCAGCTTTCCAAAGAAGGAGGTGAAGGAAGCTGAAAGGAAAGCAGAAGTGCCTGGCTATGTGTGTATCTGATAACTTTGTTTTCAAGAACAGTTTGATTCCCAGGACTTATTGGTTGGGGAATTGGAGAAGAGGAGCTGTACATCAAAAGGCCAGTTAAGGATCAGGATTTGACTACTTGTCCTATTCTTGCATCAGTGCATACTTTGGAGCCTTTTTGAAAGCATATGCAATATCAAAAGGCTGTGCTTTCCAAGCTTGGCTGAAGAGTATAAAAGAGGTAAAACCTTACCTTAGAATATGTTAAGATATAGTCCAGCTGCCTTTTAGAGAGCAGAGAAAGATGCTGGATAATAGCAATGAGAGCTACAGCAAGTGAGGAAGTGACAATTAAAATGTAGGTTGGACAGTTTCTTGCTAAAACAACCCTTTCTCAGCTGCATAATTCTGCCAAATACTACTGAATGGTGGTTCTTACTGTGAAAACTTTTATCAATATGGTTTGTATAGCTTTATTAAGATTTAGTTGACTAAAATGTAGTGCATAAACATGAGTGATTATTATACTGAAAAAGTGGTAGTATTATACAGAATGAAAATATTTTATAATTGTAACATTTCAACACAAAAATTCCTGAAAGCTGTACCCATCTCAGATTTCTAAGACAGATCAAGAGGTTATGCTGGCAAAAATAACTATTGTTTTGTCTTTTTGTCAGAAAAGGAAGCTGTAATTTTTGCAGCAAACAGTAGTAAATGCAATTTCCTTACTGCATTTTGTTCATTTTCTTATTTTTCTCTTTTCAATACATGCCTATCCTATCTGTTTTGTACCTATGCCATGTCCTATCTGCATTATAGAAGGCGAATAATCCAGGCTGGAAGAATTTTCTCTGCTTATTTGTCTGTACAGAACCCTGGGAAATGAGATATTTTGACTGGCATTTCTAGTTTCTTTTACTGTTAGTTGTAGCATTATATATCTCCCAAATACTTTCTAAAAATGTTTACTTTGTCTGAAACTTTCTTAGATGAGTTGTTCAGAAAAACAATTATTATATCGTGGCATATAAAACTTAATCCCATCCCTACTATAGCAGAATTCCTACTTTTGGAAGACAATTAATTCAAAGAAAGACCTAATGTGTGTGAACATCATTTAAGGTACTGAGTTACCATCAGGAAATTCTACCATGCATTTCCCATATTTTCAATAATGGGAACATTATTGTTCCCATTATTGGGAACATCTTATCGGTACAATGTATCCTTTTTCCAGATCAAGTACTTTACAGACCCAGTTTCATCTATTTAATATATCCTCCTTTTTTAAAGTGATGGACTAGCAAGAATAAAGAATTCTGGTTGGTGCAGTGCATATGAAAACGTTATCTTCTCTTAGGTAAGTGATTGCAGTTTTGTCTTCTGCCCAGCTTAGCTAGTTTAACACAACTAATATGCAATAGGCATTAACAGTTAGCTTATTTTATCTTGCTTCCTAAAGTTTTTTATGTGCATGATGAAAACTGACAGAAAGAAGAGGTAAGAGGAAAGACGAAGAGACACTAAAAGTGAACTAGAGGTTGTGTGGGAAAGAGGACTGGCTAAACCAGAGCAAAATCCTTCCTTATCTTTTCTCGTTGCTTGCTTGCAGGAGGCCAGCTGACTCTGCAAAGGACTATGGAAATAGCTGTGTATAATCTGCAGCTTAGCAAGGATTTCAGACTAACTGTGCTTTCTAATGCTGTTGCCTTGCTTATTTTCCCCTTCAAAGGAGGGTCTACTGGGAAGTTATTTATTTATATTGCATATAGATTGCACACTTTGGCTGTCATGGTTAGTGTCTCCAGCTGCAGAGCTCAAGGACAGCCTCCGTCATGGTGGTTAGCTGTTTTCTGCCCTCAGCTCTCATGAAGCTAACTTGTAATCAGAGCAGCAAGTCAAGATCAAGAAAAGACGGAACTTGGGGTTTAGGATTTATATATCTAAAGCATCCTGGAGTCAAAGCTCAGCTAAATTCAAAGAAAAGCCCTTATAGAAAGCAATTTCTCTACTTTAAAAAGGCATCTCGCTCTAGCAGTAGATCAGGTCAACAACCCTTAGGAAAGGCACACCTGAGACTGCTGAGGTCCTTAGGGGAGGACAACTGATTTCAGCTGAATCCAACTGGACTGCCCTAGTGATTGATTCATTAACAGAAGAACAGGTGACCATAGAAACTGTTTTGACATGGTACAGGAAAAACTTTTCTATTCTTAAAAAACTCTGTAGAGGCTTTACAAGGCCTTACAATAACCTGTTTGAACTGTTACTTTTATAGCATATTTTAAGCAAGCACTCAATAAAAATATGGCACACTATTGTACAGAGTGGATATCTAATCCTGCTAAGATAAATTTGCAAAAACTCTAAAAAAACCTGAGTAGGTATTGCAGCTGAGGCAGCTGAGAGAGAAGTAATTTCTTCAGTGAATAAAAACTCATACTGAGATAGCATTTATTGGATTATAAACATGGTAGCGTTCAAACATGGGTTTATTGAAACATTATTTTAATACTTTTTAAGATCAAATGATTCCAGATGGTTAATCTGGAGTCCCCACAGCTAGGCCTGTCAGATATACTGAAAGTTTAATCAGACTTTTAACACACCGATGGGCTTTGAACAGCCTGGATCCTCTGAAAAAAAAATCCTTAGGAACAATCATGAACAGATTGATGAAGATATCTGAATAATAGGCAGCAGCAGTTATGAACATCAAGAGAACGCTTGAGTGCACTGAATTCAGGCAGAAGGTAACAGCATGTTAAAGCAAAGAAACTGTAGCCAAGAATAATGCACTTCTAACATAGGAAACTGTGCTTTTGATTTTCTCTACCTTGCTGAAGAAACCTGACTGAGACTTCAAATCTTGAAAAGAAAGGCCCGTATATAAAGGATTAGCAAATATTTATTTTAACACTTTGTGGAAGACTTACCGGTAGAAAAAGATCACGCTAATCATTATCTCTAACATTTCACTACTGACAGTATATGATAAATGACTGTCCCTGTTTTCCTATGGACAGAAGCTATTCAACCTAGAACGAGTCCAGAGTAGATACTTTGCACTCCCTTCCTTTCATAGAAATGCAAAAATTGTGCTTACTTCTATAAGTACAAACATTGCTAATTAGCCCTCATATGAGGTACATATGATAATTTCATTTAATACATACTGATAATTTCATTTAATAGTTATGGAAGCATAAATATTAAACCATTTCCCTGTGCCCCCCCCCCCAGTGTCACACAGAACAAGAATAAGGACCAAGACCTATCAGTTTACAGGTTTCCATCAGCAAACCACTGTTTTTAAAGGTACACAGTGCGTTAGAAGATATGAAGTCAAATAATGATAACTCATAGACATATTTTAGAGCTTTTATGGTTGAGGCCCAAAGACACATGAGGTCTTAAAATTATACCAAAAAAAAGTTAGATGCTGGAGTTTAACTACAGCCTGGCAGAATAAGAGAAGCCTAAATCCTGATCCCATGTCACATGCTAGTCAACACCCAAAATCTCGTGTTAAAATAAGCAGGACAGGCAAAACCCCCAGGTGCAAGTCAGGTGTCTAACCCATCCTTATCTCTGTTTCTTTCCCACAAAATCCTTCTGATAGTACTTCACACTGAATTTTTCCAAGGTGAAGCAGAAGACGATCTAATCTCATGACCAATAAACACACTTCAAGTGGTGTTACTGAGCGGTACTGTGATACAGTGAATAAAAAGCTGATCTGACATGAAAGAAATTCAGCTGCTTCTCCCAGATGTGCTAAATCATCCCACTGAGTCCACTGTGCCCTCTATGTTTCACCTATAGCATTGGTAAAACCAAGTGAAAGGGCACACCTCTTTCTTAGGGATGTGGCATCCCATCAACTGAGGCTTTGAAAACATCTGTCTCTCTCGGCTACTCCCTAGAAGCGCAATTCTGCTGAGGCTCACGCGGTCCTGAAAAGCTAGTCTAAAAATCAGCCACACCCAAAGGCTTTTAAGAGCATTTCTGTGGCTTTCCAGAGACGCATCTGAGGCTGCTCCACGCCACCCACCTACCCCTGGCTCCCCAGAGGAAAATCCACGCAGTGCAGGGGTCTGAGCCACTGCAACACTGTACTCCTCCATAGGAAAGGCGGGGGAATAAGGATGCGCCACACAGGTAACATTGGCCAGATTAACTGGATGATTGTATCAAAGTCCCTAATAACAGCATACAGGTGCTACAGCCCCACATAACCTCGCCTGTCCACAGCTAATTGTTTCTGCTGTGGGTCTCCCCGGCCTTACAGGGTGATTAATAACACGTTCTCCCATTACTAGAGTTTACACCTCCCATGTCAGGTCATAGCCTATTTCTCCCATCGGTAAAACTCTCTCAGAGCAAAATGAGGGATCCTGTGTCATGACAATTATTGTCTCAATTAGTGACATTATTAATATGCTCTAGCGAAAGAACAACCGCACTTTACTGCATTAACAGGTGGAAATGTTCAATTCTTAATTAACTTTATAGGACGTAAAATTATTAGACTACATCTAGAAAGGTCAAATTAAAGGGTAAGAGAAGAGCAAAACTATACTGTAATAAATTCTGTAGCCAGGGATCCCATTTCAAGTTGTGGAACCCTTTGCAAGGGATTTAAAAGCAAAAAGTCAAAGATCTCTTCACTTAGGGACAATTTCTGAAGGTGCATGCTATGTTCTTCTAAGAAATCAATACTGCATTTGTAGAGCAAATTACTGCACAAATGCTAATGTGCAGATGCGCTGTTGACTGCCTCTGCATTTAGAAACTCCCAGTCATAACTCAGGGTAACAGAAAAAGCCTCCCCAAGCTGCTTTTTCATTGACTACTTAGCCAGCCATGCAGCAGGAATTCTCCTGCCTTTCATGCCCTATGTCCTTCTATTATTTCCCTGGTTTCCACCCTCCTTACTCAATGAAAGATGACTTGAGGATGATTCACAATATAGTAGAGAAGAATGTAAAAATAACAGTTTTTACACAGCACTTGCCAATGGTTGAATGTTGCTAAAGCTTCAAAACTCAATACTAGGCAAATCTAGGCTCTCCTTCGAAATTCCCAGGCTTCCAATGAACCTTTTATTCTTTTTTTTTTTAGCCCAGTCACTCTGGTTTTTAACAGTCTCTCTTCCTGTTCATTATGTTTTTTTCTAAGGATTGTCTCATACAGTGTTTACAGAATTACTGATTGGGTTTTCAGAATACCACTGAATACTGTGTTTGTATGGAGGAATTAGTCTTGGTCTTTAAAAACTGGAGCTATTTTCCCTTAATAAAGCCTGTTTTCATATTTTCAGTCCTCACAGCTTCACCGCAACAGAACTAAACAATATGGTATTCCGCATGCAAACTTAGCCATCGAAATCCAGAACAAAGTCTTGAAGCTTCATGTTTGGGTATACAGCAGGTCAAACAGTCCGAGGGGATCTCAGGGCACTCGTCCAAATTATTTTGCATTGTTGTATTTCAAAATTGATTTAGACTGGAAACTCATCTTTGTCCAGAGTTTTTGGCAAATGCCTTCAAATACTTAGACATGGAGGGCAAATTGAGTAAATAATTATTTATACATTTAAGAGGATTTATGTGTATTTCATAGAGTTTAAAATCCTTCCAATAGACATTGCTTGTTCTGCTGAGAAGCTTCGATAGTCAATATGGTGCCAAAGCTTGCTTTCAGGCTTTGTGTGGCCTCAGTGAAGTTGGCCACGACAGGAGGACTGACAGCCAAGGAACATGCACAAAAGGGAAAGAGAGCACTTTGGGGTATGGGAATAACATAAGAAACTCTGTGAGATGGTAGAATTAGCTTGAAAGTGAGTAGAATGTGGTATTCTGTAATGATTGCCATGCTCCTGGCAGCAGATGGATGTAGTAAGTGAAGAGCTTCTCTCCCTTTCATTATTATTATTATGGTTATTATTGCTGTTGTAAGGAAATGGTAGCTGAAAATTTATCGGAGACTGATGTGCTATTTCCTTTTCATTAGTTGCTGTTATTACTTAACCTAACTACAGTTATCACTTAAACTCTCAGCATTTTTGATTTTTAAATGGCATTGGAGAATGTGTTTTGTATATGTAGTAAAATCTGTACACAAAGGAAAAAATTTCCCGTCTTATTTAAACCAGTGGGAGTTTCGTGATTCATTGCACCAGGGCCAAGATTTCATCCACACTTAACTTCTCTCAGATTCCTGCTTCTCATTTTGCTAACAACAGTGACGTCTAAAAATAACTTCCCATCTTAGGAACTAGCTTCCTCCTCCTTCCTTGTTAACTGCTTCTGTATCTCTTATCTGACAAGGCGGCGAGCAGGGTGATTTAAAGACTTCGGTTGTTTTCATTTATATGGAAAAAAGCAAAACATTTTGCTTTTCAGCATCCAGAGTCTTTGACAACAGAGGCTGAAGTTACCCAGGCACTTCCATCACCAGCGAGGTGGATTCCTCACCCTGAATCCCCCTTGGTGTCTCCTGTTTGCCTGTGGCATGATCTGCTACTCTTCTCTCAGCTATGCTGCTGGCACTGTTTCTGCATGCAAGCCGTAAGACTGGTGGTAGAAACGTCCAAGCTTTTGAAAAAGGTGAAGAAAAAAAGGCTTTAAAATATTAAACAGCAAAGAAAAAGATTTCAAGCGTGCCAGCACAAGTATTTACATCAGTAAAGAGACAGGGCGCTGCTGCATGCTGGCTCAGAACGTCCTCTTCCGAAACTGGCTTTCCCACTCTGAAAGCAGGTTGGTGTTGCTGCGGCCGGAGGGGCTCCTCCCGCTTGGAAAGTCCTGGCTGGTGAAGGGTGAGGCTCCCGCTCCGCACCGCGCAAGCAGTGATTTGCCATGCAGAGCACTCGTCTTGAATTCTCACTTCCTGTATGTTTTTGTTATTCATGACCCTATCACGCTGTTTCTGCAAGGGAAACACTGAATTGAAGCTTCACTGAATTGAAGCTTCGGATGAGTTTCGATGCTTGACTCTTTTTCTCATGTTTTTATCAAATCCGTAACGTATTTACCAATGGAATAGAACCGTTTTCTCTCCCACTTCTTTTCATATTTATTATTGTTCTGTCGACAAGTTAACCTATGGGATATAGAAACCTAGGTACCTTTACTTTGAATCGATAACTTGCAGAAGGGACACAGAACCTCTGGAAGTCCTTATGTAAAGGGTACATTATCTCTTTAACTCTCTTTAACTTAACAGAGCTTTCCTTTCAAATAAATGACCTACAGTCTCAAATAGTCTTCAGCCTTCAGGTTTTCCCCCCTCTCTCTTTCTCTCTCTCTTTTTATTTATTAAAATATGGATCAAAATCACATTTTCCTCTCCTGCTCTTTCATCATGACTTTGAATGAGTGTGAAATTTTCCCTGGAAATAAATGACTGTGTTCATTTTCCAACAGATATTCAGATAATGAAAATGCTTTCATAAGTCATGTCTTTATAGATTTGATTGAGAGTCTATTTTCAAGTAGAAGGAAACAGTTAATTTATTCCAAAGTTCCCCAGCTCAGGCATTATTTGTCCTCCATCTTCTTCAACCCTCTAATTATATGTTTTATAATGTACTTATATCATGATACCTATTGTGACTACTTTTAATCCAGTAGATTTATGTTTAGACCTATACTTTAGTATCTCAGGTGGTGTATGCTTAGAATGGATATTGTACCTCTCCTCAAGGTAGCAGACTTTGCTTCTAGTTTTATCTACTGGATAAAAGCAGTTTGGAATTTTTGTCAATAAAAAAAAGCAGGAGACAGCTGCTTGGTTTTACTGCTCTTGTCTCTGCTAACATCCTCATTTGTGCTTATGAGATGAATCATTTTCTTCCTTCCAATCAGGATCAGTGGTCAAATGGAAAATGTGAATGGCACATAACGAAGTAAATAAGGCACGATGCGAGCGGAAATTTGGTTGGTTAGAGCAGAGGTCTGGGATATAAGGACAATAATAGAGCTCTAAAAGTGCCATATGGTGACTAAAAGGCTCAATTTGTTTCACAAGCGCTGCATTACACTAGATAAAAGACCTTTTATATCAGCTTCTTTATATCTCGTCTTTGCAAATCCACCCTACTTTATTCCTTCACTCATTTACATTTTTTCTGTTGTTAATAACAAATGTAAGAAAGCTCAAAATTGCCCAAGTTCCATAAAAAATCAGATTGATTCTTCACAAGGTTGCAAATGTATGAATAATCTTAGAGCTAGAAAATATATCTATTACACTTTTGCCCACGACAAATATAATAAAATACACAGTATGGATGGACATGGGAGTTATCTATAAAATCAGAATTCACTAACATATACCAGATGATTGTGTTAATCAGCTAGACCATGAAATAAGTCATTTGCATCTTTCATTTTTTCATTGACATAATATCAGTTTAATGTATACATACGAAAATATATGTTACCTATATATCAATTTTAGAGAAAATAAGGTAAATGCGGTTTTAAGAAAGGAAATTAATATCTGCCTACAAAGGAAAGAAACTACATTGGGGTGCTAATTATATACACCCCTAATTTGGCCAAAACAACAAGCTTTATATCTAAGCAATTCAGTTGTATGGGTTTTCATTTCTGTACAAATAATAAAAAGATACATAAAGCCAACATTTGATATAGAGGACTTGGTTTTAATCTTGCTTAAACTAGCGTAAATCAAAGGCTGCTCAGCTAACAGCAGTAGAAATACAGCAATGTAAAATAAGTGTGAAATGAGAATTAAGCCCATACTATCCTTTTGGCATAGCTTTTTTCTTCCGAGATATAGTATTACGTGCTGTTCTCTCAGCACCAAAGACACTATCTTTGCCAAGGGCATAAAATGTATTGCCTGGCACACAATAAAAGGACTCATATTAATGCAGATTGATACTTTAGAGTAGGGATTGGTTTGCCATATACTCCTGAAAGACATAGTAAAGGATAATTGCTATTTTCATTAACTATCTCACTTACAGAGTTACTTGCAGTGGTTTAGAAAGCCAGCAACCTGGACCGATCCCAAAAAACCACAGATAGCTGTGTCTTTGATACCCTGATAGCCAGAGGCAATATTCAGTTACTTCTGATAGATGTGCAGTATCTTTTAATTGAATGCTAGCACTTCTTTATACAGCCAAGCAAAAACCTTGGAAGTGTACAGAATAGAAATGAAAACCGGCCAGGAAAATGTTTTGACATTGACATACTCCACTGCAGTCAGTGGGACAAGATATTTATGGCTGTGAAAATGCCACATGAATCTGCACTTCTCACTTCAAATTCTTTCTTTTAAAAAGAAAAAAAGAAAAACATAACAGACTATTGTAGTTCACATTCCACTAAGGCTTCATTCAGTTTTATTTTCCATAATCCATATGAGAAATGCAGGTCAGTGCCCATTAGCAGCAATGTATCTTAAGAACATTTAGAAATACGTGTCAGAAGCCTGAGTGCAATAAAAGACAGGGTAGAGCGTAAGAGCACAGCCTACTCTATTTTTGAGTACCCGATGTTCGTGGAGAAAAGGTGAGGAGTCACCGGATAGACATTTAGCAGTGAAAGCTGGCCGAAGAAAAATGGAACGAGGAAATGAAAGAGAAGGCAAGCAGACTGTCTCTTTGCTCCCTTTAACCTCTCTCCTTGAGGTTCATTGCTTTAAAAAAACAAACCAAACCAAAACAACAACATCAGAAAAATCTGAATCTGGTGCTCCAGAAACAAGCCCAGTGGAGAATCAAAGAGTGAGCTGTTATGGCCTGGGGAGTACGAGCTTCCCTACAACATAAATAAATGAGTGCATAAAGAATCATAGAGCTATGTATTTTTCATGAGAGAAAAGATGGACACCAGAATTTAATGAGAGGCTGACATTTTATAACAAGGAGATCATATTCTCCTCATAGTTACCTGAAAAAGGAGATAGTGTATGAGAAAAATAGAACAAAGAGCATATATAAGGATTTTGTTGTAAAAATGCCATTTTAAATACTTAAATACACATTGATTTGGACTGTTCTGTATCCTCACATGCATCTGCTTTCTGGAAAGGCCAAAATTTGGCCATTGCCATTGTGCCTGAATATCATATAAAAAGAATCATTTCTGCCGTACAGTTTCAAAAATTGAAAACCTTGCACAATACCCATTCTCCTTTTGATAAATCCAGCCCAGTATTTTTAATCATTGATTTACAAGAAAAAAGTTTGTCTAGGATTTAGTTAAGTCTCGCTGCCTACATTCAAGTATGGTCAATGCCGATGCGCACTCGGTTTGTGTGAGCGAACTATGCCACACAAAACTGGCATCCCTGACTTGTAATTCTTATTAATAATTAAATTATAGCTTGCTTTGAAATGAAACCCTTAAAAATGGTGCAAGTAGGAACATACTGCAATTCATCCTTTTTGTTCTGGGGGACCTCCAGACAGCGATGTTCTGACAGAGCGTACAGGAGCATTAAAAGAGCTGTATTTTCAGCGTGCATTACTGAAGTGTTACGAGCCCTCACCACCTTACCCTGTAATTTCCTGTGATTACTTTGCAGATGGCTAACACATATAACAGTGAGGCTGTAGTACCCTCTTACACTGGAAAGCTGACACAAAGTTTCCTGAAATCAATAAGAGGCATAGCATTTTACATTTATTATTAAGGTGAGCACAAAGTATGGGCTGCTAGACAGCCCATTGAGTATTTTCAAGTGTTCATTCAAACTCTGAACTTTCACCTTTCTTTCTTTTTTCTAATCAGACAACTTACATCTTGATATATGAAAGGAGGAGGGCTGAGCAGAAACACTTAACACTTGCAATGCTTGTTTCGTCTGCTAGCGGTGGACTTCACCATCCTTCACTCCCTCACGGTGTCATTTAATTCTTGTTTAAACAGTTCCTGTCTTCTTATTTCTTCAGCTGTGACTGTTGGACCATTTCTCAGAGTCATGGCTCTCAATATGAGAATGGCTTTGCAATTTTCAGGCACCTGTTCCAGATTTGTTTTTCTTCAAGTTTCCTTTATGAACGTATTTCTTCTAGAGTTACTACCTAGCATGAACAGAATAATTTACCTAGAGTGAACTAAAAATAACACTCACACACAACTAAGTTTAGAGGATTTTTCTGTCAGCTCCTAACCCTCCTAATGTGTGCATTTATGTGGTTCTCCATGTCTCTTCTTTTTGCTTTTGTTGTGCTAAAATACATTTATATTGATTGACCACGTTTGAATTAAATAAGCAAACCCTGTGTTGAAAAGAAAATCAATCCTGTTTTAATTCTGAACATAGCACTTTGTACGTAGGAGAAAAATATATCCCCAATTAAACATCTGCATGATACCACACAGACAGAAATACAGACTGATTTTTCAAAATCATGTCCTTTAAATATGTATGTAATAAAAATGGACCAGATTTTTCACAGCCACTATCAAGTAATGGCAGAAAGGAAAGGGATTCAAAAGTGCCTACTGAAAAAGACAAACCGATTTCCATTTTTCCGCATCCTCATTCTGTGTTTATGATGTTTTAACTCATTTTGCAGCTGTCCTATGCCTACCTCTGGAATCCGTATCTTATGCTTTTACCAAGAGTCTAGCGTGTCAATTTTTATCAGGGACTTTTAGAAGATGCTAATAATTTACATCAGTGGATGTAGATTGTCATTACCATTGAGCCTGGTTAAACAAAATATTCCTGAAGTCTAACTGACCATTTCTAATGAGAATATTATAACTCTGTATTCAGTAGTTTTGCATTCAGTATGTCTTTTGATAGTCCTAAGGAACTCCTTCATTGTGGGCTTTCCATTTAAAAATCCACAAGAAAAATGAAAGCATGTTAAGAAGGATAAAAAATAACAGCACTCATGATGAATCAGTTTCAGGACTACAGGCTGGTCTAATCTCCCTATACATGCTGGTAAACTTAGTTGCCCAGGTACAATTTTAAGCTTTGTGTTTCTAACCCTCATTTTGGTTTCTCCTCCCATAAGCATTTCACTGGTAACTAGAGCCACATAATTCAAGCTGATAAGTCTATGAACATATTTAAGGATTATTTACATGAGCCAAGATTTCTAGGACTGAGTCTCCAGCTTCTCAACCCCATCTCATACCTTCCATTGTTTTCAGTCAGAGTCATCAGACTTGTTTCAATAAAGCCTGAGTTTGTGCATGCCTAACATGTATTCCAAGCGATACCAAAAAAGCATCTTATTCTTCCTTTTTTTCTCTGCAGTCCTGGATTACTTACCTCTTGAAGGAGCTCTGGGATACACTTTCTGCCTAAATGTCTAAAAGGCAGTTGCCAGAGTGCTATATTGCTAAAGCAAGAGAAGATAAAATGTTATTCTTCAGAGCCAAGAAACCTCCTTTCTCTGAAAATAGCCTTTAAATCCAAATGCATTCCTGAACCCAGATTTCTCAGGGCAAAGAAGTAGAAGATAAAAGCAGTGGCAACTCTTCCCACGTACATTGTGGGGAACCAAGAAGCATCTGGCTTGTTACTCAAGTAAAATTCAAGACAAATAAAGAGAAGCTGTCAAGAGAAACAGCACAGACACTGCTGGCTACAATAAAATGAATATTGTATTTCCCCTCCTTAGTGGGAACTCTAAACATCACAGGCTACTGCTTCACACCACTTTTTAGCCCTATCCTTGTCAAACAGACCTTGCACATCCTGCTGCTGCAATCCTACTACTTTTCTCTATAGTTTGATGATATGATGAATCCTTCTGGCGAGGCTCAAAGATGGAGATAGGACACATGTTCTTTTATTTGTCCCATATTAGTCCCTTTATCTATTTTATTTCCCCTAAAAAAAATGTTTTCTCTCCATGTTCTCTGCTCCACTCTCCATCATTCCTTGTGTCAGACCCTGTGATCGTGACATTGGTTGCTTCTTTGTGCTGGCTTCAGTGTCTCGGTGTTACCCATTCTGCTGCCTCCTTGCTCCTCCTCTTGGTGTTCTCATGGTCTCTCCTCGTCCCCATACCTTTTCATTTCATTACTCATCCCCATCGGCTCCTATAGTCTCTTGTATGCTGTCCACAGTCACGGCTTTCAAACACGTCTCTTCATCCATGGTGTGACTCCCTGCTCATGTTATTTTATGTCTTTCTCTCTCTGTTTTCAGGAATGTTGATACTTCCAAAAGAAACACTGCTGCACGTCTTCTGCACAAGCTTCTTTCATATTCCTTTTTTTCAGCCACCGTATTATTTCAGTGACTTTGATATAAAATACTAAAGTTGGTTTTGATTAGTTTCCCTTTCCTTCCCTTTATGTTCGTATCAGCATTCTTGCACACAAACTAATCTTCTTACTCCTCCCCTTATAACTGTTGTAAATTCCTCTGTTCTCCTCCACTGTTATCTAAAACCATGATAAGGCTATGGTTTTATTTTTTCTTCATGTTTTATCAGAACAACAAATCATCCTCTTTTTTCGCCTTCTTGGACTTCTTTGCTTTCAGAAATGAACTTAGAACTATTTATAGCAACAAAACTGGAGGGCAGTATCTGGGAGGGCAAAGCATGCTCTGATAAGACTGGAATGAGTAAATCTGTCACAGGACGGACAAGAGAATGAAGCAAGGCCATGCTCATTAAAAATGCATGTTAATTCCTTAAGCAATGTTTCTCATAGCCTTTCTAACACAGCCTAAGCCTTTTACTGTTAGCTGGGACTTCTCAGAAAACAGATTTTAACCAAGTCTTGCAGCAGTGATGAATAGAGACTAGTATATCCTTCAGCTCTCTGTGAAGAGAAAATGTCTTTTAGTGGCAGAAGATTAGACCTGTATTCTCTCCAGTCCAGGGGGAGCTTTCAGTTATGCAGTTAAACAAATGGAATGTGCTCCTCTTCTCTTCATTTATTCTGTTGGCAGTATCTGTGCAGGCTTTATCCTTGTGAGACTGTTAGCATTATGCCATTTAAGATTAATTGAGCAAGGTTAGGAATTAAATTAATATGATTTCATTAATATTTGAACAGCATGTTACAACTGCCTATAAGATTATTTATAGCTCTTTGTGCATCACAATATCATTAATATATATTGTCTAAATGAAAAACTTCTGTTCAAAATATGTTTGATACTGTGAATTAAAATACATACTAGAAGGTGAATGCATGTAATAAACATATTAATTATTAAAATAAATGTATATGTGCATTAGCTAATTATTTTATTCACATTTCCCAACTAGCAGGAGAATGAATCCATGTGTGACACAATTCCATAAATTAGTTGCACCGTAAGTAAATTACCTTGCTTCACCCTTCTAAACAGCCTTAGAAGGTTAAGAAAAAAGAATATTTTTACATGCTCAGAAATTCAATTACTGAAGTCCCAAACCCTAGACCTATTTATAAAAAAAAAATGAACTAATCTTAAGTGAAGTCATAATTTTAGTTTTACTCTGTTGGTCCAAATACAGGCAGTAAGTTGGAGTAAGGCTCAGAGAACCCCCTGGAGCAGCAACCATCCGGTCCAGTCAGTGCAGTGGTTAACATTTTATTCAGAGGAAAGATCAGATTAATTCGCATGGCTTTGGTGGTGGTGTAGAAAAACAGATACATGGTTTCCCAAATACGCACATTATGCTAAACTAGGAAAAGCTACGAACAGAGGAAATAGGATAGCAAGGAAAAAGGTGGCAATATGGGCAGGAACAGGAGCTTGAGATTCAGGTGGTGAAAAAAGCAGGTCAGCACATTTTGAAAATAATAATCTAAACCATAACTTTCCTGATGGAAATACTTGGAAAGCAATAATGCTGGGACAGATCAAGGGGAGATACAGGGTAGTAAATTGGATGTGAATCTGTGCTGGGAAACGAAGGAAGCCAGTATGATTTTGAGCTGGATACGCATAAACAGTGCATGCTAGGACACTGATAGCCCCTTTCTACACAGCACCGAGAAAGCCACAGCTAGAATCTTCCATCTCAGTATGAGAAGATGTCAGAAAACAGAGAGAAATTTTGAGAAAAATAAATAAATATATCATACATCTGTGAGATTAACCCACTTTATGTTCCTTTTCTTTAATTTTCATTTTCTGTTGTTGGCCATTATGCATTGTTTAGGTGAAGTGCTGAAATAAAAGAATATATATTTCAGGAGGTACAAAATTGAAGAGGAAAAAATAAGATTTTGCTCGAAGATATTACAACAGTGAGTAAATAGTATTTCTTTAGACTTTCTGCACTTTGGTGTCCTCTGAGCAAGCAGTCATGTTTTGTTCTTCTTACAGCTGTAGCAAACTTTCCTGGCTCTGGAGTGTTAATTTGGAGAGGTGTATCAGAATATTTTATATACACATATAATATATATGTAAGTAAATAAACTTTAAAGATTAAAAATATTAAATAATTGGAAAATGTTTGTGATACTGAGATAGAATGAGAATGAGATTTTTCCCCATACATTAAACAATGTATGGAAATATTATAACCATCATTTAGAACTGGATTATATGTTTTGAAGCAGACTTCTCTGACCCTGTATGCATGTTGAACAGAAGAACTATTATTTTTGCATCTGTGATTTAAATGACTTGTTAATTTTTACCTTCACTTGTAAGAAAAACGGAGCAGTGATAGAAAGAGGGCGGGAGGGCAGAGCCAATCTAGGCTTTCCGTCACCACTCAGGGCAAGACGCAGGGCAACAAATTGCTCAGATTCACCTTTTTCCATCTGAAAATCAGTGAGGTTGCACAGAGAAATTAGGGTTGCCTAGTATTTCCTCATAGTTCCAGTCTCCTCCGATCACCCATTCTCAAGGACAGTGAGCCAGTGATTTCTCTGCTTTCCCCAAGCATCTTTCTTTGCTAAACCTGAGAGATGTGTTGCAATTTCTCACTGTGCCCAGAACAAAATGTCAGATGGTTTTAACCAGCTGTTTGACTGAAGAACAGTGCCTTGGGTTCATTAGGGCAATAACGCAGGAGGTATTTGTAGACAGCGCCCTAGTTGTTGTTTCTCTTTCATATTAAGGAAAATGTCAACTAGGCAAAGTTGGCCAGTTAGAAATGCTGGAAAAAAAAAATGTCTGATTGAGATCTATCATATAGGGAATTTAATTTTAATGGCAAAAAACTGTGTGTGCTCTGAAACGCAGGTATCACATATAAATATCTGTGTCTTGGATAAATATAAGAAAATACACTGCTCAATATCTTGAAGAAATAAGCATGGATTAGTGATGAAAAGAGCAGGTATTTCATTTCATCCTAAACCCCTTCGGAGCTTTTGTTAGTGATAATGACTTTTGAGGCAAACTAATTAGCTGATCGGAGACCTACCCCTAAAAAAGCCTGAAGCAAGGGTCACTTCAAAGGTTTCGCTAAATCCAATTCTGGTAGATTTTCAAGGCCATCACATTTTGAATTTTATACTTTTGATTGCTGTGATTCCAACAAAGATGTTCAACTGGGAAAAAGAAGTCTTGTGAGAAATACATGAAAGATCTCACAGAAAAAAGATGTTTTATGGAAATGAGAGCAGTGTTTTTGAGCGTGCAGAGGCGCATGAAGATGCCAGTCAACACTTAGGGGTATCTTTCTCTCTGTGTCTCAACCGTGTTTTAGTGGGTCTCTTCACAAAAAGTTCCTGCAGACAATTCCTTTGGCAGTGCGTTTTAGGCAGTAACCTCTTAAATTTCTTGACAAGGCATTGCCAGGACTCACCTGCACACCGAGTTGCTCTTAGAGATTTTTGTAATGAGAAACCTTTGGTGCTTGCCTGTTTTCTCCCTTTACAACCTCATGCTTACAGTCCTTTAACTTCTGAAGGGAGCTGAACTCAGCAGGGAATGGCGGCCGCCCTTTAGAAGGGATGGCTAGAATGGAAAGTGAGCGTAGTAATATATGTGACAGCAAGTCAAAGGATGGGGAAGACTGGTAGGAGATGCCAAGCAGGCAGGCGAAGCCTTGTGCAAGCAGTGGGGCAGCGGGGAGGGTGCACAGCTGAACCGGGATGCAGTTCAACCCCGTTTTGAATGCACTGGTGAACATGTCTTGAGATTAAGGTCAGAGTCTGGGCCTCAGAATTGCCTTTGCTTTTTTTTTGTTAGGTGAAATTACCAGGTCTTTTTCTCAAGCTGACCAAAACAAAGAACAATTTTACTTTTTAAGCATAAGTTTCAGACATTTGCAAATTTAGCAGCAGATGCTGCTTGCTGCTGCTGTACGGTGTATCTTGATTTAATCTGAACAAAATAAGTCTTTTCAAATACATCTGGTGATTATTCAAACGGAATTATGCACACTAAAAATTTCTGCTAATTTATTTTAAACAGAGAAATGCATTTTCAGCACGTATCATTTTTTCCCAGAAAGCAATTTTCCAAACGATCTTTGAAAAAGATCTCATCCAAAATTAAGCTAACAAAACTCCAATAACCTTTAAACTATTCCTCATTTAAAGAACAGATATTAATAAATTAAAATGAGTAAAGACAACTTTAAAAATAAAATTACGCAAACATTTTTATAAACTTAAGATTTTTCAACATTTTACAGACAACTCTACTTGCAAACTCTAGGTCATAATCAGTTTAAAACTTGGTAGTTTAGCCAAAAAAGGGAGCAAGAGTTTGCCAACAAAGCCAGATTATGCGCTATAGCAAAACAAATAACTAAAATGTGATTACTTACTGTTGTAGCAAAGCACAATTTGAACTAATTTTAGGAAAATTATTTCCCCACATTTAAATACCTTTCCACAACCCTAGAATTCCTAAGTAATTATATAAATGTATATATTTATAAATATACATTAACTATATTAATATGTTTATATTTATTATTTTATAATTAAAATAATGTAATATATATTGTCCTTTTAAGGGCTCATACCTGTATAATTCAACTACAAAAACAGAGCACAGACAGAAGGAAATATTAGAATTATTGAGAACATGTGTTCTCATTCACATTAACGATTCTGGTTAATATGAATTTTTTTCTTTGAATATTTTGCGAGCAGACAGCAGTTGGCCCATGGAGCCAACTGGATTAAGCAGTGACACAAAGCCTCAGAAAGGGTGGCAGTTTATAATAGCTGCAAAAACATTCCTGCAAATGTTTGCTTTTCCAAGGAGGACAATATTAATGAATGTAAAGTTCCAATGCAATTAGTGTCTTATGAAAATCTTCATTCATTTACGTTGCTGCTTCTTTCCTGAAGATATATATCAACTTGCAATTCACATGCAGATTGGACAGTCCTATGAGTATTTTGAACACAACAAAGCTAAGATACAGGTCAGCAAGGTGCAATACCCCTCCCATTTTTTTCTACTTGTAAAAGCATTTTACAATGAGGTAATAAGGCAGAAAAAATCAGAAATGTAAGAAAAGTGCCTGCATGCATGTGAATCACGCTTTCAGATAGCATCAATATAACGAGATTAGTTCAAACTGGGATCATTTCCCAGCCTCATCTCAACCTGCAGGTCTTCCTCAGACACTGGTCCCACAGGTTCATTTGAAGCATGTGGGTGCTCAATTAGACTTTTTTATGATGCCTATTAAATTATACAAGGTGGTCTATGCTCAAACCTGTGAAGCACTCATTAGCGCGGTGTTATAATGGTGAGCAAGCTTGATTGCAAAAGCAGAGGCTGAGTAGCTCGTTCGTGTTTTCTGAATGAAACTGATTTTAATTGCCTGCCACCTTACCCTCTGCCGTTCCAATGCCTCGTCCTAACAAACAGTAGCAAAGGCTCTACCAGCTGTGCCCATGCTTTCATCTTCCTTTCAGCAACAGCCTCGTCAAGAGGCCTTAGGACATAGGACTGTGGTTAACGGAGGAAAGGCGAGCACTCCGAAGAGCCCCTGTAGGAAGACGACCAGTTGTCCAGACAATAAGATCAGCACAGCTTTGTGCTCGACTGATCAGTGGTGCTGCATCCCTGACAGCGTGGTTCACTCTCGTATCAGAAATAGCCACCTTGACTCGATTTCCTTAACTTGCTCACAACTCCCTCTGTTGCTGCTTTGCAAGGCTGCTGGAGCCTGCTGCAAGTTTCCAGGCAGCCTGGAAGCTCTCTCGGCTTTTCATTTCACTCAATGTTTCTCTCAAGCACTTGTCTTCAAAGGGAACATCAATTACTCCAAATCAGACTGATAGCTTGTATGAAACACATCCGTGAGTCTGATGCCTCTGACTCACATCCCACCTTTGCTCGCTATTAACCCTACTGTTACTTGGCTTTTCTTTTAATTTCTACCTGTCTTGCAACTACCTGTAACTCAGCAGCGAGTCAGAGAAGAGACTGATCCGTGACTAATAGTGTGAGCGCGGTGACACGCCATGTGACAAGTGTATGTCAACACCGAATAGAGAGAGGTCGTAGGACTAAACCAGTTAATAACACAGTGATGGCTGCACAACCCAGCGCTGGGGAAGGGATGACACCGGCAGTGCCTCGCCGAGGAAGAAAATCCCCCAAGAGACGCCCGCGGGTGAGGCCGCGTCACGTCTGCGCACCTTTGGTGATATGTTCCTTGTAGTTACTTCAGTGATTTTGACAAGCTCCCCTCCGCAGTCAGGTGCTGCTCAACAGGCAAAACGCGGCCTCACGGAGCAATCGCATCAGGCAGCAGGCAAACCCTGGCCAGCGTGCAGGGGGAACATTCCTGCTTCTAATCCGCAGTGCAATTTCAGGCTACATTAGACTGGTGCATAAACACATTTCAGACAAATATTTACTAAGGGATGACTAAGGTAGTAGTACTGACATATCTCTTACTGGCTCACAACTGTTTCTGTTCCCACGCTGACCTCTTTAAGAGAGAATCTATACCTTCTGCATATTTCATTTACAGCAAAAGTAATTGAAAAATCATTTTGCCTCTGGCTGCTATACAGAATGTGGGAAAAGGGTATATTCTAGGATTGCTACACAATGCTCCCTTCATATTAAGGAGTCTCTGAATGGAGAAAGGGACTTTTAACGATTCCCTCAGTAGCAAAATAATATACATGAGGCAAGATAATATCTGTTATCAGATCAGCTTCCAGACATGAAGGAGGAATCACGTACCTGGAATCTTGTTTGTTCTTACCAGCGACAACCATTGGTCTGATTTCTGTTTCCCGAGTTTTGTACAACCTTTGTAGGTGCCTGGGGAAGACCCTCACAGAGAGACGCGATGAAAGTTTAGACTGGCAAGACAGAAGAGGGCCAGACTTAGGGAAGCTCTGTGGTCACACCGTGAGAGCAGAAGCAGCCCATGAAGAAAGAAGGTCATTTTATCTAAGATATAAATGAGGCTCACTGCTCAATTCTTTTTCATCACATAGTAGGTGAAATGTTTAAATGATGCATTTTGAGAATTTCATGCAAGTATAGGGTAGGATGACATCAGTGGTTAAAGTCTACCGTAGGTACCATGTTCTCTGCTGGGCACCACTCTTCAGGAAATATTGGAGAGAATCAAGAGCACAATGACAACGATCATGGGCTTGGGAAGAGTGACCTAAAGTCACAACTGGAAGAATTAGTACAGCCAATCTGGAGAAGAAAAGACTATGGTAATCAGCAGGATGTATGATAATAGTTTTCAAATATGTGAAAAAAAATTCTAGAGAGAAATGTAATTAACTGTTTTCCTTATTCACTGAATGAAAAACATGGGGGAAAAAAATGCTCTTCATTTTTAGCAAAGAAAATTTAGGTTGGAAAAATTTCTAGTTATGAGAATTGTTAACGAGGAAGACTGGAAATGCTGGTATCGTCAGACTTTGCAGAACAGATAGTACGAACACCTATAACAGATAGTAAAGATTAATTGATCTTGCCTCAGTGCAGAAAGTGAGACCTGATGATCTCTTGAAATACCATGGAACTTTTTTCAGATATTCATTGATGTCTTAATAAACATGTAATATTTTTACATGCACTAAAGTAAGCATTGCAAGCAGCAGATTTTTTTTTAGCGAACATATGTAGTGCTGAACCATATTAATAAGTATTTCAGACTAGAAAAAGGATAAACTGAGAGCAGGTTTTTCCTTCCATGGCCATATGTCCGGGTCAGTTGTTTGCTTACCTGTTGTTCCCAGCAGCTATGCTTGCAGTAAATTAACTACATAGACTACTTTCTCATAGGAAAAAGATACAAGAGGATAATAAGTCAATGCCCAATCATTGCTTTTTTTAAGATATTGCATAAATACATATTCCAAAGGCTTTCCAGAGTCCTGGGAGCTTAAGCAATGGGTTCACACATGTCTTTCTGTGAAATGCGTAACATGCGTTAGCAAGCTAAAAGCAAAGTGTGTGTGGTGGTGCATGATAACGGGAGGAAAGAACTAAGGAATTCCTTATGGGCTGTAGGTTAGATAAGGCAGGTGCTAGTAATTGCCTATATGTCTCCATGAACTACTGATGGGTGGGTTGATATCAGTTGTGGAAAGGTTCAAAGCAAAGCAAATAATTCCTTGCGCATGTCTCAAAGTTGTTTCTTTGGAGATGCCTTTCAAAAAAGGCACTGAAGAGCTCTTTGCAGAAAGGCAACAAGAAAACTAGGCAATGGTGGTTACTGCTATTTACTCCAGGGCTACTTCAGAAGAGGAAGGTAGAAAGAAATGTTGGCAGCACAACAAGGAGAGTTGTATGGCAGCGCCTGGCAGTGTGGGCTCTGTGCTGGATGCAGAGACAATACAGGGCACCAGCAGTGTTCATTTTCATACCTGAAAACCAGCATGCAGTGGATAACTTGTCTTTTAATATTTCACGTCAGCTTAAGGTAGAGTCCTTAAATGCAGCCACAAGACAACCTTCTCCTTTGCTACTTTTTCCTTTCCGTCTGTTGCCATAAATGCTCTTTTTTCCTTGAATGTTATTCTTGTCAGCCCATGAAGTGCCCTCACCCTGGGCATAGAGAAAAGGAAGGATCAAAAAAATAAATCCTACGTAAGGGTTGAGAAGAAAAGCACTAAATACTGGCTGTGTTGCATGCTTAGGGAGGGGTTACATCTAGGTATTTGTATATTTTTTAATACCTGTCCATTTTGAGCAGTAGGTAGTAGGACGGTAAGAGAAAAGAGACTGAATGCTCAGGAGGACAGAAAGATGATTGGAATGGTGGTAATGCCATTGTGCTCACAAATCAACACTTTAAGCCTTTCTTACAATCATATTAATATCACACTGTGTTGATTGAATATAGTCTCCTCTCATCTTTGGGCCTCCAACAGATGTGTGATAGCTCCTCACACAAGTTTTAGACAGTATGAAGTCTCCCAGAGGCCCTATCATTTTTCTAGCACTCCTCCAACCTGCCACAAGCTCCTCTGCTTTACTACGTTGCTGCTTTCCATCCCAGCTTTCTTATTCTGCTTGCAGACCTGCTAGCTGATCCTACTAAGTGACTGTTAATCACTCAGTGGGACCCATACTTACCCTCTCTCCAGAGAAGACTGGTACTGGCAATCATAACGTGAGACCACCCAGAAATATCTGCACACCCAACAATCTAGAGCAGCAAGAGGTGACATCCAGCTGCACAGCCATGTTTCATCAGGGAGGTGACACTAGGCTGGGGTGGTCTCAGAGCACTAGTGGCACACACGGGCAGGCTGGCAAGCCAGATACTGTGGGACACCCGTGAGAAGGCATGGTCATTGCTAGGCTTGCTAACAAGAAGGGCAAACCAGCAGTTGCCAAAGGAAGTGTGATAATGCTTTTGAAGATGACATACTGTACCCAGGCACAGAAATGAATTATGAAAGAAAAAGAAGTCAATGAAAATGAATCCTAGTTCACCCACAAGAAACCTGAAGTTCAGACACATCCTCATCCCCACAAGAAATATTCCTTTTTACTCCCTGAGAGAATCAAGGGTTCCAGCACTTGATCTTAATAGTCCTCTTCTCAATTACAGTCATGTTTGTATAACTATAGAACAGAGCTTAAAACACATGGCTGAATGACCCATTTCCAGCTGATAGTTATTTATAATTAGTACAATCAAAAAATTGTGCAGGCAACCGACTGCCTAAAATTTATTTGTGTGGAAGTTTTCCTGAATAACTTTCTATAACAATATCATAAAAATCACAGTCTAGTCACATAAGATTCATGAATAAATGTGGGAAAAAAAATATTTGTAATTATTTGCTGCTAGTAGTTGGCCCCTCTAAATATTCTCTCCAATTTAACAGAGCCAGACTGTGATTGCACAATCACAGATATTAATGGTGGGAAAAAACCAGACAATTCTCTTCTCTAGCTGAGCACTGTTGTCCTCTCTCTTCCTGATATGCTTCCTAACAAAAAGCTGTGAGGAATTTCTACAGTGTCTATGCGTTCCTTTGATGCTTTGTACTTGTCCGATCTCAAAATCTTCAGCATTGCTTTGAGCATGTCTGCTCAGTTGAAACTGTATTAATGACAGTAGTTTTTTTAGTGCTTACTGAGACTGATGCTGTATTTGAAGGATCCTTGCTCATTTAAATCTTTGCCTGGTAGTTAAAAAGCAGTAGTACATGCTTGTGTGACAGGCATCGGTGTTCCGTCTGCTTTGTCCCACATGTATTGCTTTGGCTCGTTGTAAATCATAATTCACAGACGAGACACTACTAAAACTTGAGTGAACAAATGCTCTGAGAAAGGCAACATGCCAATTAGTAAATGACCGTCAGATGCAATGTGTTCCTGCTTATTCAGGATTGTAACTTCTAAAATAAACTGGTCTCAGTATCTAAACCAGCTTTATTGCCACTAAATTATCCTGAAGAAGCTCTGGAAAGTCTCCAATTACCACTGACCACATCCTGTGCCTGTATGACAGTAGCCCAACGTCAGGCAAACAAACTGGTGAAAACGCTGACCCACTCTTTCTTAAACAGACTACTTATTTTCAGATACATATCACTGGATAAAGCCTAAGCACAGCTTTCAAGCAATTGCTCACCACAGTAAAGGAGAGAGGAAACAGTGGGAGGGAAAAACCACCTTACGGTATTGCGTGGTGTGCTGCATACTAGGAGCCTGACCACTGCTATATGGAGCACCCTTCTTTCAGGGCTGCCTTACTTTACTCATTGGCAGATGATGGTGTTTGTGTTTGTTAAGCACTGGCACCGTGCTTACCTGTGTGGACAAATACAAACGGAATCACTCAGCCAACACACTTACATCAAAGAGTTTGATCTGGGAGGTGCTCAGCACCTTTTCAAGATCTTCAGCATTTTATTCAGGATCAGACAGATGAGAGAAAAGTTACCAAAGACACTACAAAGGAAAAAAAGAATGATAAAGATAGTGTAATTTGCCCTAGATTTTACAGTACACATCACCCGAGCAGCAACTAGCAACTCTTCTGAGCCTTTGCATCCTTTTTTTTCTTGAAAAAGAGTAAACAGCAATTAGTCCTAATATGAGCAGGTATGAGCCCAGTTTCAACTACTGTCTACATAAATGCATAGAAGAATAAAGTTAAGAGAATTGGGGTATTTCAAAACTGGTACTTAATTAGTAATGCTTTTTCACGTGAGTTCAGACACACTAACTGTAGCTAACACTTAACCCAGAAATGTCAGGCTAGATTAGGCATGCACGATAGTTCAGGTACAGATACGGAAAGGTGCTTAACACTAACTGTGAAGGATGGAACAAAATATGTACATGAAATAGAGCATCTGTGCTTTCATATAGGATGTGAATGTACTGCTCAGAGTCAGCTTAGACATCTTCTCTGAAAAGCATACCTAACATTAGAAGGGGAGAATTTCCCCTCTCCTTTTATCACTTAGCCTCTTCATACATTTTTCACTTTTCTGCCTTCTCTATCGGTCCTTGCTTGCCTTGCCTCCTCACATGTCATCAGCAAAAGCCTGAGATCAAAAGGCAATGCCTTTCGGTCACTCCTGGAGGAGCTGCTCTAAGTGAAAGGTTTGCTGGGCCTTTGCAGCTCACATATGGGGACAGTACAAGGCAGCTCTGAGGGCTGGAGCCTGCTCTGCATTAACAGAATCATTAGAGAAGGAATATGACATATTTAAGAGAAGTTACTGAAACAGGACTCCACCAGACTTCTGTGTAGTCAGAGAGCAAAAATATCGAACGTCAGAGGACTCCCTTTCATCTCTTCCTCCCCACAGACTTCAAACTCCTGTTCTACAACAAGGATCTCCTCATTTTTTTCTAATTGGCAGGGTGGAGCATTTTATCTTGGTCTCATTCTCAGAAAAGTTTTGATAGTTGAGCTAAGTTAGCTTCAGGCATTAGCATATGAGGGAAAAATTTATGCAGAATGATTCAAATTTTGTAGAATTATATGCTAGTAGACAATATATCATAAAGCTAGGCAACCTTAACGACAATGATGACCAGGGCTGTGTCTACACTAGCAAGCAGTGCAGACCAACAGGCACAGAACTGTACAGTCAAACAGTTGGATCTGAGAACCTCATCCCCACGCTATACACATATCAGGTTCTTCTGTTTCGATTTGGCTTTAACTTTTGGACTCGCTCTGGTTTGATCCCATCAGCTGAATGCCTGTTTGGGGCTCTCATGCCTGATGTGTCCTCCAGGAGCTCATCTTCCATTTCAGCTTCATGCAGAGGGAATCCAGCTCATGTACTTGGAGATGTCTCCCTGATGTGAACCACAGCACAGCAAGCTGGCATGGCTGAGAGATGTGCTATAAAAGCCAACTCTCATTGGAAATGAAACACTAATATAAATGCACGCTATCAGTACTAAGGATAATATTGCAAGAACTGTAACAAAGTTATCCATCAAATGTTATCCTGTTCCCATTGGTTCTGGACACCTTAATCTTCCATTTGCTTGCACAAGGGCTCACCTGGCATCTCTTGTGCTCAGAATTAGAGGTTCTGATTTCAACAGAACCCGATTTGGGGTTCAGCAAAAACCTGAGTTAATGACATTTGCCTATGCCCACTCTTCAGAGTGGAACATATGTGACATGATTGATTAGCAGCAGAGAGAAATGTCAAAACAGGAACATAAATGACTTAGCCCTCAGTTTAGAACAACTGACAAATGAAAAAAAAGTCCTAAAGTTGATTGATAGGTAAGAGAAAAGTGGGAAGGGAGCAAATTTCTTGCTCGGCAAAGGGAGTAGATTACGGTCTATTTTATGACTAAAGGTGAATCATGGAAGAGGTAGATGAGGGAAGCACGGAAACTACTCTCAGCTGAAAGATATTAATATTAAATTTGAACTGAGCATAGACTTGTTCATGTGATGGTATCAGAAACCAAGTGAGTTACCCATTTCAGGAACAGGGCAGCTTTGCAGACCATAAGGCTCACTGAGTTGGCAGTTGGCATTCTTTACTCTTAAATTAAAGCATTCTTGTACCTGTAAAAATCCCACCAGTAAAGTCTAATTTGATTCTCCTAGGTTTTTTTTATTTGTGTCCATTCCTTTCCACTAGGATTATTGCTCAGTCTGAACTTCTCATTTAAAAACTACTAATCCACAGAGCCCAGCTGATGCTGCCTCAGGTCAAAGTGCAAAGCAGCTCCTACCTTACATCCTCTCCAACCCCAACATATGCTGCGTGTATTGGCTTTGAGAATTAGGTAGTCATAGACTAGTTCCTCCTGAATTACGCCCCAAAATATTGTCTGTGAGTAATTGTCTAGAGAGTATGCATATGTGATGCAGAGCCATGCTGTTAGATGTATTAAGTAGTAACCAAAACATTAGGTTTTACTTTGAACTAACATGGTGCACATTATAAAATCTCCACATGCTGGAAGAAAGAGTAAATCCTCTGTGGTTTACTCATAAATATTTATAAGATTATTCAGTCCATTGTGTAGTGAATAACTAAATCCATTCTGATGTAAACCAGCCCAGCTCCTGTGTTTATATAGTCTATCTGACAGAACACAATTACAAAACACGTTTTTCTTTTTTAAATTTCTACTTGAGCTCCTTGAAGCACCTAGAATTTGAGCTTGGCAATATAGAACTGTAATTGTCCAGGGACCTGGCATCTTACAGATTAGAAGTGCATCTATTTTCAAGGACAGAACTATATACTGTACAGTTTATATTCACATAAATGTATTCTGTAAGGACAAATCAATATATTATACACGTACATCCTATATTTTTGCTCCTGGTAGGGAATTCTTTCACCAAGGAGAGCAAACCCAGAAAAACAACTTAACTCTACAGATGCAAGAAAGGAATACTGCATTTGCTTTTTATTACTCTATTTTTTGTTCAAAATGAGCATGGCTCAGGTGTAGGATGTGAATTTCAATTTAACATATTAATGACTGGGGCAATTGGCAAGATCTGCTATTTCTGACAGGTGTAAACATTCAGGCTCAGCCCTAAATGTGTCTTGTCTTTTTGTTTTTATTCTGGTTGTTCCCCACTATTCAGTTTATTTGCTGTTGAAAGTTTTCTTTTATTAGAAAATCATAATCTGAGCCAGAGACTGAAATGCTGATTTCAGCAACAAATTAGAAACTGAAAAATAAGAGATGAAAGGAGTTGGAAAGTGAGTCTGTACTGTGCAGATGCACTTTCATTCTCAAGAGCCTCTGTTTCCTCAAATGAAAGGAATTCCGACAAAAAAAGGCTTTAATTCACCATGGAAATGTGCAAAACTTTTCAAGGCAAAGTCTTTGCATATGCTAAAGGCACAGATGATGTTCCATGTAAAGCATTACTTTTATCTTTATTGTTTTGAATATGTTGGATCATAAGAATGGATGCACTCCAACTGCCACTTCAAAGCTGCACAGATAATCCCACATCCCACTTGCTTTGTTTGCATTTTTAATTTTGCTCAAGTGAAAGCAGAATCAAAGCTCATACCTTATTCTCTGAAAAACTTCTGTACAACCTTCCTCAAAAGTCCAGCTCGTCTGCACCAGGGTAAGTTACAAAGTTCCTAACTCGTCTGAGGATATTTCTATTTACTGTGTGTGTTTGCCTTATTTTACATGATAAAGTGCTTCAGTTTCTCACTGGATGGAAGTCATCAATCTCCACCATGCTCAGAAATTCTTCCTCTGTAGACCAGGGGGGCCCTAATCTGCGGAGCAGGTGTTGGTGTTGAAGCAGAGGCAGCAAGAGGAATGTAATTGTTTCTGATGCACATGGCAGCCATTGTCACTCAGCCTGCAATGCAGGTGTTGACAAAAGCAAGGTCAGACTCCCAGTCGCAGGACATTTTTGCCTGTTCTGGTCCCTGAGCCTGAAAAATGGGCCTGAGAGCAGGCAGTCTGTCCCGTTTCCTTATCACCCGACTGCAGGCTTCGTGGGCCAGTATGGTGCCTGGGGCGGCATGCCCAAAGGAGGAGAGAAATGGCTGCAACTGTAAAATTCCTTCATTCATTGGTAAAACGTTCCCACGTGACAGGGAGCAGAGAAGTCCGGTGCTTATTCATCTGCCAGCTCTCTCCATTCCCTCTTTGAACTCTTTGAATCTCTGTTCAGGCTCTAAAGGAGACCCCAAAAGATACAGTCCCCATGTTGACATCTACCGCTGAAAGACTTTCCCCCCCAGAAAGAGGTCGAGAATATGAATATGAAAGTGAAACAGTTGGTTTAGAAGGGTTTATAGATCAAGTGCTTTTCAATGTCATTTCTGTTCACAGCATTTCAAACACAAAAATAAATGCAACTTAGGAGAGCTTTAAGTGAATAAAACCTTTTTCAATATGACATTATTCCCTCAGATGGCTTGATATGCTGTGGCTGGTAGTTAGAAATAAATATATCATGCTGATACTCCTTTGGTCTTTCATGAAATCAGGCACCCTATAGAGCAAATGTGTGGATGCATTCCCTCTCACCAGAGGGAATACACCTCCTATCCCTTCTGTAAAACCCTACAAAGAAATGAGTGTCTAGAAATACGCTATTTATTGTAATGAGTGCCCTAGGTTCAATAATGCTGATAGGAAATATGTGAAAGTCCTGGAAACCGCAAGGTCTAGGCAATCTTCTCCTTATTCATTGTTTCCTATATAAATTCTTTATCAATGAGCACCTAGGGGCTTATTTGTCACTTGCATCAGCTTTACAACTGTATATATTTCCATTTATTTCACCGGAATTATTTCTGGCGAAAATGGTGGTGTGTTTTGATGGTGTTAGTTTACAATATTTTAATAAAAATGAATGACTCCCCTATGAAAAAGAAAAATCCCTAATCAGCTATTTTCAAGCGGCACCTCTAGACTGAAACTAACAAACCAAAGGAGAAAACACCAGTGGCTATAAAATATTCTTAGCCTGGAGGTATGAGAATCTGCCAATATAACATCATGAAAAAACAAGCGCCTGGGAGATTTCAATGTTATTTATGCTTTTTGTCTACAGACCTCCCATGGAGTCCCATCTCCATCATCTGGGCACAAAATGCACAAATCAGTAAAGTAAGACGAATTTCTGAAAGGCTTAAAACCTTAAAACCTAAAGCAAACATCCGACTCTTTCAGCCACTCTATTACAAGAGTAAATTGGACAACCCCTATGTTTGGTATAGGAGTTGAAGAGTGCTTTTGTAGGGAATAATAAACTGACATGGTGCCAAGCAGTCACGTTCCTGTGAAATTGAGTATATTTCCTCAGGAATTCCTGGAGGTGAAGTATGAATTCTCGTTAATGTGGGGCTGTGTGTATCTCATAACTGGCCAACGCAGCCTCCCTGTACCAATGAAAACTGGACAGGCAGTGTGGGAAACAGGGGAACAGGAAAAAAAAAAGACCAAAATATTCCCAAACCCTGAACAATTTTTGTAACTGCGTCAGGCACAAACACCATGGAAATGTCCCGTTCACAGTGGTGAATCATGGAAAACCTGAGCAATGAAATTCCACAGCACTCTTGCTTCCATGGGCTACATATCAGGAGTACATAAAATGGGCCAAGGCACAATCCCGGCCGCCCCAAGGTAAGTGGTGTGGCTAGCATGGCTCACACCTGAGCACCTATGTCCTCCTCATCTCTCCCCTGCATGATCCAAACAGGGTGGGTTTGTCTGCCCTGGCTCCTGGGCATAGTCCCTGACCTGCACTGGTGGTCACCAACATGGCCACCAAAACTGTGACGCTAACGTTCACACACGATGGGTAATAGAGGATGATGCTCAAACTCATTTTCCGGCCCTGTTGGGTTCATTTGTCTAGACAGGGCTATTGAAATTTTGCAATGCACACTGAGTGTGTTGGAAACGTGAGGATGTCCTGCCTATTAGTACAAGCAATCCAGAAAGCAGAGCATTTGGAGGGGAATGGTGAACTGCTCTTTTTATGACTTTCGTACCCCACTTTAGCTGACTGTGGAAAAATGAGCAGATTAAAATATCCTGAAGTCTTTTGTGCTTTTTCCTTGGAGTCTAATTACTTGGATCATATTGTAGTTAGGTAAGATTGCTAGGGAGAGTTATATTATTACTAATTATATATCATATGACAATATTAAGATAATTACACATTATACTGTATCAATATAATTTTATATTAGTATTCTAGCTTGCATTAGAAAAATTTCCATGGTTAGAAAAAAGAGACAAACTCTCTGGTACAACAAGCCCTGATTAAGGTGCCATCTTTACATCATTTATGTAGGATTTGCACAAGAAAATCAAGAAGTTAAGGCCAAAAAGAATCTTGTAATAGGAAAATTTCTCAAGACAGTCACTAAATTTGATAATATTATTACATTTATTAAGCTTTCCAGTTGGAAGGGCCTGTCCCAGATTGTATATTGATAAATGATTGTATTGCATTACTTCTTAAGGCTTGGTAGCATGAGGCAGATATGGTCCACGTTACCAGTGAACAACATGATGGCACAGATGATGAGACTTTCATTACTTAATACTGAAATGTGTTTAAATGAGGCTATGGTTTGGGTCCACAAATGAGTTAAACATGGCTTCCAGCATTCTAAAAACAACAAATGGAGCACTGAAATTTTTATTTTTCTGTTATAGTTTGGTTTTGGTCAAGAATCATTTTGATGGTTCATTTTCTGCTCACATGGACACTAAACTCATTGCCTTCCAGAATACAGGGGAAGCTTCAAATGTCTGCTGAATTTGGCTGATACCCGTGCCTATGTAGTTTATGCAGATAAATCTTTTACTTTCAATTGTAGTAGATTTGGATAAAAGCAACAGAACAATTTAATCTATCATAGACTGTTGTACTTACAAGCTTTTAAGTAAATAAAGTACTAAAGAAAAAGTTCTGTGCTAGATTTAGCAAAACAAAAAAATTGATTAAAAACACAAAAATGTGGAGAAAGCCAAAAACTTCAAACCTTCAAATATTGTTTAAAATCTCCCCTTCCCACAAAAAAAAGTGCAAATACTGCCAGCAAACATTCATAAAGTTGTCCCTGGACAAATAATATTGATCCTGGGTTGCTATTCTCCTACACAAGAACTGTTGCTGTGTCTTGGACTGATAGAAATAAAGTTAGGGGGCTGGTTTCAAAATCGTTCTTAGGTCTTGTAGATGTAAGCAACTGAGCATTAAACAGTGCCTGTAAATTCTGCCATGTGGACAGAAAAGGTATTTTGAACCTAAGAAGGGGTAAGATGCTAATAAAATCTTTGCTCATTATTGTAATATTTAAGCATGAACTGGGGTTTTGCATCATATTAAAACTGGCTTATTTTTCACTGTATCTCTTTCTATATCTTTTTTAGTACTGAGTTAGCAATATGAACTGTCAAAACATTTGATATGTGAGATATCAAGGAAGAATTGAATTAAAAAAAGAAAAATCCTGTATTTCTTTCCCTCAGGTTTGACTGGGAGAGAGTGAAGAGGTGAGCCTTAATGCAGTGGGCCAAGATCACAGAATCACAGAATCGTATAGGTTGGAAAAGACCTTTAAGATCATCAAGTCCAACTGTAAACCTAACACTACCAAGACCACCACTATACCATGTCCCTAAGCATCTCATCCAAACGTCCTTTAAATACCTCCAGGGATGGCGACTCAACCACTTCCCTGGGCAGCCTCTTCCAATGCTTGATAACCCTTTCAGTGAAGTAAAATTTCCTCATATCCAGTCTAAACCTCCCCTGGCGCAACTTGAGGCCATTTCCTCTTGTCCTATCACTTGTTACCTGGGAGAAGAGACCGACCCCCACCTCACTACAACCTCCTTTCAGGTAGTTGTAGAGAGCAATAAGGTCTCCCCTCAGCCTCCTTTTCTCCAGGCTGAACAACCCCAGTTCCCTCAGCCGCTCCTCATAAGATTTGTGCTCCAGACCCTTCACCAGCTTCGTTGCCCTTCTCTGGACACGCTCCAGCACCTCAATGTCTCTCTTGTAGTGAGGGGCCCAAAACTGAACACAGTATTTGAGGTGTGGCCTCACCAGTGCTGAGTACAGGGGCACGATCACTTCCCTAGTCCTGCTGGCCACGCTATTTCTGATACAAGCCAGGATGCTATTGGCTTTCTTGGCCACCTGGGCACACTGCTGGCTCATATTCAGCCGGCTGTTGACCAACACCCCCGGGTCCTTTTCCGCTGGGCAGCTTTCCAGCCACTCTTCCCCAAGCCTGTAGCGTTGCATGGGGTTGCTGTGGCCCAAGTGCAGGACCTTGCACTTGGCCTTGTTAAACCCATACAATTGACCTCGGCCCATCGATCCAGCCTGTCCAGGTCCCTCTGTAGAGCCTTCCTACCCTCAAGCAGATCAACACTCCTGCACAACTTGGTGTCATCTGCAAACTTACTGAGGGTGCACTCGATCCCTTCATCGAGATAAAGATATTAAACAGAACTGGCCCCAACACAGAGCCCTGGGGAACACCACTTGTGACCGGCCGCCAATTGGATTTAACTCCATTCACCACCACTCTTTGGGCCCGGCCGTCCAGCCAGTTCTTTACCCAGCGAAGAGTACACCCGTCCAAGCCATGAGCAGCCAGTTTCTCCAGGAGAATGCCGTGGGAAACCGTGTCAAAGGCTTTACTGAAGTCTAGATAGACAACATCCACAGCCTTTCCCTCATCCACTAGGCGGGTCACCTTGTCACAGAAGGAGATCAGGTTGGTCAAGCAGGACCTGCCTTTCCTGAACCCATGCTGGCTGGGCTTGATCCCTTGGTTATTCTCTACATGCCATGTGATAGCATTCAGGATGATCTGCTCCATCAGCTTCCCCGGCACCAAGGTCAGGCTGACAGGCCTGTAGTTCCCCGGGTCCTCCTTCTGGCCCTTCTTGAAGATGGGTGTCACATTTGCTAATCTCCAGTCAACTGGGACCTCCCCAGTTAGCCAGGACTGCTGGTAAATGATGGAAAGGGGCTTGGTGAGCACATCTGCCAGTTCCTTCAGTACTCTCGGGTGGATCTCATCAGGCCCCATAGACTTGTGAGTGTCTAAGTGGTGCAGATGGTAAGAGTGGTGCAGATGGTAAGAGGTAAGATGCCCTCATTGAATGCACGAACATGTGGCACACGATGTACCTGTGGGAAGTCCCACGACAGTGCCACCTCCCTGCCCCACCATTCATCTAGGCTAGAGAGGCCCTGTGGAGAGGCTGGTGAATGACTATGGAACATGGCACATCCATAGGCCCAGATGTTGTTCTGCATTTTGGGTGGGAAAGGGATCTTTAGAGGATGTTTAGGGGGGAGCTGAAGTAAATTACTTTAGTAAACCTGTGTGTTTTTCTTTTTACTTTTTTTTTTTTTTAAGAAGTAATCCCCTTCTCTATTTTAAAGTTTAAGGAATAGCATTAAAGTTGCTTTCTAAAGCAAGTTAGGTGAAATGGTCTGGAGTAGCTGTTATTGCTAATAAAGTCTAAGGTAGACTCTTTTCAGACAAAACAAGATAAACACACACAAAAGAAGGTAGAAATGAACATCAGAGCCAGAAATTATAGCTCCTCTTTCTAGCATGGCCTCTTACATGTGAGGTCAGTGGTGGGAAACCCGAGTACAGCATGGCTTCCCATAACTCACTCCCATTCCTAGTCATTTGTACCCATAACAAAATATTTAGAACATGCATTTCAGCTGCCCAAAGCAATGACAGAGTCATGGCAGTGAAGGAACACATGTCCTTCTTTATAGTTAAGCCAGATCTCACTGCACAAGTGGCAGAGAAAATAAGGAAATAAAGTGGAGAAGTAAAAGAAATGCAAAACTTGCAGTCCAGTTGTGTTCTAGATTCGGCTCCTCTGGGGGGGCTGGTTCAGGGAGGGCACCTTCAGCTGGTGGTACTGGTGAAATCATGGTCTCAGGAAGATGAAAGGGAGCCGAAGCAATAATGAAACACTTGGGTCTTTCCAGTTCACTCCTGCTTGCCTGAGTAAAAAATTGTTATCCAGGGAGGGTGAACTTGGCTATCCCTGGCTGTTAGTGATGAGAGCTACCAGGAAGATCAAATTTGTAAGAAAAGCCTACCGGTGATGGAGAGGGTATTTCAAATACTCACCATGCAGGATTTCACTTTGAAAACTTTTTCTGGAAATCAGTGTTTTACTTGAATAAACACTCAAGCTACCTGGTATCAGTGACCAGAATGTAGCTTTAGTTTTCTATGTTGATCTTTATATTTTAACTATATATTTGAATCTCTATACCTGTACCTGTGTGCCTATATCAGGTGCATTATAAGTTAATAAACAAGATAAAAATAAATTAAACTAATCACAAATAAAAACGGAAATTATCATGTACTTTTAAGAGGCTGTTTAATTATCTACCACTTTTTACTGTCATTCACAATGATTATCAACTAATCTACATAGTAGGAATTTACATAGGAGGTAATGGAAAGTTAAGCTAGAAAAGTTCCATATCACTAGGAATTATTTCTTGAAAAATCTTTACCTATATCATAGATTCAGACAGAGATCTAGCAGATGTCTTTCACAACACCTGATTTATTCAATTGTCATTTTGATTCAGACTAACATCAGAATTATGGAGCAACATCATTATGCATCATTTTTGTCCTTCCATGTGGGCAATTGTTTCAGCTGAAGCCTTCTACATAATGTACAAGGGTGAGAAGAAATGAAATTTGCTTTTCAGGTTTCTGCTTTAAGGCAATATTCTGTTCTCTCAGAATATTGACTGACACCAGAGAAAAACTTACAAGCTGAAAGTAATTCACATCAGTCTCCCTTTCAAGACCACTAGCAATTTTACCTGTTCAAATCATAATCAAACCACAGCAAAGAAATGCCTCCAGCATCCATTTCACTCAGTCTCTGTCTATTATGAACCTTCAAAGAACACAAAAGTCTTTATATACACTTACTCTTAGCCACAACCTCAACCACCATCCTTCTCATGTGTGTTTGTCGGTTTTCTTTCCATGACATGAGACTCATTTCTTTTGTTCTACAAAAGTGTATTAAAAGTGCTTACTCCCTTAGGCAAGCCTGACAACCACTGAAAAAACAAATTCAAACTAAAAAAAGGGCAAATTCATCATGCAACTCTACCTAAATTACTACTGTGATTTTGTAAAGCATCACTTCTTAGGTACTTATCAATGTGCATCTTGACTGTACTCATGTATAAACTTTTTATTAGTCTATTGCAGTGTTACTCAAACTCTGCTTCTTCTACCTGTGTGAATAAGTCTTGTGGGCTATAATCCCCCCTTTCCGTCCTCCTCCATGCAGCTACGCACACACCTAATCTGTGAATGAAGAGTGTTGTGGCAGCCATCTCCTCTGGCAGGCACTGAAGTAGCAGGAGTACCACTCCGGCATTACTACTGCAGCTCGGTGCCTTTCCCTGCATGCTGTGTCAGAGGATTTTGCATGAACTGGGCTGTTTCCATGCCCAGCACCTTCCATGGGAGAGTCGATAGGAGCTAAGCAGATATTTGTAGCAGGGGATGGAACGGCCCCGTTACGTGTCTGCAGTGCCCTGTTTCCAAACCTGTCACCTACGTGGGTGCCAGGGAAGCACACCCTGTGCTGGACCTTGCACCTGCTGGTGGGAGTCCCTGATCTGCTTTGCAGAATTATAAAGGAAACAGTTAAAAGAAGTTTTTCAACAGTTTCCACAATACTAGATATTGAACAAAGAACAGTCAAAAGATACGCAGATATATTACAGCATTTGGGCCAGAAGCGTTAACTATAAAAGCTTATGAAGGCAGCATTTACAGAACACATGCCTTTTAAAACTTACTCTGGATTGCAATCTTCCTAAATCAAAATATATTTTCCCAGCAAACCTTGTCTGTCTTTCTGTGAGTTGTTCTGAGAGGAGCACATATGCACATTGACTTTCTTCCTCAGTGAAAGGCATATCATTCCCTCAAAGCCTGAGGAGTATGATCTGTTTCACTGCTTGTTTAGTGAAATCCCTGCTCTGTCTTCTCATATTTCCCTAGGACAAAACAGAGCGCGTTGCAAATCATCAGGGACTGTAGTCCAGAGAAAAGAAGAATGCTTTCTGCAGTCAGGTCACATTCAGGCAACAAATTTTAATGGAAGAGCTAGGCTGTGAATTCAGTACATGATTAAAAGAAAAATGTCCTGTCGGTGGAAGCTCACACAGAGAAGGGTTTTAATCAGTGAATATTTTCCCCCATATAAGAAAGTCTGGTCACATGGCTATCAACTACGATATGCAGAAGGAATCAGCCTGATGAGTACGAGTGAGCAAAGATCTGTTGCTGTTAGGATCAGTGAGAATGTAGCGTGAGGCTTGCCTCTGGTTTGCCGGTGTCCTTTACAATAAATAAATTTAGTCCTTTACAATAAATAAATTTAGACTGGATATTAGGAAATTTTTCTTCACTGAGAGGGTTATCAAGCATTGGAAGAGGCTGCCCAGGGAAGTGGTTGAGTCGCCATCCCTGGAGGTATTTAAAGGACGTTTGGATGAAGTGCTTAGGGACATGGTATAGTGGTGGTCTTGGCACTGTTAGGTTTATGGTTGGACTCGATGATCTTAAAGGTCTTTTCCAACCTGTATGATTCTGTGATTCTGTGATTCTGTGAAATGTGCAGACACAGGCTAAGGAATCAGACCCTCTTAGTAAAATACCTTTTCATTATTTAAAAGCATGTCTGCATGTAAAAATCAATTAGAATTGCATTTTCTGGAAATAAGAAAAAACCCAACAAAGTCAAGCCTATTCAGCCAGAGCTGTCAATCACCGTGTGAACACTTAGCCTAGAGAAGGAGTTCATTTCCTTGGTCGCTTTATCAGCTTTGCAACCAGAGCAGACCTGATGCAGCACACTGCTGGAGATGGAGCAGAGCTGTTTGCATTGAATTGCAGCTTGGCAGAAAGGTATGATTTTGATTCCACCTTCCGAAGAAACTATCAAGTGCTGATTGCCACAGAGGTTGCTGAAGGCTTGGGAGTGTACTGAGGCACAAAGACAAATATCCTTGGGAACACTGTGCCCAGGCTTAAACAGGAATTTCCAGGATCTTTGGTGTCCCAGTAGCCTATCAAACAGTTCATGGTTTCAGACAAGATAGTCAATAAAATATCCATAAAGTACAAAGGAAATACTGCTTCATTTTTTCTAAATGAAAAATGTTGGATTTCCTCATTCTCTAAAAATTGGTTTAAATTGCTAATCTTTGTTCCAGTGCAGAACAGCACTTTCTCTTATAATTTCCAAATGCCTAGTGTAACATAAATTCAGCATTCTGTTCAGCTCTAAAGATAGCATGTAGGAATACAAGTTTGCCGAGGCACTTTAATATGTCTTTACCTCTTCCACCACCTCTCCTGCTTATTTGCAGAGATGCTGCCTTGTATTGGAATCAGCGACCACCAAATTTACTGTGCACCAGGCTGCTGCAGTTTCCTGCTCAGTATCAGTTCAGGTTAACTTGACAATACTGGAAATGGATCTGAATGAAAGTATCTAACTGAGAATTACAGTAACTAAGTTGCAGACATATAGTCTATTACACTGCTTCTGCCATGGGGGAGGTAATTTTGGCCAAAAGTTGAAGTGGAATAAAAATTTATGTTTTCCTAATATTCCATTTATCTCGAGTTTCTGCATAATTTTTGTTGAAATATTAATGAACTCCAAATAAAATTAAAATAAGCAATAGACTTTTATTTTTACTCTAAATATTTTTCATGTAAATAAAAATATTTTATAATACCTGCACACAATTTCATTGAAATTTTTGTACAATATTGAAAAAATGCCATAGTAATTTTCATGTAAAATGGAAAATAAATCTATATCATGTACTGCAAAATGTCTAGAACAATTTAGTTCTCATATCGATTAGTTGACAAGGTAAAGGCACTACTATATTGCTAGTGCTTAAATTGCTGTCCCCTATCCCCTCACCTTTAACGAGCTCTGCTGCAGAACTTCTGCCTAACTCTTTTTCACAAATCCATATCATAACACTTAATGAATAAATGAGCATGCAAATAACTATAATATCAGTGGTTTCTGTTCCTTTTAAATGAGCTGCTTGAAAAAGCAGATGTCCCCAGAAAGGACAACTGAAATGGAAAAACCACAGATTTTTCTTGATTCTGTCTCATGTAGTTGCTTTATTGACTCAGACTGGTAATTAGACAAATATACTTGTGTATTTTACTACCTACTCACTACCAATAATTAATGAGGTCTAACTAAATCTAATGAGAAAGGACAAGGCCATTTCTAGAATGTAGGTGCAGATACTAATTTCACTCTCACTAATTTTGTTTCTCTTGGTTATATTTTTTTAACGCTGGAGGCTTAATATTGGCAGAGGTGAAATGGGCTGTACACATCCCTGATCCAATACTATAAACATTGGAGGAATTGCACAAGGCATAGATTATGATCAAATACAAGACAACTACTACAAAGCATTGGGAGTAACGTCAAAAGCCATAGGTTTGCACAAGCCTCTGTAGCCTCTCTGCAGTCTGTTCCATGCCCTGACAACTCCTCTGTAACATTGCTCAGGCTGAAAAAAGATCTTCTGATTTTCAGTAATCTGGTGATCACTCTAAATTTACCAATGAATCTGTGAAAAGCCAACAGCCCACCTTAACTGACTATTCACATGGCTAAGAGACAAGTGTTCCTGGCTATTATTGATGATTATGATGAAGAATAGGCATATCTTTCATACCCACTTTTGGAGTAATGTTGAAGTTCAGCTCTGCAAACAATGCAAAGTTAATTTTCCATGCCACTTGTGCAATTGTTTATTATGGAAAAGAAGACATGTTAACTGTTTCCTAAACAAAAAAGGTGAAAAAGTCACAAGCAAAAATTGAAGAAAAGATGTAATACCTTCAGGACAACTATATTTTACTCATGTACCATTCCTTTAGCCCTTAACACTAAATTACCTCATGTTTTCTATCACATGCTGACGTTGACCGGCTTTCTTAATCAATCACATGTCACTCGAGGAAATGGAAAGAGAGCAAGGAACCTGGCTAAGCACTGGTGTCAGCCCCTACAGGGATTTTATTTGGAGAACAACATACATGATGTGCTTCCTAGCATCGTTTTCTGTCCAATTATAAAAATAACAGGGCCATAACTAATGAGAAAAAAGGGGCTGCTGCAATGCCCTGGAGGAACCCCATTATATATTGATATCATTAGCCCTTTTGTTACATTTCAATGAATACGAACCAAACTGCAGCTCTGGCTGCCTGAAGGGAGGGGCAAAAGCTGCTTTGCAACCTCTTTCGGAGCAACTTGTGGAGCTTTTCAAATGGCATAGAGAAGGCCATCTTAACATTGGGGATAGAGGAAGAGCCATTCTTTAACCCAAAAAGAATTCAAACTTACAGCTCAGTAGTAAAAGCTTGGTCAATGATCTGAACTTCATTAAGCCACTCCAGCACTGCCCCCAATCTTAGTCTCTCTATAGCTCAATAGTCACAGTGTTTCCCTTGATTAATTATTTACACGAGACTCATAACCTCCATTGTAATGTTTGTTGGGCTAAATATGGTTTTTAATTAAATTCTATTTTTCTCTGGTGAAAAAAATCATTTAAGTCTACCAAATGTCATAATTCATTTTCATATCAAATAATCAACATTTGGCAGAGTCTGTGAAGACAGCAGGGCAGAAATAATTCATGAAGTGAGGCAATTGCATGGGGTCACTATGAGGCACGGACTGGTGACAGATATTCAGAAATGTAATCAGATCACATTGTTTGTCACTTTCTTATGGAAGGGATGCTGTATGTTCTGGGGAGAAGAACACAGATTTAGGACATCAGAGCGTTGTGAGGAAAAAGTAAGATGAATTAATTCCTCAAAAAACAAGAGGAAGCAATGATCTTTATGACAGGGATGATTGTATTGTTATGAATCATAATAATAATAATGAAAATTCCAAATATTTGAAATCATCCTACCTGATTAATTAGAAAAGGAGAACCTGCAAATGTAGGGATGACAAGTCTAAGAACATTAACAATTAGATTTTTTAGAATGTTCAGCATCAATTTACATCTATAATTATGAATCTTTTGGACAGGTAAGTATTATTTTTACAGAAAATGAGGTAAGAGCTAGAAATATCATTAATACATTTTTTTTTTAGCATAGCATACCTCATGAAGTTCAACAAGGGGAAGTGCAAAGTCCTGCACCTGGGGAAGAACAACCCCATGCACTGAAATATGCTAGGGGCCACCAAGTTGGAAAGCAGCTCAGCAGAAAAAGACTTGGGGGTCGTGGAGGACATCAGGTTGAACATGAGTCAGCAATGTTCCCTTGCCGCAAAAAAGGCGAATGGTATTCTGGGCTGCATTAGGCGAAGTATTGCCAGCGGATCAAGGGAGGTGATCCTTCCCCTCTACTCAGCACTGGTGAGGCCACACTTGGAGTACTGGGTCCAGTTCTGGGCTCCCCAGGACAAGAAATACATGGACATACTGGAGAGAGTCCAAAGAAGGGCCACAAACATGATGGACTGGAGCATCTCTCTCCTATGAGGAAAGGCTGAGAGAGCTGGGACTGTCCGGCCTAGAAAAGAGAAGGCTCAGGGGGATCTTATTAATTAATGTACATAAACACCTGAAGGGAGGTTGCAAACAGCATGGAGCCAGGCTCTTTCCAGTGGTGCCCAGTGAAAGGACCAGAGGCAATGGGCACAAACTGAAACACAGGAGGTTTCCTCTGACCTCCAGAGGTCCCTTCCAACCTCAACCATGCTGTGTGATTCTGTGATACAGAGGTTGCAATTTTTCTACTAGTGGTAGACATGTCACCGAACATTCAGACACTATATTGAAAGCTGCTTTAGAAGTCTGTTGCCTCTTGGGGGAAAGTGTACAACATTTATAAATTCAGGAATTGAAAGGTGTACCGGGAGGACAGCTTCTCAGGGCATATACTTTAGCAGTTATATTTTATATGCTCTTGTTGTCTAACCCAAATCCCAGAAGACAGTGACAAGTTACATGTGGTTTTGTCATCTCCTGCATGCAGAATCATAGTTAGATATACCCAGATATGAAGTTGTCCTCATCCAACTACTATACACCAAGGCAAGCTGCCTCTGCACTGTCATGCTGCTATATCCATACCAGCTGCATTCCTGTACCAAAGTGAACAGGCCAAGACCAAGGCAACCGATACTGAATGAAGACCAACTTCTTTATCTTCAAACTCTTTAATGGTTTTGGCCCCAACGGTCTCTACAACACCAGAGGAAGAGTTTCAATGGAGAAGTTATTCCCTATTGATTAGTGCCTAACTTTACCTTAGGCACACATGCTTTTAACTCCACTATGGAAAAGATTCAATACTCTTAATGTCTCTGTATCACATTTTTGCCTGGCTTTACATGGTAGTGAAAACGAGGTGACTCCCCAGGAGTGTTTTTTCTGTGAGTGTTCCTCATCTGTAGGTCCAGCAGTCACCCAGAGGTTATACTAATTGACACTTATGAGAGGCAACAGATGGACCTCTGATAAGTAAATCAGTGCTTTTCTTCAAAATATCCTGCATTCAGTCAGCATCAACATGCCAGACAGCTTGAATGTTTTGCGTATTTTTAGTTTAGGGTATTTTTCTTTCTTTCTTTTTTTTTTCCCTTCCTTCAGAGTTCTAGATTTTAGGTATGGCTCTTCTATATAGTGAAGACCGATGTGATGAGACCCAGCTGGAAAGTTCTCACCTTGCGCAACGCAGTGCTGTGAGAAGGTAGTAGCTCCCGTCCCCAGGAGCAGTGTAGTTGTGTCAGCTTATTGCTCTGCCAAAATTAATTGATTTTGCTTTTTCAGCACTGATGAAGTTATACAGCTGCTAATTCCAGAGCTACCTCAGTGAACACTAGCTTGAGGGGTGTCTGCTTCACAGTGTAGCTGTGGACAACCTTACTATGATATTAGGCTCAGGGTCTAATACAAAACTCTCTGCAATCACTTGGAGAACTTTTTAAATCTCAGGCTATTAAAACCAGTGTCTACCTTGTATTTAACATTCTCAGAATGTATTATCTATTTTCAAATAACAAAAAAGACTGTATGAAGGGCCTTTCTCAAAGTTGCTAAGCTGTCACGATTTTGACTGTAATATCCTTTTGTTCTCCAAAAATTCAGGTTTCAGTAAAGATTATCTGCCTTGCATTTTAAAATTAAAGGTGTTGTATGGAAGGATTTATTCAGCAAAATAATATGTACTGTGCCCTACACATCAAATAAATGTAGATTTTAAACACACAACAAATATATTTCTTCTTTACTATTAATTACATCCCACTCTCTCATATTTCTCTTGATTTTCCCCCAATTTAAAGAAATGCTTAACACCTTCAACTCCCAATAACTTCAGTAGCCACCCAGAATCAGGATGAGATACAAAGTTACTGCTTCACCAATAAAAGGTACTTTTTTTTAGAAACAACTATAAAGCAAATACAAAAAGAGCCTTACTGTGTTAGAATTAAATAAGTGACTGTCGAGCCTATTCCCTGAAGCAGGGTCTAATATAGTCACAGCTGCAGCATTCTGTGCATAGAAAATTTTTTATACCAGTTAAAAAAAAATATTTCAATAAAATGTCACCTTTCAAAAATGGAGAACTGCTGCTAGTGAGTTATATATCTCGACAGGTATCCAATATTTACCCCTGGAGGGATTTCTTCTTACAGAGGCTCTAACTCTCTATCAAATGGAAGTGCTCACCTTCCCAGTCATTTGGATAAGGGTTAGCATGATAAAATGATTTGTTATGCCAATAAAGTTTTTGTTACACTGTAAAATGGTTTGTTACGCTACTACTGCTACATAAAAACATTATGAAAATTAAGTAGGTTGTAAGGTCCAAAAAGGAATAGGCTACTTTTAGGACTAGCCACTAGGAAAAGAAAAAAAGAAGGATCTTCTGATCTACAATTCTTCAGTACTGTAAAAAGACAACCTAAATGACCTTTTAACTAACAATTGAAATTGGTACCCCAATTAAAAAGCAGTTATGCATCTGAAATGAATGGGAACTTCTTCAGGTCAACAGTACCCAGAAAATGGGAGGAAACTTCAACAAGTCTGGTAATGTAGGTGGTGACTTCTGTCCTGTGTGACAGTAAATTAAACAAGCCTAAATTACAGTTCAGAATGGAAACAGAAGTGCACACTTATGGTAAGCTAATCATAACACATCACAGACAGCATGGCAAGATAATAAGACTGGAGGAAAACCTTACTTTGCGTATGGGATTTTAATTTTAACATTGTATATATCAGTCAAAAGTAGTATCTGAAACTGGCAACTATTTAATTTGCAGTCAAGCCTTATAAGTTCCTGGCACATTTTGAACTTGCAATGAATTGTATCCAGAATTTATTTATGATTGTTCCAGGCAATCAGTCATTCCATAAGAAAGGGAAGGCTTGTTACATCATATGCTTTACAATTATTACATAATTTTTATACTTTTCCATTTTCATATTTCTTTTAGTTTGTATATATTAAATGTTTTTATTCTACTATTCTAATATTAATATTTGTGTTCCTGTCATTTGGTAAATTTTGACCAGAACTGCACTGCACTGATAAGTGCAGAAAAAAACAGTTCCTGATTTTGACAAACAGCTGTGTTTCCACTGAACTCTAAATTTGTTTCTAATCACAAAAATTCTAGAAAAATTTCTAACACAATACATTTTGTCTTATAGAAGTGAAGAAGTATTAGAAATATTTATGGTTTTCTCCTTTTAAACCAACCACACTTCAGTTTCCCTTGTACAGGCTCACCGAAGCAGAGTGAACACTGGATTGTGAGGGGAATTTGCTGCAAATGAAGAGCTCATGTAAGAAGCAACCTGCTTTGAGTATCAGGCCTCCACAAGAGTAAAGGAGGTGTATTCAGTTAAGCTTTGCAGATGTCATGTGCAAAATTCTTCTGCAAGGCTTGCTTTCACAGTAACGTTATAACGTCAGTTGACCTACACAGGGCTGGGCCTCAAGAGAAGTGATTTTGTCTTCACTGGAAAAGATCCTGACTCAAAGTCAGGAGAAGGCTCGTGTAGGTGCTTGTGATGTCACTGGTGCCTGAGAAGCTGATAGGCCAGGAGCAGACACATGGCTTGTGTATGCGCATGTGATGTCACTGGTGCACTAAAGAAGTGCACTAATTCAGACCTGGATTGTCAAGCGGAAGTTCATTAATCACTGCTGTAAGATACAAGTTTATTAAATTTTGATTAAAAGCAGTGGCGAGGAAAAAGCAGTCGACATCTTATAAAAGGCATTTAGTAATGCAGAGAAATTATCTTGAACTTTTAGACGACTTCATTCTAGACAGTTGGACAGGATGATAGATGTAACCACATACACTGATTTTTTTCTTTCAAAAGACAAAAGTCCTCATCTTGAAAAAATGTAAAAATTAAAATTTGAAAATAATTTCAAACTAAGGAGTGAGATTTATCCTATAGATCCCTTTCACTTTGCTAGTGGCAGTATTTACCCGTCAGTTAGTAAAACAGCTTGAAGTACTGAATAGACCAAGAATAGAATAGACCAGCCTTTCTGGTTCTGAATAGACCAGCCTTTCTGGTTGCTCAGAACAGGCAGCTCATCTGACTAGTAGGTGTGGACTGCAGACTGCATCTTTTCTCCCACTGTCTGACAAGCACTGGTGGCCATGGCTAGGACCACAAACCACGAGCGTTTATGTTCTCAGAATAGGTCCAGACATCAGACCTGTGTGCACCCACTTGGGGTGGGCCGGTTGCTACGTACTACACACAGCTGTGTAGAGAAAGAGTTACCACTTCTAGCAGCTCATGCCAAACAACCTTTTAATCACAAGCAGAAGCAGCCATCAGATTGAGGAAAGACTGCGGCCAAGAGTGCGCTGCTGCTCCCAGAGCAGCTCATCCGGCCTCAGTGCTTCCCTGCACTGCAGACCTTTCATAGTAACCTCTTGTACTTGCAGTTTTTGACTGGTATTGCAACTACAAAGTGTGGATCTCGGAGGCAGAGTATTCTGATAATGCGGAGTCCCAGGAAAGAACAAATAATATGCTTAAATATAAATGAGTCCTTTAATTTCTAATACTTCTCTGACCTTTTTCAAGTGTTGCCTCCATTTGGGAAGAAACTTAGCCATGTATCATGTAACATATATTTACATTCAGGGCTGAATAAATACTGTCATTGGCTGTGAACTTCGGAAAGGTTTAGCCAAACTAATTTGGACCAGTCTGCTCTCCTTTTTGCTGTACATGTCTCAATGAATGAGAGCCAAGAGCTCAAGTTAATTTTCACCCGTCCCAGCAAAGGCCAGAATGGGGACTACGCCTGCCCAGAGCTTTACGAGATACAAGGAAAGAGGAGAGCAGTGCACATCTTAATAACGTGCATATCTCTCTCTAATTCAAAATACAACTAAAAATCTGTGCTGCTATCCATCAACTACTACATCCCCCTTCCAGGACAGAGACGCCCAGCAGCAGCAGGCTGCACGCGACAGGACTGCCGCCATCCGAGTAGGAAAGGAAACGGGAACTTACGGAGAGGAGTATTTGGATCGCGCTGTGAATGACCTCTAGGTACTGGAAATCAATGATGCAGCCTGTCACGGAGACGTAGGAGTAATCGTCTAGGATGCCAGGGGCAGAAGGACGCACCACCCTTCGTATGCAGCCGGGCCCGTGTTCCCGCCACCACGAGCGGTGCATGGAGATGTTAAAGGTCATGAGATCGGTTTCCTAGGAGACAGGGAGGGGAAAAAGTGTGAAAAAACCTCTCGCTTTGTGTGCTTTAAGGTAAAGCAAGGGAAATAAAAGATGCTTTCAACTATTACAAGGAAAATGAGACAAATAACTTGCCTTCCTGCTCACCCCCGTAATTTTAACATGGAAGTAGGCCATTAAAGGGGAGAGAAGAAATTGCAAACATTTATCATTTATTTTGTAATTGTGCATAGGGGCTCTGTCTGGCAGAAGAACCGTCGTACCAGGTACTGTACAAAACACAGTGCGTATCCTACGTCTCCATGAACTTACAGCCTGAAAAGCAATTTTGTTGTTACTTGATTAGAATGTCACTTAAAATTTAAATTTTTTAACAGGCAACAGAGAGAGTTTTACCCCATGGTACTGGAGACAACCTAAACCAAACTTCCACCATATTTATTTAAAGTAATAACTATAAATTATAACTATGATTTTAAGTAGGACCACAGCCAGGCAGACTGTTTCGGCTGCCAAAGATTCGAATGAAAGTTTGTCTCCAGCCAAGCCCCCTGCTCTCTTTTCTCCCCTCTGCCTCCCATCCAGATTACCATCATCTCAGTTTAGCTAAGCAACCTGCTTCTGAGAACTGGTCTGGGTTTAAAATACACACAACAACTTCTCTTCACTCAAATTACCTTCAGCCTCAACCACAGCTTGTCCAGTCAGGCCTACCGTAACGTGTACTGGCTGCACCGTAGCCCACACAGTATGTACAATGTCTATGCATTTTAGTTAACGTTATCCCACCTCTACTTGGAACAGTGAAAGTGGCAAACATCCTAACGCACTGAAGATTTTCTAACAGCTTATCTGTGAAGTACGATCAGGAAAATTCATCTGAATTAACAACAGATTTAGGTCTTTAGGTCATGCTCAAGTACAATACACTGAAGTTGAATGGACACCACTCAAATGCCAAAAACCAATCATCTCCTCATTGGAGATAAATGTGAGATTAGTTATGCTGATACTTTAAGTAATTAATTCAGATTTAGGTTTCCATGTTTCCCCACCTCAGCTCCAAGGCAGCTGTAAAAAATGTGTGCAAAATTATCAGCTGTATGCCCACAAAATACCCCTGTTTCTATACATGCCAGTTGGTCAGCGCTGCCGTGACACTGATTCACCCTTTGCATCCCACTCTGAAAATCTGTCCTGTCAGTCTGTCTGCGGCTGTTTGCTTTCACCCTGACCAAAGGGACATTTGGTGCAGATTCCAGTTGCAGAAGAAGTCCTCTTGTTTTTCATCTCTGTTAATTGCCTTTATTCTGGCCACACCTGAAAATTAACGGGTGAATTACATCCTGCCAGTCTCTGTTACTGCTAGTTAGCAGTAAGAAATCCGCCTTTGTGATTTGCTGCTTTGCTCTCCGTAACTTCTTTACCCTCAAAATGCAGACTTGCTGGAGCATTATTTACAGTTGATGAGGCATTTGTCTTTTGACTTTGCATGTCATTCCTTGATACTGGTTTAGAAAATTTTCAGCTGCGATATGAAAATGACTTGTGAAATCAGAAGCTGACAGACAATTCAGTTTAATGAAAATATAATTATAAATATATAGTCATAGGAAACAGCGAAGGCTTTCTCCGTACAACAATGCCAGAGATTGCACAGTGTTATCAAGTGCTTTTAGAACTGTCAGCTGTAAGAAATGCCATTTGTCAAGCAGCACACACATATTCACTCTTACCTATTTCAGTAACTCTTTGTTGAGTAGGAATATGGATTTGCCATGTGGGTTAGTGTGTATCAAATATTGCAAGGTAATGCTTTGTTATCTGTGGGAATAAATTGTGATGTCCGTGGTGCTGGTGTCACAGCTTGCTTTGCTCTCAAAGATTTTTTTCTCCTTTATTTTTTTCTGTCTTTAAGTTTTGATTATTATGCCCTGTTTCAGTGTTTGTGGTTGGCTAGTTCACATCCAATGGCAAAGAAAAAAGGTAAATTTGCACAGGGAAACAGCTTGATCAATGTTGCTGACACATTTAAAAATGTAAGAATTTGGCATGTGGTCAGTACAAGCACTTCTTATAAATAAAATCTTTGATTTCTGGAATACTGTTATGTTTAGTTCTTGGGATGATTAAAAAAAATTGCTTGACTTGGTAGTCATGTTTAGAGATGCTTAACTAGATGGTCATGTCCAAATGTCAAGGCTGCTGGTGATGCAGTGAGAGAAAGAAACAGCAATAGTGAGAGAAAGAAACAGCAATATTATAGTTAAAATTCTTTGATTAAAAACAAAAGACATGTCATCAGAGCACTTGCTGCTTTTTAAAAAAAAACCCTATTATTCAGAAATTATGGATAAAGGCTGGGAGAAGAGCTTTTCATAATTACTTTTCACTATGTGTATTACGTCCTGAGTCCTCAAAGCAGGTAAAAGCGGCTAATGATGGCCCAGCAAAGATCAGTTTTAGAAAAGCAAACAAACAAAACCACCTGGTGCATTAGCTTGACCTCTAAAATATCACTTCACAAAATGGCAGCCGTAAGCTGTTTGAGCTGATAAATGTTAAGCTGCCAATCAATAAAAGAAAGCCTGACAAAAATCAATTCTTTTTTTTTAGCGGCTGAAGCACACTCTTCTCTTCTTGGAGATTCTTAATCCAGAAAGTGAGTTGAATGTGCCCGGCGTTAAAAAATTAACCTGTGTCTTTATCGCTATTTACAGAAGTTTAGAAAATTCAAAAACTCTTTGCCTGGGTGTACAGGCTTCAAATATCAAAAGTGTTTCAGAATTTGTGAACTCAGTGCTTGGAAACCCTGTGCACGGTTGACAAGCTGCTGCCCAAGTGCCTTATTCTCAGTTGTATGTTTAATGAAAGCTAACAATTCTTTCAGAAAGTACAAACAGATACTTGAAGTTTTTCAATAGCTTATGTACTGTTTTCCAATGTCATAAGCGATCATCAAGCAAATGCATATAAAATGCTTAATCTTTAGCAGGTGATGTAATGTAAACTGCTTATTTCTTGTAGAAGAATGCTGCTGCTTCATAGCAAGAGACTCAGTTTCAGGCTCTGTACAAGAGACATCGAGTAGTCTCTTTGGAGTTCATTTAACAACTGAAATTTCAACCATGGATGGAAAATTGCTGTCTTCTGAGCTTCAAACCCATAACATATACCTTGATCTTAATTCCATACATCAGCAGGTGAACTATACTTCCTCAGCTGGTAACCTCTCAGACAGATGACATAAATGAACAGTGGGTAGAACACAGATAACAGGATTTCCAGGAAAATCATGTGGGACTTATGGAAGTGACACAGGGAAGGGTAATCCTCTGTCCTACTCCTCCCTTTTTCAGTCAGCACTGAAGCAATACTCCAGCCTGCGGTAAGAATTTTGCTCCTAGCGTAGGATCAGCCCAATAATCACACTTCTACTGATGTAGAGTCCCACTTAACTGTCTACGGCTTTTTAAGCTTTTAAACTATGTATAGGATTTGTGTTGGCTGTCAGCCCAAGGATTAATTTTGATCATTATTGGAAATCATTGCTATGGCAGGTACTTTCTTTTAGGTAAGGTGTAATCCCTTTAAGTCCCAATAATACTGTTTTCTAAGTGCTTGGTGATAATGTTTAATTTCATTATATCTGCTTAAATTCTACATTTGGTTTCAAGTGGATGTTTTCCATTGGGCAGGGCTTTGAGCAACTTGATCTAGTGAAAGATGTCCCTGCCCATGGCAGGGAGGTTGGTCTACATGATCTTTGAAGGTCCCTTCTGACCCAAACCATTCTGTGATTTTATGATTCTATTTTTTAGGTAGTGAATCTAGATAAATTTTAACAGATAGTAGCATAACACAGTTTATTTTAAAACTAAAGAGCAATAATAAGGATGATGTTCCTTTCATTTATTTGTCTATACTTTATGTACAGTGCCTATAACAACAACACAAAAAATTAATGAGAAATTAAGACTAACTAAAATCACCAGATGTAAAGAAAAAAAGACACTAAAACTCCAGGAAAAAAAAACAACACACCAAGATTGCCTTGTATAACAAACAAATACAATGCTGTGACATGATGATTACGCATTGCAGAAATATTTTTTTTTCACTATATGTCTCTGTTTTATGACATGCTATTTTATATTTCTTACATTACTTGTTAGTATCTGAAAAATACACTCTTAGGAAAACTGTAAGAAAGGCAGCATGTTGAGTGGGATGGAGGAGAAGCACTTTTTCCTCCACGAGACAGCAGTCAACACTTGAAATTTTACAGAAAGGTGCAAGAGCACAAAGGCCTGGCAAAACATAATATTAGAGATCTTCACTTTATTGTTGCTTTTGTGGTACCCAGCCCTTTCTAACACTTTTTATGATATTGATACATACTATAATGCTTATTATAAATGGACATTAAATAGACTGAGGCAATAAGCATTCCCATCCCATTTCCTAAGAGTAACAAGGATGCTCTAGTTCTGACTTGCTACCAAGAGTCTGTTTTTAAGAATGAGGAGAAAAGACTTTCAAATAAACACCTGGTCAATAGGTAATAAAAGATAATATGCATAATGCTAGGAAAAAAACAGTACATTTCCTTGTAATTCCCTACACCCAATTAAGCTTGTAGTTAAGATTCAGTGGTGTTGGCATGGACAAGGGACACACACATTCCTTACTATCTAATTTCAAGGAGACATTAATCCTCATTAGATACAAATGATGTGTTCCAGTGTTAATGAAACCTGCTCTAATTGTAGATGTACATTGAAGCATGAGCATCAGCTATTAGCCAAAGACCCCCATTGGCAGCATAACCTTAGTTTTCCACCCTGTTATTTCCTGAAATCACAGGTTCTGATCCTGGCTTGCTCTGTGTGTGACCAGTTACGCTCCATCTCCTCTCACTACTGCTGAACAAATTGGGTTTGAAGGCCTGGGCAGATAATACTGAAGAAGTCCATTGGCAAATAGGGAAACTTGTGTCACTAGCTCCCACGCTGTCTTGATTGGGATGATTGTTTTTGAATATTGACTATTGACTCCATTTTTTTTCTGTTTGTTTTTAATTTGAACTCTTGCTTCAGTGTTACACAGATGGCTTTTACCTGCCCCATGAGCTAGAGATGGAAGGTAGCCCACTCAATAACCGTGACATTCCTGCTAATGTGATGGAACAATGAACCATGCTGCTTCCAGGCAAGCTCTCTAGGTTGAGGTTGACTGCTGAAAATATAACAGTCAATATCTCTTCCTCATCCTGAGCACTCTGGTGAAGAGATTACATGAAGAGCGTTCTTAAATTGAAGCTTATGGGTTGACTCTATTGGGACTATTCAGCTGTTTGAACTGGCTTATAGACTGGACCTAGCAAATTCATCTCTGTGGTAGCAAACCCAATGAACACTAGACCAGAGGGACCATGTGATACACATTAATTACTACTGGAAGAGAAAATTCACAATATCAAGATCTTCAGACATAGACCATGAGGTAACCCCAGCATCATGGGCTGAGAGTGGTTAAGAGAGGTAAAAAAGCAAAGTCATTTGAGGGGGTAACATTAGAGGTTGTTGTGGTTTAGCCCCAGTTGGCAATTAAGTACCACATAGCCACTCACTCACCCTCCCCCTGCGGCAGGATGGGGGAGAGAATCAGAAGAGCAAAAGTAAGAAAACTCGTGGGTTGAGATAAGAACAGTTTAATAATTGGAACAAAACAAACAAACAAAATGGTAACGAGAAGGAAAACAACAAGAGAATGAGAGAGGAACAAAACCCAAGGGAAAAAAACAAGTGATACAACTGCTCACCACCCACCGACCGATGCCCAGCCCGTCCCTGAGCAGCAATCGCTGCCCCCCGGCCAACTCCCGCCAGTCTCTATACTGAGCATGACGTCATATGGTATGGAATAGCCCTTGGGCCAGTTTGGATCAACTGTCCTGGCTGTGCCCACTCCCACTTTCTTGTGCGTGCGGCAGAGTATGGGAAGCTGAAAAGTCCTTGACTAGTGTAAACATTACTTAGCAACAAGTAAAACATCAGCATGTTATCAATATTATTCTCATACTAAAATCCAAAACACAGCACTGTACCAGCTACTAGGAAGAAAATTAACTTTATCCCAGCCGAAACCAGGACAGAGGTTCATGGTTCTCATTCACTGAGTTTAGAGGTCCACAGATTGAGCGAATTCTGTAACCATGACCTCGGACCATGACTACAGGAAGGGATTTCCATATCAAGCACAACTACTGTTAGAAAGTGACACTAATTTAGTCTATTTTTTTCCAATCAATCCACACTACAACACTTGTTAACCACTTGACTACATGCCACCCCTTAGCCCCACCCATCCCCCAAAAATAGATGTATGAATTAGTATTGTCTTCTCCTTCTTTCACTTCTTTTACTCCTTGGGCTACAGAAAGTGTTGTCGGATTTTATTTTATTTTTTAAAAGTGAACAAAAGAACTTCTGGAAATTTATTGAAAAACAGGCAGATGATCTACCTAAATGATAAAAATAGTTCCTCTGAATTGTTTAATTTGTCACATGCTCAGGGATCTGTTTCCTGCCTTGCAAAACAGGCGATTTTAAAATTAGATTTACTGAACTTACTAGCAAAGTGGAATGTCTTTAGAAAGCCAGAAAGCAAGAAGTCAACAAGAGAAGCATACTGCTGTCTTCTTCATGCAGTGTTAGTATTAGTCACAAGAACAAGTCAAAAGAACCAGCAAGGGGCTGTTTTCTGAAACTTGTTGCCCCTAAAGATGAACTCTGATCTTTGGCAATATTCAGATCCATTCTCAAATCCCAGCTCCATGGCTTATACCTTTTCCTTGGTCTACCTCCCTTTTGGGGCAGTCTCTCTGTCTGAGAAACAGCCCAGAGAGGTAAGACAGTATGGCAGAAATAAGCTCCAAGCCCAAAGTCAAAAACAGCATGAGACAGGTGATTGAATCAATGAGCCTTACTCATCACTTGTCATAGGAAGTTCAACATAAGCACAGAAGTTCAACATGAGTAGAAAGAAGTCATGTCTACCCAGAAAAGCTGTTGTGCTCCGATGGAGTCCTTGACATGTGATTAAGCTGAGCATTTAGTCTGAAAATGCTCTCACCTATTCCTTCTGATGATCCAGAGGTATGAGACAACACAGGTTTGGAGTGATGGCAAACTGTGAGCACTGCTTTCAGTTTTGATGACTGGTAATAGGATAAGGGTTTGTGCAAAATCAAGGGTTTGTGCAGGTTGGTGTGTCCGTCACTCAAGCCATACCTGATTTTGACTGAAATGAAGAATCAAGACAAGACCGAAATGTAACTGTAATAGTGAAGAACTGGAAACATCATTGGCAGGCCATAGATAGTCACCAGCACAAATGCTGTACGAAAACTTCTCAGGGCAGAGAGCCAGGAAAGGTAAAAGAAGGCTTGAAAAAGTCTTGGTGTAAAAAAAATGTGAACAAGTTCCAATTATGGGCCATAAAAAAATTCTGTCCAAAAGGTTCATAAAACTATGAACGTTTGAAAAAGGAGTTTATAATGTAAAGCAATTTTAAGTCTCAGCAAGAACATTTTAACCTGTCATTTTTATTTTATTTTTTTGCTCTTGTTTTTAAACAAAATTGCGTAGATCCCTATGGAGTTACGCATAGATTTGAAATATCACAAAATTAAAATTTGTCACCAACATACCTTCCCTCAAAGAACTGCCTCAAACAGCTATAGAAAGCTGTTCCCACAGTATTTTGCAATATTTTATTCATAGATACCCAAAGCAGAAGGGATCGGACTCATGTGCACGCGTACCTCACCACTGTATACAGCCTCTAAGCATTCGATAATAACATTGGTTAAGAAAGTATGTACCTATTGAGAAGACTCTTGCAATGTTGATGGGATTTCTACACATAAAATCGACAGGTCTGGCCTGGCTTGATCATGCTAAAACTGTTCATTCTTCTGTAGCTCTCTGTCTTTTGTACCACGGACACCCTAATGTGACAAACCCTGCAAAACCAACCCTTTCTTGGGGTGGTAGTTCTGACGTTACTAGGAAATGTATGCAAATAGGAGACACAATTTGTGCCAAAACCCCACATAATCCAGTATGAGGAACAGATGCAGTGTAGCCTCTAGCCAAAACAGGATTCAACTTCATTATTACCCAAATAACTGTATTTTGTGCACGGTGGCTGTGAAAAAAGACAAAGCCTAGGGATAAAAGCATGATTAAGAATATAATGTTGCAATAATAGTACAGTTAATTTTCATAATTTCCTTCATTTCTGGTGGGTTCTGTGCTCTGTCTCTCTGTCCCATCTATAAGAATACCGTAACATCCCTTGCTAAGGAGATAAATGCTATGCTGGAGATAAACGCACGAGAGAGTGGATCCTAAATTTAAGGGTCTGTACCAGACTCCAATGACATTAAAAAGCACCATAAAAAGAGTTTTTAAAACTCACTTGAATGTTAAAATTTCTGACAAGAAAAATAACTCCCTCTTTTGAGACTAACCAGAATGTTCCTACCTGCATCCTGGAACACTTTTAAAGATTAATAGGCCAGTTTAAGCAACTGCTGTTGTGTTCTCTGCTTTGCTTGCTCGAAGCAATGCAATTGCTCACGATATTGCCAGCTCTTGTTGTTTTATGGCAAGTCTGGTTATGTTCAGCATTTTTGTTAAAGCCTCCATTCCCAGGGACATGAGATTACAATAAGAAGTTTGGCTTGTTACAAGGAAGTGAGCTGAAGAGTAAAAGCTTCAAAAATCATGAGCCCTACTGCTAGGCACTTCCAGTCTGTGCTGTAACTGGCATTATTTGCTGCTTTTCTTAAAGCTGAGCTCCTGGAATCTAAATGGGAAGCATCTGCATCACCAGTTCAGATCACAGTTATCCAGGGCACCATGTGCCATAGTCCCCCTTCTCAGATGACCATGGATCCTTCAGGGTATAGGAAAAGACCAACTGTTTTTTAACTGTGATCAAAGGGAATGACTTAAGTGCACCTTAAAAGCTTAAAAGTCAGAGGTCATAAGCAATACTCAATTTTATTGATATTTAAATCAAACTGCATGATCCCTTGGAACTTTTGTCAGGAGATCCTATTTTTCATTTTAGAGTGTGTGCAAAGGGCAACCACAAAGCTGTGCTAATTCACTGCATCTTTTGAGTGAACTCCTATACAGCTCATTGAATAAAACTGTCCGCCACTAAGAGATTGCCAAAAAGTGAGTGTCTATCTGCACTGCTGAAGCCCTCCTGAAGACTCAGAATACAAAAAGAGACCCAAAACAATAAGCAGCAGAAGTGTATTGAACTGCTAGGGGTCTATTTTCTTATTATTTTCATTTCAATGAAGCACAAGATGCTCCTAGAAACATATACTTCCTCATGACACTTTTGCTTCTATATTTCTTGTCTGTGGTATCAGGTCATCATATTTTTTGCCAGTCCCTCAAGTTTTGTGGTGCTGTTTGCCAATGACCTTGGCTTTAGAAGAGCAAGCCTTTAATCACAGGCCTTGCTTGCATTCTGCTGGAGCAACGACAGTCTCCAAAATGAATTTGATACACATTTTACAAAAAGCAAAGACAGTCCCTAAAGAAACTTTAAGTTCAGATGATGAAATTTGAAATCCTCCCTTTCCCAGCAGAGGAAGTGAAACACTGATGACTACAGAAAAGAGAATCTGCTGTAGCAGAGCTCAGTTAATCTGATTCATTTAGTTATTCATTTCAGATCAACTATAGGCATTAGTCCACATTTCAGGTTCCTTAAAACATTTTATGCATTTATGTAAATAGATAAACATATGCATATTTGTATTTTATTTATGTATACACAGTATGCATATGTTTATATATTTACATAAATATATAACATAAATGTATGTATATTTATATTTAGCTGTACAAATTAATGACTCAACAGTGCTTTCCTGAGAACAACTGTCAACTGTGGTCAAAGAAGGCAGCATTAACAATCTCCTTCAGCAATGCATTGTACCCTGGCCTGAATCAGATTAATTTAATTTGCAGCCTAATCCACCTCCAAACCTCAATAACTCTCCCAGACATTCACACAAAAGAGAGTTTTCATTTGTCATCTCCAGTAATTTTCAGATTTTCAGAAGACTATTTCAGGAACAAGGACCCCTTTTTCTCTGACATATGCTCTCTATAGCAGGTCTACACTCATCATAATCAAACTTCTGAAGTTCTTTTGATGAGATTAATCAGAGAGATCTGATGGTGTCCAGTAACTTCTGGATAATTTCATGTTTGTCATGCCAGAGGAAATCAGTGAGGTGCTAAGTCTACTTATATTTTTTTCATTCTGAAGAAATTTGTCACAAAAGTTCCTTTAATCAACGTGGTTGAATATGTTCCCCAGAAATGTATTTTTAATTCAAGAGGGAACTATAAAAGGCTCTGTTAAGAACTTCAAGTCTGGGTGGATTACTTAATGGTCCTGTTAACAGATGTTATATAAATCTGGTCACTTTAAGAGATGAATAAAGCCACAAAGAAGCCTAATGATCCATTCACTCTTTAACACCACAGACTTGTCTGTAATCCTTCATCATGCAATTTTTAATATATCCTGCTCTAATAAATAAGAACAAAATGAGACCACTGCAAAGATATGAGCATATTGATATTTGAAATGATAGCTTCATTTCACTGTCAAATTTGAAATAACATTACCAGACAAAGGGAATAACAATAATCAACTTTTAGATAGGCTGATAGAGTTGTGAATGACAGCAGGACACAACTGTAAAAGGACAAGTAATATTAACATCAGTTTACATACTTACTGAATGTACAAAATCAAGACTACTATGTAAAGAGCTTCCTCAAATATAATAGAAAAAGAATTTTCAGTTTTCCTGAGGAAAAAAAAGTCAAAACATTGCCAATATGAGGCATTTTTCTGCAAGCTGCTAAGTATCTACAAAATCCAATACACTTTGGAGACAATTAATCTTTACAATAAATAATAGTAATTACTACCATAACTAGCATTTTCACTTTGTAAGTGTTTCTAGTTTTAAAACTGGTTTTAAAAGCAGTGATATGAGGATGTCAGTGTGACTCCAGAAGGCAGCTGAAAGGCTGAGAAGTCTACAAAGCTACAGAGTTGATTTGACAAGCATGCATCCATGTTACTTAGTTTCAGCAAGCATCCCATTGACATGAGGGATCTACATATATTTGCTGGATTAGGGCCAGCAAGAAAGTCAATATGAAAGATATGAAAGGAAAAGAATGAGAAAGATAAGAACATACGAGTAAATTCTTACTAGCCTAATTGTATACACCTTGGCGATCATACAGAATTCCTTTTCAGTATAGTATGTCCTATACAGAGTTGTGTAGCGCACCGATACATAGAGAAAGGCTTCCTTGAATAAACACATGGCATATTTTGCTGTAAAACTGTAGTTAAGTCTGTGAAAACAGTCCACAGGTAACTGTAGTGGATGGTAATGTTACTTTCAGGTGCAACTGCTGCTGTTTTAAGTATATGTTTTTAAAGGTGAATGTCCCTTTCAGGCTCTGGGAGAGGAAGAGAAGCATGAAGAGAGTAGATGCTGTTTACATTTAGCTTATTCCTCGCTTGTAGCCAGCTAATGGCTGTGTGCTAAATAGCAAAGATACGGACGAATTTCATCACTAAGCATGTCTGGGGGGAGACCGTAGATAGGATAAAGCAAGGGAATTTTGAGATGTGGAGATATTAAGTAGGATGGGAGAAAGTTTCCTGCCTCTTATTGTTCCCTGGCCCTCGCAGTCGTCCCCACTGCTGCTCTTTCAGTAATTGCCTCTTCTCAGAGCCAGAGACTGAACAACAATTTTGCTTCTTAAAGCACTGCTGAGGGCTGGCTGGATGAGAGGGGACGGGTCAGCTTTAATTGCCTGCCGGCTGGGCGCAGGCTGCATGTCTGTGGGCATCAAAGCAGCGCCAGCTCAGGTGACAGCGGCTGTGGGGAAGAAGAACAGAAATCAGCCCTGCCCGGGAACGCTGCCTCAGCGCGGTGTATTTGGATGTTGTCTAACAGGGCTAGGGATCAGGAAACACGATGGGAAAAATCTCACCAAATGCTACCCCCCCTCGGTACTTCTAGATAACTGTCATGGCTTCACACTTATAGCATTGCAAGTCTTAACTTCCACACGTTCATGGATTTGGGTTTAAATCTAAGTCGCAGAGTAGCAATATGGCCAAGCAGCCATTCGTAGTGAAGACCCTCAGGAACTTCAGACAGCTTTGAATTAGATACCTTTCAGCCTAACTCTGGGACAGGGAAGCCCACACCACTTCAGTCCAAAAGAGAAGGATCTGAGATGGCAGGATGAGATGACTCCTGAGATGACAGCTACAGCTGGGTAGCTATAAAGGCACATCAACATGCACACCTAGAAAATAGATACACCTTCACTACCCTCCATGGAACTTTGCTTTCCTGTTTGGAATCAAAATAGATTTTGCCAACTTGATATCTTCTTTTTTAAAAAATACAATTACTCATGCAAACGCAAGGAGGGCATTAAGTCATTCATATACTGTAATCAGGTATGTCTTTGCATAGCATGCAGAACATTATGGGGAGGGAGCACTTAGTTTTGCAAGCTAGAAAACAAGGTAAACATCTGCAGACATCTGAACTTGACAATCCTTTTAAAAAATGAAGTCGTTATTTCTGAATTTTTCTCTTGCCAACAGGAAAAGTGAATATTACACAGTAAAGACTTATGATCTGAACATGGAAAAATTAAATATCCTAATGGGAAAAAAAGCAACCCAAACAAAACCCCCTGAATGTTCACATTCTGTTTCATTTTAAATGCATTGGGAAGGAAGCAATTTTTCAGCTGAAAATTCAGCACTTCCACAGTAAGAGTACTAAAAACCAGTAATAAAAAGACCGTATGTCTCAAGGTTTATCTTTGAAAAAAGAATATGGCCTAGTTAGAAACTCATGAAAAGGAGGCTTTCTAAGGAGAGATCTGATCTAATTTCACAGCTCTAAATATCATCTAGAATATGTTACTGTATAATTCTGCTACTGGTCTGTTTCTTACGGAAATACAGAAATATTACAATTATTTCACATGATTTTATAAAGTGAACCCATATATTTGGACCCATATTTATATTTGGACCCATATATCTCAAATGGGTCCAAAATTTGAAACAAAAAATTAAATGTTTGAGATGTCACCTTTAAAATGCCCCTTTACATGATTTTACTCAACTCTCCAATCTGAAGTTAGCGGTCTAGTTACAGTTTCTTTTAAAAAAACTTATTGATAAAAGCTACCTGGTTTTCAAAAATTCCAAAACCTTTACAATTAACTTGTTACACTTTATTAAATTCAGCTTCTACTTGGGAGAAAAAAAAAACTAGAAGAGAAGTTTTAATTTTTTTTATGGGTATAGTTCAGAAAGCATGAGTCTTGTAAAATGGTGCTAACTTTACTGCACTGTATTTTAGAGAGATAAAACCTGTGGGCTGCAGTTCAGATCTGTAAGTCCACAGTTGCCGTTCACTTTCCAGCAAATTCTCCCTGTTGGAGGGATTGTGGGCTGCTGAGTGCTGGAAGCCACGAAACATGGTATTTGTGGAAAAGAAATCCTAATCCTATAATCAACCATACTGCTCTGCTTTCTTTTCAGAAACAGCACAGTGGATTGGATGCTCTATTGGTGTAGCTTGAAATTTGACACAGGAACAGGTTGCCCAGAGAACTTGTGGATGCCCCATCCCTGGAAGCGTTCAAGGTCAGGTTGGATGGGGCTTTGAGCAACCTGATCTAGTGAAAATGTCCCTGCCCATGGCAGGGGAGTTGGACTAGATGATCTTTAAAGGTCTTTTCCAACCCAACCCATCCTGTGATTCTATGCTTCTGTGAAATAATTCCACTGATTGAGGTTCCAATAAACACAGTTTATGTAAGTGTATATGGCAGGGCTACCTCTCCTGTTTGATAGCAGAATGAGCGACTGCTGAAGTCACTGTGAGTCAGTAATATCTTCTAAGACCACCATTAAATTCCTAAGTCAAAAGTGAGACTTCATAGTCATTCAAATTAACTACTTTAAAAATGTAGATGATTATTCTTAATTCAATTTTAAAAAATATGTGATGAGAGATTGACAAAAGTAGGAAACAACATCTAAATGTCATAAACAGATTATGGTGTTAACCGGTTTACACATGTTAAGTAATTTTAAGCAGTGGCTGCAGAAAGGAAACAATTGAACTGCAAGGTTCTGTCATGGAATGATACCCCCTTATATCCCAAAACTGAGCTTTCTTGGAATGTACTTCCAGAATGAAGCACATGCAGGTGATACTATATAACGAGAGGAATTAAATATTGGTACAAATGAGGGCAACTCCTAATGCTAGCATTATGATTCATGGAGGTATAACTCTCTTTTTCTTCCTATATTATTACCTTGCTGCTTTAAAATTCACTTTCCTATGATTTGGAGAAAGTATCTTTGCTCTTCAAAAATTATGTTAGTCTTATTTGTCAGGCAAAGTCAATAATGCTGTGATAGAATAAAAAAGTAATTGTGATTACCTTAACAATGTTATGTAAATGGACTTGTCAGCAACAGGATGTTTCAATAGCTATGATTAGCTTAACTGATTACTTCTGTGGAAGGTGAACTTTCTTAGAAGTGGGGAGACCACCTCCACTACATGATTTAGACTCAATTCAAGTACAATCCCTCCCACAACTTTTTGAATTTCAAGGTATGTATCTCAGAAAGGCCAAGAAAGACTGAGGAAAAAAAAAAAAGCCTTCTACGAAACACCTGATTTCTAAGAAAGCGAACAATTTGTTTTCCCTGAAGTAAAAATCATAAAAACCTGTCAAACTTTATACATGGATCATGTCTGTAGAAGAAATTCTTTGGAGTCCTCTTACTAAAGGAAAAAAGAGAAAACAGCTCTAAACAAAGGAGGTTTGCTCCTGCTCACGTTAAATGCTGGCACAGATGATTCTTTGGACAACCTTTAACCTCTAAGAACTTTACTCATGTAGATTGTGCTAACTCATGAATGAAAAGCAAAAAAGTAACCCAAATGAAGACAAAACAAAAAATCCCTATTAACACAGCATGAGTAAACCATACAGAAGTAAATCACATAGATCGCCACAGCCAAAGTCTGGTCATAGAGTGGTACTATTTCAGCTCAATTGATATAATTAAATTGGTATGACTTCCACCACCATAGAAACAATTATAATGTTATAAAGGCATTTTAACAGTCTTTCTTATTGTGCTACAGTATGGAGAATAAACCATAATGGTATAAGGAAGCTCTGTAATATAAAGCATAATAATTACCACGGTGGTGACTATACCACTTCAATAATTTAATTAAAACTAAAATTTCACCCCTAACTCTTGTAGTAGTATTGCTGTTTAGCGCAAGCCTTTACTTCTGTAAACTGTAAAATGGTCTATCAATGTGTAAATTACCCTGCAAATGTCATATAAAGGGCCCTAACAAAATTACAATCGGCCCACACTGCTGGTGTGACTCAAAGTCCACTAAAGAATTTTTTTGCATATGGTCCTTACAGACACTTTTAAGGAAATGAGAAAGCCTGCTTAATCTGTACCTAACGGCTTCACCTATATGCATGGATGAAGTACTTCTTTGGGTGGTAACCTACTAAATTCTGACAGTGATGTACCAAGTTTCTGGAAATCCTAAACAAATGACCACAGCTCATGGGCAGAGCAACTCGTCATCAAACGTACATGGTGCAGACTGTCCGACTTGCTGTGTGTCTCAGGTCAAGCGAGCATTTGCAGTACATTCCTAGTGAGAAATGTTGGACATATCAGTCTTGAATGGCCAATGCTCACAGGTGAACAATAAATCAGGTATGCTTTTTAGGCTGATCCTATCTGGTTTTAGTTTGGTTTCCTAAAGAAAGAAAGCTCATAGCATTTCAGTATGTACACACGTCTGTCTCTCAATCCCCTCGGGGCATTTTAACGCATTTGCAAATGATGAAAGGTCTCAAGTGTATTAACTTTCCGAAAGATTTCATTAAAATAAGAAACCAGGAAGAGGAGAAGGACCCTAGGGAAAGTTTGCCTTTTTCTAATATCAGAGAAACCGTAAGGGAAATCGGTGTCAAAGCACAAACATAAAATGAGGCATCATTACTTCTACTGCTCATACAACTACTTATATTGCATATTTACTAGGGTTTCAACAATGCTATGATTGAATGTTGTCAAGTAATGAAATGACTACATTTTTGGGAGAATGACCATCAGAAATTGTGATCTATTTTCAAAGTATGAAAATATATTTTGTACTCATTAAAAGGAAAAAGAAAGAAAGAATAAAAAAGCTTGCCCCACTGGAACCGAGAGGCACAGACTGACCTTTGCCTGCCCCCAGCGTTCAGGCAGGACATCCAGGGGTGCTGGACTTACAAGATGATCCTGTAAGAGGAACCTAAGTTGCAATAAAACAGGCAGCTTGCATGAGGCAAGAGGTTTAAAATCCTAGAAACTGCTACTGGTGGATCAAAGACCATGAGAGGAAGTCCCCCCCGCTGGCCAGCCTGGGTTGTTGCAATAAGAACAAGTAGCAAAAGAGCATGTTGTCATTGAGTTTTATGGGCAGAGAAGGATGTTTGAAGAGTGGGCTGAGGAAGGCTCTCAAAAAGAGTGAGAGAAAGTGTCTTGAAAAGGAGGGAGCTTCTCAAGAAAACAGGTCTCAGCTCTTTTGTAGGTATTCCCTACCACGGGGGATTGGTAGTTCTTATTTCCCTTTTTGATACCTAAAAACGTGGGAAAAGCAACAAAAGTCCAACCTAGGGTTTGGGAGGAAACATGGTTAAAAAAAAGAGAAAAGACTGTAAATAAACAACCAGATACAAACTGGTAATCCAAGGAAGAGAGAATGGGAAACTAGGAAACTCACTCTAAAACCTGTATAAAATAGTTGCTCTCCTAAAGAGTATACAACTTAAATTTAAGATGAGAAAGTAGAAAAATTTCATAGTAGGACAAAAGAAGAAGAAGTTGCAGGCTGGGGAGGTATAAGACAAAGTCTTAAAAAAGTCTGAAAAATACTCCACCAGATTTCTGGTCTGTCATGACCGAGAGGAACTGGTGAGTGAGAAAAGAGAGAAAGCATACAAGAAAATGAATATGCTTAGGACTGATCTTGTTGAGCTCTACATAATGGCAAACACCCTCCCCTCCCCAGTATGAAGCAGGGAAGTCAACAGAAGGCAGTTCCACGTTTAACTCTTAGAAGCATTTTGTGATACTCAGTTTCAGTATCATTTCTTTCAATTCCTCACCATTACTTCTACTTAAAGCCACATGTATTATCCTAAAGAAACCATCTGGGTCTTGTGTGTCATTATGGTTTTTTTTAGATTTATGCCTTGTTCTAGCTGTTACTTCAGCAGATATGAATAATTTATTCTTTATTGCTCTATTTTCATAATATAGTCCATTTTGCGTACTTTGATCTGCACAGAAAACAGCTGCAAAAATTACATGAATCGCATCTGGTGAAATGCTGGTCTACTGAAACCAACATATGTTTCTCTGTTGATTCCACTGGAGCTAAAGTTTCACTCCAGCTGCATTATTTTTGCTTCTGTCTCTGCTTAAATTTCCACATCCTACGTTGGAACTTGTTGTCTCCCAGACCCTACTGATCCCCAACTCAGCCACCATGCTGGATTATTATTCCTATCACAATCTTTGGTCCTTTAAATTTTGCCACAGACTAGGTGCTTTTTCTGTGCATTTTTAATGCCTAAAGAAGTAAACAAGAATAAATGAAAACAACTATTATCTACTACAACTCACAATATTTTAAAAATATTCTTCTGTAAACAAATCAGAGAATTTATTTTCTACCATGATACAATATGCAAACAAAGTTATAGTCATGGGAATTACTGCTCCAGAACATGACAAGAGGCCATGGCAGTATGGAACAGTACCTCCTTTTATAATATATGCATACTCATCTGCAACACTTTGCTCTTTTTAGAAGTTATAAATACTTACAAGCCCTTCCATATTACATAAACAACAAAGGAAGAGAAAACATAATTCAAAACTAATGCTATGCTACAGGGAGAAAAAAAAGTTTGTCTCTCTAGAATATTTCCTTTCCTTCCCCCATAGCTTAGATTCTCTGCTAGAGAAAATGGGCAATGAAATGCATTGATGCATTGATCCACTTGCACTGAAGCGAATGCAGATAAGAACATTTACCTTGCTAAAGAATTTGGCCTTCGGAATGTGGTAGTCAGGGAAGAACAGAAATTAGGCATTGGATTTTAGCTTGGAAAAGCCAATAGTAAGAGAATAAGAAACACCAACAGTTACAAATACTGACAGCATCACTTGGGTAATTAGGGTTTCTGCAGCAGCAACATTCTAGGCATTAATGCCATTGTCATTTATAGCCATAGAGTAATTATTAAAAGTTTTAAAGTCTCCTGTGACTGAGGTTTACTGTTGCACATTAGACTTACCGTCAAATAACTACTGCTATCATATTTTACAGCATTGTCTATTGCCGTGAATAATTCCAGGTGTCTGACTGGAAAGATACAGGGTGATGCTAATATTATCTTGTTAATATTTAATCCCTGTCATGTTCAGAGAAGTCTGTTTTCCTATTTTTTTGCTTTCAGGATATTAGGGCGGATTTAGAGAAGCATTTTCACTAATTTTTATGGGTAAAATTAGTTGAAATTATAAAATTGCAAATATCACAAATATTTCTCCTATTTCAGTATTTGATTTTGTAAACTGTATAAAGTACCAAAGCTGCAATCATGTTTCATTCAGAACATTGATTAGTTAGTCCAAGGTCATCGCAGCCCTGCTTATTATGAATTGCTTAGGTTCAGTTTTTATGTGCATACTGGCTCTCTAAGAAAGGGGAAAAGTAGCTCCAAATCAACCTTACACTTCTGCCAAATCTTGGCATCTGGCTAATTCAGAGCAATCTTTTTGTAACTCCCTATTCCACCAGCTAAAATAATCCCTCTTAACGGAATCTCCTGTATGTAATGCACTTCTCAAGTTTTTTTTTTAAAATCTTAGTGTTGCAAACAGGTGAGGTAGGTTTACGACACAAGAGTCTCTAACCTTGAAGGAAATCCTCAACCACTTATTTAAAGCAGGATTATTTGGACTTTCTTTAAAGATCTTTCCAAAGAAGTACAATGAAGAGTGGCACCTGTGCCATCCTCTGTCTGTTTGTCCCTCCAGTTCTTCACAAATATCTAAAAGTGGCAACTGACAGACACCATCTGTATTGACAGGGTCATCAGTAGGATGTTGTCACAAACAAAATGCTGGAGGCAATGTCATCATTAACATCTTCCTCCTCAGTTTAGGCATGGTTTTTTTCCTGAAGCAGAAGATAATGTAAAATAGATTAGCAGTACCAGCCAGGCAGGGAGATATCATCAGTACCAGCAGCAATCACGTAATTACTCCCACTGCCATCATTTCTCAGATGTCACAGGAAAAGCCTAAACTTTCAGCTTTCCAGAATGTGGCTAGTTTGCCCATAGTCAAATGGTGCAACAGCAGTGAAAGAGCTCTTTTATTCTCCGAAAATGGCTACAGATTGCTAAGGAAGGGTTTAAGTGTACTGGAAAACACAGTGTTTGCCGCTGTGCTCCTCTGCGAGTGGTTTATGCTCTCAGTCCATCATCCAGTGTAGTCTTCAGTGTTGCTAGTGACAGTCTGAGAAAGAAAAATAGGTAAACACAGCAGCTAATGTTGAGAACCTCATTTTTTGATGATTTCTCTGGAAATTTTCCCAGATTCCACATCTGCCCTGGCACAACTGCCTGCACTTCGGAAAGCAAGCCTCACTGGAGGTGCAGTGAGAACAGCTACATTTACTCACAGTGGGTAGGCTGCTTTCCCTCTCTTCATTTGAAACACTGTGCCGCTACTTATCCTTTCAAAAAACCCAGCTAGTTAGTAAGAACAAGAACAATATACTTTATAAAAGCCACAGGTAGGTCTCCTTCCAGTTCCCAATATGCCAGTTGTGACACCAAGAGCAGAAAAGGTGGAGAAACAGATCTATATGACAGACAGATCTACAACACAGTTCAGATGCTTTCTTTTGCTGTCTCATTGTGGTATTTTTAGCTTGTCTCCTGTGTTTCTGTCCTTAATTGTAATATTGAAGTCCTAGTGATGGTCACAACACAAAAGGTACAGTCCCAGGCATTAATGCTTTGGACAATTTTTCTATAGTAAAAATATCAGATTGAATTTCCCATATGTAATCTCTTGTCTCCCACAGAATTTAATTTTTAGAATATCTCCATTGCTATCGCACCGGATTTATAGCCATGTAATGTTAAAAAATTAATGCTAAAATAAATCATCGCATGACTTCATGAAAGCCATTGTGTTTATTCAGTGTTGCCAGTAAGTGAAGAGGACATCACAGCATAGATGAAGGAGTCCCCTTCTTCCTGACAATACAGAAAAATGGCAAATATTCTGTTGTTTTTTTCCAAGATGTCCAACAGTAAAATCATGCATACTATACAGACTGACTGGCTACTATTTTGCCATATTTTTAAATCAAACTACATAAGTTTGAAAACAGTGCAAAACTCAGCTACAGTTTCCAACACTCTCGCAGTCCATTCTTCCCTCTGAAAACAACTCTGTCTTCTCCTTGTGAGGAGAAGGATATAAAGAAAATCCTAACAAGAATGAAAAAATGGCAGAATTGCTTGAGAAACTTGCATTTTCTTTCACTACCCTGAGTAGATTTAAGAAAGAAAGTGCCCGTTTATTTTATAAGGAATTTTTGTGTTTTGCAAAGGAGTATTTATTTTTGCGTAAGGAATGGTAACTGAGCAACCATGACACACAATGTGAGGGCATCCTCTCTTTTCTTTGTATGGCTAAAGGGGGCACTATCCCCACAGGACAGCCCTTCCAGTCCTTTCTCCTCCCTTGACCCTCCCCAAAATAATCCTTTGCATGGAGGCCGCAATTCAAAACCTTAAAAGAGTTTCTAAAAAAACCCCCTGTAATGGGCCCTGTAAGGCCTCATTTTTGTTTTCATGGCTATTCATCCGATGGAGAAAGTAAGTTCTGTATTGGCAATGAAATGTCATTTGTTCTGCCGTTCCATTACGGCACCTGTGTGCGTGTTCTCCAAGGACCAGGGTACATCTCGAGAAAATCGTGGGCTCAGGTGTGCAGAAAAGGTTATTCAAGAGAGCCCAAGGGCAATCACAGTCTCTTCATTCAGGTACCTTTTGTCCCTGGTGAAGGCTCCAGCCTGCACATACAGTATTGGACATATTTTCTTACAAGTTTGAGTATGCTGCTTCTGTGCTCTCCCTGGCCCATAAGTCAGCTGTTACGTCATGTTTTCATAGGTTTCACTATAATTTCCTTAAAATCTCACAGAAGACACTTGAATATCTATATGACCATAAATGCAAATAAACCCTGCTCTTGACAGGCAAAAGAGAAAAAGCAAAAACAAAGACAAAAACCAAGGAAAAGAAAAGCTACCATTAGTTCAAAGGCTAAGAAAGGAAAAAAAAATCAACATCCCCTAACTCAGCTGAAGGAAAACTAACTACTGGTAATAAAGACAAAGGGACTAAAAGATTGCTATTTGTTAACTGCTGAAGATTAGATTATGATAGTGGACCCGAGGAAAAGAGTTACTGTTTGTTAAAGCTGTTCCACTTACTTCAGAGGACTGCACAGATAATGAAACTGAGTAGAGCAGAGAGAGCTATTCGAGTCAGTGACCTGGGAGTGAGGTGTGCACTGTTCCTAATATGACTTGTCACAAAAATAATCAGCTAGTATAATAACTTAGCCTTCTCCAATTAGAAGGTCTCCCCAGGGTACCAAATTTAGTGACAACAGGCAAGTAATATCTAGCATTACTCTTTAACAGTCCCACTCTGACTGAAACTTTGACTTTCCAATTACTATACATCAAACAAATAGTCATTTTTAAAGATCTGAATTAATATTTAAATGGAAGGATGGACTGATTCAGGTTTCCATTATTTTCCCTTGACAATAATCTTTTTCCTTAAATAAAGAAAATAGAGAAAGATTTTTATGGAGGATAACAATTTCTGAGTCAATTAACAGCAAGCAGAGGGACAAAGAATCTTAGGCATCTTAGAGGCAAGAGAGATAAAAAGAGAATTTTGTCTCTCTTTATCAGTTAATTAGTTAAAGCTTACTTTTAATTTACCAATTCTTACTACTCATTAGATGGATCTAATTTGTAGAGCCATGCAGTCCATTCACCATTTATCTAAAGTATTTCAATGGCACACACTAGGAGTTCTTTTACAGGGTATCAAAAGGAAACTAATGATTAGACTCTCAGGAGAAGAGATCAATCTCACCCATCTTCAGTAGGTCTAAAGTGTCTAGAAGTTAAGTACTTCATTTCACCCAATTGTCTATCCCTCCCGGAAAGAGAGATGTACTTCTAAAGGGTGGTTGTTCATACAAATGGGTATTTAAAAGTAGTGTGAGAGGCCTCTGGAGGATGTCTCTCCCTCTTTCTGCTGAGGGTGGAAGGAGGCCACATAATCAACCTAGACTAGCTTGAGATGATTAATCCTCCAAAGTGTTTTGAAATGTAAATCAAGACTTTAAATCCAGCAGGCAGGATCTGCACTAGATGCATTTACTTAATAAATGGCATTTTTTTTCATCATTTAGAGGTACTGATGAGACTAAATCCATTTATATGTATAAGTTGCTTTCAAATCCTGGGAGATGGTGTACAATAAGGTGACTACTTCATATTTCTAAATAGCACACTGAAAAGTTCAAAGATAGTAATTCAAGAAGCAGGCAACAGCTTGGTTTTCTTTAAATATAGTAATCATACTAAAAAATTACATTAGCAATTATTAATAATAATATTTTCCTTTAATAAAACAGTTCATTCCAGATTGACATTTCTATCTTTTTATTTTAGTAGTGAAAACCTAATCCAATTTCCAGCTATAAATAACGCTGTTCTGAGCTCTTCAGATTTTGAAAGATGTTGACAAATAGAGGACAAAGTAGAAAAGAAATAAAATTATTAAGGAACTGAAAAGGCTGTTCTAAGGGCCCAGTAGTGTAGTAGGACAGACTTAAGCGTTTTGGGTACCAGATAGTCCAAAGCAAGACAATACGTTCAAGTGCATAAACTGGATTTGGACACTTTACGAGAGTGTAATGGGGTCTTAAGAAGGAAGCCAATGGATGTTTGGGAGCACGGCAAAGGGTAGCTCGCGGGGCAGCCCCACAAGGCTGCAAGTCCTCCAGCCACATTGCTCTGAACAGTAACCACTGCAGACAGGGTTAATTTGTTCCCAGGAGAGTAAAATGCTGAAAAAACCACGGAAACGTCATGTTCATCAAGCTTCCTCTTTAAGAGAACCTTTATAATCTACCTTCACACAGAAGGGGCAAATAAGGCTAACAGGTCATAAAATATGTGATATGGTGGCATTGCCGTCCTTCTGTGTGGATGGTCCAAAAATCTCCAGTTTGCAGTTTAGAGCTGGTTGCTCTAAACTGCTGGTTGCACTAAAACTCCTGTTGCTTTCAGACCTCTCCACCGGACTGCCATTCCTCTTTTGTCTAACCTGATCTCCATTGCCTTCTGTATATACTTTACTTCTTCTGGTGAATCAGACATTTTAAAACCCACAATCTCTGCTCTCCCCAGAAAGACTTTCTGAAAAGACTCACTACTTTCTTCATAATGTATATGCATTTATATTTGCACCACATTTAGGAAAAAAAAAATATTTGTGTGCTCACAATTTATCAGTATCTACAAAATAACCATTTCATAATTACTTGATTCCTTCCAAACTACAAAATGTGAAAGTAATCCATGCTCCTAAAGTAGACAGGAGCACAAAAATCAGTGTACTTCTAGAATGACTTGGCATTTTGAAGCAAATAATTTACACTGTATTTATCAAACTGAAAAGATCCTTTCCTCGGGGGTGCATAATCCTTTCTGCTCCTTGCATTATAATGAACTAGATTTATCCCTAACTTTCTCTTCTGTATAAAATTTTGCAGACCTACTGCACGTAGGCTTTAAACCAAATCTGCAAAGGTACTGCTTTCCCATTTTCTCCAGCAAAGCAGCCTTAATGCTTTAAGGAAGTCACCTCCTACATTTCCTTCTTGTTCTGCTTCCAGGCACAGAAATCACACTATTAATCTCCGTAAGAGTGAAAAAAAGGAAAATCTCCACCAGTCAATATTTTGTGAATGTGTCTATTTTAATAGCTGCAGTTACTCTTGCCAGCAGACTGGCTGAATTCTGCACTTAGTGACAGTTACAGGATTGTGTTAAATATGAAAGTCCAAACCCAAATAATACTCTATGTCTAAGAGTCAGCAATTTTCTCCGTGAACAGAGGGCAGTGGATAATGCTAAGGAATATCAATGACAGTTCACTTCAAGTCCAAAGAGAAATTTGACTTCAAAGTATTTGCCACAGAAGATGAATACGTGATAGAAAAAATCTCAAACATTACTTTAAAAATAGCACAAAAATGAATTATTCAATAATTCACTACATTTCTTCACTAACTTTTCATCGCTTATAGCTTAAAATTTCCAAAGTAAAATTTGCAGAATGAGTAAGGAAAATAATATTATTTTTTCTAATGAGATGTAATTCTTTTCACCTGTTGTAATTTGAAAGCAAATTGGGTTAGCAAAGTTAAGTTGTCCAATAGTCAAACATCAGCTCTAGTGTATTTAGAAATAGTCAGAAATATCTGTGAAACCAAATGAATCAAAATTCACTGTTTCTCTGAACAGCATCCAGCCTTATCTGCATAGGGAAAGATACAGACATGAATCTGGCAGAATGGCTGCTCTCTTGTGGTATGAAGTCACATTTTCCTAAGACAAAAAGGCTACCACCAATATTTGTCCTCATGGAAATGCTTGCCAAGGGAGACTAAATGTTAAGAGAAATTAATTACACTAAGATAACCGAATTATTCTTTCAAAGATACAAGTTTCAAGAACAGTTCAGACAAAAGTTCTCATGCGTACCTGAAGAGAAAGATATGATGTAGGGTTATGTTTAGTCTATTGAATCCAGCTCATAGGTATGAAATTGAAATGCAATGGCTATGAAATTGCTGAGATTAAGTGACATATGGACAGAGCAATAGAGTATTTGATTTCTCTACGACATTGGAGTCCAGGCTCAGGACAAAAGCAGAAATAAATGTGGTGGCTTCCTCCTAGGATTTATTTAAAAAGATCCAAATTCTAACAATTTTTCTGAATTGATTAAAAAAAAAAAAATTCCCGGTTCATAATAGTAGATGTCTCATACACTCCAGTCTGATGTGTACCACACCCTCTAATTTCCTGGCTTTTCCTGGCAGCAGTGTCCGTGTTCACCATGTTGTGCTTGATAAAGAGGCACAAATCGACCTAGCACCCCTATGAAAACTAATTCCTCAATAAGTTCATGGACAGAATAGGAAAATAATGCATTGTGCTCTTATATATTACATCTTTCTTGATTGACTGTAGTGAAGCAAAACCAAGACAGGAATTCCTCCCTGAGGAAGACAGACTGGAGCTTTTCTGGGATTATACTCAGGGTGAGAATTTGGCCTTCCAGCTGCATTTTTTAAAAACTCTGGAAAACTTGCCCTCTGTTGCCTGGCATCACATTTAACATCGTAAAAAGTCCACAAACAACACTGTCTCTTGCCTTGTGGATGCAAACAGAAGGATGATCATTGGCTAACTGAAAAATAAAATAACTGTTTTTAAGAAATAGCTTTTGTTGTACCAGCAGGAAATTTCCAATAAAGGAAAAGCAACTCTGACATCAAACACCAACTGATATGGCCTGTATCTCCATATAAATAATGGTATATCTCCTTTTGGATGACAAAGGACTGCATGCGTACACTACCTGTAAAGCTCCACCAGTAGACTTATGTTCTCAGATCCATAAATACAAAATGATGGAGAATGTCATCTTCAAGTAATCACGTCGAAGTTACCAGCAGCATCTTTATATAATCAACATTGGCAAAGATGACATCTATGTAAATTAACTTTCTAAATGGCTATTGCAATAAGTAACTGCTGAACTAAATTTCAGAGAAGTTATGGCTTTAATTTAAAGCACTTGGGGGAATTTTCCTTATCCATTTCATTTTTCAATGCATGTATAAACATGAAAAAAATATTTAATAATTCTATGAGAAATGCTTTATACATCCTGAGCAATTAACTATTTCTGCAGAACATTTGTCAGCCACGTTTGAAATAATCCAGTTGTTTAGTGACTAATTATCATGCAAACTGCAGTTTTTAGATCTCATGAAAATGGTGACTTTTAGAATACAGAAAAAAAAAAGGGATAATTATGTACTACTAAGGATACTGTGTCACCAGTTTTTACAGAATAATTAGGAAGATGTTTGTTACATTATTGTGCAGAAAAAGAAGAGCTGACAGGCAGTGAGGCTGCATAATTAGGACTCCACCTCAGTGGTGCTGTCAGATGTAAGGCCAAAGAGCGGATCATTTCCTCTCCCAGAAAGGGCAAGTAGGCAGTGCGCTCCCACAGTGCTGTTGCTGATATGAAATAGGATTTATGTGCAATGAGGGACAGCAGATTCAGGTGTTATTGCCAGGGCTATGACTTTTAATACCATTGCAAGCACCTAAGAACATTGTCAGGGAGAAATACATCAAGTGCTTCACAGGCAGAACCATACATGGGCAGGGAATGCAAAGCTCTTTTTGAGCATCTCAAGCTAGTTCTTAGTTTCCAGCAACCCAAATCTTAATCATGATTATTTCCATGACTAAATAACTCCTTGTTATTAGGAGTTATTCTGAAACACTGAAAATATGCTGAAACACTGAAAAGTTTGGCTGACAGCCGAAGAAGGTATGGTTTTAAGTCATTCAAATTCCCTCTCTGCATCTCTGATGCTCTATCCAAACTAAAAAAAGGAGCCATAACAATGCACTAAAAAAAAAATCTTCCAAACTAACTTTCTGAATTACGAAAAGATGCTACAAGTGAAATATTCAGTGAAAATCCCTGTTAGTGAGTGAATTTACTTTAGCAATTTTAGTTACAGAAACTCCTACCACAGCTGTGATGATAATGTGTACCTTCCACATGAGGAAGATCAGAAAGGAGAACTTCCCAAGCTGTTTTATCCTGTACCCCACTTTCAACAGAACCCAGAAAGGACTTTTGAAGGGGTCACAAGAGCTATCAAGGTTGGTTTTCTACAACCACGGGCAACTACACAATAGATTTTTAGTTCAGAAAGGTCCATATGATTATCTTTCCACCTATTCCCATATCTATCCATAAAACCCTTCCCAGAGCTTTCTAGAAAATTTAAGACCTGCAGTACAAAAGACCAAAAACTGCAAAAATATAACTTAGTTACTCTGAGTTCATCATGGTGCTGACGTGATTGAATGTATAGATCTACTTCAAGAAATTGCATTGTATCCAGATCCCTTCACCTTGTGCTCTCATGGAGGATTTCCCAAATCAAAACTAGGAGTTCTACAATGCCATGTAATGTCCTGTTCCTCTAGAGCAGGGGTTTTTTTGTGTGTTTGTTTGGTTTTTTTTTACCTGTTTTATCAGAGCATCTTTCATGGTGTGATAGCTGACACAGCCAACATTTTTTTCCAAGGCAGTTTGTTCATTTTTCTTTTCTTACACTTCTTTGGGGAAAACTGTTTGACTCTTGGTTTGTACCAGCAAAGGAGGGATCGAAGCTATGTCCCTGCCATGCCTTCCATCCCAGAAACAGAGCTGAGGTCTCAGTCCCAGTGTGTAGGACTCCATTTGGGGACGCAGAATTATAAGGCCAAGAGCAATCTATTTTATTTTATTGTATATATTACAATCTTCCAGCTGGGCTCCTGGCAGGCTGACAGAGTAAACCTCAGCTGGGAAAGATTTAGGGCATCTGAGCCTTATCTCATTTATGTGTATTTATACCTGCCAAATGTCATGGCCACATACTTGTCCCGATGGCTCTTACCCTCCTGAACCACCCCCCTTTGCTTGCTGCATCAGGGGAGGAGATTGTTTTCACTTCCCGCTTGTAGCCACTCAGGTTTTCTGATGAAGTAGCCCACATCTGAAATTGTTTCTCTACCTCATTCAGACAACTGTGGATTTCGTCACTGTTTTCCTTTGGGAATAGCATGAAGCCCTTCTAGCTCCCTTTCTTAGGAACTGAGTCAACTAATTTGGGAATATTACAAAGGCTTATCTCCCTGGCCTTCCTGCAAATCCTACGGTCTTCTCTGTGTGCACCACAAAAGATGGAATAACAGACACGCATCACTAATGTTTGATGCTGAGTGTGCAAAAACATACTTTTAATAGCTCCAACTGAGAAAGCTAAAGCTGTTTTAAAAGGATAGCTAAGTGGGAAAGGGAGGAGGAAGGGGAAAAATTAACGGTGAAGAGGAAGAACAGCAACAGCTACTTCTATTCTCCTCACTTGTGTTCTGACTCTGCATAGTAACACAATCAAATTAGAACTGGAGAGAAATACATGAGGAATAATACTGGGGCAGAGGAAGATGGATCGAGCTAGTGGAAGGCTTATGGGATAGGACAGAAAGAGGGCTAGAGCTGAAGGAAAGGGCACTAGCAAATATGAGAAGGTAGCAGTAGCAGAGAAGAACACAAAAAAGCCAAAGGGGGGTGGGGGGGAAGATAAAAGGGATACAAAGACAGAGAGAGGTAGGCAGGGGAGAGAGAACACTACAGATAAATAGGTCTAGGAAAGCAGACCCAATTATAAAAAAAGCTCCCTTACTTCCCATGCTCACACTGATGAAAAACGTCCCCCCTGAAGCTACACCGACCTTCAGAACCATGCATCCTGCCAAGCACAGAATCACTTTTCTGTGTTCTCCGATACCTGCTCACCTCTTCACAAAATTACATTACTGAGATGACCCATTAGCAAAAAGGTACTTAAAATTATTTTGTGAGCACATTAATTTCTTTCTCCTCTGTTCTGTCTCTTCATTACCTCACTGTGCTGCAGACTCTTCTGTGGTCTTTCGTGCAAACCTTTATCTGCCCACGCTCAAAATATTTTCAAATTATCAATTCACATGCTCAAAAATTGGACACTTCTTAGTAGTTTTGGAAACAAGATGGAAGTGGAATTGTTAGCCAGATTGATCCAAATTTAAGCTTTTAATGCTCCCTTCTTTGACTTACGGCTGTGGCGTTGTAAAATTGTATTTAATTTTCTTTTTTCCAGACCTTCAACAGCTGAGAAGCACGTAATAAAATGTAAAATCCTCACAAAGTACCTTTCTTGCCAAGCATATGTAATGTAATGTCTCTGTAATATTTCACATGTTCACTGATGATCTGGAAGAGAGAGTTTGTTATCAGCAATAAAGTTCAGGTAAGATGCCAAAGTAGAAGATGTTTCAAATAGCAGCATAGGAAATGGATTTATGTGCAGCTGGAGAGCTGGGAGTAGCTTAGAAGGATACTATATAAGGGAGAGAGTGTGAGAAGGGAACAAAAGGTCCTAAGAGGGAGATTGGGACTGTTAGTCTTAACAGAAATGCAACACTGAAGGAAGCAGGAAAAGACAGAGATGTCAGGGGAATACAAATCAGGTAGAGGATAAGGCTCCTGCATGGTGGAGTGGGACCGACAAGTGAGGAGGAGAGGACAAAAAGAAGGAGGGAGAAGAGACAGGCTGGGGAGGACAACGCAGAAAGTGGCAAACACTTCACCTCCCCAGAGCTCTCTCTGTGCTTCCTGAGGCACAGTCATCTCTTTGTCTGCAAGTGGAGTCCAAAAACTCCTATTGCCCTGTAAAACCCATGGACAAAATCTCTTCTCCCACTTCAGTTCTGGTCCACCAAGACGCCAAACCACTTTTTCTATCTGCTGTTCTACCAGTTACAGTGGCAGAGGTCTATGCTAGGGATCAGAAAGCTCAAATCTAAATAACAATCCATGTATTAATATTATTAAACACACATAGCTGTGCTAAAGAAGTATAACAAAGCCCTTCAATCAAAACTAAAATTTCTATTTTGTTTTGGTGAAAAATTGGTACCTCAAAATTTCCTCTTGTCCAAGTAGAAAAAAACAATAACTAAATTACAAAAAATAGAATAGCATTCTAAATAGTATGTATTTAGAAACCTCAAAACAATCTGGATTAGCTTTAATAATTTATTTCCGTTTCTTAGTTTATGTAAAACAGTGTCATATAAGAGTGACACAAAACCTGAAGCAGTAAAATGAAAGTGACACTTCCTGACCTAACCAAAATGGAAAGCTTTGAGAAGAATCTTACTAAGATGTCAATTGAAATCCATACACTCCTGGAATTTCGTTCTGTGGGTGGAACATTTTCTGCTAGAGAACCTTTTTTTCAGAAACTCCTGCCCAGCTGCTAGTCAGCTGCAGAGCTGAGATGCAATGCCAGACTGCTCCTTGTGTGCCCAGACCCAGACCAAGGAGGAATGGGGGCAATTGTGGCAGTTCCCACAGAGACGCCCTTTGCAGCTCCAGAGCAGGCTGCACACAGAAGAGACCGTTTAATTTTGTTGCATTTTTTTGCTGTACGTGACTAGTGCAGAGAGTGCGATTTCATGCTGACAATGTCAGAGGAGGATTTACTGTTTGGGAGTAACCAAAGAGGCTGCAGTCTCCTCCCAGTCCTGATGTCGTGGCAATGAAATGACCGCGCAGCTCCCCCAGGCTCTCTTGTAGCTGCAGGTGGTTCTCATTGGAGACCTTTCACGGTATGACCCACCATGTAATAAAATAAACCTAAATACAGTCAGTATTAAATCATCACCCTGTGTCCCACGCCACACTATGACAGTTGTAAAAAAACAAAACCAAACCTCAACTAATTTGGTCTCCTTCCCTCCTACTAGGTTCGTGCCTGAGAGCTGGTCTCCAATTAGTGGCATTCCTGGTTCAGGCCGACAGAGCACATCTCTTGCCTGCTGGAGGTGGAGGGCAGCCCTTCTCCCTCACCTCCCCACCTACACACAGGGCAGAGACTCTCCAAAACATGAGGAGCCACATCAAAACCAAGGAAAGCAAGGAGACGTTGTTCCACTGTCACCTTCTGGAGCTTGGAGACAATTTCTAACAGTTTCCTTTACATCCTCTGTCTGCTAGAGTAGTAGTAAAAACAGATAGGAAGGAAAAAAGTACAAAGACTTAATGGTAGCGGGCTAAGTATCTCAGCCAAAAAGAAATGGAAAATCTCCCAGGGGAGGATCAAAAGCAGGGGGAGGAAAAGGATGCTGAGCAAAGAACTTGAGAATAAGGAAGTCCTCCTTGAAGAGGAAGGACACTAGCATAAAATACCAGTCTGTTCTTTAAAAAATAGAGAATAATATACCATAGATAGAAAAATGTGGAAAATAACTATTTAAAGGGAACTGTGATATGAGGAATAGAAAGCGAGGAGGTGATATGAAAGAATAGAAAACAAAGGCTAGATATGTATAATAAAATTCATTGTTTAATGTAAATTCTAAGTAAAATCTCAGTTCTACAAAATGTGTGTTTCCCTCCCTCCATATATATACCCAGTTTGTGCAGGGGGGGAAATTGTAGTAGTTTACAGACCTTGAAAGGGTTTATACACTGTTTGGGTGAGAAAGAGGAGTGAAATAGAAGTAAAGCAGTGAAATGTTTTTTGTAGAAAGCCTTGCAGATTCTTAAGGAAAACTGAGAAACCGCTGCTTCTTAAGATAATTAATTAAAAAAAAAAAAAAAAAAAAAAAGAGGACAAAGCACTGTGTGTAGAGAACACATTGTCAAAGACTAAGATGGACCGAAGACATAACTAGCTTCTGGTAATGGACTCCACTCCCTGTGTAATTTTCATGATTCCATACTCCTGCAATTTTGGGTGCACAGTCTATGTTAAGAAAAAGGAAAAAAGAAAAGTATTTACATGTAGAAATACTATTTGCATGTTAAAATTGGGTAGGAAGGAACCTATTTCATCTGCATGTACTTATCTACATGTAGATGGGGGCTTTTGTGGTGTAAATACTAGCTTGTGAAGACCTGAGGGCTTAAATGTGGAGGCCAAGTTGATGATCATTTACAAATTAAATGACTTGGACTATTTCATTGTAATCTTTGAAATTTCATTTTATTTTTTCCATAACTCTCTGGCCAAGAACCACATTGCTTCCAGAGAACCAAAGATGGCAGAAGGGCACATCAGAGAATAGTTTAAAGCATATGGAAACCAAAGGCACTCAGAATAAAGGCAGAGAGAACACTGGGATTTGCTTGGCCACAGATTGCTGCTTTAAACCTCACAGAAAAATAATTGAAGAAAACAGCTCATTACCGACAGATGAAAACCACAATTATTTCAGTTTCTTGTGGCAATACTGCATCTTCAGAGGTCACAGGAAAAAATAAATAAGTAAAATAATAATAATAAGAAGAGCAATAATAACAATAATAATAATAATATAATTCTGCTAGAAATTATATTGGAAATTCTGTAGCTCTATTGTAGGGCTCAGTGCAGACTAACAGAAAGAATCAATAAAAAAAAGGAGGCTGCAAATGTATTGTGCTCCACAAGGAATTAACAGCACCATGGTGTAATTTGTGGCTGCCAGAACAGCAATTGTTTCAGAGACCCAATTCTTGTTTCTTATTCAGAGAACAGAGACGAATTGGATCCAAGGGAAATAAGATTCTCTCTTAAACTAAGAGTTTCAGAAGTAATAAACTACAGTTTCAGACAAAATAATATCTTTATTGTATATTTTGAGGACTCATGCTTATACTATTTGTTCCAGTCTTGGTTGTGTTGGCTGCACGTTATTTAATTCAGAGGTGGTTTAAAGCTCTGCTTTTAGGCAGTCATCAACTACAGATACACATGCATTCATCTCTAGGCAATTTTTCACATGCAGAACACATTTGTATGATCATATGGATAACTTAGCGAATGGCAGATGTTTACATAGGTTCTGGCACAAAAAGTAGGTATGGACTAGTAAAAATTTACTCTCTGGGACACACCAGAAGTTGAGGGTATCAGTAAAAAAAGAGAATATATAATAATAAATGGTGTGGACCAACTGAATTTTTATGAACAGATGAAATCCAATAGTCCAAAAGTCTTTCACTTAGGGAATGACAAAATATGCATGCTATAAAACAATCATTTGGAAATAACCAAGTTTAAGCAGGACCGGATGTGCTAGTACATTTTAGAATGACTCAGAAATGCCAGTGCAAAAAGGAAAAGGCAGCTGTGAGCCACCAGAGGTAATTGCTGAAGAAATAGGGAGGCTGTGACACAAAGCACTGGTGGCCAGGTGGCCAAGAAGACCAATGGCATCCTGGCTTGTATCAAAAATGGTGTGGCCAGCAGGACTAGGGAAGTGATTGTCCCCCTGTACTCAGCACTGGTGAGGCCGCACCTCGAATACTGTGTTCAGTTTTGGGCCCCTCACTACAAGAGAGACATTGAGGTGCTGGAGCGTGTCCAGAGAAGGGCAACGAAGCTGGTGAAGGGTCTAGAGCAGAAGTCTTCTGAGGATCAGCTGAGGGAGCTGGGGTTGTTTAGCCTGGAGAAAAGGAGGCTGAGGGGAGACCTTATCGCTCTCTACAACTACCTGAAAGGAGGCTGTAGAGAGGTGGGGGTCGGTCTCTTTTCCCAGGTAACAAGTGATAGGACAAGAGGAAATGGTCTCAAGTTGCGCCAGGGGAGGTTTAGACTGGATATTAGGAAATTTTACTTCACTGAAAGGGTTATGAAGCATTGGAACAGGCTGCCCAGGGAAGTGGTTGAGTCGCCATCCCTGGAGGTATTTAAAAGACGTTTGGATGAGGTGCTTAGGGACATGGTTTAGGGGTGGACTTGGTAGTGTTAGGTTTACGGTTGGACTTGATGATCTTAAAGGTCTTTTCCAACCTATACGATTCTGTGATACTGTGGGACCCTCGCTGGGTCAGGTCACCTATGTTCAGTTCAGACCACCTGTGCTCAGAAGCTGGAGCAGATGCAAGGAAGATTTACGGGGCTGCCCGGGGGAATCTGGAAGTACGGAGTGAGAGGAGACCAGAAGACTGGCATGGTTAAGCCGAGCAAAATGAAGGCTAAAAGGTTTATGCACTGATCAGGGGAAAAGGGGGAGGGAGGAGAGGAAAATGCTGGTGTCAGGGGCAGCAGGAGGAATCAGTAGGAACCCAACCCCATCACCAACACCAGCCAGTTTTGTGTGGTCCTTTTATTAGTGTTAGTTAGGATGAGAATTAGGATCAGAAGCCAAAATCTAGGATCTAGAGGAGATGTGCAGGAAGCTCCCTGGAATACATTCTAGCTGTGGGTGCTCAGTGCCTCTGAAAATCAGATCTCTTCCTGGCTGCCTTCCTCAAACAGCCCAACCATAGGAAATAAACCTTAACTCTCACCATCAATAAAATGAGGCTATTGCCACCTAACACAGCTTTGAAGACCTGTAAAGTATACACATCCCAGGTTGCAAAGATTATCAAATCTGTGAAAGGAGGTGGGGTTTTTTATTATTATTTCTGATTATTTAATTTTACATTAAAATGTTATTATTTTAATGATTTACATATTTTAAATACAAAAAATTAAAAGTCTTTCTGGATATAGGCAGAAGGGCAATATGAATCTACTGAAGACAATGGGCTCCAGAAACAAATATACAGAAAATTCCCTGCTCTTCATTATGGAAGAAAGACTCATGACATTTCAAATAAAGTTAAAATATTTCACTCAGAAGACTTATGGAGTATGCAACTGCATCTTCCCCTGAATGCAGAAACAAGGAGAGACTGAGACAAGTTATCTAAAGGTAAAGCACCTAGTATTTTAATTTGAAATGTCAGAGTGATATGATTTAGAAGGAAGAACTAGGAGAGGATCCATAAAATGGAAAGTATTATTGTTTTGTCCTTTCATGACACTACTTTTCTCATTCCATTAAAGTACTCAGAATCTTAAGACTTGGTCTCTAAGTTCCATCCAATAAATATGTGATACTGTCATGGATTCATCTTCGATCTGTGTTTGGGTTAGAAGGGCACTATTCATTTCTGAGTGAAAATCTCTGAGGACAGAACCTTTGTGAAATCATCTGTCTGACACGCTTAGCCTGTACAGGAATGAAAAGTGCCTCTTAAATTACTTCCAAATCTATATGGGTTTTTCCCCTATACTCTGCTTTATTACCTTGAAAAGGGGAGGGGAAGGCAGCTCTGACTTCCCACAGTACAGCTGTTAGTAAATGTAATGCACTGGCCCAACAGTTAAATACCCACCTCAGCAGGATTTAAGACAGATCCATCCATCATAGCACAGCTCCTTCCATACAACTTTACCAACCAAATGGATGCAAAATAATGATTGCTCTATGCAGTCAAATGAAAGAAGACAGTGAAAGCGTAATATAAAATCTCTGGACACTCTAGCACTTCTTGGAAATCTTTCTCCTTCTCACTCTGCTTCAAGGTAATTTATTTGCTATTCTTGCAATATTTCTATAGTAGAGACATTAGGGTGAACATTGCATCACAGGGCATACTAAGACTTTCTCATCTGAACTGAGATTACAATAAAGAAAACAGGGTTAAGCAGGACTGACAGCAAGCTAAATGAATACAAGCAGGCAGATCTTGGTCTCTGGTCCAACAGCTGGATGCACAGTGTTGCATGCATAATGCATAATTTTTTGTTGTTGTTCAGAAGATGAACAAGAAAAAAACCAACAGTCAAGCCAACCCCAAACCATTTTTCTACAGTTTCCTCACTTAAAGTTAAAAATGTTACTTAAATTAATGCCAGAGAGAACTAGAGAACATACTCATTTATTAAGTCTATTAAGTCTCAGAAATAGCAGGGTGGAACATTCTTACTTTGTCCTGTTAAAGATCCATTTTCAGAAGTTTTATACAAACGGGTTACACAGCCCCTGTGAAGGACCTGGAGATTTATTTAGAAGCATAGGAAAGCAACTTGTAAAGTTATGATCTGAGGTCACCTATGGCCTTTGAGTTCATACGCTATACTAAAAGGTAATCGAATAAACTAGCTCTGCATGCTTTTAAGGGATTTTATTTAAAAGCTTAAGCAAGCAAATATGCATGTTGACATGTATATAATAAGCACATTTACTGTAATATAATTGTTCATTAAAATGGAGCAACATAATTGAAGGTGGGGCTCAGACTATGTCAATGTATCTTGTGTTTTAGTTATTAAACAAGTAAAACAAGTGAACACAGTGGAAGGCTAACATCTGCAGGATCTATTTTGTGCTAAGATTAAAGGTAGCAACTACAGCACTTTGACCCATGGTGGATGGTACTCGGGGAAGGATAACCGCAGCAGGATTCACTCAGTTTCAGTGCTATGCTGCCATGATAGCAATGTTTTCTGTTCTCAAGTTAGCTAGTTTAAAGCTGACTAGCTAATCGCTGCTGGGAACAACAAAGAGTTCAAGATCTATGAAAATGCCCAGGGAGTCAACACTGTGTCTTGGTTCAGTTTAAGGATATACAGCTACCCAGCACAATCTCCTTGTATTTCACCGCTATCAGAAATCCCTGGCTGTTTTTTTAACAAAAGATTCTACTGATTAATTCCATGATGGATGGAAAATGTGGTGTGCAAACCAAATGGTGTGCAATCTTGTGTGCACACCAAATCTGGTGTGCAAGCATATGTATACACAAACAAATAATAAATGATATTAAAGTATCATTTCACTAAAATATAGGTAAAAGAAATAGTTTGCACTTTTTTTTGCCCTTTGGTTTCTTGAACAACCTCATTCATGAGTACTATTTTCTTCAAACAGGTGGACAGGCTTCAAGCCTTTCTTAAGGTTGCAGATTGCTCAGCTTAATCACATCAATTAGTCACAGTTTTCACCTCTTTTTCTTCCAGACAGCCTGTTCAGAGGGCTTATAACTTTGGATCTTGACACAGACACACGCAGAATGAGAACTGCCTGCTCCAGCATGCTCTTTGCTTACCTATTTGCTCTGTTCAGTGAATATTTTTTACAGTTTAAAGCTCAGTTAGATCAGCTTGAGAGTTTTGGGAAGGCAATGCTGAATCATTCCTTTATAGCGGAAAAGCCATAGTCTTGATCACGTACAATACCTAAAGACCACAAGTCCATTCCAGGACTATTTACTCTGAAAAGTTAAGCATATGCAGAAAATTTTGCCACACTGGTCTGGAATAATCACGGAGAGAAAGTAACATGACAAAATGATCCTGTTTTCACAAGGTCAGCTCAGATACTCCCTCAGAGATATGCAAAGCATGCTTTATGAGGAAAGTTTTGCTTTCAAAGCTGAGAGGCAGTAGTCATAGCAGACAGAACTGATACAGGGATGAGAAGGACCAGAGGCATTAGAGGCCCACTGGTTGCACCTTGTGCAGGAGAGATCATGCAGTTGTGTCTTCTCCTCCCTCTTCCCCCTCTCATTCCCCACCCCATGTCCCAACATCACCAGTATGGTTCAGTCAGTCCTTGATATTGGAAATGAACTTGAGAAAAATAATTTCTGCATAAAATAATTAACAGATCCTGAACACAATTCTCTTCCTGGCAAGTACTTGAGTGTTCTCCATACTGCTTAAAATGTCATGATCTTTTTTAAAAAAAAACAACCCTGGAAGATTAGCAGAACAGCCATGACTTTCCCCAATGGCTTTTTACCTAAGAGAACTTAACATTTTATTCTAATAAATTATTTTACAACTTATTTACTTATCAGTAGTTGTGTTTGAACCATTTAACTGGAGCTTTCCAGAAATAATTGAAATTAAGATAATTCAAACATCAGGTCTGGAAATTATCACCATAAATAGCTTTAAAAAAAATTTAGAATTACCACTTTTATTTACAATAACTGTGAACAGCAGACAAAGGGCTCAAATGTAATAAATTCAATTTTAGTGGGACTAATCAGTTGCTTTCCCAGGCCGGATGAGAATGATCAACACCTTGGAACCAATTATCATTAACACATTTCCACGCTGCCACATAACTGGTATTTTCAGTCATTTAAAAAGCCTTAGCCAAATGTTAACTTATGCATTAGGCCTTTGCTGCCTTGACCTGACATTTCCCAATCACATCCTATGGACAGACAAGAGTTTTTGCACACTGAGTAATCACTCAGTAAAAGCACATAGGCTTTTGCTCAGATGCATCTAAGCATGAACACTTTCACTTACTCAACCAGAAAGATTCTACCTCTATGTGATCAAACGTACTGTTAAATCTTGATCAGAAAGTACTAAGCATCGAGTAAATTGTGTGTGATGGCTTTGGCCTGGCACTGTTCCTCATTTTGTCCAGCAGACCATACCACAATATCCCCTCCGTATAGTGAAGCTGTTCATGACTGCAAGGAAAGAAATCTGTGCTGTAATGCATCATTAGGTCAAATTAACCCAATCATCCACCTGTTAAGTGAACAAAATGAAGGAAAACCTCATTCTCAGCAAGTTCCCTTGCACACAATCGGCAGGGAATGGCTGCATCATGCCAACAGTTCCTTAATCTCATTAGTTAACTTTCAGTTCTTTTATAGCCAAGTAATGTACTTTGCTTCTAATATTTCAGCACATTTATTACGGCCAAATACAAGTTCTTTCTCAAAATTAACTGTAACAGAAAAATTGTACTTGCTTTGAATGCTTTTGTCCATTTTCATGGGAAGTGGAATGCGTTTATTTGCAAAATTAATTTATTGATTGATTAATATCCCCAAGCAGAAATATTTAATATTGAAGATGTCACTATGGTACTTGCTACTTTAAGTTTGCTTGTGTTATGCCCCCACCCCATTTGGGCTTGGACTTCTACCTAAAACTACATTTTTCTTTATTCACCTCCTCTTCACAACCAGTGACAGGATGCGCTGGGAACTCCCAGCCTTTGCTGGTTTAGAGTAGGGACTAATTTGCTTTTCTTCCTTACCAACACAGCATCATGAAAACAAAAGAACTATCCTAGGGTATTTTTTTCCCTGTAAGACTGGTTAGCGACTGAACTTCAAGGGAAGGTGTGTGAAATTGCGACAGACTCCTTATTAGAAAATAAACTACCACCTATGAAAATTGAATCCTACTCCTACTTCAGTTTTACAAATTGAAGCATCACACTTCTAAGCCCTGCAACAGCGTTTCTGTTAATGTGCTCTGACACTGGATAGTTTTATTATTCATATAAACATGGTACATTTCTGGCTTTGGTAATTTATTGTATCAATAGTATACAGTTTTCCTATGTGGTGGAAAAGTATTTTATTTTTAAAAAAGTGAGGTCTTGCTTAAGAGGGGGGGTAGGCAGGAGAAAAATCATGATATATTGGCTGATGTAGAAAAGTTACAAGCCATTTTCCTATTATTAATTATACTAAATGAAATCAAATGATATTTGGATTTATACAAATAAATGAACTTTCTTGTTTATTAAGGTAAATTAGACAATCCTTTCAAAATACAAACCGGAAAACCAAAAAGAAATACAAACCAGAAAACCAAAAAGAAATCAGGAATGACTGCAGCTGATCTGACTTCCATTGCATCTGGCAGGTAAAGAATTGTGGATAGAAAATTTGAAAAGCTGTGAAAGATATGTATTTATTGTGTTTATTACAATAAAGAATGAAGAGAAAGGCTTTAGGTTGGACAAGAATTTAGAAGCATTGAAGATCACACCAGAATATCAAATTGTTTCTTATAAGATGAAATGTTTCTTGTGATCCTATTATTAAGCTTTGGTTTTGGTTCTGTGGGCATAGGTACATACATCAACAAGGAGATTAAAAAAAAAAGCAGCAAGAAATGGTAATTTAAAATCATGTGCTAAGGTTTCTATTTAAGATTACCTTTTTTTACAGTCTGGTCAGTCGATTTTGTAACTGTTATTCATGCAGTAAATATTGAATTTAAAGTGTGGTAACACAAATATGCAGAAAATCCTGACATTCTACAATTTATAACTAATAAGGACATAATGGAAAAACTATCCAGCAAACATCCAGCAAACAGAAAGTGAAGAAATGTGTGAGCAATAAACATTTTATTGCTCATTTTCCTGAACAAACAAGAAACCTTCAGCCTAGCTTTCAGACAGGATAAAAACATTGATAAAATAGGAAAAGAGACTTAAGTGTGAAAAATAATTAATGCAACACCCTACTTTTTTCAGGGATACACCAGGCTTTTCAAAAATTTTAGACATTTTCAATATTTAAAATTTTTGCACATACCTAGTGCATTCATAGGATGTGTGTGAAATTTACAGTGGAAAAGGCTTTTGTGATCAATACTGTGGAAGTACAACATGTTTTGACTAAGAAGCAAGGTTCTTCACCCAAGGTGAACTGCTGTTGCACAGTATAGTAGCACAAAAGGAGGGACTGAAGAATAACACAAAATCATCATCGTTAATGGCCTGACAGTCATCAGGAAAAAAATCCCACCTGAACACCACCACCCCCCACACACAAAAAAAGAGCCAGAGAATAAAAAGCATCTGCTTTCAAAGTAGCACAACAGTAGCATTTGATGCAATCAGGGCCATCACCCGTAGCTCTGACCCTGACCTTCTTGAGGAGAAGGAATACGTGGGGCCAGTGTTACCAGGGACTGTGAAAACCTCTTGCTCTGAGCAATGTTGTAATTCTTGTATGGTATGAATTCTCTCTTTTACCCTCAAGCTAACCTGGGAACCAGGAAGGTAAGTTAGCCTTTCACTCTCTAAGTCACGTCTAGGGCTTGATCCAAAGACGTGACCTGGTGTTACAGACCAGTAAGGCGTATATTCATGCTGGTCTACAAGAGCTCTCCTTGATTTTAGCTACTGACAAACACCAAGTATATTTGTCCTCTCTTGAAGAGGCTGCAGGGTTATTTGCGAGCAACCTTTAAATGGCTCATATCACTCAAACTGAATCCCTACAGGAAATATTTTGTCTACATCAAACCTTTTTCTGCAAGAGCCAGAAGGCTCATCTGCTATTGCACGCAGTTATCCAAGTACTGTGAGATAACACAGGCTGATTTATAAAGTTAAAAACACTTAAGAATTCCTCTATATAAAACCAAACCACCTTTCTCTTAGTTTTCTTAATGACCAAAGAAAGCTCTTGAGGTGTTACTGCTTTTTAGCAAAACGCTGAAGTGAGGGATTTCCTGAGACAAAAATGTTCTTTGAAGAATGTGATTCCTTTACAGCATCCCTCACTGGGGACAGGATCTCCACCTATGTGGCTGAAACACCAGGATCCTTGGGAGCTGCTTTTGAATTTCGAGCAGACAGTGCTCTTGAACATCCAAAAACAGAACCTGGGGAGAAGATTTCATGTCATACAATTAGATGGAGAACAGAAACAAAAATCCTTGCACATGTGACGGTATGGAAAAAAAAAAATTACAGAACTACCACAGACAGTAAACACATTAGTTTCTCTGCTCTACATCTCAGGTTACTTTGAACCTACCTTCCCTTTACTCTTTGCCCCTGATTAAGATCTCTCTGATGATATTTGAAGCCTTCCATAGCCAGATGTGATGTACACTTCAAAATTGTTAAACTGAAGGACAGCTTAAAACTTTAAACTCAGGAGAAAAAAGAAAACTCTCTAAAGTGAAAGACCAAAACTTGAATATGAGCTCGACCAAGCAGGAAATCAGATGGCTCTACAAAAAAGAACACTTGAGATGGCTCTACAAAAAAGAACACTTGCCGTACTTCACTTTAACTTTCACAGTTCTCCCTAAATATATTGTCCTCTCCCACTCTCTCTCACACTCGCCTATCTTTCTACCTCTACTCACTAAAAGTTATAAGCAAGCAAAGTGTCTATATTATCCAAGTTATTCCTCTTTCAGCCAGACTGGGAAAAGAAAGAGCAAAGGGTCCCTCCAGTCATTACTCATGAAATACCATGAGTTGCTTAGGTACTATATATTTTTTATACCACATAACAATCTAAATGGATAGGATTCCAACTATTTGCATCGCTATAACACATAACACACAGAGAATTATGCTCTGTATAATTCATATTACTGTAGGTCAGGATGCTAATCAGAATATGATCTAGGTTTAAATAATTATAACATTTTACTTGATAATTAGGATAGAAGCTGGCAGCTAGGACCCAGTATGGGGCTGAGTAATGCTGAATAATGCTGTATAATACTTAATGCTGGCAGGCAAAGGACACGCGGGGCTTGCAGCTCAGATGAAGCTGGGCTTGTGAATAGCCATATATATGCCATCTCCTTCAAAAGGTCACTTGCAAGCTGGAGCTACTCCAAACATGGCAAAGGCGTGCAGGTGATATTCAGTGGCAGAAGACGTGTATATGTATATATACACGTATATATGGTATATATACACGTATACAGGTATATGTATATATACCTGTTGTCGTGGTTTAGCCCCAGCCGGCAGCCAAGCACCACGCAGCCGCTCGCTCACTCCCCCCCGATGGGATGGGGGAGAGAATCGAAAGAGCAAAAGTAAGAAAACTCGTGGGTTGAGATAATAACAGTTTAGTAATTGGAACAAAATAATAGTAATAATAATAATGAATTATAATGAGAGGGAAAAAAAAACAATGAGAGAGAGAGAGGAACAAAACCCAAGGGAGGGAAAAAAGGGGGGGGGGGAATATATATATATATATATATATATATAAAAAAATTACAACCGCTCACCACCCGCCGACCGACAGCCAGCCAATCCCCGAGCAATGATCGCTACCCCCGGCCAACTCCCCCCAGTTTATATACTGGGCATGACACCATATGGTATGGAATAGCCCTTTGGTCAGTTTGGATCAACTATCCTGGCTGTGCCCCCTCCCATTTCTTGGGCACCTGGCAGAGCATGGGGAGCTGAAGGGGAAAGAATCCTTGACCAATGTAAACACCGCTTAGCGACAGCCAAAACATCAGCGTGTTATCAATATTATTCTTATACTAAAATCCAAAGCACAGCACTATACCGGCTACTAGAAAGAAAACTAACTCTAACCCAGCCGAAACCAGGACACCTGTGCACCTGCAGTCTATAACTATGTTTTGAGTTAGGATGTAATGCTCTGGAATATACAATGCAGAGAGAAGCTTTGATTAGTAAATGTTGGATTTCTAGCTGTGGACAGCTAGAAATTTCTTTGTGCTCCTGCTTCTTGAGGTATAATATAGACTGGGTTTTTGCTCTGCAGCTTGCTATATTGCCTGACAATCCTCCTGCTGCACCTGACGAGGCTGAGGAACCCAGCAGGAGGGGCAGCCATCACATGAAAAGACAACACATTAAAACTGAGGTCCCCAGACTAAGCTCCACATACCTCTGCATGGCAGGTATACCACAGGAAAGCAAAACGCAGATCCTGTGTGATAAGCAAACATCTCATCTCATATATGTATATAAGTTACTAGGTCGTGCTGCTTCTGCGTTCTCAGTGGCCAACAGCAAATTAGGAAATCCCCGTGTAAAACATGCCCGAGCAGGAAATAAACCGTAGGCCTCCAGCTCTAACAAATACAGATCAGAGAACTTTTCTGCTCTGCTCCAAATTTTCTATGTTCTTTCACTCACAGCTTCACAAGCACCTCAGCTGCAGGATGGGTGGCATGACAGAAGCTTTTAGAAGGGATGCTGAGAAGCCCAAACATCTGCTTGGGTTGGAGAAAATTTGTTGAAAATATCTTCAACATTGAAGATAAAAAATTCCATCTATGGGATGATTCATTCCATTAAAAATGCAGCCTCAGCTTACAGAATCACCATGAAAATGGCAATGCAACAATATTTCATGCAGCCTTCTGAAAAACATAGCTGTCTCCTCATATCAGTAAAAGCATTGGAAATCATAGTGGATTGCATATACAAATTACTGAAAAGGGAGACAATTTTTAAATTTTCATTTTATTACTGGTTTTCTCCTACGAATACTTTTGACTTTCTGGAACAATCTTTAAAAGAAAAGTGGAACCTCTTTTATCATGCAAATGTGAATGCAAAAGTGTGAAAAAAATTAAACTACAGGTTACACAAAGAAGAAAGAAACATATCAAAGTTGCTCTGAAAAACCCGCTTCTCCCTAGGGAAATTAAACTTGCAAATGTATTCCCTTTCTTTTCAAACATTTTTCCTTTTTTTTTCTCCTCCCCCTTTTTTTTCTTTTGCAGGTGCTGGTGGGAAATCAGGGAAGGTATTCAAATGTAGATTAATTTAAAAATATACATGTGATTGGATACTGTATTTGCTGTGAGCTTTTACTGACTGCAGTTCAAAGGCTCAATTAAGACAATGAGAAGAGACTAAGATGATGCTCTTCTATTAGAGGCCTTTTCTTTCCATGGAGAGCAAAGATTGCTAATCTAAGAGAAAGGTCTTGTACAGCCAGTTCCAGCTGTGTAGCTGAGCCACAGAAATCTTTATTTTCAAGCACTCTTACATAAGTGATGAATAAACAAACACACACAGAGACACACAGAGAAATAATCACCAACATGCTGCAGACACACATTCAACATCCAATATTTAAATCTATATATTCTGCAAACCTGCCACTCATTAAAATGCTGGCACCAAGTGATTACAAACATTGGTGACTATCCTAAAGGATTACTTGTTTTCTTCATTGAGAATATCCGGTACACAGAGAACAGGAGAGAGGAGGAGGCAGGATACCAATCACTCCATTTTAAAAAAACCTGAAGCAACAGAGAATACACAAAACAATACAGAGAAGGCAGATTTTTCTCTTTCATACACTTTTACTGTGGTCACTGCCTTCACCTCCCCCGTCTTGCTGGAGTTTATGTTGGGACCGTCAGGTGTGTGTGCAAGTTCTTTAGTTTTTCCACAGCATCTGAATGCAGCAGCACTTTGCTGGAGTGCTGGCAGAGCCTCAGCTGGAAGAGCAACCCAGACAAATTGGGTGTACCTGGCCCATGTGGTGCCCACATCTGGAATTCCGCTCTCCCAAAGCATCCTAACTCTTTCAGTATCTATTCTGGCCAGTCACCGAGTACAGCACCTACACTGGTGCCCTCAGCATCCTATCAAAGTCTGGGTTAATGCGTTGACGGTGCAGTGGATTTGCTCAAAGTACTGCCATCACCGTAAGAGAGCAGAGGATGTCAGGGACCAGTCAGGATATCGGAAACCACAGCATTTCCAATGTAAAAATCCCCAAAGATAAAGACTTTTTCTACTAAAACAAGGAATGAGAGCAGCTCTGCACATTCAACTGCAACTGCTTGTCCTTTCTCTGGTGCCTTTCAGCAACCATCTCCACCTAAGAAATCCACCTGAACCAGAAGCCTCCGAAACCCACCACGTCAGCCGGTAAGTGGGCCCCTGACTTTCCTTTTCAGAAGTCTCAACTTCGACTGCAAGGACAACACCCTGGGAGCAGGCATTTGAACTCTCTTCATTTGCTGTAGAGGAGCAGAGCTGGATGGTGCAGGAACCCTGGGGGGGGGTGGTCACCAGCGTACTGCCCTGCACCCTATAGCAGAGGGTACGCTGCCTTTACAGCAAAGCTCTTCCAGCTGGAGCCACCGCCTAGTGATCTCCTGCTCTGTGCCGGAGCTAACGCAGCCCTGAGTAGCCTTTCATTGTCTCGCCACAGCAACACAACTTTATTAAAATATCCGTTCACTTCCTGCGTCTCCGCTGTGCTGACGAAAAACATAAGACAAGCTAATGTAATCGAAAGTCAGGTTTTCAGAGACTGCATGCTTTATCTCCAGTATTAAATATATTTAATTTATTTCTTTTAATTATATTTATATTATTAGCTCTTACATCAGAAGCTGCTTAAACTGATTTATTCTAAGAAAGGAATTATGAGAATGATGTATTTATAATTTTCATTCTGTTTTCATCAACAATTATTACTCTGATGTGTTTTATTTGTTATTGTTCTGAAAACATTTGTTTTTATGATGTTTTTCCTGCAGGAAGTTGTTTTTCTATTAGTGTCACTGTTTGTTTATGCAGTTACGAGATTTGCTCGATGTGCTATTTGCCTGGGCACTAGGATAAATTACTTGAGAAGAAATGTCATTGCGCTCCATTCAGGCACAGTTGTTACGCTGCAGTTTTATTTTCTACTGAATAATACCTGACTATGATATTTTTCAACTGATTTAAATTCTTTGATCCTCAGTTCTGCAGCAGATTTAAATTAAGAATAACTGGAGGAACATTGAAAAAAAATATGTTACTTGGATAAACAATTTTAAATGTTTGTTCATATCATTGCCATTAGCACTAGCAAGACTGCCACGCTTTCTTCCACAATGTCCATTGATTATCACCCCTAGGTGTAGCAAAAACAATTCACAGAGGTTATATGTATAAAGCCATACTTTATGCAACCTGGAAAAACCTGAGCAGAAATATGAGTGCCGCATGTCTTAAATGCTGGGTTTTGAGTGGTCATCTGTAGTTCCTGCTTGATCTGTTCTTCTGTAGCTGCCATCTCTGCAGCTTCTGTATCTGAGCTTCTGCCAACAGGACCTGCAAAATAGCTTCTCTGTACAATGGGAGGTACCTGAGTTAGGGCAGATAATTTCCTTTTTTTCTTCTTCCTCTGTTCACAGGTTTTATGATGTATTCTTATACACCTCTACACAGTTAAATGTATGTATGTTTTTATGTATAGATAGATGCACATAGATGTCTATCAATGTATACATACATACACGTATGCATACAGGAGCCAAAATACAGTGCTATTATGCATATAACCCAGATGCTATAGTAATGATGTAAAAAAATGCTGGAGCATTGCAGAAAACAGGAGTATTTGCTGAAAAAGAAAATACTTTAGTGGCTGTTACACACAAAACGTTTTGCATAGAGGTCTATAGTGTATATCTGAAAGACAAAGCCAGGGTTGAGAATATGAACACAGAATTAAACTCACTGTCTCCTTTCTGTCTTTAAAGGTTTTATCAGTTATCATTGTTTTCTTGTTTGCTACATCATTTATGGACTTCCGGCATTCCTGTAGAATACTCTAATTTACACCTGAATTCCTATCACTTACCACTACTTTTACTTTAACCATTACATTTTAATGCTACATTTACTTATTCCAGATAAAAAAGATTCCTAGAATCCTAGATGCTTCTTAGACAACACCATCAATTAGCAACAAACAAAAACCATGGGTTTTATACCTTGCTTTTCGGCTTCAAAATAATACAGAAAAAAGTATTATGATCTTGTTAGGGAATGTAGCTACTGCACCCATCTCTATGGTGATGAATAGCTTGTGTTTTAATAGGTAGCTTACATAAAAATTACTTGGTGTCTGTGAATAGTAAAGCTATTCTAGAATGGAGATACTTGGAGTTACTTTAATACATCGGTTTAATACACTTCAGCAGCACTCCTACAGTGTGTTTTCAACTAGGGAGGAAAGATTGGGTAATTTTTAATTGCTCAAGCCTAGTTTTAATGTAAACTGGCTGTGCTCAGCTGTACTTCATGACTCTGAGGCCTCTCACTATGGTGGAACAATAGCATGTGATAATTACCACTTCTGCCAGAGCAGGAGGAGTGAAACAATATCCTTGATAAAATTCAATGACCTCGAGGCTACACTGTCTGTGCTCTCATATAAAACTGTAAATGCCAGGAGGAATAAGAGCTCATCTTGAAAAAGAAAATGACTGCTGCCACCAACATGCCTCAGCTATAGGCGTGGCTCAACTGACAAAGCTCAGAAGGCACTTGCAAAGGTTGACAGGGAAAAGCAGTGTTGGGCATCCTCAAAGAAATGATTGTAAGTAAATGCCATTTGTCCTGATCTATCTAGAGTGGAAATATTTACTCATGGCATGTATCATCTTCATAGTACACATAAGCCATTTGGTGGTAGGTCCTCAGCTTAAGGACTGCACAAGCACGTTGCCCAGGGAACCCTCCGGTGTACTTCATGAGCGAGGAGGTTAAAACAAAGAAAACCGAGTCCCACAGGGAGAGCAACAGATGATGGTTGCTGCAGTACATTACTGGTCTTACTGGTTATTGGCCAGCAAAAGTTAGCGACCACTACTTTAGCATATATGCTCCTCAGGCGAAATACTTTGTCATCTTATTTGCTTGCCATGTATTCAGCACATTTCGTTGCTGAGGTCATCATTCATCAAGGCATTCAAGAATATGCTGGATTTAACAGTGAGCAACTCAGAAGTCAGGCATGCATTTAAGTGTTTGGCTGAAAGATGGTCTATATTGTGAGAAATAATAAAATGTCTGCTCTTATACTTATTTTCTAGCTTACAGCATATCAAACTTCATGTTTCTATTGCCATTAACACAGCAGTCAGAGTCAACCAGGTACTAGGCAATGAGTTTCAACTGAGATGACTCAAGACCTTAAATACCTGGAATTTTTTTCTTCCTCTCTTCTTCTTAATTTCTTATCAGAGTCTCAAAATGGACGTATACAGTAGAAATTTACGCAGACATGCTAGTGATCCATATAAAATGCACTATAAAACCTGTTTGTAGGGAGGTGAAAGCATAGGAATTTATGTTTTGAGTTGAATCTCTTTTTTTGTTTCTTTAAATGGACACTAACTTTCACTGAATGAGCTCTCTAGCAAATAGAAGAATTAAAAACAGATTTTCTTGAAGAAACTCACATTAATGTATAAAAATAGAATAATGGGCATGTTGACTCTTTATTTCAGCTAGAAAGAATAAATTACGGTGTACAAGTGTAATCCATCTGTGAGCATCTGCTGAAGGTGTGTGGTACACTCTTTGGTAACATTCATCAATATAAAAACCAACCACAAGCAAGTCTGGCAACTTTCCTACAAGGATTTTGAGTCTCGTCATTATAAGCAGTTCAGCTGCTTTTCCTTTTTAGTTTTCCACCGAAACTAGGAATGAAGTTGACTTGAACTGATGCAATTTACCTAATCTGTGAGATAAGAAAAGCTACGCAGTTTGTTACTGCATTTTAGACGATGTAATTTATTAAACTCTGGCAGATGGATCACTTGTCTGAGCTGTCGCCACCTTTGACATTTTTACGTCCAAAAGATCTGGTTGACAAGGTCTGGTTACTTACTGGCCAGTCCCAGCATCTTGTCTCCCAAAGTGGTCCACATTTGCTATTTTAGAAAATAAAAGATACAAAAATAGACTTGCCTCATTGTTTGACAGGGCCCAAGGGATGAAATTCCCTCTTAGTCCTGGAGCTTAGATATAGATGCTTGTGCACTGTTACTTCAGTTCACAAAGACTGCTGTTTGTCCTCATAGCAAATATGCAGACAGATGATCTTCAAACCATTTTTACAAAAGCCTTTCCAGCTTGATTTGCAACTTGTGTTAAACAAAAAAAAAAAAAAAAAAAAAAAGAAAAAAGTAAAAGCTAAATGTTTCCTGAAACAAGAGATCCCCAAAGCAGTAGCAATGTCTCACTTCAGAGGGCCCTTATTTGGTTCCAGAGAATGAAGGTGCAAATACCAGAACAAATTGAGAAAGGAAAAGCATAACGGTGGAATCCACATCCCCAAATGAATTATGAGGGAGGGGGTGACTGAACACAGCCACGGAGATATGCACAAGCTGCAGCTTTCATTTATGCAACCAGCTGCCTCACCAAGAGAGCACGCAACCTACATCAGATGAATTGATGCATTTTACAGCTATCAGTACCACTAAAAAACAAAGTGGTCGGACAATACATAAGGAATAAGGTGGTATTAATATAAGCACAAGACCTGTAGGTAGCGTGAAATCTGTTTTAGGAGCATAACAAGGCAGAATTGCTGCCAGGCTACCTATTTTATTTCAAATGTTGGAAGAGGCAAAGCAGACAATGAGACTTTTCCTGGATGATTGCTTTAAGAAGCAAATGGTCATTTGGGCATGCTTGCTTTGTTTCTTTTTTTAGTTTTAATTCAAAATACAGCAAGAAGAATCCTCTTGATTTCCACAAGATGTTCGTGGAACAGCAATAAAGCATCCATTTCTTGGACTAAAAAGGCCCCACATTATTAAGGCATCCACTGTTTCTCATAACTGGAGCTTGGTAGTCAGCAGCTCTGGGATCTGCTGTCCTGTGTTGGTCAAAAAGTGATACAGTTATAAGAGTAGCCTATTTACAGCAGATAGCCAGTTATTCTCATTCCTATTTGGATTTACCAGAGAATATGCCTGCAAGGCTAAAGTTATGTAAAGTAACATAGAGAAAACAAGCATCTGAACAACTACATATTACTACAAAGTACTACATATTATACAAACATTGCTTTATCTACCCTTATGGCCTATAAAAACAGTAATTTTTTTCCCTTTAAGATCATAATGGTAATGAACACATCTTTCACTCATTTCCTTGCTTTTAAGGAGTTCTCAAAAGAAATTTCTGAAACGGTGACATTACTTTCTTTTCTAATGCCTTCAGCTACCGAGTTCCATGTGGTTCAAATTATCTTCCATATGCTGGGAACCCCTGAGGAGGCAACAATGGGTGAAGCATCATAATTTTACATAAAATGGCCAAGTCCACATCTTCTTTAAATAACATTAAATAACATTATTTTTCAGCTTTCAAAATCACCATGCATAAAAAGAGGTGCTAATTGTAGGAAAGACTAATATAACCAGGAAAGAGAAGGAGTACTTCAGAAAAATAAAAAGACAACCTCATTATTTTGGAGTGACCTGGCTCAGCTTGATTTGTTTGGGTGACGAGTACTAATGAAGTTGTCAACCTGCAGAGGGAAAATTTGCAGATGAAAACTCTTAAAGAAGCTAATAAGAGATTAAGATCATGCTCATTCAAGAGCCTAAACCAGTCATAGGTTTCACTACTTTGAAAAAACTCAATTCTCTAGCTTTGATAATTTTGAATGTAGAAACACACAATGTACCAATTCATCCACAAATAAAGAAGTAGACAAAATTCTAATCAAGAGATTGGAGACTGGGAAAGGAGCAATAAGAATTAAGGATTAATAAACCATAAATCATTCGCATGGGTTTGGACCTGAAAATCAGACATTTCTAGTGTGAAAAAAGCACATTTTTTTCAAATCCTATTACTAGAAAGACACTAGGAGGTAATCTTCATACATCTCAGAGGATGAAGGACAAAAGGTGTCCTACATTATTAGCTCCCCTTAGAGATTTTGCTACTTTTGCTTTGATTTTCATGAGTTAAAAACTGGCCATTCCTTTGAGGTAATACTCAAACCAAGGCATTAACAAGCAATTCTAAAATTTAAGGATTAAAGAGTGCAGCTTGCCAATGGCCTCCTAATGTCTCTCACTAGAAGCGTGCACACCTAAGTTAATGATCCCTTTATTTCATTACTATGAACCAGAAACTTCCCTTATTGCAGCTTCAATAGACCTGTTGGCATTGCTCATCTGCTCCTCTGGGAACATCTGTACTGGAACAGCTCGGCAGCAGCAATCCTAATAGACTCTGGCACTTACAGCGAAGGCTTCTGGACCTGGATGGCTTCATTCGGACATCAGGGACAAGAAGAATGTTTGTATACCTTTCATTGCAGTGCTGCATTACAGATCACTGAAGCCTCTGAGCTATCTGTGGGGTAAAAGTGTATGATGGCTGATCTATGTCATTTCCTTGACAACTGTCTCTGCCAATGCTTCACATGGACAGAACTCTATTGCCAAGGCAAAATGAGACTTGCTTCCCACTCATCGTGGCATCCAGCAGTCATAACATCCCCTCTTCTAGAGAACTTGAATCTCTTCTTGGTTTTCTGTTCCATGGGTCTGCTTATTTTAACCCCCTCTGGAACCATTTACCATGACTTTATCAGTAGTTGCAACATTTATTATATATGAGTGATGTATATATTAATATATTTATTACATTAATATGCTAGGCTACCATTGCAGCAGAAGAATGTTTATTTAAGAACTGTACCTTGCTCAAAATGCAAGGGTTTAGCTTTTGTTGTTACAGAGGACATTATGAAAATACCCTAGAGATCTGAGACATCTGAAGGCAAATTTATAATAAACATTTTTTATTTTGAAATCTCATTATTTTTCTGGCCTTGATTCATTACTTTTGATTGTCTGGGTTAACAGTACTCGACCTTACCAATAATTCTGAGATAGTGCTGGACTCAATTCTTTTGAAAGATGTGCAAAAAAAAAATCTCTAAATAAATTATTGGTCTTTAAACATCTGCAATACAAAATGACAGCAGTATTACCAGACTCCAGTTCAAGGATGCATATACAGTGGTTTCACACTGCACAGCCACAGGGTGGAACTACTCGGGAATTATCCGACAAAATGATTGAGACAAAAGCTATTATCTACAGAAATGTACTGGTTTGGGTAACACACGAATTTCTGCTAATAACTTTTTGGGTTTTCTGACCTTCTGTATCACAAGTCGTTGTGTTGTGCAAGCTCTCAAAATTTCTGCCTACTGGGCAGCACCACTACACGATGCTGAAAGTCCCCCGGACTAAGCAACCCAAGCATTTCAAATTTTAAAGTGGCTTTAAAATGTCTTAGAGATAGGTAAACCAGGCTCCCAGGAGCTGGAAGGGTTGGAGTCCTGAGGGTCGCACCAGGAGCCAAGCTCATCAGGGTCTTTGTGTTGCCTGGTCTCAGAGGATTGCTGTGACTCCTCTCTATTTCCCAGGAGGTGCCCAACTTCCTGGGAACAGCATCTCGTTGGGCCAGGACAGTTGGAGAACCTGCAAGACTTGTCCTACCAGCTTGTTCTGGATTAGGATATTTAAAAAAAAAAAAAAAAAAAACAAACCCAAAACATAAACCTGGTCACTCTTCTCAAATATATTTTTCTTTCAGAATGTCTTTTTCTGAGAAGTTTTGGAGTTTCTCATTTCTGTTCTGACCTCTGAGTTTTAATAGCTCATTTTCAACAACACTTGTCAGGTTTTGCACCAGTCCTGAGGAGCATTCAACAGCCACCACAAAAACCTGTAGAAAACATATATAGCTAAGGTGGGATGTGGTGTCAGCTTTGACTTAGTTCATTAGTGGAAATGCAGAGGGATTGTAGCATTTTCATCTGGTTATTATCTCCTTTTGTGCCACTGTAATTAAAAAAAAAAAGTTTTAAAAACCCAGATGCAAGATTGAAGCATGGATATAGCTAGGTCCTGATCTTCTACAGCTCTGGTGGCTGCGTCCAGCCTTCAGGATTATGCAGTGACAAAATGGGTGACAAGGCTGACCTAGCTGGACACCATCCCTCTCCCTGGTTCCTCTGGCTGCCCGCAACAGGAGCTGCCAGCAAGGAAAAGCACCTGAGCATGCTTAGCCACTGCGCACACAATCACACAGCCCCTCTGGTTTCACTCCTTCTGAGCCACTTTAACAAGGTCAGAGCACTGCTACCAAGGAGAAAAGAAACATTTGGAGTATAATAAACAGCGCTGTTAATCAGGAGACAGACTTTCCCTGGCCCTTGCCCAGATGCGCAGGGCTATAAACAAGCATATGAGGAGTTTTGGTCTTTTTTTGCACCCTCTGGGCAAAGGCAGGCTTTGGGGAAAGCAAGGACTGCTTCTTCTATCAACCCCTGAAGTGCAAAATCCCCCTGAGGCGCCGTGGAAATGAGGACCACGACTTCAGCCACGGTCCAGACTCACGCTGCGGTGCTGGTCAGCTGAAAAGGAGCATGTATGCTGTTATCTCTTTTGGGCAGAACCACTCAGAATTAATGCGTACAAACACACATTGCCTTATGTACGGTTTAGTTTTGAAATGCTTTGAAGATGTGTAACTAATCACCAGAACAGTCAGGACCTCGTCTCTTCCCCATTCCCTTAAAAAAAAATCAATAGAATAGAATTGTGCTCTGAGACTAATTCAGTCTCATTAAACAGCAGTGTAAATATCCATGCTTTTCCCATTTAAAATGCAATTCCAAATTAATTCAAGCATCAACAATAATACCCAGATACACAGTGCTCCAAGCAAGTACAACTCATAGTATATCTGCTAATTTTGCTGTAGCAAACTATCCATACTATCAGTTCATCTATTCACCAGCTGAGCAGAGGTAAGTCTATGAGAAACTATAAATTTAACACTGAAAAAATAAAAAGATGCATATAGCAAACCACTTCATTTGCTGGTCATTAATGTTACAACTTTGTTGGTTTTATTCAAGGGCTCATCTAAGAAATGCTCAAGACAATTCTGATTGATTGGACAATTCTAACTGAAAGTTTACAGACTGACTGCCTACCAACCTGAAAATTTGCACCCTGATAGCTTCTGCAAAAAGACCTCCTTGTTACCTGAGGAATTCTATAAGAAGATCAGGACCTTACAGAAAACAATTATTTTTTTGATCGGGTTACTAAGTGTGGCTTCAATTTTGCGACGCAGGAGTGACCAAGCTTACTGGGTTTGGGTGGGTATTTTTGGGGGTGGTTTGGTTTTTTTGTCTCCAGCACCAGAAATGTGCCTGTGGCTGAGAAGACAAGGTCTCCAGTTCAAATAATAATGAATTCTACCACCAGCAGTCATTTCCTACTCTTTGACAAAGAAGTCTGTAATATGTGATTCTTTATCAGCCCCACCTGATAAATGCATCCAAGAAAGAATGACACAAAGTTCCTATTTTTAAGGGAACTACAGAAATAGGCCAGCTGCCAAAGAAATATTTAAATGCACAAACATGCACATACATGTATACACAAACAAAGCATTTCAGAAAAATTCTTGTAGCACACTACAACATAATCCTCTGTCATCAACACCTACTATTATTTATTCACAGCTTTTCAAGATGGAGATGAAAGGATTGCTCTTCCAGCATCCATCCTTAGGTGACTAAATTTACAGTGGCAAAACAGTAATAAAAATAAATTTTTGAGAAATGCTGCAGTTTTAATTCATGATGTTGTATCATACTGAGAAATCAGGTCTCTGTCTGAATGCTAAGTCTGATTACATAGGAGTCAAACATCCATTTCTGTGTGTGTAAGTTATACCTTCATGGCAGAATTTGTGTAGATTTTTTTATTGTTATTATTAACTGCTGGAACTGTCTGATCTTTTTATCGTAACTTGGTAGCTACTGTATCAAGTAAAACTTTCAAAATTTGATTGCCAAGAGCTACTGCCCTGTTTACAAATTTTCCAGTGTGGTAATTTTCCAGATAAAGGAAGATGTTGTCAGTCAGTGTAAACTACATGGGACCTCATTACTGAGTACAGACATTCCAATTAATCTTAAATACATGCAGTGCCAAGAGAGTAATTAGCAACAATAAATTGCTGTGATTTTTTAAAATAACTATCGCTCCTACAAATCTCATTAATGCTTCATAAGCCCCAAAATATCAAAGTGTATTATTTACTAGTGCTATTTTTAAAGACACTAGTTCTTTCTGATTTTCACCAGTGAGCAACCTAATTTACAAAGTTAGTCATTTTAGCAAAGTCCTCCATGGAAGTCCAAAGCATTCGAATTTTGCAAAATCAAGCACAAAAAATTACTAAGTGCAAGAATTAAAACTGCTTATGCAGTTTTTATGTGACCCCTTTGTGCATTTGCAGTTTGACACAATCTTTAGTTCTGTGAACACATACTTTTTTTCCCCTTAAGAAAGGGAAAAGTTATTTTATTATAAATATTTGCTTAACTATCTATCCACTCTTTCCTTTCATATCTGTTACTTAGTGCATAATACTAAATCTTTACTGCAAACAATCTACTTACTTGTACTGGATGTTGCTTGAGGTGGCACACTTTAACTTTGCCTCCACGCCTTCCTTGGGATAGGAAGAGGTATTACCGTCCCCATTTTACAGAAGCAAGAACACCTCCAAAAGATTAAGACCAACACTGTCTGGGATATCCAGCATATTTCCTGCTTTTGAAAACATCAGCAAAAACATACACTTGGGTTGCGCAGAGCAGATCTTGAACTAACCTCCTCTGCGAGCGTTTAGTGTTTCTGCCACTCTGCTTCTAATCAGTAGGACAGCAAATGAGGAACACGGGACTAATGAGTATTACGATGTTTGTATTAGGAACTGTCTTGTGCTATGCCAGCAACTAAAGGGTTAAGAGAGACTAATTCTTCTACCTGGATGTTGGTAATGCATTACCCAGCAACAGGAAAGGGGTTGCAAGTGAGGTGGGAAGATAGGGTTGCCACAGAGGCAGACGTTTCCCAGCAGGAGCCCATCTGTTATGGACTGACAGAGATGTGAAAGAGCAGTCACACCTCCTGCAAGGAGTAAAATGAAGGGCAGGTACGGCACCGTGCTCCCCCACCCCCAGAACCATCCCTAAAGCTGCAGTGTGGACCACAAAGCTTATAAAGCCAGGTGAAAACCACAGCAAAGCGGTAGTTCTTTGACTGATGGCACAGGCATACAAACTTCTCTCGCGCTGGCCAGTAGCAAAGGAGGTGCAGGTAGGTCACCGTGTGGTGACACCAGAAGGAAGCAGAACAGCAGCACCAGCAGCTCGGAGGAGCTGGGCAGCACTGCCTCAGTCACCACGGGGTCCTTTGATGGCCATAGATAAACCCAATAATAAGATGTGGTTGGGGGGGTGAATGTCCTTACTGAGGCTTTTGGTGGGTTTTTTGGGGTTTGGATTTTTTTTGGTTTGGTTTGGTTTGGTTTTTTTAGTGACAAATTGTAGTTGTTGGGATCGAGGGTAATGATGAGTTGCTTCATGCTATTTTGAGGGGAAGACACAAGCAGCCTGCCACGGTCTGACTCATAAGCAGCTCTTGGCATCCAGCTGTGAAGGTGGCCTTACTAAATCGGCATGCTGGGTTTTGAGAAGAAGGTCTGATACCACACTTATACCAATCTTTTTTTTAGTAGAACCACTGCAGTAGTAGGGCCCAAGAAGAGCTTTTGGTAATAGCTGGTGGCTTCAGGCAGTAGACATCATCCTGTATCATTTCTGCCTGTTCAGTCACAGCTGATACTGTAGCAGCTGGGCTCTTACAATTTTGTGAGAACTGGCCTAATGAGAGACTGAAGAACACATTTCGCTCAATTGCTGAGAGACAAACCAACCCACAAACCAAGAAATTGATTTGAAGCTTTAATCAAAAGAAATGAGAAAAGGCTTCACATAGATGTGTCTATACCACTGGGAGATGATTCTCCTATAATTTCAGATTGCTGTAAGAGAAATCTTGCAGGCCTCAGCTAGCTTTTTTTTCTTTTTCTTTCTCCTGGGAGCATTTGAAGCCTAGCAAGAGAAAGCTTAAAATCACAGATGGACCCGTTCCTCCACAATAAAGAAAAATGTGCACAACAGTCTCCAGGAAGTCCAGCTGGTACCAAATGCATTTACAGAAGGCATCCTTCTAAACGTGGTAATTAATACTGTTCCCTTACTCCAAATTACTGAAGAGGCAAGGACAACACGAAGACCCACAGCAGTACAACTTACAAAGTTTATTAACCAGACTGCAAGAAAGACAAACTATGATATCAAATTAGTTATAGGATCATAGGATACTTCAGGTTGGAAAGGATTTTAGGGGTTCTCTAGTCCAACCTCCTGCTCCTAGCAGGGTCAGCTGTGAGATCAGACCAAGTTGCTCAGGGCTTTATACTGTTGGGTCTTGAAAAAATATGTCAAAACTTTAAAAGATTCTCACAGTCTTCTACCTCGACAACTTCAAAGTGGGACCCAGTATAGATCATTTGACAGAAAATCTTAACCTCCAACATAGGAGTGAATATTGTGTTTGACAGATGCATTCCATATGTCAGATCTGAAAGAGATGGAGGGATAGGAGGGACAATAGGAAGAACAATATTCAGAGCACTTTCAGCTATGCCAGTTCCTCCTCTTCAACCCTTACTTCCCCAGAATAAAGGCAAAAAGTCTTTACACAGACTTAGGCTGCCACAGTGTTTGATTTGGTGACTTGCAGTAGAAAAGGTTCCAGAAACCAAGATGACATTTGTAGAAAGCATTCTGTAGGAACTAAATTTTTAATGCTCATAATGGCTCCAATTTCTATAACATAAAGCTAAATTCCATCCCCAGGAAGTTAGATTCCTTTAAGAAGAGCTGCTGAGTAAGCTTAGTGTTGTAGAGTACAGGCTGCACTCATTGCCACTAATACATCTTTGCAGCTATGAGATTAAGTGGAAAATGCCTAATCACAGTAACAAAAATTTATCAGTAATCTACTAATGCCTGAGAGCACATTTACTTCTGTGCTGGTTTGTAGTAAGGAGATCGATGAGCAACTGACGTTCAGGAAAACTGAGCTGAGACTTACGCTGCTTAATAACTCAATCACAAGACGAAATTGTTAAACGCATAGAAATGTTTCCTGAGAGAGCTAATGCACCTATTTAGCAGAAGCTGAAGGACTTCTTGGAACACATGCCTTTTCTGAGAATTTGCTCCAAAATAAGCTAGCCTATTGCACACTATCTACTTTTGTTTAATTCTTCATGTGGATATCAACATGTATTAAGGGAAATGAATTCACATATTTTATGCGCCCAGGATTTCCACAGTGGGTGTTAAGATACAGTAGCTAGTATAAATTAAAATCTTAGTGTCCTTCACAGATTTTCCAGGGTGGTAAGCCCATAAGACAAACCTAGATTTTAAACTTGTGTTAGTGTAATAATGCTTAATGATGCAACTTTTTAACACCATTCTTAATACTGTCAAAAATCCTCAGATACTCAGCAAGAAAGGAAAGGCTCCTTTGCCAAAATTCCTTCCTTCTTTTGTTCTGGAAACTGATAAAAAATACTGGCACTAAAATAGTAATCCTATGCCACTATAAAGTCTTTTCCAGGGTGGACTCAACCTTGCAGGTAATTTCCCAGGTCATTCTCCCTTGCTTGTAGCAAAGTCAAAAAAAAGGTATATTAGAAAAATGTTTTACTGTGAGATTAAGACGTTTTCTAGACTAAGTTGAAAATTCACCTCTTCTCTCTCCCTTAATTCCCTCGCCCTCTCATAGTATTTATTATTAATTTTGACTCATTTACAGCACAGGGTGTATTCCCTAGTTTGAAGGTTGTTTGGAAGATACTATAGGAAAGAAAACAGCCATGTGGTACATCTATTTCACTACGAAGTGTGGCAGGAGACCTGGACATCTGACCCTTCCATCCAGTCTCACAGTACCCAGGTTTTGTGCTCCAAGCGTTCATGAGTTCATGTGCTCCAAGCGTTCACGTGCTCCAAGAGTTCATGAAATGAGACTGATAGTGACCATAAGAATTACGGCTGCTGCTGTTCTCCCTCTGAACTGCCTATTGTCCCCATCCCTCCCTTCCCTACACCTTAGGCATACTTTGCCATTCATTTCTTGAATGCTCTTCAGACTTGGTATGGCATGATCAAAGTCAGGCCCACTATTCAAGAAGGCGGGCAGTACGCAATGCTATTAAAGATGCATTAGCATCCCAGTTCTGAGGCAAAAACCATGACATAGCCCTCGCGAGGAGACAGGGCAGGCCCTTAGCAAGCATGAACGGCTGGCATTCAGCTGGAGGGTGTCACAGCACCAGGGGAGCTGGGAAAGAGCAAGGTGTGCTCAGCCGCACTGTCGTGTGAACCACTCCCATGGGATCAGAAACACTCCGTATATGCTCACTTGTGTAGATACAGATTGTACACCAGCCATACCCACTGCGCTGAGCTCGACCATAGAGTGAGGAGAGTTTGAGAGGGGGTTATTAGTTCACGATGAATGAGGAAACGCTAACTGGCTTCCCTCCTTCCATGCTTCTGGTAGATGAACACCTGGCATTAGCTTCCCCTTGCCAACATGCTTGTTTAGAGCACCCTACCATGTATACTTCTCGCTGTCTTTCAAATTGAGGTAGAATAAACATTTCCTCCAAGCTGGTTAGATGTCTAATTAAATACTGTTGACATCTCCATCCAGCACTAGGTTTGCTATAGATTTTACCTTACAAGTATAGGCGTTTTTCAGTTCTTGCCACCTAGAACCTAAGGAAAATATAGCTTCTGACTCCTAGCTACATAAGACAAATGATCCACACAGTTAGACAGTGTTATTGCAGCATCCCTCTTTTAAAAACATAACATAATGATCTGTATATTTGATACAATTCATATTAACTGGAAGGGAAAGAGACTTTTCCCAGGAGCTGTTGAAGTATGAAAGATTATTTTGCCTTCAAGAGGTCTAGTCATATCTGTTCATTCAAAAGGAAAAACCATGTTTCACCAGCTTCAACAGTTTTCTTTCTACCTCCTCATACAGTGTCTACTTTCTGTGCTTTTAATTCATTACCCATAGTATCAATCCAGGAGTGACATGGAAAATCTTTCTGCCTTCCCTTTTGGCTTGCTCCCCTCTTACAAATGAGGTACTAAATGCAATTAGCATCCTTATCTATTTATTTAGTGCTGAAACAATATATAAGAGCCAGCAAAGAAGGAAGCGGTTGTTGAACCAAGCTTGAGAAAGGAGCCTGCAAGGCATTTGACTGATGGCACTTAATCTATAACACGAATGAAAGATGTGATCTCCTGCAATCTTCTCCTCTCTCTCCCATTCATGAGAGTTGAAAGATAGTGCCCTTACCCTCGGCTCCCTCCGAGCCAGATCTTACTGACTGAGTAATACACAAAAGCGTCTTCCTCTGACATACAGTGCCGGTATGCCACAGCATAATCCATTGTTGCCAGCCCACTAAATGGCTGCTGAATGTCTAGGGTGCTTGACATCCAATATATCCTTTTCAAAGCACACTAAAACAAGCAGTCCACTGCAGCAGCAACTCTTTTCTTCAGAAATCTGGGTAGGTATCTGTCCCTAGGAGGAGGTCAGCTCCCTTTGAAGACTTTTATATAGCATTTGCGTGGTGTAAAAGCATGGAATACTTTGTATGAAGGGCTATAAATTCTCAGAAGTAAGAAAGCAGTAACACTGTATTTATATGTTGTCTTTTTAAAAAGTGGTTTCAGCTTCTTTATTGATATTAATTGATGCTAAAATATAGCCCAGCAAACAACCAGAACATCTATAGAAGGATGATTTCAGCAATCTCTTGGGTGGGAACACAGCATTTCTTTTTAATACCAATAAGAAATACCTCATCATGTCAAAACACTACGGGGGCTGCAGATACAGGAATCAAGAGTGCTCAACTTCAATACCATCTAACTGTGCCAGAGCTTCTTCAATGATTACAAATGGGCAAAACGAGCCTTTTAAATGATGGCGACTTTAGCAGCGCTGCGCCTCTTGGCACCATGCCAAACACAGGCTGGTTCGGGCCAGATTTACGGGAAAAAGAGCAATTTAACTGTTTTCCCAGAAAATCTGCTTTCTATTTACATGTGTCTATTGTGCAGACCACAACAAAAGACTGGTTTGATTACCGCTGCAAACAATATCTAATTTAGAAACAAGCAAATACAAATATCTTCCCATCCTAAACAGTGCTCTTGTGTCTCAGTTCTGTAGATAGCACCTCCCTACCAGAAAAATCACATACAAATTTAAGGCTATGCCTGTGTCCAAATGTATTGGGAAACTCTTCAGAGCAATTTTAGGGTAGATTTAAAGATTAAATTTCCATTAATAACAGCTGATTAATAGCAACATACATTTAAAACCTATATAAATAGCTAAAACATGTAAACTCTGATAAGTTTTATTAACAATTCCTAAAAATGAAGGGTCAGCTATTTAAAGGAGCTCTCCATTGGCAATTTTCACCTAGAGAAAATGAATTTTAAAAACTCTCAAAAAAAAAATCTTTTTTAGTTTTGAGAAGTAAAATTAATTTTAGAATTCGAATAGACTTATCTTAAAATGGGAATGGTTGGAGAAAATAACTTTTGGAATGAAAACTGATATAATAGGTTAAAAATTAGATTGTAAGCACTTTGGAGAAAGAAACTCCACTTTTATTCTGCCTTGTACAAGAGGGAGAGGGAGTCTGGGCTCCATAGCAGACATTCCGAGGTGCTACATTAATACAAATGAATAATAAAATGTTACCTTTGTGGGGAAGTTAGTGATTAAAGCTACAGACCAGGGTGCTGCTGCAACCACCATATGCAGTACCACATGCCTGAGCAGTGGTCCCTCACAGGGTATGATAGAGATGAAAATGCTGTTCACTGTTAGAAAACCCTAAGGTTTTAAGTACCTTTTAAAAAAAAAGGACCATTATTAGCATTTGGGTTTACTTTGAAGCGTTTTCTTAAATTTCTTTTAGATAAATTCAATTGTTTGCTTATCTGTCTTCCCAAAGTGAAAAAAGAAACAGTAGTTCTGGATCAAATTAATATTTCACTTCAACACAGAATATTTTAGTTCAGGCAGATCTTCACCAAAACCCAAAACATCAGAAGCAAAGGTAACTAGAAATAAGAACCTTTTCCCACTTAGAGGAACCATTTTTCTAGGGCATTCAGCCAGGCTACATAAAATCCAGGTTGTTACCCTTTTTTTTTTTTTTTTTTTTAATCAAAAGAAAGGATTTAAATCATGATCACCTGCCTTTTAAGAAAACCCCTTTGACAACAAGCTACATACTCTTCTGGGGGATGTTTTTCTTTTGAAATCATTCCCCTGCACAGAAGACATTTTAGTTTGTGTCAAGCGAAAGAGTCCTCATGGGAGCTGTGGGAGCACTCCAGAAGAGAAAAATAATAGAACTTAATCCAACAGATCCTGTCCAGACCAGACCTAAACCATAAAAAGACAGCACAGAAGTGTCTGCTCAGCAGTAAAATTAGGAAAGAAAAGTCCTTGTGCCATCAATTCCCCAACTACTTTGCCGAGAACCACCTCTCTCTCACGTTGAACCCTATGGTTTTTCTGCTCAGAGCCCCTTCACTACCAGCTGTGACTAATAAATTCTACTAATTTTCAAATATCTCTTCTTATGTTTTGCCTTGCTGCAGACAGCCCTTGTGACTTAGGCAGTGCCATCTGCGCACTAGCAGGTTAGACCGTGAACCCCTCTCTCCCCCATCACGGCTATGTGCTCTGCCCATGGGCGACTGAAAAAAGCAGACAGTAGCATCACCATTTTCACTCAGTTTGTGAATCTAGAATGGGGGGGGGGGGGGGGAAATTAAAAAACCAAAACCCCAAACTACTGAAACTTTGGGGGAATTGGGGTCACTCTTGCTGCTTGATGCTTTTCAGCAGATGAATCATTTGTTGGAAAAAAACCTATGAGGACTTAGAATTTGCTACAGTACCTGTCTGTTCTGTGTCCGCCCAGAGCACAAAATATTCTCTTCTCGATACTAAACCAAGCTTATCCAGCTAGCGTAAGAGTGTACAACGCACACTTCCCACCTACTTAACGCACCTCAGACCTCATCTGATGGGAGCAGTGCACAAGAACTGCTTCTGCTTCATGTAAAGCAGCACTACATAGCAGAAAACGCTCCTAAAAGTCTTTACCACATCTTATTCCTGCATCAAACCCCTTATTCCACTTAACAAAGAGTTTCAACACCTTAATGCTACGTTAGTGTAGTGAAAGTATGTGTGTCTATATGGGACGACATGTTGTGCATACATTTTTAACAATTTGTTTTCTAATGTCAGCACTGGGAATGGTGTCAGTTACTGCATTTGAAAAAGGACATTTTAAAATGCAGTTCATGAGTTCTCAGCCAGTGTTAAAAATGTCTTCCTAATGGCTGGGCTCTGTTCCAGCAAATAATCACAGAATCACAGAATCACAGAATCATTTAGGTTGGAAAAGACCTTTAAGATCATCGAGTCCAACCATAAACCTAACACTGCCAAAACCACCACTACACCATGTCTCTAAGCACCTCATCCAAACGTCCTTTAAATACCTCCAGGGATGATGATTCTCTGTACCCAGTCCTACCTCTATAAGCTGTCCCATATGGACAGGGATGCTGTCAACAGAACTGAAATAAGCAGATTGTTTACGACTTCAACTTTATCTAGCAGTTTCGATAAAACAAAAGACGTTGAAGGTGAGAAACCTTAAAAGTGGGATCAAACTACAGAATCGTTCAAACACATTGTTCAAACTGCTCTGTGAAAATTATTTTTCTAGGGGTGCTCTGTTCACTCTTGGAGAGTGAAAAATACCTGTTAGTTAGTGACATCTTAGGCTTCATATGCAGAAACAAAATGACACCCCTCTCTCCCCCAACCATCAGCTTTGTGCCAATAATTTGGAGTGGAAAAAAAAGGATTCTGAAATATCATCGCAATGTTAATGGCAACTGTACTTTGTTTCTTCCTCCTATTGCCTTCAGCTGACTACAGATCCTAGCATCACAGTGGTTGAGCAAGAATGGAGAACATGGTTCAACATGGGAAATGTGGTCAGCTCAGATCTCTACATCAGAAAAGAGAATAGAGACCCAAGGCTGGACTATTACTCCCGTGAGATGCTGCAGCAGCACTTCTGGGTCAAAACTGTCAGATTTCAAGTAAAGGTGCTCTTTCATTGGGAAATTTAGTTTTCCATTTACTTGTCTTGAAAATTTTAGACGATCTCTGAAAAGTATTCTTAGTATCTGCAGAGCTTCTTCTCATGGGCATACAACGCTGCACCCATCATAACAAATGCTGCATTTTTTATAATATTATATGAGCTACCCTTACTGGAGCACTGAATTGCTATAAATTTATCTCAATTCAATGTGAAACAGTCATTTTGTAGCACAAGTGCTGAAAAAAAATGATGATACAGTAGGAAAAACTATTCTTATATTCCACATTTACCCTTTCCTCAAAGAGGTCAGAGATAGAACTGTAATCTAGAATGTACTAGATGAAACAATATAACTTTGAGCTGTATCTCAAAATCGTGGTCCCAATCATATTTGACCACAGGCAAAGTACTGACACAGAATGAGCAGTAGGCACCATCATCCTTTGCTTCCTCTGAAAATCTAAGTTTTATTTTTATGTTTTTAATTTCCTATGCCCACAAGCAAAGCTGGAAAGTCTTGTAGGCAGCACATTGTCTGTGACCCTAGTATAGAGAACAGTATTTTCAGTATTTCCTCAACACACATCAAAAGATCACTTCTGCAATGTCTTAACTTCCCAGTTCCTCACTTTTCATTTCTTATCCCAAAGATGATGATGAGCTATAACTTTCCATATTTCTATTGTGAGAGAAGGCTAAGAATCAGGGGAAAGAAAAAAAGTTATGTACTTGGTGCACTTCATGCAAAGATATGGCTTGTAATTAACAGTTCTAACTCAATATTGAAAGTACTGAAGAAAGTCCATTTTTCTTGGGTTTTTACAGTTATCTCTGAATACAGAAAAAGTGTTTTCCTTTACAACAATGCAACACTGTAACAGTCCTATAAAACAATATAATCACTCTGGCTCAGCTGCAACCTTATCAGATCTATCTATAGACCCTCGGTGCAGTTAAATTTAAGAGCAAAATGACACGCAACTATTACAGGCACTTTTCACACGGTTGTGACCCATTGCTTATCTGAAAAAGGATTCAGCTGTTTTCTTTAAGATGCCCTGTTGGTTCTTCTCTGGAAATAAAAATCTAAGTCTGAGAGAAGCAGTTTAACACCACTCTCGCTCTTCCCTTGTGCTAGATGGGATGGTGTCCTGAATTTATAAAGCAGCAGTCTTGGATAAGAGTCTCTGTACAAGAAAGGCAGTTACAGTGCTGAAGTGCAGAGAAAGAGGAAAATAAGAGATAAGATAGGTAAGGGGTTTTCTTAAGATCATAAAAAATACTTAGTGTCAAAAGAAGTCCATCATGTTATCGAACAAATCCAGAATTTGCAACAGCAAATGATTGTGTGGTATGTGGAACATAAAATCCATGCATTTTGTGATATGGCAAAATAAAACAACAGTGGATCATATAATCACAATATGTAATAAATTTATTAGTTTATGAAAGAGATTATATGACAGGACTGTTGGTTATTCAAAAGACTGCACATGGTGACTGAGTGTCTTTAATGTCCACTTTTCTTAATCCAGCCCCCTTTCACCTGTTAGCTCAGAAAATGGAATACCCTTAACAGGATCACCACTGGACACTATTTGTTCCTGGAATTTTTTTTTTTCTGTTTTGAGATATTTGCTTCACTTGGCTGGCCTAGGAAATACCAACTGGATGTGTCTCTCATTGCACGGGCCACGAATAATTGATTTTCCAAATTTATCCAACAGCCTTGTTATATTATAGTGTGTTTGAAAAGGGGAAAAATCTTCAGAAAACCCTGAGGAAAAAATAATGAAGCAAAGACAGAAACTGTGAAATCTGTCAAGGTTTATTAAAAATGGCAAGAGCAATGCTATTGAGATGAAATTTTCAATTAGCAAAGTTACTTCGGCAGCCAAGTATGAGATGTTATTAAAGTTTTCCGAGTTCTACTGTTTGGTTTAAATGTACAGAAAAAGTAACGTAAAATGTACACCAGAGAGGTAGAAATCATTATAGTTAAAACTAGTGTGCAATTTCTGCTATAGCAGTTTTAAAACAATTTAAATCTCAGGTTTGAGGGAGTTGGTATATTCAATCTTTCTTCCTAATCATGATGTTTTTTGGAAAATGTGACCAAAGCGTGGCAACCTATTCTTTAGTTGTTCAAGGAAAGAATAAATAGCTTATTTCATCGCTTGAGTTGATATATGTAATATTTATCTTTGAGTATACATAAGGTCATAGGCTGTGAAAGATTATTCACAGATTTCACAAAAGCATTTTCTAACAGATTCCTTTATTCTGACCAGTTTATTTAGAAGATGTTCAGGTTCCAACAATATTTTCTACCCCTTCCAGTTACCTTAAAATAACATAGTATCCTGGATGTTTCCCAAAGGAAGATCACAAGAGCACACAGAGGAAAAAAAAATGGGACAATGTAAGCGTTCATTTTAAAGACGCTTTTTTAGTCTCTCTGTGTGAACAATTATGCCTACTCCACCTGCCTACATCCATCTCCTAGGGGAGATCCAAAACTTGCAATAATATTTCAGGACATGGAAACATTTTCTGACTTTAACACTACAGAAGGATCACTTACTGTTCTACTAAATGCGCTCCTGTTTTCTGACTTACACGGCTCATCTATTTGATGTGAATATAACTCACTCCAATAAAGATGTGCTAAAATAAAGCAATTCTCGTTTTGGTGACCTAAATGATGTAAATATGAGGAGGTAATGAAAGGTTATGTGACTGAACCTGTGAACCACAAGGGCTGCATACAGGAATGAGATGTCAACATGGATGGGATTTCATCATCGATTTCTAGTGATAACTTCTTCAGAATTCAACCTAGAACAACACTGAGCAAAAGAATATTATTTACTTTTTAACCTGAAATCACAATCTATGAGAAACTAAAAAAAAAAACCCTATTGTCTTCTAATTGAAAGTGAATGTCAAACCAGAAAATTAATTTATGCCGAACAGAACATCTGTCTCACAAAACACTCACTAAGACATCTAAGTATATAGTTCATTGGTGTTCTTGTAGCTCTTCTCATTTTTCAGCTATGCCTTTATTTTTTTTACTCTTAAAAAGAAGTAAAACATCTCTTCTGTTGTTCCGGAAAAAATCTGCACAATCATCAGAGAAAACTGACTGTGCCAAGGAAAGTTGCATCAAAATATTGTGATACCATATTTTACCATATTGCCAGATGTTCAAAAGAAAGAAAAAAATCACCCATTTTTTTCCCATGGAAGATATTAATTGTAAAAAGCAGCAGGTTAAAGGCATCCAGAGAAAAATCAAGATTTTAAAATCATTCTTTTTCTCTGAAATCTAACACTAAAATGGTTACCAAGCAGAAAATGTGTTTATTTCTCACATCAGTATAACTATTTCAATTACAGGCAACTTTGCAAAAGGAAAACAAGCATAAATTTTAACAAGACTGCTGTTAACTGCACTGGAAAAAAAACTAAGATATCAAAACCTTACTGCTAAAGACTAGCCTAATTAACAGGCCAATTTCGTTACCACAAGTGTTCAAATCTGTGATATTAATTAAGAAACAAAAGGAGACAAATGGCCTGCAAAGAAACATTATCTGCCTCCTGGCCTACAAATGAGCACTGGCGATCTGTGTAATCGATACCAAGAAACCCGCTGGAATTAATGCCCAGCCTCACAGCTTTCTGCACCAGCTCCTGCATTTACCTGACCTTTCAGGTAAATGTATCTTGCGGTTCTCAAATGACTAACTGGCACCTTTCATTACTTTAATCATTGACCTAAAAAAGTATGTAAATGTCAGCCTTTTTAAGACCACAGTTTGATATATCCATACTTGCAGTATGGAAAGGTGTGTCAGTAGCTTGATGGCTGGGAAATGGACAAGCTTTATGATTTCTGAGGGGAATGGGGAAAATTAAAATTACATTTTTCACCCTCTGCCAGCTGTAGGACTAGTAGGGCTGCTGCTCAGTACGCTCCAGAAAAGACTTTACATTTATACATACGACTTCCCAATATAAGAGACACATACAGCTGGCTTGAATGGCAATTAATGTAAAAGCCATAATTCAAATGGAGATGTGTAGATCAGGAAAGTAAAAGTTCTTCAAGTTTTTATTAAAGAAAATAACAACTTATGAGATACCAGCACCTGGAATATTGAAACTGCAGATATTTCCCTCCATCAAGATGAGGGAGTTCAAATACTTTCAGAAAATGAAAGATGTAAAAACAAGAAACAGCCATTTTTCTTTATCCCTCTTCGAATGGCACAAAAGGAAAAACTCTCCAAACCAGGCTTCTCTATAGGCCCTGCTGGTATACTCAACTGCCCATGGAGATGGAGATCTGCCACATGGAGCTTGTTGTGAGAAGTTTAAAGCAAGAGCAGTCAAACCCAACAAAATAAGGTTCTTCCAATAACCTAGAAGGCAGTCTGGATGAGCAAACTAGTTTCAATAAAATAAGAAAAACTCAAGCCTTCTTCTAAAACTAAATGGACTTTCTTGAACTTTGAATTACCAGAAACAAGAACAAAAATTTCCACAAGAGCAACAGAAACATTTGCTTTAATAAGACTTGCAAAAAAATTTTCTAGAATCAATAGACATTTTTGAATTAAGATTATGAGTAAACTAGCCGCTTCTTGCTCTCAGTCATATCCATAAAGGCTTGTTTTGATACCATAAACATAAAGTTCACATTTCAAATAAACTTTCCCTCTATGTTTCACATACATAGATGTACCTGTGAAGTGAGGGCACATCTTCCCATTGATACATGTGGATCTGATCATGGAACAAACTGTCAGGGCTCTGGTTTTTTGTTTGTTTGTTTGTTTTTTCCTTCTTTCCTTTTTTTTTTGTTTTCTTTTTACTAAAAGTAAGCATTAAAAGTTTTCAGATAAACACTAATGTCTCGAAACACTGATTTTTCATTACTGTACAATACACAATTAATGAATTTCTCCCAAAACACTGGCTCTGGAAGAAAAAACATGAAGACATGATTTGGGACAGCTAACGGTTAGGAACCACGTTATGACTTAGGATGGTTTGTAGAGAAGGGTATCTTGCAAGCTTGAGGTCATGGTCCCTTAACCCTTCACAAGCCTATCCCAGCTGAAACGTACTTTAATCAGGAATTCTGCTTATGCGTCTCATACATTATCTTGATCTTTCTCTCCTCTCCAGAATGTAATGTCAGGCTGGATATTTATGTAGAAAATGCCAATATTATTTGTTTAAATTTTTTATTGAATTAGATTCACAGAGAAGTACTATGTAGAATCATAGAATCATCTAGGTTGGAAAAGACTCTTAAGATCATCGAATCCAACCATAAACCTAACACTTCCAAGTCCACCACTAAACTGTGTCCCTAAGCACCACATCTACACGTCTTTTCAATACCTCCAGAGATGGTGACTCAACCACCTCTCTGGGCAGCCTGTTCCAATGCTTGACAACCCTTTCAGTAAAGAAACTTTGCCTAATATCCAATCTAAACCTCTCCTGATGCAACTTGAGGCCATTTCCTCTTGTATCGCTTGTTACGTGGAAGGAGAGACCGACCCCCACCTCTCGACAACCTCCTTTCAGGTAGTTGTAGAGAGCGATAAGGTCTCCCCTCAGCCTCCGCTTCTCCAGGCTAAACAGCCCCAGTTTCCTCAGCTGCTCCTCATAAGACTTGTTCTCCAGACCCTTCACCAGCTTTGTTGCTTTTCTTTGGACATGCTCTAGCACCTCAGTGTCTTTCTTGTAGTGGGGGCCCAGCCACTTGCAAAAAATAAAAAAAAAAATTAATCTAGTTAATTTATAGTGTTCTTCCTTTCTGCAGACACATGCTCCTATATTGTGTACAAAGACTGCTGATGGGATAGAATGAGCAATGAAACTTTTGATCAAGAGAAGAACACACTAAATTCAAACCACAACATCCTTTGTCCACCCTCATGTGGAGTCTACAACCACCACCACATCCTGCTATTCACTCACAACTGCAATATTCTATTCCACTTTCATAGCAGAACCCACGAGTTTACACAATATGCTCAAAGGCAACACAGGACAAAATTACCTAACCAGTTCATTACAATATATTCTATAAATTCACTGCAAACTATCTCAGTTATTTTCTTAAAGATCTTGTAATTCCAAACTACTGAGATTAAGAATATGCTTTCATCTTTTTCAGCAATTTTTTTACCTTCCTTCTTCATCAAAAAGCATTTTCCCTAGTGAACTGACCCCAGATGACTCATGCCTCTCAAAAATTTTTGATAGGTAGATGTCAAAGCAGCTTACATTTTCCAATATAAAAATTGGTGATAAAATGACAGGGCTGAGAGCACTCACAGATTTTAAGGGAAGATGTTGCCTGACATACTCAAACAGAAATCCACAGACAGCAGAAAGTGGTTTTTACAAAGCTGAGTTTTCCGTAAAGTCACTTGTTCCATTACTGCTCTTTTGGTGGAAACAGATAAAATAAGATCCTCCTTGCATTTACTAAAAAACAAAGATAAAACGAGCCAGAGAGTCAGAAACTGACAGTAACAACAAGTTATAAATTGTCTGTTCCAGAACGTTTTAAACTGTGACTTGGATATTGCATTGACAGAGAATCCCATGAGACGTTACTTGGTTTCTTAATTACATCCAATAATCCAGGGATCTTCAAACATGTCACTGATTATTAATCTTTCACCCTCATGATCTATTATTGTTTTGATTACATTGTTTTGACATGTTTTCATTTAAAGGTATAATGAAACTAACAGAAACAAAGTTTCTTTGCAAGATTACTTTTTATTACAGAACATTTTGGAGCGGGGAGTTCCAAGTTATTTTAAAATAATATGCACTAAATTCACGCTAAAAGTTGACAGCACCTTCCTCAGATCAAAACCAGACGCAGTGCATGTATAAATTGAGTAACATAAAAGAATCATCAACCGTATTGTTAGGATATGTTTAGCCACAATGCTACAATCAACTTTTTTAAATGAAGTCTTCTAAATAAACAGTTTTTAATCAGACTGCTTTTTAAACCAAGTATTTATACTTGAGACAGGGCAATACGTATGGTAGCAATTTGAGATTGCTTCTTGCTTATTGTTCTTTTGTGGTGCTATTTGGTACTTACAAGTATCTATTTAAAGACCTTTTGTTTGTTAGATGTGAGGTGGCCAAGAACAACGTAAGGCATTGCACAAGATCAGAGGGAGACCAAGAGCAAACAGCTCAGGGGTGGTTATTTGGAGGGACTAGCATTTGTAGAGCATCAGAGAGAGAGAAAGTAAATGAGCTCGCACATGAGAACAAAGTATTTAACACTAATTCTAAAATGTGTTTACAAAGATTAGTTTGACATCCTACTTTGTTTAGATTCAACACTGGAAATAGAGCTTGTTTGTAACAGTTCAAAAGAGCTAGAAATTTGCATTCAGTCACTTCTCATACGAGAAGATTGGGGGTTTTTTTAGTTTTTTGCCTTTTTTGTTTTTTAAGAAGATAATATGAGCAAAGGAACTGTGTTTCTGCCACATAATTCAAAGTAATGCTTCTGTTATCAGGTCAGATCTTATGACCTTATGAATAACATGCAGCCCGTATCTTTCATGCTTGAGGTCTGGCTGGTAAAATAATTAGTATTGCAGACCCAATTTAAAGCTGCCTTTCATACCTCTCAAAAATCAAAAGCTGACGAAAAATTTCACAGGCCACTTGGAACTAGCTTGTGTAATATTGATCTGACTTATGAAATAACTCACGTAATACCAGACTAATGGGCTAATATTAATCTGTATTCACTGACCACTTCAGTTTTTAATTCCTGTGATGAAGTTCTAACATTTTCTGTTCTTGTCCATGGAAGTTAAAAGGAGAAGAAAACCAGTAATTTATTAAAGAACTGTCATAGCTTTCGTTTTTGAGAAAAACTGGGTGAGGGTTGGCATTCAGACAAACCAAAGATGAAAGGAGATACTAATTTGCAGTAGGCTGATTTGAAACGCAAGGAAAAAAACAATATTCTAGGACAGCTTTAGGCAGAGTTTACTCTTGCCTTGCTTATCCACAAAGCAGCATCGCTGAATTCCCTGGGAGACTGCATAACTCGTACTAGCACTCAGTGAGGTGAATCCACGTACTTACATGCGAGGCAGGAGATCTCACAACAGCAGCACCGTGCATTACCATTAGCACCGTGGCCTCTACCACTTTGCATTGCCACAAGGTCTTGTGCAGGCAGACTTGACTAGTGTTCCACCAAAGGAAAGAGAACTATGTGGACAGTACACCCACCTCACAGAAACTAAAAAGGAAGCTTTTAATAAAGCAAGTTGGAAAAGGAGCCTTTCTGTGCATATGCATGTATACATTTTGGACACAGTGACTGAATTACAAATCAAAGATGCATAAGTAAAATGTCACAGCAAGATATTTTGCTATAAGGTTTTGTCTTTTCAATAAATCAAAGATTAGGGACTTTTTGCTAGTGGGAAAGTTACTAAAATATTGGCTCGGGACAATTAGGTCCCCAGATGTTAACTGACATTTTTTCAACACCCTGTCCAGTCCAGTGCGAGGAATAATCCAGATCCCCTCTGAAGCCACACTTCTATTTACTGAAGGATAATTCAGCTCATTCTAGGGTTTTTTTCCTCCATTTTTTACTGGGTATTCTTAAGAACCTATTTTTAACAAAATATCCTGGCTGAAACCTTTCACCGCTTTGGCTGGAGTAATAGGACTGGCAATGCCTGAGGGATCACCTAGTTCCCAGAAGACCAAACTGTCATCTGCCTGCAACAACTGTAGCTTGTCCGGTTTACAAAGAGGTCCATTCTTTTTTTTACTCTGCTAGGTTTGCTGCACATTTCCATCACCTCTTGTTACCACCTGCCTGTAACACAAGTGCTCATCAGCTCTCCGCTATCTCTGGCTTATACAGCTGAACAGGACTGTCTCTGGATCTTCTCCTCCAATGTATTCTTACATGTAATTCAGATCCCAGTGGTCTGCATCTTCTCCTTTGTCTCTTTTTATATATGATACTATCTCAGACTCTTTTCCCAAGAGATTCTTCTGAAAATGTTGAACTTTCAAGTTACAGTGCACCTCCTCACGGTCACTTTTAAAATGTTCTCCAGTGTTTATGATCACTTTCTACTTTAATAATTTCCTGCCTTTGAATCATACTGGTCAAAAAATTTTCCAGGTGAGCAGCACTACAAGACATTCTTCTTCATGCTCATTTGCTAGGGAAGAAGAGTCTGGTGTATCAACAGGGTAATGGTGAAGGAAAGAGTCTCCTGTCAATAGTGTTAATTTCTGGTTTTACTCACTTGCACACCATGTCCATAATATTCCAGGCAATGCAATTTTAGGCTAACTGGCTTTCTCCCTCCTCAGAGAGTTACTGAAAGCAGAGTTGTCTTAAGTATTTATGCATAAAAGTTTTTATGCAAAATCTTCTATGCAAAATCCCTGATAAGAAGAATTTGATTTCCTCATAACAAATAAGGAAATTTCAGATTGAAACTTTCAGTGAAAATTTTGAGAAAGATTTATACCTGTAGAACATACCTTACAAGATGGGCTTTTAGCAAAAGAAATTGAAGTTCCCTTTTTCTATTTTGGCAGTTCCTGGTTGATTCACTAACTGTGATGACTTCTTTATACCAAGGACCTATCCAGAACAATAACCTGCAAAACTGGACAAGTTTTGAATGAGCAACTATCAGAAAGTACTTTGTAACTACTTAAAAGACAAAGAACTTGAGCAGGAGTTATTTCATGTCAAAAATAAGTTCTGGAGAACATCAGGGTATCTAAGTTAGTGCATGTCTGAGTGCATGCTCGTTTCTGAAGGTCACTAGAGAACGACAAAGAAGGTGTCACTTATACTGAAACAGCTCCCATGATGTCAAAGAGAAAGCAGTTAAGATAGTGATGAAGTATATTCCTTAGGTCAAGTACTGCATGTCTACATGCCATGGAAATACAATGGGAATTGACTTGGTAAGAAGACTTCAGTTTAGTTGGTAATTTAAAAAAGTAAATCAAGATGAATATTCCCCTCTCTGGCCCAACATGATATTCTGGAACCCAACAGATCATATTCAGAAATGACTTTGATAAACATCAGTTACAGGGAGCAGACAAAATGACAAAGCTGATGCTATACTGCCAGCCATCTGTAGCACTTACAGTCAGAAATTCTGACATACCTCAGAAAAAAGAAGGTGTTTCAGAAATATATTACTATGTTTACGAGATGTAAAATGTCAGCACAGCACCATACACCACTGCAGCACATGAATGTCTAATAAGATCATGTATAATTTCCCTTGAAAGCGCTAATTTGCATGCATACATACTTCAGTTGCGGTAGGAGATCTACGTGCTCTTCTCTACCCAAGCAGAAATATAGCTCAGCCTCAGTGGTAAGGACTCCTTCAGTAAGCTTTATAACCTCATTCCAAACTTTAGCTGTCAGTTAACAGCTTTTCAGAACGACAGTTTAAATCAAGAAAATGTCACATGTGTATAGTAACAGGTCTAATCTTGTCTGTAAATTGCTGCCTGTGGTTTTCAGAAACACAGTAAATTGCTGGCGATTTACAATGAGTCTCACTGCAAGGATAACTTGACTTTTGCACATTTAACAAAACAGTCTTAAATTATTCATGCATATCATTCAATGTTTGGGCAATTTTGAGAGTCATTGATTTCAGGAACTTGTAGTCTGCCTTTTTACTGAATAAATATAAATCTTATACTTGACTTTTACTTCTCAAATGTAAGACTGAAATTCTATCCTGGTACCAAAGATCTATAATAGATTTTAGAATGCACTCATCAAGCATAAGTGGCCAATTTTTTTCAAACACCCAACAAATACAAACAATGTTTTAGACTATCTTTTATAGTACTTCAGGTACCTCGGGGCTACTGGTATCTACAATAGAAGAGATCTCAATCTGGTGATCCAGAACACTAGAGCACCCATGTCCCTTTTAAAAACACAGTGAAGCCAAGGTTGTCTTCCATGAGTCAAATATCTAAGCAATGGCTGTCTGGAAAGCAAGGGATAAAAGAAATACATAGAGGAAAGCTATCCATTTCAGGGTGAAAAGCAATGGCATGAGTTGGCAAACAGTGCTTTATGGAAAAAGGACATCACAGCAAAATTTCTTCTACCCTGGTAGATGGGTGAAGTGGGACTGCAGCATCCTTCCTCCATGATGGGAAGAGGTATGGTCTATTTATGGAAAGGCATAGTAGGAGAAGTCCTGAATACACAGATGATGCCCTCTCCTCCCTCTGGAGAGGCAGCAAGACTCACAGAGAGACAGTTTCCTTCCCAGCATTGCCACCAAGGCAGAGTCTTCAAAGGAGAAGCTCCATCCTCGCCCGTGAGAGGCCTATGTGAAACCTGTGACTGCATCCCTAAAAACGCATTGTCAACGTCAAGTTAGCTTTACATCACTGCCCTCCAGGGTTTCTTCCCCCTCAGAAAAGAAAACAAAACCCCATCTCTCCTTTAAGGTTATTTTGCACACAGGTGTTTTCCTTTTCTTTAAAGAAATAACTGAGCCAACAAGGTCAAATTTATCTAATCTGTATGATCAGGGTTTCTATGCTTTCTCCTCTAGCCATGTCAGTTTATACCATCTCAGTAGAAAACCAAGAATTTTGAAATACTAATAACTTCACAAAATTAAATTCTATTTTTTTTTCTCCTAAAAATGGTATTTGCCAACAGCCCATACACAATCAGCAGAAAAATCAGCAGGTATTGAAATACCATATTTTGTTTTCAGTACTATGTATAGTTATTATGTAATACCTTCTGTTTATCTTATTGTAACTCATAAGCTCCTGTGTTTCTTTTCATCTACAGTACAACCTGAGTTAAACAGCCACTGACAAAATAATCTATTAAGGCAAGTGGAATTACAAGTAAAAGGGAGTGATAATTCTGTTAGAAAGGCGGAACACCACCCTGTGAAATATGAAATCATACTTATTCAATGCACCAACTTATTTTACTGTTGGCAAAACACTTAAATACAGGAACACATTCATATTTCCATGTTAATAAAGGGACTCAAAATGCAAGTACTAAATTAAAAGACAAACTATGTCAGAAAGATTATTTATTACACTATTCACAGTCTCAGTGATGTGATGTAGCAGGATAAACTGTAATGGGTAGGTCACAGATCATAAAAAGCAACATATTGTGCAGTCTTTTTCACACAAACCTAATGCTTTCTTTGGCTCTGAATCCTTTTTGGGTTCTAAGAATGGCTTTAATTCTCAGTGATTTTTTATTCTTCCTTATAAGGACTGTATCTTTAAGTTTTAAAAAACACTGAACATTTCAGAGATGCACTGAAATAGTAAGCTAAGGCAGATGACTGCTTAAAAAAAGAAACATTAACACAAATTTCATACACCTACATATCCTTCCATGACTTTTTCTGACTCCAGTTCATTGAATTTCTCTCACATCATGTTATGTATTGGAAGACTTTACAAAGCACAAGCACAACAGAAGAGGTGCCACAGTAATATATGCAAGATCAATACAAGCAAATGTAACCTAGATGACTTGAAAATGCTGTTAAGAAATACTATTAGGTAATATTGTAACGTGCACAATATTAAAACATATAGAATAATATAGACAGACACACATATCAGCATTTTTTAAATACATTATATATCAAATATATCAAAACTTTGCATTTCAACTTTATTGCATAAGACAAGATTTTTGTACCTGATGAATACTTAGGGTTTTTTCAGCTTTTATTTTAAAGCCTCCTCCCTTTTCCAAACTTTAATATATGAGAAGTGGAGAAGTCTATGGACTGCCTCTTATTTTAATACTCATTCTGCAAACTACTTAAACACATAGTAAGCATGTGAGTAATTTTACTGAGTTTAATGAGACTATTCATGCATTTTAAGTTAATCATGTGTCTTGCTGTACTGAAGCTGCGGAAAAAACCCATACAGAAACCTAAGAAGTGGGAATACACAATGTTATATGACAATAATCACTGTAATTTGCACACACTACCCCTGTGCTTTAGGTTATAGCAGCCCTTTGGCTGTGTGCTGCTTTCATTGCCTTTCTAGAGCAGATGTAGAGGTTGTGCACATTAAAAACACAGGAAAGACTTCTCAGTGAGGGAAAATACATTTTTACCATACTGTCCTGAGGGAGTCAGAGAAAGTAAAAGTCCACGGCACTGAGCAAGTCGGGGAGAGGGCTGTGGAGGCTTTAGGTGAGTGGCACATGGAGTTTTGGGGGTTAATAAGGAGTATTCCAGGTCCAGAGCTAGGATGAAGGAGAAAGCCAGTGCTTTGGGTGAAGGAGAGAAACTGGGAAGGAATACAAAAGGGTGTCTTTCCCTTGTCCTCCATTGCAGTCTTTCTTCTGGTGTAGTTTAAACTAAAGACAGCAATTATAAAGTTTCTTATGAGAGGTTGCAGCAACTTTTCTCTCTGTGGAGGCACTAGACAGCTTCTTCTGTCCCCTCTCACAGCTACCTTTTTTTCATTTGTAATGACACACATATAGAAGAATTTAATTATGAAAGATTCATCCTTTGTGAAAATTCCTGCAGTCAACGGGTACAAAAGTTTTTGGTGCCAGGCAAACAAACACATGCATACTCTGATTGTGTCAGCCTGTTCTTCAAGAAACCAGAATAAAAATGGAGAAAAGATTTCAGTAAATATAAATTAGAGGATATATAGCAGAGAATATTTAATGGGGAAGAAAAATATGTCAGGGAGAATCCATGCTAGCAAGGTTAAAGACAGTAAGAAATTGTTCATAAAGCTTATTGGGAACAAAAGAAATTATAGAGATTATCTAGACCTACTAATAGATGAAGACTGTGAATTTTTTAAAGAGGCAGAAAAGGCAGACATCTTTAATAAATGTCTCTGTTCTTTATTTAGTAAAGAACAGTATGAGAAGAGGAGGAAGAAGCACTTTCTAAACTAATGAAGCACTTCATTAGTAAGTGATCTACCAATTTATAAATCGTATTCAGTCTTTAGGCCTGGACAACTTGCAAGCACACAAAAGCATTGGATGTTGACATCCATGAATGTAAAGAAGTTAATTTTTAATAAATCTTGGAAACTTCATGAGACTGAAGAATTTTAAAGCTTATGTAAGTTCAAGACATGCACATGCAATGGTTCAAGGACAGTTAGTCCTGCAACAGACCCAAAGTACTCGAGGGAAAGAGGACTTAAAAACAGATGCTTGAGAACAAGCAAAAGCAGTATAATTGATGCCAGTCAATAAGATTTCATAAGACATTAGGCCCTGTTAAACAAACTCGATTTCATTACTTCAGGAGGTTAAAAGTTGAGTTGATAGAAGCAGCTGCAAGAAGATAATACCCTTAGACCTCTATAAGGCATTCACAAAACATTCTTATTGAAAAAATTAGAACGGCAGTACATTTTTAATGGACTGAAAATTAAATAGATTGAAAACTAGGTAATTAACATAGTTATAACTGGAAAATCATAGCTGAATAAGAGTGTTTCTAGCAGGACTCCCTTGGGATTGATGTAAGGTCTGATGTTATTCAATGTTTTCATCAGTATGCTAGAAGTAAATATAAAATCACTGCTTGTATTGGATATATTTGCAGATGACACAAAGAGAGGGAGGAGGGTAAATAATGAAAAGGCAGGCAGCTGTACAGGGCCATCTGGACTACTTGGTAAGCTGGGATCAGTGAAACAAAATCCATTAAATTATAGGCACAAGCAAAGTGATATAGCCTGGAAGCAGGAAATACAAGTCATGCAACAGAATTGGAAACTGCATCCTAGAGAATAAAATGTTTGGATAAAAGTTAATATGATCCTGGAATGTTTAAGCAAGCTGCCTAGTTACAGATGTAAAAAGTGATCTTACTTAGATATTTAGGAATGAAGAAATCCTAGGATACTGATGGCATTGCTAACATCTAGGAACATTTTAAAACTCTCTAACAACCTTTTAAAACCATTGGGTTATTTTATGTATTAAAACTAGGTAAATTTGTGTCCCAAGCACATTTTGAGATGTAGATATTTTCACAAATACTAGCATGTTGTATCAGAGTGAAGCAAGAAGTTTTCAAAGAAAATGATACCACATTTAAATTTTTTATAGGAAATTGCAGTTTTAAAACCAGAATATAAAGTATATTTTTAACGAAACATCAAGTAGTCAATTGATTCATAAGAGTAAAATATATACAAACTAAACCTAAAATAGATAAAAATATCAACAAGTACAAATTAAAAAGTGATTATTAAGAACTTTATATTACTGGCTTTTCCAAAATAACTATTTACACTGACTGTGCTAATGTTTGCAGGGTATACACAATGTCTACATGCCTACAACATTTAACAATAAAAATAGCTAGCTCGTGTGAAAAACAAGACATAAGGATGGAAGATACCCTGAAGCAAACCATAGTTGCAACTTAGGGTAGACGTGAAGCATATGAAAATAGTCCCAAAACAGCATGAACAACTTTGAAGTTAAACAATGTGCAAGCATATTTGAGATGAAGATCTAGTGGAAATCAGTTTCTTCACAGCTGGACATGTATATAGTTTTTTCCTCACTGAATGTAGTCTTTTATCCAACAGCCCAAGAACTTGTGAATGCCTCAGTAACAGATAAAGAGAAAGAAACATTAATTTAGTCAAGATGAGATGGCTCAAAAGGAAAATCATCTGCCCTGGCAACACTGGCCATGAGAAAGTTGGCCAGTAGTTTGGTCACTTCTGACCAAACCGAGGAAAAAATACTGAACTGAACTAAAATAAAGCTGGAAAGTAAAAATATCATCCATAATTCACAGAAAATAAAGGTAAAATGAATCAACTGTGTTATATCTGCTGCAAAGAAGTAATATGGGTTTTAGGAATAACACCTATGCCCCTTGCAGCAGAACTAGACAGAAGGGTTTAGCAGGCAGCTCAGAGAGTTCAAACTGCCTCAGCATAAAAAAATGTCCAGGCCTTCAAACATCTTTGAGAGAAACAAGGAAAATCTTCAGCCAAAACTCCCAAATCAAACCTGAATCTCTCGATCTACCAAAGGAGGGGAGGGGTGGGGGGGTGGAAAAAGCTGCTTGCAAGCACTCAGAAGTAAGATCCATAGCAATAACACAGAGCAGCAGTTACAGTTTTCAGCAGACGGGTATAATATATTCTCCCCCTGCAATGGAAAAGCTCTTCCAAAACAACATCTTAAGGAACTTCCACATGCTCTGTAAAGATATAAGCAGAGAGGGAATCTAATACAATGTTGCCATAACACAGAGACAAATTATTCATAAACAGCATTTGCCCTTGGAAGACAGTCTCAGGCAAGCACTGTTGCCATCACTGTGACTCCTCTTCCAACATTTCTGCCTTCCCTATTTGACTGAATAGGTCAAAGAGACCCAGCATTACTCCTGGTATAGTAAAGCCACTCTGTCAATAAACCTCCTAGCAAAGCAAAGGGCAGGAGGCCAGCCAAATCCCCAATAGGATTCTCTCACTCTTTCCCCATTAATCCGAACTGAAGAAGTCTGCTCAAAGGAGTGCCGATACTCATGAATAATACACTCAGTCACATCATCAACATGAGCACGGAATTTCCCTGAAGGACAGCTGAAAAAGGAAAAGAAAGAGAGTACGATAATCTAGACAAGGAACAATCCCTCTGATTCCCTTGTGCATTGAAAAGGAGTTCTCAAAACCCCTTCACCTTTTGGAGGTTAAATAAATTATTACAAGGAAACCAAATTTAGGAGATAAACTTGCTCCAAGATTTGAACCGCAAAGATTAAGAGACTACTTCCTATGACCTACAGAATCAAAAACCTTCTTCTAATTAAGACAGATTAACACATGTTAAGCATTCTACAAAAGAAAAGATCGTCAAAACAGACATGTTGGAAATATATTTAAGGCTTACCCAAGGTATGCTATTGAACTAACTAGAGGTTTTTTTGTTTGCTAAAGCCTTCCAAAGAAATGAATACTGGGAGTAAGGCAAGGACACTGCCCTATAGTCCCCCTTATTGTGCACCAAGAAAGAACCACTCAATAGGAGCTGAAGGGCAAAAATTTCTTCCAGATGCTTTTCTGAAATATCTGGTGAAAGTCAGGTTCATATAGGCCCACCAGACTTACAACGTTTGTAAAACTCAAAGGTAAAATGCTAACACCAGACCCCTGGAGCAAAGTAATTTAAGGCAGATGTTAACTCAGAAAGTTCAAGACTATGCACGCCTAGTGCTGAGATACTAGAAAAACCTAAAGAACCAGGAAATCTCTGAGTGGATACACAGGCTCTATGTAGTTAGTAAAATCTCCTTGGTTGTCAAATGCAGATCTATGAAAAGTAAAACAAACTTGTATCCTCCCTTGCCTTTCCTCTAAGTTAGTAGAGTTCATGAATCCCAAAGGATGCAAGTACAGTCACCTGGATGACATCTAGAGATGATAAGCAATCACCTGCTTCTTGTATTTCTTTTCCAGGTCAAAGGTAGGCCCACGTTTACACATCTATCTACATAATATCTACAGAGGGATCTGGACAGGCTGGATCGACGGTCCGAGTCCAATTGTATGAGATTCAACAAGGCCAAGTGCCGGGTCCTGCACTTGGGTCACAACAACCCCATGCAACGCTACAGGCTTGGGGAAGGGTGGCTGGAAAGCTGCCCAGCGGAAAAGGACCTGGGGGTGTTGGTCGACAGCCGGCTGAATATGAGCCAGCAGTGTGCCCAGGTGGCCAAGGAGGCCCATAGCATCCTGGCTTGCATCAGAAACAGTGTGGCCAGCAGGACTTGATTGTCCCCCTGTCCTTGGCAGTGGTGAGGCCACACCTCGAATACTGTGTTCAGTTTTGGGCCCCTCACTACAAGAGAGACATTGAGGTGCTGGAGCGTGTCCAGAGAAGGGCAACGAAGCTGGTGAAGGGTCTGGAGAACAAGTCTTATGAGGAGCGGCTGAGGGAACTGGGGTTGTTCAGCCTGGAGAAAAGGAGGCTGAGGGGAGACCTTATTGCTCTCTACAACTACCTGAAAGGAGGCTGTAGCGAGGTGGGGGTCGGTTTCTTCTCCCAAGTAACAAGCGATAGGACTTGGGGAAATGGCCTCAAGTTGCACCAGGGGAGGTTTAGACTGGATATTAGGAAATTTTACTTCATTGAAAGGGTTGTCAAGCATTGGAAGAGGCTGCCCAGGGAAGTGGTTGAGTCGCCATCCCTGGAGGAATTTAAAAGACGTGTAGATGTGGTACTTATGGACATGGTTTAGTGGTGGACTTGGAAGCGTTAGATTTACGGTTGGACTCGGTGATCTTAGAAAAAGACTCTTGTCTTTTCCAACCTAGATGATTCTATGATTCTATAATAGCCTGAAGTCATACTATTATCAAGTCCCATAAGTATGCCAAAAGCTTCTTAAAACTCCCACGTAATTCAGTATCTTCATTTCTGGGAAGAACTTTTCAGATTCTACTATCACCAACAATAAATCCTCTGTACTTTCATCAAGGTCTAGGACTGTCTTACGTGTACGCTATTACAAAAAACTTATTTAAAATCACATTTTCTTCTAAGCAAGCATTGTCTTCAAATGGAAGAAAAAAAACCCAAACAACTTATGAATCAGTGCAAAACTCCCTTCAAAACAGTAAACCTGTCTTAAAACTGGACATCAATTGAATGCAAATATTTATTAGAAGACTGATGAAAGGACACGCTTCCCCATAAATAGGAAGAACTCCTTACTTGGCCAATGTAGGAACTAAAATTTCAAAGAATACACTACAGCAGAAAAACAGTGTATAGAAATTATTAGCAAAACCCATCAATTTGACCTTAGCAGGCAATAAATAGAGCCTGCACTGGCACTAAAATAAGTATACTGCCTTACATAAGGGTCAAAATCTGTACACAGCAGTCACTGTTGTCAGTAGTTAGAAGTTGCTGGACAGACAGCAGATGTGGTTGCTCCAATGTCTAAACAAGAATATGATTAAAGAAATAATCAAAGTATCTTTCATTGCAGTTTTGCCAGAAGGACATCATGTTTACAAAGAACAAAATCGAAATCTCAGCAACAGTCTTCCCTTTTTCTACAATAAGAGCATGACAATCACTACAAAATAGATCAAATCGTCGATAAGTAGATAAAATAATACCCTGAGCAATGAAACCTAGGTTCACCCTTATCTGCAGACAGATTTGCCATACTTGCTTACAACCGAACCACGACTCAGAAATTTCCCTTCCTCACTCCGTGAACAAGCTAATCAATTCAACTTTTTCCAGACACATGGGATTAGAATAGATGACTAGATGGTCGTTCCTGCCCTTATATGCTCTGATTCCTTATTCTGTATGTTCTTGTTCTACATCTAAATACCCAATCTTTTTTCAAATTTTGCTGTGTGCTTCAGGCACAGATATACTATAGGTACTCAGGGATTTACCCTCTCTGCATCACTAGCCATTGCAGCATGCACTCCTGCATCACAGGACCCAGTTCAGACTGGGACCACATCCTTATTTCTTTTTCATATCCAAAGGTGTCTTTGGTGAAATTTTGCAAGCTATTTACCTCCTCCTCCCTGTGTAGCTGCATTTTACCTTTTTTTTTTTTTTTTTTTTTTTAAATCTTCAAGATCCTAGAAATTAAGCTAAGGAACTCAAACAAATATGCATGTGATGTTTGTATTAATAAGTTTATCTGTGCAGCAGTTAGCTAACCATATATATCACACCCATCATTCCCAAAACCAATCAACCATGGATATTAAATGGATTATTAAAAAAAAAAAAGAGCCACAGAGATATCATCTCAGTTATTTAAACCAATGAAGATGATGGTGGCCTACACTCTGAATATTAGCCTTAGAATTTAGCATCAAGGGGTTATAAAAGAACGCCACTGCTGTTTGAAAAACATAATTTAATGGTGCTGATAGTATACAATATTCTGAACCACTGTAAATGTCACCTGAAAAGATATGAAATTCAATTTTTGCACCATCTGGAATGTACTCCTGATTAAGTTGTTCAGCAATGTGATCGTATCACCTAAACAAACTAATTAACATCAGAATGACACATTCTTCAGTTACGGTGGCATTTATCTGTGTCCCATTTGCTCCACATAATTTTTTTTCCAGAATGACCTTATGCTCAAATTGTGCCACCAAGCTAGCTGCATGTTAATTCTCCTTCCAAGAGTAAGCATATATTTCATTAAAACTTACATAATGCTACAGCTTTACACAGTAGAGAGAAACAGACTGAATAAAAAACTACTTTAGTTATGTGAAATCTGGAACATCAAAAAACAATCACAAAGTCTCTTCAGCTAAGAGACATGTCTTTGAGGCTAGTTCATTGTTGAAAATTTTGAATTGGAGGAATGTGCACTGATTTCAATTTTAGAGTACTAACAGATTAATACTTTTCTGCTCTTTAATTTGCCTTTTTTTTCTTCTTTTTTTAAGAGAGCATGTATGAAGTCCTCATCTTAAGCACTTTGCAGGTAGCATTCCTTTAGTTTTATTCTCAAATGCAAGCATGAATGTGTAGTTATTCCCTTCTTTGGCTGAGAAATGTAAATTACAAATAAAAAGATAATGCATTTTTCCACAGCTTCACCATTATGAATTCACAGTTTGTGGCTAATTGTTTTCTAACTTTTTATGGAAACAGTCATTGTATTCTAAACAGAAACTACCACACGCAGTTTCTGCTCCTGCACATACTGATGTCAGCAAAAAATGTTGTTTGCCGATACCATTGAAAGGCACACCACCAACGCACTGAATCTATGATTAATGGTACCTAATACTAGCCAAGGCCCGAGCTACTATTTTGAAGCTCTGAAATGTTGTTTCTGTTCAATATTACACTGCATAACTTCACAGTAAATTGGTTTCCAGGTTTATTACCAAAGTAATTAAAAATTCAGAAGGTTGCTGTTTGAACAGAACGTTATGGAACAGTATTAAATACAATCGAACCTGGAGATTATTTCTCTTTATAGCGAGAGAAGCAGCAGGATGGGAGGAGCAACTTGCATAAGGAAGGTCATATTAGAAGTTCGTATTTTAGCAAACACATTTCAGCAGAACCTCTATTGTAGGAAAGGGCACAAGAATAACAAAAAGGAGGCAACTGGTTCCAAAAACTTGTTTTTTCTATTTAAAAAAACCCAACAAAACAAACTGTTACTTCTGAGAGATGGTTCAAAAAAAGACTGAAGGCCAAGGGAATTAAATGGATTATATGACACAAGAATTAAAACTTATATTGCATCTGGTTTTCTTTGCCTTTATATTAGTTTAATTCTATTTACTTAAATGGTGTTTAGTTAGCATTCCTCCTTTTTCCATGCCAGAGAAGATTCTAGAACATTACATTTAAAACAACGATTCTTTAAACCCGTTTGGAATAATAAAGCTGGGGAAGGAGGAGGCAGAGAGAGGGTCCAAACTTCAAAGAAATGACAAAGAAAACAATCTTTTCATCAGGTTTAATTTCCGCAAGTTGAATTTTATTAGCGCACCACTAGGAAGAGATTATATTTAACTACTGCTATAAAACTACTAATTTGTAATATCTGGAAATTGCAGAATGCCTACAGCTACATCCACTGCTTTAGTGTGGTCCGTTATTGTGCATATCACAGCTAGCAGCAGCTGATGGCATCAGCTGAAGCAAATGGACATATAGTAGTGGGGAGAATAAGAAGGTAATGGGTATGTACTCTCCCAAGGCCCCAAGAGAGATGCTGACCAAAAGCAACTGATATGAACCAGAGGTGCGTGGGAAGAAATTCTCAGCTGAGTTGGACATGAATGTATGCCCCATGTCCAGCAGTGAAGAAATATACTATTATCACTCTCACATTGTCCTCTGTGAAGGATGTGTTGCTGTGAAAGGCAATGATTTGTGTTCAATTAAAAATCCACCAACAGAACAGAAAGCACATGAGTCTTATCTGTAACAGATGCCTCATCTCTATCAGGAGTGAACAGCAATGACAGCATCGCCTCCCACTTGGTGTCACACAGCTGAACACCAGAAGCCCACCTGCGCACGCCCAAGGAGTGTTGTCAGCCACCCTGGAGCCTCCACTGGGGTCCCCCATTTTCTGTGTCCCTACACACTTGCTGGGAAGAAAAGCCAGAGAAACCCCAAGTTCCCCAGCTGGAATGCCACTCCTGCCAAAGTTAAGAAGACTGAGTTGATTAAAGATGAGGTTTTGAGTCTTCAACTTGTACTCTTTCATTTTTTAAAAACGCCTACCCTAAACCATCCATGGACACTAACTTGGGTTTTTATCTTGACAGAGGCTTATTTCTATAGATTAAAAATGGCGGGGCAGAAGAGTTACCTAGATCACCCCACATCGATATTCCTTTACTTCATTCTTCAAAATATCCAGTGATGAGGCTTCGTAACAGCTTTAGATCCTATTCAGTGCCCTTATTATTAAAAAGATTCTCCTGACCTCCAACCAAATCTTTTTTGCCACATGCTCAGCAAAATATATCTTGCCCTTTTTCCCAGTGGATATGAAAAAAAATCTGATCACTTTCTTCCACATAAAAATCACTTACATGTGAGTAGATGTACTATTCCCTACCTTCAGCCTTCTGCTTCAACTAAGAAAATCCTTCCCACCGCCTGCCCTCCCCCCCCATTTTTCATATGGGTTTTTTTTTTTTTTTAGTTTATCACTTTTTTTTCCTTGCTCTCCTATGGATGCTGCCAGCTTCGTCCATGAGCTTTTTGGAGTAGGCTATACCATAGAACTAATTATGCCAAAATAATTGTCTCCATTTTCTCATTTACATCAGCACAAGTCAGAAGAAGAATCACTTTTTCTTTCATGATGTTAGCCTAAATTCAAGCAATGCTTATGCTCTCATTTCACATTAAAAAAAAAAAAAAAGACACATCTCTATTACTTACAAAGTAGGACTGGTTTTGAGCTTAACTTACTCTATTTGAGATGATTAGATATAATAGTACAACAATTAAGGATTGACTGATATGTACCAGATGGAATAAATTGGATTCCAGAAGTAGCCAGGATAAAGTCCACATGATTAGCCCCTATTCTGATGTACAATATTTTGTTTAGGAAAGAGTATTAAGTTACCAATCCCACAGCATTTTACTAAGTACTTTATTAGTCCATTTTGTCCTCAGATGGAATAAATCATTAATTTTAACAGTTATAATTCTATCCTCCGACTACAGATCCATATAAAAGTTTAGTCTATAGTTCTGTCTCCAGTTTAATAAATTTGGCTGGGAGCCCTAGAGACTTTGAACTTCCATTGATAAAAGTAAATAATACTAGAAAAAAAATGTGAAAAAAGATAGTTTTATTAATTAACATATGAATAATTTCCTTTGGCTTCAGGGGAAAGGTTAATGAAGCTAATGTCATCACTGAATCATAAAATCACCATAGAACCATAGAATGGTTTGGGTCAGAAGTGACCTTAAAGATCATCTAGTTCCAACCCCCCTGCCATGGGCAGGGACATCTTCCACTAGATCAGGTCTCTCAAAGCCTCATCCAACTTGGCCTTGAACACTTCCAGGGAGGGGGCATCCACAACTTCTCTGGGCAACCTGTTCCAGCATCTCACCACCCTCAGAGTAAAGAATTTCTTCCTAATATTGAACTGAAATCTACCCTCTTTCAGTTTAAAACTCTTACTCCTCATCCTATCACTACACTCCCTGATAAAGCGTCCCTCCTCATCTTTCCTGTAGGCCCCCTTTAAGTACTAGAAGAGCACTATAAAGTCTCCCTGGAGCCTTCTCTTCCCCAGGCTGAACAACCCCAACTCTCTCAGCCTGTCCTCATATGGGAGGTGCTCCAGCCCCCTGATCAGCTTCATGGCCCTCCTCTGGACCTGCTTGAGCAGGTTCATGTCTCTTATGCTGGGGGCCCCAGAGCTGAACACAGTACTCCAGGTGGGGTCTCACTAGAGTGGAGTAGAGAGGGACGGTCACCTCCCTCGACCTGCTGGCCACGCTTCTTGTGATGCAGCCCAGGATGCCGTTGGCTTTCTAGGCTGTGAGCGCATGTTGCCAGCTCTTATTCAGTTTTTCATCCACCAATATCCCCAAGTCCTTCTCTGCAGGGCTGCTCTCAATCCACTCATCGCCCAGCCTGTACCCATGTTTGGGATTGCCCTGACCCAGCACCAAGTTCTCAAGTCACAGATATAAGAACTAGTACATGAAAAACACAGGCAAATTTCATTTTTCATATGGGCAGTTTTTTCAGTTCACATTCACCTAAATTCAAGACCTAAAACTAAGGACCAGATAATAAATGTAAGCTGTTTTAGAAGCAGTTTCCTACTGAATATGTGAGTATTTGTCATGCAAATCCTGGGCCAAAAGCAATACAATAGTTGACAGAGAGCTCAACCTTGACAGCTAAACTTAAAATAATCCAGAATGAAGCAAAGTTCATGCTCAGGAAGCATGCCACAGAAAAACCAGGCAGAACAAGCAGAAACATCATAGAAAAAGAAAAGAGCTCCTCAACATTGCCCAGCTGCTTAGGTAAGGTATATCAAACAACAGGAAAGGAGTTCGCAGTACTGGAGGGCTGCTATATATTTACTGGGTAAAGGCAGCAACACATGCAAACAAATATCACTGTAACGCACAATAAAACAAGTAGTAGAAAAATGGTCTATCAAAAAGTATCAGTTGGCAGAGTGAATGATAAATACAAATAGACACAGCTATTTTCATACTGGATCTCAAATACTGGAGGGATACAAATGATAGATATATTAACAGTGCACACTAAATAAATGAGGTCTCCTTTGTAAAGTCACAAGTACATAAAAGAATGTATTGCTGGGGATGGAGGGTTGGCTTATACAGGTTAGAAGTTCTCTTGTCCATATTTAAGAACAACATACAAAACTTCAAAATAACAGCTTCTGGTATTGTATCAGGTAAAACAAAATCAAACCTTATTTTCAAATGTATTTAGAGATTTTTTTTTTTGCCTCATTGCCTTGAAATTTGTGTTTATGTCTATATGTTAAAATTGTCTATACTCTCGAATGTGGCAATTAGAACACATTTTCATTTCAAGACATAGAATAAGATCCAAACAACTAATGAACTCATTTATGGATGTAGCAATCTGTCATCCTGCAGCGGAGAATTAAAAGGTCATGTTATAATAGCAACTTTGTTTCTCTCATACAGGGTGGTTAACACTAAAAATTATGCTCTCAATTTCATAGAAGTGGTAAATGAAAAATACAGGCAAATTTCATTTTTCATATTGGCCGTTTTTTCACTGCTAAAATCAGAAATGAAAAAAAGAATTTAAAAAACTAAGTTAAACAAAAAAGGAGTCATATGGGTATATTTATTTTATTTCTGATCAAATACAATTTCTTTAGCCCTGAAAAAGCATTAAATTTTTATCTGCACATCTGTAACATAAGTGAAAAAGGAGCTTCACTTATACATTGTTTATAAGGTAGTTAGAAAGGAAACCTTTACTCATTAGCTTTCTACTTACAACCCCCCTCTGTGGGAGAGCCAGGTTTATTTCCCTTTCACACCCGAGACGACTTGAATCCATATCATCCTTTTCCCAGGAGATGACCCTGATTACCATACTGTAGTTATTGGAGGGTGCTTTCAGAGAAAGCTCTTCTGTGAAGCTGTCCCTCTTTATATAAAATAATATGATATTAATTGGAGCAGGGAGTGAAACCCAAGTGAATTCCTCAACGACAAGCCTACAGCCATACATACAGTCTTCCAGTTCCCCAGCTTAGCCCTCCCCACCAGCTTCCTCCCCTCAGGTTTACCAGTTTGGCCCTGCAGATTATTAAAAACAAACTTTGGTGGGAATTTGGGTATGTATGAAATTGCTTTTTTTTTTTTTTTGGCAAATGATTTTAAAACATGAAACGTGTTTTTAGCTAAAACTATGCAGGCTTTCCATGTCAATCCTGTGAAGAAACATCATACTTTTCAGAAATAATGGAAAGCATCAGGTCACATACGTTGCGTTTGACACTGAGAGGTTACGTGGCAGAATTTTTCACCATTCTTTATCAGGAAAAGTTTAAAGATCTTGGTGTACTAGATCCATAAACTTTAAACTAAATATCTACCTGTTCCTTTTAAAAAAAAAATAAAATCAGTTTACTAGGAAAATCTGGACATTATGCCTTATAATTGAAGGAAAAATGTTTCCTTCAAACTCTCACAGCAAAGAACAGGCCTAAATTACCTACATGTTCTTATTCTTATTCAAATTTTCCATTAACAGTAGTGGAACTTCTTGGCAGAATTCAAACAGAGAATATTGAAAGGAGATCTACCTTTCTGCCGCAAGAATAAGATCTGAGCAAAATTTCAGTGGTGCAGGGTTTCTATTAGGACATTTGAAAAGTCTGTCCGTATTGTATGCGTAGTCCATGTAAAGACATTGAATTAAAATTACCTTTAATATTGCACCAAGTTATATTTTCTGATAGTATTCATAATCAAAGACCTATTAAATTCACAGGACTCCAAGCAACAGCTAGCTCTGATTTTGGTCAGAGCAAATATAAAAATGATGGTGCTTAAAAACAAACAAACCAACAGAAATCAGTCAGCTGCCAGACAGCATCATAATTTTCCCTGATAGTGTGTCAACAGAAGTTCAAAATTATAATCAATCTGCATTCATTTCAGAAACAAAACCTTTTTTTAAATGGAAAAATAGAACAATAGCAAGAAAAAAGGTGAATATTCCCTGCCAAGATTTCAATGCTGAGAAAATAGCCATCCTTGAAAAGCTTCTGATGGCATTTGATTTCCCAACCACACTAATGTACCTTGGTAACAGCACCTTTCTATCATGCCTGACAACACAGGCACATATTCATGGAAAGCAATTATGAAATTTTTAAGTTAGCATGTTGGGTAAAATGTGGGTCCCAATTAAGTCCATGTCAAATACCCATCAATTTGTAAATACTTGGGATTTTACGCATACTGTGAGAAAAGACCTCAATCTCTTAATGACCTCATCATCTCTACATAGTTTTCAGAAACAGCATTAAATGGACCCAAAATTCTATGGTTTGCTGAACAAAATTCTTGATTCTATCATTCCTAGCTTGGTCCTGATACTGGTGCCTTTGATGTAATCTATGCAAGAGCAGTTACCTTCCATGGAAATGATTTTGTGTCTATCGCCTTGTTGAGAAACTACTTTTCAAATGTTGTGATTATAAACCACAAGATAAGAATCCCACCACAATTCTGAGATCAACCGAAGTATATACTAATAAAAGGGATTTTTCTCAAGTGCTGAGTAATATTTGTGCTACTATTTCTCTGCATTATGATTTGTCATATATGTTAAGTAAGAAGACCTAAAAGTGAAATACAGTGGTGAAACTGGAAGATACAAGATTTCAATTCATACCTGCTGCTTTACAATCCCCTTACACTAAGGATATGATCAGAATCCTTTGCATTCAATGGAAAGTTAACTCAAATTTTCGCAAACTCAGGGGTCAGACTAAAAGTTTCGCTTCCTAGGCACTTAGATAAAATCACTAGTTATCTGTAAAAGTATAATAGTCACTGTAAAAACAGTCATCACCCAACTGACTGAAAAAATACAAACTCCACGTATAATGAAAATGAACAACTACTTTGAACAATTACTCTGGGCATTCATCCCTTCCATGTGTTGCACTTCTGTTCATTTAATAGATTTTTAAGTCAACATACCAATACGATCATTTATTTTCGATCGTCTATGAAGTGCACTAATTTCCTCATCAAGCCTATGACTTCTGATGAACTACATCATATCTGGAGAAAAAAATAAACTGTTGTAGCTGTTCATTATAAAATTTTATCACCAAAGGAATCTATCACTGAAAGCTTTAATTTTAATGGAATTTTTACTGAGTAAATTAAATTTTATTTCTTATTAAATCAGTTTCACCAGTGTTCTGTTTGATGTCAGCCAAAAGCTAGGAGTTTTAATGCTGAACCCAAAAAAGCATATAGTTCACAAATATTCCCATCTGAACTGAGTGGAGTTCACAATTCTCTAAAAAGCATTGCATGAATTAACAGTGAGGTAGTTCATATCACTAAATCTACAACTAATAACGGGGACGTTTATTCTATTAATACCAGAATCTGCTTGCGCTATGGGCATACTGTGCCTAGAACCATTCAAGTATGAACGTGGTAAACAAAGATCAATAGCATCTATGTCTAACAGGAGGATAAAAACCTGCAGGTGTTGTATGGAACTCACTGTAGATACAATGCTAAATACAACCTATGCTAACTTAACTGCTACCTTGTATGAACACAACATGTATCTCGATACTTCCAGCAAACACTTCTGCTCTAATCAGAGGTTTGAATAAGGAATCAGTGACCTACAGCACTGAGTGTCATGTAAAGGAAAGTTTTATTCGGATGTGAAAAAAGTAATTCTTTGCCATTTGTTCTTTTTTATAAAGAATTAACATTCTCACTGTGAGACCAATTTGCTCAACAAGTTATTACATTAACCTTCTGAGTAATTTTCTTTAGCTGCTTTCAAAGTAGTCTTGAAAATTCAGATACATTTTTCACACATGCTTGAAAATTCAACCAAAATGACATTGTCTGTTTTTCACATTCAAAAAGAACCTCAAATTTTCCACTGAATAATATTTTTATTGCCCCCCCCCCCCCGATGGTACTTCAGAAAGCACCTGTAATTCAGAGTCATTGTATTTACGTACTTCAAACACATGATTATTTACTATCAGACACAAGTTCAAACACTAGAGTTCTTGTTGGAGGGCAACTCCAAAGATCAAATTGTACATTCAAACAACCACATTTTTCTTCTATGGTTCCAGCCTTCTAAAATCTGAGAGTCCTGCTGTTAAAACACCCTCCCATAAACCTGAAGAAGGATAAGCGTCCTACCTTAGAAAGTCCGCCTACTTCCAAATAGAAGCAGATAATGAAAACATTCCAGGTGACCCACAGGGCAGTCCACACCGTGTACTAAACACAAAGCCGGATGAAAGCAAAAAGACAGAAAAATAAAATGTGAAGATGAAAGAGGTCTTTATACTGAGCAGATCAATAATAAAAACCCTCATATCAATAAGCATTGTTCTTCTGGGAACAGAAAAGCACAGAGAGTTCAGAAAAGGAGTTCTGCCTGCAGAAGTCCCCAAAGAACCATAGGAAATTACAAATCCAATATTCGTTGCTGCTCTAAATACAAACCAATAAAATAAATTTATTCTTTACAGTTTTACACTACCCTACTGATGCCAATTAAGTCCAAAATGCTGACCTAAACACTGGTTTTGGGGCAACTGTGAGTCATTCATAAATCATGATTTAGCTCTGTTAATGGAGATTCCAGAATAGCACAGTAATTTAAATAAGCAAATATTATTAAAATAATATTTAAGTATTATGAAGAAAGACACAAGAAAAAAACCACCATCAAACAGAAGATCTATTGATCTGATATTTGGATATTTTTCAAAAACAAGCAGGTAAAGGCTAAATCTGATCTCTTAAAGTGTTTTTCAGTAAAAGATATTTTGATTACATTAAAAATAGTTCACTACTTCTCCAGCCCTTGTGGCCGTGAACCTGATCCTACAACGCACCCTTAATACGTGAACGTATCCATATCTCTTCCACGTTCTCCAGTGTCCTACCCTAGCGCAAGACTGAACTCATACTCCACCCGCAGCATGAATGGGAGATTAATTTGTCTACCTTAAATCATCTTTTGCATTTTAATTGCCAGCATAATTGACTGGCACTATTTCCTTACAGATGCACTGTTTACCTATATACAGCTGTAAACTATGCCCAATTAACTCTCCGAGCAGTACACCTCAGAAGCGTTTCTGTCTGACGGGCTACGTGCACATTCATGGAGCTACACCCACCTGAAAAATGCAACGAGCACCAGCACTGCCACTTTACATTTATGTGCCTATAACCTTCACAACGGAGAACCGCTGCTAAGTGCCTTTGCAAGTCTAATTAGCCATGACCAGGTGAGGCTAATATGCTATTGTTTTGCTTCAACGTACTCAGTGAAGCTCAACACCCTAATCTACAATGTGCTGGATCCCATTTCCATTGCACGGGTGCCGTCAGTTTGGCTCTCTATAGGCAGTTTTGGGTTATGTTCCCCTCTTCCTTCCCCTCCCTGTGATGTATAATGAAAGGTTCAGGTGAAGAGGGTTGCATTTTTCCCCACTTTGATTACCTCCACATGCATACAGTCTTTTCTGTACACCAAACAGGTTAACTGCTTTAATTTAATTTCTTAGGAGGTACTTAGGTAGTTTGGAGATGGCTGTGGCATAAGAAGTAGGTTATTAATAAACAAAATGGGAGTAACACTCCAGGGCCGTTTCCTCTGGCTTACAGAGAAGGGCAGCGTGGCAACTGAAGGCTGGGTTATTATAAAACAGACAAAGCTGCTGTGGTCTGTGAGCAGTATAAGGCCTGTACTACTACTAAGATTAACTTAAAAGAAGATACCACATTTTACCACATTTGCTGACTCTGTAGTAACTCATCATAAGCTCCTGATTTTCCAACGTATGTCCTCAGAACATTAGGTACAGAGTGTTCAAAGTTAATGAACGCTTAATACAAGCCCAGCTGCTCATAAAAAGCAGATTTCAGAATACTCAGGAGAATCCCTCTTTTTAAGAAATAATTTTTTATCTGTCCATGAATTAAATCCGTCATCACAACAACAGGAAACCTACCCGATCTGCCAGGCCAAGCCAAACCTGTTAATGGCCTCATTGCATCCCACGGGCACCAATGACAACTCTGAACCATGCAGGCAAAAACTGTCTGAATGTGCTCTCCCAGGCCAAGCTAGGCTGTTTTACCCAGTCAGGACCTGTTCGGTCCCTTATGTGCCGTGACGATTACAGAAAGGGAAGCGCAGGTGCGAAGCAGGCGTGCACCTTGAAACCCAGCTGCTGCGTACGGGAGAAGCTCCTCCTAACTCTCACTGAACTGCAGGAATAGAAATCGAGGCTCCGTTTTCTTTAAGAACATAATAATTACACATTCAGTAATTAGTACTACATAATTTTTAAAAGTAAGAAAGCTATTCTCCACATTTGAAAACACATTTTTTTGGTTATGCAAGTAGCAGATTTTTTCCTTGTATAGTGTCATAGGAAGACTTAGACTAAGGAAGGCTAAGAATCTTAAGGAAGACTACATTAAAAGAAAAGTTTTGAGACAGCAAAAGCAAGAACACAAAATTAGGAAATGTCAGAATTCTGGTTATATTTGCCATCTTAATTTTTCTCTTTTGTGGACGTGCAATACAATGTAAACATTAATTAAATCATCATAGGTATATTTTTATTTTAAAAGACCCTACCTTACTCAATACATTTTATGAACAGTGAACTCAATACTTCATTTCTCTTTGTCACTCAGACCCTGCTCTGAGGACAGAATATTAATTTCCTCATGAGGTTTTCTAAGATGCTCATCGCTGTAATGTGTGAGAGCTACACAAACATTAACTAATTTATTTTATGTTGATACAGCTCTCAGAATGCAAATGATGTTCTGATACATGCAGAGATTACATTCAGAAGTATTTATACATTACAGGCATCCAACTTGAGATGCTTAAGACTTCATTTTTCAGAACACTTGGGGTTATACAGCACTCTGTAAGCTCAGTGTTCAGCTCCCTGTGGCTGAGCGTTCAGCACTTGTGCAAATCAGACCAGAAGGTCTCAAGGCAAGAACCCAGAACGCAAGGGGAAAACAAAGCACGGGGGAAGTTTGGTTGAAGTGACTCGCAGTGTGTCAAAAAAGGTTTCAGTAGTTGAGAGCAGAGATAAAACTCAGCTACCCAGAGCAGCCTTCAGAACAAAAGCAATCCTTTTATTCTTGCTGTCACATGCCTCATTCTTCCCATGTCTTCTGTTTTCTGCAAATCAAGTTTCTATTCTATAGCTACTATCACCAGAAAACCCCCAAATGTCTGTCCTTTCTATTGCAACTGAAGTGCCCCTAGAAAAAAAATTGGTATGCATCCATGCAGTTCAAAACTGCAAATATGTAAAAGGATCAAATTAAGATTGCACAGAAGGGCTTTAATAACAGCTTTTCTTAATTTTTGAGTGTTTCTTCCTGAAAAATTTGTAATACTTTCTGAACATTATGTGTGTAAACTTACAAGTATATGCCTTCAAGGTTTAAAAAAAAAAAAAAAGTAACAATATTCCATTATGTGGCATCACACTAACACCTGCTTGGGTTGCTTAACTTTGGGTGAGCCTTAACTTTTAGATCCATTACAAAGACCTCTCCTTCCAGCTAGCAGAGAAACTGCCTGCAGCCCGGGGTTGTTGTCCTTTGCGTGAAGGGACAACAGGCAGGGGAAGGTGTCACGCATGCTGGCAGGCATTTGCTGTCAACGGAGGAGTGGTTAGGGTCTGACGCATCAGGTTCACGCTGAACCTCAGGGTTAATTTCCCTCCCAAGGAACCTCACCTAACCTGTTTATGACCTGACCTGCCATTCAGCCTCTCCTGCCCCATGTCCTGAACACTACCCTCATGGTCCTGCTGTGCCTGCTCACTCTCACCCCACCACACCCAGCAATTCCTGCTCCAGTTCTTTGGCCAGCCGCATTCAGTCCCCGCCAGCTCAGCTGGTCTCATGCTCAGCATCACAACCCTTGCCATCTCTGGCATGAAGAAGGAATTTTCCACACGTCTTGAATCAATAGGAAAAGTTGGGTTTTTTTATTTTATAGCCCATATGATGCACCACTTAAAAATCATCTGGACGTTTTCGCCTAACAGATTCCTTCTGCTGGAAGGACCTAGGACACTGGTGATAATCTTAGCAGATTTCTCCCCATGTATACTTTCTTGCTTTTGGTCTTTTGCACTAAGGATTGTATCCTATGTGGTGTGAGGAAGCATTTGGAGTCTTACAAGTTATGTGGAGAGAGTACTCCCTAAACCTTACAGGATAAAAGTCTATTAAATTATTGTTCAACCCAGTAGGTTCCTTTTAGATCCCCTTTCTTAATGCCAGCCTCTCTATAATAGTGGTATTTCTATATCCCTTTTGAGTCTACAGGTCATAGTGAAACCCATGCAGAGATACCCTTCATATACCAGTGAAACACAACCACTTCTAGAGTTAAATCTTTGGTATTAGGTGGGCACAATGTCACAAAAAGAAGCGGTTAAGGAAAAATGTGAATGATGGCTTCTTAAGCTGAAAGGTGAGAGAGAAAAGGGAAATTTCCAAGTTTGGATATTATAAGGATTGTGGGATAAGTTTAGCTTTAATGAATAAACTATCTCAAGTGTAAATTTAACCTGAAGTGCAGCACCTCCTCTGACAGTGTCTTGGCATTAGGGGAAATGAATGTTGGCTCAGGGATACTTCAAGGGAAAGGCAGCAGCTACTGAGTCATCAGATCGTCCCCCGTAATACCTGGCTGTGCCTCAGAGGCATCAGTACTTATAGAGCCCTACTTAGTCATATTTGTGAAAGATGACATGGGAAGTGGCGTAAATCAACATGATGGAACAGTAACAACACAGGACTTCCCAGGAAGGATATTCAAGGAGTAATTTTGGATGCCTAAATATTTCACATGTGTTTTAAGTGTCTGTATAACATTTGCTTGAATACTGTGTAAAGTATCCTGTATAGCCTTTCTTCTGCTGCCTTTTTTTTTTTTTAAGAAACTGCCTCTTGGCTTTTCAGGTGTACACATTGCCTGTAGATCCTATTATTTAATGGAATAAATTAAGGCAAGCAAAGCAGAGATTTCCACCTTATATTTCCCCTATTTAAGTGTATTATTTTCATCTCGTACTGATCATTAGTACATTTATGTTCAGCTTTGGGCCAGGTTTGTGCAATTTTAGCTACATGACTCATTGTTCAGAAGGCTTTTGAAGTCCCATATCAGAAGGAGGAGAGGGGAAAAAAAAACAACTTTAACAAGTATCCTGTCATCATCTTTAATCAATTTTAACAGCCTGAAAATCTTGCTGGTGATAGCAAGTTCTATTAAGAAAGGAAAAGCATGCACAGGGAAATGGATCACAGCAGAGCTCTGGAGCTGCATGAATGGGTGTGTTACAGCATAGTTAGAACTGGAATTTAGCTGTTTTTTCTTCTTTGAAAATGTCTGGGTAAGTTTCAAATGAGCTAATAGGGGAAAATTAGGAATCAGCTCTGCACTTTTATGTCCCCTGGGAGCTTTGCATTGATTTAATTCAGCCACAAAATATTCAAGTACTGAAAATAGCACATCCGCTTAGTGACAGGACAAATTGTTCATAAAAATTCAGCTAAATTACTAATTAATATAAAAACTATTAGAAATAATTATTGGATTTAAACTAATTAGGACACTTGGAGTTAATACTGTTGCTCCCTCTCTCTCTCTCTGTGTTTCCTAAGCTCTGAGGACTCAGAATTTTACCTATGAGCAAGTGAAATTCCAGATTTATTTCAGAATCACCATCCTTATAGTCCTGTAATCTGAAGGACTGTAGACAGTGAACATGAGCCACTACCTTTATCTACTTGGTATGACAATTGTATTCAACAGAGATGCTTCATGACTCAGCCATTGCATGGCAGCTCTTAGAGGGTGGGCGATTTTTTTGCTAGAAAGCTCTCAGATCAGATTTTATATCATTCAAACTATGAAGCAAAACTTATTTCTTTAGCCAGACTTTTAATCTACAATGACTATGCTTATGCTGCTGTGAAAGAAATGACTGCAGCTCATGTAGTCATTAAACGCTAGTGATAAACTAGCTAGCCTGGGTTCAATGACAGCGGAAGAGTTAGAAGCATCCAACTGCTTTTGTGTTTATCCAACTTCTATCACAGCCTTCACTGAGCTCCTTGGCTCTAGGTACCTGCACCAAAAGCCTGCTCAATTGTGCCTACAGAACTAGTCTCATATTTGACTGCAGTATAGATGTGCTTCAAGTTGTGGCCCTACATGTAATATATTTATTCACTTACTTTCCCATTCCTGCCATATGTTAAATTTTGAGGGGAGAGAACATGACATACGCAGCACAGGATGGCAAAGTGAAAGCTTTTGTGTAACTTCTCTTGTCAGGGAAAGCTTCAGGCACAGCCTTCATCGCACATAAGATAGATTAAAGACATTCTCTTGAGATGAAACCAAGGACCCTAGAGCTGGTCAGCTTAAGTCAAGATCCCTACCAGAGTATGACAGAATATCATGGGGACAAAGTGCACCCACATGTGCGAGACCAATTTTGTGTAGACAGTTTACAGAAGTAAACTGTTGTATCTGACATGATTCTCTCTTTAGTTCAATTTTTTATATTCTGATGGGATCATCTGCACTAGCAAAGCTGATTTCCAGGGAAGTCTTAAAGACTTAAAGACAATGGATACTAAGCATACTTTTATTGAAGTATTTGGTTACTTTTCCAGTTAAACTGGATTTAGCTTAACCTAAACCAGAAGGTTCAGCAATCAGAGTACATAAAAGCATGACTCAACATATTTCTTTTGCCAAAGCCACAGTACCAAATTCTCGCTCTAATGTGGGACACCAACCACTAACATATCCAGGGGCTTAGATGTGGCTGAAGGTGCAGCTATGGACTCAGAAGCCCATGAAGCTTCTCAATGATTTTGGAGCCCAATTCACTACTCAGAGCCCGGGTAGGAATCTCTCTGCATTGTGTTTAAGTAATAGTGAAATTCAGGACCCTACTGAAGATTTGCATTAAACAGACTTTATATTTGAAGACAGCAGTAAATGTTTACCGCTGTAACAGGTGGACTGTGTTTTTAAAGGGTTTCAGAAGCAGGGAGGCAGTCTATGTCCTTCCTTGGGAGAGGTGCCTTCGGATCCCCTTTTGCCTTAGTGAAGACAGCCTGGAGCTGGCACTGGAAGGGGTCTTTGCTGTCTGTACCACTGACTCCTCTCGGGCTTCTGAGGACAGTCGGCAAAGCCCAGCTGCAGTTGGGAAAGCCCTAGGAAGCACAGCTTCTGGGGATCATGTGTTAGGTATAGCCTGGAAGATCCTCAGGCTATAGCTCAACGAGCACTTTAAGCTGGTGTAACCCTGCACTGCTGCGGTGTAACCCTGCACATGCAGAAAGCCTCCATGCACGTTACCCCTTCCTCTGGCTACTTGTTCCTGTTTCCACTCTTGCACCTCCTCCCCTATGCTGGAACAAGCAAAACAGGTCAGAGAACTGACCTACATTGAAATTAACACCAGAAAAGAAAACGGTTGCTTTTCAGCTGGATTTGTTCTGGTTTGATAGTTTGTCAAGTGGCTGAACTGATGCTTGTGCTGGTGCAAACAAAGGAACAGCATAGGGACTGAAGATAGCAGCTGAGCAAAGGGAGGATTATTGCTTATTCTGGCTTGAGGTATTCACTGAATTCAGCCTGAGGGTGAAGCTAGACAAGAGGCTGAACTGACAAGTTTGTAGCTCGCAACAAGGGAAGTCTTGCATCTCCTCCTTTCCCCTCTGCCTCCATACTGCTGCTCGTGACTGCACAGTCCCAATCCCTGCCTTACGCTGGCCCTGGCACCCATTGGGAACCTCGCAGACTGGATCCAGCTCACCAATCTAGCAAAAACCTCCACTTTTTGCTAGGTTGGTTTTCTGAGAGCCTAGGAGTGGAACTGGCTTACTGAAGGGTCTGGTTAACTGCTGCCAGAATTGGTGGAGAGGGTTTGGAGAAGTATTCAGCCAAGGAGAAGAACAATGGAAATAGGGAGCCATGCAAGCCACCCCTTTCTTCTGATGTGAGCTGTGAGGCTGGTTTCAGACAACTTGTGTACTTTCACACTTCAGACTTCAGGATTTGGCTTAAACTACTCCTACTTCACTAGGAACCTTACGTTAGTAAGGATAGAAGCTGCTCTAAAGTCTTGATCTTCCCAAGTAGTGAGTACTTGTACCTACTATAGCTTGAGCTCTTAAATATATGCTTAAAGTTAAATCAGAATGTGAGTTCAGTTAAATCTGAGGATGAAGTATCTTGTTGAGGTGTTTCTTTCTTTAATTACGAGTTTTCTACCTCTACTTTAAAACAACATTTAGTCTAAAGTGTTCATTTACATTGGAAAAGATATAGAAACAGTCAACATCTGTTGTGTTTCATTTGAAAACTAAAGCAGAGCTTCCACCACTGAACAGCAGTGCTGAACCTGAGGGGCAAGAGATTTTGTGGTGTTGCACTTCAGACACGAGTTTCCTACGTAATTTTACAGATGCTTCCCCTCACCTGCTTCCAACGTCTTATGTATAAAATGGAGAACATGAAGCAGAAAGGTGAGTCATCAATACATGGATGTATATACACTGCTGCCCAGTTCTCCAAGCACAAGTAATAGATAAAAGTGCTATTATTTACATCAATCCATTTTCAATTAATTCTAGTCTGCTTGTGAAGCTTAGTTAATGTGAGTATAAAGAATCTTGGGTGCACTTTTTGTTCACTTTTTCTTTTAAGACATAACAAAGAATTACAGGATTCCAGGCTTGACTAGAAAAGATGAAGCTTTTTAAGTATTTGTTTAATAAGTTTTTCCCAATAGACATTTATTTCACTCTTCTGTGAGAAAAAAAAAATAACTTTAGCCTCTTATAATCCATTACTGACAACACAACTAAAATGTTCCAGATACAGACACTACCAGGTAAAGAAATAATATTCATCCATTCAGGAGAGACTGCGGGGGAGGAAAAGGGATATTTTTTGTGGGCAGTTTCCTTCACAGCTTTGAAAGACTTTTTATTCCTAGCTATGTTGAGAACATGGGAAAAAATCTGTGAAGCTTCAAGTTACAAGCATCAGAGACAATTTACAACAATTTAGGGTCAAGGCCGTAAATACAGGTCTTGGCAAAGTTAGATGTAAGTGAGAAGGAGACTTCTTTGGAACCCATGGGTCACAGGACCAAAGGAATTTCTACAATCATTGCTTCTCCCTGTTTAAGAGAAACATATCGCTAAATATAACTTGACCATTACAAATATTTTTTTTTAATGGCCATTGATTCTGCTTGTCTATTGCAAATAGAACAACAATTTGTATTTCTTTTCTTCATTTATGCATAGCCTAATTGTAGATGTTCCCATGACCCGTCTAGGTATTTAATTCTTTAAAGAATCTTACTAAGAACTTGTATCATGGTCATAATTTTGGTAGCCCTTTCTTTAGGTTACTCATTCTTGATAGCTTCCAAAATCTCGGAAATGCCACTCAGTCCTAAATTTGCAAAAAGACATGGAGACCACTAAAGTTTCTACAGAAATACCATCTGGTGTTTTGAAACCAAGAAAATTCTGCTTTGTAATATGACAGATTTAAAACCAATTGCAAAAAAAAAAGATAATAAATGAGACTTACCACGACTATATATCGAGGCCTAAACTGGATGGTTCCAAACAAACCCAAAATGACAACTATTATTTGTAGGAAATTGCCAAGGATAGGAGCCCACTGGAAACCAAGGAAGTCAAAGATCTGTCTCTCTAATGCTGCCAGCTGTAAGAAAACACATAAACAGAACATCCACTTTTTAATTATGGGTGAGACACACTTGACATTTTGTTATTTGCACCAGGCTTCACCAGAGAAAAGTACGGCAAAATTCTGAAACTACGGTTCCTGGGTGTAGCCTTTGTCAGCATTGTCACTACACTGGTATCTGAAGATAGCTACTAGTCAACATACAGATCTTCTAATGAAAAAGCATTTGGAAAACCTTAATTTAAGAAAATATTTGTAAACCCCTCATATAATACAAAAATACCTCTACAAACCAAATGCAGACAAGTTTTATTTTATTCTTGTATGCTGGAAACTCTAAGGCTTGACAATATTTATTTAAATTCAAAATTTGTCTTAAACAGAAGCTCACCTAGATTGAGCAAAGCCATGCGAACCTTGCTACTGTCACTGAATATCATCATGCTCCCTCCCTTCCCCATGTCTTTGTTTTCTTAGATTTAGTCTCAACTAGACTTGACTTCAAGTTCCTCAATCTATTCCTAAAGCAGAGAGATTTGGCCCATAAAGGGCAGAGCAGGCTCAGAGGAGACCCAGATGTGGCTATTGGGTACGTTCCCAGGAGTTCCCTAATGCAGGAATTAAGGAAGACTGCTGGGACCTCCTCGCTACCTGAGGCACAGAGGTAGGCTCAGGGAGTGAAAGGCTGTAGAAAATGTTGGAAGTCCTTGGAGTAAGCCGCTTCAAAACCAACAGACAAATGAGCTATCTGCACTCTGCCAAAAGCTGCTAAGTTACTTTGGGCTAGTGCGAATCAGAAAGACACAGTGGCAGCCTAATGGCTCTCTTCCCCCTGTTGGGGGTGGATTTAGTTGGATGTGGAAATGGAAGAAGCTAAGAAGCATCAGCCTTCATCCTTAGGTAATTACCTTAGGTAATTCTGCATTTCTGAATGTTAAGCAAAAAAGGAAAAAAAAAAAAGCCAGAATAAAATTCTTCTGCAAACACATTTGCTCTTCATTTTTGACAGTCCAGTCTATTGTTCTAAAGATACTAAAATCAGCTTCCTCAGCAGCACACTTGTTGAAGTTTAAACTTGGTTCAATATTTTTCCAGCCGTAGCAAGACATTTTTGAGCAGGTAAACAGAATCCTACTGAGAAACAACTGAGTTTCTGTGCTTGCTAGAATTTATTACACATCTACTTGATTTTACTACATCGTTACAAACCCTAAAATTTACTGAAATATGCACTTAAAATATTTATAACTGAGACAGATGGAGTAAGCATGGCCCTATGAATACCAACAAAAGTATTATCATATGTGGGTATTTCACATAAAACATTTCATTTTACACATAGTGGCCAGATTCAATCCTCACCTACAAGAGGTGTCACTGAGAGCAGAATCCATCTTTTCTGTACAAAAATCATCCCTTACAACAGTCATGAAAACCACATTCTCTATGCTGAGGTTAATAAATATGATAAATGTAAACAATTAAATGAAGAAAGGTTGAATCATCAACTTGGTGCAGCTCCTCTGCAATCAGTGAAGTTACATTGACTTTTATCAGCTAAACATCTGGCCCAGTATATATAAATGAAAAATTATCACACAGCAGACAACGTTAAAATGATATTATCCTCTTGGACATGCAAGATGTTCCTATCTTAACAGAAATTATCTTATCCTTTTTGTGCTGTAGGTAAGGGATAATCTTAGAGCGAACACCCCTTCCATGTGAGTGAAGCTGTGGGCTTATGTGGAATTAGCTATCTACCTTGCTTTTGTCACACTCTGCCCTCTCTTTCTAATTTGTTTTCTTCCCGAAATATGGAAAAGAACTAAGAAGTTAATGACCAAATCCAGAAAATGACATATTTACATGGACCTCGGATGGAATTTCAGTGTCTAATGGTGTGGTTGTCTTCCTGGAAGTATGTGGGCATCCTAACTGGTACACAACAACAGTGACCCCCATGTCATTCTCATGTCTTCACCTTGTAGAAGACTCATGAGCATCACAATAATGGCCTAGTTGGGACTTCATTATTCAGAATCACTTGCTTTTTCTTCCTCTCTCTAATGCACTCCCTCAGGCAATTCAGGTGACCTCGCATTTGGGAATACCCCTGCCTGTAGCTTCCCTAAACCACAGGATACATCACACAGTACAGTACAAGGGTGCCCCAAATCCCATGTGTGAGATGGTAGAGAGTTTCAAAAATTCTTTGGCACAGGCAGAACTCACAGTTTATGGTATTAGCAACAGCATATCAAGAGTCCTGTCCTGTATCACACAGGAAGATATTTAGGACATCCATGACCAGAGGCAGAGCTTGTTTCATTCCCACCACTACAAGTGGAGATCTTCCAGGGTCAGCAAGGCACCTAAATAATTCACAGACCACCATTTTTCAGAGACAATGTGTCTTCTTCCTGGAGCCCCAACATTACCAAGTGAGCAAGGGATGGAGTTGCCAAATCAGACTAGAATCTGCTTATCGGCCATCTCTGCCCTGACATTCATTGAAACTCTCATGTAGCCTAGGTCTTCACCTGCACCAATAAATTGAGTGTGTCCTATAACGTTCCCAGCACTGAAGGCAGCTGGCTTAGGATCGCCTCCAGTAAAGTGTCCTTGGCTCTGAAACAGGGCAGCTGTGCGCAAACTACATACCTACCCTCTCAAAATGGTCCCTGGGCATGGGTGAACCATCTGGGAAGACTGCTGGTCACAATGAGCCCGGTTAATGTGACGGAGAACTCACTAGCACCCACAGTGGCATGCCACTGCCTGGCTTCTTCCCCAGGCACATGTGAATTTGCTGGTGTAGAGAGCACAGGCCTTGGCCAGAGAGGGTATTGAGGAAATTCATTTCATACAGATGGTTCGTTGCAAGAGATGGCTGCCCTTATACAGTTTATGTAGTTTTGAAACACCTAGACCTGTCTGAAAGACAAAAGCCTGCAGCACAGATATGAATACTGGAGCACAGATATGAATGAAGCTGTTTAGTATGTGACCTTTCTTAAACTGGTCCTTAAGAGCAATTTTCAGAGCCATGTAGATCAGCACCTTAAATGCCTGAAAAACACAGTACTGCAACGTCAACGAACACAGCCACTGCACTTTGCCAACAGACCCATGTTAACAGGCTTGGTACTCAGCTCATGCCTGAACTGGATCAGATACAAAGTTTGCCTTTATGTACCTTTATGTGCCTTTATGTTTGCCTTTATTGTTTGCCAGTACCTCCTTGGTATCTGCCAAGCAAGCTCTGAGCATAACCAGCAGGACTGGGCTCCCACAAAATAGCACAGTGGCCACAAGTATCTTCCCAAAGATGATTGAACAAACATGTATATGCACCGTAGATAGACATACACATATAAAAAGTAATTAGTCTTTTTATGAATTACCATGGTAAAGGCACCCACCACAAACACAGCGAAATAAGGTTCCATTTCCTCTCCTGCTACCTACCAAGGTATCCATTCCTCCTGTCCATTAGCATACCAAGAGGGAAAGCTTCTCCTTGAAGCTGTGTCACTGGCCAAAAAATAAAAATTTTTATTTAGTGAGTCAAAAAGAGAGCACAAGCAGAAACATGAGTCTACAGCCTACTGCTTATGGCACTTATCCGGGATTGGGAGAGTTGCTTGTATTTCTTGCCTGCAGGGCTCGCTCTTTATTTTTATATACAGTGACAGCATGTAAACCACCAAAGGAGTCCTGGGAGCAGGATGCCAAACACACAGCACCATTCCTTCCCCAGTAACAAGTGCTTTCACCACCGGGCGATGCAGTGAGACGTTCCTGTGCAGCTAAGTCTCATTTATTTTACTCTTGTCGCCAACACAGAGTAATTTGTCTCACCCCTAAAGCCCACAGAATACATTAGTGGGGGAAAAAAATCTAAAGAAAAGAAAGAGGTAGGAGGCATGGCTATGCTGCTCAAATTGCTGGTCTCTTCTAAACTATAACCTTCTCGCAGACAGTGCAGATAGAAGTTAAAAAACTAACAATTCATTATAGTGGCAGAGGCAGCATATTAAGTTCTGTTTTCTTTATACCACAAGCAATATGCACTGAATAGAGAAAGCATATAAGTGCTGCTGTTCTTATGTCTAGTATTTCACTCAAGAGAGTCCCCAAGCAGACGTGAAGGCCACAGACTTTTTAGCTCTGTGCAAATGAATAAAAGCAGTCCCTAACCCAGTCTGTGATTCAGGTAATTCACTGCACAGAAATCATCAGAATAAAGGGAGGGAAACAGGTAGCTGTGCACAATTACAGGCTGTTTTTACACAGATATGAAGAGTCAGTACTATCTGTGTTTGCACAGATCCAAAATCTCTGTAGCCACAAGTGGCCACCAGACTAACCTATGCCACGTGGTGCAGTGGGAAAGGAGCAGACACCATGACAAACAGTTTCACTTGCAGTTATGTGCATGTGAGTCCTTTGAAATGTTTCACCAAAAACATTTTGATGATAAAGAGGCTATTTTTCTCAACAAGAAATTTTCCCAAGATAACTTCTGCTTTCATCACCATTTGCAGATTCTTCTAAAAACAGCCAAAAAACCTCAACCCTCAAGGCAAAGCAGAGGTTCCCAAAATTAGCTAGCTCAACTTCTCTCATTGCTAGAAGACAGATACCAACTTAGTAGGGCAGAGGAGCTTGAGGCTGGAGAAATGGGGTATGCTCAATGTGACCGAGGTCCTCCGGGGGTTTACTGTCATATCACTTTCCTAACAAGCACATGTTGGGAGGGGCTGGCACCTCCACTACTCGTGATAACTAAGACAACAAAGTTTGGGAGTGTCCATCATAAATTGTTTGATACTGTTATTTAATGATTAGCATAAAAGTGGAATGAAAACCCAAACCTTTCTTGCAAATAAAAGAGGAGGGTTTCAGTTTTGGCAAATGATATACTGGGGATCTGTTTGTAGTGAAACCTATGTCCAGTTGTGTGAAAAATTTTCATGAGAACTTATAAAAATCTATCAAAGTTGATAGCAAATAACATTTTCTTATCATAACAACACTTGGAAAAGGAGACATATTTCTTATTACTGCTGCCAAGGGAGCGCTTTGTTATTTAGTCACCATCAGCACTGACAATGTTGTAATGTAAAGTACACAACTCAGGAGACTAGGACTAGCAGGAAAATGCTCTAGTGGGACTGTATCAGATCGCTTAATGAAGATGAGCCACATTTGTCTTGTTCTTTTACCTCTTTGTTTCATTAAGTCTATCAAACATTCCCCATGTCCCTCGTTCTGCAGAGCACAAGGAGAAGGTACGAAACTGCAAGACTGAGACGCATTAAAGTCACACAGGCTGAGCTTTCTCTTCTGACCATGCCCAAGCCCTTTTGCGTTAAGAGCAGCATCAAGTTCAGGTAAGATAATCTGTTTAAATTTTGAGCTTCTCCACCTAGATGGATCAACCAGATCATCCATGCAGCACATTTGGAACATCCTGAACAGAAGAAATAGGGCAGCTGTAGCTTCAATGCCCCATATGCTGCTTATGGTGAAGGAGTAACGAAATAAAGGGTGAGGCAGCAATCAGCAATGATGCACAGGATCTACAGAAAGAAATTACCAAGATGCTCCTAGTCAATAGAGAGATCAAAAAATATTTTTGCGAGCAGACTTCAACAAATGCTCCCTATGGAGTAAACCACTCCTCTAAATGCTCAGGTCCTATTATACTTCAAAATACATATCAGACGCTGTCTGAGTGATGAGACACCACAGCAGAGTTACAAAGTCAACTTTTCAAAAATGAGTGTAAAAACTCAATTTTCTCTTCTGTCAAAAACCTCATGGATAACAGCCAGTTTTATATTTTAATGGAAAAGTTTTTTTAAATGACACATTATTTTGAGATTAATAAATAGATCTACATCCATAACAGAAGGAGTCACTGGATCAAGAAAAAGAGGTTTCATATATAACAGATCATTTTAGACAAGAAAAGACCTAAAAGTGGCTTGATATAAATATAAAAACATAAAATTGCTTAATATAAAAATTTAATGATATATAGAAATATCTATAAATTTGATACTGTATAAATTACTGAGTTTACAAAATTGGGAAAGTATCATCTACTCTGCATCTGATATTAAAAAGCTGCTTCAATTTGTCATGTAAGACAACCCCTAGAAATTATAATAACCACAAAACTATCCATTTTATATCTAACAAACTTGTATTCAAGAAATCTAACAGCAATCATAAAATTAAATATGCAATAACTGCAGAGCTGTAAAACTATATAGTTTTGAAATCTTTTTTGGGAAAAAAAAAAAAAGGGGGCAATTAAAAAACTAGGAAAAAAAGACACAAATTCTTATGACTTCCCAAATGGACAGTGTTTGCCCAGCTTTCAAAAATGAAAATAGTATACAAAAAATAGTGAATCCAAAAATTACAGTCCAGAGCATTCATATTCTAAGTTCAAGTCAGGAATTATCTGAAACATTTGAATTATGCATGTAAGACTCAGAGTTGGCTGACACTGCTAATAATTATCACAGGAGAAGTGCCATGGCACAGCTCATCATCCATATTAACTACTGCTCCTAAGGATAAAGATGTTTTCTCCAAAACTCTCTGCTTCATCTTATGGCCATAAATTTAACCTGTGGCTTCAGAAAGAGTTTCCTGGACATGAGGAATCTCTGAGGACTGTTGCTCCTTTTAGCATTACCACTAGTTCCCACATCCAACACGCTGCACTGAATCGGACAGTTCGGTCCAGTTTTGTAGGTGCAACTGTTAAAAACTGAACTGGTTCCCAAGCCACCCCCAGGAAATTCTACCTGGAACTTTAAGCGTCCTCTGTTCTGAAGCCCCAGGACACCTTTGCTGAGCTCAGCAGTGCACTTACCTTTCACTCCCAACCTACCCTTCCATCCCATCCCATCCCATCCCATCCCATCCCATCCCATCCCATCCTCTTTCCCTCCTTCCTTCTTTCCTTCCCTCTTTCCTTCCTTCTCTTCTGCCCAGATCGCTGTGCACCCCTGAAAAGCTACACACCAGCACAAGGAAGAGGGTGTCCTGGTTTTGGCTGGGATAGAGTTAATTTTTGTCCTGGTAGCTGGTATAGTGCTGTGTTTTGGATTTAGTATGAGCATAATGTTGATAACACGCTGATGTTTCAGTTGTTGCTAAGTGGTGTTTACACTGGTCAAGGGCTTTTCAGCTTCCCATGCTCTGCCAGGGGCACAAGAAGCTGGGAGGGGGCACAGCCAGGATAGTTGATCCAAACTGGCCCAAGGGCTATTCCATACCATATGGTGTCATGCTCAGTATAGAAACTGGGGGAGTTGGCCAGGGGGCAGTGATTGCTGCTCGGGGACGGGCTGGGCGTCGGTCAGCGGGTGGTGAGTGATTGCATTGCGCATCACTTGTTTTGTACATTCTTTTATCATTATTATTATTATTTTCTCTTCCTCTGCTGTCCTATTAAACTGTCTTTCTCTCAACCCACGGGTTGTACTTTTTTTTCTGATTCTCTCCCCACCCTCGCGTGAGCGAGCGACTGCGTGGTGCTTAGTTGCTGACTGGGTTTAAACCACGACAGAGGGCAATGCCGAGGAAGGAGAGGAGCAGTGGGAGCCACTTACACCACCTCGTAGCCTGGGTACTCGGCTGGAATAGAGAAGCCCTTGGATCAAGGTCATTTTTAGCACTAGCCACATTTGACTTAAACCCTGCCTTCACATTCCAGCGCTCTTAGGCATGTATTTACTTCTTCTTGACAGATGTTCCATTGAGAAAACATTTTTGTTGCAATGCAACAAAATGCACAATGTTCGCATCATACTTTTACATTATTTTGGAGAATATGTGCTTTCTAATGTAAGGGAAAAAGACATCAAAAAGCTGCCAAATTAGTCTGGATAAAGCCCCAGCACTGGAGAGTAAAAGACTGACTTACCAAATGCTAAAATCCAGAATTTCTCACAGAAAACTAACAGGTGATGCAAGAAGAAGATTAAAAAAAAAAAAAAAATTAGTTAATTAGTTGCATCAAAGACTGACCAGTAAAGCATAAAACACTTCTTATACAAATTTTATACTCATGTTGTAATTTCAGAATTTTACTGACAGGCTTGACTTCAGTAATAAGGAATATAAGATTTAACATGAGAGAAATGCCAGGTTTGTAATGGAGGGGAGAGCATTTAAATCTGAAGTGGAAGGGTGGTGTCAGATCATCGCTCTTGGCTGAAGAACGCTATTTAGGAAGTTACTGTCCCTCAGCTAAAGGTTACAGCCTCCTTACCTGTGACTTACCACCTTTCAATAGAGGCTTCATAACCAAAGATGAGTGTAGTCTGTGTCACAATGGAATGTTAAAATTTGACTTAAATCACTTCTTTATACCTTCGGTGACAGTTAAAGCAATCATCTGACCACAGAGGAGATTTCCATTAGATTTTTAATGATCTGAATTCACTTGCCCAGGTGAAATACTAGCTTTTGGGTGATTTTAAGATGGTAATCCCTTATAACAGTTCACTAAATAAATGTATAAGATTATGTGGCATGAAGGTTATTGAATTTCAAGGAAGGTTCTGAGTAAATCACTAATGTTTATAGTAAGTTCAGTTTCATGGAGCAAAAGACAAACTGCTAGCTTTCTGACAAGTAATTGTCAAAGAAGAAAAAAACCCTGATGATCTAATATCAAAAGTGCCTTTGCAGTGTTGGTCAGATAGATAGGTAATTGGCTGTCACCTGGGTAGCTGTAAGACTGGATAAAGTATAATGCAAAAGAAATATATATGCCATATATGCTGAAAGAGCTCAATGACAGAGTAGTAGCCAAGGTTAGTGAAGGCAGAAGCATAGAAACAAAGAAAAGAAAGGCAGGTACGAAAAAAACCCATCCTTCTTTTTAAGAGAGTCTGTGTTGCCTTTCCACAGTGAATGTTACTCTTATTCAACTATTCAGCTTATATGGAAAGTATTCAGAACTAGGTAATGGTCTTTCCACCATTCTTGTAAGCACTTTAGGGAATGAGTTCGTTGGAGGATGATGGTAGTGATAGCACATAATATTGCAGAAGACATCATATTTTAGCAAAATAATCCAAAGTATTTTTTCTGAGAAAAAAAAAATGTGTCACTCATCAATACCATACCAGCAGTTCTTCGATAACTGCTTAAGGAAAAAGACAGGTAAGTAGTGAGCAGTATATGTTCCATTATATTTGAAAGCCAATACACTGTATTAATGTCCCAGAACCAGCCACCACTAAACAACTGGCAAAGAAGTTGATCTCATCTGAGAATTTGGTCCATAGTATAATAAAGAGAGCTAGTAAATGCCAGACCTTAGAAATCTATAAATGTAATTATAAGATGCTGAAAGGGTTCTCTTCTTTAGCTCATTTTCTCCACATCTTAACAAATATATATATATATTTTAATATCACTATTTAACATTATCAGACAGGCACAAAACAAAGGTAATTCTTAAAGGAAAAATGTTTTCCTAATTATGTGTACTACAAAAGCTTTGCAGCTACACCAGTGATGTGCAGGAAGCTTTTGAGTGATGGATTTGATATGAGGGTGTTGCGTACTTTCACTAAACTGAGCCTGAGCCTCCAGTTTTGGCTCAGACAAAACTCCCACGGAAGTCAAAAGGAGCTGTGACTGCATCAAGGCTGTGGGACCTGGCTCGAAAAGCAACAGTAAATTATTTAAGAATCTCATCAGCACGAAACGAAGAATCTGTTAATATTTATTCTGCAGGGTCGCCCAACTGCAGTGATATAAAAGGTGGCATCAAATAGTCCCACTTCCCAGAACTCTGCGGGTGCCCGTATAATATACCCGAGGCTGACTGCTACATCTGTACCAAACAGACACTATAAAAATGCAGTTACAGTCTATGGGTAGCCATGATAGGGAAGAAGCCAACTATTGTAATAAAACCCCGTAGCGCCAACTCGTTACAGCACAGTGATTTAAGATTGAATTTCAACCCTCCAATGAAGCTGTAACTGATCCCAAAACACTAAAGTCAAGCCCCTTGGCTGGTTGACCTATACAATCCTGCAAACAGCTGGAATGAATGTGCTTATAATGGCATTTAAGACTCTCTTGGTTGTTTCATTTAAATGCCAGCACACATACAGCAAAAGACAGTGTAAGAGTTGGTTATAGGTTAAAGATCTTTAAAGATTTCTATCTTATTATGAATTATAAAGTACACGTCAAAAGATACTAGAGAAAAAGGAAAAGCAAATTAAAATTTGTCTTCTTTGGAATTATATCAAGCTACATATGCGGTGGCTTTAATCCAAAAAAAAAGCTTTTATTTGCCACACCATTATATCCCTTTGTATCTTCAAATCCTAAATTCTCATAATTGTAAGGTTTTCTTTTTCATTTATTTGCACATTTGAACACATCCAGTAAAACTATGTATCTGGACAGGCTTCCTCAGTCACTGCTTACGAAATGGTGGAGTAAAGCACTTACGGACTAACTAACAACAGCGAGAAATGAGCGTGTTTACTACTACTTTGAATTCCCAGGGCATAGTAGGTAAGGCAAGGAGGTAACAGGTGATGTCAGCACTTGATAGCAGTGATGCTGACAGCCCTAGATCCTTCCTAGATTCTGATGATTATGGTATCCAGCCAAAAAAAAGAGAAAAGAGAGAGAAAAAGAAAAAGCTGGGAACAATTGCTGCGGGATCTGTACCCAACCCATCTCCAGCATGAACAGAGAGACTGTGAGTGTGTGAAGGGAGAGAGGCTGAGATGGGCACCCAGACTGCAAGGCATGAGATTAACTGAAATCCCTGTAAGGTAAACAGATAAAACAGTATTTAGAACCTCTAGTAGATGAATGGCATGCTCCTTCTGGCCAAAGAACAACCCTCTACTCTTATGAAATACATCAAGGACTCTTTAATGCCCTATAAACCCCTGGGTTTTAATGTAGGCTCCAAAAGAAGACAGAAATTATACCAGGTGGAGCTCTCCTTCCATGACTAAGGAAGACACATGTTCAGAGTTCACAAGGAGCTGAACAAGTCAGACAGTTTGTTCAAGGTCCGAGTTTAACCGACTCAGATTGTTTGATATGAGCTTTGGCATAAAACATCAAACGGCACAAACTGACTCATGCCAGACCTTGTGAAAAATAAGGTTTTCCACAGGATGGTGCATCTTCTGTTAGGGTTTAGTTTGTGGTTCCAAAGAGGCAGTATATCTTAAATCACCAACTCTCTTCAGGCAAAACAAAGTATTAAGCCAGGGCAGCTAAGTAATAAAAATCATGTGCTGCCTGTTACCCCTAATTTGAGCCACAGCATAGAGCTTATTTCCACAGCAGGGAGGAGTTCAGATGTCTGCCTGAATAACTTTTCCTTTCTTTCCCCAGAAAACTTCTCCCTAGTGCCTCTCTTGAGTCCCAGCTATGCAAAAATAGAAGAACGAGCGACTGCATCTGCTTAGATTTGCCAGATGCGCAAGGGAAAAACAAGCAGTTTAGCACCAATTCAGAAGTCTGACGATGCATCTAAATCGATCCCTGCATTAAAGTTCATTCATTTGCTATCAAATGCCAAGTTCAAGCGTACTAGAAACAATCATGGATCCTTTGACTCCTTCATTGCATATGGGTTTGATGAGAAAGCTCTCTGACAGTGCATCATTTCATGTTGCCAGATAAAATAGAGAGAAGTCCTTCCCAGTTTACAGCATAGCAACAATATCTCTCTACCTCATGAGTTATTTGGCCAAGAACAAGGGTTGTGGGGAGGACAGAGGATGCACTCACTACTTCCCCATGCTGAAAATGCTGTTGCTGTTTTCTCTTTGATGAGAAGAAAAGATGTTTAGTGAATATCAAATTGACCTGAGTCTCTTCCATAGTCTTCTTTACTGTTGTCATTTTTTTCTCCCTTCAGAGCTCTGTCTCATCCCCACAAGCAGCCCAGCTCACCCCTTTGAGGCAAGTCAAGTGAGACTGTTCATGACATTATAATTGAGCAAGTCAATTTACACTGTTGTTAGGAAGGTAAACTGAAGTAACTGAACCAACTGAACCAAAGGCAGCAACATTTAGAGCAGATGTCCAAGCCCATTATTGAAAAATAATAAATACAAAGCTGCTCTTTGTTCATTCTTCTGTATAATCAAGAATATCTAATGCTTCCAGCAGTTCTGCCTGTTGTATGCTGAAATCCTGCAAACTCTCAAAACATAATGCAGGATCTGGACTGGCGTATACCAGCTTGCATCTCCTAATTCCTACGGATCCAGGTAACTGGCTGGATGTGAGCCACCAATGGTTCTATGTAGAATGCCCTTTGCACTAAATCTTTTTTTTCTCTTTCAAGTACCACACTCTAATATCAAATATCTGATTATGCAGCCTGGACACATATACAGCATCCCATGAGCATCCTCTTGCCAGCTGCTATCAACAAAAAGTAGGGCAACTGTTTTCCTTTCTTTTTCTAACCTCTCCCACTAAGGGAAATAAAAGGATAGGACTGAATAGCAGCATGACAAATTATTTTGACCTCATGCTATCTAAAGTAATTCATCAACAAAGTTTATTGTATGAATAACTTCCAATAGGGGGCTATATTTTACAAAGCTTTCTGCATTGTCTCTCAAAGCTTTTCCTGCTTCTGTGAAGAAAAGAACAAGAAAGAGGAGAGTGAGTACTAAATTCATTGAAATATGAATTATAGGTTTATTGGAGAACTGGGAAGAGAAAGGTACTGTGTTAATGCCCAAATTAGTGTTAGTGGCTGACATGTTAATCCTGTTACTTTGCTACTTTAGAAATAAGAATGCTAAAGAGCACTTGAAGTGGATGTGAAATGCAGGGTTCAATGCAATCTGGCTGTAAAAGTGTACTTGGTGTGCCATTTCAACACATTCATAGGGCAGGGAGGTAAGTTAATCACGTATGAACAGACCCCAATTCCCCTAAATAGGGAGTGGCACATATATAGCATACAGCTAAAAGGGCATTTATGGCTCATTTAGACACACAACATTCTGATTAAAAATAATGGGAGGTCTGAGATTATTCTCAAACATGGAAGAATATAACTGTAGTTAGAAGTGGGTCACAAAATAGCAATATCCTGCTTTAAATCCTGCTCTTTTACATGTATTGTAAGATCTGGCCATTCTCTTGTAGAAAGAAAACCCCAAATTCCCATTGATTTCTGTGATTTTGCGTCATCCTCACATTGAATGGAGAATGAAATTCTCAACGTATATATATAACTACATGTGTGGTTTACTAGAAAGTTGTCAACAGAAGCACAGAACACTATGTACACTATGCAGAATGAGATCCTAAACGTGAAAGTGCCCTGCCATAAGGATGGTATCTTGTGCTGAGTGCAGGAGTCTTCGCAAAGCCACTGATTGGTGACTCCTTCTGGAAAATGCTGCAAGATTGATTGTGATAGAGCTATAGGGGACTAAAAGATGTCTTTTGGGTCATCTAAGCCAGTTCCCTCATACCAAAAGCAACTCTACTATTACTCCTTTTAAGAATTGTTTAGGTTGTATCTAAACTGGCTTGATTCCACTACCCTTTCTCGAATGCCATTCCAAAATGTCATCTTTCAAACAGCAATACACCTCACCTGCTTCACCTTGAATTCATCTTTCCTGAACATGTGTGGCCAGAATTCTCCTAGATGCAGACGAACTCTCATTTGTTCCTTTTCCAGTGGAAATACCAATTTTAATTTGGTATCAAATGAAAACTTCTCAACTTTTGCTTGGCACTAACTGGTAATCCATAGTTCATAGGAGAGAAAGAGGGATGAATTATGATCTGAATGAGAAACAAGCTCTTAGAAGTAGGAATGATACCTTTCAGGGCCATTTTGAAACTCAAAGGTATACATAAAGAAGTGCAGAAGTTCTTCATATGTGACATATTTGGAACTCTTTCATAAAATAAGTGTTCAAACTATTTAATCTTTATATTTCTAATCTGATTTTAACAGACCTTAATTCATCTCTCAGTGACTTATTTCCATTTAATCCTCCAACTTCTTGAATGACCCTTGAATGGCCTCTCATTGACAAACAACACTGATTTAGCAGTTGGCCTGCAGTGTTTCGAAAAAGTTTATCTAGCCTTGTCCCTGTAAATCACAGATGCAGCAATTATCTCCCTTTACCTTCACAATTCCTGCCGCTCTCCACTAGCCCCACTGCTGGTATTTCAGTATACGCTACAAAAAGAGGATAGCTAGTGATATTCAGTGGAGCTCTTCATTTATCTCAGCAGTATTCTCTCTATTTATCCCATCAGTCAAACCTTCTTCAGCGGCTCTTTTGTCCATTCCTAAGCTCAGCCAGCAAACAGACATACCCAAACTTGTCAATTGTCTCTCAAAGGCTTGGAACAGAACAAACAAGTTGAGGAAAGCAGGGGGGCTACCAGAGTGTCATGAAATACACCAACGCTGTTCAAAGGCTAGAGGTAATTAGCCCTAATTATCTAGAGATGCTCAGCAAGACTACCCAGGCAAATGGGAAGAGAGAGACTGGTCTAAAGTCATGCAATATAATAGATTCCCATGGTACAAGATTTCTCCTTTGGACTTCAGGGTACTCATCCCAAACATTTGCAAAACTCCCCAAACATTTGTCAGTGCATCATCAGAAGAAGGTGTTTGTATTAACGGTATATATGTAATGTTCCTATACAACTGAGGTAAGAATGCAATAGCCTTAATTAGTTGTAAAATACCATACTTTTGTGCTGCGCTTTTCTGAGCTGGAGCACAATAATGTATTGCACTGCATAGGCCATTTATGGATAACAAAAATACCGGAGCTAGTGTGCTGTGTAAGAGAGACCTCACAATCCGTTTCAGACATAATCCTTACTGTAACAGATGCTGTGCAAATACCTCCCAGCTACCATCTGAGACTGTACAAACTGCCCCACAGGAAACACGAAGAGATTGGATGGTTTTACAGAAGAGCAATGTTAAAGTTAATGCATAGGTCCTGCTTGAGTGCTCGTAGAGCAAAAATGCTTCATGGAATGGTTAAGGTTGGAAGGGACCTCTGGTCCAAGCCCCGTGCTCAAGCACGGCCACCTACAGCAGTTTCTCCAGGACTATGTCCAGATGACTTTTGAATATCTTCAAGGACGAAGACTCCACAACCTCTCTGGGCAACCTGTGCCAGTGCTTGGTCACCCTCACAGTAAAAGTGTTTCCTTTTCAGTGCCTTTCAGTATATGATTTCTAGTGAATTCAGCAGATGTGCTATGACAGTATCTGTGGAAAATGGTTAACTTTGTGCAAATACAAGAAACTCCAAGGCATGTTTCTGTCTTCAAAATATGCTATTTTTAGTGCTGTGACAGACCTCATAGGACTAAATCAGGATCAAATGTGTAAACTTGAACAAGTTAGCATTTCATAAGGAGGACAAAAGGAAACAGTAACAAATAAGAAGCTAAGACAAGTTTAGAGCAAAGGCCCTGGCATAACTGAGAGCACTCATACTAGCATCAGAACCTGAAACCCTCATTCTCAGCAGTAATCCAAATGAAGTTGATGGAGTTGTTTAAGAACATAAGAGCTACAGGATGACATAAATGAATGGTAAGTGAAAAGGTAGAACTGCCAAAATTCACCCTCAGCTCTGTGAGATAAAGGAAGATCTTTATAATGTGACTGGAGCATCACAGCACTGTGCAATTTCCTCTATAAAATCATGATGTTAACTTAAGTGAAATGAATGTCAGATGAATCAGAATCTGATTAGAGATACTTGCAGTGAAGAAAAATGTAAGACCAACCAATCAATTGATCAGTGAATTAAACATAAGATAAGGATTAAGAAGTAAATGTACTTCAAGCATCTGTAGAGGAGGACAGTATTGCTGGCTCCACGGGTGAAAAAAATTACACTTGGGAAAAGCACTTGCTACCAGAAATCTCTAGCATTTGCTATACCAGAACTATTGGGACTATAGGCCACAGTGAGACTTTTGGATGATATCATCTAGAGATATTTATTACGCAACTACTGAAGTTCATATCAATGACAGCATGTGCAGTTGAAGCACTGCAACAGGACATTAAGCATGCCTTCGAACATTTACTTTGCCTAGTTTTCTGCAAAAGACACAAATTGCCTGCACGTAGTTTGCAGTGCTAGAAAATATCCTCACCTGCCCAACAAGTGTAAGGTTGGAGAGGATATCTGTACCAAATTGGACTTTACTAAATTCTAGGTACTTCAAGATTTTCAAGAAGTTGTACTATTTATATGATGACAGATTTTTGTCACTGTGGCACAATAATCTGTTTCCCAGCAGAAGTAGGGTTGTGGTCTTGAAATTTCAGTATTATGACTTGATTTCACGATTCAGCAAAAAAAGGAAATTAATCAGAAGATTCCAAACTCTTATTTGAGCACAAATACTATCAACAGTGAGAAAATGCGGTGAGCAAAATTATGACTATCAAATAGGTATGTTTCATCTTTAGTATAATATTTGTCTGAAAGTCTTACTGCTGTGAAAGTCGTTCTTAAAAGTTAGTGAAAAGAAACTTTGACAAGACCGAGCGGATAAGTATGTTACTTGCCTTCCTTTCCTACTCACATTTTATCTACCAAAAATAGCTGGATAAGTACAAAAAGTGAAGGGAAGCCTTTAAACCTAGGAAAAAACCCTGCTGCAGACCTTCTGCCTCATTTAATTTTACTGTGCAAGTTCAGAAAGGGAAGACCGTGGAGAGAAAATATAGTGCTAGGTATCATTGTGAATACCAGTAACCACATTAGGCGGTCACACGCTTACACATCCAGTGGGTTTCAGTCGCTGCAGGCTTATTTATTCCAGCTTCATCTCCCTGGCGAGAGACACCTGTTTTCAGCAGGGCTAAGCAATCAGTCTGTGACAGGGAGTTTTCAGACCCTAGGGAAGGCTGCTGTAATCTCTGTTCTTATCACTGCTGGAATAGGCATAAAGACAAGGCAAGCCTGCCTTATCTGATGCCATGGCAAGAAATGATAAACATTCATTATCTTGCAGGAGCTCCCAAAAGTCCACTGTCAGAAGAGAAGCCTCTTTAATCCAGTGATTCAGCAGATGGGAGTAATATGGAGGAAGCCGATACAATGAAAACCTACCGTACTTCTCCATGTGAGGCATGCCCCCCATATCTCTGGTGTCTCATGTCCTTTGCAACTTCAGAGTTGGAGAGGCTGCAAACGTGTTTATTCCTGCTTCCACCTCAGCTGTCACGTTTCTTGTTTCATCTTGCCGTAATGCCTTCTTTGCACACTCACATGCCTCCTCTGGGTCACGCTGCCCACTAAATCCGCAGGTCTTCCTTTTACTTCTTTACGACCGACGTATCTCCTGTGCGCCTCCAACACACTCTTCTGCAAACTCTTTACGACAATGATTGTTCCATTTTTGTGTCACCTGGGGTATATCCCACCATCTGGTGTACTTGGTATTTCTAATGGATTCCTAGAGTTTGAGGTAAACCACGTACAACTTAAGCTGTTCGTGGCTTTGTTTGTCGACAAGTTTGGATTCCAAAAATGCACAGCAAATATATCATATAAGTTATGTTTTGCTTTGTAATGCTCAACAAGGTGACAAACAGATTATTTATTCAGAAAGAGGCCACAACATGGACACTTTCACTGTTAAATTTATACCTTACAGACCTTTTATTCCTGGCCTTAATTAAGGGTTCATATCTACCTGTTCTGCTCTAGGGCTACTTTGGAGACAAATAGCAATAATGAATTTTAATGACTTGCCTCTACTTTCACTGAAGAACCAAAGTAAACCATAGGACCCAAGAAAGATGCAGTTTATATTGGGTGTTGTGCCCTTTGCACTCTGCCACCTCTCCATCCCTTATTCCCTACAAGAGAAACGTGGGGAACCAGAAGCAGTTTCATGCTCAAAAGTCAGCTGCATAGTGTGCTAGGAAGGGATAAAATATTTCTTACTGTAATTCTTTGCTAAAATGAGTGAAACAACAGTCCTTTTTGATTGTTAATAGGCAATGTATTAACATTGTCTTTTCATAAAGTCTCTGATTCTCAAAATCCCCCAAAAGTCCCTGTATGTTTCTCGCACTCTTTCCCTAAAAATCTGAGCACTATTACAGATAGGAAAGTGGATTACCTAAGTATTTGCTCTGATCCAGCATGGCCATTCTTATGTTCTTGAATGTTCTTGAATTCCTGGGAGTAATTTATTGCAATCTATTACTGATTCCAAGGCTATTGCAACTCAGTGAGATGAATAAAATATCAACCTTTATCTCTGCCTTATGACTACTTACAAAATACAGTGAGAGGCTGTCATCACTACCTTCATTCTCTACCGTAAACTCACCATATTTCCTTCATTATAATGTATTCTTCTACAAAAGTCAGAAATACCTTTTATATTCAGATGAAGACCTGGAAGCACGCAAAATATTTATCCAGAAAATGGGTAACTTTCCCCACACAGAAAGGATAAGGACAAAATCCAAATTCACTTTCTCAAATGTAATTAAACTTTCTCATGGATTACTTGCTCATGGTACTTCCAGACCCACTCTTAAAAATACCGTGCACACGAGTGGCCCCAGGAGGCTTTTCATTTTCAAGCACTTCCACATACTCTCGTAACCAACCTCCATCTTTCCCCTGCCACTGGTAGACAATAAATACATATAACCTCTTTTTCATGCTGTAAGAACACAACTCTGAGGAGCTGCAACACAGCTTTCACCTTTTATTTCAAGCTTACCTCAGGCTCTTGGAAGAGAAGAAAACTGCACCCAAGAAGAGCAGTCATGCCTTTGCACCACAGGCACACCACAGAGAGCCCAGAGGAGCCTGCTGGGCTTCTTTCCCTTCTCTGTTTGGTAGAATGGATGCGTCCTGCATTTTAGTTCAAGTGGCACTTGCAGGGCCTTTTACTAGGCTTCCTGTTTTTAAATTCCAAGTTTCTAACATAATATACATAATACAGATTAAGATAACTATTAGCTATATTGCCTATTCTGCAATGAACACCTCTTTATCCAGGTAAGATACCCATTTTCTTTCTGTTTTTCTCCACAGTCAAGGCAAATTCATTTCTTAAAGTGAAAAATGGGTAGGAAAAATAGGACAGGGATAATGTACAAGATATGTGTGTCCTCAGGTACACCTTTAATCTTACCTCCATTTTGACTCTCTGATGATCCAACTTATGGTATATTTTCTCTAAAGGTAAATTCAAGATCCTGCTTCTGAATTCATGGTATATACCCTAAAGTGCCTTGTGGTTTAAAAAATGTGCTTGTTCCAATGAGCTCTTTGTATTACCCACATAAAAGAATTCAGTTCAGAGCTATAAAAATTTCTTCACGCTCAACTGTAAATTAAAGCTGTCACTTTGTATTGAAAGCCTGGAGATGCTACATGGCTTTGGGAACACAGAAGGAACCACCGCCTTTCTATCTTCTTTTTCTCTTCACATCCCATGTTTCTGTCTTATTTTAAGCATTTCTCTGGGAATAAAGCTCTTCCAGTTTGTTTTTAGTGAGGACTTACTCCCATTACACAAACACAGGATTACACCACAAGGCCAAGATTTCAATCAATGAAAAATGCTGAGTCTGTCTACTGGGAACACTAAATCATGACTGTGATTTTTTAAGGTTTGCAAAGTTTATGTAACTAGATTATATTGTTGCGTTACACTTTTAGCCACCTTCAGTATTAATTTCCTTTTCTCCATGGTATTACAAGTTATCATTTTGCATTCCCCATCCAAAGTTTGTAAGAGGTCTTACAGAGAATAGAAGCCAGTGAAATAGGAATGTATCATTTAGCAGAAGATGTTTCACTGAAGTCATTCAATCAAGTCTTTGGAAGAGCTGGAAGCAGAATACAGTTCTTTGATTTCTATTTCTAAGCATTCCCTTACAATATATCCCAAAGTATTCAAACCTTTTTTTTTATGATCAAGGAATAGTCCTGTGGTTAAAACAAAAGAGGCACTTAAAACAGGCTCCTGCACTTCTCCCCATAAAGCTGTGCATGGTCTGTTTGAGAAGGCTGGCATCAGACACAAAGGCAAGTCATGTATGTCCATACAAATATCCAAATGTGCAGGGAGCTAGTTCATAACTTATAACCATATAAAATGCATATATATATATATATATAATTTATTCAGTGTCCCTAACTCTTTGGATACATAGAACTCATTCTGAAAGTCTGGCCCAATCACACATACAGTCTATCTAGATTCAAAATTGTTCCCTTTTCTGAACAATGGAAACCCTGCAAATGGTATGAGTAAGAAAATCGTAATACTGTAACAACAGGGAAGTAATTTAACGCAAAAGCTCTTCCCCCAGGAAAACTACGAGGTTCAGCAGCGCACGTGCACGTGCGAGGAGGGCAGGGTTATGTCTGACGTCCTCCCAGCAGCACCAGCACCTGCAGGATCACCCAGACCGATCCACACTGTCCCCACACCAGCACGGAATCGAGTCATCGGTTGTGAGGTCCTTATTCCTGGGGGAGAACTGGCTTGTGGTTTCTCATCTCCAAACCAAGCGGTAGGACAAACCAACCTAGCGCAGCCAGTATCCCACAGGCTCCAAATCCTTGGAGACAGCCGCAGCACCAGGGTAAGGAAAAGGTACGGGCAGGAGGCGGAGGCGGCTGTTCGGGCAGCCCTTTCTGACCACAGCTACTTGCGACTCCAAGAAATTTCCTACGCCTGAATTTCCTCCGCCGGCAGGGTTTTTTGGCCCCGTACGACATGGTTATTGCAAAGACTGAATTCTTACATCAAATACAACTCTCTAGGTATCTGCTAATTTTATTTCTTCAGTGTATTTTCTTCTTGTGTGTTTGTTTACATTTCACACCTACCTACTTTCAGAAACATTGTAAAATTGGTTATTGACTCGTATTTGGTAAAGTCCAATATTGCCTGACTAAGAATTAAACTCTTCTATTTGAAATAAAATAATATTTTGAAATCAACAAAGTTTATGTACTCTCTTCTAAAGAAAAAGGTTATCTTTCAGTGATTAAACTAGAGTGCAATGTTGACTGCTTGGGGAACAAAATATTTAAGTGTTAATGTAGTATTTTCAAAGAACTTACCTATCTACTTTGATGTGAGGAAATATTTACTTACATGGGAAGTTCTGATTCTTCAGACACAATGATATCTCGACACAAGGCAATTACTCAAAACTACCACGTAAAACTTTTCCCCAAAGATATCTTCTTTGGATGACCAAAAGCACTGCAACTAGCCTCATGTTACAAGATGAAGTCCATCTTGGCCAAAAGCATGCCAGACATAATAAGTTAGAGTTCTTTTCCCAAGATACATGATTAACCCATTTTAAAAGCTACTGAAATAAAGCGTTTGTTTTCTTAGTAGACATGAAAAGGTATCAGCTCAGATTCAGGCTGTTTTTAAAAAAGGACCCCAAAATAACAGAACAATCCTGATCTAATATTTATAGAATACTAAATAATTTGGGAAGTTCAGTGCTTTTTGGACACAAGAACACTAGATTTTCAATATTTATCTTCATTATTTACCACTTCCCTACATTTGCATACCTGCAAATTTTATAAATTATGATTTTAGGTTTTCTGTTGGTCATCATTGAAATATTTGGCAACATAGGAACCAAAGCACCTATACAACCATTAGGAATATAGCCTTTAAACATAATATTCTTAAACAGAAATCCCTGAGGAGATGGTTATATTTTGAGAACCAGAAGTTAATGTATTTTTACTGTATTTAAGGTATGTCATATAATTTTCATAATATTTTAATTTCATAAGGTGTCCAATTAAGCACATTAATAAGCACTGAACACAGCAGTAAATAATTTACTTATGACTCCTTCTAATTTATTACATAACATTAGCTCTCTTCTGGAACTTCTTTGGAGTTCCAAAATATGGTGAAAACCAAGATCAAATCAGAGAATTCCTCGCCTAATTCTTTCAAAACCTCTGAATGCAAGATACAGGGACATGCTCTTTTCAAAATGTCTATCATTTTAATATTTAGTGCTAGACATCCTCTCAAGTTACCACAGGATCAAAAAATTTTTTATCATCATTCTCTTTTCAAACATCTCTATCATTTACTTCTTTGGATTATTTTGCCAAAGATGGAGAAGAAATACTGAGTGATCACTTCTGTAATTTCTACATTTTTAAGCAATTTGACTATTCTATCATTGCTCAAGAGTTAACATCATTGTTAACGTCCTTTTTACTCCAAACACTTTAATACTTATTTCCATACCCTACTTCCATTGCCACAGTTTTCTTCTTTGCGCTCTTTTGATGATTTTAGCAATTTTCTGACAGCTCTAGCTTCAGATATATATAGTTACATACTGGAATATATATCGATCTTTTCCTCATGTACTTTCATTTTCCTTTCTAGTATGTATATTTAAATGCTAAAATTAGTTACATTAGATTTAGTATATTCTGTGTTAACCTAAAGCTAAGTGAAGTGGGCTGTTTCTTGTAAATGATCTTAATTTCTTGAGTTTTAAGGGAAAGTAAAGGGAAGACAAATTCTTTCCCAAGGCCCAAGATGTACATTCTGTGGTTTAGCCAAAATCCCAGTGAGCTGTATAATGTGACCACTGTATAGCTATTCTTTTTTATATGTTGCACACTTACTAAAAAAAGGATGTGAAATTGAGGTTCAGGTAGATTTCTAGGTACAGGGTCTTGTTCAATGCAGCATATCATAAATTTAGTTCTCTAGACCTTTTCACAGAAATGACAAATACTTGTAGAATTCTTAAAAACTATTCTGCTCTACAGTTTTATAAAATAGCCCCCAGAGCAATCTAGTAGAACATTACAAAGCTATTGTGCTTTGATCTTTCCTCATTACCATCCCGCTGTATTTCTTGAGTTAAGCAAAATAAGGACAAGATGTACTGGTGGAAAAGCTCCCCCTATATACAGCTATTGCTTCCTCTTTCCTTTTTAGGCAATTTCCTTTATTTCCATATTAATGGAATGGCTACATCAGGATACCAATCAATAATCAATTGTGAACCAGGCTTTCGGTTGCTACAAACTTCTTTATGCTAGCGATAATTCTGGTGCTATATTTTATTGTGGCCCTCATGACATAGCCCTAGGGGAACTACAACTACTACAAAATCTCTGCTGAGTATGAGTATGGGTGTGCAGAAAAGGGCAGACAGGGTGAACAGTAAATAACTGCTGTTAAAAAGTCATATTTAACACGATGAGATGTACAACTATAGGTTTCGGAGCCATATTTTTAAGTTTTACTGCTCCACTTTTTTGCTGCTATTTCCATGGAAATGCAGTAAAATGCCAGACAATATTTACTAAGCAAGTATCTGAATCCAGAGGCTCACAGTTTAGAAAGAGGACAACAACTGAGTTGAAAGAAACACTTTACAGTCAAAGGCCTGCATTTCAGAGGTATTATTCTTCACCTGAAATGAATTATGAAAAAGTTATAGGACCATGCATTTGGTCTAGTATCTGTAAAAATACCGTTGTAAATAAGTTGGTCCTGTCACTGTAAGAGAAATCAAAGCTAGTGATGAAACCAACGTAAAACATCTAATCCAGAGACCAAGCCTATTTAAAGATCTGCAGCCAGTCCCAGCTCATTTTTCATGAGGAAATAGCAAAACCCCATTTATTCAAAGGTTAAGACAGAGTGTATTTAAGTTAGTGGAATACTTGCTTTTGTTGAAAGATATAAACTCCACCAGCAAGAAGGAATTACATTCCAGCAGGCACCACTAGTAACTAGCTGTACAGCCATTAAATTCAGATCTGAGTTCACTGGATTTCAAATCGGATAATTATGGCTAAAGATAAACAGATGAAACCTCTCCTTCATAATGTCCTACGATGCAAATAAGAACATTTTGTCAGCTTGGAAGAATTGTCCAGGTGTGATGAGACCTCAGAACAAAACCATGCTGAGACGGCAATATCAAGCAAAATGAGTTAAGTCCACTCCCCACGCCACAAAAGTAAGCCAATACTACCCTTGGCAGTATTTCTCATTTGTTGAAATAAGTATATGGAGTGATGATGAGATGGTGAAGAAGATGAAGAAAAGGGAAACTAGTCACTGCCCAGGATCCCTTTGGAGACGGAAATACACATTTTGTAGCAGTCGTCACTACCAAAGTGTTGTGGGTTGTTGAAAACCCTTTTGTCGCCTCCATATTTGCTCATGCTAACTTTGGCATGTCTATAATTCCCACATAAGAACACTTTGATCAATAATTTTTAATATTACTAACATTCTTTACGAGAATTGGTGGCGTAGTGCTCAGCATACCACTCTCCATTACAACTAACTCTGGTTTGTAAACTTGTAGAATTACAAAGCTGGTGCGGGTTGAAGAAATGAGTAAGGGCTTATTCATCTGTTTCCTATAATGGCACCAGTGAAAGTGGAGGTGACAGAGTAAAGGATTGGTATTTTGTGGGCTCTGATTTCAGAGAACTTTAAGTCTATGTTAATCCTGATATGCCACTAACACGTTTTAATTTGACTGTATATACTGCTAACTGGAACAGCTGTTCAATCTGAGCACATTGTGTGTCCTCTGGGGACCTGTGTTCATTTTCAAAATGTCAAGATGTGCTTGGGAGCAAGCGTGGAGCAGTCTCAGCTTCCTATAGAATGGGGAAAATGCTCTTTAGAATAAAAGAGTATAAATATCACAGTTGTTACGTCGATAGCCTTTAAAACGAAAGCAAAACAACTGGAAAATCCTCAAGGCCTATTTTGGCAAGCCATGGAAATGCCGTATGTTACAAGGAGATTTTACAGTGGTGCAATTACCTCGAGCTGCAGGGGTTAACCAGAAGTTTTGGAGGTAAAACCAAAAGAACCACTGAAGTTGAAGGCTAATTTTGTTTTCTCTTTCGGCCTTGTTCTTAAATGACTCCTGTTGGGTCCTGTACTTTCAAGAAATTAGTAATCCTTATTTTGCCAGTATTGTCACTGAATTCCTCTTTCAGTCAATCAATAATTAACTCAAAATTGGGGCAAATGGGGGTATATATCTCCAAAAAGGAAATGCCTCTTAAGTGGCACTGGAAATTTCAAAACAAGTTACTAATCCAGTAAGTATATTTCTGTGTGAAATTACAATGGGGTTTAGATCTGCCTGTAATGATTCAGGGCTAATATATCCAATTTTATGGTACGGAGTGACACAAGCTATTAACTACATCAAGTTCTTAGCATCTTATCTTCCCATAACCCACTATGGAGTTCTACCCCTTTCACATAGAAAAATCACTGAGCTTTATTCATATTGAGACTGATTCTCATATATGGGAGAGGATACTTTACACCATTATGGCATTATAACATAAACACGGTGTGAATACATTTTATATTCTATATAGAATTTAGAATCAGGGCTTCTTAAGTGTTTTAGAAGTGTGAATAAGCTTTACTGTCTCCATTCCACAAATGGGGGGGGGGGGGGGGGCGGGAAATAGGACAATTATGGGCTGCAGTTTTGCTTGAACTTCATATGCGTGCAAGGAGATACAAATTAAATCTTTGTATGGTTATGGGAGATAATAAGTCCGAAGAAAGAAAGTAAGGACTTGCATGCCACACATCAAATAAGGAGTGAGGGATATGAAGGCTTTAACAGCTAAACGAAGCAGATGAGCAAGTGAACGTTTATGTTAGTTTTTCTGTGCTGATGTTTAGTAGTTTTACTACAGACAGAGGTAAGTAGCTGATTATTATCCCCCAAGAGCAAGAGGAAGCCAGTAAGCAATTACTGTGAATTGTGGTACAAGGCACAATGCCTCCCAGAGCTATTTGTAGGTTGATGCAATTTACATACCATTGTTTGCTCAAGCTTGTGCTTAAAAAACATAGTTTATCCAAGGTAATACCGATGTGCATGAGCGGTCAGGTCTGAAACCAAACAAGCTTTCCTGTCTCATCGTCTCCTTAGCTGCTTTCAGGGACATTCCTCGGCTTTGTTGGTGAAAATGGAGGGTCCTTTCCTTCAAAGTAAAACATTAGCTGAAGGAGTGGTGCTGTTTCTGGAGTGTCAGTGGGAGATAAAAGGAGATGTGCATGTCTGACTGTTACGGGAAATTAGGAAGGGAAGGAATGGACTAAGTTGTTGTTTTCCATACATGGGGATGGAGATGGAGCAAAACAGAAAGTTGAATTGCATTTCTGAAGAACAACTTCTAGGTTGGTTTTTTTTTTTCATTTTGAAACACCATAATATTCCCCTGTTCCCACCAGGATGGAAGCTCTTCTGGGTCCCAGATTCCTCCCCAGCTAACACACAGAAAAGGGTCTGGGTGAGCAGGCAGGCAGGATGTAAGTAGGCAGCAGTTATCTCATGTTTCCAATGGAAACCTCCTAGAGTTCAGTGGGAATCCCTCCAAATGGACACGTTCTATGATTCTTTTTCATTTTTGTTTTAGCAACATCAGAAAATTTCCAACCAGCCTTCAAAAATCCAAATGTTAATGGCATTTGCTTAATAATAGGTGGCTCAACCAAAATCTGTAGTTGGACTCTGTTAATATTGCTCTTTGAAATGTGTGTGATATGTGAAAAACTGAGGGTAGGAGGGTTTGTATATATAGAGATATCTGTGTATATATAAATAGATCAATAGCTGAAGACTGTAGCAAAGATGGCATAGGAAGCTAACATGAAGACTTCTTTTATATAACTAACGTACATTTTCCTTTGGAAATTATTTAGATGAGAAGATATTTTTTTAATCTATCCTGTGGCATTGTCCTTTAAATTCTCACTTTCTTATTTTCAAATTTTCATAAAAGAGCAGCAAAATATAACCATAACCGGACTATTTTCTCTGTTTAAAAAGCAGGTCTGTTTCTGTAGCCTGATGATACGAAACGTGAAATGTCCAGACTTTGCATAAACATAATGGCATGTAAATTAACTTAAATGTAGAACAGACAAGAATGCATTTCATATAAATTATTGAAGAATTCATACTGTGAGATAAGTGTACCATTTAGCAAATTGCATAATTTTAGACAGAAAGGGTTGTAAGCAAAATTGGAATCAAGGAAACAAGCTAAAATAAATGAGAACAGGTGGTCTGGGATCTATATAGGGCCAGCCTTACAAGGCATTCAAAGTGAACCCAGAGTATCAGGCTTATTTGTCTCTCACCAAAATGTCACATACTGTTCATGTCTTACTTTAAAGACAGCCCATATTTCTAACTTTGGAGAAGCTGAAGAGTAAGTCTTCCCCATCCTATGGTTATTCCAAAGTGGTATTAGGAAACAAATACCCTTCTACTGTAGCAAGGAAAAGGTCACCCTGATTTTAGTCTAGCACTGTGGCAAATCGGTAGTAACCCCTTGAAATGCTAAGTAGTCAGGCATGCTTAAAACAATGTAAATGAGAGAAGAATTAAATCCCAGGAGACAGATCCTTGCCTGGTGTAAATATCACAGCTCTGTTAAATCGATTGTATTATGTTAATACGCTATGAGTGAGGATTTGCTTATATGTTGGTTTTTTCCACAAAAAATATAAATAAATTGTATCTTATATATTTTGGGTTTTGAGAGCAATCACCACTAAGAAAACTTCTCAAATAGCCTGCTCTTTTAATTAAGTTTGATTTAGGACATTAGAAGCTCTAAAGGAAAGTATGTGGAGGGCAAAAGGGTTAGAGGGGGAAGGAAGACTCAGAAATCTTCTATCTTCAGCATTCTTTCTCTTGTTCCACATAGCTCAAACTATATTCCTCATCTGTTCAGAGATCAAGTGTATTTTTGTAATTATTTCCTCCTGTCAGGAGACAACCTGAGAAAAGACCTCATTGTCTCATTCTTTGAAACATATAAAACTTCATTACTAAGGCTGCTTCCTTAAGTTTAACTTATTGAGTGAAATTAGACTGCCTACACAGGTTCCCAGTCTGCCAGCAAAACATCTTTTCCTTCTTCTGAGGCTCACAATGAATCTTGCATGAACCACGCCTGAGTTAAACCCCCCTATTTTTGTTCACTCTGTGTTTATTTTATTATCAGCATGTCTGATTTGCTTTAAATTCCATGGGCATTACGTGGAAATTGTTTTGACAGTGCAGCTCCTCAGCACAGGCTCTGCTGAGAGACTCGCCATTGCAACTCATTAGGATTCAAACCAAATGCAGTCTCCTTCCAGTTTCTCAGGGTTGTTATCTTGTAGGCTGTCTTGAATGTTAAGCCCCAAGTCAAGGAAATTCTACCTGAATAATGTCCTAAAATATCTACATTGTAAATAATAAATAAATGTTTCAAGCCAGGGGGATGCTCAAAATGTTTGTTTCAATCTATCAACAAAATCTCTGCAAAGCAAATCATTCATATGTGAGAACACTGTCTATTATACAAGTACATGATTGATTGGGTTGTCTCCCATGAAAGCCATTGAGAAATAGTTATTTACTGAAGGAATCTGAAGAGCAGCACTACTCTATAATCTTAAAACATTTTACGTTTGCTCTGTGCTAGATCACGAACCTTGGCTAGATAACAAAGTTAAAATTTTCTTGTAAACCCTTTCTTCATACTCTTGAATAGAAGCAAGGTATGAGCATATACACACCTATATGAAAGTTCAAAACGCTTGTCATGACCCTGCTCCCCACAGCTGGATAGCAGAAGAGCCTGAAGATGATCATAAAAATATAGGGTTGGTGTTTCAGAGGTGGTCCATAATGATTTAATACCTGGGGATGCATTTCAGCATCCCTCAAGTGCCTTAGCACAATAGCTATAAATTTCTACAGGCAACTCTGAAACTTGAGTTCTTGCTTACTAGACAACATACTATAGACAGAAAGTGAAGAGATTCCCTTGATTTAGATGAGATTTCTCACTTATAACAGTACGATTAGGACCTGAGGCTGTTTCTCTCACTAATGACACTGTGAAGGCTCAATGATGTCCATGAGTGAAGTCAAGGAACTAGTCCCATATTTAGGAACTTCAATCTTTTATTCTTCCTTGGACTAGAGTTTAGAAAATCATCAGAAGTTTCTACCTTTGTATTGTAAACCATGCTTAATCAATACATAATGTTTGGTTTCAGCTGTTTTCAAATTGTACAGTTTTTGTGGATTCACTTGTTGGACTCATTCAATATATCACTTATGTATCATATTTATGGACTATTTGATTGTGCTTCATTTGTGGTCTGTGTCCTTCCCCAAATGAAATAATCAGCCATGGTGGTTCTGAGATATTGTTGAGGGAGTTGAAATCCATTCCTCTTCAAAGAGCCAGAGGGAGCAGTTTCTGCATCATTAAATTCCAATTTAACCCTTCAAAATGAGGCTTAAGTAAGTACTGAAGAGACATATAACCCTTGTGTTAACCTTCTTCAGAGGAACGAATTTCATTCTACTATGATTATCTTTTACTGCGTATCTGTATAACTATAACTCATCAACCAATGGAAACATCATTCTTAGTACACTTTTCTAGACAGTGCTGTTAAACTTTTTTTTCTTCTTTTTAATAATGATTTCATACAACAGGTCATTGCCCTTATGCTGTTTTCTTTTTAAAAAAACCTCTTTGTAATGAATTATCTTTTCCTGTTATATTAACAGTTTAATACAAAGTGCACCTTCCATATATATGCAACAAAGCATTAGTATAAAAGCACTTAACAACTAACATTTTAGCTAAAGTCTGCTGCAACACCATAATTTGACTAATTCTACTGACAAGCTACAAGAAAACGTGTCAAATGATTCCATTCAAAATACAGAACTAATAGACCTTTTTTTTTTTTTTCAGGCTGAAGGAGACGTTCTCTATTTGGATCAATTTTTACTTATATTCAACTTTTTAATAGCAATTGAAAAACAGAGAATGAATCATTAACATCACAAGAAAAAAAAATCAACGAATATTGTAAAATCCATAATTCTGTCTGACTGTAAAAGTGTGCTTGCTTTTTCTTCCTCTGCTCCTTTCATTTTTCTGTCATTGACACATATTCTTTTATGGTGTGATTAGAAAGAAATGCTAACCTGATGAAAGAGTCATCACCATATATTGTATGTGTCCTGTGAAACAAGCATTTTTCACAGTCATGATAGCACAGTCTTAAAAAAAATGGTTTTGCTTTTCAAAGATACATGCTGAAAAATTGCAGATGTCAAAATGTCAGTGTAATCAGATGAGACCAGATACAAAGTAGGCATATATCCCAGCTACTTGCCTAAGAAGCTGCAGCAGAGATCCTTATTACTATTTCAATTGTAGCTGAAATGCATTTCCATGCGGACAAATTGTGGGAGCACCTGCATGGCACTTAAGTTCTGCTTTAGCATCTTAAGTGAGGCTTATTGCTAAGGCCTCTCCATTTGGGTTATTTTCACCATGAATGGGACACACGTTATATAAATCAACATATAGCAGTACAGACATATCAGAGAGGTTTACAGTGATGAGTCTGACAAGAAAATTATTTCTGAAACCAGCTTAAACACTCGAGTAAGGTACTCTGAGTTAAGAATTGTTATTACTATTCTAGTGGCATAAACATCCGATGCACACACATCGGCAGAAAATGATTAGGAACCATTCTGATGGAGCAGACCAGCAGCCATTCTTGCTATTCACACGACCTGCTTTGTCTTGCCGAGAATGATTCTCTTGCATGTGAACAAAGCTACATGCTATGTTCAAGTCTATTTCAAGAACACAGATAAAAACTATATATATATATATATATATGCACATTGGTCAATCAGAGCTAAAAAAAGCCATTCCAAATAAAATGAAAAGTATTTTTAACATCTTAAAAAATTAACTAGGCATCTACACTAGAAGATATCACAAACAGACACTGTTATAAGAAGAGCACATCTGTAACACTTTGCATAAATAAACCTCACACTTTATACTTCAGCATCTAATTTTTAACATGATTGGCTAAGGAAATGTGTGTAATCACCTTATGCACAAGTATGTTTCTGTGTCTGTCCCCTGTCTCTGCTCCCCCTTTCCTTGCGCGGCCTATTTCAACTGCACGTTGAAATACGAGACAGGAGCAGAGGTCTCAAAGATAGTATTTCAAGAAACCAAGGTAAAAGAGACATCTTCTTAGGCAGGAAAAGGCTACAACAAGAAGTCCCATTTGGTAAAACACCAGGCAGAGATTACATCAAAGCCTACGCCAAAGTCAATTAACTGGAAAGCAAACCTGCAGAAAAGCTGGCTCCTTCTTCCAGAGCTCATAAACCTCCTTGCAAAGCCTAGAGAAAGGGAAAGTTCCAACTCGTGTGTCTCAGCAGCTGTGCAGAGAAAGGCAAGGCAGCTCAGCTGGCTGATCTTGCAGGAGGTTGTGGTTACGAAGTTCAGTTTGTTTCTTGATCGTACACAAGATACTGCTGTTCCCGAACTGAGACAACCAGCACCGGACACGGGTGCAGAGGGACGGATGCCAGCAAGAAGATCACAGCTGGGTTTGTGAGCTAAAGCACCGACAGGCTCAGGCCCTTTGAGAGATGGGTTCCACCCTCTGGACCTCTTTGAATTGAGATGGGTGTTTTTTCAGGTTTTATGCATTAGAGAATGCCTCAGTTGATGTAATGTATAGATGACATTATGGTATCCTTATGGAAGTGGAACCTTTCTCCCTCCCACAGGCTAAAAGGTGTTGAGAAAAAAACATTTAACTAACAGTTAACCTTTCAAATTAGTATCAATCAAGCAGCAATTGGGTATAATAAGGTGAAAGTTCATCATGGTGCACTAACAAGGGGATTTCAAGATCCGTATTTAACTTTGGCAACAGGGAAAAGCGACTCTTACCATGTGCAAAGCATAGAGAGGATATGGATATTTTATTTGCTCACTTTAATATCTCTATTGGCTTCTATTTCCCTAGAAGAAAGTCAACAGCACAGGTCAATGAATGGACTAAAATTCCACTTTCAACATGCTCAGAGTTTTACTGAAAGGAAGTTGGAGAATCTGAAAAGAGACTAAGATGCCTGTATTATATTCAGCTCTAAAAAGACTGTGATGCATACTGTATATTATAATCAAAATAGGTACTGAATAATTATCTCTGAAAGATGATTAGAGGATAATGTGTTTATGTGAATACTAGCATACTGAAATATGCATATTAAAATGAAACAGAATGTGGCAACAGCAACAGATTGGAATGGAAGGCACAACGTTTGACTTACTAATAGCTTTTGTTTAAAATCATTTAGCATATTCTAAATACTGTTTGCAATTTTTTTTTTGTTTATTAAATACATATTTACTAGTAAATGGAAGGCACTCTCTTTACGGCTGACAGACTGTTATTAAGAGCCACATTCAGGACTTTACCACAAAATTGTAATGTTTAGTCTGTTTGATGTTTTCCATAAAATCCTCAAAAGACTAAGTTCTGTCATATGCGTATTCCACAAAGTGTTACACAACAGCACAGAAAATAGTCTAAAGCAATTCTGTATAAATCATCAGAATATATTACACACACTTATCAGACTTGCTGATAAACATAAGTTTGCTTATATCAGACGGTATCTTTGTATTACAGATCTTTAGTATTTAAAACATGGTAAAACTTGACGACCATGCCAAGAGCTTTTAAAATGCTAAAAAAAGAGCAATCGCAAAATAACGCGAGCCGCCGTTCTGCAGAGAAGAAATCAAGAGGAATGGAAATTTTCATCAGCTTGTACCGGTTATATCTAAACCAGTTATGTCTAAACACGCAAGTGTTTCTGAGCTCCCAGGCCCAGTGCCTGCCCTGGCAGACATCCGACCACACTGGACTGAAAGCCAGGCGTGTGCCAGCATACCCTGCCTTCCCTCTTCTCCCTCCCTGCCTTCTCCAGCATGCCCATTCTCCTGGGGCCAGGTGATGCTCGGAGCACATGCCTGCCGAAAGCCCCCGTCAGACAAACAGTGGTCTGGGACCTCAGCAGAGCAGCCACCATTGCGTGAGACGAGCTGGAACTACATTTGAGGATTTTACCCTGCAAATGTATTTCTGGGGAGACATGAAACATTCTGGCTGCAAACCGACCAAAAATGTTGAATGTGTATGCACTAACCCCATAAGCATGAAGGCTCTTGATGTCTGGAATACCTATGGAGTCAATAAAGCAAAATGCTATAGATAGCGATTCTCTAGGGATTGCTCTAGGAATAGCAAATGTCTATGAATTGCTATTCTCTAGGAATTCTCTAGGAATAGCAATTCTCTAGGAAAGGATACATGGGAGTAGCTTGTGTCTGGACTCCGTAATGCCTAGTGAAGTGACAGGTCTGATAGGAAGCACCCTGCCCGACAGCCTTGGCTGGGTCCCTCTCCCCTTTCTCTTAAACAGGGCCAGTAGATCCAAAGAATATCAACAAGCGTGAAAACAGATGGATAAACAAAGGACTGGATGTGGTTTTTAAAAACCTAGGCTAGGATAAGGTTCTATGACAAAGCTGAGACTAAACTGTGGCTCATTTCTAGCTTTGTCACAGACTTCCTCTATGGCTTTAGGCAATCATTTATTAAGGGACTCAACTACTTCTAAATACCTGGCCATCAACTTCTCTTGTCTCAGTCGCTTATAGGTAAAATACAGGTAGTAACATTTCTTTTGCTCACATCTTTGTCCATCTATTTAAGATAGTAAACTGTACCCAGGCAGCACCTAGCACAAGTAGGCCCTGAGGAGCTCTGCTGTTACTGGAATAGAAATACTGAGTGAGGCAGTTCAAGAAGGAGCTGTAATATATATATATGCTAGTTAAACAGTCTGTTCTGGGGTAAAATGCACATAGCAATTCATCTGGCCAGATTGTATGATTCCAAAGCTGGAATGAAAGGGGAAAATATGCTGTTGTTAAGGACATACACCTTCTGACGAGCAACATCCTTGATATATTGGGGTGTACATAAGTGCTGGCTTTGGCTGGGATAGAGTTAATTTTCTTTATCATAGCTGGTATGGGGCTGTGTTTTGGATTTGTGCTGAAAACAGTGTTGATAGCAACAACTAAAACATCTCTGTATTAAGTAGTGCTTATACTAAATCAAGGACTTTTCAGCTTCCCATGTTCTGCCAGCTGCACAAGAAGTTGGGAGGGGACACGGCTGGGACAGCTGACCCCAACTGACCAAAGGGCTATTCCATACCATATGACGTCCGGCTCAGCATATAAAGCTGGGGGAAGAAGAAGGAAGGGGGGGGCTTTCGGAGTGATGGCGTTTGTCTTCCCAAGTAACCGTTATGCGTGATGGAGCCCTGCTTTCCTGGAGATGGCTGAACACCTGCCTGCCCATGGGAAGCAGTGAATGAATTCCTTGTTTTGCTTTGCTGGCATGTGTAGCTTTTGCTTTCCCTATTAAACTGTCTTTATCTCAACCCGTGAGTTTTCTCACTTTTACTCTTCCGATTCTCTCCCCCATCCCACCGAGGGGGAGTGAGCAAGCTGCTGTGTGGTGCTTAGTTGCTGGCTGGGGTTAAACCACGACAACATATCAACCCAGTAAAGCACTAGCTTTGTGACATGTGGTGGTGTAGGACACAGATGTTTGGAGGAAGAAATGGTCTAATAGTACTTCACTGAAACTCCCACAACAGTCGCTGAATATCTGCTAAGATTACCAGCAGTGAGAAACACAATGATTGTGAATACTGAAGTAATTTTTTTAAGAGTACCACTTTCGTGGTAAAAGTATCATTGGTTACTGTAGCTGTATATGGTACAGGAAAAGTGCAATTACAAACACAATCAGCCACTGAGGTATATAAAAATTAGCTGATCAAAAGATGTATACATACAAATTCTTTTGTGGGTTGCCTAATCTAAGGTTGTGACTATCTCCCTCCATTGATCGCAGCGGGGAGCCAAGGTCTGGCATCCTTAAACAACAGTCTAAAACGTTCAAGCCTCTTGAGGGCAGATGTAACAACAGACTGCAAGAGGTGTGAAAATGGCCCTAAGTGTGAAGCTGCCAAATGTGTTTGACTCTGAGAATACATTTTTGCTCAGAAATCACTGTCCTCCCTTCTGAAAATGTGACCCTTAAAATGACCCTCTTTCCTTGAATACATCGTCCTGTGTCTTTCCCTTCCTTTCTTCCTCTTATTAGTCCCCCCTCCTCTTCAGCCCTTTGCCCTTACCTTTCCTACATGCCGTTAAGCCTGATATTTAACGCAAAAATCAGGTGGGAGCAGTCCTACTTAGTGCAGCTCAAATTAGCAGAGAGGATGAACCAGTCTTTCTCGCACGCTTTCTGGCACTCACCAGTCTTTCTGGCACTCTTTAGACAGTGCCAGAAAAGGTTGTTTGGGAGCAGGTGGCTGTGTCCTGCCTAAGTGATTCATAGGTGTTGGGTCAAAACATTGTGTGAAAGTCAATATTATATACATTCTCAGTAAATCTGGCAAAGGAGCAGAATCTTTCTTACCTGCCAGAATGGAGACGTGTCAGGGCAGGTTTAAAGAAGGAGAGGTCTTTATTTCAAGACCAATGGTAGACTCCAAACAGAGTTTGTTTCAGAATGAGCAGTTCCACTTGGAGAAAGAAGGAAAAATCACTGTTCATTATGGGAGCACCCTCTGTGAAGTTCTTAATGATGGCAGAGCAGGAAGATGAGAGCAGAGCAGGCTCTTTATAAGAAACTCAATGAAAAAAGCAAAGGTGTTTCATAGTTTTATAGAGAGAATAGGGGTCAAAGCATCTCTGATGTTACTGTGAGTTTTCTAAAATTTTAATACAACCAGTCCAACTTTGTTCATAATCTGTGTCTACAAAAAATCACGCACAGAAGACAAACAAGCAGCTACTTCTCTGTAGTGCCAATTCACACTCATACTGATAATAAGACCAATCCCCCAAAATCACAAATAGCAGACCTGTCATCTATGAAAAATTGTTTTAGATATTAAAAGAATATTTCTTGCAATGTTTACACCATTTAACAAAACCCCAAAAATAACCCTGGCAGCAACAGTCACCAATGGTCACCAGCCAATATCTCTCCAAATGTCACTTAATGTGCTTTCTCTCTCTCTCACCTTTTCCTTTTTGTGTGTGTGTCTTTTCTACAGGCTCATTGCTCCCTTACTGGCATTTGCAATGGGCTGCCTCAAGTCAGATATCTGCTATCACACAGATCTCACCAAGAAAAGGTTTTTTATCTGCTGACACATTTGGACCATCTGTGGGAAAAGCAGCAGCACTTTTAACACCAGGAAAGACAAAGAAGTCACAGTCCTGTCTCCAGGATGTCTTCCAGAAGTCCTCGCTCATAAAAATCAGCGTAAAAGCACTTTCAGCTTTGTTGTTCCCATTGAGGGAGCACGTAACTTCAGTGGAACCAGCGACTTCATGTAACTTAATGGAAAGAGTGAACATAGAAAGATGTCTATAGAAAACTGAGCTAAAGCTGAATATATTAATACACATAAAAAGAGGCACAGGACTCAGTGCATCTCTCCCCCAAAAATAAAGCCTGTATCAGTATGAGGAAAGAGGAAAAGGAAACGGATTGCTATATACCTATCTAGTAGAAGGGAAAGCACTTTGACTAACTCCACCAGGGACCAATTAGGCCTAGTGAGACCAAATAAATATTTATCAACATAGCCAAAGGGCATGTCCTTGTCCACAGGTTAATTGTATAAGCTTGTATACTGTGAACACAAAACTTGGAAACCAGGGAGCTCCAACAGACTCTGGTTGGTCCGGGATTTACTTGTCAGGGTAGCAATGTGATGTGCCATCTTTGCATACGTGAGTGCAAACTCCTTGGTGAAACTTACATCTGAGCTCTTGAAATTCATTTGGGATTTGACATCTCATGCATACATCTCTAAATTAGAGATAGGCATGAGCCAGAGGTCTCACACCATCTGGCTCTCTTACCCCCGGAATTTCAGGGACATTTCAGGGAAGGCAATAAAGTATAATGCATTTCTTTTGTTCATTTTCTTTGAGCAACATAGTGAGGGCACCTCAAATTTTGGAGCAGAGTGCAGATGGAGCTTTCATCTTTCTGCATACATCTCTCTGCAAAAAGTTCATACCAAATGCTAGCAGAGCTCACCAGGGTTTTCGGCACTGAGCGTTCCTCGGTATGCCCTAGTTTACTTATACAGGCTCAGCCTACAAGTCTTAGATGGCAGGCAAGATATATTTTCTAAAACACAGATACTACATGGATTTTCCATGCATTCAGAGTTGCCCAAGGGTTCAGAAGCACAGGCAAAATAAAGAAATAGTTCAAGTCAAGTAGGGGGCAGAATGGCTACTACACACATCTTTGTGAGGAGCCTGCCTCTGTGTTTGTGTCTAGTTAAGCGAATACAGAAAGAGAAAAAAGCACTGAAGACGACAGTGGAGGAAGTAGTAACACAATCTGGGTGACTCCCCCAGAAAAGCCTACAGGAACCCAAGAAAGGAGTAAACAGAAGAAGCAAAACATGAGAAGACAAAAGCACTGGGAAGGCAGACACAGTATTTCCCACTGCCCATCAAACCCATGCACTGAGAGGTAAAGTGGCCTTAGGCTCATTCAATGGGAGAATAAGCAGTGAAGGAGGAATGAATCACTGGATTTCATAGCATATTTTTCTTTTATGGGAATTCAACAAAGGCTGATCCCAAAGATGAGGTTTCATGGTGATTTATCCCAGTGGTCTTCACTACATTACAGAAAATGATGAACTTCATTAATAACAAGAGCAAAAAAGTTACCATATAAAATAGCTTCCCACAGACGTAAGTGTCAAATGAACCACATTTACACCACATGTTTTCAGTTGGAAGACACACAAATTAAACAAATTCTCAAGACCATCTCTGACATTATTGCTTATGTAAAAACCAAGACACTCCAATCAAAGGTCTACACCTTACAGGAGGCACTTAGAAGTCAATGATTTCTGATGCAGGAAGCTTTTCCTTTTTCAGCCCCAGAACAGCACAATGGGATTTACTGTATTAACCTTCGAAACAGAGGTTGGATTCACTCAGAAGAGAGTGAATCCAAGAATATCACTGCAAATCTGCTATTTTGCTGTGACACTCAGGAAAGACAGACTCAAAGAAATCAAGATGTTCCTTGTCTTCTGTATGGTCAGCAGGCAACCAGATCACAAAATTATCAGCATACTGCACTCTGAGAGCAAAAGCCTAGCTAGGTAAAGAGAGGGGAATACATTAATGTTAAATTTTATGGAACAGAATATTTATTTACAGCATCCATCTTTTCATATACAGGCAGAGGATGGTTTGAACATAAAGTGTAAAGGGGATAAAACCACTTAGCTAGAAGGTCTGAGCTATTTTACAATACCCTTTACAGGTCTGAGCTATTCAAACAGGTATTTAAATAACCTGAGGCAAATTTATTCAACTCACATTTTAGTGGGACATAAGAGATCTCACTATCACACAACAAGTGCTCAAATCATAAAAACGCTGTGCTTTGACAGTTCTCTAACAGGGGTAGAGCACTTCTTGGGACTTTCTGGGAGTATGTTCATTTCCATACTTACAATCTGTAACAATTAAGCTTATCAATGATATCTTGACAAGGTATCTGCTTCCTCCTTTAAATAGTTTTGTCATTGAATGTAATAGGCATTTTAGAGGAGGATTTTGCACACTTCTGCTCTTATATAACATTTTAATAGAAAGCAACTTTCTGTGGGAGAGCCCCAGATAATAAATCACTGGAGCACTAAACTATGTTGATAGCACATCTGTTTTAACAGTATGCAGTGCCACATGGTGTACTGCAGAATAAACTGTTCAGCTGGAAGAGGTTTTCACATCTGTTAAAGGACCTTTGCACATGTTCACATGAATTCAGATTTCATATGGCAATTTTTTTTTTTCTGAAATTGTACCTATGCAAAAGGATCCAAAACCTTAGGAACAAGCATGGCTGGGATAGGGTATAGCAAGTCAAAAGAGCCAAGATATACTTTTCTTTTTTTCTCTCCCTCTCAGTAGATGAAATCAGTAGGACAAAGTAATTAGTATTAGGGGGAAAAATGATGGGAGTTTAAAAGGAGGGCATTATAGGCAGAAATGACATAAAAGGAGATAGAAAGGGAAACCAGAGATATCACCCAAGAGGGAAAAAGTATTGGTCCTCCTGATGACATGTTAGATCTGAACTCAAAAAACCCTCTGGTTTTTTTTCTGAGCTCTTGGTACTGTGTCCTTCCATAACCTTGAGCATATCATTTGACCACACTGTATCTCAACTCTAGACGCATTACATGGGGACCACAACTCTTTCCTAACTACCCAACAGTAATACTGTCAGAGTAATGGCAATAAAGCCTAAATACGTCTAGACACTCAGAAGGACCCTGCTCCCAAAGACACAGCCATGGGCAGATTAGTAAAACCTGAGACTGGCACTAACAAAAGAAACCTAGTACAGATCTAAGCAGAAGCCACAACAATTTCTGATATATGAAAATAAAACCTGCTTTATTAAATCAATCAATTTCTTTACAAATATATTTGAGAACTGTCATTTTTGTCCTAAACTATATTAAATAGCCACCTATAAACAATGCTTTCCTATTTAGAGAATATATTTTTTACTTCTTTCATAAGACCATTCTTCAGAACTTAAAAATCTTCTGGGAGTCACCCATACTCAGATGAAGCAGTTATTCTTGTTAGCTTTTGGCAAGAAAGTTCCAGTTTTTCATGTGTAATGAGTCATGAATTTAAGTCTAGAAGTCTTAGTAAATAACAAATTTAATCCCTACTAACCGTGAAAAAGAAAAACAGGACTGTATGGAATAACATCTTGTTACCTTCCCATTCTACACGATCACAAAACAAATGAAGTACAGATGTAACAATGTACTCTAACCCATTGAATATCGTCAACCTAAAACATATGGAAAGAGAGCAAGGAAAACCACCAGCACTGCCCTTGTCTTCCTAATGGGTTTAAAGGAGATTGGCCAAGAGTATTCCAGATGGCTGGGTTTTATCTTAACTGTTCACAGAGTGAAATGGTCTGTTGCTGTGAGTGATGCCCCACATTAGTAATGTTGGTCTTTGTCATCACATAAATCATCAGTTATCTATCTTCCTGATGCTATCAGTCCTCTCAAGATGCCTCAACCGTGACAAGAAATAATGAGAGATTAATTAAACTGTTAACCTCTTCTGTAGTACTAGCCATAGTAAGAGAGAGGGAAAGATGGTCCTTCATGGATAATGCTGTCACTACACCACAACTTGGAGAAAAAGTGCTCTGAATTAGCCCATGACTCTACAGAATGTATAGAATTTGCAAGAATTATATTTTATACAATTTTATAAAAGAGGATTTAGCCTGCTGTGATTATAGCTCATGCATACAATGAACCACCATATTAAAGGGTACAAATGATGACAATTTTAGATAAGTTAAAGGCAGCCCTGTAAGCATCTGATAAGTTTCCAGTCCATGCAATATCTTCCAATAATAAACATACGGTGCAGCTGGCAGCGACACAGGTAAAACAACAAAGCAAACCTACCGGGATATATCAAATGGTCTAAAAATCACATGCAGCAACATTGGCTGAGATTGGAAATAAATGATTTCTCTTCCTTGTAAATAGGAATACTTCAAAAGAAAATTATCATCTTCTCCATTCAAACTCATTACTAGCACACATAAGCTTGTGTGTGCAACAGGAGCAATACAGGAAGCAATGCTGTGTAGTAGAAGCAGGTCTACTGAGCAAAACACCCAGTCTATAGCATATGGGGAGGGCTTACTTTGAACTAGTCTGGTCTCTTGGAATGAATGTTCCTGGCTTATTTTCATTTGAAGGAAACCTAGTTCATGTACTGAGAGAGTGCACCATGACAGAAAGCAAAGTGCAGTCAAGAGGAGGCAATCAGGATATTCCCTTCAGAAGCACTAATGTTAATGTAGATGTACCCACAAAGTTTGCTTTCAATGAAAAAGAAAGAAGCACAGTACATACGTAATCAGAAGTTCTCCGTTCCAGTAAGAATTAATTAGATCCTAAAAAAGGAATCTGAAACTTTAGGCTCTAATACCACACATATTAAAATCCATATTTTCATGCACACAAGTCCACGCAGACTGGCTTCAGTGGAACTATTACTTGTTGCCATTTCAGCAAAACAATTCAAACGTGTCTTCACAGTTACGTGCAGACACTTCCATTCATGCTTTGAGTTGAGTTACCTGAGCATGAAGAAAGACCTGAAAGGCAGGTCTTACAAAGCAATGCAAAAATCACATGCCAGTGTGTCTACATGAATTTAACACTACATATAGTTCATGTTTCACCAGTTCACTACGCCATGACTATCTGCACTTGACTGGATAAACATGCCCTTCGCTGTCAAAGGGCCAATGCTTGGTTGAATGGATTTTTTTAGATTCATACCTTAAGCAGAGCTGAGCACTGCAAGCCAGCATCAAAGAATAAAATAGAGGAAAAACTATGGAACAAAGAGTACATCACAAATTTTTGACACAGAATAATTACTGTTTCAAACACTTGGTAGTATTAGATTTAAATTTCACTTATGTAAAACCACAATCACTTGCATTTATGTTTTTTCTCTGTTTCGATCGGGTTGGAATTCAAAAGTTGGAATAAAACCCTGATACAAATAGCCCTTTGCTATTTGCAGAAGAGTATTTGAGCCAGGTTCTGTGATCAGGCAAAGCTGATTCACCCAAATGAACCAACGTGTGAAAAAATCAAAGAAACTTTCTTACTAGAATACCTACTTCTCCTAGCACAGTAAATGTCACTAGGGAAATGATTTGGGTTTTTCCTATTTGAAAAAGACTGTGAATCAATGCCTTCTTAATTGTGAAACGTATTAAGAGTTTTCAGAAATGACATTATTCTCTAATGCCCCTGTCCATTAATGGAGCACATTCATTGTACTTATTAAGATGGTAAAGAATCATTAGACTGGTGGGAATGAGGGAAAGAAAATTGAAACATTCCCTGCTAAGAAACTAATTTCACAAAAATGACGGGAAGTCAGTGGAACTGAAAAGCAGGAGATGTTAGAATTAGGTCTACTCATTTGAGTCATGTTTGATGGCATCAACAAAGGCTGCTTTGAAGAAAATCATCCTGGTCCTCCTGCTCTCTGTATTTTCCCACAGAGTCCTCCCTATTCTTTCTACTCTCTTCTGCCAGAATGCCCATGCCCCTACTTTATCCTCTGTAATGGCTTCTGAACCAGGGACTGACCCCTTCAGCAGTGCTGGAGTTCCTACTTCACTGCCTCAGATGGCTTTAAAAGGCTATGAAGTTACAGCCTGTTATATTCGGGATATATAAATGAATCATAATAATTTCAGTCCACCAATGCATATGAAAGGTTATTGACCATTCAAGGCTTTGAATGCATACCCAAAAAGCACACGCAGGAGGAACATATGCAGTAGCGTTAGGAAGGAAATACTTTTCCAAAATGATTTTTTTTTTTTTTGAGATTTCAGAAATGTTCCTTATCTCTACTGGAAGGACCCGTACTCATCCCAGCATTTTGGAAAAACCCAGGGATGGCAAATGCTGTGCTAGTGGTCATCTAGCAACCAGGGAGATAGCCTGGGATAGCTGAGGACAGATTTGGATTTGACCTGATTCAGATTCAAGAATTAGATCTTGCTGCCCTGCATCCAAAGGAATTGTTCTAACATGGATTAAATCAATTGCATTCATGGTCTGGCATAGTAATTATTTTCTTTAATACTTCGAAGTGCAAAAGATAAGATACAAAGGGTAGGCCTAAGATTTTAGTCTGGAATGACGGACTTCATACAGAATATGAGATACTGATGTTTCCTTCCCTAGTCAGAACTTAGCACTGAACATGGGTGTCCCCATATCCTGGCTGAATTTTCCAGGATCCAGGTATTTCTGGGGTCTGGGGTTTCTCTGGTTTTGAGAAAAAAAGCTCAATTATGGAATACAATATGCTTCCTCTCAAAGTGGAAAACAGAAAGGAAAGCAGTTCCTACCAAAAGGGAAAGCAATTATCATAAAGTCCCTGACTAGCCATGCTCTGTGGTAAAACAGTAAATAAAGATGAATTTCCAGAACAAAGTCTGCATCAGATTTAAGTCTCAGAAAGTGGGAAGGTGGTTGATTCAGTGTTTCATAGTTTTGCTGCCCAAGGTCGTTACTACACAAGTGACCTTTAAGAAGACTGACTGTACCCATGGGAAAGCCCCCACCACAAGACAAGGGTGCAACTACTGGAATGATGTTTTTCACAGGATAAGAGAGAGTGGTTGTCCAATAGTCAGCTCAAGACCCCAATTTCCAAGCTTTATTTTGTAACTCAGAACCTCAGCATTGCTTTGTCCTATTTCTAGTATTAACCTGCAGACATACGATCTGAATCAGAACACAGCAAAACAGGGAGCAAGAGAACTAATCTTCCATTCATTGGCTTCCTGTTTCAAATCCAAGGATGATGATAGCAGTAGCTGTTGAGCTGGATGTGTAGGGAACCGGCCCGCGGAGAACAGCATTATCACGGCTTTAGTGTGCAGGCTGCTGGGAGCAGCGGATTCAGAGCGCAGGTTTGCACAGGCAGGGTGTTTGGGGAAGGGAAATCAAGCAGGTGGTGAATAGGAAAGCTGGATCAGTGAGTGGAAAAGAGCTGTCAGGGTAATCATTAGGAGCAGTTGCCTGGCCAGGTCCCATTTAGGAGCAGCAGCTGTGCCAGCCTGGTGAGGGGAGGGGATGCTGCTCCACGCCAGATGTGCACAGCGTGAGCACGCTGCGGTGGCTGCCAGAGATGGGGAGGAATAAAGAGGGAAGGGTGGTGTGGAGAACCAGGGGAGCAGCTGCTGGGTTACTACAGGAGACAGATGCTGTGGACAGAGTAGCAAGTACCGCTGCTGCAGCCCTGTGATCTCTGAGCCTTTTCTGCCTACGAGTAAGGGGTTAAATAAATATCCAGGGAAAAAAGTATTTCAGGGGCTGTAGGTGCTGATTAGGCTGATCCATGCCTCTGTGACCGCTTCCTGCAATCAAGGCGAGCTGGTATTTTCTGCTTGAACTACTGCTTAATTTTATCATTGTAGAGTAGCTAAGAATTATTTCTTGGACTAGGCACTGGTTTAAAACTGCAGTGAAGGATATTAGATTTTGTTCTGCCAACCGCCCTACAAAGTCTTCTTTTTCTCTCTCTTTCTCAGCTCAAATGTAATTCACGAATTCACTTGGAATAGACACGTTTGTCTGGCTGCTTCTGAAGCTGAGCGGTGATGAACACCACAGAACGCAATCGATCAAAAGTTTCAAGACAGTGTTCATGCCTTGGGACTATGAACACCTATTTTGCTTTCCTCTCTTGGTGCTATGTGATGCCTCTACTATGCATTCGCACTTCTTTGACCATCTCCTGCTGAAACTCTTCTGACGTATGATAGCAATTATATTTCTGACCATATGGGGAGGTCTGAGCTTTGGCTGGAATATTATAACCTGGCAAACATGTTCTGCCTCCCCTCTTTTATAGTATAAGATCCCTATTTCATCCTTCATTTTCTGCAGTTTTTTCATCAAGTTCCTGTCTTGCCCCACTTTCAATTGTTGTATCTGTAGAATATTCCTTGTCTTTTTGGGGAGGTCTCAAGTTTTTTAGATCATTATTTTTTATACATAAACCTTTCACGGAGGACTCTGACACCCCATTCCCCTGTCGTTGCTGCTGGAATACAGCAGTACAAGCCACTGAATTGAGCTAAGCTAAACCAGTGTTTTCTGTACTTCCACTTACATTTCAATTCATCACAGAGAGCATATCTGGTTTAGGGACATTCTTGATGCCTGTTTAGAAGTCAGAATATAAATAAATATCAATTTTTATTTCTCCCAAGAGATCTAAGCTAACTGCCATAATATATAAAGAAAGAGGGAGCATGTTTTATGCAACAGAAAATTCCATCAGAAACGTTGTGCAATGAGCAGGATGGAGCAAATAATTCATAGTGATTACATTATAGAGAAGCTTAACCTGTCTTTCGTCTAAATCACATATGCCAGGAGATTTCCATTCTTTTAAATGTGTACAGTATTCAGTATTTATACAATTTTTTTAATGTCTAAATGGATCGAAACAGGTATGTGCTTATACTTCCAACTTATTATTCACTGACTGAGTTATATTGTAATTGATCAGAGAGGTCACATCATAGCACACATTTTGAAGTCTGGGTAGAAGTTGCAGAGAATACCCTTTTAAAGCAAAAAGATGCATGTGCAAATGCAAAATGTGTTCTGCTAAACTGGGTACTTTGATAGATTTTCTTTTTAGTCTAGTAAAAAATATAAAAATGTTATAAATAATATAAATTGTTATATAAAATGTTATAAAAAAACACGCAGAAAAAAATCAAGCATTGAGATAAATTTTGTTAAGGTATATTTTCACAGCTTTAAAGAAATGTTATATTGTTAAAATAGTATGGACTATTTGTGTTTAGGCAGTTTTTGACGCTCTAATGATGCACACATTTAGATAAAACCAGGAATAGATATGATTCCGTGCTTTATTATTATTATTATAAAAGTAAACACCTCAGTAAAGTTCTACAATCACCTTCTGCTCCAAACTCAGGTCTTTAGTCATCCTAGTTTCTGCTGGGATAGAGTTAATTCTCTTCCTAGTAACTAATGTAGTGCTGTGGTTTGGATTTAGTACGAGAATAATATAGATAACACGCTGATGTTTCAGTTGTTGCTAAGTGGTGTTTACACTGGTCAGGGACTTTTCAGCTTCCCATGCTCTGCCAGGGGCACAAGAAGCTGGGAGGGGGCACAGCCAGGACAGCTGACCCCAGCTGGCCCAAGGGCTATTCCATACCATACGATGTCATGCCCAGTATAGAGACTGGGGGAGGTGGCCGGGGGGCAGCGGTCGCTGCTCAGGGATGGGCTGAGCATCAGTCGGCAGGTGGTGAGCGTTGCATCACTTGTTTTTTTTTTTTCCCTGGGTTTTGTTCCTCTCTCTCTTGTTTTCCATTTCATTACAATTTATTATTACATATATATTTTTTTTCCAATTATCTCAGCCCACAAGTTTTCTTACTTTTGCTCTTCCGATTCTCTCCCCCATGCCAGCGGGAGGGGCGGGTGAGCGAGCGGCTGCGTGGGGCTTAGTTGCCGACTGAAGCTAAACCACAACATTAGTGCACTTTCAATTTCATTTTCAACTTAAATAAAATCAGTTCTTGAGCTTGTACCCTGAATTACTAACATGAAATAGAAAAGACCAGACTGTGGTCCCAGCTCATGACACCAGAGTAAATAGTTCTTTGTGAGTTTGCCGTCTGTATTAACACCACCATTCACAAACTTCTCAATTTCACATGATTACGACCAAGCTGGTGAGAAATTATGAAGGCGGACCATGGGCCATTAGTCAAAAAAAATGGAGTCTGCTTTTGTAGCCAGTGAGTCATTCTGTAACTGCTTACTCCACCTTGTTAAAGCCCCCACACAGTAAAGGTCTCTTCTGTAGGACGCCAGTCATCTCTGACTGATTTATTGTCTTCATTCCTCCCTCCTACTCCATATATAATTCGAAGTAGGTAATTAAACACTACAAAATGCTTAGTTGAAGCTGCTGGGTGTAATGCAGAGCCTGACATCAAAACCAGAGGACAGGTTTCCAAGGTGCAACATTAAGACAGCTTAACAGCAGCATCATTATTAATTTCATAATTATATGACACTTTTGGAATTCCCAGTATTGGACAATATTTAAGAAATGCATCTTGTTTATCACTGAAATGGGTACTTATATTTGTGATAATGGTTATCATATGCTTTTACAGAACTTAGCCTCTACTTAAAAAATAATTGTATCTAGTAAATATATCTATTTAAGCTATAAACATATATTAGATAGAAGGGTGTCCAACATATTTGGACGCTCTAGCCTTGATTTAGGCAAGCATTTAATCAGAAGCTTAACAGCATATAAAGAGTACAAATGAACTCAAATTTCTTCTTCTTTGCCTTTATTTAGATATCAAATTTGATCACACAGGCCACATCTCACAAGGAACATTGTTCACCAAGATACACACTGAACTCAGTGCAATGCACTGACAAGTATTTTTGTTCTAAAACATTGCTTCAACTCTCACATGCACCACAGAAAGGGAAAGTGCTGGGGAACTGGGGAACTGAGAGAAGCCGCCAGACCAGAAACTGTAAAATGAAAAAGGTGGAAATAGTGCAAAACTCTCCAAATAAAAAAAAAGAAGCAGTGATGAGGATTTTCTTCCCTGCCTTTAATTATGAAGATGAGATGGAAATAGCCTTGTTTCAGAGAAATTTGCATCCAGTATCTTTACCATCTCATTCCAAATCTAACTTGAGGCTTAATATGAAAGCTATCGCCATTTTTACGAATCCCTCCCACTAGAAAGAGATAAAGACAATCACAATATTGTAATTGTTTTAGGTCGTTCTGCCAATTTTCATTCTAAAATAATGTTCTGTTTCGTTTTGAGAATTTCATACTGCCTTAGTCAAATTGTGGTCGATAATATTATTCTGATGGGTTTCTCCCCCAAAATGGCAGATTTTTATCTGTTTGACCTCAGTCATGCAGACAGAAACAGCTAACTGAAGAGTCTGGATGAAAGACGGAAGGCAGAGGCATAAAGCCTGTACTCCAGCCTACTTCATCCAGGGCTTGCATTAACAGACATCCTCAAAATATCTCAGTTTCCCATTTTACACATTGCTTTTATCTTGTTCTCTGCAAATAAGCCAGTATTTCAGTGGAATTAACCCCATGACACACTTGAGTCTGACTTGAGTTGCCAGATCTCAGCTTTTCTTCTGCGTTCCACCACAAGCCCTTACAAAAGGAGTTGACCAAGGAAGCACCTGAAACATGAAACCCAAAAATATTAGCATCACACAGAATTCCCTCAACTTTTACTATCCATCAGACTAAAGTATGCATTTCAAACTCATTTTCTGGAATTTATCTACTTAATTTCCACCCTCGTACAAGAAATAAGACTTTCCTTTGTCATGGCATCCTCTGCCATAAAAGATAGCCATGTAACCCTACCATCTGCACTGAAGTGATGTTGTGTCTCACCTCCGTTAAATATGGTGAGATGATAAATATACACTCTATCTATACATCTCTGTAAATTCAAATCCTTTGCATTGGCCCAATAGGAACTGCAGTGAAAGAGATCACGAGAGCTACTTTTTTTAAGCTATCCAAGCCATTGACAAATTTTCTTATTTTAGGTTTTCTGAATACCCAAGAGAGCGTGGTTCAGAAAATTCTGCAAGAAATACAAAGATTCAGTTAATTTCTATTTTTCTTCTCATTCTCACCCTTTGCCTAGGAGCTGTCTTGCTAGTTCTCCTCGTTTGAACAGTAATTTATTACATATGTTTATTCCCTCTTGTGTACTTAAAACATTTTATAGTTCCTAATTTCCTAGTTATAAGATTATACCCTCTGATTTGCATGGCTCTCTGCCAAATATAACAGTTCATTCTGGATTATTGAAAACATATGCAGAAGCTTCAGCAAGCCTGATTTCTCATCCGTCTTTATTTCTTTCATAAACATTCTTTCTCAACACACGGATGCCTCAGACTTTTTAACATTTATTTCTTTTCTTCATGGTCTTCCTGCGGTCACTAACTACTGTCCCTTGCAATATTAACCACTTCAGAAATTGCTCACCAGATATTTTGTAGTAAATGGGGCAGACTCTGAGCAGAAGTAAATTGTACAGATGGGGTTGCATGAGCATCCAGCTGCTGTAGAGGAGTTGCGGGCTCACCTAAAGGAGGAGGCTTTGGACTCCAGGCTCCCCCAGCCTGCCAAAGGCACTGCAAATATCTAAGGATCTGCATACAGGGCAGACTAATGAAGCAGCTGTATCTAGCAAAAGCAGCTGCCGTGCTTATACCCTGACACTGCTCCACTTGTACCCAGCAGAAAAGCCGTTTGCATTGGGTTTTGCCTTGCTTATCACCCTTGCTAACAAATTTCTTTGTCTATTAATAGAGCAACAACTCCAATGGAGCATCATCTAACTCATTCATATCCGTAACATCTTAAAGCTTTCATGCAGTCCATGAAAATCCTTTCTGAAATTGTTCCCACTAAAATCCTCCAGGGAACGCTACAATTTTGACTCAAAGGAGTGCTGAACGTATCCCCCGTGCTTCGTGTCTTAGCCTTTCCACAAAGCCGCTGCCTCCATCTGCATAAACATTTCCTCGTCTGCCTTTTCATTCTGCCCTCAGAGATCTGTAATAGTTCCCTGTGATTGCTCTTATGCCTTTCCTGTGCTTCACTTCAATCAAAGCTGTCTCTGCACTGGTAGCCAAACCACATGTCATTTCATCTTTCCGTCAGTGTTCTCCTTTGTCTCTCATATTCCTCTATACTGGTGCTGCAATCCATTTTAAAGTGTCTGCGACCCCGTTAGACTGCAACAGGGAAAAAAGAAGTACATAACATGCAATATCGGAGAAAGATAGGAAAAAGAAAGATGAGGAGACAAAGCAAGGAGAGGACTAAGTTTGAGAGAGACTTTCTGCTTTACCTAGCAAGGCAAAGTCCCACCACCTGCAGAGAAAGCCTGCCCATGGAAGGAGGCTCTGCTCCCTCCGGGGCAGTTGCCCACGTTCCCACACTGCTCTGCAGGTCACCGCAAAGGTACAGGCATGCTTTCAAAACCTGCTTCACTTCAGAAGTAATACTGGGAAGAAAAACGGAGGTAAAGGTGTCCTGGGAGATTTAATTCAAATAAAAGCATCTGCTGGTTATTTTTCTTTAAGCCAGATCTACTAAGGGGACATTTTACCCCCATGCTGCTCCCACTCTTCCCAGCAGCTCCAAGAGGGGCTCTGAGGAAACATCTGCATTTTCAGTGGCCACGCAGTGATTTGCCCACATTTCTTTCCACAGTTCCTTGCCACACTCCATTTGTATCTTAAATCAACCTGGCCGAAAAGTTCCACAGACTATATTTTGTTTATCTAAATACCCAGTTAAAACTCCAGGTAGCTGACAATTATTTTATGCAGAACTTACAACCTGAACTGGCTTGAGCTCCCCAGCTCACTGTCACACGACCGCTTGCTAAGGCACCGTACCCACAGCTGACCTGCACCCACACCTACCCTGCACCTCCAGCCGAGCAATGGTGGCTCGGCACAAGCCATACAAACGTGCCTCTAGGAAAGCAACTCACTCTTCTCCTATTGCAAAACATTCTTCCTGTGCCATGTAGATGAAGTCAAACTGCCCACCAGATAACAGGGAATAAACATCACTTGTGGTCATTTATCATCTCTCTACTCCACTACAGGCTGAATACTTGGTTTATGGGTAACTGGCTTTCATCTGCGATGTGACCAGGATGAGCTTGGTCCTGAGATGTACCCCAGAAGGGGAGGCAGCAGACAGCAGCCCACCGGAGAGGGGGCTGGTGTCTGCTGCCGGGGCCACCACTTCCCGGCTGTCATCTTGACTGTGGCACTCGAGTCCAGCTACAGCACCATGGATCCTCAACAGCTACCACAAACATCTTAATTAGATTGCCTTATGCTTTGAAGCATAGACAAAGTGTGAATAAAAAGTATGTTTGCTATATTTTATACAGTAATTTTGTTCAGAAAAGAGTCATAAATTGAGTAGGAGTGACTAAAATTAGTGTCAGAAAAGATGACAGTTTGTTACTTGAAAAATTTAAACTGTAAATACTGCAAAAATATTTGAAATGGCTACTGCTTGTGAAAATTCATTTTCCACACTGCATTGCCTTTCTTAATCAAATGATGAGCATTAATGTACCACCAGCAGCTTATTTTTCTCAAAGAAAGAAGTCTGAACTACAGTGAGCAGGGAAGCAGTGAGGGGAAGTCAGCCAGAGACAATTCTTAAACAAGGTGACCAAAATTACAAGCATGCCTCCAGCTTCTGAGTCTTTATGTCCAGATTGATTTTAATTTCATCAAAAGGCTACAATACCTGATCTTAATAATAATAATAATAATAATAATAATAATAATAGTAATAATAGTAATGATAATAATAATAATAATAGGTTTAGACAATCAGTTTTATTGGAAAATCTATTGGTCTGTCAAGCTAATTATCTAACACCACTTTTGCAGTACATTAAATTCTGCATTAACAAGGCACTTAGCATCCTCATTTGTAGATACTTGACTCCTTGGGAGACTGAACATTTGCTAAACAACAAGCTACCAGGCAACAGGACTTCTGAAGTTCCTGCTTCCCAGGCTCCATTTCTCTCTCGGCATATACACGCTACGCTTCCCCCCGTGCACACCGTGCATCCTGCACGTGGAAGGAGAAACGAGCTGTCTGACAAGCAGCTGGAGTAAACCACCTTTCCAAACTGAGGTGTTTTGGGATTTCCTGGAAAGGAGAATGATCACACTGAACTGACCCATGTCGGGATCAGTGTAATGCTCTCCTTCGACTAAATTCACTTTGGTTGTGTGTCGGTTTACAGTAAGACACGGCCGTGTCGCAAACATGACACTCTTTAAAGTAGTAACGAAAGCCTTGTCATCCCCTGTGCAACAGGCAGGACAAAATCACTCAGGGGGGTAGACTGAAAGCTTGTTGGGTCTCCCCTTCTCACTTACAGGAGAGGAACAAAACTGAGGAGAGAAAAAACATTGTCTGCTACCTTCGTATTTCTCAAGCCCCATGGCTACCAGAAAGAAGGCTGTGGGGAAAATCTCTTCTGGTTACTTGGGTTGGCTTTAATGCTGCTTTGTGCCAATGAAGACTCCTAAAGTTACCTTAAGAGGTCCTATGACCCAGAGCTGGGAGCTTAGGGTTTCACAGATCTCAAGGTACCAGCTGCTGTAATATTCAAATATCTCAAATTTATCACACTTACAATATAAACTAGCAATAAGAATCAATTTAATGTCAGAGGTTGGACAGGAGGAACCTCTGACATAAAAATTTAAAATTTTATTTGGCAGTTTGCTTCTATAAAATCAGATTCTTTCTTTTTCACCATTTTTGTTATGTTTTATAACCTTGCTAAGCTCAGATACAGGCAGAGGTGGTGAACACATAGCTTGTATATAAAATAAATTAGCTTTTCTAATTTTTGCTGATAAAATAAAAACTTTCACCTAAATTAGGTTGAAATACACATCTATTCTTCTGCATTTATGTGGCTTTATTTATTTTAAGTGTCTCTTTGTACTTCAGTGAACAATTACAAATCATTTTCCCAATTTCTTCAGACACTCAGGCATGCCAAGAGCTAATTAACTAGTGTGACAATTGCAAGAAGCAGCAACATAATTCAGTTTTTGAATGACTGGAAGGTATTTAATTTGAATAAAAGAGGAATTAAATAGCAGTAGTAATAAATGGTATTGACAGGTAGAGTACACGTATCAGAAAGGTCGCTAACAAAGTATTTGCAGGTACTTTCAAAACTCCTCTTTGGAGTTGTGAAATTAGGATTAATTGGCTGGAGCTCTTTTATAGACTATTTCACACATTTAATACCTTACAATCTATTGAGGTAATTAGCCATGTGTAAAGAACAAGTTTTGAATCAATTTCCTGATTAAGTAAAATATAAGGGTCTTTGTATGCAAAACATGGAATCCTTAATGCAAGATTCATCTGGCACAGTGGAATACGGGTAGGAAAGACCTTTTCAGTGCTGTGAATCCCAGTGTTTGAGATATAGTGCTCATGGTAATGAACTTATCAGAATTTGAGCAACTGTTGCCACAGCTCAGAAGCAAATCCTGCTCCTGCTGTTGGAAGTAAATTTGATAAAAGTAAAAACTGAATTATGTAGACTTCTAGTTGGTAACCATCAGTTCTATCCTACATACACATTTTTTTCTTGTTTATTTTAAGTAAGCCTGCAATGTGTCTTTTAAAATACTAAAAAGAAGAGAGCCAATTGGCTAATGGGAAAATATTCTCCCTTTCTCTTCTTAGAACAACAAAAAATGTAAGAATGAGTAAGTTTCCCAAGAAGTTTGCAAAGCAGAATACAGTTATGAGCTAAAAACCACATTGCCCAGAAATATTGGCGCTATGGGAATTGGATTTTGCTTGACATTCTAGCTCAGCCGCCACTCTCACATTATGGACTCAAATTACTCCTTATCCAGGGCAGTCCACCATTCTTGCCCCTAGTTTGTGCACTCCCAGTATTGCCCTTCCCTTGAGTCAAATACCTTGTAGTAGCAAAACCAGTTTGATCAAATACCTGATGGACTCGAAAGAAAGAAAGAATAGTTGTCCACCACTGATCCAGAGAAGGGACACACAAGCATGGGTAGACTTGATTAACTATTTACATGGTTAAACCTTAATGAAAATCATAAGTACAATCGCATTCCCATGGAGAAAAGGTGCATCATCTATCGGTACATCTATATTAACGTTCTTTATTTCAGAGCAGTAGCGAAATTAAGGCAATCCCCTGATCATTCCCATTTATTACGTATTTGTTCAGCTCTTGGAAGGGTTCTGATGTGTGGACTGGATTCTTTTAGGATGAAACCAACTAGCAGATGCACTGTAGAGAATCACAAGAATCCAAACCAAGATGCAGGCTCCACTGTGACAAAGTCTTCCAGTGAATAGTCACACCAATGTACTGGTAAAAGGCTCTGAAACTGTCAGTCTGCAACTCCCTGATGTGCTTCTTGTGCTTTCCTATGTGTGGCATGTGCAGAGAGGCCCACAAAGATCAAAAGGACTGCAGTTTGCCCAGGACTGGGGGCTGCAGAATACATCTGAACAATTCCCCCAGCTGAAATTTAGGACACGTACAGGTTGGGAGGCAGACCTACCTATTTGGCCTAGAAGGCACTTGGCAGCTGAGGTAGAGCTTGGGACCAGTAACACTCTTCTCATCCTATTTTGGCAAACATGAAAGCCACCTAGCCTCAGTCTGATGTGCAGAAGAGATGTACCTCTACTCCAGAAACTTTCAGGCCCCCAGGAAGGGAGAGAAACAGAAAAGGAAGCTCTGTCCTGTTTGCTAACATGTCACTGTGAAGTCCCTGGCATGCCACACCATAACCCAAGGCCAGGTGAAGGTGTAGACAAGACTGTGAACCAGGCAGAGTTTCAAGTAGCTGACTACCAAAGAAGCCAGTGTCTTTTACAGTCTCGGCAACACATCAGCCCATTCTCCAAGCTGGACGGGGAGTGTCTTGGTGTGGAACAAGTTCATATTAAACAGTGGTAGAATGGCCTCACTGAGCTTAAAAGCCTCATCCACCATCTTTGGGGACATTCAAAGCAATAACATGTTCTCATAAAAAAAGCATGACATAATCATGGAAACTCTTTCCTACTTTTCTTCAGTCTCACTACCTCAGGCCTTCCTCCCAGGCCATGCTCCATTTGAGCATGTGAAAGCACCTCTAGCTGTCCTGCCTTTTCCAGCTGCGAAGGCTAGCAGAAAACAGAAGAAAGACTCCCATGGCACATTGCTGACCATGGCATAAAGGTAACTTAACAGTTTTGAGGTAGGTCATCCTGCTCAGAGATCACCTTCACCAGTCCCTCTCAAAAATTAGAGAAGGAATGGGTAAATGTCAGTATTACACAGAAAATTGTTCCCTGGAGAACCGGGGGGCTGTAGGGTGGATGGCTGTAGGCAGTAGACTTGCATTGTAACCTTGCAGACAGTCCTGAACTCACAGACTTGCTTTTCTTTCCTCCACAGAGGTGAGCCACAAAAGGCTTGCTCTCTTCCAGTTTCCACCCCCAGCTTCTGGTACCTCAGCCCTACATTGCCTCAGGCAGGAGGCAGTGTATGTCTAGGACACCATCCTAGAAAACATGCTGTACTATCAGTCTGAGGCAGTGTTAAGAAAGAGGAGGGAGATAAGGCCGACTCCGGAGATGTTCATGGACAGGATCATCCAGAGTCCTTAACAGGCCTGACAACAGTTCTTTATGAAGAGGCTTCAGATTGCAGAGCAAGGGAGCAGAAGGCTCTGGAGATATGGCAGGAGCACTCCATGCTCTTGAGTGGCAACTAGTAGCCAGGCAGATGTAGGAGGAACAAATGGAAGAAGGGAAAGAGGACCAGCCAGATATGGGGACCGCCAGCTCCACCAACACTTGCTGTGCAACCCCAGACCCTCTCTAGATGTCAAGTAGTCTTGGGAAGATATTAGTAGTAGGCTCTGCATAACCCAGTGACAGTTGGGCCTCTCCTCTCCTCCTCACATCTGTGGTCAAAACAGTGCAAGTGACAAATGAAAACAGTTACAGCACAAAAAGTCCTAAGAAAGTTTTTGTCCATGTTACTTCCTCACCCAGCATTTGGTAGAGTGGCCCACTGAGGAGCTCACAGACCAGAAAGCAAAGATCAGTTTTCATCTGAAGAGCCTCAGGTAACAAGTATTGGGGATGTCAGATCTAGGGCATCAGCCTAACTCTAGGCTGAAGTAGAAACAGATGTCTTCTATGGTTCAGGGAAATGGGACTTACATATTTTTATACATGTAAAAATTTGCATCAGCTAAGTATCTGGGACCATCGCAATTTCTTCTAAAATGAGAGTCTAGCAATTTTTTTTTCCTAGCTGCTCACTTAAAAATGGTTACAGGTTAGGAAAGGCAAGTGCAAATTAATCTGTATATCAAATTGGATGAGAAGGATTCTTATGTACTAGCTCTTGCCAGAAACAGATGGGCGGTATGCTCTGACTGGGAAAATACTTTGCACTCCAGTTCCTGTGTAACGTATCAAACATTACTTAAATTCTATGTTGAGTGTTTAAACACAACATGTTATAGCAGTGTTAAACCAACAATCTTTACTTTTCATTGTGATACAAAATCCATATAAATTATTACAGTCAGATGAATTTTAGCTCAACTGTCCTTGATCAGGACTCCTTGCAACACGATCAATATACAAAGTAGTTCCTTATTTTTTTGGCAGGTACTCATTTACCATAAATCTTCTGCTCACCAGTCTGGCTGGTATGTGTCTCTAGGAAATAAGAGCATCAGCTTTGTAACAGTTAGATTGAAGAAGTGATTCGGCAAGAATAAACTTGGAAATATTCTGCAGATTGGACTAGGAATCACGTGACATAGGAATATATTTATGTGTCTATGTGGGGTTTTTGAAAAATATTTTTCTGGTTTGTTTGGACTAATACAAAACAGTACATAAAACTTATTAATAAAATCATCACATAATAATGTTACATAATAATGTAACATAATCATAATATCACATAATAATCATAATAATGTCACATAATCATGTTACATAATAACTGGTTTTGTCACTAAATACTTCTCTTTTCCTTTCACGCTGATAGCATGTTCCTTATAGCTATTTGCTCGTTAGCCATCCTTCGATGTCTAGGCTACAGCTTTTTATGTTACAAGCGAAAAAAATGCTGTTTACTTCCTGCATGACCAAAATACACAACTTGAGATCTTTGTGCATCATAGTTAGCCCCATTTCAAATTACGACCTTCCCAAGTATAGTTCATCCTGCTCATTAAAAATCATGCTATGCTTGTTTCTTCAGAACAAAATTCAGACTTTGCTGGGAAGTCAAGACATTAAAAATAAAGGAGATTTTTAAAATATTTTTTAAAGAAAGTAAGAGCTGATTTGGTAATTTTTTTTGGACAGCTGCCTTTCTCATGATCTTGAACTGCACTCTGGACAGATCTTCTTGCTTTAGTTTCAAACCTTGAGTTCAATTTGCTGCTTTGCATTCCCCGGTCAGAAACAAGAGGCCTGACATTGACAATTGAATAATGGCACATAGAAGTCATTATCCTTCCTTTTGTTTCTTAGATTTTTTGTTTCTTCTTTAGTAGGCATGGAGGCATTGGGTTGACGGTTGGACTAGATGATCTTAGAGGTCTTTTCCAAGCTTAATGATTCTATGATTCTATGATTAGATGCCTGCTCATTTTTTCTGTAGAATTATGATAAATATTATGAGCTGTTCTAACATATCCCTTTTTCTTGCCATTTATTTCCTATTCTTCCTATTTGAGTTTATCATTACTTCCTTCTTGATTTTTCAAGAATATGTCTACAAAAGTGTAAAAGAAAGACTTGCGTATCCTGAGAAAATGCCCTCAGAATGAAAATATATGGATATATTCATCCCTGGTGGCAGTCTACTAATACATACTGAGTTTTGTCATGAGTGAACTTATCCAATTTTTGAGGGAACAGATTGAATGAAGAAAAATCTTTTGGGCCCAGGAGAAGTCTCTCCTATTGAGTCTTTTCATACAGTCTGGAGCAGGATAAGATTACTAATCTATGAGAGACTGAAAACGTACAGTTAGGAGATTGAAAAGCATTATCTTGTAAAATACTTCTTTCACTAAGACAGCCATATATTTTACTTCAGTGGCAACCAACCTTGCAAGAAGAGATTCTCTCAAACACTTTGAAAATAGGACTAGCAAGAAAAAAAATCCCAACATTTAAATTTACAGTGCTAAAATTCATCATGAAAATACATCTGTAGACATAAGGAAGGCATCACAAGCTTTTCCAGATTTTCATATTCTGTGACCTTGCTTAATCTCACAAAGCACTGTGCAGCGGCATGGAAAACCACCTATAATTTCTCTAACAATATGATGTGCACTTCATGGAAGAGACAGTTGTTGACCTATTGTAGTAATTGTTTGGTTTCCAATTACACAGCTTGAAAAACATCAAGTCCTTGTGAGAGTATGTAAATTTTATCAGCCAAATGCACACTTTATATGGCTATAGTCAAGCTATTCTAATGGAATTACATCAGTGATTAATTTTGTCCAATGTACTATTTATCCAGTGTATTGTTTAGCAAAAGAAAATCAAAATATCAATTAGCTGTTTTGAAGAGAAACAACAAAGAATATAGCAAAGGGTATTCATAACTTTTTTTTTTACCTTTGGATGCTAGCCAAACTCCAGAGCTCTGTAAAATGTTTGCATTTTGAGGAGACATTAGTGGGGGGGTCTGGTGTGTTTAACATGATCCTGCTTACCCACAAAGACTATACAAAGACCTGTTCCTCTGAATTCAGTAGGCAATACTTTGCTGATGGCTTCAGCATCGTTTCATTAAGTGTTCAGCTCAAGAGCTATCCTTCTAAGTTTTCTCTCCACATCCACAAACTTTCCCCTTATCCTTTGAGACATAAATCACCTCCGTGCTACATGCTTATCCAATATCCAACACACCAGCCACATCGGAGGAGCTGCCACAATATTTAACAATAAAAAGCAATGATGCTTGAGCTACCTCTGTATCTGTCGGAGGGACAATGCAGCAGGGCACAAGCAATCTAGGAGGTTTCTGGAGTGCATTGATGACAACTTCCCGACACAGATGATCAAGAAGCAGAAGAGGAGAGATACTCTGCTGGACCTTACACTTGCAAACAAGGAAGAACAAGTCAGAGACGTGAAGTCTGGGGGCAGTCTTTGCTGCAGTGACCATGGGATGGTGAAGTTCAGGATTGTGAAGGGTGAGAACAAAGCAAATAGTAGGATCACAACGCTCAGCTTCAGGAGAACAGACTTTGGCCTGGGATGGTGTGCTGTTTTTGGCTGGGATAGAGTTAATTTTCTTCATAGTAGCTAGTATGGGGCTGTGTTTTGGATTTGTGCTGGAAACAGGGTTGATAATACCGGGATGTTTTCATTACTGCTGAGCAGTGCTTACACAGAGTCAAGGCCTTTTCTGCTTCTCACCCCACCCCACCAGCGAGTAGGCTGGGGGTGCACAAGAAGTTGGGAGGGGACGCAGCTGGGATAGCTGACCCCAACTGACCAAAGGGCTATTCCATACCATATCACGTCATGCTCAGCATATAAAACTGGGGGAAGAAGAAGGAAGGGGAGGACGTTCAGAGTGATGGCACTTGTCTTCCCAAGTAACTGTTACACATGATGGAGCCCTGCTTTCCTGGAGATGGCTGAACACCTGCCTGCCAATGGGAAGGAGTGAATGAATTCCTTGTTTTGCTTTGCTTGCATGCCCGGCTTTTGCTTTTACCTATTAAACTGTCTTTATCTCAAACCATGAGTTTTCTCACTTTTACTCTTCTGATTCTCTCCCCCATCCCACCAGGGGGGAGTGAGCAAGCAGCTGCGTGGTGCTTAGTTGCTGGCTGGGATTAAACCACAACAGATGGGCTTGGAAGAATCCCATGGGTGATGATCCTGAAGGGAAGAGGGGTCTAGGACAACTGGTTGAGTTTCAAGGATTGCCAGAGCAAGATTGGTCCATCCCCATGTTCAAGAAGTCAAGCAAAGGCAGTAGGGGTCCTGCACAGATGAACAAGTAGGTCCTGACTAAACTCAAACATAAAGAGGAAGCACACAAGAAGTGGAAGAGGGGTCAAGGGACCCAAGAGGAATATAGAGACACTGTCAGAGCATGCAGTTATGGGGTTAGGGAAGCCAAAGCCCATCTGCAGTTGAATGTGGCAGGGACATGAAGGATAAGAAGGAGGGCTTTTATAGGTCCATCAGCAGCAAAAGGATTACTAGGGGAAATATGGGCCTGTTTCTGAATGGGGCAGGGGACCTGGTGACAAAGGACACAGAAAAGGCTAAAGTACTCAACGCCGCCTCAACTTAGTTGGCGAGGAATAACCCCATACATCAGTGTAGGCTGGAGGACAACTGCTTGGAGCTGGAAAGCAGTTTAATGAAAAAAGCCTGGAGTTCCTTGTGGACACCAAGTTGAACATGAGGCAGCAATGTGCCCTTGCAGCAAAGGCGGCCAACAGCCTCCTGGGCTGCATTAGGCAGGGCACTGCCAGCAAGTAAAGAGGGCACTAAAGAAGATGGAGCCAAACTCTTCTCAGCGGTGCCCAGTGGGAGGACAATATGCAATGGGAACAAATTAAAAAATAAGAAATTCTATCTGAACTCAGAACACTTTCTTACTGTGAGGGTGGTCAAACATTGGAACAGGCTGCCCAGAGAAGCTGTGGAGTCTCCACCTTTGGAGATACTCAAAAACTGACTGGACAGTGTGCCAAGCAATCTGCTCTAGTTGATCCTGCTTTGAGCATGGGGTGGAGGGTGGTGGACTAGATGATCTGCAGAGGTCCCTTCCAATCTCAGTTACTGTATGATTCTATGATTTATAGATAACTTAGTTTTTTTCTGAATTACTTGTTTATATTCATAACCAACAAGCCATTCCACTTTCTAAATATCCTTTAGCTTCTTCTCTCATCTACACCATGCTTAAAGTTCTCGTCCCTGGCTTGAAGAAACATCTCTCTTCATTACATCCACTTTCCTTATGATTCTTCTCTGCTGCTTACCCTTCTCTTCATCAACTCCCCATAATATTCTCCCCCCATTTTCATGCCTTCTCCCTACATACTGATAACTACATTCCAGTTCCAGAGAACATCTTGGGTCTTTAATATATGTCTGATTTACATTAAATTATTGGGAAAAATACTTGGCAGCAAAGTTTCCATCTGCATGTCTCTCTCTGCTGTTCTATCCTTACCTACCACCCTTGCTCACAGTGAGTAACAAGTTCTTTCACAAATAATCCCACAAAAATGGAGTAGGTATCCTTCAGCAGCAGAGCACGGCAGAATAAATTATAATATCCAGAAAGCATCACAGAATTTTCTATTTTGCAATTTTTAAAAATATGAATTTCTTTTAAAAAGCAGAAATAGTCAACAAAGTAGTTTGATCACTTTATACCATCAATGACAAGATGCAAGAGATATGCAGAACTGGCTATATTGCCTCTTCTTGTTCAGTCATTCTAGCGTGCTTTCAAACAGTCATGTAGTTCTTGTTTTTTCAGTAAAGAGCAACACAAACAGACTTCTTATTACAGGTGGACTGTTAACTGTTAACTCACTTCTCGTTCTGACCACTCATCACACAACTACTAGGACGAGTTTTTCTGACAGTTCCAAGATGTAAATTCAGCCTACAACCTTCAGAGATAGCCTCATCCCACTTTAATGCCTGTTGAAACTTCTTTTGTGTTTTTGTAGCACCCTCTTCTCTCATCATCCTTCACAGTAAGTATACTTTGTTACTATGGGAGCAGTAAAAATTTCTACTTACAGAGTAAAGAACTCTTCAACATGATTGGGCTAACAGACTTGGTGAGCATTTGGTGAAATAAAAAAATTATTAACAAGGAAAGAAGAAAAAAAAACCCCAAACCTGAAAATAAGATATTTAGAGGACCTTTTCTTATTTTGCAATTAAGTAATGTGAAGAAAGGAAGTTTTGTCCTGTTGTATCAGAGCATTCCTTTTCAGCAGGCAATTATGAAAGTGGGAAATTGCAAAGATACTTGTTCACACATGCGCACACAAAGATATTCCCTAATATACATTTTTGAAGTATTTTCAAGCCCTTTTCAAGAAACTTTTTAAAGTACTAAAAATGTAACATGTCGCTATTAATGTGTTCAGATTCCTTTTAAACAAGTTGAAGTAAGTCATAATAACAAGATATAAAATGTGACAAAGCTCTTGCATCAACACTTGCCTTCCTTCTATCAATAGAGATGCTGACCCCATGCTGTCGACCCAATATTGGTGACTGATGTAATTCTCCAAGAAACTCATTGTTCACTAAGGATTGGACAGAGGAAAACTGATTCACAGAGTAAATTTGAATCTGCATCAAACTTTTAAAGAACATTTAGACAAGACAAAAATTCAGAAGAGGAAAACCAAATCAGTAATATATCTATGTCAGCAGTTTTCTCAGCTCAAGGTGCTGTGTGAAATACGCTTTTGTCCACTTCTACAAGGTGATCATAGCTGATGAAAAATCATACAAGGAGACATTATCAGAAACCTGAGGACAGAGACATCCATGTATACAGCAGGATATCTACATCTCTGCACACTGGCACACCTTACAAACACTACATCCACCAACTCCTTGACATTAGTACCCTCATTTTTCTGTTTTTCCATTTTCCTGCCTGAAATCTAAATTCAGTGAAATAAAAATGGCACCAATGAACGGAAAAGATGAAAATGTGAACTTATACTGGCAACATTTAATGGACAGAAAAGTAAAGATTAATTGTAACAAACAAATTCAAGTGTACAGACAGACACATACACAATTATCTATTCACAACTGCACTGGCCATAAATGGATTTAAATAGATGCTGTTTATTTCTGAAGGTCTCATAGAGATATAACCCAAACAAAGGGGACAGAAAGTCACTGTAGGATCAATAGTGAAAATACTGCAGTTACTCAGGTGGTTTCTGGACATTTGTCTAACATACAGAAATAACAACATACTAGTACATGCTATGTAGGTGATCAAAGGGCAAATTTTGATGCTAATACTGAGACAAAGCAATTTGAAATATAAGGTAATCTGCTAGGTTTAAAATATTTCTTTGCCTTAAGTAAATAAACTGTGATTCCTTGGTGAAAAGCAGAATTGGTGAGAAATTCTTCCTGCAACTATTGTATTAATTACAACTAGAATGAGGAGCGAAGACTTGTTAGTGAGAAAGGGAACATGATTTTTCTGAAAAAGAACACATCTATGTAAGTACTTTACTTAGCCAGATGAAAGAAGTCTTCCGCTCCACCTTTGGATATATATAGGTTTCACCTTTAGCCAAAAATGGATCTATGAAGTATGAATCTGAATAAGATTATTCAATAAATGTCTTAAGTTTAGTTACATAACCAGATTGTCCCAAATGTTGCAGAATCCAAACTATTTCAATGAATAGTAAATTTTCTTTAGTTATTTTTCAGGAGGAATAACTGTAAGTCATGATGTGCTGGCAAATACATCTTCCTAACAAGCTATTGGCATAACAACACTGTGATTCTGTCCTAATGACTCACTCCACAATTATTTTGGGTCAAGTTAAGTTCCTTTTCTCATACTAAATAATATCTTATTCATTTCAACAGAGTAAGATATTCCCCTGAATGGGGTTACTTTCCAGTAACATACAACTCAATCTGACTAACATGGAAGAATCTGTTCCTAAATAATTACCACACAGGGGGCTGTTGATTATATGATGTTAAAATATGAAGGCACATAACTAGTCTTATTGTACCTCATACTCAGATAAGTCTAAAGATAATGGCAGTTAAATTACACAATCAAAAAATGTCTTCTCTTCATATTTGAAAACCAGGCCAAGAAATGTTGTAAAGTTAATAAACTGTCATGCTCATTCTTCTTCTATGCCATATGAAAGAAGCTCAAAGGAAAATTTCCTTGCAAGAAGGAATGCAATTAAACAGGACAGAAAAATAAAAGCAAAAAAGCTTCATCAAAAAAGTGTCTAAGCAACCTTTTCTTCCGTTTAATTATTCAGATGTTTCTGTGCCAGAGATTAACATCCAGTTCATACTCTCGAAAAAAAGAATGCAGAAGAAAATGGCAGCTTTCTCCTCCTTTTCTGCTTGAGCTGCAGTATTCAGTAGAGTGAATGAATGATTTAAAAAGAAGTTCTCAAGTAGACACAATATGCTTTCATTTGTACCTCCTGGAATATCATTGAAGCCAATTAACTCAACCGAGGGTTTGGCTTTTACCTGCAATGTACAAAAAATATGAGATTCAAGTGATTATATCATGAACAAGGGGTATCTACTCGGAACAGAGCTGGCTAAAATGCAGGATTGCTTTTTCACAAAACATTTATGTTTGTTCAGAATTTGTTTTCAATCCAAAGTTAACCTTTTTTTTTTCCAAAAAAAATTTCCAGTGAACTATAAATTCTGAGAATAGGCTTTTTAAGAAACAAAAGGACTGACTGTGGCTGCCTTCTTTTCAGTTCTCATGTTTGATCAGTTTACATGTCCTCAGGCAGCAACAAAATCAGAAGACAGTATGCTCTTTAAGAGTAGAAAGGGTCAAGATGCTAGGAATAGCCACCCCTGTCCACCACATAGGACTAAATACTAATTTTAAAAAGAAATAAAAGATTTTCAATCTTAATTTAATTTCACATCAAATTTTACTACTGTTGGTAGAAAAGTCTGCTGATAGTGGTATAACTCAGTGCAGCCAGGACATACAGTCCAACCTCAATTTTGGCAGGTCAGCAACCCACCATTACACCAAAGCTTCTGTGGAAGTTTCCAATACCCCTAGTTAGGACTTATGCTAAAGGAACATGAGAACACATCAGGTTACACCTGTAACAGTGACAAAGCAAGTTTCTTCTTTGTTCTTCATGGGACTGAAAGGAGACAAAATACCTTGCAGTACAGTGGAGAAATGATAAGGCTGAAGCTCTGAGACATTTATTGAGAACCGCTGTAGTACCATCAAGCTTTCGGCAATAACGGACCAGACGTGCCAGCTGGAGCCTGCATGTCTATCATGTATATCACATATATCATGTATATCCGCCCTCTGCTGACATACGTGTGGATGTTAAGGATGCAAAAACCTCAGCTGGCACCTGTCATTCTAAATCCACAATATGACTGGAACAATATGGATTTATACCAGTTGAGAGCCTGACCTAGCAGCTGAACCCTCTGTGAAATGGGTGGAAGAAACCTCACCCACGCAAACTCCTACGTCGAGACAGCCAAAACATCCTCTTCATGTGCTGCACCTCCGTGTATGCAATCTGGCAGCTACAGCTGTGCTAAGACCCTCCCTGGACCCATTTCTGGTAAAAAAAAAGCTGGAACTTCCACTGTGGACCCTTGCGAGATTCAGTCAAGTCAAATATTTATCCTTTGACCTTTTGCATGGGAGAGTGTAATTGAAAAAAAACCAGCAACAAAAACCTGAGCGCGCACATCCCTACAGTAGCTTCAATATATTACTTCATTAGAAATGTAGAAAATTACCTAGGAAATCCAGTGCCAACTGGCACCACTTTTATTAAGAAAAAAAATCCCAATGGCCACAAAGAGCCTTCTTTATTAACAATGCTTTCTATTACAAAAAACCCTTCCTTCAAGCAGAGTGTTATTAGTAATGACACAGGACACATATGTTGATTCATTTACTGAAGCCCTTGCTCTTCTGATTTATTAATAGGGGATTTCCCCAGGTTGGTGGGGCTTATTACAATCCTGTTTAATTCTTCTTCATTTTTCATTATTAGGTTCTTACACACTTTAAGCCACTACTTTTTTCTGCTTTCTGAACTCCGTGCAACTTAGCCCAAAGATACAGCACAGGAAGAGACTGCAGATAAGGAAAATAAAAAGCTACAAAATTCTAAATATGCTTTAACTAGACAGTGGGTGGGGGAAGCTTAAAAGGCATTTTGATTCAAATATTCTCCACTTCTTCCCTAGGGACAGCAATACTCTTTTTATTCTGCAATTTATATATGTACCCTCCCACACGTTTCTTTTAGTCAGAGCTTTCAGGCTAAGCCGATGACAGGTGGCAGTCCTAGCATGAGAGGACCACATGCTGTGGACATTAATGAGTTTCCTTCAGGCCCAAACGGAAGTTTTATAACCTTAGGTTGACTTACTCTCCTCTTCAGTTAAATAAAAATATTTCAGCTCATACAAACAGCTCAGCTAGATACAAAAACAGCAAGAGCCAAATGAGTGGAGGGATTTAGAGCTTTTCCAAGGTTTACTTCCAGTTCAATCATTTTCTGTCACTCAGTAGGCAGTGCAGTAAATCTCTTACTCTCTCTTTTGGAATCCAACAGGCATTACCCAAAAGCAAGTGAGAAAGGAAGACTGGGATTGTAAAGTATATTCCAAAGTTTATTTTTACTTCCGTGATGGACTTAATGAAATATAACAAAACAGCAATTCTGGCTGTAGCTAACAAGCTGCAAATGCTGCCCTAAAAGACTCAGTGTAATGCCACATATGTGGAATAGATCATTTTGATATTTGCAGTGCCTTATAGACTTTAAATATTTTATGCCTTCCCCATTTGTTAATGTTTCCAGTCTAACACGGAAAGAAACCAGAATACAGCAAGTTGACTAAAGCAGCAATCATGAGGACAGAGACGTTCTCAGCAAACTGCAAGTTTTAGTTGTGGATTACATGAACAGAGCTTTGGCCTTCCTTCATTCAGCTGGACTTTTGGGAAGCTTCAAACCCATGAATTCAAACTTTAGATGGCAGAAAAGAAACATAATTTTTGCTCATGACAATCTTCTTTATACCATGCCCGGGAAAGGAAAAGAAGCAAGTCTCTATAACAAAGCGTTTGGCTCTAAATGACTTGAAATAAGTACTGCATATATGCTCTCTCTCACACTACTAATAATTCACATTTATGGATGACCTCTGGTCTCACAGTGATCGTGATAAAGATTATGCTGTAGAAATCTAGACATAAAAAAGGCTGGACAAACAGAAGAGGTAGCACTGTGATACTCAAAAGAGTTTTTAGCTTACTGCAGGACATCAGAAAGCAACAAAGTCTCTACATCTATCCACTTGCTTATCTTCCTGTTTTAAGTACCTCACACTGGTTTTTATCATGAGGACAAAATGATCTTCAGCAGTCTTCAGGTGACAGTGACTACAGCAACCTGGACTGGGATTTAAATGAAGGACTTTGAGGTGAAAGATTCTCTTTTTCATTACCAACCGTGTGAGTCATAAGTCATTTCTCCTGCCCTTAAAATAAACCACATTTCCAAAAGTGTGCCTTGACGTCTCTTCTCTTTTCCTTCAGTTATGACAAATGGAAAAATTTGTACAACATGTATTTCTACTCTGACTGACAGCTTATACAAATTATTCCTTTATGTCTTTGTAGTTTTACATTCAATATTTTTAATGCCTGAAATTGCATAGAGTTGTATTGAATTCCATTAGGATTCCTGAGTCTGTCAGAGTAATGATATATTTGAGTTTTTGAACTTCATACATACTTCATTTCATTTACAATGGTTACGTTAAAAAGTCTATTTTCTTATCCTTTTAAACCAGGTACAGAACAAGTTCTAACCGTTATCCCATGAGATCATGAAAAATTGTTATTTTTCTACCAATATTTGAAGCTAGTCTTTCAGAAAGGGCTACAATATATGTACTTTAAAAACATGCACCCATTCAAAGGTCTTCCAATAACCTCCCTAGTTCCCATTACGCACTCAGGATTCCCTCTTAACTTTATGAACATAGATGCCATTCAGATGGTCCCTTCAATAAAGCCATAGGAGAGACTCCCTACTGCCCAAAGAAATAAGAAAAATGGGACCCTATGGCTCCAAAGGACAGGACTGCGGAGAGAGGAGGAATCAAAAGTCTAGAGTAATGTTTGATAATCTGAGTATCAATGGTAGAATATTGTTTTACTCTTGCTCCCGATGTTAAATAGAGCTAGTTATACTAGCAAATGGTGAAACAGGCCATTTGGCCAATTTCCACCCATTACCTGATGGGTTTGCAGTAAATACTTACTAGGTCATTTAAAGCTTTCAGGGTCATACCCTGCAATCAGACTGAGTGCTGAACTTTCATGCATCAAGTGTCAGAATGTTCCAGATGTTTTTAGTCAGGAGCTGGAAACCCTATTTCCTAATCATATCAACAGATGCTCAGCATACACGCCATGAACAGCATATATGCAGGCTTTGACAGAAAGGGCTTTTCATAACAGGCATAATATATGGACATAATATATAGACATAATAGGCACGAGGAGTAGATTAGAAATTAAAACTGTTATGAATCTGTATCCTTATCAGCATGGAATGGAATATCTGAATTATGCATAATGTGGGGAAGAAAAAAACACAGTAGTGCACATGCACACACTAAATTAGAGGATGACTATCAGAGCCCATAATATTTCATCCTCTACCTCCCCTTCACTAATAAACCCTGCCGATGAAATAAGCCTCAACAAGTCTTTCTCCTCTCCTGCTTTGTCAGTTCCTCTTGTTCATTGTACCTTACATGTCATCCTGATTTACCGGTCTTTTCATACCCCATCTCTCCTGAAGAGTAATTTTTCCATGATGCCCCGAAGAAGCAAACAAATAGCACATATTAAATTCCGAGACAAATCCTTCCTCAGTCTTCACAGTACATCCTGCCTCTCTGTGTCTTCATTTAGACTTTGAATAGCTCAGGTTAAGGATTTCATTTGTCTGCTTGTACAGAGCAAACACATACAGTGACATTTAAGAACGACTCAATCATGATAATTAGCTCCTTAAGTTAGCATCCAGAGGCTATTGCTGAGGTCACAGTATATTGCACGATACCTATAAGCTCATACAGAGAATTCATATATAAACTCATTAGAAGACACGACCAGTCTCAAAGCGTTTACAGAGTAAAAAGCAAAGGCAGGCGCTCGGCTGCGTAGAGCAGAAACGGAGTCTCCACTGCGGCAAAGTAGGCGCAGGGCACCTCGGGCACAGCCAGGGTAGGCGGAAGGCTGGCCCTGTGCCTTGAACGCAGCCGAGGTTACCACACAGGTAACCTTCCTCTCCTCCGCTTTTGCCCAGATGCTTGCAAAAATTATTCTCATGAAGGTGAAGGGAAAAAGGCAGGAGAGACCGGGGCCGGGGGGAGAGAGTACCTCTTGCTACAGGAAGCTTGGATGTCCAAAGGGACAGGAGCATGAAATTCATCGTTTTCCCTTCTACCTTCCCCACCCACTCAACATACCGAATGGATCGTGAAGTCAGGAAAAGTATTTTCCACAGTTTGAGCAGCTGTTATGCTCTGTCTGTGCGTCTCCTCACTACTCCAATAGATACCCCTTCTGCTCTGTGTCACCTGCAGGCAGAATACGCCCAGACAAGGTAGCCGTGACCTCCAGTCACTCCCTGCGCGGTACGGTCTCTAGCACCAACGGCCTTGTTCATCTTTATCCATTTATGCACAAATATTTACAACGTTAAAATAAATCTGTTTTAATTTTGAACACGTACATTGTACCTTGAACAAATGCAGAACTGATAGGTTTTGATCATATGGATAGACGATTGGGCATTATTCCAACTGTCTCCTGGTTAAAAGAGATTTTTGTGTGTAAGAAATTTCTTTTTTACTCTAGCTTTTTGCCTGTCCTCAGGGATTTTGTCATTATTGATGAGATGCAAAATTAGATCATAACCTGACTAAATAAAATTTCCTTTCATATGACAGTTCTTTGGTCTCTGCTTCCTGTGTCACTTTATTACTCATTGCACAAATTATATTAAAAATTTAATTTTCCTTTTCATGTAAAAAGAAAAATCAAGATATCAGACTACACCCAATTTACATCTATCATTCATAATGATAGAACAAAAATAAACCTGTCTTCACATAACAAATGAGCATTGCTTCACAGTTTTGATTATAAACACAATATGAGATCTTGCATAAAAAACTCCAAAATGCACTCTTCCACTTCTCCAAGTTCTTCTCTGAGTCTACTTGTCACTATTTAGAAATTCCTGCTATTTAAAGGGAAGTTGTACGTTGTTGCCAGGAAGAACCTTGTCCCAGAATAGTACAGGGTTAGACATCTTGACTGTACTGGCACCACAGTATCTGACTTTGCACATGATTAGTAAAATAAAATACCAGATCCTTGCAGAAATAGATTTTCATTTGGTACAGCTCCGTACTGTATCACTTTTTATCCTTGCCTATTGTGCTGACTGAATACTGAAAAACCCTCCTATGATACAAACACTGCAAGCAATGCATGGCAGACTGACAACATAGAATATTTCAGGTCAAATATTCAATAGTGTATTTGACTTATCATAACAATTTGCTATGAACAAAAGCATCTTGAAGCCAGCTGTTAGCAGGACAGCAAAGTCATGTTTAGTGAGTCTGGAAAAGAAGCAGCAAACTAAGAGAACTTAAAAATGTTTATAATTAAAATTCTGAAGTTAAAATTTAGGTGAAATTTCCCACATGATACTGTTGCACGCAGCCTTAGAAATCCTGTGCCTGTTCCGAGATGGAGTTTTGGGGGAAAGAGGCTGTAACAAATCAGAAGAGAATTTGGCCTCTGCCCTGATTAAAGTCAATTTTAGAGCAGAGCTGGGTTTTAGTCATGAGCATGTCAACTGAAGAGCATATCTGTAAAGTGTAAGCTTGTCTTTTTTGACCATTTTGTTCAGTTACGGATATGTTAAACAACTACAGACTGTGTTGATTTCTTTGCCAAGCCCACCTGAAAGCCCCAACAGCAACTAAGGTTCAGAGGGATGAATATTCTTATTATTTTTTGTCCTGGTTTCAGTTGAGATAGACTTAATTTTCTTTATAGTGGCTGGTATGGGGCTATGTTTTGGATTTGTGCTGAAGACAGTGTTGATAATACAGAGATGTTTTAGTTGCTGCTGTACTAGTCAAGGACTTTTCAGCTTCCCGTGCTCTGCCAGGTGCAGAAGAAGCTGGGAGGGGACACAGCCAGGACAGTTGATCCAAACTGACCAAAGGGCTATTCCATACCACATGACGTCATGCTCAGTATATAAAGCTGGGGGAAGAAGAAGGAAGGGGGGACATTCGGAGTGATGGTGTTTGTCTTCCCAAGTCACCGTTACACGTGATGGAGCCCTGCTTTCCTGGAGATGGCTGAACACCTGCCTGCCCATGGGAAGCAGCGAGTGAATTCCTTGTTTTGCTTTGCTTGCGTGCGCGGCTTTTGCTTTCCCTATTAAACTGTTTTTATCTCAACCCTTGAGTTTTCTCACTTTCGTTCTTCCAATTCTCTCCCCCATCCCACCGAGGGGGAGTGAGCGAGTGGCTGCGTGGTGCTTAGTTGCCGGCTGGGGCTAAACCACGACATTTTTACATGACAGTGAAACCTGGAGAAACAACAAAAAAAAGTTGGGGCTTTAAGAAAAATCTAAAGGAAAACATGTAGAAGGAAGTAGAGAAATAATAAAATCGTAAACAGAGAATCAGAAACCACTCTGAATAGTAAGCCACCCTGACTCTACAATGTGATTCATACTTGAAAGTAGGAAATTACTATAGCTTTTGTACAGAAAAAGAACAGTCTATTCACTTCTAAAAATCCCATGACCAGAAACATGATGTCAAAACAGAAGGAGTTCAGATATTTCTCAGCCTCCTTTCAATTTTAATAGATGCCATATCCCCATGAAACAGGAGAGAAAAAAGGTCAGCTGAGCTAAGCCGCATGAGGGAAAGAGTACCTAATGGAGGAAAAAGGAGAGAAGTGATGAGGAGAGATATGTATTGTAAAGGCAATGCCTTGGGAACAGAGAAACCTACTTTTTTCTTCTCATGTTTTCTCCCTGACCCATTGTACAAATATCAGCAAGTCACTGAATCACTCTGCACATCTGAGACAAGAGCCGTGCTCCTAACGAACTGGAGAGAGGAAAGATGCAGAGGCAAAACAGAATAGCTCCCGTGGCATTTCTGTAATGAGGTTTCTCGTATCACCAGCAAATAGTCCCAGCAGAAAATACTTTTTACTGTTGAGGCTGAATTATTTATTTTTCAGATGCATGTAAAAGCCACCACTGGGGCTTGCTTAGCCCTTCGGTATAAAACAAAGCATACGTATCGTGAAAAGGTAATCACTGCCCCAAGGAGATGATAATCCACCTGCAATGTGGGGAGTAACAGATGGAGGCCTCCAAAAACCTATGGGGCAGCACAAGGTGAATGGGAAGCAGCTACAGTTAGTGTCACTGGCTGGGGTCACATCTCGCCACCTGCTAAACCGTCACAGAGCGCTCCTCAGTCAAAAATCCATCTATTATTACTAAGTTATCCACAACTCCACGAGAGATGTAACTCTCTCTCCCTTGCCTGGGGAGACTGGTATAAAACCCAGCCTACTTCACAGGGCCATTTCAATTCCTGCAGGATTCGCACCAATAAGTATCCAGTGCTTGCTTTCAGAAAGATTTTCAGGAAGACATTTTTCCAGAAAGAAGCCAATCTGATGAAAATGAAACTCTCTGCAAAAACATGAATTCAGTTTTGTTAAGGGTTTTTTCCCAGCCGCGTCCACAGCAGGGTTAGAGACATATTACCCCATACAGCCATTATGATCAACATGAAAATTACTCCTCCTGAACATGAAAATGTGCCTAACACAGGCTACAAACAGTTCAACTAGTTTTCAAGGCCCAGGGTCATGCATTTACGATCAGGTTATTGCTCATTGTGGGTGGGATGACCTGTTCCACTCTGTGTAACTAATGAACTGTTCTCTGGGGGAGGAATGTGAGCTTGATGTACCCATCTGCCTGTTCAGTGTGATACCCCGTGGACCACAGTGCCTGTCTCACATGCCTTAAGAGTAAAATGAAAATGTTCCAGCTAAAGACAGTGAGAAAGTGAGGTCCTACTGTCTGTGGGATGTTGGAGATCCCTGTCCTGGTTTCTTGCTTTAGTCAATCTTTAATTATTGATACAAAACCAGAGAACTCCGTGCAGTAGAAACTGAAGGAGATGCTCCTAGTTCAGTGGGAAGGTATTATTTGAATCCCATATCTCCACTATGTGCTTTTGTAGCTACACTGCTAGTTGTAAGGGGGAAGGACATGCTCCTTTCCCTAAGAGCTGTGATGAAGCATGCAAGGTAGAAGAAACACTCAAAAAAAAAAAAAAAAAAGCTTGAAGATTTCTTAGCGAATACTTAACACATTAAAAGTGTCTCTTCATCCAACTCCAATTTTGGTACTAACACATGGTTTAATTTTCAGAAGCATTCAGCAGTGTCATCTCCCATCCATATCAGTAAGAAGTGAACTTGAAATGAAGATGAGGTCACTAAGCAAGCTTTAGGTTTTCTTCCAAATGCAGAAAAGTATAACGCTTAGCTTTGCTTTGCCTGGCTGCTTGGTTTTGGGGGGAGGCAGGAGGTTGTGTTTGGTTTTGGTGTTTTTTTACTAATGACCTGAAGAATATTAACTACTTTAATCAGCTAAAAGAAGTCATAGAAATGTAAAATTTTAATTTTTTAATCTTCTGAGCCCTGTTGGTGACCAGTAAAGGAGGTACACAAAAATGCTCCAGTGAATCAATGAAAGGACAATTAAGTTTTCCCAAATGAAGACAAGCTCAGTCTTGTAAATGCTTGAGATCTTACACACCTTTCAGAAAAGGAGTTTCCCACCCTGCTCCCTGTTCTTCCACACTCTAGAGATCTAACTCAACATTCAATCAGGAAGGTACAGCAGGAGCAAGGCAAAAAAAAAAAAAATTCCACTAAAGAACATATAAAGTTGGCAAAAGGTCTTTGAGTTTATATGAACAGAGGAGCATAAGTGTCAGTGAAAATGAAAATTTTTGTTTACAGTATTCATAAGCAAGTATAAAAATCTGGAGGCAACAATATCATTTGAATCTTTCACTGCAACAGGAGAATAACAACTGGAGAGTCAGGACTACCATAAACGTGTCAGATAGTATTGAGCAACACTTTCTCTGTGTAGCAGTTTGTTGCTAGTCTAAATTTTTAGTATGAAGACAGTAACTTCTAAAAGTGTGGGGTTTTTTAACTATAATATCTCCCTAAACTTTTTCCTCATTGGATCCATTTAACCCCATAGTCCTGGTAATGCTTCTTTTTTTTTTTTTTTTTGACAATCTTTTTCAAATTTAGGAATAGTAAAGAAGATCATTAAAAAATAAAATGTATTCACTAAATTCAGCTGCTTTTTTTCTGTTTCTAAAGGATATATATAATTTTACAAATTCTTTCCTAAAACAAAATAGTTCAGTGTAGCCTTTATGTGAAAATATTACAGATGCCTATATCATATTATTACATTTACATTTTACTCCTCACAATGTTCTTCGCATTAGCTATTTGTGCTTTTGTATCATTCATTAAAATAATAGTATTGTGTCTCCTGACATGATGACTAATTGTACTTCTTACATGTTCCAGCAGGGACACATTACTGGACAGGAAAATTAGTATTCACATATAAATGAGTGCCTCTTCATTTATGAAAGGTTCCCCATACTTTCACGTTAACTTAGTCAATGTTCATTAATATTTTAATAAATTCAAATGACTCTTCATCCATTCAAAAATTTATGAACATTGACTGAGTGCAGGATTCAGAAACTTATTGAATGGATTTCGCTGTTTCTATTTATAAAAATATTCATGGATAAATGTCCTGGATATAGTTACCATCTTCAGCTCTCACTGGGTAAAGGTAGGATTTGAAAAAGCATGCTCTTATTGCAACATTTGCAGACGCAGATGAAAGTTAGGCTCCATTTCATCTACTGAAATGGTAGCACTTACAGGCATAAAGCAAAACAGGAGCTCAGCACCAAAGGGTTTACAGCCCTAGGTAACAGCTACAGACAAAAGAAAGGGGAAACATAAAAACAGGAGAATCACGAGAACGATTCTAGGGAGTTAAATGTGCTTTTCTTGTAACTAATTATGTGCAGGCATATAATGAAGATTGTTGTGATTTTGTGCAAAGATAGAAGATGAGGACAGAAGATGAAGTTATGTAGTATCAGTCTGGGCATGTTTCAAAACTCAAGGAACAAAACAATATTAGCGGTGGGATCAGTATCAGGACACTTACTGATAAAAATGAGAGGCCTTACTGAACTTGGCACTGAAGAACGGTCTCTCACCCACGCCATTTGTTTGCTCTGGGCGCTCCAATCCTCTTGCCTCTCAAGAAGCCTAAGAAGCCCGCCAGCTCTCCATTTTACCATCTCTTCATTCTAATAATCCCCAAAATAGTGTCTTAAAATCCTAAATAAATTTAATCAAAACCAGTGGTAGCCTTTCCATTAATTTGAGTAAGAACTGGTCAGGCCTTTTGACTGGGAGATGCTTGAGGAAAGAACCTAGCATTTCTTCATGTACTAATTGTATAATAATTAATAAAAGTAAATTAGATCAAATATAACTTAGAGAAAACCACTCTCCTGAATTATGATTGTTGAAACATAGCCAGAGGAGCACTTTCAGGATCCTGCTCGGCTGTTTAATGCTGATTTAATTATGACGTTTAGACACGGTCTGCTACCGAGATACCTGCTGTAGCTTGCTAGCTACACTAGACCTCAGGTAGATGAACTTATGTGTTAATAGTTGGAAAGACAAAAGTGCAGCGTACCAATATGTGAATGAGTATGGCTTATTTTGTAGAGGTTTGTGTAAACTGTTCCTTTAGTTTGGACCCAAGAAAATTCAAACCTGTGATTTAAGTCTGAAATTTAGATTTTAGAGAAATTCTGTCAAAACTCATCTTTACGTGTTTTTTCTGCATTAAAATGCAACTGTACATGATTCTGCAGGTTCTCAATGATATGGACATAAAATCCATCAGTCCATCTAACTAACTCATCAAGCCTTTCATCCCCAAAGTTTCTTCTGACATACAACTCTGGAGATACAGCAAACAGACATGGAATCTACTGATCAAAGTTCGGTGTTACAATCTCATCATTTTAACAAAAGTAAATAAAGATTGTGCACAGAAAAAAATCCAGTAAGTACTAACTTTAATATATATTATATATTTTTCTGGCCTCAGGAAATTTAATTGAAAAAGTAAAACAAATTTTCTTTCCCATAACTGATAAGGTGTTTTCTTTTTTTTTTAACTCACTAATGAAAACAGGCAATCCTGTGTTTTGTTTCAGTGCTTCCCTAAAGGCAAAGATAGACTTCAGTCTTATCTGTTCTTCTGTTGTTCCTAGAATGATTGCTTTGTTCATTATATTGTTTGATGTTGCCATCTCAGCTTTCCAGTGCCTGATTTGTTCACTTAATTCTCTAAGTTATTAGGCTCTCCATTCCAAAAATAAGCTGTTTTTCTCATTTAAAAACCAATGTCATCTTTATGTATTACGGATTTACAGTTCACAATGTTAATGGATCATGGAAACAATGACATGAAAGGTTAAATTATGAAAATGTATTTCACTTGCATAAAAAGGGAACAAGTGATAGTGCCATGTAAGTGAATATGGATCATTACTGCACAAAGATCATAATCGAAAGGCACCTATAAGGCACCTGAGCCACAACCCTCACAAGTTCACAGAATGCTAAGAAACAAAATCTGAACGTGGATTATGAGATACAGTGTGCTGGCCACACGCCACTCTCCAGGTGTGCATCCATCCAGCTGCACACTGAATTTACCTCCACGGTGGGAGTGACAAAGACTATATCTTACCCACTTCAGCTGTGCATATGCATCCTGGGCCACGGGCACAATAGGAGCTGCAACCACTCCACCTTTCACCCCAGTGCCTAGGCTGGTACTCTCCTTGTGTCCAGCTGACACCACAGGTCAATGTAAAAAAAAAAAGTGTCTACTGAAATGCCTTATCTTTTTCTTCAGGATAGTCTGGGATGGAGGAAAGCAGCCCAAATCCTTTTCTTTTAACAAGCACTTGGCTCCAGACCGTCCCTCTACCTTTATCCAGGACACACAATGAGAAAAGCTTCCAGTGCATTATGCACTTTGTATACCTTCCTAGAGGTTGGGTCTATCAGGCCTCCATAAAACTGTATTACTGTTACATGCCCCAGATGCTCTCTGACCATTTTTTTTTCCTATTACTAAATCACGCTGCCAGTTTGTGCTTCACACTCTGATTTCTCAGTACTAACCCATACTGTTCACCAAGAAGCTCTTGTTCTGCAGGTTGACAATGCTATAATATAGCTTATGCTTCAAATCAGAAGACCTACATAATCTAAGTAATTAGAATGCTATTTCTACCAATTTGAGTGACCAGTCCTTTCCACACACAACTAGCATACAGTTAAGACACCACTGGTTTTTTTAAGTATTCTACATATCCCAAACCAGCATTTCTCAGAAGGACTTTATATGTGACAACTGTGTAAAAATATGGTGACTGACTCAGCTGTATTTTGACTTTAACTTTCAAAACTGGGGCCACTGAAAATTTTCATCTTGAAACCACTCCTCCAGACATCTTGTGCAATGGTAAAAATACCAAAAAAATCCTTAAATTCTTTCATAAGATTTTTTTTTAAGTATAAAAGGGAATTGCTGATAAAATAAATAAAGCTAACAATCCTAAAATAAAATCTTTAATCAACCGTTATCCATTAACATAATGGTTTTGTTATGTGTCTTTTAATAGCAAAGAGCAGAAATAACAAGCAATGTTGGGACTGACTTGCACAATGCCATTTTATGTAACACCTAAACTCTAATTTCATACGGAATAACATACCACACAATAGCCTGCCAGTATGACACCTAACTTTGTCTTTTTAAATGGCCACCACAAATCCTACCAGAGCACGAGTTCCCAAAGCCTAAGGCATTAGTAACGATTAGAGACCAATATCCATGTTGCCTTCACAGGGTAAGGAGCTTGACCGCTGCGTGTGGGACTTGCTGCAACTACTAATCATGTTTGGTCTATGTGCGCATGGCCTACCAGTCTACTGCTTGTCTGTGTAGACAAAATCAATACCAAAGGAAGGCCAGCACATAGTTATACAACATTTGGAATCCCAAAGGGTCAGTATCAAGATGTTCTCCACTACCATTTCAACCTTCTTCACGTAAAGATACCACCATGAATCTTCCTGCCACTTGAATAACCAAGCCAATACGTACACAACTGCTGAGAGCTGCTGACTCACAACTAATGCCACAATCGTCACGACTATGAATATGGGTTTATCATGCAGAACTAGTTTTAGGCTGTGGGTGCGCAGGTATCTAAGCCACACTAAGTCCATTTCTTGTGTACTAGCTGATGCTGCTGTCACATACTGTGAGCCCATTCAGTCCAGTGAGCTGGCATCAAATTAAGTTTTTTTGCATTATGTGGAGTTAATTTTATGCCTTATCAGTGAGCTGAACTGGTTTGCTGCCGAATGAGTGAACTACCAGCATAAGACAGAAAAATAAAAAGAAGGGACTGGCTCAGGCACATTAAGTTAGCACAGGCTGCCAGATGAGAAGTAACATTCTATGTTGCTCCTACTAGAAATGGGTAGATTCTGTTCATCTTCGTTTACCTCATCCATTTTGTAGGTCTACAGTACATAAGTGGAAAGAAAGGCACCTATTCCTAAATGCAGAAGTTGAGGTGGGCAGGGGTAGGAAACTAAAGACAGCAATTGCAAATTGAGTTGGAGGACTGTTTAAGTAAACGATACTTGAAAGTCTCACTTCGGAACAATGTCATAAATGTTTTTAAAACAAAAACTTGCAAGCAACCAGCATCCTGCTCATCTGTGTGTCATTAAACACTTTAAACTTCAGGAACAGGTCAATCATCTGGAGCTGACACTCATCCACCTTTAGAATTAGCCATTCTATAATTCCAGGAAGTATGCGTTTTTACAGAAATAAAAGCAAGTTTGTGTAGGTTTGCAACGTGCATGCTGCACACTTGCATTTCCTTTAAGGGTGCTATTCCTAGCCACGAACTCTGCCCTCCAGAAAGGATCAGAGACAGCATGAAAAATATAAAGTCTAAAACTAGTATGACAATGCATCAAGTACCGTGTTAATATGCAGTGACTGTCACAGATTAATTTTAATGCACAAGCCCTTGGGTCACATCAACATCACAGAGTTTTCTGGGTCACCAAATTAAAAGGCATGGCATCATCTTCTTCTGACACAGAAGCAGTTCATTAAAAATATCTGTGGAGACATAGGAATGCAATCTTGGTCAGACACGCTTTGAAAATTCTTCTTCAAGTTCTGCTGGCTTGAGTAGAGACTCGTACAGAGACAGGGTCTTCCGGGAAGAAAAGTCAAACTTGAAAATTAAACTAGATGAAAGTTCTCAGCTGGACTTTGTTCTCAGAGAGGCGAAGTACACTCTTTGTGAATGCCTAAGTTCCTGACATATAGAGTCATGGAATCATAGAACCGTTTAGGTTAGAAAAGACCTTTAAGATCATAAAGTCCAACTGTTAAGGCAGCACTGCCAAGTCCACCACTAAACCATGGCCATAACCACCATGTCGACAAGTCTTTTAAATACCTCCAGGGATGGTGACTCCACCACTTCCCTGGGCAGCCTCTTCCAATGCTTGACAACCCTTTCAGTAAAGAAATTTTTCCTAATATCCAATCTAAACCTCTCCTGACGCAACTTGAGGCCATTTGCTCTCGTCCGATCACTTGTTACTTGGGAAAAGAGACCAACCCCGACCTCACTACAGCCTCCTTTCAGGTAGTTGTAGAGAGCAATAAGGTCTCCCCTCAGCCTCTGCTGCTCCAGACTAAACAACCCCAGTTCCCTCAGCCATAACACTTGTGCTCTAGACCCTTCACCAGCTTCATTGCCCTTCTCTGCACACGCTCCAGCACCTCAGTGTCTTTCTTGTAGTGAGGGGCCCAAAACTGAACACAGTATTCAAGGTGAGGCCTCACCAGTGCTGAGTACAGGGGCATGATCACTTCCCTAATCCTGGTGGCCACACTATTTTTGATACAAGCCAGGATGCTGTTGGCTTTCTTGGCTACCTGGGCACACTGCTGGCTCATATTCAGCCAGCTATTAAGCAACACCCCCAGGTCCTTTTCCGCTGGGCAGCTTTCCAGCCACTCTTCCCCAAGCCTGTAGCGTTGCATGGGGTTGTTGTGGCCCAAGTGCAGGACCCGGCACTTAGCCTTGTTGAACCTCATACAATTGACCTCAGCCCATGGATCCAGCCTGTCCAGATCCCTCTGCAGGGCCTTCCTACCCTCAAGCAGATCAACACTCCCACACAACTTGGTGTCATCTGCAAACTTACTGAGGATGCACTCAATCTCTTCATCGAGATCATTGATAAAGATATTAAACAGAACTGGCCCCAACACAGAGCCCTGGGGAACACCGCTTGTGACCGGCCACCAACTGGATTTAACTCCATTCACCACAACTCTCTGGGCTCGGCCATCCAGCCAATTTTTTTACACAGTGAAGAGTACACCTGTCCAAGCCATAAGCAGCCAGCTTCCCGAGGAGAATGCTGTGGGAAATGGTGTCAAAGGCTTTATTAAAGTCTAGGTAGACAGCATCTACAGCCCTTCCCTCATCCACTAAGTGGTTCACCTTGTCATAGAAGAAGATCAGGTTAGTCAAGCAGGACCTGCCTTTCATAAACCCATGCTGACTGGGCCTCATCACCTGGTTGTCCTCTAGATGCCATGTGATGGCACTCAAGACGATCTGCTCCATAACCTTCCCCAGCACAGAGGTCAGGCTGACAGGCCTGTAGTTCCCCGGATCCTCCTTCTGGCCCTTATTGTAAATGGGCATCCCATTTGCTAACCTCCAGTCAACTGTGACCTCCCCAGTTAGCCAGGACTGCTGATAAAGGATTGAAAGTGGCTTGGTGAGCATTTCCACCAGCTCCCTCGGTACCCTTGGGTGGATCCCATCTGGCCCCATAGACTTGTGAATGTCTAAGTGGTGTAGCAGGTCGTTAACCGTTTCCCCTTGGATTATGGGGGCTTCACTCTGCTCCCCGTCCCTGTCTTCCAGCTCAGAGGGCTGGGTACCCAGAGAACAACTGGTCTTACTATTAAAGACTGAGGCAAAGAAGGCATTAAGTACCTCAGCCTTTTTTCCTCATCCTTTGTCACTATATTTTCCCCTGCATCCAATAAAGGATAGAGATCCCTCCTTTTGTGGCTAATGTATTTATAGAAACATTTTTTATTGTCTTTTATGGCAGTAGGTAGATGAAGTTCTAGTTGGGCTTTGGCCCTTCTAATTTTCTCCCTGCATAACCTCACGGCATCTTTGTAGTCCCCCTGAGTTGCCAGCCCCTTCTTCCAAAGATCATAAACTCTCCTTCTTTTCATGAGTTCCAGCCAAAGCTCTCTGTTCAGCCAGGCCGGTCTTCTTCCCCACCAGCTCGTCTTTCAACACATATCATGTACAGACAATAAAAGTTCATTTTTTGATGGGTTTCTGAACCTACTGTACCTCTGATTTATCATGAGAACAATGTCTGTGGTCTTTCAAGAATGATTAAATTTTCCCTCCAAACAGCGCTCTATTCCAAGTGTCAATTTTGTTGAATAGCCTGTCAAGCCAAGATACAGTCAAAGAGTTGAAATAAATCTATCATCACATGGTGTTTGTCATTAAGAAAACCATTTGTACTTTCTTGAGTATTGAATTCATCTGCTTCTATTTGTTAATACAGCTACACAAAAGTATTGGAGTTTCTTGTATTATCTAAGCAAATTACTTGTCAACTATAATTGGAAAGGTTATATTTTGCAGAAGAAGTTAATTCACCCTTTTTTATTAAAGTTGTTTCAAATATTTTTTTGAATCTCTAAAACCAAGATAATTAGAGCTCTAAGCCACTGTTACTGTCAGTCTTCACAGTAATCACCAACAGCAGTAAGCAGAAAATAAATGAGATTCTAGTGTCAAGTTACCTGAATACATAAAATATTATGGCTCATAAAAGATAGAGAAAAACCAATCAATATAACACAAGCAAATAACGATTTCACATACAAGACTATGGAAAGGATGAACACAGACAGACATCAGATACCTTCCAAAATCTTTAATGTATCTGAAAGAAGAATGTGTACTTGCGCATTCAGCTGTTGGATTCTTGCCCCTTAGGCAGTAACAAATGCAAACTCATGGACTCCAGTACCGTGTGCATGTCATGGTAAGAACTCTTGGGTTAACCAGAGTTTGTACAGAAATTTGCTCTGAATGTGCCTGACACATCAAAAAGAATAAAATGATGACAGAAAAAAAGCAATGTTATTAAAATGTTTATTTAACTATGATTCTGCTCTGAGAACATGAGTCAGTTGTTTATACCAAAGTCATGGCGCTTTTGCCATTCTCTTTTACTTCTCTACGTTCTTTGCTTGTTTCTTTTACGACAGTGTCCTTAAAATGGAAAACCGACCAAATAAATATACTAGCCTATAGATGCATTCATGGAATTTTAACTTTGGATATCTTTAAAATGTGAAAAAGACTGTAGGCACATCAGAAATTAGAACTGGATACTCAAAATAAGAAAATTAAATTGCCTTCATTTCCATTCTTTGAGAGAGAGGTTGACGCTGCATCTGAAGGACACAGCTATTCCACAAAAGGGCATTAAGTTGGTGTAAGTTGTGTTGCCAATACCTTCAAACTCAGAGACACATGGCAAGAGAGACATTGTCCATTCTTCTTGCACCCATTTCTGTTGCTGCTCTGACAGCTCTATTCCTAAAAAGAATCCTCATACCACGAACGTTTACACATGCACTTCATTTCATGTGAGCACTCCAATTAAGTACTTCTCAAAGTCCTTGTTTGCCTTTTGACAAATATTAATCACATTATTCTTACGATTAAGCTGCAGACACTTGCAGTGCTTTTGTTCGACTAGTTTCCTTGATTTTGCCACAGCTGATGCCTATGCAGCAAAGTAGATAGAATAGTCTAGCACTTGCCTAGATGTCTCATGGACTCATGAATTTTGCTGATGATAAACTGCAGGATATCCACAGCATATTTGTAACAGATCACCTGAACAGTGATATGCAGGAGATCCCAAGGGGTCAGACATTTTCCCACATTCTTCACAGCTCTTCTCTGGCTAATGCTTGTCCTTCTGTCTCCCAAACAAGAAATCTGTTTTACCAGATGCTGAAACAGCCCACACACCTTCAGAGAGAACACTACTACTTCTCAGTATTTCTGAGCTTGTACAACAGGACAGGTTACTAGAGAGTGGAGTAGCCTCCTGCTTATTGTGGGATACTATTGCAGGATATGCAGTCTCCATGCAATGCTACTGCATAGCCTGCCACCTTAAATCACCTTTTTAAAACCAGAAAAATGAAAAACAAATAATAAAATTATCTTATAAACAATTTATTAACAAATTACTAGAGTCATATTTGAAAAAGAAATGTAAAGAAGTTTTCTTTTTACAGAGATGTAAAAAGGTACTATTTAAAGCCATCTATTTTTCAGTTTACCTCCCAGAGCTTTCCTTTCTGTTCCATCCAGTTAAAAAAACTGTTGGGATGCTTGGGCAGTTGAATCCAATTCTCAGCCATGATCTTTATCCCATGAATCATTTTCACTGAGTGAGGACCATCTCCAAATGGATTTATAAGCATACACGCATTTTCCCCTAGGAATTTATTTTTGTATTCACACTTTCCTGAAGACTACCCATGATTCATGAATGTGATAATTAATTACAATATCAAGTTTTCATATTCCTCTCCCAAGACTATCAGTTGACCCCTACCTCACTCTAGAAACAAAAATATCCCTTGGGCATGGCTACACAAAGCCATCTCCTAGCTAGACCATAAACAGAACATGCTAATGATTTCACCAGTGCTTAACTCAACCAATAAACAAAGCATTTACCTGACTGACTGGCAAGGCAGTGTTCAGACCTCAGCATGTTACTCTTATGTACTGAGAATGATCCCATACCAGCATACGAGTTAACAGGGAGAAACATCCAAGTCAGTCATTACTAGCTGTAGAGACAGTCTTAGCTACAGTAATACCCAAAGTTTGCAGTAATAATGATACTAGGATAAGTGATGCACTGATAAAAGACTTCTGCCACAATAGTGGATCTGAAGGAACAGAAATCTGTAGGGAAAAAATTAGGAAATTAATCAAGCTTCTGTAAAATCATGAATTAAAATATGTGAGTATGAACTTGTGTTAGAAATCGGTTGTGCTAGTGAGTTATGCCACAGTATGTCTCTGCATCCATATAAATTCCTGCCTTGATCGTCTTTTACACCTAGGAGCAGGGACTGTAACTAAAGTTGTGAAAACTGCATTCATAATGATTTTTGCTTGAAGTATTTGAGGCCAGCATCTCTAAATCTGGTCTTCATAATCCAACTGATATGTCCAACAAGGTTATAGCAATAAAGATAAAATTATTTTGAAGCTAGAATGATTTGTCTTTTCTATTAATATGACAAAGAGTGACACTGTCACAGACAGTAAGATTGAGATACAAAAGAGTGCTACTTTCTTTTTACCAAGAGCCAGCTCAGGGCTTCTGAGATATATAACATGAGCTTTGCCATGAAAGAAGACGCCTCAGGACCTGTGCAAGAACTGGGCCGCTCCTTTTAGGCAAATGGTTGTAGGGAAAGGAGAAGAAGGAGAAGCAGCAGGCAGTCACAGGAATATAAAGGGTAACTGAAGCAAACTCTGGGAGGATCTCTCTCCCTACTTCAGCAGAAGGTACACCTCATTCATCCATTACTTGAAAGTAATGGTAGCACTAGCTGACAATCTGACTTTTCAGGGATCCCAATTAGATAAAGTGGTCTGTCTGCTTTTTTCCCACCATAAGCACTGTGCCTAATTTGCCTCTATTTAGAGCCAGGTCTGTCCTTTATCATCTGATTTCCAGGATTGCACTATTGTCATATGGCAGCGGCTATGAATCCACTAGCCAGAAATTATGCTCTCCTCAAATGTAATTTGTGCAAAAACGTAGGAACAGGATGAAGCTTTGTCATTAAGCAGTCCTATCAGCACCACGTGGCACCATCCAGTCATGCACTTTGCGATGAAATAATAACCCCAGTATTACCTTGTGCATTGGAAATGCTACCGGGTAAGTCGGGGACAGTTCACTACTGACAAGAGTCCAAAGTACTTCATACAGATTTAAATGCTCCATCAAAATGTATTTTATGTATCCAGGGACATGCAGAGCAAAGAAAGGTCGAAAGAAAAGTAATAGAAAATCCCTGTCTCCACAGATGGAGACTCCACAACTTCTCTGCACAATCTGTGCCAGCACTCAACCACCCTCACAATAAAAAAGTGTTTCCTTGAGTTCACGTGGAATTTCCTATTTTTTAAATTTGTGCACATTACTTATCGTCCTGTCAGTGGGCTCTACTGAGAAAAGCTGTGCTCTCTCATCTTCTTTCCCTCCCACCACGCATTTATTCACGTTGATGAGATCCTCCCTAAGCCTTTTCTTCTCCATGCTGAACAGGCCCAGGTCTGTCAGCCTTTGCTCATATGGCAGATGCTCCAGTCCCTTCATTATCCTAGTGGTCCTGCGCTGGACTTGCTCCAGTAAATCCACATCTCTGTTTTACTGAGGAGCCCAGAGCTGGACTCAGCACTTGAGATGTGGCCTCACCAGTTCTGTGTAGAGGGGGAAGATAATCTCTTTCAACCTTCTGGCAATTATCTTCCTCATGCAGCCCAGAATACTGTTGGCCTTCTTTTTGCCGCAAGGGTGCATTGCAGGGTCGTGGCCACCTTATTGTCCACCAGGTCCCCAATGTATTTCTTTACAAAGCTGCTTTCCAGCCAGTCAGCCCCTAGCATATATTAGTGCCGAGGGCTATTCCTCCCCAGATGCAGGACTTGGTATTTCCCCTTGTTCAACTTCATCAGACTCCTCTCTGCCTATTTCTCCAGCCTGTCCAGGTCCCTCTGAATGGCAGGACATTCCCTCTCCTGCATCAGTCACTCATCCCAGTTTTGCATCGTCTGCGAACTTCCCGAGGATACACTATGTCCCCACATCCAGTTGTTAATGAAGATGTTAAACAGCATTGGCCCCAGTATTGACCCCTGTCAGTAGTCCAGTCACCACTAGTGAGTTGCCTCCAACTGGACTTTGTGTCACTGATCACAACTCCCTGTACCTGGCCATTTAACCAGTTTTCAATGCAGATCACTGTTTACTTTTCCAACCTGTATTTTGTCAGCTTGTCTATGAGAATATTATGGGAGAAAGTGTCAAAACCGTTACTCAAGTCAAGATAAACAACATCAACTGCTCTCCCCTGGTCCACCAAGCCAGTCACCTCATTGTAGAAGGTTATCAGGTTGGTTAAGCATGATTTCCCCTTTGTAAATCCATGCTGACTACTCCCAGACACCTTCCTGTTCTTGAGGTATTTGGAAATGGTTTCCAGGAGGTTTTTGTAGGTGAGGCTAGGAAACGTCCACTAAAAACGTCTCTAATCTTCACCAGAACTGGAGTGAGAAGAGAAAGTGGGAAGTAAGAACGCTAGTAGGTGAAACTACTGGTACCATGATAAACAGCTGTGCACACAGGTTTTTCTCTTCAATACCTTGCCTCTAGCAAAACACCCTTGAAAGGCAGCAAGTATGCCGTATTGGGTCATGACATACGTACTTTCAAATATTTAACGTGCTTCAGGATGGATTTAAGTAGTTACTTTTAGGTTCCCAAGTTTGACAGCTCTGGCTAAGATGTTTCACTTTTTCCACAAACATATGATTACAGCATAAATATTTTTTCTACAGTACTTCCTCCCCAAATTAGAAACCATTTCAAGTCTTTTAGTTGATGATCTGAAACCTAATAGTGAACTGTGTTCTACAAGTGCACCAAGCAGGCTGCCAGACAGGGTCTTGAGAAAAAATGTGGAGGAGGAGGGGATGTAGGAAAGAAAATAAAAAGAAGTAAGAGTACCACTGTCCTGCATGCTTAGTTCTCCAAAGGTGAATAAATAGAGATTCAAAACTATTCAAACTGTCATAGAGACATTCCTTTCTTTTAAAAGCAACAAAAAGTATTATTCTCCCTTTTAAATAGCTGGTCTGTTGTTAGCTCTTCTGTCACCATGGAGACTACCACTGCTGTTGCTGCTGCTGATTTTCTCTAACTGGTCAGCACATGTTTGTACCATGACCTAGTATCAACCTGAGTCACCAGTAGAGAAGTTTATATTTATTCTGAATGAATGTCAGTCTAGTAAAAGAAATGCATTGGGTTTTGCTTTGTTGATTTTTATATTGCTGCTTATTTTGTATCATATACAATTTCCTATGAATTTACTTTCCTTATCCTCACTCCAACACAAATTCCAGGGCTGATACAAGTATAAATAAGGGACTGCTGCTCTCACTGCAGGTGGTCCCACCTGCTTTTATTCTTATCTTCCACTTATTAAATAGGATAGAAAAAATTACAATGATTTAGTGCACTCAGCTGAGAACACGATGCCTGAATCCCTTCCCCAAAGTAATACTGACCAGACACTAAAACTCATTGAACCTGCATTCGCTTTCTTCCTGATAAGAGTGGTGAATGATACTAAGTATAATATATGTTGTTCTCCAACAAACACTGTCCGCTGTATTTACAGATATACTTAAAAATCAGAAATACCTATTTATTTTCAAGTATTCAATCATATATAAAAATGTAAGTGTTGTTCACATAGTTATTTATAAATCACTAACATAATTTCAGAAGTAGGCTTCCAACACCAGCACCATGAGAGTTTCTGCTTTTCTTTTGTAACGACCTCAAAGTAGACAACAATGGCTTTATTCAAATTCTGCGGAGTATTTTAGATACTACATTCAGACATGTAAAATAAGTTGCGGAGCATTGGTCTTCATTTTAGTATTGGTTTCTTTGCAAGAGGAATAAAAGTACAGAACTTCTCTGAAGTGATAATGAGAGCGTAAAGGATTTGAAAGCAGAGAAAGAAAAGTTCTAAAATTTCCTTGCTCAGACTGCACCAAATGAGACTGCTATGATCACGAGAAAGAGAAGACACAATACAGTCTCTTTTGGTCCCCCTTTTGGATACCCAGCCCTTCATTTATTCACTCCTGGTTTCTTGCCTGAAACTAACTTCCCCTATAGCAGCAAATAATGTTTTTCATCTTTCCTGGAAATGCAGGATTTGCCACTGTAACATGGATGACTCTTGTCATGGCTTATTGCTCACAGTTTCATCATATCTTGGCTGGACAATGGTTATGGGATGCAGGTGGACATGCAGCCCTCAATGCTTAGGAATTGTCAACTAGTAAAGATCACTACAACACATCTCCTCTGCAGAATATGTTACTATGAGTTAATCAAGCCCTTTTCTTGTTGACTATCATTGACTGTCTTGTTGTCATGATTTCCATGAAATTTCAAATCAGGTACAAGACCTTGTCTCTTCAAGTTGAAGAACTTGTAACACTGCAAGAGGACAGTTGTGTGTAACGACAGCATCTGCTGTGGCACAACAGAAGGCTGAGGAGACAAAACTCATCCAGACTGGGAACGTGACTGGGAATTTGGGCATGAGCTTTCTGAATAGTTATGAAAAGTCACAGGTCTTACTACTTTCTCTTCCTAGAACAGAGGATACTGCTTTGACATCACCTTGTCTGGCACATACACAATGTGTACCTTTTAAGGAACCTAATTAAAAATAAAAACTTTAGCAAGTTTCAATCACCACGGACAGTGAAATGACCGAAAGATACTGCTGACCCCTTGCTTCACTGGGTGAAGATAAAGAAACTGCTGAGGAAATATATGTCAAACATTAGTTTTATTGGCTATTAAAGAGAGCTCAGGTGTTGGTGATGAGCAAAAGTTACACAAAGTGCTGACCACTCAGCTGAACTCAAAGAAAAATGCTTAGTTTCCCCACTGAGAAAGCACAGAACAAAACATTTGAACTAACACAGTGGAACAGTGGAAACAAAGTATATTCTTGCTTAACCAGGACTTCGAATAAGGAACTGCCTTTTACTACCCCTAGAATGTAAAAACTTTTTCATGAACAGCAGCCCAGAATATCAGTCATTAGACTCTACAAATAATGATCTAACCATGCAGTTTAGACCAGGAAAATTTTGTAGTGCAGACCAAAAGAAATTGTGCTGATCAAGGCTATGAAAACATCATCCCTCTCTCCAGGCTATTTCTCCTTTCAGCCTCAGTACACACATACTCCGGGTCTACAACTCCAAATCTCCCTCCTCCTGAGCAAGCATCACTGATTCATTTCAGACCCAATGACACATTACTTGCTGCACAGTTATGCAGCTTAAACAGAAGGGCATTCCTCAATCTTCCTCCTGTATCCCTTCAAAAGACCATTACCAGAAGGGCTATCATCTGTCTAAATAACACCTTAGAACCTGTACTGGTTACTCATCTGAAATGTGACTGAAACCTCCTCAGCCTGCTAGGATCTGATCTCACAGATATTTCTACCTCAGACACTTCACCCAGTACACCTTGATCAAAAATAGGAACAGAAACCTGATGAATGAATAACATAAACAGAATTTTTCTGTTCTTTTACAAAACTTGGGTGTTGAAATCCAGGTGTAAGATACCCTGAACACCTACTTATCATCTAAGTTTTTCTTAGTAAAGTCCCTCAGGTGGCTAAAGCTCTGTTCTGGGATAAATGTGCCCCAGTATTTTGTCAGTGTTGAACAGCTTGGCGTGTGACCTGTGCATAAGGGTTCTTCCTTACATACAACCCCACCGCAGTCCCGCTCAAAATAATGCGGTTCCTTAACACACATAGTGCTTTATCACACCTTCTAGAGACCCTTCATTGGGTACTGCTCTCAGAAATATACTGGTGGACATGATTTGACTCTAAACAGTATCCAGAACAGGAAAAGCTGTTTAATTTACAAGCAGCTCAGTCAACTTCAGGGCTTCAGGGCTTCAAACAGGCTTCCCCAAGGGTACTCTAATCAGCAGGCTAGAAACTGTGCCACAGTGAAGCAGTAGTAGCCCCTTATATGTAAAAGTCATATTCCATATTGAGAACAAGCTGAACATCCCAGCTCAAGTCAATACACAATTAAATGAGCATCCCTGACTAGATAAATTTGTTGGTTTTACTCTAGATACTGTCTCTTTCACATTGATTTGGCAACGGTAGCTAAACTACAGTTTTGAAATCACTAACTTATTCTGTTAACCAGTATTTCCTGTTAACCAGTATAACTACATAAGCTTAAGCACTCTAAAACAAAGAGTAGCACCTTAAAAACATGTGGACCTCTCAGATGGATAGTGTTAGCAACTTCTCACAGTCAGTGGTTATTCTTGGATTCACCATTCTCACCCTCATGCTTTTCATCAGGCCCTTTGGCTGGGGAAGAAGGAGGCATATCTATTTCTTATACCGATATTTAGCAAACCACAAATAAACTGCTCAGAACTTTGTTCAGTTGAAGAGGTACCCTAGATTAAAAACTAAGTATGTTGGATTGTGATAATGACTTAGATTCAGAAATCTACTGAGCTGGATGTGGCATCTCAGCCAATTAAAAAGTCATGCTGAAGGACACTCCTGTCCGTTAGTCTGCATTTTTCTTTATCTGTAAGTGATTTCAAAAGCATAACTGTCAATTATATATAAGTAAACTACGCAGACAAAAGCTGCACTCAGAAGAGAAGAAATTCTATATATACAACTGCAGATGAACTGTATACATCTTAGTTCTGTAATTTGAGATAGCCCAGGCCTGATCATAATTCCAGGCCTTTGAATTAAGATTCAGTTGATTCATTAATCACAGTCAGGTTATCAATAAATATTCACCTATGTTTTGGTAGGGTTGAGCTTTTTCTTTTCTGGAGCTGGAGTCTTCAGCTACACAAGAAACAAAATTGTCAACACAGTGAAGGAAATATAATTTTCTTATCATGGTCATCAGTGGAATAATCTTTCAGCCTAGAGTAATTAGTCTTAAATCTATGCTTCTAACTGAAACAGTTAACAGTTCCAATTATCTCAAGTGTTGATGTCTCTAGACTAAGGGCAAACATGATGTTGGTTTATGTTTGTAGACAAACACATTGTGTAGCTATCAGTCTTCTAGACCTAAGACATGTAATTGAGACCTTATCACACTTTTCACTATATCAGTAAGCATTTAAATAAAAAGGAGATTTTTATAAACCAATGCGAATACTCACTGAAAATCTTTTGACATGGTAAAATAACTGTTATGAGGATATCAGCTACTGCAGCATTAGGCTAATGACTGAGAGTCTTTCAACTCAGCTTCTTTTTATGCAAGTATTTCATAAAAATAATTGCAGAGGTTGTAACCTATGCCAGCCATGTTTTTAGACTTACATATTGCATAAAGCCCTGTTAGCTACACTCTTCACTCTTCAGCACAATCAATAGTGCCATAACTATTTGAACTCCCTCCCCAACATTTAAATTATATTAAAGATTAATATCACATTCTCCTCTTCTCAACATCCCAAATCAAGTAAATAACCCATAGCAGCTAGCTTATAATCATATTTAAAAGTCTTCTTCCCTGCGCTAATCTCATTCTGAAATATTAAACCTGATTTTTTGTTAATCTAATTTACTTCTCACAGCATATTACATGTTTACTTTTTACATTTTGCTGGCTGAATCAAGATTTGTCCAATACTAGTATAGAGCTGTTAAGGTATTTATGTGGCTGAACTGACTGTTACGATTTTTTTTTCTCCTTTGCATCACTCCTGGCCCTTTTTCTAATTTGGAAAGACTGAAAAATCAACATTCTAATGAGAAATTATTGTCACAATCAATACACACATTTGCAACTACCTTGCTACAGTTATGTGTGCATAACTAATCAACACATTAAGCTAGAAGAGACCTCTGGAACTGTTTTCATTCCCTTCAGATATTTCTGAATATCTGACAAGTCATTGAGTACAGGAAGACATTTGCAAGTCAGAGCTCAGGAATAAAAGAAGTCCTACCCAACAGGTCTTTACAGACCACGTTGCTGGCAAACTTAAATGCTTCTATCAAAGCTGACCACTAAAAAGACAATGAAGTCTTCATTTTAAGAAACAACAGAGAAACGTCAGAATAAAGGTGGGAATTAGAGTTACAGAGGATTGCCCTAACTACTGTATGAGAAGTCTAAAGTCCAGCTGTTCCTGTCTGAAACAGGCAAATCCAACTGGCTGGGTGCAGAGCCCATCCCAACCATCTTTCATCCACTTCATTTCCAGCCACCATTAGTGCTGCCTGGAGTACCATGACGGCTCCCAGAGAGACCAGGAACCCTTTACCCCACCGCCGGAGCCCGCTTCATCAGTTACAATGCCAGCACAGAAAACTGAGGTGCGTCTTCTCTCAGGAGTACATCTGCACATTAAACGAAATTCAGCGCTAATGTCACCTTGGAAGTGGAAGCCTGACGCTATTCGCACACAGTGCATAAGTAATCCTATATGTCTTACTCCTCTCAGGAATCAGTGCCACGACATTCTCATGGAGCAAGGAGATTTTATAAAATTATGATACAGCAGGACATCAGCTCCATTCACGTGAGGACTGGATCCCAGAGGGACAGTCCCAACATAACTGGCATTTCAGAGAGTGAGGCCGAGGTTTCCTCCACGACAGAACAGAGCGTTCTTATTAAGGTCTGATCTGAAACCAACGGAGAGACTCCCATCAACTTCAGTTCATTTTCCATCATGCTTTTCATAATCCCACCAACTGTGCAATACAGTTTTGAGCAATACATGAAGAAAATAGGTATTACATTTAATATCTTTGAAAACTAATAACCTCTTTCTTTTTTAAAATAGTTCAGATGGCTTCTAGCACAGTCTCCCCCCAGCTCTCAGCTGAGCACGTTGGGGATGTATCTGGAGTCCAGAGCTGGCCCTCTCAAAACTCTAATATTTGAAATTTCCACTTTCTTGGGCACAGAGAGTTAATTAAAACACTTATCCAGGCAATGATAAGTGACAGCTACACGCGACAGTCAGGCTGAGAAAATCTAAACATGAAATCTGAACAGGGAAAAAAAACCTGAACACAGATGCATAATTTCAGGAGGCTAATTCTACATTTTGCTTCACATTCCTGGTATCTTATACATGCAGTGTGTCACTCAGATGAAGAGAACTCGGGGAGAAACTAATAACTCATTCAGACAAAAAACACAGTTAGAGGGGGCTAAGGGAGTACAAGAAAGAAGCCTGTCATGTCTTTCAGTCACAGGTCTTCAGTATTTCATCTTCTCTGTTAGATTTTCTAGTGCAGAAAGTCTTTGTATCACTCTTTGGCTTTTCTCTTTGCATATTGTATATCGTTACATTAAAGGGAGCCAGGAAAAAAATGGGCCAAATTTCATATTCAGACCAAACATATCTTTACGAGACTAGCAAGGTTGAACAGGAATTAAATTGACCTGTCCTTATTAATTTCAATGTATTTCATATAAACAGCAACACTGCACAGTAAAATTCATTTGAAATATTACTTTATTAATTGTTGGCTTCAAATATCCCAGAGTGTATTCAGCCCATGTTATATTTTAATTGTAGTTGAGATGAAGAGTGATTGGATTAGATTCAATCTATGTGTAATTGAAATTAATGAATCTGGCTAATGAAATATTTATAGGTGACCTTTCCCTGAATTGATAAAAAAAGCCTGTTTTGTTTAAAATATCTTTGATATTTACAGTCTGAGGTTAGATTTAAATTATTCCTTTACATAAGAAAGCTAAATAGACATCTGCTACTCCTGTAGATCGGCAAAAAAATCAGCCATATTGCAGTTTTCTCCTGCCAGACATATTTAGTGCTTCTTGTCAGGTATACAAGTGCCATTCCCAAAAGTTAAAAGTCTTAAAGAAAATCATTAATGCACTTGTTTGTATGTGAATAATTTATTCTCATCTTGGTCCACCCACCAATTCTACTGACATTTAAATATGATCTAGTCTCAGGCATGTTGTCATTAATATTAAAGCATGTGAAACTAGGACACAGGCCTGTGCTGCATTAATGAAATTCTTATCAAATTGAAGTATGTTACCATTGTCAGAATTAGCAATGCAGAAATGCTAATACGATTCTCCATGGATTACAGTTGCATATTCCACTTTGTTAGAGCTCTGGTGTTATGATGACTATTATGAAATCCTGGCTGCAAAATACTGACCTAGCAACTTTGTAAACTTTGAAATAACCAGCATACTTATCTCTACTTAGCCAGATGTGAAACTATATTAAATTAAAATCAGATAGAAAAATGCATTAAAACTCCCTCAATGTATTTTAAAATGTTGAGATGACATAAAATGATAGCATTTATTGAAGTCAGAATCCCTGGTGTCTTACTCGTGCGATTAGCCCTACGCTGTCTGAGGGACCATTCGTCTAAGAAAGGTGAATGACATTTGGCCTTTAAAAACTCCTCTTTCCCTTCTCCTGCTGCCAACAGTTTCACACTACCTGGAATGTATAAAAGAGGAATAGCATCTGTGAGATACATAAAGTTAATCAATCTCTTGCTCACCTGTGCATGGGTAAAACCCACTCTGCAGCGTTGCACAGTTTTGAGCATTGTACTTCAGAAAAGATGTGGACCTACCAAAAGGAGTTAAGAAGCAAATAGCAAGAACGATCAGATCTAGAAAACTTGATCAAAAGATTGAGAAAAATCAGGACTGTTTAGCTTAGATAAGACTGAGGGGAGGCAGGATAACAGTCTTCAAATATATAAAGGGCAGTTATAAAAAGAAATGCAAGGTTTAAATCTCCATACCCACTATGACAATGGAAAGAGAAGTAATGGCTTAAAAAGTAGCAGGGGACAAGAAGAAAACACTTGAGGGGAAAATACAACTTTCTAGTGGCAAGGACAGTCAGGCGATGAGGCACAGTGCATGAAAGCACTGTAGAATTACCACCCTTGGATGTTTCCAGAGCACGCTAGGCAAGTATCTATCAAGAACAGAGTAAGCCTATTTGGTCCTGTTTCATACCCAAGAGACAGTGGATGAAGCCTTGCAATCCCTTCTTGTCCTGTTTTTTATGATTCCATAAACTCATGTGGGGTTCTTTTCAAAATCCAAGTATCTACAGCAGCTATTTCAAAGACCAACAGTTTGCTTTCCCACAAAGCAGATGAGACCAACAGTGACACTATCTCCAATAAACACACATCCCAGTTCACAGGAGAACACACATTATATCCAGGATTAGGGCATTCGATTATATGTGATACCTCGAGGTTTTACTGGAAAAAAAAAATCCCGTACCATCAGCTTTATATCAGTTAAATTTCAGAGAACATACGACAGACAGAAAGGCAAATAGAGAGGTGATAGCTTTGTGCACAGAAGCAAAAAGAAACAATAAAGTCTTTGCTCTGCCAAATACGCTTTATAAGGACTTAATGTTTACTAGTTTAGGAGGCTTGGTCAGAGGGTTAGATGGATTTAACTCTTGGCAAAACATTCCCTGACAACCATTTTGTCAGCTGTAAGTTATAAAGTGCTAAGAAATATGAATATGAAAGCAAGAAGGACCATTTTAAAGCCTTTAAGTATCCATTTATATACCTCCTGCAGTGTTTATCTCTTAATTTTCCTCTTTTATGACTTTAATGTGTAGATAATCACTGGTCCAAATATCTCTAAATACAGTGCACTTTAAAACTGCACATTATCTTTATAATAGGAGATTTCAGATAAACAATTCTTGGCTGGTCTCTAGAGATATAAAGAGAGCTCACTATAAAAGAGTGAAAATCTAAAGCAGCAGAAGCAAAACAACAAAGAAAACATTATGGTCACCATCTAGATTTACAGTAACGAAAGTTACACATTGCAGATTGACAGGCGTAGCCTTGAATGAATAAATATAATAAGGAAAGGAAAAGGTCAGCATGTGTTCTAGAGTGACAGCTTTTCCTTACACTTTATGGCTGGGGCTTGCACTTGTTCTTCAGCACAGGGAAACTCCATATTTGAAGCTAGGAAATGGGAGCTTCTACCCTACTTGTCCGTTTCCTTGTTTTATTTCTTTTTAGAGCTTCACTTCACTGTGATATGGGAGTTCCCCACTTACAAATATGAAGCTATTGCTCTCCTCGTTTCCTCCCCTCCTCCCTTTCCCTCAGAGCAGATAGTGCAGAAGGCAGAACAAAGAAACCTTGCTTAGAGAAAAATGGGAGATCTGCGTGCAGAACTGTGACACAATCTATTCTGACACAAAACAGAAACGAGACTTTTTGAAACTCCTCAGGGGAGTAGAAAAAATACCATTTATTCTAATCAAATCACAGTATCTAAATAACAGGGAAGGCTGCCGGATTTTGCAGCACCCTGGACCAATGAGCAGGAGCCCAGCAGGTCTGGGAACCATGACCCCCGGCAGGATTACTGATGCTTCTCAAGTCCTCCAGTTCCAGAGCTGCACCATCAGTAACCTGGGAGCCCCGAGAACCCCCTCAGGGAGGGAATTTGGAGCTTCCCGCTCCAAAGCCAGAGCTGAATCTACAAGAGCCTGCCCTGGAGCTCAGGCCCTCCCAGACCCCCATCTCCCAGCTTGCAGGAAGCAGGATGGCAGCCTTGAAATCACTGACTCAGAAGCAATGTGTCTAGCACAACTTCCTGGAAAACAGAAAACTCAGAAGGTTCTCATGCTTGCGTTTTGCTGAAAGTTTACAAAAAACATGTAAATATTTGGTCTTCAATAAACTGGTGCTTTTGAAGACCAAGACTGTCAAAAAGTTCCTGCCCATCTCTAAACACAGTTAGCCTTCACAGCAGGAACTAAGTGGTCACTTGAAGACTTGGTCACTTGCTCAGTAATCAAAATACAAATGAAACCAAAAACATAACACTTTTCCAATATTAGTTTCTTTAGCTGCACAGCCACACTGCAGCAGTCACGGGACAGACAGAATAGCAACCACAAAGAAAATTACGATATGGGGAGAGTTACATACCACTGCTTTGACTTTATTTCTAGCCTTCAGCTGCTAATCAATAGTTTTTAGTGCATCACTATTATGCTGAGACAACACAATAACTTTATTAGGAAGCATTCCATCTGTACTCCCTGTGTTTGAACAGATATTGACAGCCTGTGTAATGCGTAAGTCTTCTTTTTCCCCCTCCTTTGCAAACCCATTGCTTGGAAATTCTGCATCCATCAGTGTTGCCATGGTGACACCCCCACGAGACCCCCCATGACCCCCAAGACACTTGGCACCTACCCACAATTCTGCACAATCCACATCAAAGAGAACTAAAGCCAATTACCATATGGATTTGTAATCATTATTTTAGTAATTAAATCTATATTGGAACATACACATGGTCTAAGGGACTGAGCACAGACAAGAGAGCGAGAGATCTGAATTCTAATCTTGGGTTGGCTGACTACTTGGACAAGTTTGATTTTCAGAGGTGCTGAGTACTTACAACTCACCAAGACTTCAAGCAGAACTCTAAATGCTCCACATTTCTAAAATTCAGGTCTTTAAGCTCCCTGTCCTTAACTTTCCATTTTGCAAAACATAGTCACTTTTGCAAATACTTTTGTGGTTTCTATTCAAAATGAACTACACAATTACACAGTATTATTTTTACCCTAATAAAGCACAGATTGTATAGCAATATAATACACATGTTTATTGTTTTTCAGAGAAGCAGAATGTTCCCAGTCAGAAAATTATTTTATTTCAAAGGCCACATTTACTTTAGCAATTCTGAATCTGCAAAAAGACAATGAGAAAGCTTGGAAACTTCCTTTGCAAGTCACAGATAATTCTCTTCCTAATTACTTTACCTCTTCCTAATGAACCCTTACTTCATTAAGTCTATTCTGGGGCTAATGCATACCTGAAAGGACCAGCTCTGATGATACATTTTTGTCCCCATGTATAGTACGCTGGATTTCAGCTGAGCTAAAGTGATAAAGTGATAGTATTGTACCTTCCTAGAGGATGGAAAGAAAGCAGGAATTGTAGATAAGTGAAAACATGCCTGAAAATAAACAGCACAGTAATTCAGACAGGTTGTGAGCAAGCTGACCTTTTATGAGTTCCTTAATATTTGTGTGTATGTATATAAACATATATACATATGCATGTATGAAGCAGCTGGATAATATCACGGGAAGCTTAAATATTGACAAAGGGCCACATTCTTCATTACCAATGTCTGTGCCAAGTGCTTTAACAAAAGTAGGTTTATTGTTTCCCTACAAAATCATCCTGTCAAGACTATCTGAGCTAAGGTAGCTCCACAGCCATGTTGAAATCTTCTTTCCTCAGAAGTGAAATACTCTGACCAATGAAAGAGGTGAATTTCCTGAAACAAACTTGGTCTTCTTTCTCCTGCATGGCTGCAGGGCCCGCATCAAGGTGGCACACCATGCCATGCAAAAGGTAAGGCCAGGTACAGGTCTGTGCCTCAAGCATCCCACAGCCTTTCCTCTTGTATGCTAGAAGACCATTTCTGCAGTTATAAAATCCTTCTAGGCAAAGGGAAGACTTCAGGACTTGTGCCTCAAGAGATGCCTGTCCACCTCCTACCAGCAGTGCAATGTGGCATCTCAGCTTCAGAGATAAATTTGCATGAATTCCTATAGAATTATAGCAGAAAATGCACAGCAGGAGCAGAATACCTTTTTACAGGATCTGAATCCAATGGCTTTCTTTATTAGAGACAGACCTGTGAGCTATTTCTACCATTGATTGTTGTTTAACATCATGGAGTTAATTAGGTTAAACCAATAATCAATGCATCATCATCTACCCTGTTAACACCAACAGTCTGTGGTTTCTTATGGAAGGCAATATACATGATTTAAAATGAAGGCAGTTCACTGCGCTAGGAAGGAATATTGTGGTGACTCAAAAGGAGCCAAGGTGTACTGCATGTGTGCTCAGAGAAGGCTTCAACATGAGTTAAGTTAGTACTAACCACATCTCTAAACTTGCCTGGCATCCTTGCCTAGTTTCCAGATAGTATTCCTGCTGTCACTCAAATGGATCACGCACTTGGCGTGAGCTGTCCAGACTTAAGAACTGGTATAGCAAAAGCCTCAGGTAAATTACTTTTAAATTTAAGTGAGAAGTGAAAGGATTTAAGTTCAAAATCCATATTCAGTTCTCCATTACAGTAGTGTAAATCCACAATAACACTGTCAGAAAAGTTATTTCAGACTCATACTTGCTTAACTGTGATGAGAATCCAGTCTTGTCATTTGAATTCACTCAAAATCAGACATGGAGATGTGCACCTTTTTTGTCACTAAATGATTAAACTATGGAGGCTTTTTACAATTTAGTGCCTGTTTCAGATTGCTGACTTAGAACATGATATAAAAGTATTCAGTGTCTATCCAGTGCTCTGCCATTTTAATTCAAAATATATGTATTATTCATACCAAAAGTTTAACTGAAGTCCCTGGAATGCAGAAGAGATATAGAGAATTACTGACATTGCGTATGTAAGGATTAGCCACAACAAGGTATAACAGAAATAGGAAAGCTGTCTACTGTCGTAAATGAGAAAGGTAAATGAGCTAGGACTCCAAAATGCTTACTAATAAGGATTAGGACCTGCAGCAAAGTATAATCATTTCATTGTGGGCCCAGCCTGCTCCCTGTTGTGCTGCAGATGTCCTATTACCGTTTCACCAAAAGCGGTGGCCCCTAGGATTCAGTACCGCAGTGTGGTGCAATCTAATAGACATATCTGTCATTTATTCAGCAGCAAATGGGTTAAAAATTCTTCATACCCAGAAGCTCCACCCTTCTTCTCAGAAAAAAAAATAATAAATTAAGTAAGCAGCAACCCACCACATCTTCCTGCCTGACGTTACATATTTCTCCTTTGCCAAAGCATCAGTCTGTTCAGATAGCATTGGGAACTGTGATCACACTATTTCATTTTATTCATTTATACCAAGTGCAGCACACATTCAGCTGTTTCCTTTTCTTCTTCTGTATGTTTCCTTTGGCTCTACAATCTCTTCTACAGCTTTCAAGCTAGCAAAACATACAGCAAACATCTGCGTAAGTCTTTAATGCAAACGTAACTTACCTATTGGACACTCACAAGTCTATGGGGCCGGATGGGATCCACCCGAGAGTACTGAGGGAGCTGGTGGAGGAGCTTGCCAAGCCACTCTCCATCATTTATCAGCAGTCCTGGTTAACAGGGGTGGTCCCAGATGACTGGAGGCTTGCCAATGTGACGCCCGTCTACAAGAAGGGCTGGAAGGAAGATCTGGGGAACTACAGGCCTGTCAGTCTGACCTCGGTACTGGGGAAAATTATGGAGCGGTTCATCTTGAGTGCACTCAACAGGCATGTGCAGGCCAACCAGGGGATCAGGCCCAGCCAGCATGGCTTTATGAAAGGCAGGTCCTGCTTGACCAACCTGATCTCCTTCTATGACAAGGTGAACCACTTAGTGGATGAGGGAAAGGCTGTGGATGTTGTCTACCTGGACTTTAGGAAAACCTTTGACACTGTCTCCCACAGCATTCTCCTCGGGAAGCTGGCTGCTTATGGCTTGGACAGGTGTACTCTTCGCTGGGTAAAAAACTGTCTGGATGGCCGGGCCCAAAGAGTTGTGGTGAATGGAGTTAAATCCAGTTGGTAGCTGGTCACAAGCGGTGTTCCCCAGGGCTCAGTTTTGGGGCCAGTTCTGTTTAATATCTGTATCAATGATCTGGACAAAGGGACCGAGTGCACCCTCAGTAAGTTTGCAGATGACATCAAACTGTGCGGGAGTGTTGATCTGCTTGAGGGTAGGAAGGGTCTGCAGAGGGATCTGGACAGGCTGGATCGATGGGCCGAGGTCAATTGTATGAGGTTCAACAAGGCCAAGTGCCGGGTCCTGCACTTGGGCCACAACAACCCCATGCAACGCTACAGGCTTGGGGAAGAGTGGCTGGAAAGGACCTGGGGTAGCTGGCTGACAGACGGCTGAACATGAGCCAGCAGTGTGCCCAGGTGGCCAAGAAAGCCAACGGCATCCTGGCTTGTATCAAAAACAGTGTGGCCAGCAGGACTAGGGAAGTGATTGTCCCCCTGTACTCAGCACTGGTGAGGCCGCACCTCGAATAGTGTTCAGTTTTGGGCCCCTCACTACAAGAGAGACATTGAGGTGCTGGAGCGTGTCCAGAGAAGGGCAGTGAAGCTGGTGAAGGGTCTGGAGCAGAAGTCTTATGAGGAGCAGCTGAGGGAACTGGGGTTGTTTAGCCTGGAGAAAAGGAGGCTGAGGGGAGACCTTACCGCTCTCTACAACTACCTGAAAGGAGGTTGTAGCGACGTGGGGGTCGGTCTCTTCTCCCAGGTAACTAGTGACAGGACAAGAGCAAATGGCCTCAAGTTGCATCAGGAGAGGTTTAGATTGGATTTTAGGAAAAATTTCTTTACTGAAAGTGTGGTCAAGCATTGGAACAGGCTGCCCAGAGAGGTGGTGGAGTCACCATCCCTGGAGGAGTTCAAAAACCGTGTAGATTTGGCACTTCGGGACATGGTTTAGTAGGCATGGAGATATTGGGTTGACGGTTGGACTAGAGGACCCTAGAGGTCTTTTCCAACCTTAATCATTCTATGATTCTATGATTGTGCCTTACCTACAAGTTCAAGAAACTAACAGCACTGAATAGGAAATCAATTTCTTGGAAGTTAACTAGCAATATATTCCATGGTATATTGTTACGAAGGATGGTTATACATTTCCCATTTAATTCTAATCTAACACTTTAAAGATGACAAGCGCACATGAATTATAAGAAAGCCAAAATAGGAAGACTATTATAAAAAAATTGGGCTACGCCATTCACCTTGACAAACAGATGCAACATTTTGACAGCTAGTCACTCTGGGCTTTTTCCTCTGCATCCACCCAAGTTTCATGCTGACCTATTAATTTTAATCACTTGCTGGACTCCCATTTAATGGTTCAATGAATATAATACACTGGTGCTTTTCTTTGCATAATCAAGAGGTTCAGTAAGCAAAATAACTTTTTTAACTTAAAATACCAAAAGGTTTCTGTAAATGTTATAAACATTTCAACTTTTTCTTTATTAAAAAAAACTTATCTAAATTATTTTTAAACTAAGCTTTATGCCTTTCAACAGATCTGTGAATATATTACCTGCTCCCAACCATGCCACATCTGAATTCACATTCACTCTTCAAGATGCATATCCTTAATAAGGAGTCTAATCCTGTGAGATACTGAGTCTTTTTTTTAAGAGGAGATGAAGCCATTCTTTTTCAACCTCTTACCAGCATTCTCAAATTGCCCTCTTTCTTTCCAGAAGCCATTCATTCTTTTCAAGGATCAGGTTCTGTATCCTGAAATTCTGATGGGTTTAGGACTATAATTAATCCTACAGTACTTTCAACACTAAAATCTACATTGCTTCATAACTCCCACTGCAAAGAAAAAAATAATGTGCTACAGCCAACCAATTTTGTGGCCTTCTAGAAAAAAGTGTATTTATAATGCATACTCTTAATTAATACTTTCTGTATTCAGACAGCTCATACACATTTTTCTTCCACATGAACTACTATGATTCTTCTGCACATCCTCTCTTAGCTGAAAGTGAGAGAGAAATTAAAAAACTCAAAGCAGAAACTAAAACATTACTGCACTTACAAGAGCCAAAGTAGAGTAAAATAAAGTGAACTGAACATCAAAACTGTGATAAAAAAGGCCATGTCTTGGCCATTTTACAACTAGTTCAGAAGCTGATGAATAGGCAATTACAATAGAGCTGCTCAAAAGTTAAAATTCCCTTTTCACAGGGAATTCTGACATTTCAAAGAATATTTCATTCTTGTTAAGCTCAAAGGGGAAATTTCAATTTTTCTTCTACCAGAATAAGGATCCAGATCGCCAAGTTCTCATCATGAAAACTACAAATCCAGAAATTTTAACTCATCTAGTTGATCAAGCCCTTCCTCTTTGTAAAGGTGGCCAAGCCTCTTTGAAAGCTCCCTAAGTTTCCATGCTCTTGAATTCACGGTAGGAAATCTGGAAATGCTAAAAAAGTCAATATAAGTAGAGCTTCTTTGTGGGTCAAGACTTCCTGTTGTGAAGCTTTGATTCAACCGGAATTTTGCTAAGAGCTAGGAGCCAAGATCCATCTGACGCATGAATATCCAGCCTTGCCTTGGAAGCCTCAAATCTCTAGTCTCACAGTAGCACACTGAACACATCCTGGTGGCAGCTCCAGGAGGCAGCCCTTAGGATCCTGGACAGTGAACAAAACCTCCAGACCTGCAGGTCCAAAGTGAAATTCAACATTCTGAGATATCATCCATAATTATTAAAACGTAATAAACTTTGCTGATTTGCAATATTTATTACTAGGTATCCTTCTGTCCATAATTCCTTGACTGGTAGCCTTGAAGACCAAAGAGCTCCTCTCAACCACAGAGTGGATACAGGACAGAAATGGGGATGGGAGTTGATGCACACAGCATCACTAACATTTCCACATATGTCAGAGCCAGACTCTGAATTCAGTAGAAACTGGATGAAGACTCCTTTGAGCCTGGCTGATGTGGGCGTTCACACACTGGCAGACTTGGACTGTCTCGGCTACTGAGCAGCCATGAGATGATAACATGTTTTAATCACTTTTACAGCAGCTGGAGAGGAGCCAGCAATCTACAGATAAAGGGCTACAACTGACTTAACGTACCCATTAAATATGTCCTATTGTTAGCAGTACCGAAGATTAATGAGTAAAATGAAAGTGAAAAGATAACACTGGTAGGTGACAGTTTTACTTAATCAAAGAGCCTCTGGGGCCTGTAGAAGTACATCAGGTTCACAAGGATTTATTTTCTTCCTCGTTTATTTAGACAGATCTGTTTTGCAATGCTGGTATAGAGACTCCTTATATTTACACTATACAAAAGCTGTATTAGAAGACAAGGGCAAAGGTCTCATATTAATAGCTCTAGCCCATGGCTGGCTGTCAGTGTCTGCTCCTCACAATCTTCCTTGCTGGTTTTGGATTACTTGCTGAGGCTATTCAGGTACTAAGCTTACCTAAATCTAAGGAAAGACAATAGTCTCCCTCTGCAATCAATGGCAATAACTAAGGACATAACACTACATTTAATTTGCATTTAGGCACCTCACACCTTAAATGTAATAAATTGTACTATATAGAGGTCTCTAATTATCCACTGACTGGCGGGTAAGATGAGGCTTTTCTTGCTGAAGCACTTCAGCTAGGTGCTTAAAGTTAGACTGGATGAAATTTAGGATATGGCTCAGTGGAGTACCAAGCAGAGCTGGGAGCTTAGATCCCAGAGCAATATAAATCCATTAGCTGCGAGTCTGATACTTCACAGCCTGTGAAATGGGAGTAACTGTACTTCCTTATTTCACAGTGCTATTAAACTATACATATTAAAAATTATTCAAATACTCAGTCCATGAACCTAAGGAACTTCATATCGCTACATATTATGAAAGAATGTTACAGCAAATATTCAGAAGTTTTAAAGTACCTGAATTAAAGGATATTCTTGGAAGTAACTTCAACTAAATTTTTCAAGGTAACCATTTATTCTTACGCTTCCCGTGTTTGGTACTCAGGTGAGAGACTCCCAGGATCTATTTTTTTTAAACAACAACAAATTTCTAATGGAAGGAAATATCTACCCCACGGGAAAAAAAAAATAGAAAATTGAGTTACTTGAAAAATAACTCTTACTAAAGTTCTCTCAGAAGAAATTAGTTAATATTTGTGAGGCACTGATTATGCAGGTAAGTGCTCTTGAGTATTTCCATGAGGAAATTAATAACCACATATTCAAAAGAACTGAGTACTACTTGCATAAGGGCTTTATTAGCTTGCTGCCCTCCATTACAAAGTTGTTGACTATCTGAACATCTAGTGGATCCTTTGTCTTTTAGCCAAATTTAATCAGACATGAAGGACATGAGCCCATACTACAGGTCAGTGCCTGAAATTCCCCAAGCAACAAAGTGAGGAAAACTATTGAAAGTCAGTGGCAGTCGATGTTAGTTCCTGCTGTAGGAACAATGAGACACTACGGAAACAGGCATCAGGTTCTCGATTTTATCAAAAACATTCAGAGGGAACTCAAAAATCCCTTACAAAGGAAATGTTTTTTCTCAGCATTCAAGCATATGTAATTTGGTTTAACTAACAACCCAGAATGGTTCCTTTGGCAGGATTATTGTATATACTATGGTAGATTAAAAGCACTTATGTTTATTCCAGAAAGAGTAAGTAGGTTGCTCAAATTGCTATGACAAAAATTGCAGTGATTACTCAAATTGACAAGTAAGAGTTTAGCAAGTGCCCCTTCTTCCCTTTCTCTTAATAAGATAGCATAGGAAAAAAAAAGATATTTTCAGGTGTTTTCCAATGGGCACCTAATATTTAAAGTATCTGCTTTTTGTGGGATGATAAAGCATTCACAGTGACTTGAGAATATGCACTAACTAATTTGGGAAAATTATACTTATATTTGCACTAGCTCTACATTCTGAAGGCATTTTTAAGTCATTCTAGGAACTAGTAGTTGAACAGCACAGAATGAAGCTTCATAACTAGAGCATGTCACACCTGGGAAAAGTTCCTTGATGAGAAAAGCTAGCTGTTAAATGGGGAAAAAAATCACATTGATTATGGTCATGAGTCCAAGACAAGCTTAATTAAAATCAATGGCGAATTTTCAAGTGAAAGAAAAAAAAAAAGAGAGCAGCAAAGTGTTATCTCTTAATTATGTTATGGAAATTTTCTCTAATTGATACCTGTCCCATGTCACTATAACTAAAACAACCTACAGATCTCAGCCTATAAATATTATTTCACATTATCAACCCTGGAGCTTAAGTAAGAGATGGTCCTTTCTCCTTTCTCTACTCCCTCCACAGACTTTTACCAGGACTGACAGCCCTGTTCAGCTTTTCTTTGGTGGCTTTTCTTTTTTTCCTGTAAACTATGGGTGGTGTTCTAAGACAGAATGGAAAGCAGGGGCAGCAATTCTGTCCTTGGCTCTTCCACTGACTTACATAGTCTGCCTGGGCCTGTCACTTCTATCCTTGTTTCCTAGTATTTAAGTGTGTACGATTATTCTTTAAATGTTCAAAACATTGCTCAGAGAGAGTGCTAAACACTGTAGCTGGTCTAAATATAGATATTTTTACTTATATGTTATAGAATGGTTTGGGTTGAGAGAGACCTTTAAAGGTCCAACTGGTTTCAACTGCAGTTAAGGAAAGAGTACAGTCTTACATTATTTGTATTTAATCCCTGTTTCTTCCCAACAAGCTGCAAGGGCTCTCAAATGTTGAGCAAGCCAGTGTGACTAGAAAGCTATCCAGCAGTTCTTGGAGAATGGCAAAGTACTGGAAGCAAATGCCAAAGCCATAAAAAAGAACTGGACTACTGCACAGATACTAACAGCTACTTTGTGCTTATGTATTATGAGTGACTTGATTACCCTCATGACTTATTCTTTCAATACAAGAGATCTTTGGCATCGTATCTACATACAGCTACCATCTTCCCCAAAGAGGTCCTACAGTCACAACTGCTGCTACACTGCTCACAACTGCTACACTGCTACACTGCTCACTACTCACAACTGCTGGTAGAAGGATTTCAGTCCTTCTACCAGACATTTTTTGAGGCATTTCTGCCCAATTTTTTCTGCTCTGTACCCTCTCTGCTCATTTTTTTTTTCCAGGTTTTTACCTTAATTCTGTTCAAAACACACAGGTAGAAACTAACTCTGATGTCTCTGGTCAGATGTAAAAATGCACCTGCACAAAGTTTACTAAAAATTAGTGACTAGGATTCAAAGCCTGTTGGGATTACTTATCCAGGGTCTAGCACAATTTGGATGCTTAAGAAGAACATAGACTAAATTTTTAGTGGGACTTTTAATAAGGTAGCACAGCTAAAATCAATTTTAAAATTATAAATACCCTTCCCTTGGTCACCCTATTCTGAAAAGAACTGGCTATTAGGCTTCAACAAAATAACCCCTGTGATTCTACTGAACAACGAAACTAAGCCCCGCTATTCTTATGATAGCTTCCCTGTTTTTACTTTCTGAACACAAATTACTACTCACACATGCTACCAGTGAAGCCACGGTCACGCTGGTGCTAATAAGTTGGCAATCATCCCTGATACAGCACTGTTCATCAGATGGTGCTCTTTAACACATTCCCACTGGTATTAGAGAAAGCTCTAAATGGCAATAAAGATGGTGCTTCATCCTCTTAAAAAGAGTTCGCTTGAAGTTTCAGACACCTCCGAGTCTGTGGTACCTACAGCTATGGAAAGGAACAGAGGCAATTTGCGTCTGCTAACATCTTCTTTCCCTGGTTTGTTTTCTTGCAGAAAACTGCACATAATAAAACCAACAGCTAATGAAGGAAGTTTGGAAGTTCTCTTCTAAATACCAGGGAATGTAACCAAAACATATGCCTCCCATTAGAGTATTAGAAAAAACGATTTGCAACTAACTTAACACCACGGTTCCACTTTAATTAACCACTGCTCCAATTAATTATTAATTTTTAAAATTAAAAAGGCCCAAATCTTAAGCTGATTTCAGAGAAATATTCAGCCCAATGTACATGGTAATAACTAGGTTAGGACTCTTTCCATCTAGGCTCATTACATGTTATCGTAACAGGCCACTAATTAAAACAGTAAGTCGTGCATAGCTACATTTATTACACTGTCAAATTCATGAAAGAGGAGTGAAATTCCTACACAGCCTTTTCTTCTTTTCCCCATCAGGCTCTCTAAACTTGAATACCCCAAGAACTGAATGGAATAAAGGTCAGATTAAGTGTTACACATTTTGATAATCTTATTGGAAATAGCAACGGTAGCAATAATTTTAAAGGCAGAGCTACCTGAAAAGCTTGTAGTGGCTTTTCACACCAAAACTGCTCTGGCTGAACCTGATGAAGGGCTGGGGATGTGTAGGTCATTAACAGTTCAGAAGAAGGTAAGGGAAGGCCTTGTGCTCATTCCTCTGAGTAAACCCTCTCTGGCCCATTTGCGTGCCAAAGCGAGAAGGCAGGGAGTGAAGCATCCCCAGCTCCCCCCGGGAAGAGTCCCTGGTTGGACAGTAGAGGCTAGAGAGGAGAGAAGGGTAAATCAGCAATGTTATGTGAATATTTAAGCAACTTCCATTCCATATTACAAATACATATAGCAGCCGACATTAGAAAAGCAAGCAGAGAAACATTGCAGAAATAGTCCGTAAGCACTGAAAGGGCAAGAAAGTTCTGGAAGAATTCAATCACTGATGTTTTGTAGAGCACAATGCTTCATTTGAGTTGAAATCCTTAAAATGTCACAGCAAGTAACTCAAAAAAAGCTGCATTTCCAAGAGATACTCATAAATTTGTGCTACTCAAAGCCAAAGCCAAAGAAAGTCTCGATGGGTTTTTTACAAAGTCAATTATAAAACCCTGCCTGGGATGGAATACCTTTAATATGAAAATCAGTTCTCAGCACTTTATAGATGCTGTGTTGTTTTAACATATAATACAATAGAGTTTCTACTTTACATAGTGAATTTTGTCTGAATATACCCATAGTGATTTCTTTTATATCATTAGTTTTTCTTGAAAACAGTTGAGTCAAGTGAATAGAGTCAAAGGTACTACACATCTCTTTTAATTCTCCTTATTCTTTTGGAATAATCTAAATTTTTGATACTCCTGAATGGAGCTGAAATTACAAAATATATTCTCAAGGAACAGCACTCTCAGTCTTTAAATGCCAGTGTACACAAATGATACAAGAGGAAAATGTCGGGGTCTTGCAGTACGTCCAAATCCAATCGTATTTTCATTTAAACCTTTCGTAGTATACTGTTTACTTTGAAAGGTAGATTAAAGCCTTGGACTTGTTCCTTGTTTAGTAAATCGAAAACTAAGACTGCACCTAACGCAAGGGCTAATTAGAAAAATGTGTTTCATTAAAAATGGTCTTTAACCAAAACCAAAGTGCTTCAGGGAATTACCTTATCGATTAAGCTTTCACTGGTAACCCTGGTTGTCCTGGAGGCTCTTGTGACTCGTAGGCCTTCCCGCATAGAGCCGGGAGGTTGAAGCCCCAGAGCTGAACGGCAGTTTCTGAGAGGTCTCCCTGCCACGAGTCTGTGCAAGACCAGACCATGCTGAGGTCTTGGAAGTGCACCTGGAGGCAAGTCCTTCCATGATGTTGTTCATGATGGGAACCAAAAGCCTTCAGCCCTGAGAGGTCCCAGACTTTGGGAACCTAACCCTTCTACCTTGTCAGGAAGCCTATGAAATCAGTGGGACCAGCCTGGAGGCCCAGAACTGCCATCACATTTGACTCACAGTAGTTTGCATTCTCTAACTTCGTGATGCCAGGGCCTAAAACGGGAAAAAACAAGAAAAGACTGGAAGACTGGATAAAAGATTCAAAGATCTCTTCAACTCAGGCATCTCTGTGACATCAGTCATCAGCAAGAGATTAAGCCATGTACTCAGACAGCGGCCTGTGTTCAAACACCACTGAACTATGTATCTTTTTGGTTTTTTAAAAAATTCTTTAGTATTAAAAAAACCCCACCACTTGTCAATGATCTTCGAACTTTTGAATAAATTTGAAGGCCGTCAGAAAATGAAGTATAATGAAAGATTTTATTTACGGTGATACTTGTAAGAAAGCTGTGACAAGGAGCTTTTATAGAAAGCCTGTGTTTACAAGACTCCCAGATAAGTTTTCAGGCCAATACTTGAACAAACATTCAAATTTCAGCATGTTGGCTGAATGAAAGCACTGATTTTTTTTCAGACCCTTTCTCATAACTGCTCTTCAATGTAATAAGGTAAAGTTAGGTACATTTCTGAGTTCTACCTGACGCCCTTCTGGCCCAGCAAGAACATTGCCAAAGGCCACTCATTTGTAGTCTAGAAGGTGACATAGGAGCATTCATATCTTAAAGGCAATTTTGACTCCCTCGATGGACCTCTTATCCAATGTTCTTATTTCTCCAAGTAAATAGCTGCAAGATGAAATCAAAACTAATGGTAAGCTATAATAAATGTAACAAAAATGTTGAACTCTTCAGGATTCCCACCAACAAAAGAAATTAAAATCAGAGAAAACTCATATTAAATGTTAATAGCTGACTGGTTTAACTTAGATTACATATTCTAATAGTGTAACAAAAAAAATAAGATTTATAGCATAAAAGTACTACAGATTGCAAAGGAAAGCAAGAGTCCTTAATACAAAGAAACCAGGCAACAGAAAGAGAAGTATAGGAATCTTTGAGACAGAGAAAATAGGTCTGTATTTGAAACAACCTTTCGAATGGAGAGCGAGTAAGATAGAGAGTGAGTGCCAATACATCCCCCGAAGGCCTTGAAAGGAAAGAAATACCAGGCTCCGGAAATGATTATATTTTTTATGTTAAAGGATGAAAAATAAATTTAATTAGTTAGCAAAATGCGATTTTATTCCATTTGGAGTCATTTTCCAATACATTAACTTTCTCATTAGAATTCAGTTTTGTTTTGCTAAACAAAAGGAACCACTTCAACCCCTGTGGCATGAAGAATCATCTAGAAGATGAGTTGTGCCCCAAATTACTGCAAATAATTGAATGCAAGTTGTACTCAGTAACACCAAACGGAAGCACTTGGGGAGACAAGGCCAGCCTGACTGAGGAGGCAGCCAGCATAATTAGCAGCATCACTCACATGTCAAAACCTCCCCCCCGCCCCAATTTGGAAGTAGTGACTGACTAGTAGAAAGCAAGTTCAAATAGCCACTACATTTTTTTTCTCCGGTGCCTCTTTTTCCCTCCTCTTCCATGTTCTCCCTTGCTGTTGCTCATTCTCAGCAATGTTATAGGATGAGATTAAATGCAACACTCCATTCTTCTAATTCATTTTGCAATTTAAGATACTTTGCTCCATCAGTGCAAAGAGTCATCTACCTTACACAGCTTAAGCATATATAAATGAAGCTATTTCAGTTCACTCCATCTGCCTTTAATGGAAATGGCTACACTAACAAAAATAATGTTCTATATAGGGTTTTGCACAAATTGCTTACATGTCAGTTTATGTTACACTAGTACAATCACCAGAGTCTGATGCAGTTTCCATTTAAATCACCAGAACGTCAGGTCAGGGATTGTCTCAGTACAGCTCTGTTCAGCTTTTAATACAACAGGACTATGACTTACTGAAGCATTGTGGTATTTCTGGAACTGGAACAGAAACATATTTGAAAGACAAGTAATTACGAAAAATAGGGACAACTAGGCTAATGTCAATAGGAGAGAAAAAAAGGGGGGTTAATTACTGATGTGACTGTTCTAAAACTCATGCTGTTTGCTGTTCTTGATCTAAGCAGCTAGTGCAGCTAGAAGCAGCCATAATTTTATTCCACCATAGACATTTAAAAACTGTTCTCCCTGTTCTCTGCCCATAAAGAAATACAAAACCTCACTCACAAAATATGTTTGCTAGCTCTGAAGACCAAAGCAGCAATCATTGCATTGGCTGAATTGCTATACTGCTGATCAGTTATTATAAACTCTTAACAATCTCATCAATAACTCTATGCAGTGCTCAGAGGAAAAGGACTTTGCGCTTTTAAGCAAGTGACTACCTCTGATCTTGAATTTTTACAGGTCCGTGAAATGAGTTATAGTGATCTAGAGTTCTCATCTATAAAGAAAAAAAGAAATCAAAGGAAAACAGATATAATTATACCTAAAATAAAAAAAAAGGGGGGGGAGGGGTGTTTGAAAATACCAGCTCCGCTTCCAAGCCAAAACAACCCTCAGGCTAAATACAATTTGGGAACAATTGCACTGAGTTTAACTTAATTAAGTTAATCATTTTGATAACTGATTGCAAGAAGAGTATGGCTGGCATCTGTGAAGCAGAGCAAATCTAGCAAGGAGACAGATGAAAAGCTTGTTCGTCCCTGTGGGACAGGGACAAAAGAGAGAGACAATTACCGACTGCAACACAGGACCACTTCATCTGGGAGAAGTACGTGGGGAAAATTTCTACTCGGTCCATGAATTTTAGGCTTGTCTTTTGAAGGTATTTTAGAGGTTTCCTGGAAAATGGGGCTTAAGGTGTCTGCCAGTAAGGTATGGGCTGCCTCACAAGAAGGTTGGCCAGCAGGCTGAGGGAGGTGGTTCTGCCCCTCTACTCCACTCTGGGGAGACCCCACCTGGAGTACTGCATCCAGCCCTGGAGTCCTCAGCACAGGAAAGACATGGACTTGTTGGAGCAGGTGGAATGGAACTAGATATAGATTAGATATCTAGGTATCTAAATTTAGACTAGATATAAGGAAGAAATTTTTTACAGTGAGGGTGATGAAACACTGGAACAGGTTGCCCAGAAAGGTGGTAGATGCCACATCCCTGGAAACATTCAAGGTCAGGTTGGACGGGGGTCTGAGCAACCTGATCTAGTTGAAGATGTCCCTGCTCATTGCAGAGGGGTTGGACTAGATGACCTTTAAAGGTCCCTTCCAACCCAAACTATTCTATGATTCTGATTTAACTGACTCCAAAAGCAATATAGCAATTATCAGTCTACTGGGAGAGCTGCTACTCCCTGTTCCAGAACAACCTGTGAGGGCCCAGTGAATGTGAACACATCATAATTTCTTCCGGTTTTTTTAGCCTGGTCTTATTATGACGTGATGCTTGAGAAAAAAAATAAAAATCATAACTGGTTCCTAGGTTCTATTCAAAAACAAGTTCCACTGGAATAAATTTTGAGAAGTGCTATCAACTTTAGTCTGCCATTAACTCTCCCTTCCTTTTGACTTAAAAAATTAATCAATTAAGTGCTCAGTTCCTATCCAAGTGGTCCAGTAATTCCACAGTTTTGTTCAGCTAAAGAGGGAGGAAAATCTTGTTAAGAGCTTCTGCTGTATAGCTGTGATTCATAGCTTAATATTTTGATTAATAATATCCTTCAATATTGAGGTGCTGTGAAGGAGTTTTCCAATATATTGCCCCAGCACCATGTCATTTCCTCTAGGTTTCTCTCTACCCATTCCTTCGGTCCCCCTGATGAAATCAACGACTGGTATTCACAGAATCATAGAATCACAGCCTGGTTTGGGTCAGAAGAGACCTTTGAAGGTCATCTAGTCCAACCCCCCTGCATGGGCAGGAACATCTTTCACTACATCAGGTTGCTCAAAGCCCCATCCAACCCGACCTTGAACACCGCCAATGATGGGGCATCCACAACTTCTCTGGGCAACCTGTTCCTGTGTCTCACCACCCTCACAGTACAAATTTTTTTCCTTATGTCCAATCTAAACCTACCATCTTTCAGTTTAAAACCATTGCCCCTTGTCCTGTCACTACAGGTCTTGTTAAAAAGCCTCTCTCTGTCTGCCCTACAGAAACTGTTCAGGCCAAAGGAGATGGCCCTGTATCATCTCTCTGGTTTTACTCCTCTGCTCATGATCCATCTTCTACTGTACTTACAGTGCAGGTCTGTTTATTGTTTGGCTTTTGTACTTTATGAAGCAGTTTTAAATACTTAGGGCATTAGATTTCTTCTAGAGCTATTCTGTTCTCATTTATTAAAAAAAAAAAAAAGTGACAAAAATCTGAGATTTTTTTTTCACCACTGAAAAGCCTTCAACCACATAACCACCTCCAAAATAGGTTCCCTCAGAACTACATAGCACCTTCCCAAATGAGATTGTTACATGATTCTATACATTTTCTAGTTCATTTTTTCTTCTGCCTTTTTCTGTTCTGGGTTGTAACCATTCAAGAAGTGCAGAAAATGAAAAATGCCTTTAAAAATTAATTCTCTGCCAGATCTGAGTACAAAAGTGACTGTCAAAAAAAACCTGTATTTGTCCTCTAGGACTTGCACAATGGCTAAAATCAGTTGTACCACACGAACTCTGAATGCATTGGTATTCAGGTATGTATATATACACATGCACAACACAGTGAAGAATGTGTGCGTATTTTTCACAAGTTCACTATAAGTAATTCTTCAACTTGTAATTTTGCATTATTCTCTTATTCCTTCTTGCTGGCGTTGCAGGGCTGTTTGCACCTTAAGTGACTTACACCTCAAAACTTTTTCTTTTCACGGTACTTTTAAGAGGTCACTAATCTTCGAGCTAAGAATCAAGAGCCTTTGAGAAAGACACAATTCTACTATGTGGGCTATAACCACAATCAGCGACAGTGAATGTTGTCATGTGTTGTTCAGATGCAGGTGACACCATAATCAAGAGGAACAAAATGCAGGATCCTGAAAAGACTTTTCTAATCTAGGTTGGACTTAGAGTTTGAGGTGTTTTTCTTTGGGGGGGGGGGATCACAGGCTGCCTGAAATGAAGCAATTTTGAAATTATAACTTTCATAATCTCTCTATATATACATACAGAGCAATACACCTCTAATATCTCTACATATCGAAATACATTTATTTAGAGCATTAAAACAGGCAAATTTATTTAAAATTGATGCCCTGATTCTACAAAACATTAACTACTGAAGTTCTGAATCCTACACTCTTATCTATTTCCCTTCAATCTGAAGGGAATTTTCTTTCCCATATGTTTTAAGACGTTTAAAGACTTTCTTGTCACTCTAATGACATCCTCTCCTAAAACGCACAACACCACAACATCACACAGGCTGTCCCCTCATTCTTCTAGGAACTTCCAATAACTTCTGCATCCGTTCTTGCCTGTTCCAACCCATATTCAGAGCCCTGGCTGAGAAAGCATTTAACCTGCAACTTGGTATTAGCAGGTGCACCAACTGCATATTTAGTATTTGCAGGCGAAATTTCTTCCCATATAGTCAGCACCAGGCCAGCTCTGAAGGCAGCATGCACCAATTAAACTACAGTGGGTAGGCAGGAGCTATTCATTTAAGCTGATAGAAGCATCTTCTAGAAGCCGCTTAGCAAGATTCTGGCCACAACAGTGTCCTAATTCCCACAACTTTGCTTATTAGCTGCATAAGGACAGCAATAACGTTAAATATGCAGCAGAATATATGTATCCCTTTACAACGTGCCAATAACCCTCATTTTATGGGTCAAAGTGCAAAATGACATTAGGAACTTTCAGAAAGCAGCAAGTTCTGCCCATTTTTTCCTTTGACAGCAGAGATATTCTTTGGTTTTGACCCTTGAGACTCCTCCAGAGGTGCAGAATAATATAACAGCGCTGTGGAGTCTGAGCGTGCCTTTCACTTCAGCTGTCAGTTCAGTGAGACGAGAGCAGTGCTACATAGCTAGAGCTAATTAATTTGATTCAGTCTTTTGGAAGGCTCTCACCTTGTATATAAAACTGTATTAGAGGTGATTTTCAGGGATGATATTTGCCTTAAAAGGGTTCGTCTTACAGCATCAGTTCTTCAAAAGCTGATAACCAATACACTGTTAAACGAAGGCTGTATTTTCAAAATTTAAAGAAGGGATTCAGCCTTCAGGGCGATATTGACAATGCATACCTTAGCACTGCACTGAAAATATACTTTGTAAGCAAACCCTTCATGATACCGAGGATGAGAGCATGGTGACTGATTTGAGTACAGATTAGAATTCCACCCTGCCAACAATGCAGGAATCTGTATGTTCTGCAACACTGTTGTCATTGCTATTTAGAGGACATCACTGTTTTGCTTTGTTACAAAACATGCTGTGTGATCTAAATAAATATCTGTGCATGCTTAGTCTGTTAATGATGCAGAAGAAATGCAGTCAATTGGATTTTCTCCCGTGAATACTATGTTGGTGTTTTGTGGATTATTTGAGAAGAGGTTATACATAATAGTCTAGCGAGTAGGCTAGACAAACCATTTCTAGCATGTGTTTTCTTACAAACTCACACATTTTAGATGTTGTGCCACATCACTGATCAGCTAAACTGCATGGACTGGAGAGAAAGTGTTATTTAAAAGATGAATAAGGGAAAAAAATCTCCTCTCAATGTCTTCTAGGAGCAGAGAGGACAAACTCAACACCCTCCTAGTATTTCAGAGCAGAGATCAACAGGAGAGAAAATAAGAGGCCATCTATAAAGGAAACAAAATTTCAGAGGCAGTGTCAAGAATAAGGAAAACAATCTTCAATATGTGGATAGCTTAAAGGTCTCTCTAAAACAAGCCAAGTGGCTGGGCAGACTAAGGAAGAGAGAGGATGCTCCAGTTCAAAAAGGCTAAAAGAAAGTAGAATATATTCATTTTTCAAACCCAACAGCCAGGAGTAAACAAATGTTTCTCCTACAAATGTTTCTCTTTCCCCTATTTCTGTAGCACTGCAAACAACTTTTAGAGGAGATGCAGGAGTAATAGAAGCATCCAATCCTGCTATCATCTGCTCTTGTTGACAGGACATCTCCAGCCCCAACTCAGGATTTCCCAAGCCAAACTTATCATGTGGCAGAGTAAGACGCAGGCATCTATCTGACTCTTGCAACAATTACCAATATCTGCTTTTCTAAATTCTCTCTGTTTTCAAATAAATAACTTCAGTGAGTAAAGAGAAAGTAAAATGATAGTGAAAAATAATTCTAATTCCACAAATGAGAAAAAAAGTTAAAAAGCAGAAAACTAAATGTAAAAAGGGCAAATAACTCCCTTTATTCTTTCTAAAACTCTTTCTTGGTCACAGGGCTCTGTTAGAGGAGGCTGTGGATGAGGACGGGGAGGAGAAGGAGGAACAAATTCTGCAAAGGACTAAAGAAACAGGGAAGAGTGAAGAACGGACAGATAAGAAAAGACATAAGGAGGCCCAGCTAAAAGAGTGAAGAAAGGACCAATTAGTATGAGAGAAATAGCACGTATCTTTCCAAAGCCCATTGCAAGTAATGGAATGATCACCAACAAAGCCTCTTCATTCACAGTACTTCAGTGGGTACCTGGCAGTCCTTAGAAGCACCATCTATTTATCCCCAGCAGAAATCAGAAAGATACAGTAGAAAAGAGAAGGGAAACAGTAAAGGTTTACACTAGGGTCAGAGGCTGGAGGAGTGCAATATATTGTGTCTCTGTAGGTGAGGGATGCCAATGAAAACCGATGGTGTAAGAAGCTACATTTTTCTCTTATCTCCTCCAGATGCTACACTACCGGAAGAAATTGAAAATGAGGTATTAGCTGTGCACCTGCCTTAAGCTTCACTCGAAAGCAATTCCACAGGGAAGGCTTAATCCAAAGCTCCACTGCCCCCATGCCTTAGACATGATTCGAGTGATCCACTGGAGAGACATCTGTGACTTTGCTGTTCTGGGCCCTCTCCCACGCCTTGCTGCATTCCGGCCTCTCTAACAACCATTCTGCCGTGCAAACGTTTTCTGAAGCCTTTCTGTTCTAGGGGAGAATCCTTAGGGAAGCCTCCTTCTTCATTTTGGGCACCTTGGTAGCCAGGCCAAGGGAGCAGGGTAATTCCCCTGCACGCTCCTGCCAGCCTTCTTACCCAGGCAGCAGCACAGGGTACCAACAGACCTCCTGCTCACACAGCATCCCTGGGCTGCAGCTTTAAAGCTGAGGTCCCATTTATCGCACTGCAGTTTTACAAACAACTGCTGCCTGGGGACAGTGACCTGGTCAATAGAGATGAGCTCTAAACGTGGCCCATGATTTCATTGACCCGAGCTGAAAAGCAAAGAGGAGACGCTGAGTGGCTTTATAGCAAAACAAACCATTTTGCTTTTGGGTCACTAGAGTGCAGTGACACAAGACAGTAAAAGCCCAGTGTACCTTCTACCTGGTAGCTGTTTGATGATCTGATACTGATGTAATGATGTTTGCTTTATTCTTGATAAGGAAAGAAAATCTAACTCACTCACATCTGGCAGCCCTGCTGGAAATCCCATTGGAGAGGGCAGAAATTAAATGGATGTAGAAGGTCAAAACTTTATTTTTCCCTCATAAAGATGATCTTTCTGTAATCAGCACTGGGAAGCAAGTAGTGCAGGGAAAGCATATATGCGCTGAAAAAAATTGTGCAGGTCCTCTTATGTAGCTTCAAAAATTCAGGCTTGATCATTCTGATTCCTTTTACAATCAGGAGAACTGTATAAACAGAAAAAAATATGTTTACACCAGAAGTTCAGCTGGCATAAATTGGCTTAGCTCCATTTAAAGGAAAAAGATTTTGCCAGCTTACATTAGCTAGCTGTCTACATTTTATCAACACCCTCTGAGAACATCTTTGTTTTTCTCTCACTCAAATAAGATACTTTCAACACACTTAAGATACATTCAACTTTATCTTTCTTACTTAAGAAAACAGTGTTCTTCTGAAAGCCCTTCAGAAATAAAAACAAAAGGAAAGCCTGTCTGATGGGCTAAAATCTGCCCACATCATTGCTACTAATTATATGTACAGCTTCTTCAGTGGCATACGGTTATAAACAGGATTAAGACCACAATGGGAGAAGACTGGAAGAACATAAGTAATAGTTCTAGAGAGAAGTAGGGCATGATACATATGAGTGGGAAACTGGTGAAAAGATGGAGTTAAATGCAAGGGCTTACCCCATTAAAATCTGACCAAAATTTGCATCTATTTAAGGAGGGAAAAAAGACTTTTCAAAAGTTCCCATTAAATCAGTGAGGAGGAAAAACAACAACAACAAGAAAGATTTATTTCACCTACCCCCTTTTTCCTCCTTCCAGAAGGACAATAAATAGTTTTGTGTTCAGGACACATGCCCAAGATAGAGAAGACCAAAGTACAACCTTCCCCTCTGATTAATTCCAATCAGGGCTTCGACAGGATCTCCCACATCCCAGGTGAGCACCTTATCACTTGATTAATTCTGTATGGACAGTCAAATCAGCCTCTCATTTGCAAGAGAAACTGCAGCTTGTGTTTGCTGGAAAACCATAGTTTCAGCAACGCAATCTTCTTCTCACTCCAAAATAGCCCCACTGTGAAATTCCTAACCAGCTTAATTATTTCCCTGAAATAAAAAAAAAAAATAAAGAAACCCTGCATACAAACTGTATTAAGGCCTTTTGGATTAGGCCCAAGTGAGGGTGGATTCTTCCAGGTAGAGCGTGACCCTGGCCTAAACAAAGACTAAGGCGGCAAAGACTTTATGCATCATGAGTAGAATTCCTCCTCATCAAACGTAATCATTTTAGATCTAAGGCTATAAAGTGATTAATAGCAGAAGCCAGAAATATGTTCTTCTATTAAAGTACTTGTTGATCTGAAAAACCCATCATCAAAATTACCTATACATATAACACTGCATAAGCTGAAGCACTTCTGTAGTGCACTTCAGTTCTAAAGTCCACACACTGTGGAATGCAAAAAGTTAATTCTGGGTTACCCAGGCCTAGATCCTCTTTGCAAAAGCTGTATTTCAGATGCCAATGTCAAAGAGCAAGTAAGGACCAGGAAGGGTCAACTGCAGACACAGAAAGCAATTTCGTGCTTCTCAGATGGTTTCTAAATTGCTTCTCTACCTACTTCTAGGCTAAGACTCCCAGGCTTCCTCTTGGGTCAGCAAGCCTTAAAAAGATCCCTTGCTCAGGCCTTTGCAAATGGACACATTTTCTCCAACAGATCCTGATTCAGGTACAATAAAGGAATTACACAACTTTTGGTACTGTTCTGCACTCCAGTCCCTTACAGTACATACTGATAATGCAATAATATATGAAATCCATTTAGTGGTATCTTTACCAGATAAGATTTGATCTTTTTCATATAAGCCAACATGGTACAGCTACCTGATGCTTCTACTTGTAGTCGGTTCAGATGTTGTGGTTTTTACAGTGGCAAAGAATGAAACTGCCAGGTGCCTGGCAATAATTAAGTATATTTCAATAGGCACTGCTGTTTCCATTCATAATTTTGTACAGGTGACATTTGAATTATTCCTAATGTTCACGGAGCAGTTTTCTTAAGACTTCAGCCATATACAATCTGCACAGATATAGAGGACCAAGGGCTGCATAGCTGATAACTATCAAACAAATCCTCCTCTTCCTCTGCCTCTTTCCTTTCCACTTTCCCATACTTCAAGCCTTGTGGTTTGTGACTGGATTTTGTATACCCTTGCCTTCATAGTGTAGCTAAAGTCAGGGTGGAAGGAAATTCAAGCTACAGCACTTACTGAATGCAATTCAATCTGATTTATCAGACAGGACTGTTGAAACACCTCTTGGAAGACAGCAGCTCTTGGCTCAGTCCTCATGTATTTTACAGGAATATCAGTGTAACAAATTGACTTACTGAGTTTCCTGATACGACATTCAATCAAATCCTTCAGACAAAGACATCTGCGAAGAGAAGCATACTACATCAAGTACTGCATTCCACAAACCACGTACGATAACGTCTGCAAATAGGTTTACAAGCACACACCTCTACAGCCTGCTGCTGCCACGGTGGGGGAGATGTTAAAAAATACCAGATATTAAATAAATAAATATGCACAGTTAGTGCCTTGCAGTCCAAACCTTTCTCCTAGTTGGGCAGATTCTGTTGATTTCCTGTACAGGTCGAAGAGGTATAACAACTGTACATTATTGGCTGCAAGTCTTATGATCAGGAAGCACTTTGCTTGTCAATCTCTGTAATACATTTTTAATTTGCAACCTCATTTGCAAAGGAAAGGCAACATGCCAGACATTACAAAAATTATTATCAGTATCGAAAGAAATCTATCCGTTTTGTAGCAGACTCTTTGCACAGTTATTCCCTGAAACACACACACACTTTTGCTACCACTACACCTTAGCTTTCTGCCTTCATTGAAGCTTGGACAGAAGCAGTGTCAGTAAATGACTCTCATTTTTAAGTCCAATAAGACACAAATTAAAGTTTACTGTTGATTTACTTTCAGTTTGTTGGGCTCTATGTCTCATCATTTGTACGTGATCTATTTAGGTTTCAAGCTTCTTCAAGCAGAGACTGTTTCTTTATCTTTCTGTACAACTTGTAGCATATTTTGGAGTTGTGCTTGTAATAAACAGTAATGCTGGATGGACAAGATATTAGCAAAGGTTTTGGCTGATTAATTTCTCTGTGCATCCATTAAACATTAATTATTTGCTAAAATTATTCTGTGCAAAGGAAAGAAGTTACTGTTTTTAAGTTAAGTGCACTCTTAATCAGGCAGGCTGTCTTTATGACTTGAATTTATTCATACAGAACAAAATCTTCACTGAACACCAGAAGACTGCATTAGAACAGAAACAACACTCAAGTTTGAATGAAAACTTGCATGCGTGCTGGTATAAAGAACATATATAGGAACAAAGGACTTTATACATACACAAGAACAAAGCACCACAGAACAAAGCCCTTTTCTTTACAGACCCTCAAATGCATTTTAAGAAACATGCTGTGATTTAGAAAAACCTGCTGGACTTAGAAAAAGGAACTGAATCATGGAAATCCTGTGCCTTCTGTATGCAGGACATTTTGTAGCAAGGACATCACAACAGCATTAAAAACTCTTGAGTTTTTGGGAAAAGAAATAGTCGACTCTATTGAAAAACACACTACTGACTTGGGAACAGTTTCTACTGTGATCATATTAAACGCCACAGGGGTCAAGATAAAATGAAGATAATGAATTCTCTACATAGTCTTTTTCCCAAGTGGAATTCTGGCAAATACTCTCATAAATCAGGTAGTCACAGATGTCCATCTATGGCAAGGGATGACCACACACCATGTGCAGGGCCTGAGCCTGCACCTCGGAGCATCTTTGGAAATGCGCCAAGCAACGCGTCACCTCCCTCTTTCAAAGGCAACAGTGCTCATATACAGAGTTAATAATACAAGATGGTAAATGTTAAGGTCACAATTTAGGCGGTATTAAGCCCCCTTGGTATTTCAGAAAACAGACTTTATATCCATGCGAAAGATAGTTAAAATCATGTCAGTGTATTCCGTGTGCATGCTTGGTACGTTGTATACATTGTTCAGACATAAACTGCCAGATTGTTCAGATTAGATTTAATTCAAGCTTCCAGGCAGCATTTTTCTTTGGAACTGCGGTATGAGTGGTATTTAAAATAAAACCGCCAACATATGAATAAGGAAGGCACCGCTGGTGGCATGACTTCAGGCTTGCTGGGTGGATTGCCAGACCTTCGGCACCTTACCGACAGTCAGCAGCGAGTGATGGCGAGCGCCTGCACGTCTCTCCCTGTCACAGACGCTGAAGGTAGGAGGCTGGCTGTCACGGCTCCTGGGAGAACTGGCATCTTATCACCTGCGCTGCCTGCACCTCTGGATTTGGAGCCCTCAAGCTCATTCTGGAGTCAGAAATGTCTTTGTCCTTAGCACAAGATAAGGAAAAGGAGGTAATTTCTAGTGCCCAGAGATGAGAGGTAAGTTTTGCACCCAGTGACGGTGCACTCTTCTGAGTCTATCCTCCTGGAGCCGTCTTCCCTGCATAAGCTTTACCACCCCTAGTGAGGATGGGCACCCAATTAGGCCTTGATTAAGCAGTAATGAAGGAAGAGATCTTTAAGGCATCTGTACTAAAATGTACTTGTCATGGTTGTTTGTCTGTATACTTTGATAATGATTTGAGGACCAGGAAGGACTTCCTTTTTTTTAATTTTCTTTTTTATTAAAAGCTCTCACATTTCACCTTTAAGGCATTATTGCAAATTTTATCTTGTTAATTGACTGCTCATATGGTAATCATTTTACACCACATTAAGTAATGTTCTAATTTGTTTTAATGCCCTCACTTAATGGGAGCAAAATGCAGCATATATAGAAATTGTTAACTCATTTACATACTCAGTATGCATGCTTGTCATCTGGTTTTAGGTAAGAAGAGTGTGTATACGTGAAAGAGAATATAGAAGGAATATATATGCAGGAGAGAATGAGAAAAGCAACACAATAAACTGTCAAACTCAGAAGAATGAAGGCGAGACACCAATCCAGCAAGCATCAATTCCACATTGTTATGTACATCACTGAATGCTTTCTGCTGCTTCAGTCGGGCTGAAAAACAGCAAGATAGAAGTAAGAACCTGATTAAACACATGACTGAATATACCAGGGATGACAAATTCAATGAATGTGTTTCTTTCTATTTAGACAGGGGAATCATCCTTAGTTTGTCTGTGTGAGTAGTAAAGAATCAGGAGTGGTGGAAAAGAAACCATGAGAGCTGCATCCCTGTGCTGCACAGTGACTCCCTCCGCAGCCCCAAGTCATCTGCGAAATTCACGCGGCACCGAAGCAGAGGGTGTTCTCTCCCCAGCACACTTCTCCCGCTTTTGTAGGGATCTGACTCCATGCTTGGCTCCATTATAGTTGATTAAAGCGTAAATTAAGAATAAAAAACCAGTAAAGCAGCCACGTCATGAATATTCAAAGTTCCCTGCAAAAACTCTTGAGACTTGGAACTTTTTTGTATGCATTTTCAAAAAAACATCAGCTCGGACCTTTATATGTAATATCCCCCTATAAACACCATAATAACAAGAATATTTGTCCTTATATGTCCTACTCATGTACACTAAAGCATATTAATGACTGGAAATTGAACGGCATAAATTGAACTCACAGCTGTTTGCATTCTTGTCAGTGGCTCTCATATTCCCAGAGCTACCATTTGGAAACTATTACTTTTCTGTCACTCGCTACTCTCCTGCAGAAGGTCTAATGAAGTACGTAGGTCAACTTTCTGTCTTTGTCTTAGAAAGAAGAGCTACTATCTTTTCATGACCTGATCTGACTTTTATTGCTGTACCAACATAGTTACACACTTCATTATATTAGATTTTGGGAGAATTGTGTACATCACTGAGGACCCAAAAATACTGTGGAAGGACTGAGATAAGCTATAGAGATAAAAAAACTGAATGAGATTTACTTTTTTTTCCTAAAGCCACAGATTTAAACATGTAGATTATCTTATGACAATTAGAAACTTTGCAAACAATAGTACTTATAGTACTAGAATATTCCTATCATTTTTTTTTCCATTCATCCAACATTAGGATTACAATACAGTGATCTTCCTGGTTATCTTTATGCAAAGATCATTGCATGACTTTGATATTAAAACTTTTAAATCAGACAACTAACACAAAGTTCCCATAGTTATTTTAAACCAGATATATTGAATAGACTGGCCAAAATTCAAAAGACTTGTGGGTACTGCTAACTTCTCTTGGGCTCTCTGTACACGAGACTTATTACCATGATGACTGGAGATGTCAAATACTGAATCAACCCTTATTGACCTATAACAAATAGAACCTGTACTTTTGATTTTAAATTTTGCCATCAAAATGCAAATACTTATTGACAGATATAAACATAGATATGTGAATATGTATAGATATAAATGTATAAGCACTGCAAAATTTCTGCAATGTTTACACAAGCTATTTCTACACTAGCCAGTGACATTCAGCTGCTCCTAAATGTTATTTAGCAAATAATTTCAACATCAAATACCTCAATGAAAATATTTTTTTAAGAATCTCACATAAGGAATTTTTTTCTTCCCATAGATTGTAAATTACTCATTACAAATGTAAGCATGATGGTCTAGGATGACCAGTAAGTCAACCAAAAAATTCTGCTTCACCAAAAAATAGGTAAATAAATACATATATGAACGAATGAAATTTAAAAAGCTAAGAAACCTCAGGAAAACATGAAAGGAGAAAAAGAGAAGAAGGAAAAAAGTTACAACATCCAGAACAGCTCTGTGGTCTTTCCCTTTTACTGCAGATACAAACAGGGGGATAAAGGCAAAAGCTTTTAAGCATTTCTTAATTTAAAAAAAAAAAACCCTAAACAACAGAAGTCTTCCATTTCAAAAGAAAAAAATTTACTTGTAAATGCCCCTTCCAAATTCTTCTTGTCTTTAATAGAAGGTGTTGTGATAGGTGTAAGACAGCAGAACTGAAATCTGGAATCTGTGCTTCTATGGCACTGACCTGGCACTCCTTGTTGGTTTTACATAAGACACCAACCTCTCAAACCATACTAATTTTCAGCTCCTGAAGCCCTTTCTGCTCCCATTTTTCCAGAGCGTAGAGTTTTCCTCTTTCCCCCAGCTATGGATAACCACATGGATCCCACATGCTGTTCCACCATCAACATCTTTGGATACCTCCATCATTTCTCCCCACTACCTCAATAGGTAATGACCACCACATTCCCACTGATAGCTTGATTTCAGCTGCATAACATCAAAAAGGTTAGTATCAAAAACCAATCAGGCTTGGTGAAAGAAGGCTCCGTATTAGCTGCAATTCACTGACTTCCCCCCAAGACATATCTGTCAACTGTTTCTCCATTACAAATCCTTTCTTTATTCAACCACGATGCATATGCAGCCCTAGTCACAATGTACTACTGCAAAGAATGCCATCATGCAAAGCAGTAGAAAACAGTATTTAAAGGCCACTTGTTTCTATTTTCATAGTCATTCTGGGACTATACGTTCTCATTTGCTCTAAGCAGAGAAAGAGGGGAACAACTTGTTTCCTGCATGAAGCTCTCAATGATACAAGTGAGATTTTTTTTTATTGCACTCATAGTTAAATAAACCTGATTAAGGAAGTTAACTGTTAAACTTCTCAACATACTTAAAGCATGATGTCAACCAATACACACCTGTAGGAAGATAAAAGATAACAGTCTAGAAACTTGACCCTGAATATACAAATCACACAGGTCTTATACTGCAGGTCCAAATAACACTTAACTTTTCTGTTAAGGACCCTCTACAAGTTTAAAAGGTACTCAAACCAGGACTAGAATTTTTTAATTGCCTTTGTCTCATACTTATCTCTAGCCTGTAAGAGTTTCTCCTCGTTACACACACCAAAAAGGCCCTAGGAGGAATGTATCCTGCTCAAAGATAGTCTATGCATGACCTATTTCCCTAGCGAGTGGAGGTTCCCGTGCAGCAATTTAAATTAAAAACCTACCCAAAGGGGACCTGCTTCTAAACACTGTACAATTTGACATTGGAAACAATTCTTCTTTTCCTCTGTATCATGATATCCCTAGGGCTGGGGGTGTCTCTCTCCTCAGCAAGCTGTTGTTTTCAGAACAGGTCAGCATTTTGCTCCTCGAAAATGGCAAAAACACCACTGCAACAAATAAGAATTTGTTATCCTTTCCCCTTCCCATAGTGACTTGCAACATAGCCCTTCAGAAAAATATGTAAGTTCTAAGCACTGGATAAATGCTAATACTAAGGAAAATTTACTAGAAACAGCTGGCAGGTGGAGTAGTTGGAGGTGCTGGCAGACAAATCTTTTCTTGATATTTTCCAAAAGCCCAGGTTATACTTACCACTTTCATTTCTAAGGTTTTCCTTACCTGAGATACTGAAAAGGTTTGATTTGCAGGGGATGAGTGTCCAAAACTTCAAAAACTCAAGTCTGGAACAGACAGCACACAAATTGTTCTGAAATTTTTGTTGTTATATTTTAAAATTTCTGTAACTTTGTTGCTATTGTTACTGCAGAGCATGTCCATCCTATAGTTTATATTTGACAGAAGATTGCATCAAAGCTTTTCTTGACACACACCTCAGGCAGAGCTGAATGCCTTTTGGCAGCAGATGAAGATGGAACAGAAAGTAGGCAGCAGAAGATAAAGGCAGCTGAACTTAAGCCCATGAAAATTAAGAAACTGGGCTTTCCGCAAAACTATTTGACATGGTGTAGCATTGTTAAAAATCACCTTTCTTTTTCACCCTAGCACAAAGTATAAAATGACAATTCATTCCTGAAAAGCCTAACGTACCTAGTGACGAGGAGATGTCGCTGTGAGCAGTAGTCGATTACTTATTGTAGCATCATATGAAGGGTTTCGGTTTCTTTTAACTGAAGTAGAAAAATGTAAGTCTATTTATGCCTACAGATGTAATGTATAATGGAACCTCTCCGTCCGGCTTACAAAGCACTTTGCACCTTATCAGCTACCATTAAAATGCATTAAATAGCTCAAATAATGGTGCACACTTGACCTGCATGGTGCCTCAGCATTTCTAATCATCTCCAATTTGTGTCTAAATATGAAACACAGTGTAATTATCAAACTACTAACTTCAGGTCTTTGGAGTATTAAAAAACCCTGCATATTAATTAGTTCCAACAATACGCTTTATGAACTTCAGAAAGTTCAGCATGATATTAACATTAGAGTATGTGTTACAGTTTGTCTAAGCTTGAAAGTTATTTTGCACTACCATCTTCCATTTAGACTAATCAGGAATGGCTATTCTACAAATCGTGCATCCACACAGTTTTGCTATAGCTGCTTCATGCATTTCTCTTCTGTTGCACCCACACAAATCTCTAATTTTCCAAAGTAAATATAATCTGTTTTGGCAGAGATGCTAACAGCAAACCTCAGCACAACAACCGCAAATTATGGAGTTTCTATTATTATTGTGGTAGTTTTTGGTGTATCTTCCCTCAGACTTCGGAATTTGGATCAGATTCCCATAACCCCTCTCCTGTTAATGCCTTTACACATAAGAAGTGAGCGTCACCATCATTTTTAAACTGCTGTTGAGCACTATGGTCTAAGCACGGAATGCCCTATTCCTGACGGACTTCAATGCAAGCAACACAACTCCGCAGTGCCAGAGCTCAGTGGCTTTCGATGCTCTGCAAGGCAGCAATAGCAGTGCCATGTAGGGACCACAGGGGGAACGCTGCAGCCCCTGAGGGTGGTTCCACTACTGTCCCCAGCATTTTCACAACTGTACTGGGTTTGCGTGGCAAGGTTTTGGTAGGGGGTGGCTTCTGTGAGAAGCTGCTAGAAGCTTCCCCTATGTCTGACAGAGCCAATGGCCGAGCCAATCAGCGACAGTGGTAGTGCCTCTGGGATAACATATTTAAGACAGCAAAAAAGTTGCTGCACAACGGTAGCTTCAGCCGGGGAGAGGAGTGAGAATATGTGAGAGGAACAGCCCTGCAGACACCAAGGTCAGTGAAGGAGAGGGAGGGGTTGCTCCAGGCGCCGGAGCAGAGATTCCCCTGCAGACCGTGGTGAAGGCCATGGTGAGGCAGGCTGTCCCCCTGCAGCCCATGGAGGTCCACGGTGGAGCAGATACCCACCTGCAGCCCATGGAGGTTAACAGTGGAGCAGATATCCACCTGCAGCCCATGGAGGTTAACAGTGGAGCAGATATCCACCTGCAGCCCATGGAGGTTAACAGTGGAGCAGATATCCACCTGCAGCCCGTGGAGCACCCCATACCAGAGCAGGTGGATGCCCAAAGGAGGCTGTGACCTCGTGGGAAGCCCACGCTGGAGCAGGCCCCTGCAGGACCTGGGGCCCCGTGGAGAGAGGAGCCCACACTGGAGCAGGTTTGCTGGCAGGACTTGTGACCCCATGGGGGACCCACGCTGGAGCAGTCTGTTCCTGAAGGACTGCACCCCGTGGAAGGGACCCATGCTGGAGCAGTCCGTGAAGAACTGCAGCCCGTGGGAAGGACTCACGTTGGAGAAGTTCGTGGAGGACCGTCTCTTGTGGGAGGGACCCCAGGCTGGAGCAGGGGAAGAGTGTGAGGAGTCCTCCCCCTGAGGAGGAAGAAGCGGCAGAGACAACGTGTGATGAACTGGCCGCAACCCCCATTCCCATCCCCCTGCGCTGCTGGAGGGGAGGACGTAGAGAACGTGGGAGCAAAGTTGAGCCCAGGAAGAAGGGAGGGGTGGGGGGAAGGTGTTTTAAGACTTATTTTTTATTTCTCATTACCCTACTCTGATTTGATTGGCAGTAAATTAAACTAATTTCCCCAAGTCGAGTCTGGTTTTGCCTGTGACAGTAATTGGTGAATGATCTCTCCTTGTCCGTATCTCAACCCACAGGTCTTTTGTTATATTTTCTCTCCCCTGTCCAGCTGAGGAGGGCAGTGATAGAGCGGCTTTGGTGGGCACCTGGCATCCAGCCAGGGTCAACCCACCACAACAACTCTCATCAAATTCCCTCACTTTCTTGTATACTAGGGCCACGTGAAAAGTATGAAAAAGGTAATCTCATTTGATGTGATAACTGTCCACCTATGTTGGCATCCCATTTTCTCTCTACAGCTGGAACAAAAGACAGCAAGAAAGTCCTAGACTTAAGACAAGTCCTAGCATAAGACAAGGTAAAACAATGGCTATTTTGCAACTGGTATGCGATGACGTCATGCACATGGATTTTGCACAAGCTAGAATCACAAAAACAGTACCATACAGAAGACCAGATGAGCAAGCCTGGATTTGAAGAACAGCAGTTAATAAAAGAAATGCTAATATCGCCAAAAGCAAGACAACAGTTTTGAAATGGGAATGTATCTATACCTACCTTACAGAACAATTTATTCCAAAGTCAAGCATTTGTAAATGTATTTTACATCCAAAAATGTAAAATAAAAATGTAAATAAAAGAAGAAAATGTAAAAAAAAGATTCATGTTCAACTGCCCTGCACCTTCCAGTTCTTTTCCCTTGTTACTTGGCAACTTAACCTGCCTTGCTTTAAGAAGTTATTCCTCAGGCAAGTCCTTATAAAAATATTCCTATGACCACTTTCAGATGTGAATGAGTGATAAAAAATAAAACGGTTCCCTTTTTTGACAAATTAGGTGAATTCTCTACTGGCCATAAGGCTGGAACAGAATATCCCTCTCTAACAAATCAACTAATAAAGCTTACGTGAAGACATCTCCTGTTATTTTAGGATACCCTCTAGGCTGCCCTTGGCTTTGGGAGGGTAGCACTACAAAATAAAGATGAAAAATTAGTCACACGACTTTTCTTATATTTGTAATTCAAGTAAACCGTGTCTATCCTAAACTGACTGGCCCATCTGTGTTTTGAAGTGATGGTGATAAAAAGCTAGAAAGAGCTCACAAAATCACTAGCTTTCTCAAATAAAACATCTAAATATCTCTTCAACATGAGGGCAGAAAGGAAAACAAGGTAAACTGCAGAAAGGGATACATTTATAGCAGAATGAGTCTCATTTGGGAGTGTGAATTACATTTGCTGCTTCTTGAATGAGACGGACTGGTTCTTGATTGGGGTGAGTGAGTAAGGGTGGCAGTGAAAGGATGGAAATTTAGTAAACTTCAGAAGTAGACACATAAATATCACTTTACTGAACACTCAGCAGTTCTCTCGTCCACACTCAGAGCGTTGGGGGAGACGCAGGTAAGCAAATGGGACAGATAAAAATAAGGGATCGCATGGACTGCACCATACAGTTTAATTACTGAATTTGTCAGATGTGCCAATCAGGGAATGCACAAGAGTTACCTGAAAAGTCCTGGGAAAAGCCCTGGTGCTCCGACAATTAATCAAACAACAACAGAGATAAGGAGAAATGACCATACTCACCATTCACAAATGGCACTATATATGCAAATGCAAACATAAATACTTTGTGCCAGTCTTCACTGGCAACCTCTCTTCCCACACCTCTCAAGTGGATGGACTGCAAGACAGGGACTGGGGGAGCAAAGTCCCTCCCACTGCAAGAGAAGATCAGGTTTGTGACCACCTGAGGAACCTGAACATACTTAAGTCTATGGGACCTGACGAGATGCATCCCAGAGCCCTGAGGGAATTGGCTGATGTAGTTGCCAAGCCACTCTCCATGATATTTGAAAAGTCACAGCAGTCAGGTGAAGTCCCTGGTGACTGGAAAAAGGGAAACATTGCACCCATTTTTAAAAAGGGTAGAAAGGAGGACCCTGGGAACTACCAACCTGTCAGCATCACCTCAGTGCCTGCAAAGATCATGGAACAGATGCTAGAAGCTATGCTAGGGCACATGGAGAACAGGGAGGTGATTCAAGACAGCCGGCATGTCTTCACCAAGGGCAAGTCCTGCCTGACCAACCTAATGGCCCTTCTATGATGGAGTGACTACACCAGTGGACAAGGGAAGAGCTACAGATGTTGTCTATCTGGACTTCTGTAAGGCCTTTGAGATGGCCCCCCACAATATCCTTCTCTCTAAATTAGAGAGTTATGGATTTGATGGGTGGACTGTTCGGTGGATGAGGAATTGGTTGGATGGTGGCATCCAGAGGGTACTGGTCAATGGCTCAATTTCCAGATGGAGATCAGTGACAATTTGTGACCTTCAGGGGTCTGTATTGGGACCAGTACTGTTTAATATCTTCATCAATGACATAGACAGTAGGATCAAATCCAACCTCAGCAAGTTTGCAGATGACACCAAGCTGAGTGGTGCAGTTGACACACCTGAGGGACAGGATGCCATCCAGACGGACCTGGAAGAGCTCGAGAAGTGGGCCCATGTGAACCTCATGAGGTTCAACAAGGCCTAGTGCAAGGTCCTGCACATGGGTAGGGGCACTCCCCAATACCAATACAGGCTGGGGGATGAAGGGATTGAGAGCAGACCTGTGGAGAAGGACTTGGGGGTACTGGTGGATGAAAAGCTGGACGTGAGCCGACAATGTGCACTCACAGCCCAGAAGGCCAACCATATCCTGGGCTGCATCAAAAGAAGCGTGGCCAGCAGGTCGAGGGAGGTGATTCTGCCTCTCTACTCCCTCTCTGATGAGACCCCACCTGGAGTACTGCATCCAGCTCTGGAGTCCTCAGCACAGGAAAGACATGGAGCTGTTGGAGCGGGTCCAGAGGAGGGACACGAAAATGATCAGAGCGATGGAACACCTCTCCTATGACGAAAGGCTGAGAGAGCTGGGGTTGTTCAGCCTGAAGAAGAGAAGGCTCCGGGGAGACCTTATTGCATCCTTTCAGTACTTAAAGGGGGCTTATAAGAAAGATGGGGACAGACTTTTTAGTAGGGCCTGTAGAGACAGGACAAGGGGTAATAGTTTTAACCTAAAAGAGGGTAGATTGAGACTAGATATAAGGAAGAAATTTTTTATTATGAGGGTGGTGAGGCACTGGAACAGGTTGCCCAGAAAGGTGGTAGATGCCACATCCCTTGAAACATTCAAGGTCAGGTTGGACGGGGCTCTGAGCAACCTGATCTAGTTGAGATGTCCCTGCTCATTGCAGGGGGGTTGGACTAGATGACCTTTAAAGGTCCCTTTCAACCCAAACTATTCTATGATTCTACGCACTCATGTGAGAGAAGAATGCTGACTATAGCATCTACCCAACAGCCAGTACGTGTTGTATATCTCATTCTCCCTCATGGCCAAGGAGGCATTTTAAATCTAGGGTTATGGGAATAGCTCGGTCCTGAAAGGTATCAAGCATCTCCTCATGCTGAGCATCTTGAACATTAGCTGTTTTCACCAAAAATCAATGACTGTTGATAATGAAGTCAGTAAAAATTGAGTCTCCTCAGCACAGCTGAGATGACACCCACAAACTGTAGGATCAATGCCAACTTCTGCAAAAAAGATCATCAACACCCCAGGTCTGTTCTTCAGTTATTGCTCTAAGGAAACGGGGAACTGATGATTTCTTCTTATTTTTCTTAAAAACTGGGAAGGGAAACCACACCACATGCTCTACAGCAAATGAAGAAATGTACTGTCATCAAAGGCAGAAGTCTATACTTTTATATTTATATAAGAAGTCTATACTTTTATATTTACATTACATTTACTTTTATGGGAAGTAAATATAATAGATAAGCTGTGTTTGATCTGCTGGTGAACTGTTCATTAAAAAGAAAAACTCTGCATAAAACTGCCCGTAACAAATAATTCAGCCCTCTCATGGATTAATATATTTTTGATTTCTATCACCAAGGTTGCACTGAAATAATTCGGGTCAAACTCCTGCCAAGTTCCTGGTATTGAAAACTATTTTCTAATTCAGCTAACATAGATTTACAGTGATCGCTAGACATTTTGTCACCCTTTTTAAAAAAGTCACCTTGAATGTCACAGATAAGCCATTCTGATTTTCTTGAGTCACCAATAGCTTCCAGTGGTATTAACAGTATAGAAATTGAAGTTGGAAAAAATACCAGAGACCAAGAGTTGCAAAAATTCAAAGTGGAAAACAAAAAGCCACTAAGATGATCCTCATCCTTTTTAAATCTGTTCTGTCATTTTACTAGGCTGAGATAGCTATTTAATGTCTTCACTAGATGTATCTTCTGATCTTGGATGCCCTCCAGTACTGGACTGCACTGAAATTCTGTGCAAATTCCAGAGGGATTTTCTTACTTACATAAAAATCAGAATGATTCCGAGAGAATCACATCTAAATACTCCTAACATTAAGCGACACTGCTCTTGACAGACCACAGAAAAGATATGTGCTTTTACAACCTCATTTGCTGATATTTCAACTAAAAGTAACAGCAAATAAATCTGGAGTGCAAACCCAAAACATATCCACATATTTAGGTCTCCTTTAGGGGAAAAAAAGTAGCTTTATACATTCAGATTAGCATAGGTGATTGTGGGAAAGGTAATTACATTATTAATACCTGCCAAGCTGCCAATAATGCTAATTTGAGATAGGTTACTCAAAGACTGGCTTTCTCTACACTTGTAAAGAATGATTGTAAATCTCCTTTGGTCATTTCTAAGTCCCATAGGAGTAAATTCCTTAAAAGGGTCAGGACAGGTCATGCTAAGACCTCAGATATTAAAGGGCTTGTCGAATGCCTTCATGGGAATTATTATTGGGAGAGTAGATGTGGTATTTCAGTAAAAAGTGTGTGACGGGAAAGGAAACAATTGCAGAAGTAAAAATAACAGAGATTTTTGAAAAGATGAAATACTCTTGGACAGGTGTATCCTATTTCAGAACAACATATGATCCATGGGGTACATTTATTTGATTTTCAGAAAGGCGCAGATCAAGCTCTGTCATCTCATTCAGCTCATTGCTGAATCCTAAGCAAGGTCTCCCATCTGTTTTCTAACATTGCTTGCAGCTTCTCCTGACAACTCTGCAGAACACTCCTCATAAATAAAGCCGGGGGGGGCGGGGGGAAGGTGACTCTCCAGCCTCAACTCTCTCCAAACAGGCTGCTGTAGTACTGACTGACAACCCAAGACAACTGTTGACTCCGGTAATATATTCTTTTCAGGTTCTGTGACAAAGGATGTAGGCAGGCAGCACCACGTAGGCTGCGGCTGTTGCGATAGCCCCTCTTCCATCCAGCTCATCAACGAAAGAGGAGCCAAGTAACTCTGTGCCACCGCATCATGGAAATGAAAAGCCCTGGGAGTTCCTTTGTCCAGCAGGGCACCAGCAGGGCTCCAGCATCGCGAGGAGGCACGAGCCTGCCCCTGTGCGAGCGAGAGGGATTCAAACCGCCTCCATGAATGCAGAGAGCGAGAGAATGAAAAGCTCCGTTACAAAGGAAGAGTGTCAGGATTGCGTGGATAGCTCACACTCAGGAGAGGTTTTGTCACCTCTGCAATGGAGTGTATTAACCGCATAGTATGTCAGGCCTCAGGAGCAGAGCCTGACTGCGTGGCTGCCTCCCTCAGACCAGCAAGAACTAAGCTAATACTGTATTTTTTATATTTACAAGTAAAATTCCTAATATTCCCAAAGAGATTTGTCTTCTTGTTGATGGTACCAAGAACAAGGTGAGCCATCATCTCTTCCTATCTCTTCCTTCTCGCCTCCAGCTAAAAACCCAAGCACAACTAAGTGTTTCATTGCTCACGTGCCCAGTGAACATAAAAGGAGTTACTCAGCTGCAGAGGAACTAGTTTTCCTCATGTCCTGCCGACTGGCAGCTTTTGCTTGCTTATTGCCTGGACAAAACGAGGCTGGTCGTTCTGCATTTGTTTATCTACAGGAGAAGAGGTGCCAAGGCATTAATATTGCCTTGCACCCTCCAGGAGGCAAAGAGTTCTCAAATGTCACTGCCAGCTGAATTTCATAAGAAAAGAGGAATGATCTGAATTGTAAAAGATTTGGTGGACTGCGGTTTGTTTAACCTTCTTCAAACTTATACAAAACCCTAGCCAAAGGTAATCATCAGCAATTTTAGTCAGGAATATCTGAGATCAAATGTTTCTGTTTACTCTACTTAAGACATTGGAGCATTTGTTCTTGCTTCTCAGCAAAGAAATGAGAAGGTCCCTCCAGGGTGGAGTTTTTCCTACCTCTCCAAAATGATGTAACTTTCAATCCACAGACAGAATTCGGTTTTTAACCACATAATTCCACAGAAATCAGGTGAGTCATCGTCATTTATACTAGCATTGTTTTATGGTTCTAGAAGGATTTTTCCAACTAATTCTATTCTGATTTATTCAGAAATAGGGGCAGTGCACTGCTGCTTCCTCAGATGTCTGAAAGGAAAACTACCTCCACGGTCCAGAACAATTTTGCTGCTTGCTTGTTTTGTTTATGACTGTTTTAAACATTTAAGCTTCTTTAGAAATAAAGGAAAACAATGTCTGGAACTATGGGTTCATTAAGCAAACAGACCAGAACTGTACACAGCTCAGAAGATATTAAACTATCCCACCTGTCATTGGGTTTGAGAATACCATGGAAGATAACATTGAGCTTAGTGAGATGTAATTCAAAAAACTCCATTAGTATAATAATAGGTTTGTCTACTAGCTCTGTTTCCCAGCTACAGTGCATTAAATGTCATTTAACTGTTCCCATAAATTCAGGCTCCTGGGTGCAATTGGTATGCAGGAGAATGGAATAAACTGGTATAATAGATGGATCAATAGGCAATACAAAGATGTAATGAGCAGTTAATGTGTTGAGGATGGAACCAATATGAAAAATCATTATTAAGTTAATTGTTTCGAAATTTTAGCATTCAAAAAATCATCCTCTGAATTAATAGTTAATTTATTGTATGCTGCTACAAGTCTCCTATTAAATTTCAAATGAGTTACTGCCAGAACTTATTTAGCAAGAGGAAGAAAACATTTGCAAACACAGATGAAGTCGCTCCTGTGTCAGATGTAAACTTGTAACAAGATCATTAGTGCTGCGCTTTAAAGACAAACTGAATGTTTCCTGGGATTTTCTGGTTCCCGTGAAAGAACAGAGCACAGCAAGAAATTGCCTTGTGTACCATCAATGTTGATACAGCAGGGAGAGTTTATCAAGAGATTTATATTTTCACAGCTCACTTGCCTACAAATAAATATTTCTAAATGAAATGTTTTCTGTGGTGTAGTCCAATTTGTTTTCAGAATAGCTAAGCCTGTTAAAAGAAGAATTACCTTCAGTTACGGTGCCTGTAGGCAAACTTGGCACACAAACACTGGCCAACACACCTACGGCCGCAGCCACCGGAGCTCCTTTGCAGGTCAGTATAGGCAGCAACAGCGTGTGGCACGACACCTTTGCCAGCGGGGTACTGTCGCTTATCACACTGTTCACCTTCAAAGCTTCTGCTGCCGAGTGAACAGGCACTGCACGATGGTTTTAAACCTGCTCTGCTACACTGCCCACTAGTCTGGGATTTTAAGCCTCCTTACAGACTTGCCTGGCACAGTAAGAATTACCTGCCGTTCTTTCGATGAGGGCAAAATCAAACCTTAGAGAAATTTAATGGAAGTCAAATAAAACATCCAGCTGACTCCAACAGAACAGGGCACAGAGCTCTTGACTGCAGAGACACTGCTCTTGAGAAAGCTGCTCTTACTCAGAAATCAAACCACACACCCCACTAAAGGTAGATATCAAACGGGCACATGGACATGCTGAGAAACCAGTCCCTTTATTTCTACCTTACTTCTGAAAGATGGTACAGAAAGAAGAGAGATGAGAATGGTAAGAAACTGGAAGTGAACAACAGTACCCAACTACCAAGTCCTTAGGCTTGGATTGGAGAGGAACACCTGATCGGGCAGCAGTACCTTCATTCTACAGCTGATGCAAGGTGTTGGTGTTACATCTCCTACAAAGGGACAACACTTATCCATTCTGAAAATCATTGCGCAAGAGGTTTCTTATGTCCTACAGTGACAATCACAAGGCCAAGGCTCTGCCCGTTTCCCACCTTTTTTGCAGCTCTCGCTCACTTGTGCAGACTGGGAACGCAACCATGCTGCAGACGCTGCTCTGCTTCCTTCCTCACAGATGGACAGGCTTGGCCATGAACTGGCCCACAACTTGCCCAGCTACAGCGCTATGCTCACCATTACTTCTTCTGATCATGCTGTCTTCATTGTCAGTGAAGGAATCACTAAGGACATGAAAAATCCTTTCCACATACCTTTAGCCCCTCGTAAGCCACAATTTTTATGTTCTGCTGTAAGTTTGCAAGAGAGAACTGAGCTTTGCTTCTCAAAAAATTTGCAAAAACAATGGAAAATTTGCATATTTCAAAATTAGGGAAAACCATCTAGACAAAGCACCACAACAATTTTAATTCTTTTTTATTTTTTTCAAAGAGAACTCAGCTGCTCATTAATTTGCTGGACCCCTCATTATTTATGATGTAAACCCCATAAAGGAAGAGCCAATCTCTTCACTATTTGCATACAAAATGCTTAGCAAAGTGAGAACCTCATTTATACAAGCTCCTAAATATCACTACAAAAATAAAAATAATACCAATAGTAATAATACATCTTCTCAGTGACATCAGCTTTTGTGCTTAAGTCTTCCCTTTGGGAATCTACACTAGGAAAATTATAAGAAAAGCGGCCTGGCGTCTCCATTATGGCTAAGTACTTTTCTCAGTCAGAACCATAATCTGTGAATTAGGTAATTATTTCAGAAAGGTCTTTTTTCCACACATTTGTTCAGTGAGTGAACAATGTTGAAATAAGTAGGTTTGAGATTAATTATTTTTCTCAGGAGTCCCAGAAGGATTCAGTGGGAGGTCTGTTGCAGTGATTTTATTAACTGCTTTGAGGATTTGTGCTCTGAATTTACTATTCAGGGTTACCAAAATTGTGCAATATAGACAACCTTCCACAGGTTTTTAAACAAAAGAAATGGAACACGTGCAAATTTGGCACAAAAGAAAGGAATGACACACAACTGAGGAGAAGTGCTTCCCTGGATTTTTCTTTTGTTGAGGCAGAGGGAAATAAAGTGCCCCCTCTCTGACATCCACACAGTCACTACCTGCATTGAGACTTTTTTCTGTGTGTTTCTCTTTATACTTTCCAACGCAGGAAGAGGAAGTTGAAAGTGGAAACGGCATGGAAACGGCAGGCACATATGGATGGCTTCACTCCTATTATCCAATGTGAGCATGTCAGCAGGTGCAGCTTCTCATTTCTACTGGTGGGCACATACTGCCTGTGTAGCCCTTCTCATGAAAGTTGGCATATGAAACACCTAATGATTTTCAAAATGTAATCAGATGCACTGAGTGGCCTAGTCTTAGAGCTAAACTTGATTCCCATTTCTTCCAGGTATGGTTTGGCTAGTTTTGTGACACCAGGTTTGAATCCTGCTTCCGCTCCACTTCTTCCATGACCCTTTCTGAAAACTGTCTTCTGTCTTAAGAAAAATTACTGAAAGCAGCAAAACAGCAGCTACCAATATTCATGTAAATTAATTCAGTATTGTGACTGCAATTTCCTCAACCTCTTCCATCTGACTGGAATATACTCTCCATTTAATGATCCGCAGTGATCTGTTACCCCTCTCTTGAAGCATCATCCCTGCACTTTAACATGTTGCTCCACCTCTCCATTCTTCTAACAGAAGGATGAAAATGAACAACAGAAAAATCAATCGACAACCGATACAGCAAGTCTCCTGCCTGTAAATACCAGCTAAAGCACAGGATGCTACTCAACCCACATGAGAGTCACGCTAGAAATGCATCTGAGAGCATGAGCAGAGAGACAACAATGAATGACAATAAAATAAGGTGGAATTATATAAGAAAGAGCCTAATTCAGCATAAAGGGAATGTTTACAATGTTTCACAGTTTAGCAACAGGCATTGGGCATCCTCTGTAAAACACAAGTTTATCTTTATTGTTGAATTCTGCCAGGCATTTACATTTATCTTGGGATATGCACACTTTTGCATTACTGGGGGTCAACAATGCATCAGAAGCCTTTTTACATAAATCACATGAAGCAGACTTGCCTTAATTCTTCATTCAGAAGCAGCATATAAAATTCAGGTTCCATCATGGTGTGCTTTTCTACACTATCTTAAAAAGCTAAGACCTAGAAACCTAGGTTTTTAACAGGTCTGAAGATACTGAATGATTTTGTACTTTCTCAAAACGTCGTCAAATACATTCACAGTGGCCAAAGCTTTTGACAAAGCTGACTGAACAAGACTGTATTTCACACAACCCTGTAGAAAGTCTGTTAGCAGCTGTTGTTTTTTTATTTGAAGGAATATAAGCAGAAAGAATCTCCTTTTTTAGTGAATACAGCTTTTCCTATCTATGAGATTCCCACTGGTGAGATCTAATTTTTCACCCTTGAGCTGTTAATAAGAATTCTCATGAAATTTCTGACATACACGCTCTTGGGCACTTACTTTCCTAAGTAGAAAGAAACTCCTGTCTTACAACACAATTATGAATAAACCCACCACAATACTACTGAAGTGTCATTTGTGTTTCAACAGCAATATAGCTGAACAACAATTTTTTTTCTGAACTTTCCACAAGGCATGTAAAGCTTAGTATTAAATAACAATTATTCTGTATTTACAAATCTCCAATTTGACTTCAATAAAGTGACTTATCCAGAATGATTTACTATATCACTCATGCAATCTAAAACATTGTGTTCAGGAAGCAAAAGTTGACTAATTACTTACTTTACAAAGAAAATTTCTCATCAGCATCCTATACAGATATTGGTAGACCTCAGGATACTTGTTTATGTTTCTACTGAAGGATTGAGGTACTCTAGATTTCAAAATAAATACATGCAGTAGATATTTTACCATTAGTTGTAGCACTTGGTCATGCAAAAGGCTCCTCAATATTTTCTGATGGAATAACCCATGCTCTCAAAGAAGGCAGTGAATCTAATTCAAGGGATCTTCTTAAAACAGTAAAAGTTGTAAAAGCTTCTCTGAGTAGTGAAACAGAACTTGAATTGCCATCCAGCGGGCTGGACCAAGGCCGGAATTTCTTGACGTACAGTTTATCTTCTACATATGCTTGATTGCTATTTAAAGTACATTAAAAGCAAAACAGTGTACGTTTCCTAGGCAAATTACAAATTCCACTACACGACAGCAGAAATGATATGCTTATGTGCCAGGTTTTTCATGACAAGAATGTGTGAAGAAAAACTGTTGCAAAGTAAGATAGAATTAGAGGATTCTACTTTATTAAATACCAACAGCTTCAAGAGAGCTGCAAATTGCTTAAAGCTGACAACACAGATGACCATTGCATAGATAATTTCACAGACACTACAGAATGTGCTGCTCACTATTTAAAGTGAACAGATGTACAACTGCATCCTTTAAAGTGTATAATGCCAAAATAACCCTTTGATAATGATAAAAATACCTCATTTCCAAAGCATATCGCAACATACTGAATGGTCAACTTGTCAGAAGTGTAATTGCTTTTTTTACACCGCATTGAAAAATAATGTTTTATAGCTGATTAAGAAAAAAGGGTTATATGGTATACATTAAAGACAAAATTATACCAGCCACCAGAACGTGAGGAACTCTGGCTATGACATAAGAAATTGCTGGACAGTAACAAATACCAGAGTGAGAAGCTGACAGAAGCTACGGATAGTGCCATAAAGGATGGTGGGATTGCATGGTTAGTTAAGGGGAAGCTATGTTAGAAATGGCCAAACTTCGCTGAGAAGTGGAGAGGAGTACTGGGGACCTCTGAGGAGAAGAGTCTTGCAAGGCCAAGAGTATCTAGGTGGCCATATTAGTGACACCATATAAGGCTGAGAAGACCTAGGTAATGCTGTCAGTAATATCAAATTTGGGTATGGATGTAGTGAAACTGCGTTGCAGGGGAAAAATAATTAGGGACTGGTTGTTTATTTGGGAAGGAGGCAAGGACAGAGATAAAAGTGGGGGGGGCGGGAAGAACAAGCATGGAAAAATGAAGAGAAGGGGAGACAAAAGGGCCCAGCCAAGTATAAGCAAGTTGCTGGTCAGTACAGTTGTCTGGCCAAGCCCAGCACCTCATCACCAGTCTACCCTTATTAAACTCTACACCTAACTGTTTTCTCTGTAAGTTCATCTAAATGTGCTTTCTGTTCTGTGTATGAGTGCGTGTGTGAGATGTTAGCAAACTTCATGGTGGACTAGCCAACGAGTAGGGTAAAAGGTCTGGGAGCCAGCTACCAGAAAAAGGTCTGGAGAGCCTGACAGTGGGCTGTTCTCAGGAACCACAGGTCTGGAGACATCTCTGTGTGTGTGTGTATGTATGGATGCATGGGTGTGAGATGCGCTAGCATGCTTGGAGTCTGATCAGCCAGATGCAAAGAACAGGATCTGCACATTTGTATCCTTCATGTCATGTGAGCATACATCTACACATGAGGTGCCAGACCCAGCACTGTCCTCCTGTGCGTGTTGCTTTGCTGGCGGTTAGCTGTGTGTATGCATTGGGAATACACAGTCAGCCTTTCTACTGCTGGGACCAAGGAGCATGGGACTGCAGCAACCTGGATCTAGTGGACTGAACATAGGACTGGAGCAACCCGGATCTAGTGGATTGAACTGGAAAAATCCAACAACTCCCAAAGTCCATCAGGTTGAGCTTCCCTCAACAGCTCTGAGTGACGGCAGAAAAATTATTTCAAGGTTTATTCTACAGTGAATGATCATAGGATATCTTATCAGAAACAACAGGTAAATAAATTGTCCCGAATATTTCTCATGCTACATTTACTGTTAGCCAAGAATAAGATGGGAGGTATTTTGTGATATATGGCTAAACAGAAGAGGTATGTTATATCTTTTGCTCCCTGAAATTTAAAAAAGAAAACTATATACAACAGCCAAAGATGAGATACATCTTTCTTTAGGGACTAAACATGGGATGAAGCAGTGGCTTGTAGGACTGCCTTCTTCAACACATCCCAGCTTACTACCATTTTTTTTTTTTATTTTCCTCCCACCTCTCTACCCTCAGCTTTAAAAACACCAGAAATACCTTAGCCAAATACATATCTTACTCTGTGAGACAAGAAGATGTATCTCCCATTTTTAGCTTGTCCACCTCTGAACCTAAAGGAAAAAAGTTATATTATTTTCAAAAATATATTCCTGTAAGGTAAAACTTCTTGCTGACCTTCTCCTCTGACTGCTCTGATCTCACGCTCACCCACCCCCTCTTCTCATGGTGCTCTACTCACCCCTTTTGGTGTCCCTGCATCCCTCCCCAGTTGGGAAGGTCATGCTTTTGCTTTCTCTACCTCCTTTGTCTGTAATTCAGTCCTCTCCTCCCTTCTCAGCCACAAAACCATTTATCTCCTCAAATCACACCTTAAAGGCTTGTTTTGTCTCTGTTGCTTGAAGTAACTTCCTTCTGAATCATTTTGTGCTACTGTGTATGAATGCCACTATATGATATAAATTATCTTGTGTTTCATTTGCTGGAGCTCCAAAATAACTTAAGAGTTCCAAGTAATCACACAAACATGTGTATCATTAAACATTTCCCTTTTTAAAAAAAATCATTTAATTAGAATATTCTCTTCCTTAGAATTGCAGTATTGGATGTACAATTGTAACTGAGACAGAATGCACAATTAAAGTATTTCAATCAATACAGAAACATAGACACTAAGCTCCAGGCAATAGGGTAGCCTATCACATTCCATCTATTATTCCAAAGTTGGATGCTTTTTTTCTTTTTTATGTAACTTCCCCTAAAGCTTGATGTCTCTCAATTACGAGCTGCAGAGTCTTCTCCAAAGCAGCCATAAAGTTGTATGTGCATTTTTTAGCATGCAAGTATATGAAGGGAAAAAAAATCAATCATTTGAATATTACCACCTGATAATTCTCTATTTAGAAACATTGAATTAAGCAAGAAGAAATAAAGAATGAATTATAAGTGCCAATATTCCATCACGCATGACATGCTAGTTTATTCAAAATACTGCTTGTAAAAGTATATACATTATATTAAAGACATCAGGTATTCAAGAAACATTTCTGTATTCACTTTTGTTTTCAAACAGCATATGCATTTGTTAAATCAGCAGTTGATACAGGAACATTGAAAGGGATTTTATGGGTCATCGTATCCAGACTGTTGCTAGCACACTTTTTTCCTAACTGCTTACAGACATTCTTTAGCAAATGATAAAATAATGTCTTTCTCTTCCACAGCTATTTGCAACAGAATAGCTCTATGTTAAGAGCAGTAAATCCCAATATCAGTCCCTAAATACAAGGTCTTGCATTTTGCACTGATGAATTTCAACGCATTTCTCTCCATTCAGTCACCCTGCCTTTGATTTGACAATGCCTCCTGGCTTCATCCATCACCAAATTTCACAAGCACTACTTATCGTGCAAGGTCATCACTGCAAATGCTAAAACTGGCTCCAAAACCACTTTTCAAGGCATTGGACCAGTATCGTCACTCTAGATCAACAATTCCACACTCAAAAAAAGCTGCCACCCCCTCTTTTGTTGGTTCCTGCTAAACTCACAGTACTTAGGCTAATCGCCATGATCTACATTTTAAAAAAACATTTCCTATGCAGAATCTTTGGGTTTTTAATTGTAGGATGATTTCCTTATTCTTTAAAAGAGTAGTCCTCTGGTAATACCAAAAAAACCCCCACCCAAACCCAGAGTCTACATTATATGCTTTTGTATTAATTTGTTTATTCTATCTTGTGAATATCCAAGCCTGAAGCAGCATAATGTACATATGCAGATTATATTCACGTAACATGAAGTAGAATTCAGGCTTGAAAACTGGACGTAAAGTTTATACTTTATGATTTTTTTCAAACTAACAAATATTCCAATCAGAACCCCATTAAAATTACACTATCAACATCCTTTTCAGACACTATTGTTCATCTTTCTTGTAACTAGAGGTTACTATCATTATAGGGCATAAAGTTATTTATTTTAATGAAGAAGCACTTAAAAAACAGGGGTGACCAAAACAATCAGCAATGACATAGTACCTGCTCCAAGACATTTAGTAAGACAATGTACAACATGTATATATATAACAGATGGGAAAGGGACAACATGAAAAGAAATAATGAAGTGTTCAGCACAGCCACAAGTCAGTGAAAACATTGTAGATTTTAAATCACCTGCCTGTACCACGTATATGGAACATGTGGAACAACAAAACAGCATTGCATTTGTTTAGCTCCCATCCAAAGTAGCGAGAATTAGTAACACAAGAGAGCGAAGGGTCAGTCACCTGCAGCCATCCGTTTGGTTTTACTCAGTGAGGGACCCATCCCTGTCAAACAAATCCTGAAAAAGAGCCACAGTTTTGCAGCAATGTTATCTGCAATTAAATAGCACGATCCCTGTAGCAAAAGGCTCACTCGGGTATTTTGAAATATAGTGAGTTCCTTCCAAATACCTAATTTATTTTTTGTACAAAACATATTAAAAAAAACATGAAGTAGTGGTTGAGTTGGCTGGAAATTAGACCTGCACAAATAGGCTATATTTCAAGACTCTTGTGATAACCTTAGCAAATTAGAAGGGAAAAGATCTACTTGCACTGGCAAGTATGTCCAGTTTTATTGTGCTGAGACAGAGATAATTCAGCACTTTTACACATTTCATTTTAATTGTCATAGAATTAGTTACCAAAGACTATAGCTGCTTTCAAAGGAAACGTTAAATCAACAACTGGAAAAAATGTATTTGAATACATTTTCCCAACAAATACTAATTCATTTTTATTATGAAGCTTTAGCCTGTGGCTTCCTTAAAATGCATCAAAACTATGACTACATAGAAATTCATCTACTTGAAGTCCTGATTTCCAGTTTACAACCTTGCTGGAAGGGCTTCCTGTATGTTACTTGCTGTGTCTTTCCCTTCATCTGTCCCTGAAAGACCCATCAGCAATTGATTGATCCCGTCCTTGTAGCACAATGTTGTCCTAGTAGCCCAACCAAGACCACCAGCCTAGGGCTATTGCTTTTCTGGTGACTCTAACTCACTGAAGATTAGAGGAGGGAAAAGTTCAAGAAGAAAGAGGGAGACTGCTATGGAAAAACAGGCTCTGACTGCAACCAAGAGCCGGGGAGGGATGCATGGTCTGTGGGAGACAGAGCAGTTCCAGTCTGTCAGGAAGCCAAATAAGGAAGATTTTGGGGGTAGACACCTATCATTTTTCAGTGTCTCTTGTGCTGTGTGCATGATAGAGTGTATATGGCTTACGCTGTCATAAGACCCTTCCAAGGTGAAATAGTAATGCAGCATGTCCATGAGCACAGAGCTCTGGTGGGACATTCGTATCATCTATACAGAGGAACAGACTTCTCCCCATTGATCTCTGGTTGTACGGCAGCCAGTCTGAGAGCTCCACACCACAGGGAAGCTCAGTATCCCATAGTCCAGACATAAGAGTTTCTGAGCAGTTCTCAGATTCAGTCATCTTAAAAGTCATGGGCCCAATACAACAGGCTGGTGAGCACCCACAAGCAGAGAACAAGCAGGGACATGACTGTCACAAAGATTTTATAATGGTCTTCTATAAATAACCTGATTTCAAATTTTTCATATATCCTCACAGTTCTCTGAGGAAGTAAAATGCAGCATAAGATTGACAAATTGCAATATACTCTTAAACAATGAAGCACTACGCAGCACCAGAGTGGAAACGATAATTACAAGTAAGACTACAATGCAGAACAAACACACAGGAAGAACAAAAGCAGCTTGGCATATCCATCACCCTTTTACTTTACAGGTTCCTGTCCTGACAGACACTGAGTATGCTGTCCCTCTGAATCAAGTCCATAAATACTGCCATAATCTCTGACCTTGTTCATGTACACATGAAAAGCTCCATTAACTTGAAAAAACCCTGAAGAGTGAAGTCAACTCATCTATGCTTCCCTGTTGAATGGCACCACCCCAGGACCAGCAAATCATAGAAAACTCCTATCAAGGAGCAAATTACTAAATCCATTTCCTCAATTTGTTCTTTTTATACACATACATAAATTTGTACACATACATAAATACTGGAAGTTTCCAAACTCCTGGAGGTAGCTGTCTTTTGTCCAACAGGGCAGGCACAGAAGGTGGCAGTGAAATGCTATGGTCATACCACTAGTGCTCTTCTGTCATCCTCCTGGCACACACTGTGGGACACATGGCTGGAACTGAAACCGTGATACAGAAATCGGATGCACAATCAAAACCTCTTCAATAACACAGGCATCCATACGGACAATGCTGAGTTCCAAAATATCAGACTTAGGCAAGCAAAGGGAATAAATATATAATGAAGTGAGCATGAACTGTAAATGGATGATGCTCCAGTTCAAGTTTGTCAATTGACCCCTGTGCCCACATTAAAACTAAATTTTATTATTTTTCCTAGTTTCTAAAAGTTCCTAGTCCTTGTGAAAAGAGTGCAAGTGAAAATTTGAAATAAACATTAAAAAAGTGTCCCAATCACTCCACAGTGTTTTTCCTCACTTTTAGAAGCAGACAAAGTTTCTATCACAAAATTTGTCTGTTTTCTTAACTATTGCATTTGGTAATAGGTACATTTGTAGGGACAGAAAAAGAACTTCAATGAACAGTGAAGAAATTCCAGCAGATTTGACATAATCTCGAAGGAAAGGTTCAACTTTCTTATTTAACCCACAATGGCACATGCATTTCAGGGAAATATCAGTGCTGGAGTACAAAATTATTACTGTTAATTTTGACAAAAATATGCCATGTTGATAGTGTAACTAGTAAACACAGTCACAGTGCAAGTAGCAAACAGCAGAAAGAACCACAGCTCTGTAGACCCAGCATGCTTGTTAAACTTCTCCTAAATAATGTTTCCTCTGAGCCTCCAACCTAGCAAAACCACACGTCTTTGCTGCCCTCACAGACGCTGCCACACCTTCTTACACAGATTTCATCTGATAGGAACATAGAGGTAAATACAGCAATACCCTAATTGTGGAGCTATTCCAAAATCATGTAATTTAATTTTCTGCTTTTTAGAATGACTGATTATACTTCAGAAACTATCATCTCCCTCTGGTTTTCCACACAATCTTTGCCAATATTGGAATCAAGAGCACATTTGCAGTAGTTATTCCTGCTGTGAGTGACTTAGGAGCCTTCTAGGCACACAAGAGAGACAGAACCGTGCCTAATGTCCTTCAGTGCTCGGGAGGTGGAGAACTAAGACTAAGAACAGGTGACTACAAGGTTGACTAGCTGATGAAAGCAATGCTCCTCAGTGGAGAGTGAAGATCCGATGGACTGGATGGATGGATGGATGGAAAGGAACCATTTAGGACTTTCTCCCAAGGGAAAAAATGGAAACAAAGGTTTTAAGACACCATTGGCAGACTAAGTCATTAAGAAAAAGCCTTAAGTGGGAGACTTTGAGTAGGAAAGTGTAAGTTACTCAGAATTACTACACACACCTTTGTTGTATACTTTCGTTACTAAATGAAAGCCCAGGAGGGATATTCTATACAATGCTGTACATGTGACCTGTGTGTTTGTGCTCATTCAAGATCACACAGCAGAGAGAAACTATGGCTTATTAGCAGCAGACAGCACAAGACGAGCTGACTTCTCAGCCTGAGGCTCGTGAACACTAGCCTGCTACTCGCTCATTTGAAATTTTTTCAAAGTCTTAAAAGAGGACATTTTCACAACTCTGAAATTTTTTCAAAGTCTTTAAAGAGGACATTTTCATAACTCTTTTTTTTTTCCTCCAGCATAGGAATTCTGTCTAAAACAGACTCTGCAAAAAGGCACGCTGGGGCAGGGGGGGAACGGACGGACTGGCAAACCTATTTTTCAGCAGAAATATTTTCCCAGAAAATGCCTCAACATCCCTAACTTTAGTACCACATTAAATTTTAGTACAGTCTCACAAAGAAATAACAAACAGGGAGACTGCTTTGCTAGGAACTATGCCTCAGAGGGCTGTCATCCCTCCTTGGGTTACCTACTCCATGTGTAGGATGGGAAAACCAACCCACGCCAGCTTTAACACAGAGGATACATTGTGCTTCCTTCCTTGCTGTACCAGCAGGGTACCGGTTCCCTCAGGATACGCTAAAAAGAGTCACATCCCTTTTGCAACATACAAACAAGAGATGTCTAGTTTTCTTTGCAGCCAGCGGACATGCCTGAAGATCAGTTGCAATCAAATGAGACGGTACCGTATCTCACGTTGTACAACTCACAGTGGTAAATTTCCGCTTCGTTTATTTCAAACAGCATACCCGAGCACACTTGTGGTTTGTCTAGCTGTGCTTCTGTTAACATTAATATCATTTAGCCCATAGAAGCCCATGCTTTAGTTATTACATACATTATAATGATACAGTATTAAAGATACAATAGTAGCACTGAAGTTTAAATATTGCCTCATGAGGAAGGAATACAGAGATTTCTAAAATAAAATCGACAGTAAATCTGTAATAGATTATTCCCCATTTCACCAATTATCATTTTTCCATGAATAAACTCACACAGGAATGATGAGCTTTTTCCTTGCTCGAGCACGCTGAGGTAACAAGAGGCAACGTACAGTGAGAAAAACTACTTTTAGTTGGCATGATACTGAACCGGTGGCTACGTCAGATAGTATATGAGATTTCAGTTCCAAGTACACTGTCTTTGGGTCTTTCAGAAAAAAAAGCCCTACATAGCAAAACTTTATGAAATTACAATAAATCTGGTTTGTTCTGGACAGGCATTATCAAACAGAAAGCCATCACCATAATCTTAGCTTTTTTTTTTTTTTAAGTAATTCCTGGGATTCCCTTGATGAGAGGGCAGTGAAGAGGAGGAAGGAAGCAACTCAATGTGGAGCTGTAAAACTCCATTTTGTACACAGAATTTTAACTAATCCTAACGGAATGCTTCAGGTCATCAGCCCTGAACTACTTTCCAGTAGTAAAAAACTGACTGATAAAGGTAAACTGACTGATTTTTTCCCATGTTCTTGGATTGATTGTTGTCTAAACAGAAAACCAGAAACTTTAGTGACAGCTAGGTAAATGAATCTCACTTAGATCAAAACACATGGCTGTACCAATTAGTGACCAAGTAAACAGCAGCATGAAAAATGGTAACCCCTAATTACAGCCGCAAGTGTAGTGCTGGGTATTTCATATTGTCTGTTTATCCAAAACGAACAGTAAGTAGCTTGCCACATGTTTCTCATGTCTCCGAGGACTAATTAAAACTGGCCATCCCTGTTCCCAACCACCTGAGTACTGATTAGATCTCCCTGGGTAAACATTGCTTCCAGTCTGTCCACTCATGCTTTCTCTGTGACCCTCTACTTCTTTTGTGTAGTAGCAGCTAAATTTCACCTGATAATTCAGCTGAATGGTGCTGAACTGCAGCCATCCCATCTGTTTTAGTAAAGCAGTAACTTATCTATATAACTGAGCTACTAATGTTAAGATAATGAGTCCTGTTGACGATAGCTCCTAAGTTTCTGGTAGCTGGCTCAGCGTGCCTTTGCCTTTGGCCACTGCTGCCAATGGTACGCTTGGCGTACTGTGCAAGAACCACAGGCTCCAAAATGTTTCCTGAAGGGCCATGCCTCCAATTTGACCTACCAAACAATCCTGTCGATGAAGTGTCTCCTTTGAGAAGGCGTTAGAGAAGCTATCTCATTAGTAAGAAACCACAAGGGTACTAGTACCCTTAGTAAGTATTATGAAGTACTGTGAGAGCACTCCTTCTAGAAAGTAAAGTGACACAGAGTCTCCTTGAGATTTAAAAAAAAAAGAACAAGCCAGGTTGTTAGAACTATCTAATTGTGTGGACACAAAGAATCGGGATCCAAGGCATCTCAAATTATTCCTTCCAGTGTGCATTGCTTTGCATGTATTTATAATGAATCTCTCAGGCTTTCACGACACTGAGTTCCATTCATTCTTCCCCAAGCCTGAATTAAGACGCCTAAATGATTTGCTGTCTGCAAATGTGCTGATGACTGCTAGTCCCTCCCTTCTACCAACCTACTGGCAAAAGTTTTAGCAGCACCTCATCCAAAGAAGGAATACCGTTACCGTTTGGCTGTATCAAACGTCCTTCAGATGCCACACAGCAATTCTTTACATCCTAAATCTTGTAGATTAGACAAACAGCATTAGTAACTGTTTCCTCCGAACTGATTTTAATGCTACTGCACAAAAAAAGGGCACCTAAAGCATAACATATTTTAATAAACCCAGATGAAGGAAAAAAAAAATAAAAAAAAAAACCCTATCAATTTAAATATCTTGTAGAAATGTATGAATATAATACATGGCAAAGGAAAAGATGCCCATGATAAAGATGCAGTCAGAATCTCCTAGCATCCTGCAAGGAAGTGGTTTTCTTTGAGGGACACAAAATCTGGACCATGGTGTAAGTCTAACTCATCCCTTTGTATAACAGAAGACAAGGTCTTACAGGTAGCATTAGAAAGCTTTTCTTCCCACTGAGCTAGAATGCAGGAGTTTACACAGCTGATGTGAGTTTCTCCTTCCAAGAAAGTAACCAGTTCACTTAGATCCCCTCGCAGGGTGATTAGCTCTGGGATGCAAGTGTTCATGGATGCTTTTCCTTTGGACCTTGGTTAGGTAAGTTTAACTGCCACATTTCAAAACCTGTGGAGATATTTTTCCATGTATAACTTGTGAAAGAAACAAAACAAAACAAATGTTTGACCATTGTGGATTCACATAAAGGAAGACCTTCACATCATACCAAGAAACCTGGCAACCAGGAGTAGGCATCTTCTTGGAAGGGGCCAGCATGGAGCCATGAATAATAAAATAACTGCTGCCCTGAAGGGAAACTCCCCTCTATTTCAGCAGTGGAAACTTATGGAGAATTGTACCTAGACAGTCTAACTTTGAAGGCAATACCAGTACTTTTTTCTGAGAATAAAAAAGTTGATGAAGGGTCTGCTTAGAAATGAAGCCGCTTCCCCTTCCATGCAGAAAGGAGACAGGTGATAGCAGAGGATGAAACTCAAAAGGCTAAGTTAAGAGACTGAAAGACTTCACTGTGAGACACTTTCCTGAGGATGCCACACAGAACACAACAACAAAACACAATGGAAAACAAGAGTTTCTAGATATATGACAGGCTAACATCAAGCCCAGAGTAGTTATGTGTTCATCTCCACAGAATAGCATCCCATACATAAGATGATGTGATTTTGTTACTTGATTTGCAACATATATCACTTATAAACTATTGACCATTTATACATATTTAAATACAAGCAAAGACAAAATAATTTGAAAGAACATGAGCTTTGCAATTAAATCACTTCAACACATATTGGGTTCCTGTAAAATGCTGCAAGGTTATTGTTCTTCTGAGTACCATTACAATAAAAGAGCCCACAGTTAATGTACCACAAATTAGCAGTATCAAACAGCTCTCCTGAATAAAAGATGCAGGCATATCAGAAGACAGACAGCAATATGACTGGGATATTAAAATCTGCCAGCAGTAAGCAAGTTCAGAGAAATACCGATATCTGTCTAGAGACAAAACAAAGTTTTGAGATCAAGGCAACTTTATTTGTGAGGATTAATGATAAAATAAAGTTCATTTGTATTGAAGCATATTGGAAAGGACAATTATCCAGGGGATTAGGTTTCCAGATCCAAATTCATGTCTTGAAGAGCACTGAACGTTGATGGCATCCCAGTCTGTCTCCCTGGGACGCTGACCTGTTTGCATGGTGGCAGAGGACCTCAGCTCGTGTCACCTGGGCCTGTCGCGCTCCGGTACGAGGCACGCAGCTAATCCATCACGAACCCATTTGCTGTTAAACAGAGTGTTTGACAGCTCCTCAGCCTCATCGCCCCATCGCGCTAAAACCCTCTGCTTGACAGAAATACCCAGTCAGTCAAGGGAGATGGCTGCTAAGAACGGAAATGTGGTTTTTTTCTTCTAACAATTCTCTACTCGGTCTAAATAAAGACATGTAAAATGCTCCAAAGAAGGCGACAGTGCTTGTACAGGGCTTCCCAACAGCCACTTACCACAGCGATTGCCAACATTTTTGTTTGTAAAAGATATTTGCCCTTCCAGATCGTTTAGGAAACAAGCCCAGCTCTCAGCTTCAAAAGTTCAAACAGTTTGTGCTTAATTATACTTAGACATTAAATGCCTTTTCTTGTATACTGCAAAAAAACAACCTGGGGTTACATTAAGATTCCTATACAACTGTATTTTATAAAGTAGTAAATACAAAATATACTTTGAGCATATTTTGAAAATATAATGTATGCAAATGTTAAATATTAATTACTTATTGCTAGACCCACTGAAATTCCATAATATATTTTGAAATATTAACCAGGGCTATGCTTAATTTGGTTTCATATAAATTACGGGAGGGTAACTTTGAATTTAAGAGAATTCACAGCAAGGGAAGTAATAAGAATAAGAAATATCCTGAAAATGTTTCCTCAGTTTTATACATCAATTCTTTACATGATGCTTTGACCTTCTTGTGTACATTTTCTACAAATATTTGTGAGATCAGGTTTTATTACCTTGAGTGGTCAGCTGAAATTAGAATTTCCACTGTATCTGTAGAAACAATATTTTAAATTAACCTGACCACATATTAACAGTACAAATGTGTAGTCTTCCCATTCACAGTTACATATTAAGTAGAATATTCTCCAACTTGCTTCTTGAATTAAGTATTTACAATAATTTAAAAAATAGATAATATTGAACTTGCTTTTATATTTTTCTTAAAAGCCAAATGGAAATAAAATGAGAAATAAATTTAATATACTTAAAAGAGTTTAAAATTTAATGTAATGTAATGCTCAAATACATTCAATTTTAGCTGTTGAATACTGCCCTGAAACATTAGCAAACCTGAGTTTTGTGGTCACTTAATCAATCTTAATTTGACCCAATTGTATTTAGGCATTATGCTTCAGCCTCGTTGCCTTTTTTTGGTTGATTCATAGCTTCATTATTATTTAGATGCTGTATTACAGTGACAGGCTTCACAAACATGTAACTGGATCTAGGTTTCTAGATCCTTAGCTACCTGTAAACTGTCTGTTTTTTCAGAAATGTTGAGCACCCAACAGCTGACTCAGACTGAGATCAGATCTTGCTCACGCTTATGTGCCTTCACCTGTAATGGTCCTCTGAAGTGTCATGCTTTTGGTCATAACACTGTATTATGGAAACTCTAAAAATAGGACCAAGATCAGGAACTCTCTTGATTATCAAGAGATCTTGTAAAGAAACAAAACACTGAGTTTGGTTTTGGGCTACAGTCTAGCCCAGACTTCTGAAAGTCTCCACAATCATCTTTTCAGAAGATAATTGTCCATATTACTTTTTAATGTCAGAAAATGGCAGCTGAAACAAAGTGAACCCCAAGGATGCAATACTGTCCCTGGCTGAAATTTGTTTGGTTTTAAAGTATCGCAAAAAACAAACAGCCTGCTTATAACCCTGAAAAACATCCTCCATATCATACAAACCATGTGCACTCAGTAACGTCAGTTTTGCCTATGCCCCAGCTTAACTGAATTTATTTAAGCTATTTGATTGGAGTGCTTATACATATATATAAATATATAGTCCATATACTTAAAACAATATATAATTGCTCTGTATATCTTTTACCTTCAAATTCTGATTTAATTCAACCAGCGTTTGCAATATGGAATAAAAATATAGTTTCTTTATATTTCAGAAAACTGAAGTACTGTCTTTTCTAAAGGTTACATGGACATCCTGTGTATAGAATACATTCTTCCAACATGAAGCACTAATTCTCTTCATGTATTTTAAAACCTGCTACACATTATTTACTGTAAATTTAACATGAAATTTCTATTCATAGATAATGTTCAGGACATAAAATGCCCATTAGCTTTCTACAAAGCTAGAAAAAAATGCAAGGACCTTATTTAATAGTTTCAAAACGGCAAAAATGAAAATGGGAATAGTCAAACTCTTTTCTTTACAGGCTTCTTACATATTCCAAACAATCAATTTATGCTTCCAACAGGAAGAAGTAAACTTTTGGCAAACTAAGAAAATCAGTTGCACTCTTTCTAACCTAATTGTTGTCTCCCAAGGGGATAAACACATTTTATTACAGGGTTTGTTCTTACAATACTACTTAGATTTACTCTCTATGCATTTAAATCCAGAAATCAAAAGACAGAGAGATGGAAAACAAAGCTCTTAATCTCTGTCCTAAAGCTGCAAATGTGTTAATATTCTCATCTTTCATGTTTTCAAGGTAATTACAGTAAAGAGCCCTTTACTGTAGACTTCAAGAAGGAACTTAACCTCTGATAGTGGTGGACTTTAAAACAAGAGACAGTATTACCTTTAATGGAGAAGAACTTTATTAGATATTTCCTGGGTTTAAAATTGAAGTCTTTATATCCACTATGCTTACAAGTAATTCTAAAGTGTTTTCTCCTCAGAAAACCAAAAACCACCTACTATTATTTGACTTTGTTACTTTTACATAATGTGGAGATAAATAATACTAAAGCTTTGAGTAATGTATGCTCTCACCAAATTAACAAGAAACTGTTCTTAATCAAACTTTTATAAATTCAAATTTATAATACAAACTTCGTCCTTAATAAATTTACTTCTCCTCACACCCCTTTCCCTATTTCTAAAGCAGAAATTATTCTATTTATACTTCAGAAAGGAGTTGTGATGACAAATGGGCAAAAATCTTTCTTTGCCTTGCTGACAGTTCCAATAAATATACACATGCATTATTATTGCAGATCAATATAAAAAAAATTTGCTCCAGTTTTCTAGTGAATGAAAAAAACCAGTTTCCTCTTTGCCATTTTTAACTTTGTTAATAAAAGCAGAGACAATTTGGAAACAAAGGGCTGGACTAAGTGGCTTCAGACACCATTCACAGAGGACATCAATTAATAACGTCTCATGTACCACACCTTAATAATTAGGACACTAAATAAGCCTGCAGAAAACTTGCCTAGAAAAGTTCACTTGGCCAGAGATGGAGCTTTCATACACAAACAGTCTCTTCAAAAGGCTCCCTTCTATATCATTTATCATTATGTTGCAGTCTTCATGGGCCACTAACATTGATGTACAGTTTTTAAGTCACTGAAAACTTATCATGTTTTATTTATGAAGTGCTACATGCCCTGTTTCAACTTTTGAATTTTTATATTTATTTTTATTTCAGGTTAAACTACCCTGTGAATTTGACCAAACCTATGCATAACCTATATATGCTTAAAAATACGTATACCTGACTCAGGTTGCAAGAATTAATTCATTAATGTTTACAAACTGCTGAAAAGATTTAAAATGTATCCTAAAACCTAAATAGCATCACTTCTGTAATCTACGTCCTTGGGCAAATAAATTGTCTTCTAAATTGTTTGAGTATACTCTATCAGACTAGGTTTCAGCAGCCAGTATCAAGTTTTTAGATTCTTGTCTTGGTGACTTCCTATATTTCTCTGAGGAAAAAAAAATAATAGTTACAATTTACAGGGCTTGTTTAACCATGCTGGCTTTGTTAGAACTATTAAATAGGAGACTGTTTCTTCTCCTTTATATGCTCTGGTTTTGTTTTTGCTTTGGGGTCATTAATAGCTTCTTCAGATTTCCTTCTTCTCTTTTCGCTTTTGCATTTTTTAAGTGTATCTTGAATAATTAAAAGCACAGCAACATGCATTTCAGCTCAATGAAAAGCTGTTTATCAAAAAAGTGCGATGTCCATGTCACCTCTAATCCTCTCATGGCTCTTTGGAGATCAAACAGATGACAATTCATCTAAATAGAAGTCAGTTCTCAAAAGGTTACAGGCACCTGTGCTAGAAAGACAGTAATGATTCCCTGAGAGCACCATAATAATCAATAAGCCTTTGTCTTGAAAAACATCAGTAGTGTACTCATCAGTAGAAAAACATCAGTAGTGATAAACCACAGGAATTAAGCCAGACAACAATACACACTGGGATAGCTCAAGTCCACACACTAGTTATTTAAAAAGCATGAAAAAATATATCTTAATTCCTTTCAGTCTTTCTTAAATTATCTAAAAATATATGGATATCCACATGTAAACATGCTAAACCATGTAGCAAAGAAGAAGAAAATTTCTTACGCCTAGCCCAGATGTGCATTCTTACCTGATGGCATGTATGGACCACAGAGGTGCCATGAATGATGAAGATAGCCCAGTTTTGTGCTGCAGCTCTTGGACTATTTAATTCCACTTGGATATAAATCTGCTTTGATTTTTAGGTCTTATTTTATCCAACCCATAATTGTTTTAAGCTTACGACAGGAAACGCAGCTGGAAATGAGCAAAGAAATGTTAGCCTTGCTCTCTGCAACCACTCTGGTATACAAGCAACTTGACATGGAATTTGCTTTTGTATATAAAGCATATAAGTAATTGCATAAATAAGTATACCATGGACTTCAGTAAAGCAGTTTACATGGTATTTTAAAGATCAAGAACTAAGCAGTGGGTGTGTTGCACAAGTATGGCTAAGAAAGGAAGGGAAAGACAATTCCTCAGCTCCTTGCACCAGGCATATATACATCCTGGTGAGTAGGAAGTAAGTTATGGCTTATATTAGGTTTTCTTAAGCCAACGTGAGTTTTTGACGGGACAATACAAGGATGTGGGATGTTATGAAAGACCACTCCAGAAATAACAGGAGAAGCATGGGAAAAAACCACAAAGATATCAGAGGCAGAAGTTCAAAGTACTGGAGAGCATCTCAAGATCAGTTCGGACAGAGAGAAGCAAAACCACCCACAGTTCTTCCCCCAGATTCTGAACTACATTTCCTTTCAGTCAGGCTTGCACTGCCTCTTCATTGTTTCCGCAGCTTTTCCGTTGATAAAGTTTTTTCCCCATGAGCACTGTGGAAATATTTAATGCCAAAACTGATTTCAATAAACTAATTTCATAAACTGAGTGTTAATCCTCATATAGGACCTGTGATGCTATGATCTCCTAAAGATCCACTGCCTTCAAAGGAGACATCTTAAGAATACAAAACCAGCTGGCTCAGCAATTCTAAGATTACAGGCTAAAAGTGCTGCAGGGATTTTGATGCCTAACTCTGAACCTGATAAACTCTACATAGCCATTAATTATTCCCAACCTCAGTGTCAGCCACAGCTGCTTCCTTAGATCTCCCTCAGCACTTTAAAATATAATTTTCTGCTTTATGGCAAATTTTCTTAAAGAAGGAGGAAGTGTTTGACATCTAGTTCATGCCTAAATCAATTTGAATCCAGAAACTAAAAGGATCTGAAATATCCTAATTTGGGCACTTCAGAGTTGGATGTTCACCCTGGAGCTTTCACACTTTCTCAGAGCAGCATCCATCACTAGCTGTTTTAAAAGCATCCTGGGGAGTTCCCTGATTCCTTTCCAAAGCAGTAAGAGCACTTGCCTAGGTTACAGGAAACAAGCTCAACTCCTCCTTCTTCAACATTTCAAAAAGCAAACCCATGACTCTGAACACTATGTTGTCATCCAGTCTGACTCTGACAACAAGTATTTGTATGAATGGAGAAGAAAAGAAGGATTAGAAGAGGACAGGGAAGCAGGGGTATCTGTTTCATTCAGTTTGCTGGTGACAGAGAAGAACATAAATCCATATTTCAGAGCTTATCAGACCACCTGCAGTTCAGGCTCTTCTCCAGGCTGATTGTTATATTTTGGGCAATTACTGAAATGTGTAAGCAGCCCTGAAAACACATCCAGAACCCTTTCCAGCGTTAACAGCCTCATTCACAAGTGACAGGATAATGTACTTTCATGCAATTCTTGGTATCTCTCCAGCACAGTGAATGCCTCAGTGCAAAGTGACCACTTCAGAAGGTGCAAGAAGAACCTCCCCAAAGAGCTTCTGGCAATGCTGCCCTAGCCATGGCCATCCACTGTCTCAGGAAATTGGAAAGGTCAAACAGTGATTGACAGGAGAAGGAAAGGACAGTGTTGTCCTTATCACGTTGCTTTGTCACTGTTGCATGCCCAGTAAGGTTTGATCATCCAGTTGGGAAATAGAGATAATCCTGTGTGATTTAGGCAATTGATCATGTAGCTCTGATACCTGGCACAACCACCATGAGTGGTTTCCAAACAGCCAAGAGTCTGAAATACATCCACATAAATTGTGTAATCACTTATCTTGAATAATGCATAGGTACGTAAAAACTGAGATCTCTACGTGTAGAATTTGCTTCCATCCACTGGAAGAAAATATGTTTAATGAGTAATGTCATCAGCTCTACTGCAAACAGCAGGTATCTTCCACACTGCTTAAGTTAAACTCCCAGTGAAGAAGGTAAATGATAACTTTTGCTTTAAGTTAGCATTCCCCCATTACAACAGAAAAAAAGATCAAAACTTTGCCATTAATCACAACTTTACTCTTAAGCAGCACCATACCATTACTTCGAGATAGGTTTTCAGTAAGTAATAAAGTACTAACAGGATAATGGCAGTGGAATAGCAAATGAAATCTGTTCTTGCTCATATTTGTTCCACTTCTCTGCACTGATAGCAAAAATACATAAAATGGGACAGTGAAGATATCCATATGCAGTGCGTTAAAATGAAGAGGAAAAAAAAAAATCCCTTGTGGATACCATTTTCTCTCATGCATCATCAACTACTTTCTGCCTAAGTCATACTAAGTTGCTAAGAAGCAATAAAAAGCTGTAATTGGAGAACTACAGAAGATTCAGGGCATGTAAACATACACTAGCCTAAAAAATAACAGTTCTCAGTCATAGAGACATTCCTCTTATCCATCTTCTTTTCCATATTTTGGACATCCTCTTGACTGAGAATCCGTATTTCTGTGGTTTTAGTCAATTACTGGATGTTCACCCTAAAACATTTCTAACTTCAGCAACCTGTGAGTCCAGCAATACGTGTTCCAGAGCCTAAAGCTTGGCCTGCTGGTCTACAATCCATTATAATATTGAATTTCCAAAAGTTTTCCAGTAGACTAATGTGAAGGATGTATATGCCCTATGCCCACCTTGCACCCCCATATCCAAATCCGTCTATCTTACTAGGTTTTAGGGAAGAGATCAGCTCAAGAGAAGTGGCCAGTTCTCGATTACTACAACACGATGAGACCAGTTGTGGAGAGACTCTTCCACGCAGGAATCTGTGCAGAATAACAGGGTGTGATATTCATGGTGGTTTAATGAATCTTGCTATCCAGTGCACTCAAATCTTCAAATACTCACCACTTCATGGTAAGGAGGTTAAAATTCAATCCTCTTAAGGAAGTATATTCCACCAACACTTGGCACGTGAAAACTATAATGAGTCAATAAAGCGTCATACAAGAGAGTAATCATGTTGCGATTATTACTAGTTCAGAATATTTGTCTCACTTTCCCAAGATTTTAAATCTTGTAGATCCATCACCACTTTCTGGAAAAATGCAGGTATGTCTCAGGACAGAAAGCAAGGGAATGTGGCATTTATCATGCAAATAAAAAAAAACCCAACAAAACCAAAACACAACAACAACAACAACAACAACAAAAAGCAATGACAAACCACCCACTTGCACTTTTTTCCTTCTTTTTTTTTTTTAAAAAAGATTTGCCACTTAGCCCCTGGATCTTTGAGCTTGATAGTCATTGCACAGAATCTCAGTGCCAGAGTTTCAGGGGACACATACAGTATCAAAACCAAACCAAAACAAACCCCCCAAAAAATCCAACCAAAAGCTTCAGCATTCACCTGTTAATTGAAACATTTACTGTCAAGAGTGATGCTGACTGCCCTGAGCTCTCCAACTAGCATTATTAGTGTTCCTGAAGACAATAAGCATTACTGTAAACTGTTTCTGGATCTGACCCTATAAGCTTGATCCAGACACAAATATTAATAGACTTTCAAAATATATCTGCCTGTCAAAAACTGTGACATTTACAGGGGATGTATTAACTTTCTATATTGTTCACATCTTCCCAAACAGTTTGGCACTACTACAAACTAACAAGAACAAATGAACAGGAAATTCCAAACATGCTAGCTAATACCTACATGACAGCAAGTAATGGTTTGAGGCAGAAAGTAAATAAATACATACACATATAAGTATATGTGTATTTGTATGTGTATATTTGGCAGAAAAGAATAAGAAACTAAAGACAAAAAGCGTATTTATCTTATTCACTTGATTAAAATCAACTTTGGTAAGAAATACAACTAAAATTGCTATTAGTCACGAAAAATGTGTTTATTAAGTAATTCATATTACATCATGCCATTTTCATTAAGATACAGTACTTCTGCTCAAAGAGAACTCCAGTACAATACTAAAATGATAGCCAACTGCTAACTCTGCTGTTTTCAGTTAACACAATTAGAAAACATGGAAAATCAGCTTTTGATTTTCAATTTTTAAAATATTTTCAAAGAAAACTTACAGCAAAAGCAAGAACATGAGTTCCTTCTTAGCACTACCTGGACTGCACATATAACTTCAAATTACCAAGAAATAGTCTTAAACTACTTTATCGCAACAGTGGAACAGAAATGTAGTAATTAATATGCAAAATGGCAGGTTCATATTAATGAAATTAGTAGGAAAAGATAACACCCGTCACCATAAAGACTACTCATTTAAATTCTTTTGCAAGTGAGCAGAATTTGGCCATGGTTGGATCTTCACATACACAGATGCACTGGTCCCTTGACACAGCTGTAGATCAGATGTAACACTAGTGAAGACTGAATTCACACACTGAAAAACATTTTAAGACCCGATTACAGCCTCCAGCTCTTCTCGTATATTCCAATGCTTAACCATTACGGTGAATCTATTCCTGTTAGATCTAATTATCATATTTCTGAATCCTTCTGGCTTTACTACAGTGAAGTTGATTATTGAAGCACAACGTGTCACACCTGCTTTCCTCATTCTACTGCCCAAGTAACTTGCCTGCTTGTCTTCAAGAAGGTACTAAACAAGCAATATCCAAACTATCACAGTAGTCATGGATAAACATGCTTCACTGCAAAAAAAAAAAAATCATTACTGGAAATATCTGCAGTTTTACACCTATCCTAAATGCTCCCTGAAAATCAGTTCCTGAAAAACAGTTCTGAAAAATAGTTTGCATGTCCTTAACTAAACCAGAAGAAAACAATATATAAACCAATGGGTTTTGGAAGCTGCTTTAGTACCAACTAGTTAGAAAGAAGTCAGGTCTGTAGTGCAAACCCATACCTTTTGTCTCCACTTTGTCCTTATGTTTGACCAAGTCACGCATGGTTCATTCAAATTTTCTCTCACTAAAGAGGGTATATGGTGCATTTGTACTCCTTAGGCTTCCACAATATCCACAAATGAAAATTCTTGCTGGGAATCCACCCCACATAGAGCAAAGGGAACCCAATTTGCCTCTGATTTTCTGAATAGTTTCAGCTTCATACATGTACTCAGCATACTGTTTCCAGCCTTTGTTTTGACCTTATTCATAGTTCCTAGTTTATAATCTTCTAATATTGCATTTCTCTCACACCTGACCACCCTGGAAACTTCACTAAAATGTAATGTATCGCTAAAATAAACTCTGTTATAACCCTGCTATTGTTAATAGAGTTCATCATTATTTCCAGTTTGACCATTTTTGCTCTGTTAGAACCGTGTTAGCAGTCCAGAGAGTTGTTGCAGAGCTGGTGGTTCAAAAGCCATCAGAAAATTGTCTACAAAATAATTAATAATATATATATTTTTTTAATAATATATGCATGATCCTCTACACATAAGCACACAAACAAGCAAAACTGGGGAAAAGATTATTAAAAAAAAAAAAAAAAGGTATTCAGCATGGTTTTGAATCATGAGAATTGTGGTAACACTCTACACCTTCCAGTCTCTTCAGAAAGGATACATAGTCCTTTGATTTAAAAAAAGTGGGGAAATATTGGACTAGCTGTCAAGGTGATGGGAAAAAAGGCTAGGGAAGGTTTGGTCAGGCTGGATTTTAAGGGGAGAAGGGGGAAGCCACTATCATCACGTATCTCAAACCAGCACCTTACTAGTAAGTACAGACATTTCACTCATGCTGAAATAACTACTGGTCCTGCCCCCAGAAAGGTCAAAACTTCAGATAAATCATCTCTATCTCTGTCAGCATGAACACCACCTGGAGCCAAGTGATCCCTGAAAATACTTTCACAGGTTTCTGCCACATTTAAAACATAGTTTCTGAACATCTATTGGGCAAGAGTTAGTTAGCACAAACTTTGTATTTAGTGTAAGGCAGTGGAGAGAACAGCCAAGTCAAAGGTTTATGGAAGGAAGAAAAGCTATCTGTTTTAGCATGTAGCTGTCATAAGTTATTTTATGGGATATACGAAACCTAGTAAATCACATTCACATCAAAAAGAAACTACATCCAACACTGACTGAAATACATCCCCTTGCTATTGCTACAACCTGAGAGTCTGACCTTCCACATTACATTTAATAGGAGACAGAAAGAATGAGAGCCACATATAGTAAAGAATAATCTATGAAAACTCTTAAAAATAAATATTTGCAAGCCCTAAAGAAAATATTAGGAAATGAGGTGTATGAAAAATTGTTTATGAGCTCAAATGCACAAAAATTGTCTTTTTTCATATACTTATAAATTAATCCCTTTGCAGAAAGAAAAGGAACACTAGGCAAGCATATATCACACAACACAGAATTCCAACAATTACTTATTTTTTATTTCCATCTATAAATTTGAAAATGCAGTTGCCAGCTTTTTTGGTGCCTACTGTAATTTTCCTGCAGACGCTAGAGTCTCCAGACAATTTATGATAAGATTGATACATTAAGTATGAAGTGGTTTCACTATTTAGCCCTTATGTCACATCCACAATTTGCTTATCAATCCCTTTCAGGGAAAATATAGTTTTATACTAAAAAAAAACCCCGATAAAATTGGTAAGGCACAATTATTCATAGCTTAAAGCCCAGTCTTAGATACACTCATGCATCCATTTAATTTCAGCTACATGAATCTATTGAATGTTGTGCCTGTCAATCTACACAAAATAACAAATACTAGTTTGTTTTTCAGTATGGGAATCTTTTCCCTATACATTTATTTCAAATGCTGAACCTACCCAGAATTAATAGCAGCCTATCCACTGACAGCTGAAATTCATGTTTGTACTTTGCATTCATTATTATCAAAGACACTGCTCACAGGCTTGTACTTAAGTATATGCTGATTGTTAAGGAATTATTGGAAGAGTTGCAGTAACACAGTCTACATGTTGCACGTGAATAATAAACTGATCAAAAAATCTTACAGTGGAAGACTTTTTATCCAAAAGCTTTGACACACACACACACACACAGTAACTTGTTTAGCTTTAGTGACATTCTTCTAAAATACTTCTATTTTCCTGTTCCACATATGTATGTGCTTGTATTTTTTACAGGGATGGCTGAAGTTTCTCTGTAGTAACTGTTAGACCACAGACACACTTTTGAATAAATCACAGTTTTCACATTAGGTTGAAATTTGACTTTTCAGTTTAAAATATTCTGCATAAAATTAAAAGAAACATAATTTGACAGTGCTTTTTAATGCTTCTTGGCAAATTTTGTGTAGCTTTGTCTTCTTTCTTCTAGGTGCTCTTCACCTGTACTGTATCTGTCATGATGCATTAAGACTAGAGATTCATATCATATGGCAACAGAAGAAAGTATGTCACTTTACACAAAACAGAAGTCATCTAGACATCCACAGAGAAGACTGAAGGTACGTCAAGAGGTTTCAACTCTTAAAGAGGCACCACAACAGAATTTCTGAATAAAGGTAACGTTCTCTGCCAAAAATCTTTTTCGGAAGGTATTTTTGCCTATTAAAAAAGCAGATTTTCTTTTCTTTTGTTTCTTTACTAGTTCTAATTTTCTCAAGTAAAACAATACCATCATATAGTAGAGGAATACGTTAACATTTCACTCTGTATGGCAACAGCACCAAGAGTTTTATAGTTTGCATTAAAAAAAAGATTAAAAAGAAAAATAATGACAGATCTGTTATCAGTAGTTACCAAAAATCCTGCTGCTTTTCTAGTTGTTAAAACATCTGGCTGAACAATGAGCTATCGTTAATATGGAAGCTCTCCCACAGGGAATACTTTTTATTGACTGTTAGAAATAGGTGACCACTAGTGTAGTTTCTTCTTAAACCAATGTATTATGGAGGCACTCCACAAATTAATGTAAAAAGTTTGATCTTTACACCTTACCTTTGCCAGTACAGAACTTACTAATATATTGCATACCTTATACATTTATATTGTTCATAGACTCTAATCTACACAAACTGGAAAATATTACAAATTTTATTATGGATGTGTCTCAGTGTTCCAGCCCCATGGTGCCAGATGTTGTACAAACTATGAGATTAAGATTTAAGTAGTAAACTGTCAGTTATCTGAAACTGGGCTCTTTGAACTGCACTGACTGAACAGAATGATCTAAATTACTGGGATAATAAAAAAGAGCACATGTACTCATTTATTCCTTTGGCCACTTCTCTTTATGGTTGTTTTTCACCAGCCAGGAAAGCAACAGGATCACGTATGAACCTTTGATCCCAAAGACCCCGTAGTTCCACGTGTATTTAACCTGGTGCTTGTGACAGTCCTTGAAACAGCATCACTGTTTGTTTTGTAGGTCCCCAGGGAGTGGATGCTGGGTGATATGCTGACCTTAAAGTCATTAACAAGATGCTGGTCTTTTTTATTTGTTTGTAAAGAACAGAGCACATCCTGAAAACAAAGAAATAATGATGATAATTAAAAAAAAGCCCTTACTAGAAATATAATTTGAAACTCCAGTGAGCTCTGAGCCATCAAGGAACCCCAACCAGCAGGAGGCAATAGCAAAATGCTATGCTTAATATGCAGAAAAAAATCCTAGAGCCCCCTGAAGATTGCCATGCTGCATATACAAGATGGTTCTCAAACTGAATAAACTGTGTGACTCAACTTCTCAAAAATTAGGATGGGGAGTTAGGGAAAAAAACACCTATGAAAGTTAATTCCAGTAGTGCCAAGATTTTCCCCTAGGAACTTACAGCAGATCTGTAAGTCTTATCATGTTTGCCCCCCATATTACAATGGTATCTTATCAGCAATGTTCCTGGCTAAATTCCAACCAAGGGGAAGATCTCTCCTGAAAATTCCTTTAGAACATACCTGTGTGAGTATTTACTTAGCAGATATTCACAAAACCACCAAGAGAAGACATTCACTATTAGCTGTGAGGTTTCAAAAATATTTATTTAGCAGCCTAAGGTGAGGACAAAGAAAATAAATGCATGATGCTGAAGATTAATTGAAGTCTAAATTGCCAGTCGAGTAATTTTTTTTCTCTAAATTTGTGGGCTTTTCCACTAGCAATAACCACATTAAACCACTTCATTGTTCTTCTAAAACCTCTTCCATCTTCCTTATATATTAAATTACTGGTGGACTGCTGAGGCAAAGCTGCTAAAGAACTTATTTCCTATAAAAACTATTTGTAATATCCAGTCCTGAGTATCTGCAAGTATGGAGATACTACTGTCCTTCTAAACAGCCTGTTCCCCCCTCTCATTGTGCTTGAAGATAAACCAGGTCTCCTGGCCCCCATTTGGTCTCCAGCGCATCTCCATGGGATCCTCCCAAGCAGATCCATGAGCAAGTCAAAGTCTGCTGTACTGAAGGCTAGGATTGTAATTCTGCAAGTCTTGTTCACTTCTCTCAGGATTTTAAACTCTACAGTCTCACGGTCACTTGTTCACTTGTCTCAGGATTTTAAACTCTACAGTTTCAAGGTCACTGGTGCAAAGGCTGCCATCTTGTACTGGCACCTGAAAAGGGCCCCCACTCCTGCTGCTTTCACATGGGAAGTGTTGCTGTCCACCAGGCACTTCCTTACTGCCCCCCACATCTAAACTTTGCTCCAGACTTTGATCACAAGCTCCAGGGAACATAGAATCATAGAATCATAGAATAGTTTGGGTTGAAAAGGATCATAAAGGTCATCTAGTCCAACTCCCCTGCAAGGGACAGGGACATCTTCAACTAGATCAGGTTGCTCAGAGCCCCGTCCAACCTGACCTTGAATGTTTCCAGGGATGAGGCATCTACCACCTCTCTGGGCAACCTGTTCCAGTGTTTCACCACCCTCATTGTAAAAAATTTCTTCCTTATATCCAGTCTCAATCTACCCTCTTTCAGTTTAAAACTATTACCCCTTGTCCTATCGCAACAGGCCCTACTAAAAAGTCTGTCCCCATCTTTCTCATAAGCCCCCTTTAAGTACTGAAAGGCCACAATAAGGTCTCCCCGGAGCCTTCTCTTCTCCAGGCTGAACAACCCCAGCCCTCAGCCTTTCTTCATTGGAGAGGTGTTCCAGCCCTCTGATCATTTTTGAGGCCCTCTGGACCTGCTCCAAGAGGTCCATGTCTTTCCTGTGCTGAGGACTCCAGAGCTGGATGCAGTACTCCAGGTGGGGTCTCACCAGAACAGAGTACAGGGGCAGAATCACCTCCCTCGACCTGCTGGCCACACTTCTTTTGATGCAGCCCAGGATACGGTTGGCCTTCTGGGCTGCGAGCGCACACTGCCAGCTCATGTCCAGAGCATAATCTGAAGCCTCCCTTGCTAGGTTAGCAAAGATGTTCTTGCTACACTTTCTCAGACAGATCGTGTCTCAGGATGCATCAGCAGAATGGTTCCTCAAAGAAGCTGTAAAAGCCAAAGCCATTTCTGCAGTAACAGCAGAATTTTGACCAATGGTCACTGACAGAATGATTAACTGGCCTTGCTGGAGGGTTTGTCTTAGCTCCACAGAGCAAATTATCTTACAGATTCACTAGTGACTTGGCTGCTAGAATAAAACATATACTTACTAAGTTTATGGATGATGTGAAGGCAGGAACCATTGTAGTCGTGTTAGAAGGGAAGATAGTATTTAAAATTATTTTGATGAAATGGGGAACTGGTCTAAGATGAAGAATGAAATTCAGTATGGTAAGCAGATATGAATACAGTGTAAACCTGTATATACATGAATATCAGACGGGAAACAGCAGGCTAGATAGCTGCTCTGAAGAAAAGGACTGCAGTTTACAGTAGATAAACCAAATGAGTCATCGGTGTCACACTACTTCAAACAAACCCAAAAAATTGAGATGTACCAACAAGAGTAAGAATTGTAAAATATATATAGTAAATCTTTCTCTATACTCAATGAAAAGGCCTCAGCTGGAGGCCTGACTTCAGATTTGGGAATTGTATTTCAAGAACAATGGGGACCAATTGGTAAAAATCCAGAGGAGGGCAACAGAAACAAACAGGAACAAGGAAGCATAACCGAAGAGGAATTTGAACTGTTCAGTCTGAAGAAAACTGTGGAAAGATATATTTGTAATAACCAAAACCATCAAGGGCTACTGTAGAGAAGAAAGTTGCACATCAGTAGGGAAACGAAGTGGAAATAATTGTCTTAAATTGCAGCAAAAGAGATTTAACTTACACCAGGACTGGATCTAACAGCAGTGTGAATGAGCAGCGTAGCCATGCCATGCGTCCAGATACTTCTAATGAGAGAAGGGGATACTTGCCCTACCATTCCCAAGTAAATTTGTGCCTGGGCAAGGCACTGGGACACATTTTCTAGTTGTAAGGAAACTTAAGCAGTAGAATGACATGACTTCCATAACTAGATGGTTTTTTATGAATAGGTTAGACAAAGATAGGCTGATAATGTCCTGAGGCCTCAGTAATGGCTTACCTAAGTCTTGATAGTTCCTCTAACTTGAGTTTTTATAGAATCATAGAATCATTTAGGTTGGAAAAGACCTTTCAGATCATCAGATCCAACAGTAAGCCTAGCACTGCCAAGGCCACCACTAAACCATGTCCCTAAGCACCACATCTACACATCTTTTAAAGACCTCCAGGGATGGTGACTCAATCACTTCCCTGGGCAGCCTGTTCCAATGCTTGACCACACTTTCAGTAAAGAAATTTTTCCTAATAGCCAATCTAAACCTCTCCTGACACAACTTGAGGCCAGTTCCTCTGGTCCCATCACTTGTTACTTGGGAAAAGAGACTGACACCCACCTCGCTACAACCTCCTTTCAAGTAGCTGTAAAGAGCGATAAGGTCTCCCCTCAGCCTCCTTTTCTCCAGGCTAAACAACCCCAGTTCCCTCAGCCGCTCCTCATAAGACTTCTGCTCCAGACCCTTCACCAGCTTCGTTGCCCTTCTCTGGACACGCCCCAGCACCTCAATGTCTCTCTTGTAGTGAGGGGCCCAAAACTGAACACAGTATTCGAGGTGTGGCCTCACCAGTGCCGAGCAGAGTGATGCCAGCAATCACTTCCCTAGTCCAGCTGGCCAAACTATTCCTGATACAAGCCAGGATGCTGTTGGCCTTCTTGGCCACCTGGGCACACTGCTGGCTCATGTTCAGCCGGCTGTCGACCAACACCCCCAGGTCCTTCTCTGCCAGGCAGCTTTCCAGCCACTCTTCCCCAAGCCTGTAGCGTTGCATGGGGTTGCTGTGACCCAAGTGCAGGGCCCGGCACTTGGCCTTGTTAAACCTCATACAATCGACCTCGGCCCATCGATCCAGCCGTCCAGCTCCCTCTGTAGAGCCTTCCTCCCCTCAAGCAGAGCCTTCCTACCCTCAGGGAGAGCAACACTCCTGCCCATCTTGGTGTCATCTGCAAACTTACTGAGGGTGCCCTCGATCCCCTCATCCAGATCATTGATAAAGATATTAAACAGAACTGGCCCCAATACTGAGCCCTGGGGAACACCACTTGTGACCGGCCGCCAACTGGATTTAACTCCATTCACCACCACTCTTTGGGCCCAGCCATCCAGCCAGTTTTTTACCCAGCGAAGCATACGCCCATCCAAGCCATGAGCAGCCAGTTTCTCCAGGAGAATGCTGTGGGAAACTGTGTCAAAGACTTTACTGAACTCTAGGTAGACAACATCCACAGCCTTTCCCTCATCCACTAAGCAGGTCACCTTCTCATAGAAGGAGATCAGGTTAGTCAAGCAGGGCCTGCCTTTCATCAACCTATGCTGACTGGAATGATTCAATATGAAATATGATTCAGTATGATTCAGTATGACAAATATCCACTCAGTAAATGGTTTTGGGTGGTCTAAGGCATGGTCATCCTTGTACATTCAGTAAATAGCAACAGAAACAACATGTATAGGGAAGAAAACTACCTTAAAATCCAAGACTGAGAAAATAGGTTTGTCACCGCCAGACATTCAGCAGAAACGGGCCTTTTATCAAGTTTGTGAGAAACTGAGCTCTACAGACTAAAGATGTAGAAGCAGAGAAGCTGACTCCAGCAGACTGACTTGTTTTATTTAGAATCTGAGCAACAAGGAGTGCCCCTGGAATCAATATGTGTATCAGAAGTCAGATGATACTTCAAAAGAGTAAGGCTGGAATGATACTGCAACAGAAACAAGACCCTCACATGCAAAAGCAGACCTGTATTCTTTTCTCCTCCCATTGTCCACCCACCCATCCTTTTGGCTGTTTATTTTCTGCCATTATTAGAACCTTTGATAATTACTTTTTAAAGCAACATGATACATGCATAAAACAAACATATTTGACCTAATTCATAAAACAAACATATTTGACCTAATTCATAATTAACATAAGGCCTTTCTGATTATCAGTGTTCAAATGGTGTGCACAATTTTCTGCTTGCCATGAATGAGATTCTCACTCTTCAAAACATACCATTTAATTCACTATTTTAAAAGGAAAAAGGGTTGCCTCATCTCTTTGCATGGAATAGGAGTAGCACAGACAGCCTTCACATTCATATGTTAGAACTGATAGCAGCCGAATACATTGCTCACTTTTTCATAGGCAGGTACTATCCAGCTTACATCACAACGTTGTGCCATAACCGCCCTGTACTTCTCTTAGCTCACACGAAAACTTCAGCACCACAGCTAACTGCTCTAGGATGGCAAGGCCCGTGATATGGACATGGTTGCATCAGTAGATAAAAGCTGTCTTAGCTAAGCTCATACATTTAAAGAGGTGGTGTAACAGCCTGCAGAAAAAACCAAAATCCTGTTGCCATATGTCACATCTGCACCAAAAGGCTCTTGTAATGAAGCTATGCCAGTATGGCTAAGACTGCAGCCTGCAATTTAGACAAAACCTAAGCAATATATGTCACTACAAAATCTACATGTCTCAGGGGCTTTATTATATGATCTTTACATCCAATATAATGTTGCAAGTCCTTATGAGTTTTTCTTCAGCTTGTGCATATTTCCTTTTGGCCATTTCTGAAATCAGGGTCAGAAGAAGCCACAAGAGATCATCCGCCTCAAGACAGAATCAATTCTACAAACAATACGTTCTTGATCAAACATCCCTGTAACAGAACCCCTAATCCCTGAGAAACTTACTGTTTTCATGAAAAAGTAAAGATGGAGCAGTGTTTAACCCATGTAATATATATACTTTGAAAGCAAAAATAATTCCTAAATGAGGCAGGACAGGGGAAAATGTGCACCATCCAAACAAGAATCATAACCCTTTTTCCAGGAAATTCAGTGAGAATATTCTCCTATTTTTAAAAAGGAGGACAACCAAGCCAAAGCTTTCTTCAGCTGCCTAAGTGGAAAAGTACACCTGTATCGGAAAAGACCGTTAAAGCTCTTCAGGTTTTGCCTTTCTTCTTGGTATTCCCATTGCCCCAGTTCTTACCACTCCTTGAGATAAGTGATGTGTATTTCAAAAATCTTGTCTTACATTTTAGAAAAGTGCCCATTTATTATGGTTTCTCGCTTTCTACCAATATTTAGCATGATGCTATGGAATGCATTGATTCCAGCCCTGAGCTGCAGGCTTGGCTCACAACTCTTCCTTTCTCCTGAAAGGTGAAGAACATATAAATAATGTGCCTCTCCTGAAACCTCTGGAAAAGTCTTTAGACAACAATTCCAGACGCAAGTAAGTTTTTACCCTGTCAAGTAAGAGTGCTAAATGTGAAGAATTCTGTTAATGCAATGTTATGGTTGAGATTTTCAATAAACCACAGTCAGGGCAGCCTAAATTTTGCCTCTTGCAGCATTTCTAATAAAGTGCATTTAAGTGTCTGAAAAAAATAAAATACAAAAGGAAAACACGAAAAGCATTGTAGAAAACTATGTGTAGGGCTGACTCCAAAACCTGAAATCAGTGAGATCTGTTCCATCGATTTCCAATAGGTTTTAGGTCACACCCGTAGCTTTTTGAAGTGTTTGGGGTTTTTTTTCTTCAATACTAATATTCAAAGCAAAACACTGAAATATGAGAAAACGGCAGTTTCTCCCTCCCACCCCTCAACCCCCCGCCCCCCCAGGTTTCCATTATGAATCCATGGTTTTGCTACAGAATCTTGACTCCCGGAGTGCAAATTCTGGAAATGAATCAAGGGGGACTGTTACAAACTCCAAGGCCTCTGAGACCTCTTCAACATGTCCTGGAGGGATTGCGGGGTGCAGAGAGAATAGGTAGAAATGACAGAAAGAACTGATAAATAGCTAAGCCATGTCTCTGTGGATGCCAGCAATAGGTTAGACGTTTATAAAGTTGTAACTGTCACATCCTGCATAGTTTCTTCTTTTCTCCCATAATAAAAACATGTAATAAAGACAAAAATTACAATAGAAAGGCCAAAGTGGGGGCATCCATAATTACAGACTTGTACTCTTAACAAAATCAGTGTTGCAGCTTGTCCTTAATCTTGGCTAATTATATTCAAACACACCTCACTCCCAATGGTACATAAATCCTTAATGATATATAAAGACAAATCTATTAAAAAATACTGGGTAACTGAGTTACTCTGGTCTCAAGTCCATCCCATGCCTCTTGATCCTATGTAACAGCCAAGTACCATAAATGGGTGTTGCCTTGAAAGGTGTGCAGTGATCGTTTGAACAACAACAGAGGCACTTGTCCACAAGCAGAATCATTAACCACAGCTGCTTCTCACACACACACAAAGGGAAATGATGGTGAACATACCTGTTTCTGCTGGCTGCACTTTCAACTCCCTTACCATCATCCCTCTGTGCTCCTTCAAAGGAGACATAAAAACACATTCTGGAAAGGTCAGAGGTTACAGGACTATTCTGACTCTTCCCTGTAACAACAGCCTTCTGTTAAAAACTGTGAGAGTCCTGCTGCAGTTAGGATCTTTACACTTTCCAAAAGAGGACAAGGATGAAGGAGGCAAAGTGGGTAGAGAGACAAACCCCCTAATGAAGATAGTGGTATGAGAAACTACTAAAATACACATATTTCAAACCAGTGACACCATTATAATCTCAAACGCTATTAAGCATTTTATTAAAATCCAGAGGTAAGAAATATTTAAAAATATACATTCATTGTCAAAGCAGTTTTTTCAAATATAGGCAGGTGTGGAATAATTGATGGAGGTGAGTTAGAAATTAAACTTACATTCACACTTTTAGGTAAGGCACAGCATTGAAGAAGCTTCCTGGGTGGAGTGTGGCTGACATGCAAGGAATCCATTCCACGGAGGTTCCCTAAGCCTGCAACTGTAGATGTCAGCAACGCCAGGGGAACTTGGTGTGTTGGCTCTAAGAGGTACTGCTCGGAGGGTGGAGCGGTGTGGAGATACCGCAGCCAGGCTCTGCAATTATATGGGAACTTAAAGGTATTATGGAACTGATAAGCTGCATATTTGCTACCCTGGGCCAACAGCCTGTCATGTTTTTGACAAAATGCTGTCCTTTTGGTGAACTTTGCTCATTATAACATCATTATAATGCCAAAACACACCTCCATCCCAAAAGCTACCCCCCTCCAAGGTGCGACCACCCCTCACTGAGCTTGCGCTTTGAATTTTCCTAGCTTATACCTTTAAAAGAGAAGCAAGAAAACTTTACACCAATCCTAAAGAAAGGTATGTATGACTAGAGTCACTCAAGCTCCACCCGAAAGGTGAAAGATAGTATAAAATGGCTTAAGAGAGAGAGGATGTTAGGGAAGACACCATTGTGTACCACTCTGACCTCTGGGATCAGTCGACGGGCTGAGCCTCTCTTCCCCCCCATCGGGACACCTTTGGGTAAGATTCGAACACTTGGTTATTCCAAGTGCCTCCCCAGGAAACTTAGAAATCTCTATAGAGTTGCTTTATTATCTTTTAACGCGTTTGTAGCCGGCAGTGTTACTCATATTCTTGGTATTTGCACATGCTTTGCAGACAGTGAATTTATCACAGGTAATCCAAAGAATCTATGTGTCTGTTGCTCTAATAAACTGCACTCTCCATTAATCTAGCCATGGCAGTTCTCATTGAACGCGACCAGACTCTTTAAGTGTGGCCATGATAGTTCATGCAACACGACTAGACTGGGGGTGCATCGCGTTATTTGTGAATCCATAATCATGAAGTTCAGTACGCTGAACACGACCGGACTTATAACGTTGTCAAATGAACGCTGTCGCCTTAATCGACTTTGCAAAGCTGTTTCAGTGAAAGCCCTGAGAGGGCTCTGACAGGCAAACGTTGACTCTGATGGGTGGCTACCTGTACCGTCCTTAGACAATAAACCGTTGACCAAGTCTGAGACTAAGACTGGACTTAGCCGCACCTAGACTCCTCTCTGAGAAGGAGTTTAGAAAGCAAGAGGGTCCTGTCTGAACCTCGTGACTCAACAGGAGGGTTCCCTCCCCAGCCACTCCTCAGACTCCCACGCGACAGTAACTTTTAATGCAACAGCAGGATACTTACCATCAAGTATTCAGCTGTCATCTCTTAAAACTGATATTCAGCAAGTATAAATGACCATAACTCCATTTATATTAATGGTTTTACAGAGGGTAGAGAGCCAGAGAAAGTGAGTTTTGAATAACCTAATAATAGAAAAAGCCAGTGATAACGATCTCAGTTGTATCATCACCAAATACCTTGTTGCTCATAAACAGACAAGCATGACATGACCAAACTTTCCCAAGGAAAAATCCATCTTTGTGCTATGAAAAAGCATGAATGCTTCAATCTCAAGGACAACTTTTCTGAGAATCTGAAAGCACCAGACAAGAAAGGCTTATAAGAGATGAATGGTGATCTTGTGCGTAAGACATGAGCCTGGGAGTCATGAGTCTGGGTTTTTTCCCTGGCTTTGTCCCAACTTCCCTATGGCCTCAAGCAAGGTCTACTAGCAGCAATGGCAGTAAAAGGCTACAAACGCACTTTTGAGCATACCTGTAGGAAACAGTTGAGAGTTCCCAAAAGATTAAAAATAACCTGCAAAAAGGACAGAGAAAATAGATCAAGTAAGCAGGAAGGGTTATTGATAAAATTCAATGCCTGTGTTAGGCTTATGACTGGTAAGATAAGAATGAAACTAGAAATTAACAGAGCAAAAGTGGTGCACTTAACATTAGGCCTACATCAGCTAAATAATAAGGGGAAGGTTTATTCCACCAACAGCTCCTGTGTAGAGTTTTAGAAAACAAAACTCCAGAAATCAAAATAGCAAGAGATTTGCAGGGGAACTCTGGAAAGCATGATGCAATTTCTGACCTGGTTCTGAGAATCTGCCCCTCTCTGCTGAGCTTCAGCCACAGGAGGACAAAGGCAAAACCACTCCAGGTAAACCTGGCCATCATCAGCAGGATATTAACACAGCACTCCTGAGACAGTGCTGGTGTACTTCTCCTCTGTCATGATACTCCTCTTCATTCTTACCTTTCACCTGATCCTAAAACCACATTACAACAGCATTATGGATTAAAATGGCCCATTCCATTCTGCTGCCCAAGAATAACCAACACAAGAGAGAAACCTGACTGGGATGAACAAATCAGATTGTCATCAAAGCAATAAGCTGGAATCCAACAAAGCAGTAACTGGTGGACCCAGTCTGCTCTCCCAGTGTATCTCTTTGCAATAGCTGCTTCACATCCTGAGCATGTCAAAGAATGTATGTCCTCACATTTTGCTAACTCTCTTTATGCCAGTTGGCCTCACACAGGTTAAGTAACTATTATTACTATTACTTTGATCAATGCAAAAATCTAAATGAGGCTGGTTGACGGCTCACTGACGCAGATCCCATGTTGAAGTGAACATCCTGATTATACCCCAGACCCACACACGAAGGCCCTGTTACCTTCCCCTATGAGAACGGAATGAAATACGCAGTCCAAAAAGGAACCTAGGGTGCATGAGGGTGCTCCATCTCTGAGCTGGTCAATGGGTGGCCGTGACCCCAGCCTACACTACAGAATCTGACCTTAGTTTTGACTTAGTCTGAGAAAACTCAGTCAGGTTTCTTTGCTCACAGAAGTTTACAACAGGTTCTAAGAAATATATCTGGTGTAACCATTCAGTTTCAATATACTTAGAATTTCTTTCTTACTCTTTTTTTTTTTGCCTCTTATTCTTTTTTTTCTTCCCTCTTCTGTATGCTAATCAATAACTTGCCAGCCTCTGATTTGGTTGGTTTAATCATCCTGATAGGTGATCTAGCAGACAGAAATCACTGGAGTCCAAACTTTGTTTAAGCCTGTTCAGTGACACCACCATCTCAACACCTTTGGCTCTCTAGTAGCAATTCCTCAATTGGAATTAACATGAAATACCTCAATGTCAGTAGCTGAGAAACTCAGATAACAACATCTCTTTAGAGAATAAGTATCTGTCTAACAGTATTAATCTTACTGAGGTGTGTATCTTTTCCAGAGTGGGTCTGACTGCTTTACCTATACTCCAGCCTGTCCAGATACAGGCCAGCTTCTGTCCAGAACCTTGCGGATGCATGAGCGCTGTACTGCCTGAGCTACAACATTCTCTGCAGGCTTATTAACCAAGGCACCACACCATGCTAATGCCACGGTCCCCAGATGCAAACTGGCTTGCCTCTGGCCATCTCAAAGCGGAATGAACATGCGACTGTCTCCATCGACTTGTGTAAGCAAACACAACGTTACTTCTCTAACTTAAGAGTTGCTTGAATTCTGTATGCGTGCCAAAGAATAACTGGTTACGATAACAGGAGAAAGTCTCACCTTGCCAAACAGCCAGTATTTCTAATGCAAAACTGTAATTGCGTATAGATATGCACTCAAATAGCACAAAGGAAATATTTTATAAAAACTGTATATGAGGATTAAAGAAATCATTATATAATAAAATGGCCTCAAAATCTGAGTTATTTTCTTGCCTATCCAGAAATCAGCATATATTAACTTCTGACATTTGAAAAGCCTTTTATTCCCAACTAATAAAATGAGAGCAGAACAGACCTTGAAAGCATCTTAAAGTAATGGAAGATTTAATAAGAAAATGGATAATAAGATACTTTTAGTCTAGCAAAAAATGTGAGCATATTAATAATAGATGACCAGCACTACTCAGCATGATGTAGGGATCTGTGAAATGTTACAAAGCTAAGTCTTGTGCTAGTGAAATGCTGGGTGGTAACACTGACAGAGTCAGTATGTGTGAAAGAAATCTTCCCTTGAGGATGTCCAATGAGTATATTCTCAATCACAGCACTTTTCAGATTAGAAGAGGGTACTCGTTTTTGCAGGCTTCCTAATGGTCCAATGACTTCATCTAATGGCACCTTCTAATAGCGCCTGCACTTACCGAGCCCAGTCAGTGGCACAGCTGCCTCAGTTACGGCTCGATCCCTCCGGGTAGTGATGCCTGAGTGGAAGGACACGAGTATCCATAACTCCTGCTGTTCTCGGTGGGAGATGAGGTTACTCACTCCCGTAGAGGAGGTGCTCAACACTTAGCACAGTCAGACTGGTACGCCTCTGATAGTTTATGTTCTTTAAAGCCACAGAGATTACCCCTTAAACACCAGCATAATTTATTGCTTTGTTTTTAGAGGAAGAGAACTGAATGTGAATGGGCTGCCTTGGAAATTACTCTTCTGCCTAGATAGTTGGGATGCACTGTCAGATGAGCTTTTGTCATTCAGAGAAAAAGGTACATGCAAAAATGAAGGTTCGCCTCCCGAGAGATTAGGATTTCTTCTTCCTATTGCAGTGAATAAACTGTACTTTCTTAGCCAATTCCAGTTACCGAAAATTGAATTGAACAAATGGGTTAACAAAGGTAACAAACCAAGAAAACCATGAACTCACAGTTCTTTTAGTGCAAATTAAACAGTGCTTCTATCTATCAGCAGAAAGAAAACAAAACTCGTCCCTGACTCAAAATTGTCCCTTGCCTGTACGCAGATGGTCAGTCAGCATTTTGGGGACACTTGTTTATTTTCCCGATCTCCAGAACACCCTTAAGAGACTGAATCCTGTCTTCTCCAAGAGCCTGTGTCCACAGGTGACAACACGAGGAGGAACACCCAGCTAAGCATGCAGTCAGTGTAGATATTTGCAAGTCTCACTCTTCAGGAGAGCTAATCATGTCAGGATCAACTCAAATCTGTCAACACCTGAAAATAATCTTTCCAAAAAAGAATCCATAGTTACTACATTCCTCCTCAAACAGAAAGAGATTTTTGTCTTTGCAATGAATTTTAGCACCTCTAAACCACTTTGCAAACAGTACACAATTAAAAAGAAATGTGTTCTTCAAATTATGAGCCCACCCAAATACAGAGAACTTGCCTATCAAAATGTTAATATGCTTATAGTCACTTGTGGCCAATATAAAAAAGGAATTACGGTAAACTGTTTGCAGAAACATGAAGAAGCACCAAGTAGAAAAACAGCCTGAACTAGGACTCCAGAGACTTTCTATAAGGCCTAAAGCAAAACATTTGCATGCTTCCTTTTCTCACTCCATTACCTGTTTTGGTTTGTAAGCAATTGAGGGAAGTTGTATCTCAGATACACATCCTAGTCCAGAGCCAACCTCAGCTGCAACGCGCTTCAAATGATCTTTAAAAGTGCAAACCCAGCACCGGATTTGGGCATTAATTACTTCGGCTTCTCAACAGATGAATAAGCAGAGTGAAACCCCAGCAGTATTGGAGCACTCCGGCATGTCTGGCATGTGCACTAACTACAGTTCAGCCTAGAAATCTAACTACAGCCTAGAAATCTCACAGAAAACTAAGGGATTCACATGGCCAAGAATTTCACAGGCCAGATAGGCCAAGGGAACCAAATACATAAAAAAGCTAAATAACAAATAATTAAATTATTACCTGTACAAGGAAAAGGCCAGAATCTCTGTTGCTCAGTGAGATCTCGGATTAACCTTGACACTCTTTTGGCCACAAGGCTCTGCAGAAACAGTTCTTCAGTTTTCAGTGCAAATAAGTTATCACATACTGGCTGAACACTGAAACCTGGAACCTTTCATGGATACAAAAAAGTAATGAAACTATTTGACATCTGTTTCTCCCACACTCTTCCTAGATGATCCAGGCTTGTTAAATGTGACTAAAAGAGGTTACAGGTAGTATTGTTCTCCAGCCATCATGCAATACACTTCTTTTAAAAACGCAGGGTGCGTAGAAAATTTCAGCAGATCAGGGTGGATACAGGTTTAGTACCTGTCTCACAACAGAACAAGCAACAAGGTGCATGCACCTATGTGATGGGACTCAGTAACATCCTGGTGTGGCTGCTCCACATAGCAGTTAAGGACAAGGCTTCAGGCACACCACATTACTGCTGTGCAAGGCGGCACACCGCATCTCAGCTGCACAGGCTACATTTTAAGTCATCAGTACATTCAACTGATTACAGTTGTACAGATTAACAGATGTAACCGGTTACAATTAAAATCTAAAGACTTATCTTCATGACGTCTACTTAACTCATGAAAAAAATATGTATTAGAGAAGTGAAGGGCTTCATCACTTAATCCAATTTAAATAAACTTTGGCACTTTGTGGTTACTTCTGGCACAACTCAGTCAGCTTTGGCTTTCATCAAACCACTGTGATTAAATTATACATTAGTAATACAACTTAAAGCCATTCATGGCATCTAATATACTTCAGTATACTTAAACTCATTTGTGACATTTGAATGAAGTTTGGATTTAGGCTATTGTCATTCACACATCTAATTTGTCATTGTAAATTCAGACTTGGAAGCACTTTTTCCATTCCATTCCAACACTCCTGTTGCAAGTCCTCTGACAACAGCATTACAGTAAATCACACTACTAGTTCATTTATCAGGTATCACTCGGTCACATTGCCTTCTTTTCTGAACTAACCAGACCTTTTTATAATGCTGTGCAACCAACATGATGAGAAGAACCACAAGTAACTGTGGCTTAGACTAAAAGAAATCTTACCCACGTTGTATAGATGCAAATCAATCGGATAACAACCACATACTTGATTTTCCTACAAGTGAAGAGAAATGGATCACGGTACCATAAATGCATTTCTGCATGCCTTCGCTTTTTCTTAATAATGCTGGAAGAGAAGTTAAAGAAATACACATGTAGATCCTTAAGACTGGAGATTCATCCTTGGTTTTGGAAGTGCTCTGCTAAACAGCATTAATTACTCTGTTTTAACTGAGGAATTCTATCTGTCATTTGTAACTGCAAACACATTTGCCATTTCTTCCAGTTCTCTGGAATGATGCAGTATTTTTAGCCACAGGTTATGGGAGAACCCAACCACAGAAGCGAAGGATATTTTCAGGATGGGGAGAATCTTAAACCTGATGTTCACTGAGACGATTTACAGCCACAAGTAAATTTTAACAGTCTTCACTGGTTTGGGGTTGCAGGGAACAGGGTCTGAATCCTACTTTGATAAAACAGATGAAGATCAGACTTGGAACTTGTTCTGAAACAGCTGGGAGGAGAGTTCGGAACAAATCATCTGGCCTAAGAAAAAAGAGGAACGGGAGAATGGAAATACCGTATCATTTCACAACCTAGGTATTGGAGCCAAGAGTTTCCTATTGATGAGAACAGAAACAGTTTATCAGAAGAAGGATGAGGCTGAGCACCAATCTGCGACTTTCATCAATGTAAGAATTAACTGGAAACAGTGGGGATTGGCAAAAATATCTTCCAAATCTGGGCATTTTTAAGGCTTCCTGAATGCACATGTTAACGGGTACACTAAAACAGGCATCTTACAAATGTACAGCTGGCTGACTATAGACTGATTAAAGAATCTTCAGTAGCTCAGGGGATCTCCATGAGGAGACCATCTCTCTTCAGTTTTCTGAGTAGCTCTGTCTGTGTTAGAGGGCAGAAAGGCTTTTCAGGTTTCCATGATGTAAATTATTCAATCTGTAGGAGCAGCAAGGTTTCTGTTCCAGTTAAAATCTAAACACATTTACCTTGATGATGTCTACTTAATTCATGAAAATAATATATATTAGAGAAATTAAACACTCTGCTCACTCTGCAGTAGAAAGATACAGCAAGCTTTTAGCAGGAAAAAATAAATAGCTCACAAACAGAGGCAGAACTATATATTTTTGTGATGTTATTCCTGCATTATAATGCACTACAGTTTCCAGCTTTAGAATTCTTCAGCTTTTTATTCTTTGATTGTGGAGACTAAACTTCTGAAAGGATTTTTCTCTATGCACACTCCATTTGAACAGAATCCTGCTTCCAAAATGCATTTAGACATATTATGAGCTCTTTTCAATCCATCTAAAAATCTGCATTTAATTGTTTTGTTTTGGTTTGGGTTTTTTTTGTAGGGATGCACAAGACTGATAAGGATTTACGTGTCTACTACTCATTTCCACTGTGGCTTGTGCTGAGCTTCAGCTGCACGCTCATAAGCTCCAGAAGCACTTTGCTCACATGAGGTTCCGGGAACTGCCGACAAGGCAGTGAAACTGCAGCATTCCCAGAACAGCACAGAGTATTCAAGGCTCAACCAGAGGCAAAAAGTAAAGTTGGATGAGAAAGACTGCCATTCATTCCGATCTCCCTAGAAAATATCATCATAATATAGTTTTGCTTCCTTGGCTCTTTTTATTCAAAAGGTCTGACACTAACACAGTAACTTCACAATAGAATAGTGAGAAACCGGCTTATCAGCAGTGGCATGTTAGAAAAGATAGATAAAAATTTTTTTCTTAAGATCTTGTTTTCACTGAAACCTTGAACAGGAATTCCTCCCACACACAGAGCCAACTTTCATTTGTCTGCTGAAGAGAGCTTCCGTGTCCCACTTTCGTCACACTCATCTAAATGTGCCTTTCTACACTTTTTATCCCATGCTCCCACATAATCTCCCTCACTATAAAAGCATTTCAGGATCTTTCTGCTCATGGTTCATCTCCTCATTATTATTCTTGCTTTGCTTTATCTATAGCTTCTTTGGTGTGTGTCAAAAACCCTCCTTAGGGAAGTTCTATTTGGCTCATTGTCAAACATATGCTCTTTATATATATTTATACTTACTCTCAGCCAGAACTTCTGTACTGATGAAATAAAAAAACCTTTCTCTCAACCCCCTTTGGAGAGATCTGTGGAAGAACCAACTGTGATTACTCAAGAGAGTCACTCTCAACATAAATAATTGTTTTACAATTATCTTCCTTTTGCATTTCATAAAATTTTCAATTATACTACTTCGTGATGTTAATTTCTGTAAGGGATATTTGTCTGGCAGAAACTGGTTGTTGTATTAAGTAGAAAACTTTTCTTTTTCCTTTCTTTTTACTGTAATGCTGGCATTCACTAGGTGGAAGGGGTTCACTGCTGCTTTTGCTTGAACCTATCATTATAAAGAGCCTATATGTAAAAGAATGACTTTCAGCAACTTTAATGAGAGCTGGAGGGCATTCAACAACTCATAAGAACAAGTCCCAAATCACCACAGCATTAAAAAATCCATCTGAGCTGAGATTACATGCAAGGTATGGCTGTGTTTGAAGAAAGACAAGATGATAAGGAAGTATAGTAAAAAGTAAAAAGACTAAAATAAAATCTTTTACTACCTTTTTATTACCAGGGTCTTAAGCACTCTGTATGTTCCTGAGATCAGAGAACAGTGATTAAATCCAGCTTACCACTGTCTTTTACAGACCTACTGAAGGCACAGATCTGTAGCAAGATTACAAAGATTTTACTGGTCACACATGGGAAAAAAAAAAAAAAAAAGCCCTACTGACATACTAAAACCTGTCATAGTGCTGCTGGCACTGCTCTGTCAAGGAACTGCAGGTCTCACTAAGGGTAGCAGTGTATGATCCAAAACCTACTGGCATACCCTTTAGGAAAGTATGCATTAACTGCTCTTGATAGATGAGGAGAAAACTGTTCCATCTTAGACAAATCTGAGCTGCTTCAAGATTCAAAGTGAGACATTTTCCATTTGCTATTGCCCAAATTCTATTTTCAAGGCAAAATGTACTAAATAAAAAGAAGTAAGAAATGTTCTTCTTCTGACCAATGAAAAAGATGAAATTTACACAAAATCAAGATAATTAACATTATTTTCCATTTTGATTTAATGTCACTCATAAAGCTTACAAATGCCTCCCTATGCTGACATCCCTAGCAAAGATAGCATGTCCAATGTGAGCAAAGGCAGTGCAAACTTCATTATGCTGTCCTGCTAGCACCCCTGAAAAGATGACCTGAAGAAAACACTGGCAAAAAGATCACTTTGGTCTTCCCAGTACCATGGCCACCAACCTTGACCCTCCTAGTATAACATAAAAGGTGGAAATTAGGGCTAATATGGAGATTATATTTTTATATTGACACTATATCAAGACCGCTAGCATTTCATATAAACCATAAGACATTTGCCCTCATCTAACTTGCAGTGAATTTCAAAATGTGACCTAGAGGTGAAAAACTCCGTATCATATCATCAGTCTCTTGAACCACGCAGTCACTTATTGCTGCTGCTTTATATTACTCATCTAGAACCAAAAATGTGCAGTTCATTTCCCCGTACAGATAGAAATAACAGGATCTTTGCCCCAAAATGACTGCTTAGCAATTAATTACAGGACTGAGTGAATAAAATATATTTTGCTTCAATACTAATGAGTTCAAAAGATCTGACATACTACATTGTATCACAGAATTATTATTTCTGAAATAACAAATGACAAGGCCATCACAGGTACTTCTCATTTAATTTAACACTGAAGTTTGATATCAAGAGATACAACTGAATACTAGGATTGTTATTGCCATATCAAGCCTATTCCCACAGTATTATGCCCAGAACAAATTAAGAAACTAATTACTTCAAAACAACCCAAATTACTGTGTATTTTAAATACCCTCCTAATAAAGAACGGAAGGCCCTTATTCCTTATGCACTGGTAAGATCTTATAATTATGGGATAACCTAAGTTGAAAGGAATCTCTGGAGGTCATCCGGTAAAACCTTTACTCATAGGCAGGGCCAAATTCAATATCAGATACACTTCGATTAGATCAGTTTTTTCAGAGCTATGTTCAGATGGTTTTTGAATTTATTCAAGGATGGAGTTTCCACAACTTCTCTGGAAAACATGATCCAATGTATGACTGCTCTCACTGTGAATTTTTTTTCCCTAATATTTAATCAGAATTTCCCCCTTGTTGCATCCTGGGTCCACTGCCTCTCCTCTTTTCACTGAGCACATCCAAGAACAGACCATCTTACCAATATCTGTATTGAATGTGTGAATTGATTCCGGTCCTATTCAAGTGAAGTACAAAACCTCCACTCACTTTTCTTATGCAATATCAGGGCCAATGATCTGTGCGACTGGTTTGACTCTCTCTTTGCTCGCCTAATCAATTAAATTAATTTATTTATGTGGCAAAGTAATTTGGATATCATAGAGGAGCCAAAATGCAACACTTTTACCAGAAAAATTAAAGAATTGTGATTTTATTACTTATTTGTCAACTTAACAGATTGGGACCAAAACTAAAAGGATCCACTTTATACCTATGAGATGCAGGAAAGATACATACAGATTGAAAACATGACCTAAGATACCTAGTCTTACAAGTTTTTATTTCAGATCCAAACCTCACAAAATCAGCAAGATTTAAACACCACCTAATCAACTGCAAGTACAGTCGATTCCATATGATCTCTAAACATAAACCTATTGTGTATTCAGGTTCTGCAAGTCCTACCCAAGTTCCATTTGGAACCAACAATACTATCCTTCTGAATTTCAAGGATTTCCAAAAATGCATTCTTTGTTTCCTAGTCGCAAGAACTGTGTCTTGGCAGAATGTAGCAGATCTTGAAAGAGAAGCAGAAGAGCAACATATTTCAATGTTCTTAAAATAATTATTTCCAAAACTTGCTGATCTTATAGACAGGAAGGATAGCTATATAATTCCCAATTTTCGGTGAATTAATTGCCATTATTATCATTGAGATATTAACTCACTTCATCACTGTAAAAGTATTTATTAAATGCTTGTATGACAATTGACCATCAGTCATCGAGAAGCAAGGAATTGTAGAAAAACAGCCTGCTGTGGTGAATGGAGCCTAAAATTAAGCAAGAGCTGCATGGCTTCTTTAAGAAATTCACCCAGTTCAGAAATTTCAGAGAGCTCTGAAAATTCAGGGTTCCTCAAGTTTTGAATTCCCAACTTTGGATCACTGAACTGAAAAAAGTATTACGTGCAGCTTTGGCAGGAGGGGATTTCACTACTGAGGCTGAATTTCTGGTGCATGGAGTGGTTAAACACTACAGTGCTGATGCACCGGGAATGTGTGTTTTTCTAGCAGGTATCTCCCAACAATTTTGTAAAATAAACTAAAAACACAAAGTGAAAAACACTTATTGCTCATTGTCACTCTTTTGTCCCTAATGAGAGAGACCCTAAAAATTATATAGTCTCATGCATTTTTTGGATTGCAAAGATTTAACTCAAGTAGTTCTACTGGATGCAGTGTATTACTTCCAATCTTAATGTTAAATGCAATTATACACCCGTACAACAAGCGTATCAGCCTCTTAGGCACAGCCACCAGCAATGGTTACATGTTCTGGGGATGTCGTCTGAGTTATCAGAGCAAAATACCATTCCCACGTCAGCTGCCTTAACAGAAAGGGCAACATCCTGCAACCAGTGCATTGTTTGAGGCTAAAAACGCAAGCCTCCTCCACCCCTGCTAGCACAATAGGCACCCCCTCATACTTCCTCCTCCTTTATCAGTGGACAGATGCTTCATCTCCAGATCAACGGGCCAGCGATTCTTTTACCAACATAAAAAGATGCAGCAATTTACTGGTTCAAAGATTTTACTTTCTCAAATTTATCAAATCCCTCGAATCCCTGAGCTGGTTAACTGAATAACTGTTATCTGTCAGTTCTAACACACAAGCTTCAAAAGCCAAAATCATAAGTCAGAGTTTCCAGCTTTATAAAGCATTTTAAAATGAGATGAAAATCTATGCATGGCATATATCACTTCCCCACATAACTGCTGAAATTCCACTATGTACAGTAACAAACGATGAAACGTTATCATTCAGTCTAATGGATATAGTCTCATCTCCAAGTGTAAGGATTTACATACATCAGTATAATTAATGTTAATGGCAATCACAAACATAAATCTTCTGACTATTGAGAGCAATTAGTCTGTTAAAATGACCAACTGCACTCCCCAAACAATCGCTAGTCAAAACATTAATACACAGAAGCTGTGTTTCTACTAGAATCATTTTCCAGTGTGGTCTGCTGACACTTAAATTATTTGGAAAGTAACAGGTTAAATAGGGAACAACCTATTTTACACTAACTATACTGCATAAAACATACACTTCTAAATCAAGACCTATACAATGAACACAGTGCAGGAAAGTCCAAGGATAAACACATGAAAAGAGATTGTCAAAGCAATGAAGGGGACTTAGCCACGCGCTTTCCATTAATCTTCCCTTCACCACTTTGAAAATCTCATTCACGATCTCTGTTATTTAGAGTTCTTTGTGTTTGTGTATCTGTGTATTTCAACGTACCAAAAACTTCCACTTACTGTAAATGTTGAAACAAAATTATCCTGCAATGCTAGTTTCTCAGAAACACATTTTCAAAGCAGCATGAAGGTTTTCACTGTGTGACACATATTAACATCAATTGGATTCACACAGCTAAATCTCTCTGCAATTCGTTGTCAATTTACCCCTTCCAGAATTTAATATTTTTGAATTTGTTTTATTTTCCAAACATTTTCATGTTGCAGTATTTTATGGCATGGTGACTACACTAGCACAGGCACTGTCTCTGGCAGCTGCTTTAATTTTCTAGTGCAGACAAGGCCAACATCTGAGACTTCTAGTGGCACCAGTAAGAATTATGGCTGTAATCCAAGGGATTCATATATCCTTATGATATATCTTCCTGATGTATACGTAGCTCCTAATAGTCTTAATGGCAGATTTATGCACAAAAAGATACACATACACTTCTGAGTTCTTAGCTTGACAACTTTGGAAATGGCATATGACAATGCTTCAGTCAGGAAGAGCAAAACAGTGAAAGATCACAGAGGGGGGCTTTGGGGGGGGGAGCACAATATTGTTCTCCTTACGCAAAATTCCGTTGGCTTTCAGAAGCAGAATCCACCTGCAGGGGTTCAAGGAAACCATGTGGCTAACAGGTTTTCCTGAGCTGGTGCCACCTAGCCCCCTGTCTTGGTGATTACTTCCAGAATCCTGTATTGCACATAATGATATGGATTCATATAGTTTAAGAATGAGGTTATCATTAAACGATAGAAGACTAACTACAGACTGTCCTTGGGATTACTGAATTCAATGTTAAAATGTGTTTATTATAAAACATAAAAGCTGTCAGTCAGAAATAAACATTTTCATGGATCAAAACATAACTGAAAACTGGTACTATAGTCATTTTTATGTCAAAATCCTCCAACTGGCAAACAGCACTGAAAATTACAAACAAATCTTCTTGAAGTTAATACACTTAATGTATTATCATTAGAGAAAAGGTATTTTATCGACTGCCATGCAATAACTGTTGTGCTCTTCACTTTGTAATTCTTCATCCCAGCAACACAGAAATATGCAGTCTAGGCAAAAGTTAGAGAAGACAACAGTTTTAAGGAATCGAGAAACTGTGCCTTGAGGCTACTAAACACTGCATCTTTCTTTACAACAAGAACCAAATCTTTGGTACGAACATGTTGCTGGGAATTTGGCTTTTTTACTTCACATCATCTTATACCAAGGAGAATCTACATAGTACATGTATACTATAAAAGGCATTGCCAACTCTGTTTTATAAGATATCTCTTTCTTAGGTGGCATCTAAAGGTTAATCTTAAGGTTGAGCCTGAACTGTTCCCACACCCTTTTCTGACATGACCAGAATATGACTAAGGTGAACAACCTCCTTTTTTAAAATACATGCCCATCTGTCTCCTTTTCTAAAGTTTTTCCTCAAGTCATATAAATCATCTGTACTTCTGAAATGCTACAGATTAGCACTACAAGTGCTTTGGGTTTTGTAACATCTAATCTAAATGTTGTCCACAGTCAGTAATACCTCTTTCACCCCTCCATAAATGGATGCAAGGTAAAATAAATCTCGCTTAATGACAGTAATGTCCGGGAATGCAGTTTTGTTGTGCATGCTTTATACTCACGACCTCTGAGATGTTAGAAAAAGATCTAAAACCATCTGTGGCGACAACTTCTACAGACATAAACTGAACACAACCACCACTGAGATCATGGAAAGTACCTGAGCTTTAAGTTCATGTCTACTAGATTACTTCTTGGATCTAAAACACGGCTTTTATTTTCAAATGAAAATAAATTAAAATGAAAGCATTTTGCCGTACCAACATTCATCACTGCTTGAAAGATGTGGATCTGACAGCAGAACATTATTATAAAACAGGTAAGTACAGTAGAAAAAACTATGCATTAAAGCCATTTTTGAAAGTTGTTATATCATCTGATAGGTCTTTTATAAAAAACAAATCTTTTTCTGAAAGGCTTTATATGCATTTCTCTGCAGATTATGGTGGCTATTCACACTTTACTTCAATTTTTAGAGCCTCCAAGTAATTCTACAGAACAGTAAATACAGTTACTATAACCTTCATAACTGGCAGAGAGATATATTTGAAGAAAAAGGGTTTGTTTCCCCTCCCGCATGCACTGAAGTAAATCAGGAGTGATTCTGCTGCAGTCGATAGGACAGTATCTGCAAAACTGATGCAAAACAAAAAAAAAAAAAAAGGCCAGAAATGTATAAAGAAAGCTTTCCTCACACTAAAAGTACAAATTGCATGTCTTCTCTGCTTTTTGGCAAGGTTGTGCCATTGAAGTACTTACACCCCACTTAGCTCCACCACACTAAAGCACATCTGAATAAGGTCCAGGCTCACACTGGAAACAATGAGGGTACACCAGTTTACACAGGCTGAGAATCTGGCATAAAGCCTTGAACATGAATGAGAATCTTCAAATGAAGTAATTGTACGTATTGCATTTAAGTGTATTACCCCTGAAACAGAAGTGATTTCAAAGTGCTGTAACAGAAAACTAGAAAGATTAGCAAAGGATTAGGGAAAAAAAACCATTAAATGCATCCCACTTTTCTTCTTTACAGACACACACACAAGGAACAGCACTCATCTTAAGAAAGATCATGTGGCAAAATGATGGCTCTGAGTCACTAGAAAAGAGAAAAATCTTTCAAAATACTCTTGGGACCAGGGACTACTGTTAAAGGAAGAGCATTATTTTATCATCCGGCTAATGAGCCAGAGGAAGGATTATTATTGTTTGGCGCTGTTTTGTCTCGACAACTCTTTTCTCTGCAACAAATATGCCAACTTCAGTAAACAAAGAGAGGAAGATGCACCGTTCTGTTGTTTCAATTGCACGCTGAGGAATATTTAATCAGAGGAAAGGAATCCCGAGAAAAGTCACAGGAGAGGGCCGGCAGATTCCGCTTTTGCACAGGTTAAGAAAAACGGAAAAAAGAAAGAGGCGGCGACGACGGTGGTTTTCCCGCACCCCTCCCCACCGCGCCGACACGGGAGCTGGCCGGCCCGCGGCGGCAGCGCCCAGCAGTGCCCGGCCCGGGCCCCGCCGCGGCAGCCCCGAGCCGCCGCCCGCCCCGCGGGCCCCGCCGCCGCCCCTCGGGCACTGGCTGCCGGCCGAGCGGGGGCACCGTCCTCCCCTTTCTCCTCCTCAGCGTCTACTTTCAGCAGACGGGGGAAGCCCCTGCCCGGCACCAGCGGGGAGCGAGGCCGCCTCGAAGCGCCGCCGGCGCGGGAGTCTCTCTCCCTCAGGCAGGGAGCGCTGACAGCCGCCCGGGCTGAGCCGCCGCGGCACCCGCCCCGGCCGCCGCCTCTCCCCTCCCCAGCCACGGGGCTGCTCTCGCCCCACGCCGCGTCCCCCTCGCGTCGCACTGCAAAACTTACGGGCCGGGGGCTGGGGGCCAGGAGCGGGCGCGGACGGGCCGTCGGGTCGGCGGGAGCGGGGCCGGCCGCCTGCCCTCGCACGCGGCGCGGACAGCTCCGCGGCCGGGTCAGCGCCGCTCCGTGACCCCGGCGGCCGTGCCCGGGGAGAGGGAGAGCGCCCATCCCTTCCCGCCCCCCGCGAAGCCGAAGCGTGCCCCGGGGCGGGCGGCCAGGCACTCACCAGCTGCAGCGAGCAGAGGAAGATCAGCGTGCAGCGCCCCGTGCAGCAGCCCATGGTGGCAGCTGGCCGCGCCGCGCCGTGCCGCCGGAGAGCCGCCGCTTCTCCTCTGCTTCCCTCCCGCGCTGATGCGGCCCCGGAGGCGAAGCGGGGGGCTCACCGCATCCGGACGGAGCGGCCGGGCGCGTGTGTGTCCCCCGCCTTTCGCTGCTCCCCCTCCTTTGTGAGGGGGTTTCTCCTCGGCGGCGGGAAGGAGCGCGCGGAGGTCAGCGCGGCCCCGGGGAGAGGAGCCGGCGGCGGCGGCGGCAGCGGGGGGCTCTGCCCGGCGCGGCGCGGGTCTGGCTCTGGGGAAGGGGCAGGGGACGGGGGTGGGCGTGTGCGGACCGGGGCGGGGGTGGGCAGAGGGAACGCGTGCGGGGAGGCGGGGGGGGCTGGCGGGTGGGGTGGAGGGGTACCGCGGGTGGGCGTGCTAGGGAGGGCGGAGGCCGGGGGGCGGCTGAGGGCGGGCGAGCGGGGGGCTGCGGAAGGTGCGAAGGGGAGAGGAGCGGGGGCGGCGGCGGGCTGTCCTCGGGGCGCCGTGCCGCGGAAAGGGGCGCGGAGGTCCCTGGGTGGGCAGTTTGCGGGGATTTTGGAGGCTCCGAGGGCGGGCGGTGCTTGAGGCGGACTCGGCGGGAGGGGCAGGGAGCTGTGCGGACAGCGGCGGCCGAGGCAGCCCGGCGCGGGCCGCTTGTTGCGAGCGCCCGGAGAAAGTTCAAGGGACTTGGGCGGCCGAGGCGGGGAGGGCGGGGGAGCGACGGCCGCCGAGCGGCGGGGCGGGGCGGGGCCGGCCCCGGAGCAGCCCGCCCGTGCGGCGGCCGGGGAAGCCCGGGGGCGGGCGGCGGGCCATTGTTCGCGGCCTGCGCGGTGCCGGGGGCGGAGGGGGGTCCCAGGGTGGGCGGGAGGCGGCGGCGGAGGCAGCCGGGCCCCTGTTCGTCAAGGAGTCCCTCGGGCAGAGGCTGGGTGCCCGCTCCCGGAGGGGGTGGCAGGCGGGTGACAGGAGGTACCTCAGGGAGCCCGTTTCCCTCCCTCTCCCCCCTGCGCGGCTCCGGAGCGCGGGCGGTGAGGGGCCCGGCTGTCCGAGGCTGGCGCTCGGGCTGTTTAATCCCCTGCTCGGCCGCTGACAGGCGGTGCTGGGGGAGGGGGCTTCCCTGCCTGGCAACGCCATTGTGCCAGGAGAGCCCGCCGGCTCCTGCTGTCCCCCGCGGGTGTGAACTGGAAGGGCCTCCGGGGAGAGGGGCTCGGCCCCGGCAATAATCTCTCTTGGCAAGGGTAAATGGACTCCGAGAGTTGCAAAGAATTCCTGCGTGCAAGGAGACGGATGAATAACCACTGCTCTCCAGGAGCCTCTCCTCGGGCAGCTGAGAGAAAGAATCGGTGGAGATACTGTGGTCCCTACATCTTTATATGCACTTCGGTCCTAGACAAGTAATGTTTGGGGGAGGAATAATAGATAAAATATGCACAGTCTCTTAAAAATATTTTTACATATGGATGAAGTGTCAACTACCTTTTTCTTTTCTCTCTCCAACAAAGTATGGATAAATCAGATTATTTTTTACAGGCGTTAAGGCATGTTCCACTCACCAGACAGTGCTTTCCTACAGCCTGTTACCAGCTGCTGTTCCACAATACGCAGACTTCTGCCAAAGAACACTGAAGCTTGCCCTGAGAAAAAAAAACTACCTTCTGCAAGGCTTTTTAGCAAGATATCTGATTAATGTCTCTATGAAATACACAGTATTGTATGCCTACCCTACATACAACTTCTAATTTATGCATTAAATGGTAGTGACAATAGTCAAATAATTACAGAACTACTGCAAAATACTATTGTGTCAGATTATATTTGGAAAGGTGCTTTTTTCTACCACTTCCCTTTTAAGTACAAAAGCATTGAGATAGTTTTATATACCAAACCAAAGGAACAAAAGAAAGACAAGTAAGAACCAGATTCTGCTCATCCAGGATATGTATTTGACTAGGTATGTATGTGAGGAGTGCAAAATATAACCCACATTGCACAATATACAAAACTTCAATAAAACAGCCTGACATTGATATTTCTGTGTATGGCTTTTAAGATAGAATTCTACCTGAGGCTAAACTTTACTGAAGTCACGTGTTCTGAGAACATATATATTTTGAAGGATGAATACTTGAAGATATGGAAGTAAAGTGAAAAGGTGATAGTTGCCAAAATACATTGTGCCAGCCTGAACTGGTAAATTTTATGGATAATTGGTTTTCTATACAGAGGACTTAGAGCAGGCATCATCTCTCTGTACTTCACTGAAGTATTTAATACACTACCAGATCTTTTTAGTTAAACCCAATAATACAGACATTAATAATAAGAATTGCAGGGTAGGTAAGGACCCCAATAAACGAAATGACAAGAGCTAGTGCTGAAGAGGTTTTACTTGTACTCACCATATTCAGCCCCTGCTTGTACATCAGTGGGATGAGGTCCATAACTCTTCCCCCTCTGTTTCTCCCTAGGGGTAGTGCTCTTCTAGAGGGAGCTAAATCTTTACCTTTCCTTCTGGCAAGAAAGCAGATACCTTCCAGTACTAGGATAGTAGCTGACATCAACCCATGTTCTTTGTTAAGGCAGAACTGACTGAAGACCTGGAATAAAATACACAAGGCACTTTTCACCTGTCCAAGCTATTGTTTCAGTAACCTGCAGAACCAAGTGGGTATTGCTGTTTCAGAGACAAACTGTGCTCAAGCCATCTTCCAGACTAAAAGAGGCAGAAAATTCCTTAAAAAAAAACAACAAAACCCACAACGAACAAACAAAAAAAAACCCACAGAAAAAAGAGAAACCTAATAGTGGTTATTTCTGTATCGACAGTTTCTCACCCATCTTCATAATTTCTAATTTGTGTGTTACTGAACTTGAATTCCAGAGCTGATAACTTTCAGACTATGTAAAAGTAAGTCTCAGAAGTGATATCTAAAAAGCAAAAAAACCCAACCCATTAGCAAACCACTTGCATCCTTGCCTATCCTTATAAATGATGGAAATTCCCATCTTCACTAAGCTTCGTAGAGCTCTACAAATCTCTAACATTTTGCTGTTGGTTTTCTCATGTTCCTGAAGTATTTTGCAATTTCTGTCCCCTAGCTAGCCAAAACTGATCCCAAAATGAAAAGGACAGTTGCGTAAAGCAGATTTATTCCTGAGTATAAGGTTCCATAAACAAAAAACTGTTACCTGGTCAGGGAAGCAGTAAAAATATGTTAATTAGCAAGAGTGTGCTGCAGAACATGACTTCCACAGGAGCACAAGGAACTAAGCTATTAGGATGTAATTGCCCTACAGCTGAAAGCACTGGGCATAGGAGAGAGACAGGAGAGAGAACCTGGGCCAGGAGGAGGTTAAAAATGAAGGATGATTATGAGAAGGCATAGGATTCCTAGAACATATCAGAGAATGCAATATAAGAATAATATAATGTACAAAGCAAAGAGGAAGGGCTGTATTTTATGGATTTCTCTACCCAATTCATGGGTAGAGAAGCTGATAGTCAAATAACCATAGAAACTCATTTCCAGCTTCATAATGAAGACAGCCCTAATATAGCACTGTGCATGCCAAGTAGGTAAAAAAATGGTGTAAGCACTAAAAAGCCCTGTGGACTAGCTTAATGCCTAACAAGATGTGCTGTATGGATGCAAATTTAGTGTGCTTGAAAACAAAGCATGTACTCAAAAGCTTTGTGATACGTTCACGTAGACATGGCCGTACCCTGACATAATTGTATGATTCCTTATGCTGAAGCCATAATTGTAGGCCATCAGAGCCTGTGCTTTTAATCTCACTGAATTCAAAGCAGAAAAACAAGGTGGTTCACATTTATAGAAAAAGAACATCACAAATACCTGTAAGAGATATTACACCTACGTAGGAGAGGCTTCTATTTCCTATAGGTTTATTCCTTGGTAGGTTGTATTCTTCAGAATCAAAGATATGAAAATTTTAGATTTTAAGAACTAAAACCATCAGTAAAAGATCTCATATCAAGAGGACAAAATTAAATTCATAATATTTGACTGTCTTTGTAGCTCTTTAACAGTGTATGCTATTCATCTAATAAGCCATTTACTTGTCTGCCTGTGCTGGAGTTTTCCTCAACCTGCATCAAACTTATTTGGTCACTGACCTGGGCTTAAGGGGGTGCGTTTTGTTAACAGCGCCCATGGGACTACAGCAATAATCACAGACTATAGAAGAAACGCTTCCTTCATAGCCTGACTTTGCCATCTTTGCTCATGAATATTATTCAGAGGAAATTACTGATAAAAATGAGTAAGAGTATCAGAGGATAACCCTAATCCTGGAAAGATTTGTGTATTTACTTAATTTTAAACACTGAGCGTAGCCCTAGATATTGTGCAGAGATTAGGTAAGTACATTCAGGGTCTGCAGAATCGGAGCTTAAGAACAGATTCCCGTGGCCTCAGATTTCACCTTTACTTTTGGCATTTAATGCAGAAAGACTGGGAATCCCAAGCTTTTTAATTACTTTTTAAGCTTTCCCAGAATGAGAGAGGATACAGGGATCAAAATACACCTCCGTATAGCTATCAACAGGTCACACTTTAGGCAGACATACAGGTTGTAATAGCTTAGAAAAACATTCCACTGTGTATTCCCCAAGCAGTCTTGAAATACCTCAAGCAAACTAGAAACCCCTTGAAATTTAATATACCTTTAAAGACAAATGAGGGTTTCAAGATATTATCAGTGTTTTTAGTAAATCCTATTTTCAATTTATCCTTCTGAAGGCACATACACAATATAATGATCTAATTTTTCATTTCAATGTTAACACCTGCTGCTAGGAAACTGTATTCTTCATTAAAATGTAAGTACTTTATGGAATAGAAATGTATGTTCGTTGTGAATTATGTTTTTTGGTTTAAAAATAGTGTTTTAAATTATCGGGCCCAATGTGGGAACCAGGGTCAAGCACAGCCCGCCAATGGCCGGGCAGGTCCATGGGGACGGGGACGGGTCGATGCCAGGAAAGGACGTCAGCCCATGGGTCGGGCTGATGGCAGGGCAGGGCCGTGGGGACCTTGAGAGCAGCCTTGCTGCGGTGCCACTGGGGCAGGGACTGATGGCCCTTGGGGGGCTGAAATGGGGTCCTGGGCCGTGGGCAGGGACAGGCAGGGCTGGTGGTGCCCTCGGGGCCCTGACAATATGAAAGCAGTTTTGAAAACATGAGTGCTTTAAGTACACAGACCGATGCCCTATAACTCATTCTGGTTTGTCAGCAGTAGACTCCGGCTCAGCCTTGGGTTTGGTATTTCTGTCTCTATCTCTCCTTTTCTGTTTTTTGTTGTTGCTGTTGTTGTTTTGGGGTTTTGTTGTTGTTGTTGTTTTGGTTTTGTTGGGTTTTTTTGTTTTTTGGTATAATGCATGCTACCACGTTCCTATAGCCAGGAACAGCCAGACTAGAATAAAGCACAAGATCTTTGCAACTGTCTCTCATATTAACTACAGGAACAAAAAGCTGAGAAATAATAAGGTTTTCGTCTTGTTTGCAGGTCAGTAAGTGATTCGTTTGGAACCATTCAGTGTAAATAAACATTGCTACAGTCCTCAATTTTAATATGGAAGGACTTGAGTGGAGGTACAGTGGAGTTTACAAGAATGACGTTTACAACAAAGCTGGTTGTAAACAACCATTGAAAGGTGGATAAAAGGTGTTTACACAATGACCCAAGCTTTTTCCATCCTCAGAATATTTCTTGGTAATAAAAGATACTTTTTGGTGAAGCATTTCTTTAGATGGATGCAGATACACTGAGAGTATTTTTACTGACATTTCCCTGATGAGAATAAACGCAAAGGAGAACATGCATTTTTTTCCCACTGAAACCATGAACAGCTTATCGGGTGTCCAGCTGCAGATGTATGATGACAAACATTTTCAATGATCTATTCATCATTGTTTAAAAATGTTTCAGCTCTCTCACCATGTACATGTTTATATAGAAAAGTCCTTCAAAATGCAAAGCTGAATTTATATAATCTGAAATGGAGTACAGAATGGATTGCTTTCCTTTGCTTGCTGAGGCTCTTGTGTTAGGTTTTTAAAAAACGGCGCTGATACCAGCTGTGTTATTCACAACCAAAGGGTTTTAGATGCTAGGATGGCCTGAAATGTTCTTGTGACACTTGCTGCACTCATGCTCTGCTCAGCTTTTGTGACCTGGTGAATGAGATTTTGGATCTGGGGATCAGTGATAAACCATCACAGGTCACGGCACAGGTTTTGCCACCGTAGGAAATGTGGGCAGTACCTCCTGCTCTGGATACATTCAGAACTCCCACTGAAACCAATGGGAGTTTGGGAAGCGATGAACACATTGCTAAGGCCTGAATAGGGCTTGTAGGCTGAGATGACAGGTTGTTCCACACAATTGTTTTAAAGTTTCTGTTGTCAGCTTTAGTAGAGGCAATATTTTTCTCTGAGTAATTCACACTCATTTTCCAGCTATTTTCAGGCATTAAATGTCAGCTTTTCATAAGAAAGGCAAAACTGACTTGTCCGCTTGATGCCAAATAACAAAATTTACCTAAATTACAGTTATTATATTTGTAGTTTAAAAACCCTTCTTTTGTTATGTCTACAAAGCTGAAATATTTTAACTCAAGTTTTCTTTTTCCACAGAGTGCAAGGTTGCCATGTGTTTAAAGCTTACGAACAGCATCCATCCAAGGAGATGCACTAAGGGAATTTTGGTTCAGGGAAACTGTACACTGTCTGACTCAATTTTTAACTCTCTGGAGCCAGCTGTATCCCTCAAAAGAAGGGTTAACGAACTAGATCTGCATCTGATGCAGAGTACCCTAGCTCCATTACTGGCAGGTGAAATGCAGTGACACATGCAAGTGGAAGATTTGACTACATAAAGCTGCCTTACCATTACAGAATCCATACGCATGGTAAACATCTCATCTTTTTGTACAAAGCCATCAGACTAGATTCTGGGAGCAATGAATTCCTACTTATATGACTTAATTGGTGTTTTCTTTTTTTATAAAAGTATTTTTTGCCATGTTAATTTTTTCCTTTCAGTGAGCTCATAGTACAAACAATAACTTTCTAGGAAGTAATTGTCTCTCCTTTCAGTTTTTCATCAGAACACATTTCTGTTTGCTAAATCAACCTGATTGACTAATTAACATCTGGATCTTATGTGCACGCTATGCACACACACAATAATTCCACAATTATATTATATTAGCTATTTAAGGGCTCATCTAATTTTACTCTATACATAATCCTTGAAAATGAGATTTGCATAAAGTAATTTAGAATAGACAGGGCAAACTAGAAGTATATAATTATGTGTCGCTCTGAAATAAATACATTTTCAGTTTTCAATTTCCATAGCTGAGTTCATTGGAACATAATTTAGCCTCTGACTATCTGAATTAATAGTAAAATGACAGTATTCCACTGTCATATATGTACTTACATGGAATTTACAGACAGGGTCTCCTTTGTTATACTTACTGGATTACCTGTGGGGCGAGTAAACCTTGATAACATTGAAATGATCCTTCTCTAGGAGCTGGGGGAAAAGAAGAAGGTGAGAGGCACTCTCTGCTCTAGTCTATTAAACAACTGAAGAGACTTTTTCCTATCAAGATTTCTACTGCTTCCAACGTGGGTAACGTAGGCTCCTAACCTTGGTTCTCTAAATTGTACTGAAATTTGATGCTTGTAGTAACCTAAAGTCTACAACATAAGTATCCCTCTAACCTTCAAAGTGAACCTCTTCTTCAGACTCACTGTTTGTCTAACACCAGCCTATGACATTATTTTTAGAGATTTTAACAATTCTTCACAGACAGTTCAGAGTTTATGAGTTTGCATGATAACGATCCACACATAGTGAGGTAAATACACTCCTTCTTTGTTTTCTCTATCAATTTCCTACACATGGTAGATATCACTCTGTAACTTACTTATTCTCTTGTATACTTTGAATTGCCAGTACGTAAGCACACTGTTCAACATTCATACATACTGGCAGTACATGTTACCAAGTATTTTATCATGTTTGCGAAAATGTGTTAGTTGTACAAGACCAACTCCAGGAGTCAAGTGATTACACAGGAAACTTAGTTTGCATAAAGAAAAATAAATCGAGTGTTCTCCACGACAAAGTAGAGCTGTTAGATGTGTAAGGATAACAGTAATACATCAGTTGAATGGAAGCTGAATCAGTTCCAGAATCTGATAGCACACACTCTGACTGTTAAACATAATCATGCATACTATATACTGATCAAGAAGGTACTACTGATGAATGTTCAGCTTGGATGACGATTACTGTCTGAGAAGTTGGGTACTAGTTAATTATTTTAATACAGATAATGTAGCCATATAGTTTTGCATTCATTTGACATTCCTGAAAGTTATAGTGCTATGTTAAATATGTTGTTGGAAATTTTCACTACCGCATCAAGCTCTGTACTTGCTTTAAAAGGGCTCTTAAAGAAAAAAACCCTCAGTCCCAGGATTCAAAGACGAATGTAGCAGGCAGTATTTTGATGATGACTTTATGCTGGGAATTAGGAGGACTCCAGCCAACAAAGGAATGAGATTCTAGAACACCTTTCCCAAGGCTATTAGGAGAAACAAATTAAGCCAATTAATTTTGAGATGGAGTTGACAAATTAATGAAGGGAAGTGGATGACACATAGACACTTGCAATAGCAGGACCTGGTGTCCTCAGGGGTCGGTTTTGGGACCGGCACTGTTTCACAACTTTCTCAGCAACATGGACAGTGGGATTGAGTGCACCCTCGGCAAGTTTGCCAATGACACCAAGCTGTGTGGTGCAGTTGACACTCTGGAGGGAAGGGATACCATCCAGAGGGACCTTGACAGGCTAGAGAGGTGGGCCCATGTGAGCCTCACGAAATTCAACAAGGTCAAGTGCAAGGTCCTGCACATGGTTCAGGGCAATACCAAGCATAAATACAGGCTGGGTGGAGAATGGATTGAGAGCAGCCCTGAGGAGAAGGACTTGGGGGTGTTGGTTGATGAGAAGCTCAACATGACCCAGCAATGTGTGCCTGCAGCCCAGAAAGCCAACACTATCCTGGGCTGCATCAAAAGAAGCGTGACCAGCAACTCAAGGGAGGTGATTCTCCCCTTCTACTCCGCTCTGGTGAGACCCCACCTGGAGTACTGCGTTCAGCTCTGGGGCCCCCAACATAAGAAGGACATGGACCTGTTTGAGTGAGGCCAGAGGAGGGCCATGAAGATGATCAGGGGGCTGGAGCACCTCCCATATGAGGACAGGCTGAGAGTTGGGGTTGTTCAGCCTGGAGAAGAGAAGGCTCTGGGGAGACCTTATAGCAGCCTTCTGGTACCTGAAGGGGGCCTACAAGAAGGCTGGAGAGGGACTTTTTACAAGGGTATGTAGTGATAGGACAAGGGGTAATGGTTTTAAACTGAAAGAGGGTAGATTTACATTAGATATAAGGAAGAAATTCTTCACTATGAGGATGGTGAGGCACTGGAACAGGTTGCCCAGAGAAGTGGTAGATGCCCTCTCCCTGGAAGTGTTCAAGGCCAGGTTGGATGGGGCTTTGAGCAACCTGGTCTAGTGGAAGGTGTCCCTGCCCATGGCAGGGGGGTCGGAACTAGATGATCTTTAAGGTCCCTTCCCACCCAAACCATTCCATGATTCTGTGGCCCTATAGGATACCAGGAAGTGCCTTTGAATTATAGAAAGCCATCAAAAATTCTAACACAAAGACAGTATGAGGAGTGAAGGGAAGGAGATGTGTCAGAGACAGAAAGCCATTGGGTCACCAGGGATACTTTTATGAAGACTCTGGACAGCATGGATGCCTCTAAGCAACAGATCCTGCCCCAAGTTAGGCAGTCCTCCAGGATGCTCGGAAGAAAATGAAAGCAACATTAGGGAACTTATTTGAATGTTCCCCTGAACAAATAGCAAATTATGACTGGCTCATACTTGAGAAAAATGGCCAGAGTGAGCAATTCAGGAGCAGTGCATAAACTCTAATACAGCTGCATAAAGAACTCACTGAATAACTCTGAATAATAGGCCAGCACATAAAAATCAGACTGTTTGCAGATAAATTTCAATAGGAAAAAAGCAAAAAATAAAAGGCTAAATTCTCTGAATAAATGCTTTATTGCAAATAGTTTTCCCAGCTCTAATGAAGAGAGTTTGCTCTAGCAGCAGACGAATAGGGCTGCGATGATAAATGATATCTTGGTCATTTAAAGCTGCAAGGATATTCTCTTCAATACCTGATTTTTACCCATTGCTAAATGAAAATGGTATCCCTAAGTCATTTAAGATTACATGAAACGTAAAGTCCAGACAAAAGCCAGGTCAGGACCTTCAATCAGCACTCAGGGAAAACAGGACGAGGCCAACAGCTAAGGGGGCATCCTTTTTAGTCCCGGGCAGCAGGAGAGGGAGTGGTGCAAGCCCCCCCTCTCCCTGCCCCCATCGCTGCTGCAGCTGCAGCTCAGTCTAAGCCCTTAAGTGTAATTCCAATTTGACAGCTTGCATGGGTGTGAATACATTTAAGTAAAAAAGAAACCCTGCCAACCTCAGATGAATTAAACAACTGTGACACACGCTGGGCCAGATTCTCTAATGCACCACAACAAATTTACAGTGCTGTGACTGTTAACTGGAGTCCCAGTTCATTTTTAATACCATAGTTAACAAAGCTGTACAGAGATGCAGTGATTGCTATAGATGTTAAAATGTTTAAGTGCTTTTGTCCGAGATTGCCTTTTGAGGTGGATTTTCATATAATGTTTTAAAACTGGTAATCTGAAATGAGGGCCATGTTTGCAATTGCATGTCTAGTATCAGAGTCTGCTATTTATCCTTAAGAAAGTTTTCTGTTATGTCTTGATATATTCATATAAAAGTTCAAGGCTGAGACTGTGTTCCCCTAACCCTGCTTGGCTCTTAATTAATGTCTCAGTATTTCCACGGTAAACCTGAAAAACTAAACTTCAGAAAAGTTTTTCTGCTGTTGTCGTAAACAGCTCATACTTCTGCTTTTTTATCCACTTGCCTATGTAAAGAAAAAAAAGGGGTTAAAACATGGGAGCAAATAACAGTTTGTATAACGTTTCTGCAAAAGCCAATGAAACCAGAAGTATCTGTGTCTGTCACTTGTTTGCTGAATCAAATATTTCAGAAGAAATGTAATATGTTAGTTTTATATTTTCAAATGTCACTATTCAACAGAAAATGTCATCTTTTCAGCAGGAACATAGAACTCAACAATATCATAATGAAACTGCAGTGAACTTCTGGATATGAATTTGACCTACCTGTGGTTCATTCTTCATGGCTGTGAAGGGTTTTGTTAGCCCCAAGGAACAGAAAGGTAGTATGAGCCAGGCTGGGGACACAGAGGGACTCATCATGTGCAGCTCCACTGTTTTTTGGCTGTGAGGGAACTCTTGTAGTTCAAATGTTAAAGTAAATATTGAAATCTGAAATAAAGCTATAATTTAAGATGAAATGTTTGCTGTTATGTAAACATGTTACCAGGTTTGATCAGCTCTTTTCTGGCAGAAAAAGAAGAATTATTAAGAAAGTGGTAAGAGAGAAGCAGCTGTGTAAAAGATGGCATCTTTTCATTCAACAAGTTCTGCTCCTCTGGGTGAGGGACTATGCTCATTAGTCTTTCTTTTGGAATAGGTTTTGAAGCAAAGTACCTAAAATCTGGGCAGTAGAATTGTGCAGCTTTGTTTCATGTCTGCACATCCACATTCTTCCTGATTCCAGCAATACCACGCTCTTTTTGACTAGGAGCCAAAAAGAAAGGCGTAGTCCTTGCTCTTTGGTTAAGTAGGCGCTTACCAGGAAACCAGTATCCCTGCACATGCAAAAGATGTTATGTTCACATGTAAAAGGAGCTTACAGTATGTTTATTCCTCTGAAAAGACAGCCCCATGCAAAGTATGTTTTCTGTGTTATGTATTGTCAATAAACATGTTTCAGTTGTTGAACATCAATATGATCAAACCAGGAAGAATAGAGTTTCATACTCCAGGTTACATTTGGATGACAAGGGCCAAGAAAAACACCTTAATGAATGCTTTTAAAAAGACCTCAAGTGAGGACTGAGAGATAAGGAGCAATAAGAACAGAGTAATAGTGTCATTTTAAAGGCATTTGAGAACAGGATCACATTTATACCATATCTCTATGAAAAGTGTAAGCCAAGAATAGCAGCCTTGCCCTTCATTTACCTCTAAATACAAACTGCTGCCCTCCCAGTTGCCCTCTTCTTTAGGCTGACAAAGGCATTCTCATTGCTGAACAGCAAAACAGTTTGAATTAATCTGGATTAAAATTAATCATTACTATTTTTTCTTTCAAGTTAACTGAAGTGGACCCATTCTCCCATTTGGTTCATTGCTTGGCGATGCAGATGCTTATACTGGCAGCAGGCAGGGAGCAACACAGGGACAAGAACAAGCGTTTGGGAACAGGGAAAGGGCAGGGCTGTTCTTTTTGGCAGCAGTGCTATACTGCCGAATTGCAGTGTTAAAGCATACCATCCCGACTTTGTTAGGTTATTTCTACTTATGCTAACAGAACCAAAGCAGATGAAGCTACACTGAGTGGGAGGCTTGGACAAGGCAATCAAAAACCGCACTGTTACAGTGGCTGGAGCATTCACTGGTAATGAGGTCTCAAGTAGTAAACAGACAGTTTAAAAGCCAATAGTGGTGCAATCAGTAGTGCAGCTTTTGTGAAGAGATGTGGAGACCAAATCCAGATTTGTGCTGCAGCTGGTTAGCACTGTGCTGCCGACACAGAGCAGCTCTAAGCTGGGGTAGCCAAGTCATGCAGAGAACTGGCATAGCGTGTCTTATGCCACTGCTCTCCTGGCAGCTGGCAGTTCTCTGCCTGGAAAGGGAGCGTAGTCAGATCGTCCCTGACCTGTGGTTCTCTTAACTGTCCCAGGGACCCTTATTTGTTGGTACAATCCTGAGTCTGTGTATCTCATTTGAAATTCCCGTAAGAAAAGAATAGGAGTGAATGCGTACACCTCCAGGCTGCTTCTGCTCCGAGCGACCTGTGTGCTGTTTGGCTCCATGACTTTTCTTGTTTCACAAATATGCCCATTAACAAAGAAAACTAAGAAAAGTAAGTACTTTTCAGTAAAAGAAAATTATTCTCTTTATTGTTTATGTATACTGGAACACTAAGGGGTAGCTTAAAACATGTATTTGATGGAAATGAGAAATCGCTTGTGATTTGGAATATACAAAGCACTTGATAGCTACCAGATAATGTGACAGCGCATAGAAAGCTCACTTCCTAGGGCTCTCTGGGCAGGAGAAGGCACACAGCTTGTTACGGAGACATTTAAAGCACATAATTACCCCATCTTTTTCCATGAAGATAAAGTGTCTTTCACATGATCAAAAAGTCACCCCCATTATGTGACAGATGCCTTTTCAGTCAGGAGTACAGGAACTGCATGATTGACTGTTCCTCGTGTGGTCAGTGATGGGATGAGATACGTGTTCACCCGAGCCAGTGCCCTTGCAGGAAGCCCTCCGCATTGATGAGAGTAACGCTGCTGTGGTGACGGGAGGGACGGGTCAGAGGGCTGCAGGGGGGTTCACCAAGGGACGCCCCGGACGGTGCACCGACCTGTAGCCTGCTCACACCACTGTGTTTTCAGGAGAGGGGAAAACAGGGCAAAGGCTTGAGACTGGTGAACTGTTCTCACTGCTTCTGCGGGTGACCAGCACTAGGGAAAAGTGAGAATTCATAATGCAGGATGACCTTACTGTCTTAATTACCATTGCATGATGTTAAGAGCATATTTCTTGGAGGCAGCTAAACAGTGTGACCTGTAGATCATAAGGATGCAGCGTGTTACTGATGCATAGAGCTGAGCAGCATTCTTTACACTTGTAAAATCGTATTATTAAACTGCCACATTTGGCCAAAAGAATTTACTGACAAGAACTAATGGAGAGATGTGTTCTGTATGTGTTTGCTCATACTGATGGTGATTCTGGGTTCATGAAATACACAGAAAGTTCAAGGTGCTCTTGCTGTAATCAACATGCTGCAGGGAACAACGAAACTGAAAAAAATCTGCTCATCCTCTGTTCCAGCCTTAGAACCAAATTCTGCACTCAAGAAGAAAAATGTGCAGTTTCCTTTGTTCGTACAACTTTTAGTCATATCTGTGCACGTGAGAAGTGTTTGAAATTATTCCAAACTTTTACCTCTTGATTTCCTCAAATCCATATTTGCAGGGAAGGCTTTTTTAAGGCTATGGATGCACATTTCTACCAAAAATCTTTATATTTAAAATTAACCAATGGCCTTATATAGCATTCTTTTTTACGTGTTTCTATTCCTTCAGCTTTCCTATCATCTGTCACAAACAATTAAATCACTGGATTTTTCATTGTTTGAAATAACTGGTTGCATTACCATCTGGAAACAATACATTTTAAGTGCATAATTACGGATGTTTGAAATCCCAGGAACCCAACTTTATATGCACAGGACTAGGAGGCAGCATGCTCGGAAATGTGTTGTCAGCTGCGTGATGAACAGTTAAGAGGAAAGGAGGAACAATTCTCAACCACTTCTCTGCTGCCTTCCCGCCACGAGCCTGAGAAAGCTGAAGTCAGATTTGACTGCAGAGCAGATGAGAACATTTTAGACTGCTCTCACTTGCACTGAATTTTAACGATTGCACAAAGGGACCCTAGTTGAGCTGTGGCCTCTAAGTCCTCACCCTTCTTAGAGCTCACTTCTTGTATGAGGCTGCAAGATCAACTTTGCGTTAGCTGCCAGGAAGTGCAAAGAAATGAAGCACACTACACGACAGGACTATTGAGGATAACAGCGCGCATATAACTTCATAGAAAACGTTTCGAGATTCTGAAACAGAAGCTGCAATATACGATACTGAATTTCTACAAAACCAGCACAATCTGAAAGCTATGACAGTTAGTCAAAACCTAGCTAAAACACTAGCTATTAGCTAAACTTCAACTAGTCCAAATGGCTGACTCCATCCCCTTTCCTCCCCTTTCTTTCCTTACATATGACCTATTTCACAATGTATTCATTTTGCCACAATATATTCCAACTGAAAAGAATGAGATAGGCCCACCAGCTTCACTAATGACAGCTGCAGGTCCAGATCAGCCTTGGAAATCACATCAGAGCATGTCCTTTATACTGCCAAAAAAAGTATCAAGCAACCAAAAAAAGTAAAAAGAATTCACTACATACAGGCCCAAACACGCTGTGAAACGTAAACTCAATTTAGCTTTGATTTCATAGTGTCTGTATTCCCTCTTCCTCATTATCTTTCTGATTTTTTTTTTCCCTTAGGATCACTTTGTACTGAAAGACATTTAGTGTCTAGTCCTTTCAAGTCAGTGTGTGCCAGGAACACCCATCAGTCAGTTCCCTTTCGTGGTTCCCTTTCATGGTCCATATTTATACAAGGCAGGAGGGGGGAAATTCTCAGCCATACGCACTTCAGGATATGTCAGGAGTTTGGTCTCCATGCCTTCTAACTGCCAAAGCTTTTCACCTTACTGACCTGATGGCACGATGGACTACTATTCAAACTAATAACTAACTCTTGGAGAACTCTTTTGTAACAGTACGCTGGCTTTGTGGTCTCTGTAGGAGACTATAGTCAGCTAAGAAGCATGGGGAGAAAAGAACCACAAGAAGTAAATTGGATACCACATAATACCACATGAAGTGGTTGATGGTAAAAACTGGGGCGTGGGGTGGGGAGGAAAGTTCTTTCTGGAAACCAGACTTCCTGTAGCTGCAGCCACGGTGGAGCAAAGCCTCAGCTGGATGTACAACCTGACCTGACCACGCAGTCATTTAAGAGATGCTGGCGAAAAAAGTTTTTATTTTTTATTTGCATTACAGTTGTGTATTACTAAGCTCCCAGACAGTTTCAAGACCCAGTACGCTAAGTAGTGATCACACATATGTCTAAAAAAGTTTCTTGCCTCAAAAATTTTTCTATTTTTCAAACATGCTAATATCCGTAAACTTACCTAGCTTACTTGTTACCGGATGGCAGTTTTCCGGAGGCATGATAAAAAAAAAATTACTCTTAAGGTGTCTCTAACAGAGAGTAACAAAATGGCCTAATGGGTTTTAACTGGAGAAGACTCCTGCCAGAGAAGACAAGAGACAATGTGATTAAAGGGGGAAAGAGGTATTTGGTCAGTTAATAACCACTGAAATTCCAAATGCACAAAAAGCACAAAATATAAATTTCAGAGACTCCACATCCTCTTTGTCTGTGTTGGGAGGGACAATAAAGATGAATGATCAGATGTTACCAGCTTTGCAAACCTCATTTAAGCTCTTGGAGTCTCTTTCCCATACTATTCAGGGCTGACGTACAATTACCTTTCTATTCCTAGATATGAAAAGAAATAAATGAAACCTTGATGGATGCATCCTACTATCAAACTTTGTAACAGATTCAATACTAGTTGGCTGAGGAGAAAAGCTCAAACCTCTGACCTGCACACCAGTAAATGCCTGCTTGGTTAACTGCTTTTCCTAAATAAACAAGTTAAAATCCACACAACCAAGTTTACCTCTGTGAAATTTATTTCAGGACAATAAATCACATCTCTTCTGTGCATTTTTGTGATGCAGATATTTTTATTTGGATTACTGTATGAAATGCACATGCAAAAATCAATATATCAAATTTCCTAAAAACCACCCGTGGAACAGCATTTCACACCAGTAACTCCCCCCCACATCTCAGCTCTGCATTACCAGCAGCCTCGTACAGGCATGTAAAACTATGCAAGCTGAGGACAGTTTATTGAAGAATAGCATAAGACACATGACCAGAGGGCCTTGACGTAGCTAATGTAAAGGCATTTTTTACAAAAATGTAAAAAAGCATTTTTAATGCTAACATGTAGCATTAAAAAAAGGCAAATACCATTTTACAATAACGGTCAAAAGAAATTCCTGTTCCAACCAAAAAGAACACAAAACAAGCCCAAGCATCCGGTGGAAGGACTAACTAGTTGTACACTCTTGGGCATTGAGGAAGAGCGTTTCAAATTCCCTGGGACTCTGTACGTTTCACTGCATGAAGCCAGATGCCCTGCACTGCACTAAGCCTAGTTAAGATACTGCTAGAAGTTGTATACAGTGCCAGATGTTTTTAAACATTTTAAAATATTTTTATACATTTTCTTAAATAAAGAAACATCAAAGAAAATCAAGCGTTTCTGAAGTAGGAGAAACAGTCAAACTGAATAAATGCATTTCTTTTCCTCTTTTGAATAAAATAAATGGCATTTATTGGCTCATGATATACTGACTGAGATACACACAGGAAAGAATGTGATTAAATAGCTTTTCATTTAGTGCGTTGTTTATGTATTCAGCCCTGATGATAATGTTCCCAAAGACAATCAATCATTGATTTTAATTTACTTTATTGTGCTAAAGAAAAGAGTGAATTAAATGTAGAATTTGTTTAGCCTTTCTCTTGCATTCTGTAATAATCCAGATGGAGCATATACATTTTCTATTTAGTGACACTAGCATGATTAAGCATTAAGACTTAATGAGCAGTGCATTTTTAGGGCTCATTAATAAAAGTTGGAGATAAAAAAGATCTATTGGTCATCAAGTTTCTCTCTGTACTGTTTGTGGGTTTACTATATGGTCAATAATAATGTATTATTACTTGTTTATATAGAATTGCTTTTGTGAGAGGGACCTTAACTGAGGAAGCTTAACTAACTTTAAACTAAATGAGATCTTTCTATCCCTAAATGGTTCAAAATCTAAGATGCATAAGTCCCTGCGCAAGACGCAGACTGGATCTGGTGCAGATGGATGGAGAAAGATGACAGTGAGAAGAGCAAGGCAGGAATAATTCATAGAAGAAATAGGTTTGACAGAAGGAAGAAGTATATGTGAAAGAGGCAAAAGATAATGCTGCAACAAGAAATAGGAGAGTGATTTTAAAACAAAGCAATGTACAACAGAAGGCACACAGAGAAGAGTGAAGGGTCTGGGGAAGGAATTGTAGTGACTCAGCTGGGTTATTAATTTGTTTCAATGCAAGGATCATAAATTACACCAAGCTTTAGACCTGAACGTTGTCTAGCTAAAACCAGACAATGGCTACATTACAGTTGTAACATAGGTAACAAGCATTTTCTGGGAGTGCATTTTGAAATGAAAAAAAAACCAAACCCCAAACCTAATAGGTGGTTTATGACTCTTAAAACTACTTCTCAATACAGTAGAGTATCATATGAGAAAGGGGTATATTCCAGAAAACCCCACATACATAATCTGATTTCAAAGGGCAATACATTAGCTCTATAGCTTCTCTCCTTAAGACAAAAAAAAAGTCATAACCAGAAACATAATGCAGTAGCATAATAATATAGTGAATGGTAACACAAAACAGACAAGCAGCAGCAAGGAAGGGCTGTAAATTGCACCTAGACTATAATTTCTAATAATACGTTTCTGGTTTTAATGATGAAATGAATCCACATTATCTGTTTTTACATCTCTCCATCTTTACCTCCTACCATACATACTCTTCAAGCCTCTAAAGTGTCCATCATTTTGGTCCCTTATAACTTGGCAAGATTCTTGTCCTGTTTTAGAGACAGTGTTGAATAACGATGAATAACAAAGATACTATCAGATTTCATAGCAATGAAAATGGAGTACTTAAATTAGAAAGGGAATTTTTATATCCCATATAGCTTTGGACTGAGCTGCAAGTACTCTCTGCTTGACCTATTTCAACGAGCTTGGTCCTACTGCCTCCTCTTAAATATAAATAAGTATGTCTAGTTCTACAGTTGCTATTCTTTATAGTATAGCAACTTCCCCTGGTACAGTTACTAGGGCATCCGTATTCATAACGGTTTGTCTCTGACCACTACACCCGGAAACAAAGCTGCATGCAAGCCTAGAGCCACAGGACGACAACACTGAGGACGTGTATCAGCGACTGCACTGTTTTGAAAGGGGTTGCTCCCCATGTAAATTGTGCACAATAAAATTGCGAGTGTAAAAATTGCACAAAATCGTGATTTTCTTTACTTATTCAGGAAGGAGTCAAATAGCTGGTCCACAGCCAGACTTGAACCTCCGCCTGGTCCAAGCCGTACCTGGAGTTTCATTTTTAACACAAAACCCCACAGAACTTACACCACACTGCAATGTCTGCAATCAGTACTCAATTGCCTCATCAGCAGAAGACGGTAAATTGGCTGGTTTGGATTTATAACAGTAGCGTAACTACTGTGAGTCCCAGTCTCCTCTTGCAGAGCCACGGGCACTGTGGGAGTGCCCCAAAGTGATCACGATTCAGTGTTCAAGGACAGCTGAGGGATGCTTTCTGTGAAAGGGGCTCTGGAGCTCCCCACCCACCCAGTTCCACCAGGAAAAGGCAGGCACACCTTCTGCTTTAATGGGTGCATCATTTCCTAAAGGTTTGTCTTAGCTGGTCCGTATTGCACCACCCTAATCGTTTGCAGATTGCACTGCGAGCCAGTAAAAAAGCCCACTGCTGTGCCCTAGACTCGTAAGAAGGAGACAGAAACACAACCTAGATTTTCAAGCCTAGAAATGCTGAGCATGGGCATGGCAGGGGACATGCTATGGTGTGCTCTAGGAATTGTTATATTGTATCTCCTGATATCATTAAACCCTGTCAAATATTCCTGAGTTTATTATGGTAGTACCAAGGGGCCCCAATCATTTATCAGAAGTCCATTATGAGAGCTGATACACAAACACATTTAATTAAAAGTTGTCAAGACTTGTATGGACAAACAAGCGGGAATTCTTACACTCACAGCTGTTCAAATTTGCAAGCCACATTCGGACAGAAACTGAGTCAGTATGAGGGAGCAACCGAGAACCAAAAAATATTTCCTGATAAAAGTAAGTGGTTCCTCAACATGAAATAGGAAAACAAGTCTATATTTATTAAGTTAATGCAGTGATCTAAGTCACATGAATTTAAAAATAAAAAAAAAAAAACTTTTGTATGATCCCTGAAAAATCATGTTTATATAGTTTATTAGCAGATTAACAAATTTAATCTTTGCATAATTAGTTTCTTATCTTCTCCCCACTACAAACCATCTTTAGTTTCAGGAAAATGATTATCCATACAACATTCTCAATTCTTTATTTTCCTGTTTTCAACAGCTTGCTTAAAAGCCATTTATTTACTTATTCAATTTCCTTTCCCTTTTGCACATGCAGCACCTTGAATAATGACTCACCGTTTTCTCTTGGGCAGGTAACAAAATCCTTCTATAGATTATGGGAGCAATGAAAATCATGACAAGCTGCAGTAACTGTATGATAGTTATTGTTCCACGTTTGATGGTAGAATTTCAGCATGTATGGGCTCTGAAACTGGCAACTGATGGGAAAATTCTTCCCATTTAGGTAAATGTACCAGTATTTAACTAGCAAAAAATTCTGTTGAAGGGGGACTCTGTTCTCAAATAGAAAGGACGATCATTTCTCACTCCTATCCCCTGCTACCTATCAGGAAAATAAGCAGGTGCAGAGAAGAAAAATCAAATCAGGCTATACTTTGGTGTGCAGTATTGTTGTGGGAATGCAGAAGACTTCAGGAGACCAGAACATGGATTTTAGTTGCTGGTAGCAGCACTGAGCTGTAACAGTGCTAGTTTATTAGTATCACCGCTGCCAATTTAGAGAGCTAGTACAATTTGCCATACATAATCCTTGGTGCCTTTCAAGGTGAATTGAAAGATGAGCAAAGAGAAATGGGAGAGTGAGAGGGAGAGAAATGTTACAGCCAGTGGCAAAACAGCTGTGATGAGAGGGTATAGAGTACTCTCACTTATTATCCTTAACTTGTAAACGAGCCTTCAATTTTACTGTTCTTGTATACGTGGTTACAAGGGGGGAAATTATACAAGCAGTTGTGAATGCCCCCTGCCATAGTTCCTGCTATAATAAATTATTTCTATCATTATTTAGCCTACAACAGTACCTAACAATATCAGCCATAAATCAGGACCCTACGATGCTAGCTGCTGTACACACACACAGTAAAAGTAAATCCCTCTCCCAGTGTGTTTACACCTGAGGTAAAATAGCAAATGCTTGTTGCCAAGTTGCTTCCTGCAAACCAGATACACATTTTGAGCAGCGTCTAGAAAGAAGAATTGGCTTTCATCTCATTTGGCCAGCTTTCAGGTGTGAAGCAGGCACGTAAATAACTGCACATTTGCATCATGGATTCTGTCTTCGCTGGGAAACTGAAGAAGCAGCTCGGACATCTGGTACTGCTTGGCAGATTGTCACAACACTACAGGACAGAGCTACTATCGTGAAAACAAGATATTGCCCTGGCTGTCTGAAAGGGTCTGTTTGTCTTTTCCTTTCATATCCAGAAGAAGTCCTGGGGATTTTCTAGGCTGTTGTCTTCTAGTCCGCTGGATCCTAAACTGAAAACTTTAAATGGCGCTATCTACATAATATTCACTCACAGGGATGAGGGCTAAAACCATAATACATGCTCAGGAAGTACAGTATTATTTTTTTCCTCTTTGATAAGAATCTGTATTCAAAATATTGCTTAATGATGCCACCAAACCAATTCTGCATTCTTTACGCAGTAAGTATGAGGAGATACCATAAAGCCCCTTCATCATCTACTAAAACCTTCCTTCTTCCTCTCCTGACCCCTCAAATACCCAGGAAAGACTAGTAGGATTAAACACCTCACCAAGGAAGCCTATTAGATTAAGATGGCTTTCTTTAAAAGAGTTGACATTATTTCCAAACAAGGAAAACAGAAAATAACAAACTCTTGACAGGTTAAATGTAAAATCCTATAAGGCAATCCAATAAAAGGCTGAGGAACAATTCTCAAAAAGCTTTAAAACTAATGATAAATCTTGTTCAAATACACAAGGAAGAGAAAGCTGACCAGATAGTCTGTAAGGCTAACAGGTGATGAAGGCATAACAGAGCACACAAGATAAGGCCACAGCAGAAAAGTTAGATGAATATTTCGTATCCATCTTTGGCATGCAGGACTCTTCAATATGCAGGAGCTCAGGCAGAGTCCCACCCTGAAACACGATAGCAGATGCACCACAGTATTGTCTCAAATTGAAGTGCGAGTAGAAAAAGTTTTTGGTCAGAGTGACATAAGGGATAGTAGCAAAACTCCAGGACCAGTGCTAAAGGAACTCAAATTATGAAACAGCTGAAATAAGCATTGCAGGGTGTAACCTCTCACTGAAGATTGCCTCAGTGTCAGTAAACATGATGTGCTTCGAGGAGGTAATCCAGGGATCATCAGAGGGATAATACCATACTGCGCAAAATGCTGTAACAGTGAATAGAATTAGTGGGCATCTGGATAAACCCTGAAAAACTTTCAGTTGCACCTAGGAACTCTGCTCAAAGACCATGACCCCATTATGCCAAGTACTGCAAAAGCACAGAGCAGATAGCTTCTAGTCCAAACAACAAGCAGGAAAAGTACACAAAGACTGCTAAAGAAGATACAGTAACACAGATAGACTTTTGTGGACCTTTCAGTTGCATTTCTGAATCCTGGTATTAGGGCTTGTAAGTAAGTGTTTAACGTACACAGGCAAAAATAGAAATGCCAGGGGAAGAAGAATCAAAGGAGACAGGCATTGGCAAGAAATGGAGCTGACTATGAGACATTGCATCTGCTTGCCTTATTTGTATTAAGTAGTCCTACACCGGTGATGAGATGCCCCAGGCAACATTCCTCTGGCCTTGACTCATACTGAGGTGCCTATCTGTAGAGGTGACAGCCTCATTTCTTTGCAACTTACCTCTGATTCTTGAATAATATTTAGCACTCACTGCATGTTAGGGTTTCTTAAAATTTTAAAACATGTTAAAAAATTAATATTACGATTTCTTCCCTTCTGTTAAGTTTAAAAACATTACATTATTTATATAGTATCATATTCTCATTACATTATTTTCAGCACATTTTCTTTGGAGTGCTTTGGTACTCAGGACCTGGTTCACTGCATATGGTTGGAGTCAATACTATGACATATTTGAGAAGAGCTGATACGACTTTCATGAAGGGAAGTAATGTTTCACATATCGCTGCCAGTTCTGCGAAGGAGTCGAGGACAGGTATGTGAGTCTTGTGGATACTTAGATGTCCAGAAGACATTCATAAAGACCCCCTTGAAGAGCTCCTAGAGAAAAAAGGTGCCTTAGGATAAGAGGAAAAGTCTTCACATAGCTAACTGACTGACTAAAGGGAACAGCAAATGGTTAATTTTCACAAAAGCGAGGAGTCACCAATGGAGTCCCCACACGAGACATATACTCAAGCTTATATGATTTGGCATATTCATAAATGATCATGAATATCAAAGTGACAAAGTTTAAATCATTCACAGAAGTAAAAATGAAGGCTGACTAAGAGGAGTTGCAGAAGGACTTCACAATACTGTGCAATAAAATGCCAAATTGAATTCAATAAAAACAAACGTGAAGTAATGCCAGGAAAGAAACCGAACAATTCTAACTTTATAAAGTGAATGAGAAGCTCTCAGCTAGCTATTACCACTCAGGATCAGAATCTCAGAGTTATAGTAACTAGTTCTGTAGAAATGTCAACTCAGTGCCTCACAGTGGTAAAAACAAAAACAAGCAAAAATGGCCAATAGTTTGTGAAGAAATAGGAAACAAACCAAAAAAATGTAGTGATGCACTAATACTGTAGGCAGTAATCCCAGACCCAAAGAGAGCATAATAGTACTGGAAAAGTGGCGTCATTGGCAACAGTGATGATGAAAATGAGGCAATGGCTGTCAGGCATGGAACAGTTAAGTCAACCTGGATTCCTCACACTGGAAAGAAGATAACCAAGGGGACTATGACAGGGATCTATAATATCATATGAGGTATAGAGAAGGTGCAAACCCCCCACCCCAGCCTCAGGGGAGAGACTTTTGGACATTATGTGTAGTTGAAATTCTTGTCGTAGGACATCATGGATACGAAAAGTTTCCATGGTCTCAAAAAGATTAGACTAGTTTGTGGAAGACAAATACATGAAACACAAAGATACACCTCTGAGTGAGAGAATCCCCGTGATCCATTTTGGAGGCTGGGAGATCACATCCGCAACAAATGCATTACCAGTTACCGATGTAAAACCAATGAATACAATGTTCATCAGATTCATAAGCTGGAAGATACAAAAGAAAACACAAACTTCATTTACCATTAACTCAAACCATATATATATTTACTGTGTTCACCCATGCAACATTTACTATGTTCACCCATATAAACTAACAGCATAGGAATCTACTTGTTGAAATCTACGTTGAAACTAATGTAATGTCAATAAGGCAATCTTAGTTTTGAAGTTGCTTCTAACACAGTTCTGTGTTAGCGCAAAATTATAAACTTGGATCAATACAACTAATTGAAGCCAAAGTCACTGGAGAATATGTAGGTATTGAAAAGTATGAAAACTGGAATTAGAGTCACAGTCATTCTCTAATTGCATTAGAAAAAACAGGTCCACAATTTCAATGTAAGTGGAAAGAACTGCTTTCATTGGAAACTTAAGCATCCAGGATCATTCAAAGTAAAAACAAATAAAGCTGACATTGGTGTATTGCATGTAAACATGTACTCAGACAACTGCCTAAGAGCTGGATGTGCATTCAGTTTTGCTTCACCTGTGACGACATCCATTGCTCCTGTACTAGACACAGAACTATACCTAACTAAGCAGCTGAAAAAAGAAAACTGCATTGTGCCAATCCGTTAGCAGGCAATTGCAAAAACACTGTGAGTAAACTACCCTATCAAGTCTAGATGTGGTCCCTCCAGCTGTAGAACATTTCAACCACTGTAAGAATACATGTTCATGTTCCACTCATTAGCTGAATAAACACAGAATTTCAATCTTCACGTCTGCCAATAACTGAACTCATACATGCTTATGCTCCCGCTCAGAAGTGGAGTATCTCTGAATTACTTTTAACGTGTAGAGGAGAACAAAGATGTTGGAATGGGTATGGGTAGAGGAATGGGTAGAGGAAGGGGCTTATATTGTCTTAGAAAGCCAAGGGTCTGGAGAAGCATTGGTTCAGTGCTGGCCTATGAAGGAGATGAAACAGGCTCTTTAGCAAGAGTTTCAGGTAGGATTGTTCTGTGGGACAGAGGAGAATTCTCCTGCCTGGCACACAGTTTCTGTGTGGCTGTGCAGTCAACCTAACAGTGAAGGAAGCTATGCACTCTAACTTGTATCATGGAAGAAGAGATGCATTGGTGCTGGCTTTGCCATGCTTCCTTCCAGGCAGGTTCTGGGTACTCCCAAAGGAGAGTCATCGGAGGGCGTGAAAGGGCACAGCAGAGGGTTCTGCGAAGACCAGGTTGTCCTCTGTTCTTCTGGCATTCCAGATACATCAATATGTAGAAAGGTCAGAAAAGGTGGCCTCAAGACAGCAAAGCAGTTGTGCTTACAGGGCACTGCAGGTGCAGCTATTCATGATCTTCTGTTCAAAAGAAATATTCTAGAGTGCTGCCACCTTCAAAACCTTTCTCCTCTTTTCTTTCAGAAATATCATTAGATTACAACACCACGTAATACCAAGTCACGTCTGTCTTTGAAATGCCTGTGTTCCTGTTACCTAGGCAATAGGATCGGTTTGCGTAAGTCTTGCCACAGCAGAACTGGACACAAAAATATAGCGAGGCATTCACAGATTCCTATTGAGTATGTGGAGAAGTGGCATCTGGAAGCCTCTGAAATGCCAGGCTTCAAGGTCAAAGCAACAGAACACCTACACGCAACATACAGTGCCAGCAAAGAAACAACATTATGCCAACCAATAAGTAACAGGTACAGACATGATCAGCATACATCCTAAGCAAAGTTAACGGAAGCACCTGTGAAAAAATTATAATGAGAGAAAATTTAACTCCCAAAAGCAAAATGTTGTCTTTTAAGTAAATAAGTCTCATGTCAAAGTAAGGCAGTGCCAAAATGATCAGTCAGAGGAGATGAGTGGGGGCAGGAGGTGGCAGCTTGCCATCCGGCAGTAGGGTTACATAAAAGTGCTGCTCTGTGCTTTGGGTTTTCTACAGGCTTTTTATGGGCACTTATGTGCCTAATTAAAAAAGATTGTGAAAGACACCAAAATGGGAACACTCTTCTAAGCACGCTTAAGTAGGGGAGGAGAAATAATAAAAAAAGAAAAGGGGATTGCAGTTGATGTCTTCTTAAGCCACAATCCTGGGACTCTAAAATGGATGCAATCTGTCCTCTTGTTTCTACATTTCCTTTTCATTGATGGCAACTCTGCCAAATCACAGGAGAAAGTTAATGGCAAAAAAGATCATCTGTTTCTTCCAACTGGTTTGTTGAGTACTTTAAAAATTGGCAGCCTGGAAATGTTTCAAGCCAGAAGGGAAAATATTCATGAACCCACACATCAAAGTGTTTCTAAAGACCGAGCATACGTCGTTCTGAACATTTCTCAGGTGTTCAAAACAGAAATGCATTTCTGAGATGCTGCTTACAATACAACAGGCAGTAGGTCAGGGATCACAGAACTGGTTGATCAAACTGAAGCATTGACTTCACAGCTAAATGAGAAGCAAGAAGGGTTCTCTGGGGGGCAGAGAGCAGAAGGAAATATTAGGTAGGGAAATTCTGCTACTATAAGCAGCAGAAAGGGAATCCCGCTAAAAGAGAAGATTCATAGTAAGAAATACAGCTATACAGCTAAAAAAAAGGGAGGGGGGGAGAAAGAGTTAGGGATGATTAAATAGCAATCTGCAAGAGATAATTTTTGTTGTTGTTTTAAACTCAAAGCATTGCAAGGTATCTGCAGATGGAAGGAAGTGATCTTTGGGAAAAGATGTTTATGTAAGGGTGATTTGCCCTGCTTTTTGCCCTTGCATTCTAATAAGAAAATCGAGCCCCAAATTAATTTGAATGTTTCATTTTAATCCAGGGTTGCAAACCTGCTAACAAATTTGCATGTATTTGGAATACTGTGCCTGGTCTGTCTTTCACATACTGCTTGCTATACTCTGCACTGAGGGGAATCTTAGGGAGACAATAGTCGGTTTCATAGTTAGCAATGAATTAAAATTTAATACGTTCTGAGAAGGCTCCCTTACCTCTCCTTTCTCTAGCTTTCATTTCCATTATAAAGCTGTAAGTTATGGTCCCACAGCAGCATCCAGTGTCCTGTACATACAGATGTCCTTTTGGAGTCCTCCCCTTCCTGGAATCTCGATGTCAGCATGCAAAGCCACCACACGCTCTTCAGGACTTTACAGACACGGTACAGAATATGAAACAGGTGGAACGATGCAGATGTGCTACCTTTACCTAACAGTCCTGCACTGGGCAGCACAGATCAGCCTGTAGTGAAATAATACAGCATTATGTGAGGTAATATTTATAGGTCTGTCCTGTGCAGCCACACAAAGAAACAGACATGACAGAATTGGATTTATTATCAGATTACTCTCTTTTCTTCATATAATGGAAATAGCCTGGAAGTGTGATAGAAGACAGAAGCCTGATTGACTCAGTCTCCTACATGAGAGCCATGTAGCAGATTTGCATTGCTCCGGATCGTTCTGCGGAAACACTTTAATTCATGAGTTTGAATGGTTTCACAATGCAAATGTTGAGTTCCAAAATGAGTGAAGTGAAACAAGTAGTAAGGACCTGCAGTGTCAGCCACTAAAAACATAACCGACAACGGAACCGTGTTAGTAGATTAAGAAACACACAAAGAAACAGAGTTGAGAGTCAGCTCTGCCGAGAGCCACATCAGAGCATACCATGTTTAGCTTTCATTACCTGCTGCACTGCTGATTTAAACTGTTGGTAAACATTGTTTTCAGAACTCAGAGCTGCTCCCAGGCACTGCTCCTTAGATAACATTTAATTTTGCTGCCTCCTTTCTAAAATAAGGAGAATTTAACACCTCAGAAAACAGTCTAAAAGTGGTCAGAATGGATCAGCTGACCAGCCCTGCTTGGGTTTCCACTCTGCACTGGTTGCAGTAATGATGCTCAGGGTATCAAGCAATTTCTTAGAGCTTTTGTATAGGCGAGAGTAGGTAGCAGAAGCAGCACGAGGAAAATATTACAGCTAGTGCACTACTAATGAAGAAGGGCTCTAGAGTGAAATACAGAAATGGATCCAAGCCAAACATTTTGAATCCAAATTGCTCCAAATGTTGTAGGGTTTTTGTTCAGACTCAGTGGTTTGAGAAGCATTTGCCCCTAGTTGGCTACTAGAAGGAAACCAAATCATCAAGAAGAAACTGGTCTGTGATTAATTTTGTGCAGCTGTCCGGGGGTAAACAGTGCTCATACATGTGAAAAACAGTCTGAACAAGGAAACAAGGTCTTGGATGTACACAAAACATTGTTTCCTTTAATGAGGCTCTTCTTTTTCCAAAGGCATATGAGTAGGTGTATAATAATGATCCTCCACTCCGTCACAGTAGGCCTTCGGTGGATTTGAGAGGATTTGAAATTTGGGATGGTATGCATAATTGTGATGGTCAGCAAAGTCCCAGTAGGGCACAACAGGCGTAGTAGAGATGAGAACACATCTGACATATCCTAAAGCACATTATGGTCTGTACAGTTATTGAAACAGCAGAGCTAAAACTGAAACAGTCTTAGATGCACAAAACTATTGTGCACATTTATTTTTTTGTTCTTCATTCAGACTAGAAAATAACATAAGGCACGAGAACTAGCAGGCATCAGATATCCCACCTTATATCCTGCCCTGGCAACTCTGTCACAATTTCCTCCTGCTGAACCATGGTCTCAAACACACACATGGCCTGCAGAATTGCCATCCTCAACTACCAAGGGTAGTGTGATCTGCTGAGGAGAAAAAACACATGATTTTTCCTCTTTCCCATCTCATGGCTGACGGGTCTGCACTGAGGAAAAAAAAAAAGCAACCCCAATCCCCAACCCAAAGGCACTGAGAAGCCTATGTGGTAACACCAACAGCCAGTAAAAGCAGCAGCATCAGTACTAATGCTGCCCTCAGGCTCTCCTAGGACCATCTTCTCCTTCCTCATTTCAGGCTGCAGTTACGTTTTATGCAGCTTCCTGCATTTCTCCTACATGATCTGAAGCAGAGTATGTTGAACATGCTACAGTTTACGATATCCGCATTACCTGCAAGCACGCAAATAAGCCTGTTGTATACATTCATTATGTGTCTTGCACGGAGACAGACAAAACTGGACAGTGAAAGTTTTCTTTTTGTTTTAGTATTTGAGACACTGACTCGCACTCTTAAGCATTATCTTTCAATGTTGGGATGCAGAGCACTGCAAACCAATGTTCTGTCTATGTCTGATTCATAGACAGAGCAAGTGTGTATATACTTGTGTATATACTTGTGTAAGCAAGTGGCAGAATAACTAATACATGCGGGCAGAGCCAGGGTGCAGAACACTGGCCTGACCATTTCTGCACAACATTATCTTTTTATTATACATACAACCAAAGTTTGGTCTAATGGGCATAACAGCGAGCCTTGATCCCAGAATACGAAACTTGCCACCATGTTGCACTTGTTAGCAGGAAGGCTTTGCTCCACAGAACCTGTCTGAATCTGTGCTAGTGCAAACACAATTCACAGACCAAATTCATGCCAACTGACAGCAGGGTGAGACATGTGTCAGGAATTTCAGATGTTTTTAACCTGACATTGAACAATTTTTAACCATCAACAGCTCTTTCAGTTTTTCCATGTATCAGAGTGGTACAGGACAAAGCAAATAGGTATCAGAGCCCCACAGTATTAGCCCCACGATACCTATGAGATCCATCTCCCTCTCTTTGCTGCCTGTCTTACCTTAGGAGGAGGAATACAGGATACAGCTCTGTCTGTCCCACCATTGTTCTTACCATCGAGACGGACAGTGATGGGAGAAAAACTAGAGCAGACCTTCCTTTGCAATGGTTAAACCCACAAAACTCAGGAAGAAGCAGGTGAATGGAATGGAAAGAGTATTGTCCGTTGCCTTGTATCCCTCTTGTGTTATCTGGCCTACACGTGCACAGCTGGTGTAAGGGCTTTCTGAGGTGACAGGAATGTCCACACTGGTGCATGATCCCTGCTGTGAGACATGAAAAAAAAAAAAGGCTCTGGAGCTGTCAGATCCTACTTCCTCTGCAGCATTTTAAATGAAACAATTTTTCACTCTCTGAGTCCTTGTAAACAAGTTTTATAGTGCTTTCAACTTGAGTCTATTGCATGTTGCTGGAGAATTGCAAGTGTTTAGGATTTAAACCCTTTTCTCAGAACATCAGGCTGGAAGAACGAATAAAGGCTTTATCTCTAAAAGCTTTCAGAACCTTCCAAAACAAAGTTCTTGCATTTATCAGTACGAGCTGGCATAAGACACCTGGTGAACAAATTGCTCACTCAAATGAGAAAAGCTCAAATGAAAAATAAATACAGAGTTTTAAAGTTCTCTGTTGCATCAATCTTTCCATCTACATCCTCTGTTCATAATTGCAAACACTTGAGGCACAGACCTGTCTTTTCACATCCGCACTAAGTGCCTAATCCAAAGTACACCACCATCAATGCACAGGCTTCTGTACCTCAACAAGCTTTAGATTAGACCTTATATAAATAGCTGTATACAGAGAAGCTCCCAGCAAAGTATTTGGAAGCTTTGACTCTCTGAACTTTGCACAATTATTGCACAATAATCCTTTCTGCTGCCACTGGGCTAGTTCTTCCGCTTCTCTCACTGCCCTCCTATGCATATATGTGCCACAGAATCGTCCCCATTAAACTCATTGCAAAGGAAAGAGACAGTGACTGTAGGTTCCCAGGGGGTTTGAGGGCTGGGCATGAAGCATGGAATAATGCATATTCTCCAGCCCAAGTCCAGGAACTAGTTCATTGACTTTGGGTTTTAGAGCGTGCAAATCTGGACAGAATCCGTCCTGCTGAATATTGTTTTGAGAACTGCTCATTTGTACTTTTATTTATGGAGCTAGAATACTGTATTGAAAAACCTGAAGAACTCCATATCCAAATCTTGGAAAAGTCTGGGCAACATTTGGAGGCAAACGTAATTTCCCTCAGTTAGCTCCTCAGACACGGAACGGGGACACCAAGTCCAAGCAGCTGCCAAACTGGCAATTTGTGTCCATGCCTTGCAATTCTACAAGGAGTGAATCAAGGGAAGCATCAAGGGCACAAACTCAGCTGCACCAAAATCAATGCAAAAACTCCTACTGATTTTGAGCATTCGGACTGAGAGAAGGACATTCTGGGAAGAGCATACTCTCGTTTACTGGCAAAGGTTTTTGTTTCTTTCCAGAAACAGAAACATTCTTAGTGTGACACCTAGTGTCAGCAACAAATACCTTATAGACCCTTGAAAGCTTACAGACCAAGGAAACAACTAAATCAACTGTACTGAAAACTCCAGTAACAAAAATTACAACAAAACATTTTAAATATGAACTAACATCTAAAATACAGAAAATTCAGGGGGGTGGGGTGGGTGGTGGGTGGTGGAGGGTGGGGGGGGGGGTGGTGTTTGTTTTTATAAATAAATCCGTTAAAATACATACTGGTCATCCTCTCTACTCAAACCCAACTCTGACCTGATTATTTCTCTGGTCACCTCAGTGTATCTAGTTTTCTGGACTCTGTTTATACAGCACCTACCACAAGGCAGTCCAGTTTTATGGAGTATTTGAGGTGTCATTGTGCATGCAAACCCATTCCTGCTGGCTTGAAAGGGCACAAAAGAAACTACAGTGAAGCAGACCTTAGAGGTCAGCACACTGACTTGAGCTATTGCTGTGTTTGTATATTTTTAGGTCCTCATGAAACAAATTCAAAAAGGAAGTAAAGATAATACAAGGATTATGAGATGATGTTCAAAATGTTAAATTGTCTTCAAAATCGAGTTAGTAGCACCTCAAGAAAGGTGTGGGGAAATGCCTCTGGATCATTTTTCAAGTCAGCAACTCAGGAACTCACTTTTAGGTCTAGATATACTATAAATATGATTTGTTACCATAATTATGCTGACAGGTTACAGTTTTACCTTACTCTCTCTGTTTTGTCTTTAAGTTCCACAGTTTTACTGATGTTCAGACTCAGAGTATAACGCTGTCTGAAAGTGGACTTCATCACCGCTGGTGTCTTATGACCACTCTTTGGTAAGTGCAAGCCAAATACAAAGGGAAGTGTAAGTTGTGTGCCAAATTTTTGCAAACTGAAGGCTAATCAGGAAGTCAGGCTTCTGGAAGCTGACTACAGCTGGATTTCTTGACTTAGCAAACTGCAAACTTTTATTCTAAGGAGCAAACGTCTAGCTTTTTCTGCAGAGAGGAATTATGTTTTGAGCAGGCACAGTGACACTCGCTGCCATCTCCTGGCAATGCCTCTGAGGTACTCATGCTGGAGATATTCAGAGCACTGTCAATAACTTAGCAAAGTGTTAAAAACACAGGGGAATCACTGATCTGATGTCAGTTCTCTTACAGAATCAAAACTTCCTTCCAAAATAGCAATTTTCCCAAATAAAGTTTTCACAGAATCACAGAATCACAGAATCATATAGGTTGGAAAAGACCTTTAAGATCATCGAGTCCAACCATAAACCTAACACTGCCAAAAACCACCACTACACCATGTCTCTAAGTACCTCATCCAAACGTCCTTTAAATACCTCCAGGGATGGCGACTCAACCACTTCCCTGGGCAGTCTGTTCCAATGCTTGATAACCCTCTCGGTGAAGAAAAATTTCCTAATATCCAGTCTAAACCTCCCCTGGCGCAACTTGAGGCCATTTCCTCTTGTCCTATCACTTGTTACCTGGGAGAAGAGACCGACCCCCACCTCTCTACAACCTTCTTTCAGGTAGTTGTAGAGAGCGATGAGGTCTCCCCTCAGCCTCCTTTTCTCCAGGCTAAACAGTCCCAGCTCCCTCAGCCGCTCCTCATAAGACTTCTGCTCCAGACCCTTCACCAGCTTCGTTGCCCTTCTCTGGACACGCTCCAGCACCTCAATATCCCTCTTGTAGTGGGGGGCCCAAAACTGAACACAGTATTCGAGGTGCGGCCTCACCAGTGCCGAGTACAGGGGCACAATCACTTCCCTAGTCCTGCTGGCCACGCTATTTTTGATGCAGGCCAGGATGCCATTGGCCTTCTTGGCCGCCTGGGCACACTGCTGGCTCATATTCAGGCGGCTGTCAACCAACACCCCCAGGTCCTTCTCTGCCTGGCAGCTTTCCAGCCACTCTTCCCCAAGCCTGTAGCGTTGCATGGGGTTGCTGTGGCCCAAGTGCAGGACCTTGCACTTGGCCTTGTTAAACCTCATACAATTCACCCCAGCCCATCGATCCAGCCTGTCCAGGTCCCACTGCAGAGCCTGCCTACCCTCCAGCAGATCAACACTCCCACACAACTTGGTGTCATCTGCAAACTTACTGAGAGTGCACTCGATCCCTTCGTCCAGATCATTGATAAAGATGTTAAACAGAACTGGCCCCAACACCGAGCCCTGGGGAACACCGCTTGTGACCGGCCGCCAACTGGAGTAAACTCCATTCACCACCACTCTCTGGGCCCGGCCGTCCAGCCAGTTCTTTACCCAGCGAAGAGTACACCCGTCCAAGCCATGAGCAGCCAGTTTCTCCAGGAGAATGCCGTGGGAAACCGTGTCAAAGGCTTTACTGAAGTCTAGATAGACAACATCCACAGACTTCCCCTCATCCACTAGGCGGGTCACCTTATCATAGAAGGAGATCAGGTTGGTCAAGCAGGACCTGCCTTTCCTGAACCCATGCTGGCTGGGCCTGATCCCCTGGTTATTCTCTACATGCCGTGTGATGGCACTCAGGATGATCTGCTCCATCAGCTTCCCCGGCACCGAGGTCAGGCTGACAGGCCTGTAGTTCCCTGGGTCCTCCTTCCGGCCCTTCTTGAAGATGGGTGTCACATTCGCTAATCTCCAGTCAGCAGGGACTTCCCCAGTTAGCCAGGACTGCTGGTAAATGATGGAAAGGGGCTTGGTGAGCACATCTGCCAGCTCCTTCAACACTCTCGGGTGGAGAGGCAGTTTTTATAGAATAGAGTTTCATTTTTATAGAATAAACTTTCCCACAAAAGATGACTGCAATGACAAGTCCCTGTGTACTTATATGTATCAGCTCAATTGCTGAACTGTATAGAAAGCTCTTTACGCAGCAAACTTAATCCCATTAATAAAAGTTCTATTGATAAAGGTACCTGTACACAAGCTCACTGCTGTGATTATATTGATCTGACCATTTCATTTTATGAACAAATGTAGTTAGAATGCAGCAAAAGCAGCAACCCCCTACAATATTGCTACAAGCATTATCTAAAGGGAACAAAGCAAAATATACTGTTAAATTTGTAAGTTACATACATTAAATACATATATATATATATCTCTGAAAGTGGATATTTTACTTTTAGCTGCCTTATTGTCAGGTCATTATTTCCTGATTAGCTGGCTAAGTTCTTGTAGGGATCATGATTTAAAAAGGCCTGGAGGAATAAGTTCAAGGAAGCTGTTCTAGAAACAAAAGTCTAGGCTGTTATTAAAATGTCCCAGTGCAAATGAGCCTGTGGACATAAAATCTGTCAGCCCAATATTTGATGGTGACAGTATTAAAAATGGTGAGAGCAAAAGAAAATCTCATGTCCTGGAGTTGCATGGAGCTCATCTCTCTTGCACTAAAGTAAACAGATACCACACGTGGCCATGGTGCACTTCTCACCCAGGTCCTTTACCACACAACACACAGATCCTCCTCATGGATCTGGTTTCCTACAGCTAGAAAGAGAAAACCAAAATCAGGACAAAAAACGTCCACACCACCTACTGTTGCCAGCCTGTGAGGAGTCCACCAAAATAATAACACAGTCCCAGAATCCATGGCTTTTCAGCATACCTTGGCATGAAATTGTGCTTTCCCTCTGCAGGAACCACATGGGTTAGGCAAGCCATGCTGGTAGCGTGTCCCAGGACTCTTATTTCCAAAGCCTGGAGAGAACACCAAGTGCTGGGAGGGGTGCTGGGTATCCTCACAAATAATGCTGATCCCCCAATACTGACAGAGCTTTCCATCGCTATGTCAAGGTGTGGGTGTGAGAACTTTTGCCTCGTTCAGTGTCCTCATCACTTCAGTGTTAAACAGGTCAGGAAACCTGTAAAGCAGGGGCATAAAGAGATTTATTTTTCACTGGTTGCTCCCAACGGGTCTTACTTCAGGAGGCTGCAATTCCAGCCAAAACCTTTTACTTAGCTGTAAGAGAAATACACATATTCAGTTGTGGAAATGGATTTTTTCAAGGCTACTTTAATTGGAAGTGACTTTGAGAAAGACAGAATAAGACCATAGCCAAAAAGTACTTTGAAAATGTTAACTACAGAAGCTAGCAATTTCTGATGAACTCTAAAAATATTTTTACTAGGTTTAAACTTACATCTGTATGCGAGATGCTCAGCAGAAATTAATTATCTCAATTTATTAGGGAACTGCTGGTAATCAATAAGGTGTCTGCTTCCTCTGTGTAACACATTTAATGGCCACTGCATGGGCAGTGTGGAACACATTTGCTCTTTAATTATGGTTACAACAGATTTATTCTGCTGCATCATTGAGTAATCAGTCATCTGCTACCCGCATGAATTTGAAAGATTTCTATGGCTAGTAATGAAATCACAGAGCAGAAAAATAAGATCACAAAAGGGTTTGTATTTTCCTCAATGTTTGTTATGAAGATTGTGAAAGGTAGATGAATTCTGACTTGAAAGTTTTCTCTCTCAACTATTTCCACAGGTGTCTTCAAACAGAAAGCACAGCCAATGCAGTTTTGGAATGCCTAGATGCAAACCGAGAGCCCAAACAAAGAAACAGCTCAAATTTCACTTCAAAATCTACTTCACAACAGATAGATAGTATTTTAATACAGAGTATTTCTTTTAAGAGGGCTTCTTCTTGGGGAAGATAAGGAGATTCCCAAAAGAAAGGGTTCAGTCACAGAAATACCAAGTGTCAGCGATGTGAAGGACGAAATTATTTAGAAAGCATACATACACTGGTAGTGAGTAACCACTTATACCGCTTCGTATATACGATGACACACATCGAAGCCTTTATTCATTAAATCAGTCTAACACAGGCTGAAATATTTTCTTAATATTTTAGACTCACTCATTAAAATCAATGTCAAAGCTCTGAGTAGAGATGCTGCGTCAGATCCTAAAACATATGCTTAGCTGTAAGAGTATGTTTAAATCTTTAATGTTCTGTAGAACCCACAGTGTGGGTAGAGAGTTCAGCTCAGTGACTGAAATATAAATAAATATTCCTGAAATTCTTCCTGACAAATATTTTCAGGAAGAATGGAATATATATTTTACTTTTTCATATAGGAATTTAAGAAAAGTGTTTATGCAAAAACACTATTTTGAGAAACAATCTAAAACTTCTGTACTTTTCAAAATTAAACTTTTCAACTTTTTCAAATATTTTCTTCATTCTTTCCAGATATTCCTCTTCCCCAAATCTGACACTCGTCATGAACTATTTTGTCCTTTCCCAAACTGCATTTTTCAGTTAATTTAATTTTAAATAAAAACAGTTATCCAGTTCTACTGGTGTTCTAATCCGGCACCCATTTGACTTTTCAAAATACAGAGGTTGCTTTCAAAAAAGTTTAAAGCGTAACTGTCAGAAGCAGAAACCTATAAAGCAGAGCTAAGAACTAAAACTTTGTCTGGATCACTGCAGGAAACTTGGCATAAGGGTGACTGAACCTCACAAGCTTATGTATATGTTTCTTAATAAAAAGATCTTGTTGATTTGATAGTATTAAGTTACTTTAGTACTGCTATGATGTGTTCATACTTCCTACTTATGATCTTGGGACACCATCATTATCCACGATCCAACATACTTTCCTTCTGAAGAGTGGACTTGTGCATTTGTGAAATGTTCCTCTGTTAGCACCACTTCTTTCTTCCTCAATCCCAGAAAAATCCTTTTCTAGAAACTCTGTGAAGCCCCAAGACTAGAAGGATCAGCTTAAATGGAAATGGGCAAGAATATTAGCATTCTTTAATTTCTTGCCTTCTCAAACACATGGAGTTATATTGCCTACCGCTATCCCACACATAATTGAGCAACAGTTCAAGAGGAAAACCTCAAAGGACTTCCAACTGTTGCATTTCATATATAGGTCCTTGTTGTTGGATGTTCCAGTACATCTGGGTTGATATTATCATAGTTTAGTAGTAATATGATTTTAGTCTATCCCTGCTTGATGAGTCAAATGCTGTTTCTTTTTGCACTGTTGAAACTATGAAATGGCCCAGCAATTACATTCCCCCAGGACGGATCAGAAACTGCCCATCTGGCTTGCTGGTTTACACTTTGGTTGTGCATCTGGGAACAAGCTACTTTAAAGAATCCACTTAGATGTAGATGCCAATTTTTGATCTGGGCAAGGATTCAGTCAGAACTATCCTGCTCCAGTATTAGTCCCAGGATAGTGTGCCTGATGCATCTGCATTACTCTATAGGCAGTAGTCTTTGCTCTGCTCACCAAAATGCCATCCAACCTTTGCTGCGTGGCCCGTCAATGAATGCTTCGCAGCACTTTGTGCTTTCCATCTTTTCTACAGCTTCCTTCATTGAGGCAAGGATGAACAAGTAATTTTTGAGCTTTCAGAGAAGGTCATGCAACAGCCACAGAAGAGAGACTCTCTACGTGTTATGGATCTGTGAAAGGACTATCCACAGTTTAGCCCACAATAACTTACTATTGATTACTTGGGATTTTCAAGCTACTCTTTAATATACTAATTTTGCCCCATTTTTGTACAACCTGTCTCTACCACAGACTAGAATATGCAAAACGTCTTTAATCCTATACCAGAAGCTTAAATGGGGAAGGAGCGTCAGACTTGTGTCAAGGCTAGAGCCAGCCACCTGTCCTTCACAGAAACAATTATTCATGAAAGAAAAATGAAATAGATGTTGATCAAGAGTTCGCTTAAGCTAATGGTGCGATCAGACATTAGTGTGACTAATGGTAATGGGCCCTCTGGATGAGTTATGTGGTAATAGCGCTCCAGCTGCTTTGGCTTTGTAGCAACCAGTCAGATGGCTGAGAATCACTTTTCTGGTCTTTCTACAACTAATCTCTGTTGAATGAAATAACAAATGAAAATTATGAGCAGTTCTGAAACTGGGGGGGGGGGGTTATTACTATGTCTGTATTAGGCATTAAAAGTACACTTTCAATCACCTTGGCTGTTCAGAATTCAAATAATCACTTAACAACTTCTTAAGACTTACACTTAATATTGCATTCACCTGAAATAAAGGCCTGATATGCCAATCCTCATTCAGCAAAAGGCCACTGTAACATACAAGTCGTATCATGAACATGTCAACTAAAAATAACTGCCCCAAATCTCTTCACAGTTATTAGCAATAGAAATGTTACAAATAAAAAAAAACCTACAAGGCTATTAAATGACAATATATGACAATTAAATGACATTGTATTATATTTCTAGTATGCTCCAGATCATTTTCTAACAAAGGATTTTGAACCAAAACTACCTACTACTTTTCATTGCCCCATATTTCTGGCCAGTGTGTGGGTTCTCAACATCCCAAAGTTTCATTTTCAAAAAGCCTTTGTCCCCAAATCCCCAAATAAAGACTCCAGGAGTAGAAGTTCTTTTCAGAGATTTAGGGAACAATGAAATCTGGCCTAAGTCTAAGGTATTATCAGTAAGTAATCACTATGCTGCAAGATGGTGATGGTACAGATGAGCAAGATAAATACTCTGCTTCACAGGTGACAGATATATCAACAAAACTTTTCAGGGCTACAGTATAGATGATTGACAAGTAATGGTGTGAATTCAGTACTTTTTGAAATAAAAATACTAAATTTTTAAAAAATTACTGAAATAATCAGTGGAACAAATTCCACTGTAGTTTGGCAAAAGCATCTTATTCCCCAATATGCTCTTACTGAGCATAAGCCTTTGTATAGTCTGATTGTATATACAAGGGAAAAGCTACCTTCCTGCTCAGTAGAGTGGTTTTGAAAAGAAAGAGTTCATGCAATGACCATTTTATCATCTATCCAGAAGTATCAATTTGTATTATATCCTGACTCCCTTCCTTCCTGAAAACAGATGAAGAAGTGGCGATGGAATTAGGACAGATCTGGGCAGGGTTTTAGAAATATATCTAGAGACAGAAACAATATTTGCTAAACCTATAGTGTCTTACAAAAAAAGTGTTGAGGTTTCCGGTTCTCCCCTAAGTTAGGCAGGATGTGGTGCTGAAAATATTAAAATATTCATGCAAGAATGTAGAATGGAAAAAGTGTTCAATGGTCTTTTATTCAGACATCTTATCTCACCATAGACAGTTACATGATAATGCAAATAGGAACGCACCTAAATGGACTTTCTGGTTTCCTTCCGTTCCTGTTCTGCATGAGGTTTGTTTTGCCTCTGGGTCAGGTCATGCGTTGTGAAATCACTTGGGAAAAACTAATCTGTCACTGGTGCAGAGGGTTTTCAGATCAGGATTTTCAACACATTTGCATGTTTTACATCATTTTACATAGATGAAAGCACCAGCAAAATACCAGGCAAGGATGAGTTAGGTCCACAACACACTTCCTATGTTAGACCATTGCTCTGGAACATTTCCTGGAGAGAACAGCAGCACAGTTGCACCGAGCCAAAACCAGACTGCCTGGGAAACCAGAGTGGTTTTTGTGAGACCTACAGCAGTACCTGGAAGTTAAAATCCTCTGGCAGACCTACATGTTCTCCCTGCTTCTTCAATGAAAGACAAATAAGGATAAAAGATCAAATTATATTGTAAATGCTGAAAGTTGAAATCTAGTGTAGAAGAATTTTTTCCCCACGCTTCAAACTAGGGAATAAGGGTAGATACAGAGTATATGTCCTCCACAATTTAAACAAGTGCAGCTCCATGCTGCCACAGCCAAGTGCTAGGACTGCCCTTGTTAGCTAGATTAAAGCAATATTGGAAATCTCTACACCACACTGTAGTCTCTTCTCTTGCACACGCAATAAAAGCATGACATGATAAAGACTGAGGAAAGATATTAAACTATCTTTGTGCCTTTCCGCTCCTTTTTCTAAGTACTAATGAGAAGAAGAAGAAAGAAAGAAAAAAAGACTCACTCAAGGAGACTGATGAACAGAGTGAAACAGCTCCCTGATATATCTGCTGTTCTCCTTTCTCTTCCTCACAGCAGCCCTGGACAAGGGGAACCCAAATGGCAATTCAAACCAATTTAAATCTAGCTGGCTATGCAGGTCGCATCTAGTGGAGCAGAAAACCTGGCCTTGTATTTGCTGAATTAACCTAGAAACAGTTAGAATGCATAGCCAAAGCAGCCTGGAATCAGAACATGATGCCCCATCATTCCTCCCCATGCACCACATAGATGTTCTGCCCACAAAATTGGAGACGCGCTGAGGACAATCAAGTATTTAGATATCTATACAACATTGTGCCCAAATGTACCGAGAGGCTGGTTAGAAGAGCACAGATTAAGCCCTTTCAGTATCTAAGTGCACTTCATAGATGTCATGCAGTTCAGGAATGACCAGCTAGGCAACGTCTACAAAGTCTCACAACTATGCCATTAACCACCTGAAAGGAAGAGAGAAGGAGAGGAGGAAAGAGCAAATTGCATAATAACTGAAAGGGTTTCTTTTCTCACTGCCTCAGAATACATGTTATGATTGCATTACATACAGTAGAAAATGAAAGAATTTTATTCCAGCTATTTTTCCTGGGGAGGGGGTGTCTACTTCTCCAGAAACATATACAGTTACTTCCCACCTTCAAGGCCCATCTATTGGGTCAAATCCCAAACGCTTTTCTCTTACTTAGCTAGCTCCCTGCTAGGATGCTTCCACAATTAAACCTTCACCTTGAGCTGTCTTCCACTGAACAGGACCAACTCCAGCATCCCAATACACATAGACAGTCCCTGAGATTCTTTTGAAAAAGAAGTTGATATTGACTTACCTCCTGGACATTTACCACCTCACTTTAAAAATGTTGATGTCCCTGGGAGTGGTAAACAAAACTATGTCCTATGAGAATGGTAAACAGAATATGGTAATGGATTTCCTGGTACTTCAATATAAACAGTTAACTCTGTCCTGCACATCAGAGCAAGATTCAGTTTTGAGTGCCTGATTTCTTTACATATTTTATGTACCATGTTTAACACAAACCATACTTTTCACAATAACTAAAATGACAGAAAGCTATTCCATTAATTTTACTCTTGAGATTAATGTGATGGCAGCCAGATAGGTTGGCAAGGACACTGGATGGAAACAGGTATATATCCCTGATACTGACTGAAGGAATATTCCCTTTCTAGAGGTGATTCTAACTTCCAGAAAAAGCCATCGAGAAGGATTTGTTTGATTTCAATAGGGAGGAGCCCAGCCTTGCCAAGCTGAGAGAACAGGGTGGAGAAGACAAGGACTGGATTTTTGGATTCTTAAGGGCACCCTTTCTATCTTTACCTCAAAGCTCATAGAAACTTTTAACAAAAAAATAAAACGAGGCCCTGAACTTTCATAAGAGAGAGGCACATGTTTGTGCTGACTGACTGTGATTTTTATTCTTATATGTAAAGGCCGAAATGTTCAGTTGGAGCCTTGGGTAAAACCTAAAGGGGGGCTGGGGGAGGGAAGGAGGATGTTCAGCTGCAGAGGCCTCTGGGAACATTTCATGCTTACAAGGAACCGCCTTGGCAGCAGTTCGCAGTAGCCCGAGTGCTGAAAAACTGTTTTTTGAAAAACTGTCTCAGACCATGTTCAGAAAGCACCAGAATGTAGTAAATGCTTCTATTGATTTTGCATTATTAAATCCTGAAAAATAACCCAGCTTTGCATGATATCTAATTTACTTGATTTAGTGCGTTAATAATTCTGTCCCCGAGACAGAAATGAAAACCGCAGCGATTCTTCACTCTGGAATTAGATGTCTGCAGAGGATTTCATTTTTTCAGATTATGTAAATTATTCAAGAATGTTAAAAAGCACTGTTTTTAAACTGTTAAACTGCTTCACCATTTCCACTGATATGAACTCTTAGTCTCTTGGGGACTACGATTTTAGGGTCCTGACAAAAAGTCGGTAGGAGGCAGTGGAGTCTTAACGATGGTGAGGTTTGGATTGGGGCCATA